>NW_024065852.1:0-1263484 GCF_014898295.1 Botrytis byssoidea | reverse complement strand
GTTGGCCTTGAGGTACTTCTTGAGTTGGATACGGCTGTGTTGATATTAGTATGAGATTCGAGTACGAGTAGCGGATATAAGACGCGTCGAGTATTGATTGTAGGGAATTGTGCGAAATATAAATAGGGAATCATACCTAGATCCATTGCGCTACGAAAAGAAGTTAGTATATGTATGAAACGTAGAAGTGGATGGAGGAATCAAAACATACCTCTTTCAAGTTGATGATAGCATCAATGATCATGTCTATTATGACGCGTCAGTAATTGACATATGGGAAAATGAAGCTCCACGTTCGATGCATAAGAAGCATGCGATCATAACCATGTATACATAATGTGTATGCGACGTGGTGTTGTGGATTCGGAAGCTATTCCTTACCTTGGTAACTGGCATGGTCGGATGGAGCAGCCTTTGCCTTTGGGGCAGCAACGGTAGTGGTGGCGGCCTTTGGTGGCATTTTGATTGATGTTGGTAAAAGGGATTTAAAAGTAAATTAACTGATTTGAAAGTTGAGATAATGAACAGGAAAGTCCAAAAGGTTATGATTTGAATTGATTGTACGTGGAAAGTTGTTAGTATGTTGAAAGGCAAAAGAGGTTCCGAAAGTTCGTGTTTGGGAAGCGGGGGGGGGGTTTGTTTATGTAGATGCGAGAAAAGGTCTTGGTGATCTTTCCACTGTTTTAAGGGAATTGTTATTACTAGTCCGAATTAAGCAGTTAATTATAAAAAATGCAAACGAAAGGCATTCTGAATTCTAATTTCACGGAAGCTGATTGGTTCAAAGGAGGGAAATGGATGCTTAGTTCAACTGTCTAATACCCCCTCAAAGCTTTCGCCTTGATCATGCGACCCCAACTCGACTTACTCGGTTTTTTTCGCACTTTTCCACATCCCCCTCTCAACTTTTGGGAATCTGCCACACTTTTCTTTCTCTTTTATCTGGGGAGAGGGGATGTTTTGTATTTCCTCTTGATACTGGTGAATCTTGATTTTTC
The DNA here is from genome assembly GCF_014898295.1 of Botrytis byssoidea. Lineage (NCBI taxonomy): Eukaryota > Fungi > Ascomycota > Leotiomycetes > Helotiales > Sclerotiniaceae > Botrytis > Botrytis byssoidea. Next base: position 1,262,486 of record NW_024065852.1, on the reverse strand, counting down.
AGCAAAACTATTTTGATCTTTCAATTCAGCGAATTGATGACAAGAGTACACAATGCTTTTGATAGATGATTGATATAAAATTCAAGTCGTCGAGTTTGATGAAGTTGACACATCTTACTATTTTTGCTATTAGACGGAAGGAACGCGTTTGATATTACAATATTTCATGTTATTAGTGATTTCATCAATTAAATAGTTACATCAATTATACCTTTGTTTCAAGATTTGAGTTGTGGTTGCGAGTGCATCAGATTGAATTTTGTGTCGAGATATTTGTTGTTTTTTGAAGCATCACGATCTTTTCTACGTATCTTCAATATCCGCCTGACAATCCACGAAATCACGTTCAATTGTTATAAATCTTATATGAGGGGATGCGTATTTGACATATCATCAAGTGTATATGAAAACAATGTTATTTTGACTCGTTGCTGCTTCAATTATGAGTATCAACGAAAGTTGGCCAATTTTTGACTCGCGATTATTTCAGATTGCGACCGAGACCCCAACTACAATTTTGAATAACTTCCTCGAATTTCTATCAATGCCAATGAAAACACACGCAAATCATTAATCATTTTCTTCCATTGTGAACCATATATAATCATCTTCATCTATCTGTTGGGCTTGCTATGCTAGGTTACGGAGTTTGGCAGGCATACGCAAGGCGACAGCCATAGCATGGAGCATAAGACGAAGAACACTCTCAATATCATTTCGAGATCTCAAGAATTTTTGAAGAGACTATCATTTTCACAATAATCCTCTCCAAAGACATTCCATAGCATTTGGAAATAGCGAGTACTCTGGTGCAACTTTGTCCGGGTGCTCTGAAAGAGTGCGACCGAAAAATGACCCAACTTGGCAAAATCAAAATAGGATTGTGCCACCAAAGTTTAACAGAATTCTAATACAACACAGCCTCAACTAATTTGAAATAAATTTCTATCTACAAGAATACCCATTATTTCTTTATCGATCTGAACAACTTCAATAATTTTTATCGCACTATGCGGTTGATTGAACTGGTGTGGTGTTCACCATGCCACATACCATTCAGCCAACTCATCGCCCAATTCCGACGCTACTCCGATCATGCCACTCCCGATATCAATTCCTAACCCAAAACTCTCGACTTTGTTCAGTGGCATCTATACTCGCATATGCATTTCCGGAAACTATTGTGTCGATGCCACGTGTATTGTTTCAACTTTTGTCAACCACAGATGTGTTCTCCTAAACTAACAACATCCATGGATATTTCGGCAATTGGACGAGTGAGGCTGATAATGTCGACCCTTTAATACTTCACCAATGTCGGCGGTAGGTAATGATGTGATTGACTTTATTTAAGTGCCATCTACTTTCACTGACATCGTCCTTTCGCACAATCTGGCCAGCGTGCAGATCGGCATGCGAATGGCTACGGCTGCTACCTAACTCCTTGGAGTTCGAGCTCTGATTGTCTGTGACATCAGTAAATGGCAACCAATTCTCTACTTCGATATTTACTTCGGTTTGGGAGGTAATTTACAAGTTTGCCACATAGGAATAGAAGAGCCTCTGAAAGTTGAGATTGGTGATGCCTACCTACTTCCTGGGAGGGGATGCATATCGAACTTGCTCTCAATGAACGCTTCTGTGGGATGCATCGTTCATATTCACTCTATTTGACGCACTGCGCCTGCGTTCCTGTTGTCAACCAACTGTGAATGAGATGTCAATTCTTATATCATGCTCCTATTGGTAGATATAAACCAAAGCGGCAGGGGTCAAAGCGCCATACCATGTGATTCGCTCCCTCCCTCTTGGCTTATGCCTCGTCATCAATGCAGGGGTCATTGGCAGAAGTTAGAGCCTAACAACGTTATTGCAGCAATCCGAAACGATGCAATGCACGGGATTTCTGAGCATGATATACATCGTAAGGCAACAGATCATTACCATATGGCAACAAATACGACGATCAATAAATACAACAGACGCTCTTCTCGCGTCGATGCTTCTATCTTTGCATTCACAAATATTTTGCTTCGCCATCCATCAGCCATTCCTTCTTCACTCGATGTCATCATGGAGAGAAGGGACGATGGCGTTGATATAGGATCGGCATCTCTTCATAAACAACCGCCAAGAACAATGGCATTAATTTAGACCATCAACACAATGAACGACAGTGCCATCTCTTCAGAATGCGACTTTGAACTATGAATACTTCATATTTTAAGATTGTTTTCCTCGGAATAGTGTAAACAGACAGCATGGGCTTCTTTTTGACTAAGGGATTTCCGAGCATGAACACCTTTCTGGCCCAATGCGCCTTACCATTGTAAAGTTGGAAGTTAATTTGAAATTTAGTAAGTTGCATGTGAAAGTTAAACTTTCGGGTCTGTCTACTGTTTCCCCTTCTTCTCTCTTCGCTACAATCCTATCCTCAACAGTATCGATTCAACAACACAACCATCAGTCTACAGCTGTAGCTTCTAGTAGCAACGCTCTCAAGATGGATCCTCCTCTTGCCCAGCAAAACCCGACTTTCGTCACAAACATCTTTCCACACCTTCGCAACCTTGATCTCATATGGAATAGTGAATGCCGTTATGTACGATTTAGAATTACCTGCGATACGTCCGATAGTGGTACAATCAGCATCATGGAAGGCCATCTAGTCAATCGCGCACTTGCAGAAAGAGTAGGATTTGAAAGAACGATGGAAAATATAGATACTGAATGCAGCTTAACAATGGCGAGCGTGATATTTGATGAATATGGTCAACTGCAACAAAAGTGGTTCTTTGGGACTCGTAAGGGCTCAGGCATTTGGGATGCTCGTATAAACATTGGTAATTTTCTTATGATTAATTTCGTGGAAGTTGAAGAGCAGTATCGTCGCAGAGGTTTTGCAAAGCACATGGTTTCTGCATTTCTATCTAGGATAAGAGGCTTCAGAATCGGCATCTCATACGTTTTCACATATGTAGGAGAACTGGACGGGGCAGCGAGAAGAGATGCGATTGCGTTTTGGAGAGCAATAGGTTTCAAAAGAATTGGACTGTCGCATGTATTTTGTTTTGCAATGTCAATGGACGACAAATCGAAGATGCCCGATGCGGAAATAGAGGAGGCAGAAAGAGATATATATGATTCTGAAGCTTCATATTCCACAGATTATGAGTTTTCTTCTCCAGCGAAAAGTGATGAAGATGAACAATTGCCCCAGCCGCATACACTTGGGGAATTGAACGAGCTTGACGAGCCCCAGCGGCCGCCCTCTGATGAAGATAATGCATTGGAACATTCCAACAGCCCAAGTCCAGCCATCGATGAAGGAACTCCAGTGGTGGAGCTGTTCAGCCCAAATGTCCAAAGTTCACACACTAGTGTCGAAGAGCCGAATATGAGCACAGAAAATTCGACAGGAAATTCTTGTCAGGGGGATGATAATGAAGATAGGGAGGATATATTCCACTCCTCGCCATCGGAGGATTCGAATTCTCGTTTCCGAGGCTGCTGCGGATTACCGTCATGGTTTAATGGAACATAGCGGGGTGGCAGGACTTGGGTACAGAATTTAGCATTAATCATCGACCTGTAAGGTTAGGACAGCGATCAAATTAAATACTCTTTCTACAAGTTCTGAGACATCGCTTGACTGGATTTCTGAGGGATGAATTGATAATTATTGAAGAATTTCGAATCAATTGGGGATCCGGGAGACATTTGTCTTCGGGAAGCATATATCTCGGAATAGAGGTTGAAACGTGATGTGATCACCAATAGGTTTGAGGATGGAATAAGATCTGTCGCGGAGTGAAGACAACGAAAAACTATAGGGATCGAATAGTTTCGATTGATGTTGGTAAACTGTGAAGAAAGCAAAGCTAAGCTAGGAGGAGAAGCTTTATTTACTCTTCTCCTTAGTCTCCTAATCACGTGATATACACATGCATCCTTTGCACGTGCACCCTGCTCACCAGGAACTCAATTTTGGCCACAGATTTATTAATCAACTTTTAGTATGATGCGATCTACATATACGGATTATGATTAGAAGCTCTAATAACTCACTCGATCTGAATACAGGAGCGATTTATATGGTCGTATTCAAAAACTGAGTGAAGAGAGACTAGCTCAGGAAATCCTCGACATAAAGACGACTCAATTTCTGCTCTTCAGGAAATCACAAGATAAGCCCATCAGTGGGTGTATGAAGTGATGGGGCATTGCAGCAGTGAGCTTGGAGATATCTCCTAACATTTTAATTTTTGTATTTTGGGAATTGTTACACTTATTCATTAGGGATCGAAGAATAGGAAGACAGATTCTGAGGTCGAATAATTGAGGGAGAAATTAGCTGGAAATTCTGAAAGTTTAGAAGTGTCCCGTCAATCCATGGACCTTGATATTGCTACTTATATTGATAGTAGAAAAAGCAATGTTCGAATCATGCTTGAGAATCTCTTTTTGTAGCTGAGCTGGTCGGTAGAGATTATATAACTTAATATTTGATTTCCGTATCGGAATGAAGGGAATCTTGTACAGAACGTTCTCTTAAACTAGGAATTGAGAGCACGAGGGGTTCAAGCAAGAAATCGATTCGAGCTTGTCCATCTTTTAACCGACCGGTATTCCTTAGTGCAGCATTCGAATTCCTCACAGAGTATCTGCTTGATAATTAAGAAAGCTAGCTTGACTCTCGCCCCATTGCAATTCTGTCTTGCATGCAGTGTTCTTAATATTACTATATAGATGAGGCATCTGTTCAGCACTTTATTGAAATGATACCAAACTAACCATTTGCATGATCCCGCCTTGGATCCTGCTGCATCCAATCTCCAGTACAAATCTTCTCAGCTTGATTCCTTAGACCTCACATCTCACACCGGTGCATCATGACTTCTAAAATCCTCGATATTGCTGCCACCGGCAATACTGGCAAGAGTGTCATCCGTCATCTCCTTAAGTTGCTTGAACACAGCAACACCAGCTGCAGCGTTCTTGGCTTGACGCGTTCTCTTTATAGCCCTGCCTCCAAGATGCTTGCTAAGCTGCCTCATGTTGAGATACAGGAGAAGGATTGGACCACTATTGACGCTGCATAGCTTCGAAGTCAGGATGTATCCCGGGTCTACATCGCCCGGCACAACTTGCCGCAGCAATTTGCTGAAGGGTCCGCTCTCCATGTCGCCTTGCTGCAAGCCGGTGTCGAGTACGTGGTTAGAGTATCAACCAATGTGGAGTACATTAGCCCAATTAGTCCTGTGTACTACGGTCGCTCTCACCGGGCCATCGAGAACTTATTGGGCTACATGGAGTTTGGATACCAATTCGACAAGCTGCGTCGTATCGCTAATGGATTACATGGTCTCAACCTAGACACAACAGGGGGCTATAACAGCCTACATATAACAATTCCAATTCACTGTACTGGATATAAGCATGAATATGATATTGAAAATCCATCATTGGTAGTGCGATACTGACTGCATATATGCGCTCAGGCGGCTCAGCACCTCTAAATCTAGGGTGTGCCCACTTTAAACCCTTCCACCCTTTTTATTGGTGATATTAAGGTTAAGCGATAGGATGTATTCCGTGTCTCTGCCGAATTAAGAATCACATGATCGAACATCACGACGGAGATATGCATCTACTGTCACCAGACTATCATCCTAACGTTACCCCCTTTGTTTGGAATCCTTATCTATAGTGTGTCGCTATCAACCTGTTCTTGCAGATGAGAACAGGTACCAAATGCGCAGTCGTGGCGGGGTACTGCTTCTGTCATGACGCGCAACGAGGCACAATGGGGCACAATAAATCAAATATTTCGAATAGTCTTCCATCACAAACCAATTCAACAATCCGCATTTCCCAGCAACTTTTTGCTTTGTTTTTATATCTCATATCCGACAACATGAACCTGCTATTTGCCTCGCTGGCAACCATCGTAAGCTTCTCCTGGTTCTTGAACTACGTATTTGGAGCAAAGCGCGATTCCAAATAACCACCATACATTGATCCAAAATTCCCAGTTATTGGACACGCTGTGGGACTACTTCGGGAGAAGTATGGATATTACATCGCACTTAGGTTTGCTTCTCACTTTATCATTTTCCTTTGGAAAGCGAAATCTTTCAGGCGTTTTGAACTAACGCGTTCGCGACCCAGTGAAAAGTACAAGTTGCGTATCTTTGGTCTTGCCATACCTGGTATGCCTGGTGGTCGAGTCTACATTATCAACTCACCCGAACTTGTTCTTGCTGTCCAAAGACAATCTAATCAGCTCTCATTCTGGCACGTCGAAGCAACTTTCACCGTGGGCATGGCGGGGTTGAGCCCGCATGCAGCGAAGATAGTCACACATAATGTGAGCGGTGAAGAAGAGGGAACGAGTTTTTTCAAGTCGGGCATGACGCTTCAACATCAAGAGATGCAACCGGGTGAACACCTGTTGAACATTACCAGGGATGGCACTCAGAAGCTCGCACGTACCGTTTCGAGACTAGAAGAAATAGCTAGAATTGATCTCAATCAATGGATTGTTGATACGATCATGGACTCCGTAACGGGTAGTTTCTATGGCCCTAGAAACCCATACAAAGACCCGGAAATATCAAAAGCGTTCAGGTAATTTATCAATGTAATAATATGGAAGATCAAATACTAAGTCATGACAGAGACTTTGAGGACAATGCTGTTGGACTCATTTCCTTTCCTCTGCCAAAAGTCACATGCCGAAAAGCGTACCAAGGTCGCGAAAAGATGGTCGATGCATTTCTCAAGTATTATGCGGATGAAGGTCCCAAAACGGCGTCTCAAATTGTCCAATCTCAGGACAGAGTTGCTACCACTTCTGGAATCTCACTCCTCGATAGAGCTCGTATTGACGCTGTTAGTGGGCACGCCATCTTAGCCAACACAACCCCCACGGCATTCTGGACTGTCTTCCATCTTCTCTCAGACCCCAAACTTGTGGAAGAGGTACGAAACGCAGTGGAACCGTTTGTTAAAACTTCAGAGAAAAACGGACATCTTTCTCGCGAGATGGATATCAGTAAGACCAGGGATGTGCCTATCATCAGATCTATTCTGCACGAATCGCTGCGACATTATGCGAATGGGACCGGGACACGAATCGTGCTTCAAGACACCATGCTTGACGATAAATATCTCTTGAAGAAAGATTCATTCATCTTTATGCCGAATCGAGCTTACCATTTTGATGAATCATCCTGGGGAACAGATGCTGACAATTTCGATGCTCATCGTTTTATGAAAAGTAAACCATATCAACCAGGTGCATTCCGAGGCTTTGGTGGCGGCATTAATCTATGTCCAGGAAGGTTTTATGCCATGAATGAGATATCGTTTCTATGCTCAATGCTAGTTTTGCGCTATGATGTCAAGCCGGTTGGTGAGGCATGGATTCATCCAGGAGCTGATATTAGCAACTTGTCCCTAATCATCAATCCTCCAATCAAGGAAGTACTGATGGACTTCAAACCCAGAGCGGGATGGGCTGGTGGCCATTGGTCTTTCACGCTTTAAATGTTACCTCAAGGGTGTATAGTAAGACACGAAGTACACAAATCTCCACCGACTGTGTGTGTGGTCTTTAAACTAGGAAAATATACTCATGTAGAATCAGAATCATTCTTTTAAGAACCATCAGGTAGTATTTGTAAGCCTGCTAGATCAAATCGTTACTCAAATCTGAGCAAGATAAGCGTATTTTTGTATTTAAATTTCGAACAGAACATGCCATAAAAAATGTGATCCAGCCAATACAAATGGACCACTGCTTTGTTGTGGCTTTTTATAGTCACTCTAAATCAACTAGATCGTGAAATTACCCTGCCTTGAGCTCGTGGCACCCCTGGCAAACCTTCAGACCCTGGTGAAATCCTCTTAGGGTTACCTACTTTCCACAGGGTTCTCTCCCTAGATTATTGGTGAATGAACATATAATCTTCTTTTGGGCGCTTCTTCAATGCTCCGTAGGGTTCAAATGTTTTTCCATCACTTGAGGTATAAGTAATATGAGATGTATGAACATGAACTACAGCACAAACTCACTGAACGGCAGTATGGTTTATAAACGGATACTAAATCAACTGAGATGAAATCATGACACTTGCTCCGTTTGATTGCTTGAATCATTTAATCTAGAGAAAGACTTCTTTCTGTTATGTTACTTGACATAGTGCTATCACCAAGATCAAGCTAATTCGCCGCACCTTTTTATGACTTCCTCGATGAAAATTCGAAGGTTCTCATTTTTTATTTCACAAGTTCTAATAAATCACTATATCGCAGCAGCGTAACTAATTGGTTTTTTATATTTTGTTATTATTCATTTTTTTTATGAGGACCAGCGCTCTTGAAATAATGTTAAAGAAAATGGGAAATAGTCGCTCAGAACTCACCTCTCAGTTTTGAAACTTCTTCATCAAGCTTTGTACCTTGGTACCGATTTTTCTACTGATCTTCATGGGTTTAGGAGCAGGAGTAGGAGCAGGAGTAGGAGCGGGAGGATCTTCGCCCGCTAATTCAAAAACCAACATTGGGCACTCGAACTGGGGCATGGATAACCAAGCATGAATTTTTACAACTCGTTTCGCACCTAAGCTCTCTACATGATCAGCAAGCATTCTAACGACCGGCCTTGCGTTGGTAGTTCCCATCAACATCGCAAATTCAGCACTTGCTGTGGAAATGTCGTTGCATGAGAAAGTAACCATGTTGTATTTGTTATCCGCAATTGAAAGTCCTTTGATTTTGAGTGCATCACAAATCGTTGTGTAGGTTCCAACGTTGGATATCGGGGCAATGATGACATACTTGAGTTTTTGCATCTGCAAAGGGTGCATGATTTCTACATCCCCCCCAGTTGGAGAAACATATGTATAGCATGCATCGCGCCACGCTTGAAATAAGAGCTCGCTATTCCAGAGACGGGGCGTATACATATCTGGATTGTCAAGATCTGCATCTGCCCACTGGTTCAGAGTGAAAAAAGTCCCAAACTTCGCAGATGCATAGATTTCGGCTACATTAGCAGACCAGAGATATTGATACTTTTCCTTGTTCGCCGGGTTCACAACTTCTTTGGAGGAGAGACTGTATCTCGACCAGTAGTTACCTTCATACTCAACTCCAAGCTCCGTGAGAACTGTTTCCATGCCATATCTAGAGAAGAAGTCAGAGATTCCCAGAGTGTGGCCTCCGTTGACGTTCACATACCGGATGTTCCAGTCGGGATATGCAACATCTTGGTGGGGAGTATTATTGATAGCGATTCTGTTAGCTTCAAGAACAGCGTGGCCGCGCTCGAGATACTCTATGGGTGTTAGAACTTCTGACTCGCCGGTAGTATAATTGTCGGGATCTTCATATGGATCGTATCTCTGTTTAAGTCGTTCGGGATCATTCAAAACATTGGCGAGATTCGCATCGTAATTGAAGGCTGCGGACATATTTGCGGAAAGTTATGCTTACCGTTGATTGATACTTGTAGTTTTCTTGACAAAGACGTATTCTGGAGTTTTCTTTGTGAAATGTAAGGAACTCGTGAGTAGATGAAGAATATGGTACTAATTGACAAGGGAAGGCGGCTTTATGTAGCCAAGATTGTACTGTTGTTCAATCCATATTTGGGCATCGTTTTGTATTTGTAACAAAGGCATTATACCTGCATCATGAAAGACGACAAAGAAGAACTGTATTTCGGAAGATGTGTGCCTGGCATTGTGTAGAAAACGAAAGTAAAAGTGGTTGGAGACAGTCAGAAATCTCGTCAAAACCAACAGTCTGGGATAGCAGAATCAATGGAAACTTCCAACACATCTGACAACAATTGAATATCTGAGGTTGTGAGAGACTTGACACCATGTGAGGTTTCCAATTGGAGTTAATACGAAGGATGCAAGTAGCTTCTTTCGAAGCCTCGTTCGAACGTTATATGACTGAGGGAGTGATGAAAGGGCACCTTTTTTTTCTGGCGAGGAAGAGATTCATGTCGATATGATTGGATAAGAAGGAGTATTTGTCGATCAATATAAAGTAAAATTGGGTACTGGCAGCATCCGCCACCATTCACATCCACCATTCAAATATCACCTGGGCAGTGGGCATGCCGTGATTCCTATAGAGTTTGGTGCCTGGCTAGAAGGTCATCTCCTCCTACCCTTGAGTTTATTCGTACACTGTGCTGTACTGTGTAGAATTTTCTAGGCAAATCGCGATCAGAGACATTTTCGTCAATTCAAGCCTTTCGTAAGACTCTTGTGTTTCCGTTGGACACGTGTGGCCGAGGAAACTCAAGAATATCTTTTCCACTGGGAGGCGTCGATAAGATACCGGAAAGTCGATAAGTTAGATAAGATTGTCAACTTACCTTGGTATATTGAATTATTTCGTAGTAATTTGTCGTACCTATCTCGCCAGTGAAACTTATTAGCCTGTTGGTGGCTGTCGGGCCAGAACCCCAATATTGGGTTAGCGCACCCAAGGCGTTTTTAGTTCTGATCTCTGCTGAATCTTCGAGCACGTTGTTATTTCCCCAACTTTCATTGGATATCCACAACTTCAGCCAAGAACATGTCAATTATTGCCAACAACCTTTGTTGAATCTTCGCATTACCAGCAAAAAAGCTTCACTGACACAAGATCCTTAGCCATTCAGTATCGGCTAAATGAAAGGCACGTACCTGTTATCTATGAGCCATGTCGCGTGCAATATTGCAGTAAAGGGATATTGATGTACAGGAAAGGTTTGTTTCGTGCCACGAGGATAGCAATGCTCCCCGCTGGTGATCCATTATACGAAGCTATAGACTGCAGCTTGCAGACTGCAGACTGCAGACTGCAGACCCCAGGAAAGCAATATATTCTGGAGGATTTCTAATTCTGGTTGATTCATCGCTCCACGTGTTTGCACCTTCCGAATTTGGAGCCCTTTGGATGTGAATTTGAAATGATTTTGGAGAGCATATCATCTTAAAGCGTGCAGGCATCAAAGTCTGAACTTTTGGAAACGATACTCGACCAATGAATTCAGCACATTCAGAAGCTGCGTGGTACATCTGGGGAAGTTGATTGGTTTCAACGAATCAACGGGCTTGGCGTCAACATAAGGTTGCAAATGGATCCTGCACTAAATTCGGACATCACCTAAAGGGTCCCGGGTCTCTTTGACTTCCCCGTCTGCCCGTCTGGACTCTAGAATTACCAAAAGGTCATCGGCCATTTACAGCCTTCAGAGGCTGAACTCTATTGCTTGAACAGATCGTCAACGGCGCCAAAAATCTCAAAAGTCAGACATCTACATGCTACACAATGGCAAAATCTGAAGCCACAAAACTGATTCTGCGCTTTGCTCGGGGTCGCCAGCCCGATAACCCCAAATGAGTGGTCTGGATATTTATTCACTGCTGAAAATCTAATCTTGGCGACCCGGGAACTGGGACTTTTACTAGAATCAGTCAATGTCATTTTGGGATGCCCAGACTTTGGACTCGGAGCTCCTTGCCTAATAGAATCCACCATGGATTTCACGTTAAAATTCAATTTTCTAAAGTAAGCAACAATTGGGATCCCACCTTGCAAGAAGGAATATAAGGATACCTCGTTCCCTTTTTGCCAAAGTCTCTTTCCCCTCAGTCAAGCACTCGCACCAAATCCTCACCTCAAACTTCGTTGCAAAGGTACTATTCCTTCAATTCGTCGCAATGGTTGCCCCTGCCCCTGCCGTACATACCACCGTAGGTGGAAATTCTGCCTTCCACAACTTCAACAATGACTTCGCTCATATTACAGACGCCAATGAGCGAAGACGTCTTGCTCTTGCCGAGATCGATAGAGCTCCATTCGGATGGTATCACGTCCGTGCCTGTGTTGTCGCAGGTATTGGTTTCTTTACCGATTCCTACGATGTAAGTATATGTAATCACGACACTGGAGAAAGACATCGCTGATGATTGTCGTAGATCTTCGCCATCAACTTGGTCACCTCTATGTTGGGTATAGCATTTTTCCAGAACAGTGTCTCAAAGGGCTCGATTCCAACAACCAGTGATACTGCTATCAAGGTTGCCACTTCCGGTGGAACTGTTATTGGTCAACTTGGTTTCGGATGGCTTGCAGATGTTGTCGGTCGTAAGAAGATGTATGGTCTTGAGTTGATGATTATCATCTTTGCTACTCTCGCTCAAGCCCTTTCTTCTCCGTCACACGCTGTCTCTATCGTCGGTCTATTCATCTTCTGGCGTGTATTGATGGTAAGCCAGCACCCGTTTTAGTTTCCTTGCTTCACATGCTTACATGTTTTAGGGTATCGGTATCGGTGGAGACTATCCTTTGTCAAGTGTTATCACTTCCGAATTCGCAACAACTAAATGGAGAGGAGCTATGATGAACGCGGTATTCGCCATGCAAGGTATTGGGCAATTTACTGCTGCCATCATTGCTTTGATTGTCACCGTAGGTTTCAAAGAGTCCCTCTTGACTGGATCGAAGGCCTCAACTTGCACTGGCGTTTGTCAACTTGCTGTTGACAAGATGTGGCGTGTTATCATGTAAGTTTATCTGCTTCTTTTGGCATGATAAAATGCTAATGGATACTAGCGGTTTCGGTGCCGTCCCAGGTTGCATTGCTCTCTACTATCGTTTGACCATTCCCGAAACACCTCGATACACCTTCGATGTTGCCCGTGATGTTGAACAAGCTACCGAGGATGTACAAGCCTACAAGCATGGAAAGAGCCATGGTGAACCAGATGAGATCACTCGCGCTACCACCAACAATCAAGCTGCTCAAGAACTCGAGATCCCCAAGGCCAGCTGGTCAGACTTTATCGCCCATTACAAGCAATGGAGATTCGGCAAGGTCCTCCTCGGTACAGCAGGTTCATGGTTTTTCCTTGATGTCGCCTACTATGGTCTCGGTCTCAACAACTCCGTCATTCTCTCCGCTATTGGATGGTCCGGTGGCCATAACATGTATGAAGTTTTCTACAAAACTGCCGTTGGTAACCTTATTCTCGTCTGTGCCGGTGCTATTCCTGGATACTGGGTCTCTGTCGCTACAATCGATACTCTCGGCCGTAAGCCGATCCAATTTATGGGCTTCGCCATTCTTACCATTCTCTTTATCATCATCGGATTCGCTTATAACAAACTTTCCGGTCATGCCCTTCTAGCCCTTTACGTCATCGCCCAATTCTTCTTCAACTTCGGTCCTAACTCTACCACTTTCATCGTACCAGGTGAATGTTTCCCTACACGCTACAGATCTACATCTCACGGTATCTCTGCTGCTTCCGGAAAGGTAGGAGCTATCATTGCACAAGTTGTTTTCGGACCACTTCGAACAAAAGGTGCCGCTCCAGGCGCTACTGGCGCTGCAGCCAGCCCATGGTTGAATCATGTTATGCAAATTTTCGCATTGTTCATGTTGTTGGGATTGTTTACCACTTTCCTCATTCCCGAGACCAAGAGAAAGACTCTCGAAGAGTTGGCGGGTGAAGTCCCAGGAACTCCTAATTATGACCCAGCTTTGGCTAGATACACTGCTGGAGCCCAGAAGAGTAGCCACTCGAGTCATGAGGGCATTGCGCATGAGACTCAACCTGAAAAGATCGTTTAAGTTTGTTTGGATATGGATTATGGATTATGGATATAAATAATATGATGTGATACCTAGGGTTTTTGATTGATTGTACGGTTTCAGGGGGTTTACATAGATAATATAAAAAGCACGATGGGTTGTTCTTCTAGTATTGTCTTTTTATGCACAAAATTGTCAGAAATAGTGAATTTTGATGAAAAAAACATTCAAACTTGACATGGTATACTAATTAAGTAGTTCGTGTAGCTTTCCCGCATGGCTTCACTAACAATATCAACCAATGTCTCTCGTACGCTACAACTCTTGACAAAGCGTACGAGGTGAACCCAACCTTTGTCTTGGCTTCTTGCTTGCCTGCGAAAATCGCCGGCATGTCATTCACGCCCTTAAGCTTCTTTTGTAATCACGTGTGCTGCAGCAACGGCTACCCCGCTTCGATTTTGGAGAACTTCAAAAGGCTATCTATATCCATCTGGACATTATACTGAAAATCATAATTTTCATTGAAGTAGATTGGAAATCAGAACGCGTAAGGTTACAAGAGTAGCTTTATCCGAACACGAACTCGGAGTTGAGTATCTTGCAAGGGGAAATATATGAGTCAGAATTGACATCTCAAGTGGGCACAGTCATAACGTGCTTCTACATCTCGCTCACCATAAGTACCTGGAATCTTGCGGTTCAAGGTCTTGTAATACAATCATTTTGTTATTTACTTGTTGAAACTCCTCATCTTGCTGAAGATCCTTACGGCTTTCACAAAGTATCAGAGCATATCGACGCTGCATTCCATTCAGCCCGATCGTTACGGCCTCTATCTCGAAGCAAAAGCCCGATCGCTTCAAAATGCATATTCCATTCACCAACCTCGATGTTTTCACTCATGCCCGTTATCTGGGCAACGCTCTTGCCGTCATCCGTCCCCAGTCACCCAGCACCCTTTCACAAGCCCAAAAATTGCAAATCGCCAAAGAATTCAATCTTTCCGAAGTCGTTTTTCTCCATCTCCCCGAGTCTTCAGACTCCAATCCAAAGGAACTGGTAGTCGATATTTTCACAACTTCCGCCGAGATTCCTTTTGCTGGACATCCTGCTATCGGAACCACATTTTTCGTACTCAATTATTTGGCACTGAAGAGTGTAGAGGCTTTAATCACTAAAGCGGGGAGAATTCCCATCGCGCTTGATGAGGATGGAAAAGTGGCTAGGGCGGAAATCCCACATAATGTACATGTACATGAGAAAACATATCCGTTCAAAAACTTTGAGACAGAAGAAGAAAAGCAATATCCTGTTGTTTCGATCGTTAACGGAATGGCGTTCGTGCTCGTGAATCTTCCTTCTCTGGAACATCTAGCGCGAGCGGCGGAAGCTAAAAATCTAAACCCCAGTTCGTATAATACGGAACATTTAGATGATGGGTGGAGAAATGGTTTGTGTGCGACTATGTATTATGTACATGTTGGGGAAGAACAGGGGAGAAAAAGATATCGAACGAGAATGTTCGAATTGGAAGAAGATTCTGGGACGGGAAGTGCTAGTTGTGCGTTGGCTTGCTATTTGACGAGGAAGGAGGAGGGAAAGGGAGCGAAGGAAATGAAGTTTAGGTTTGAGCAAGGAGTGGAGATGGGGAGGAGGAATGAAATTTTTGTAGATGTGAAGACGAAAGAAGATGGACAGGAAATCGAAAAGGTGGTATTGAGTGGAGAGGCGGTAAAGGTTATGGAGGGGACTTTGGAGATTTAAGAGACGGCTTGTATGTTTTTACCTAGGTCTGAGGATATGGGGGAGGGATATCGATATTCAACTCATCGCCTCATCCTCGCAAACTACCCCGCTTTGACGATTTGATTGGCCTGATTTTATTTTTGAGAGTTTTGTTGCACATCTCATTCCGAAAGTGAGATTATCTCAAACACTCAAGCGATCAACAATATGTACTAGTTACTTATTAGCTTTGCTATCAATGGTTGTCATTGGCTACCTATGAAGAGTGAATAAAACATACTTTTCAAACACTTCCCGCTCCACTTATCTATGCGAGGAAGAGCAATAACTATCCCTTCCATTTCTCTTTTACAAAACTCTATTCAATCATTGAATCTCAAAAATGATGCGGGGTGGAATCCCAGGGTGGAGTTGCCTCCCGTCTTCTAGGTTTATGTCAACACCAATTCAATCACAGCTACAGAGAACTTTACCCGAACATAGAATAGTATCGCACACATACAAACACGAGTTATCTTCTGTTGTCAAAAGTATATTTGTATTATTGATCCTTATTCATATCATAATCTATCAACATTACCAATCACCACCGGAACAAACACATAAGAGTGGAATATTCGAAAACGAAACTAGGAAGCATGATTCAATAACGTACCTACACAAGCACGATACTCTCTATCCACCCACAACCGACTCGCAACAGAAGAAGAAAGCAACCTCTAGGTTTCTCCCAACACCGACATTCTTGCATTCGCTCCATACTGAATCACGCTGTGCACTTTGTTCTAAAATATCCAATACGCATGGAGTGGTATATACTCCTGAAAATGCGAGAGTTCCCAAGAGGGGGTAAGATAAGATGATTCACTATACTCCTAACCCATATCGAGAGTCCATGCAGAAGCTCTGTATTAATCACCAATCCCCCATTCTATGTAATCGAATGCGGTACCTACCTATTATATAAACACCCCACTCATCCCCAAACCCATCCTCTCCACAAACAACCATAGATCAGCGGCGATGATCAACCATGGCAAGTCACTTGTCTTTTCGAAACCTAGACAGGGAAAATCACGGTCATCGAGCTGGATACTCCGATCTACCTTTCTACGGTATGAATCGTTAGTTCTAACGTCTAATAAGTATCATAACGACGAGATTGTGAATTTTTGATGGTGAAAATGTATTTTGATTGTCGATCATCTGTCGCGTTGTCATCTGATCTGTCAACCTTGATTAGGTACCAAGATGAGAAATCCTAGATTTCGGAGATCGATATCCCAAGTTTGAAATATATGTAATCTCATTAACTAGGTACGCAGTGGTGTCTCCGGACTGTGTAGCTTCCTTCGCTGTACCTTTCTACCCCATTCCCTGGGCGGTGTAAAGCTTTGAGTGTTCATCATGGTAATCTACTTGTCGAAGCTCGCTATCATATACCTCTCTATTGCTTGTATGAGTCTGCTCTCTTTGAAGCTAGGAGAAATATTCGGGCATAGAATTGCGGGATTATAATTTTCAGATGCAGTCAGATAGCCTGGTATGGGATATCTCCACGTAAACAGAACTTCTCTTCTGTCTTGAAATATAAATGTATATAAGCACTCACTAGATTCTCATCCGGCGGATATAGGTGAGAGATAGCTCCACGGATAATAGGCAGCAGGGAATGTAAGATCAAAGATTGTGTGCGGAAGCCATACGCTTGAAGATACAAATTTCGTACACGAAATGAATTGCGATGAAGATGGAAATAGAGGCGGACAATAGATATTGTTTTCATTGTCGTACCCTGGATTGCCGATGATAGACTTGTTGTTTCACTATCAAATAACCTTTTCGTGCTAGCAACATCTATCACTTGATCATTTTGCTACTCACTATACCTCGTCCGTATAGTACGAACGAAACTCGCAATTTTTTTTATCTCAAGTAACTGCCATTCAAAAAGTTAAATAAATGAGACCGCAATTTACACCATTTTACTTCCCCTCCTCTTAAATTTATGCCTCTCCCGGTCTTCAGCATCACTCAACTCTTCATTTCCTACATCCCCTTCAACCACTCCACCCTCCTCGAATTTCTCCTCAGTCTTCCTCTTCTTCCCAGCTGAGCTCTTCCTCCTTCCCAAAAGTACTTCCAGAGGCTTCTGCTTATACATCGGATCCTTATTCCTCGTCTGTCTCGTACTCCTTCTCGTCCCCGTCGCTCCCTCACTTCCAGCTTCTGATACTTCATCAGCTTGAACCTTCTTATTCTTAGCCTTCCTCTTTTTCCCCTTTGGATCAATATATTCATGATCGTCCTTCATCAAAATGTCCGGACTCTCCAATGGACTCTCTAGCGGTGTGATCGGAGGACTCTCAAGCTCTTCCTCTTCTGGTACTTTGGGTTTAGGTTTCAGTGCTCCGGGTGCAGCTTTTCTTCCTTTTCCTTTTGAGGGCCTTTCTCCCACCGCTGCGTTTAAAAGCCTCTCCCTCTCCAACCTCTCTTCCGCAATTCTCAATTTCTCCTCGATTCTCTCCTTTTCCGTAACCTCCTCTTTCGCATTATCCTCAACGATCTTGATTTTCCTCTCAAGTTCCTCTTTCATATCCTTGTATGCACGATCTGCAAATCCGAGCTTCAGCTTAAGTTCTTCTACTTCTTCAAGCGTGTTATAGAGATCTGTCTTTGCGACTTTGAGCTCCTCCGATGCAGATTCTTCTTCCTCTGAGAGAATATTACTTGAGTCTGAGAGAGTGCGATGTGAGGATGCACTTTGAGGGCTTTCGGAGGGCGCAGTAGCAGCTATACTTGGACCCGAGCCGCTACCGACTGCGTCCCTCTCAGTGAGTTGGCTTTGCAATCTTGCGACTTCATTTTCTAATTGGGCGATGACACCATGCGCTCCATTTAATCTTCCCTGTAATGTCTCTGCTTCCTCGACCAAACCAGCTGCATGCCTATCTGCGCCCATAACTTCCTTATCAAACTTCTGCTTCCAGACATCCTCATGTTCATCTGAAAGTGCCTTTCCCCTCTCGTACAGCTGCACAAAATGATTCCCCCTTTCATATGCCATTTTAAGATCCTTTTGCAATTTTTTAATTTCATCATTTTCCTCCCGAGCTTTCTTCTCTTTTTCGTATAAGCCTTTGAAAACATTTTTCTGCTCATATGAGTTTTTGAGAGTCCTATTCAACTCTTCTATTTCATCTTCAAACCGACCCGTCATTTCGTCTATCTCCTGCTCCTTATCCGCGACTATCTTGTTGGCTCTTTCAAGGTCCTGTTCGAGTGCCAGATTAGTGGCATTAAGAAATTGAGTATGACCAACTGCTTCATCTCTATCTGCTTCCCCTCTTTCGAGCTCTTCGATTCGGGCTCTAGCTTCTTTGATCTCGGCGCTGAGCTGATATTCTTTAAGAGTACGTGGATGCTCCGAGTGAGAAGGTAATTGGGTAGCAAATGCAATGAGCTGACGAATCCATTCTGCGCCTGCTAATTGTTGTCCTTCTTCAGCTAAATGATACAATGCAGAAATTTCACGAGGTACATCCAAAACAAAATCATTTATTTCATTTGCCCATTTTCTCCAAGTACTTTCTTCAACGGATAAAGCGACTGGTCGATTAAAAACTAGGTCAATCAATTCTTTGACCCAAGTTACACCTGGGAATTGTTGGAGTGGACTCTCTGGCCCCGGGTCTACATCTGGTAGTGCGCCCCCAGGTCGATACAAATTTGCTGCAGCTAGATGGAAGAGACCTTCTACTGCTTGGGGCTTGGCTTGAATGTGATTCCATAGCCTCTCCGACCATTGCCTCCAGACAGCATCTCCGAGGATCTCCGGTCCTGATGAGTGTACCGATTCTTGATCGCCTACATCTGACATTTCTACATCAGACGATTTCTGAGCCTCTGCAGCAGCCAACGTATCCTCCAGGGTTCTTATTGTTAGCGATAACTCCGCAGCGCGATTCTCTAACGTCGTTCGATCTTCTTCCCACGCAATCTTCTCTTCTTGTAGTCGTGAAACTTCTCGCTTTGACGCCTCCACGCGGTAAGAATCCTCAATCTCCCTTACTCCCCGTAATCGTTCAATCTCCTTGTTGGCTTCCTGCAAAGCAACCGAACTATCTTGTAGATTTGACCACTCTTCATTTTGCTTCCTTGATCTTTCAACATCGTCCATTGAAGCGTTCCAATTAAGCTTTAGCTCTTCGGCCCACACTCCCAACCTACGAGCCTCGTGATCAAACTCATCCCTCTCTTTCTTTGCATGCGCTAATTGTCTGACAAGTTCCACAACATCGGGAGGTTGAGGATCATTCGCCAGTTCGAGCGCAACATGTGCACTTTCTAATCGGTCCCTATATCCATTCTGTCCAAATGTTTTTTCATACAAATCGTCGTATTGATGCTGTAGCTCAGTTCTCTCTCGCTGCGCCCTGTGAATTTCGTAAGACTGCGCAGCTTCGGCTTCGGCGGCAGCGCTTTCGAGAGATAGCACTCGCTCAAGATATTTATTTTTTTGCATAACAAATATCTCAGCTAGGTTTGTGCCATTCACATCGAAGCGAGGCAGTACTTGTTCCTCAAGCTCACTGACATATCGTCTTAGGTCATCCCTCTCTTGAACAACTGTCTTGTACGATTGGCGGACTTCTTCACGGGAATCATCATGATCTGGTTGTTCGGAATGTCTTCTCTCAAATCTTGCGGTGTTTCCTGGCTCCATGATTCCGGCATCGCAATTGTATAAATGTTGAAAAGAAACCAAATACCTCGAAGCTGTAGATCTCACTATTGGAGAACAAAGAAGTGGTTGAGTTTGAAAATATACACTAGTCGCCAATTGTTGCCGTCTTATTGCGCCCGAACAAAGAGGAAAAGAAACACAAAGTTACCACTTTTGCACGTTTTTGGCATAGGGTCATTGTACTGATGCACAGTGGCATCCACATGAGAGAAATAATCACCTAGCAACAGCAGTTCTGGGAGAAGAATGCCCATCGTTGGTGTATCAGAACTATGGACTAGTTCAATATTCTTGTTCATATGGATGATACCTTTTTCTTGTGCTGGGACGATCTTCTGCCGGTCATCGTCTATACTCCAACCCTATACCTTTTCGGTCCTTTATGAGATATAAATTTTCGAAAAGAATACCCGAGTTCAAAATCACAATCCCATGTCTCTCTAGTTTTGAATTGGGATTTTACAGTGGCATAGATGTCCATAATTCAGCGTAAATCATGGTCTCGATTAACCTGGGCGTTTTTGAAATCTTATTAAATACTAGCGCTAGATGAGTAACGTTAATTCCGATAGAATTCAAGATTGGTGCATCTCATCGTGGGGATGTCAATTCATTACTTTAATGTTGGAACGAGATTTCATTCCTGTGGTCTTTTTTCAGGCGCCGTCTTGTAAAACTTACTTGACTTGCTGGCCTTGAAGAATGTGGTATCAATCTGTGTCATCAAGCGATTCCATAAAGTTTTGGTTTCTGTGTGCTCATTGGCGCCATGAGATAATTGATCCGACTTTACACCCATCAAGGGAAATTCCGGAGATTGAGTGACAGTTGTACGAACTTTGCTATAACTGAAAATCGTATGAACTAAAACACACCGCGTGATCATACCAAGGTCAATCCCATCCGGATGTGCTATGTTGATTGAATCCACAACTTCTTGTGCTTGAGTTCGACTGAGACCTCGAGCGAGTACGGCTCTCGCTTCCCAAATAGCGTCAGGGGCAAAGTTATAATGCGGAAGATCGTCCTCTAATACCTGACGGAAAGTTTGACGAATGGCTAAGATTTCCGGGATGTCCTCTATTTGCCAGTAAACTTCCCAGTAGCGCCCCAAGCGTGTCATGGCAGGCTTCACTCGTCCCATGTTGAAAGGAGACCTCCAAAATTGTAGAAATCGCATGAAGACTTGGTATTGCCTCCAATTTTGCACTGGCAGACCCTTTATAACTGCAACGTTGGCCCGACCATTGTTCATGCTTGGAGTATATTGAGAGAATTTAGCCACCGTTCTGTCTAACTCTTTTGTGACCTTTTCATCTAGATGTAGACAAATGGTGATAGTTTGATCGATTCTGCGTGGCATCTCCATATCTTGACTGGCCGTCGTGCCGGTTTTGGTTGTCTCGTGTCCTTGGTAGCCGCTGGCCTTTTCGGCAGCCGCTTTCTGAAGTTCCCCAATAGAATCTTTATTGCGTGGCAGACTGTTTTCGAAATCCTGGACTTGTTCCTCACCTATGGCGTTAACTTCGGACACAATCTGTGAGGAAGTAGAATTAGGTTTTGTTTCCAATGTAGTGATCGGCTGCGTCGCGGCATTATAGGGTGAAGGTTCTTTGAATGCCGTATAGCCATCACCCTCAAGTCGATTTAAGAACTTCGTGAACATTTCAAGGTGTGCGTCGGGCTCCTGCGGTATGCCACCGCTAGTATCCTCCATCCTCTTCTCAGTTACTATATCGGGACTCGAATCCTTGACTACTCGGTAGATTTCCATGTTCGTATCGGTTTCCGCAGTCTTCTGAGGATGCGACGCATGAGCGGAATCAGAGTTGTCCAGACTCTGAGCATGGTTTTTGATTCTAGGTGGCTCAGCTCTTATTGGCGATTCATCGCTGGACATTGCTTTGCAGGTCTGTGAGAACTTTCTGGTCATGCCTCGACGTAAGGAATTTGACACCTTGTTAGGACGAAAGTGTCTGGCAGACAGGGCAGATGGAACGACACATCTCGGCATATAAGCTGTGCGTAGCCACATGTTCAACAAGTAAGAATGGAGAAATCCACCCAAGTTCTTCGCCGCAGATGAGTCCAAAGACTTTGTGAGCTTAATGGGTAAATCAAAGCTTTCACCTGATGATCTGATACTACAAAAGAAAAGATTGACTACACAAATGTTATGATATGAACATATTGACTGACGTTTGTTGAGTATATCGTACACCTTACGATATAATCAAAATTCGTTGGACTTGTAATTGTTTGGGTCTGTACTAGATCTGACCTCGGGATAGTCAATTGATTATTTTTGCAAGGAGCTCTCAGCCACAGATACGTCAGATGACAACAGCCAATGAGATCAATTGTACGGTCAGCAGCCATCATGAATCTTTGCGCCTTAGGCATCAAGATACCCATTGCACGAGACCGCGTGGTATGTACTTTTTCAGACCATTCAATCAAAACGGAATCACAGTAAGGCACAAAATTTGTCAGAAATATTCTTAATTCTTATATCACGCCGCCCGTACCATACTTTCCTTCCCCAATCAAGGACAATGAAATTCTGTTCCCCGTTGTTCAGGTCGCAACTGGAAGTTTCGACTTTCATGTCATGTTGATCAACAAAGATCTTACTCCAGCATATGCCTCGATGACACTGGGTGTGATTTGGGTAGCGGGTAGAACGAAACCATAAGTTCCAGTATCTCTCAGTTCAGTGGTGAAAGAGAAATCAGCACCAACGGTTGCATCATGATAATCTACGCTGTTTCCAGTGGCTGCATAAATGGTGGAACAAATAGGACCATATGTGAAAACGGTTCCATAAACAGCTTTCACGGCAGCAACATAACCTGCTGCAAGAGATTGGTGCTTGGCATTGTTCTCTGGTAATGCAGTGCAAGAGTATCCGTAGGCTGTAAATATTAAGTTAGAACCTTTGTACAATTTTCTTTGAAGTTGATTCGACTTACGAGACATCATGAGTTGAGAGTACGAGTGGAAATCAATGAAAAGTTTTAAACCTTGTGCTGCCTTGATCTTGTTTGAGTATGCAGCAAGTGCTTTAGTTTCTTGGGCATCAGCTGCAGCAACTCCTGTATTATATTTAGCACATTTTTGTCAGGTAACCTGGGGCCAATTGACAGTACATACCCCTATAATCTTCATCGCAAGGGTTCGTGGAAGCTCCACCAGCAGTTGACCACTTGTACGCCCAATTTCGATTGATATCTCTACCATAACAAGTTGAAGAGGATGGTGGTGTCTGACGATTCTTACGCCACAATCGGTTGGTACTTTGTGTGTACAAGAAGCCTAAGGTCGAAATTAGCTATGCCAGAAAAGCAACTCTATCGAACTTACCATCAGGATTTACAACTGGGAAAATATAATAGTCATATTTGTCAACAAATCCCTTGATCTCCGTGTTGCTGGCATAATTTGAGAGAAGGTTGTACGCCACATATTCAACAGTCTATAAATGTTAGTGCTGCCACATTGTTGAGATTTTGAAAATTGACTTACCAAAGTTGTGATCCACTCTCTAGCATGCACAGTACCGTGGAAAAGCACGGCTGGCTTAACTCCCTTGCCGGAACTACCATAAATATGAATCCCAGTAATAGGATTGCCTTGAATTGAAGTTCCAGCAGTCACGATCTCAGCATTTGATGGATGTGCAGTGACAAGATCTTTAAGGAATTGTATGTGGTCCGCATATGCATGGTATGCTGTGAACCACGTAGCATTTGGTGCAAGGGCTAATATCTGTTAATTACAGCTCTAGACAACAGAAATGGCACTTACCAGCCTCTATGGAATATGTATCAGCGTGTTCCTCTTCCGCAATAGATTCTCCAAGGTTGTTGTGCATGACCTGTTTTGAGAAATCTTCAGTAATTCTCAAGAAGTTGTCGATCTGCTCGGGTGGTACAACCACGTCAGCTGTTCCAAGTTTGGCAGATTTTTTCCATGTTTGAAGATTCAACGAAGAGACGATGTCATCGATCTTCTCGATATTATTCTTTTGAGCTTTGAGGCGGAAAACTTTGTAGCCATCATAGTTGACCTTTTCTGCAATAGCTAAACCTGCTGCAGCTGCTGCAGTAGCAAGAGTAAATATTTGGGAAAGCTTCATCTTTGCTGAAGTTGATGAATACAATTAGCTAGGTACTACGAGAGGGAGAATGCTGTTTGATATAGATTTCTGTATTGGCAAATTGCGGCTACCAACGGAAACTTTTTTGAAGGAGTTCCTGAACAAGAAGCTCATAACTTCGTCAACAGCACTCATCAAAAGTTACACATATTGAAGATACACATTAAACAAATCATAAGATCAGACTGAAGAAAAATCTGTAGTGACCGGCCTCGGTAGATCCAAATAGGAAGCTGCGATACTTTGCCGAGCATGTTATCTCTCGTGCCAAGGAGGCCAAGGCGTTAAAATAAGGTTAAAATGACTTTGCCTTCCGCATTGTGCGGGGAATCTGCATCTAGGTTCAAATTCATCATTTTGTTCTAGAATTCCATTATCAACCCTTTGAAGATATTTATGACTTCGCATTGTAGCTTGGCTCACTGAAATACAGTTGAAGTTCGGCCAGTGCAGGGGTGTTGAGGCGCCCACGAAGGTCGTGTCGAAGTATGTGAGATTTGCCTGAATTGATCACGCTATGAAATTGCGTTATTATTGGTTCTCCATACTGATTGAGATCTTAGCTTCTAAAGCAGACAACGCTTTCTTCAATAGCGTTGATAGCGCTGCATGTAATGCATCCGCCTTCCAAATCAAGCATCTTCTAAGCACTGCTTTTACATACCAGATTGCTCGATCTCCAAAGGCATTGCAGCCACTTTCACGACCCAATTGAGGCAAAGAATCAACGAGGAAGGTGATAATGTTTATGAACTTCAATTCTTAACATCCAACATCTAACTCATCTCTTGGACCAACATAATTGTACCTGGTCCCATGTCCGTCTATTTTTCCAATACCACATTCCAACACAACCAGCCACTTCAAAGCTGGTCTGTAACTGTGAGCTGAATGTCTCATTAAGGAAAACTTTATAACTTTGATTATCAAGATGCAAATTACTGCTTGTGGGGCAGTACAGTCTCAATTTGTACGAACAGTTCAAGCATCGAAGGAAGAATTTTCGCATGGCGTCAGATTTGGCGGCAGTTCTCCGACTGCCATAGAAAACCACAAACTACCATTGTTGTTTGTCAGGCAAAAAAAAATGTCTAATATGGTGCCTATGAACAAGTCTGCGTCGCCTATGAGGGTTTTCACATGGTATTTGGTTGATCATTCGATGAAACGTCTAATGTTGCAATCTCAAGCTTCATGCTCATGTGCTCAAATGCAAAGTACCTTGAATTGAAATGACACCGCAAACATTCAAATGAGATAAGTCCAGAATTTGTGTAAGATGGAATAAACTTGAGTGTTTGCCTTGATGGCTAAACCACAAAATAATGAGATTCCCACCTATTCAAAGTACGTGAATTGTGATGAAGAGGCGGGAGGGCTGATAGGTAATCTTCTAACACTAAGAACCTAACTACTCATGTATCCATCCTTAACCTCACTAGGCCACTCCCTGAATGCCGCCTCCATCGATAACGCTATATGTCTCGACGCTGTAGCTCTAGGCTTTGGTGTGTTTGGAGGCAATACGAATATATACCTCACCATGAATTTGTCGGAATCGGCCTGTAAATGAGTAACGATTGTAGGAACCGGCGGGTTGGCCACTTCCAGACCTAGTAATATGCCGTAGTCATATAATGGATGACGAACAGCGCTGAGTGCGTCGCGAGCACCCTGTTTGAAAGCATATCGCCACGATACGCCTGGTTTTCCAGCAGTCCAGATTTTTTCGGTCTGGAAACCGTTTTGAAGGATGGAGTGAAGTGTATTGATTGCAGTGCCGTGCCATCGTACCGACGTCTGCCCGTCGTTTCGAATGACAGCTGCGTTAAATCGATCTCGGATTTGTGCTGGTGGATTGAGGACAGCAAATTGCCATATATCGTCTGAAAAGCCAGAAACTTTCAAGAAGTCAGGAGGAGGAAAATAGTTCTGCCCGAAAGTCATCTGCATCCACTTAACCAATCGAAAAACTGGCTCAGGATGATTTTGCTGAAGATATGATATCAAAGCTTCAGATGTTAACTTTTTGGATTCGGGAATTCCTCTAAGAAAAGGCTGTAATTCCTGAACATCAGAAGCAGAACAATCCTCGGATAATTTGAGAAGCCGACGTTTATGATCAATTTGATGATAAAATGACATGAGGAGCAGATAGAGCCCACGATGATTGCCCTCGCATATTTTGGCCATGGCCTTACCCCATCTTATGACAAGCTCTGATTCTTCCCCATGATCTGACATATCAGAATCTTCTGTCCTAATTTCTTCTGCTAGATGGAAGGGAATAGCGAGGGTTTGGAGACGATTGCGGACTGTACCGGTGTTTTCGTGTTTTATATGAGGAGAATTTGAATCTTCGAAGTGCTCGTTTCTACACATGATGGTTTCTTTGGGACTCCTGGCGGCTGACTTAAGAAAGCGATGAAATGTATGGGATGCATACAGATGAAGACAATAGTAACCAGGATGTGTAGCGGACATTGCGAGAAACGATTATTGAAGAGAGTGCAATGATTTATAACGGAGAACCATGTTGTCTTTAGGGTTTTGGCAGGTAGAAACATCTGACTGAAACCACTCATACCTAGCCATCTACCCGTCTATCGAAAAGACCGCCTGAGAAATGATATGGCCATTCTAGAATCTTCCCAAATTCGATGTTCATCCAAGTTTGAAGTTCCTTGTGAAAGATTTTGTCACCTTTGAGTTCCCGCATAGCAAGTATGCCATAGAAAAGCGCTCGAGCTGACAGAACTCGTAAGAATGCGACTAGATACTCTTGATTTACTAAAATTCAAAACAATAGTCGGTTTTGAAAGAAGAAGAATTTTTCCTCGTCAATCCAGAACGAACTATTCTGACAATCAGCTGTCAAGATGAAAAGATACAATCAAGAACAAGCTAGAGTGATACATTGTTCTTTGCCTCCAGAAGAAGAATACTGAGTACATTACCACCTCGGGCTATATCAAGAACGAATGTTCCACAAGGCTAATCATGATCAACAGAAGGAATATAGTAGCCCAGCGTTGGGCCCTCAAGTCTCCCGTCGAGAAGTCAAATCGAAAACCACTCCGAGTCGGTTTCTGTGATTTACAAACCATCTAAAGTTCTAAAGTTACCCATTTTTTCACAGTAGGCTTATCAAACCATATCCTAATATCTGGTAATTTCCAATCGGTATGTCGACGCGCAAAATCCTCCAGTCGTATTTTCAAATTTGAAATTTCGTCCTCGTCTATGAAATCTTCATGTACTCTCAAGCTCAAATTTCTTAATCCGGTAAATTGCATGACATCGCCCCAACAAAAATCGCTCGAATCCCAGAAATCTAGCTGCACTCTGAACTCCAGATTTCGGACCTTTTCTACATCATTTATACCCTCGAGACGACCCCCAACCAACATGAATATGCAGTTAGAACCCGCGTGAGTCAGATTCAAATTGTCTCTTTCAAAATCAACGTATGCTGTTCCTGCTCTGAGGTAAGAGCCAAAAGCTAACTCGTATCTTGTCAATCCGACCTCTCGTGCCTCGCTATTGACATGAAGTATTGTCGGGATAGCGCTTGTATCACCACCACCAAGGATTAAGCTCGCGCTTTCAACAAACCAACCACGGAATGAAAATCGCCCCAAGATGCCTCGATAATTTTTGGATTCGATGTGTAGATCCCGAGGACTGGGTATGCAAAGATGCCAAATTTTGAGACGGAGCTCCGTTGGAAGCTCTGAAAAACGAGAGAACGTGGTGAGCTGTGCCGGAGATGGACCTAACGACTGCGATATGAATTCCATTGCAAATAGCTTCTATAGTTTAGCGGAGCACAAGGGAAGAAACTGGAGGCAATCTGGACAATTTCGATATCGAGATACGTCGTTTATGGAGCAATCGTTCACCTAGCGCAAGGGCGGCACAACGAGGTTAATGAGGACAAATATAATAAATATAACAAAATCTTCAATTGAAGGAGATTAAATTCTGAGCAAAGTGCATCAATAACATGAAGAAATCAGACAGGCCAGAGAATTTTATTTATATTCAAAATTGCTAGATGACGCGTGGTAATCTTGGCTAGCTAGGCACCCAGCTTCAAGTATAAAATAATAAGCAGTTCGTTCCTTCACCATTGCTCTCTGATGATATTATTAAAGCGGCAGCACAGCGGAGATTTTATTTTTGAATGATACAGTGGGGGAATGCGGGGTCGCATCTGGAAACATAGGTGCACACTGCACACCTCCTAACCGCGTTCATTTATTGATCTCTATAATTTCAGTAGCCAATCCATCTTGATTCGGTCAGACTTCGTAGAAATTTATGGGTATCATGATTCCAACTGAACTCTCTATTTCGCACTGTCTAACGCTAAGCAACGACTTACAGAAGAACAAAAAGCTTTGCAGCTGTAATGTTATTTTACGGACCGCCACTCAGGCACTGACCAAATGAACGTATTAGAGAACCATGATTATCTCTTGAGCCCGATATGATAAACAAGACTCCCAAAAATCCTACGAGGGTATCTCAAAGTTATAATCTTCAACCCCTTCATCAGCTCGCTTACGCACAATTTGTAAAAAATTCTTCACCATTTGACCCACACCACCCAGTTGCAGATTTCGTACCCACATTGCGAACGCTTTTTCGTGAAGCTCTTTGAGAGCAAAAGATGAAGAACAAAAGCTATCCATCTGTAGAGGTAGTGCTGAATACCGGTAGTACAAAAGAAATTGGTTGCACACCCAAAACTAAATGACCAGACTGGGGCACGATCCCAGGACCTTGTCCGTAATCTAACAGGTTTTAAGTGTTAAGGACACGTGATAACCAACTACACCATCCGGCCGTTTGTGACATTTGATGGCAGGAAACTTCTGTTTGAATATATGTTGACAGATCAAAAAGAGGGACTGTGTGGACAAGGTTTTAACAAGGAGGAAAGTGGGGTCAAAACCCGGCATGGGTGCTGTAATAAATAGCATCATTCTCATAATTGGACCTCACAGACAAAGCGTTATTCAATAATGGAAAGATTTGATATGTCAAAAGGTCATGAGAAATAATATTACTAGAAATTATAATCTACAATCATACACAATTGTAAAGATTTCCATTCCATTCAGCTTAAGCTTCACCAGGCCAGATATCATCTGCAATACTTCTAACCAAAAGTAACTTGTTCTTCATATCTTCCCATCCTAATGAATTACCCTCCTCGTGACTAGCAAACCCACATTGAGGGCTTACTCCCAATCTCTTTAATGCTTCTTCTCTCGTTTGACCTGCTCCTTTTGCTACTATATCGGCAGCTTCCATAACTCTTGCCTTCATCTCCTCTTTGTCTTCGAGTTCTGGAAACTTTGAGGTGATGACTCCAAGAATAACGTTCTTGTGAGATGGGAGGTAGAGCAGTGGCTCAAAGCCTCCGGCCCGTGGTGTGTCATATTCGAGGTAGTATGTTGCTACATTCAGGTTCTGAAAGAGCTTAGTAGCAATACGATCATAACCTCCTTCGGAAAAGTGACGTGATCCCATAAAGTTACCCCTGCAAATGTGTAGACCAAAATGCATTTTCGAGGTATGTTTCTCGATGCTGTCATTATAACACTTGATATAGGCATCAAGCAACTCTTCAGCAGTTTTAGTGTTAGATTTGTCTTCCTCCCAACCCTTCAACATTTTCTCGGAACAGAAATCTTTCATAAAGTTAGCTCGTGCTTGTGTTCGCGTCAGAATACTTACATGCGAAATTTGGGTCATCAAACTGCACATTTCTGAGTCCAGCTTTGTACAAGATGTCCAACTCTGCACTGACAGCTTTCGAGATATCTGAAAAGTATTCCTCATCGTTTGCGTATACTTCTTTAGGGAAAGCCTTTCCATCCTTATATCTAAGATGATACCACGGTGGGGCAATCATTGTCAGTTTGATATCACCCCATCTCTCTTCATGAACAAGAGTTTTTAAATACTCGAATTGACCAATGAGTGTCGACTTTCCAGTGTGCTTTATTTTGCCGGTGCAGAGGCAAGATTGACCTGGCTTGTGACCTTTCTCGATGAATCCAGCGATATCAGGAACGTATGGACGGAAAATATCCATAGAAGGGTTGCGAATTTCGGTCATGCCGTCGAGCTCCTCGAAAAACGTTCCCCAAAATACAGCGCGTCTGCCATCCGATTTAAGTAAGCATATGTGCCACAGTTGACTGTTTAATAACATTATGCGAGACAACGAACCGATATTCCCCATCACTGACGGCCCTAAATCCGCACTCTTTTTGTAGCTCTACTACCTGCTTGATAGAATCATTCTCAATTTGTGTAAGTTCTTCCTGGCTTAGATTATTCTTCTCAAAAGCACCACGCTTGGTGAGAAGCTCTGCTGGGCGAAGAAGAGAACCCAAATGTTCGGCGCGAAAAGGGGGATTATGATGAATGGTCGCCATTTTGATGTATCTTATGATGAAGATAGAAATATTCAAGAAGCAGAAGAAGTTTGGATACCCAATCTTCAATAGTGGAAAGAACAATACATATACTTCACCTCCCCCGCTCGACTCCGCACCAGCCGCTATCACATCCGCAATACCTACATGAGTGCAACATCGGCAAATGATATATATGATCTTATTGGGAACGGAGGCAGTGGTATACGATATATCTACCACATCAGAACCGAAAACTTCCCTCAAAAAGTGAGGATTCTGAATACCAAGACGCTTAGTGCTTGTGAGGTTGTTGATAAACGATTTACGATGTCCGATAGTCTCAAGCTTTCATTGGACTGAGGAAATACTGCGGAGATAACAACGGATAAACGTTTGCCGATAAAAAGCTAAGCTCTATCTATTATCCTGCGCGTATTCGTGCTACAAACTATTAATACACCACCCACCCTGATTGCAGTCAGATCAGCGTGACAAGGCACTCAATCTACATGAAGCAACGGTTATCTATCTGTTTGTCCTATTGAGGGCGACGTGAGAAATTGAACCCCGCATGATTCATCCGGAAAAATGTATCAAATGCGATCAAATAGACGGCGCGCCGCCAAAACGGCTCATATACATTATGCATGTCGTAGGTGTGCGTTCTTATCACTGATTCGCTCCATGAATCATGTATGATCTAGATTTCTTTCTTGTACGCTGATTCTCTCGTATTCCGCAACAAACGGATGTCAATGAAGCAGTTGGTTGGGCGACACGCACAATCTTTGTGTCAACCCTGCGGAAGCTGTCAATTGACAGCTATAGTGGGGTCAGTTGGAGCATCTACTGCGTCTCTTACATGACATGGTCACCGCCAATTCGGCAGCTCAACATCGCGCTTGTATATGCTCCCAACATTCACTGAGCTTCAGTACCATTTATTCGCTCTCATGTCATGTCGAAAGGAGTGAGCTACTGAAACAGAAACCCTATGAGGCCTAGGCCTAACATGATGCTCTTACCAGTGGCCCTGCGGGATCGCGGGTACTAAAGCTTAGTGGGGGTTGAGAGGCTTAGGGTTGGATTAATCCTGCAAACATTTTGATCATCATCAACCCTTTTATCTGTTTTGCCACACATCTAACTGCATGAGTCGTCGATAATTCACTATCGCAATTATGCGAGATACCAACCACTATCCTGGGAAGCGCGTATTTCCTTCTCAAAATTCGCGCAGCTCCTTATCAATCCTAATTGACTATAAAATTTCTCTTATCAGCACCTTTTCTCAATTGTTCTGTATGACTTTTATCGCAAAATTTCAAAAATAATCCAGGGAGGATGCAAGTTCAAAGCATCGTTGCAGAAGTCGTTGGACTTGCTGCCATCGGAGGTTTTACACTGCCATCGATTGTAACGATCTTACGTACTCCATACCGACGAAAGGGTACTCCAAGTTGGGGTGACGATAAAGATGGAAGCACAACTACGTCCAGCGAGAATAGTTTTAACTCCAAGGCCCCAAAGATATGCTTGTCTATATTTATTATCTTGGGCGTCTTAACATTTGTTTTGAAAACCCTTCAATTTGGTAGTACTACTTATTTCCTTGAGCAATTTGCAACTAATGTTGTGGGATGGGTGAGTGTTTGATCTAAAGTATCTCGCAGTAGTGATGCTAATTGTGATAGTTCTTGTTGACGATTCAAGTGTTCGCTGTATGCTACACAAAAGATACCATCGTGAGCTACACACAAGGCACATACATTGCAGCTTCCTGCTTTGCATTCCTTTGCATGGTCATTGTAGAGGATCAAGAAATTTTGACAAGCGCATGGTCGACTTCTACTGCGCTATCTATTGCCCAGATGACTACTCTACTTGCTGTTGGGACCGCGAGTATATCGATACCACGAAGACCGCAGGTTTTCTATCACGGGAGATTGGTTCTAAATGAATTCAACGTTTCTTTTCTCACTCGATTCTCATTCTCGTCAATAGAGTATTTGCTCACGAAGGCGAAGCGGCAAAATACTTTAAATATAGAAGAACTACCAACAATGCACTACGCAAAAAGATCAAAGACTCTCAGTCATGCATGGATGGCTAGTAGTAGCACTGGCCGACTGTGGGTCAGGCTGTTGAAGGTGTACAAATATTCACTTATTCTACAGATCATTCTCGGATTAATCCATGCTTTTCTTGCCATTGGCCCACAACTAGCAATTTTCAAAATACTAAATGCAATGGAATCCGGGAAAACTGGAAAACAGCTAGGATTCTATATACTGGCGTTTGGGCTTGCCACTGTTCTAGCTTCCTGGGTTGAAGGTATGTGCCCATCACCAAAATCTGTCTCTCTCAACATCTAGCTAACATTGAATAACAGCCATGCAAGATATTACAAGCACGAGCCTAGTTTCTGTTCCAATGCGAGCTCAACTGTCAGCTTTGATATTTGAAAAAACTATGCGGCGCAAAGACGCAAAAGGCAGGCCTGCAATGGCGGAAAATGAGAATGGGGTCTCTTCAAATGAGATAGACCCTGACAAAACTTCTCAGAAAATTCTCAATTTGATTGGAGTGGACACCGGAAGAATTTGTGATTGTGCCAGGCAAACGTTCGAAATCGTTCAAGCTCCCGGCCGAATCATCATATCTGTAGCGTTCCTGGTTACGTTATTAAGCTGGCAGGGAATTTTACTTGGCTTCTGGTACGTCACTTACTTTATAATACTGTCTTAGAAATTTTTGTTCATAACCCCGAAACTAACTTACTAGTTTTATCATTGTAACTTTCCCCGTTACACGGCGCTACGCAAAGAAGTTTACAGTCTCGCAGGGATTTCTAATGCAGACGAGAGATAAGAAAGCTGCAATCATTGGTGAAGCTCTTCAAGGGTTCCGCCAGATCAAATTCTCCGCTCTTGAGGACCGATGGGAAAGATCTATCATGGCAATGCGAGACGTCGAGCTTACAGCAACCTGGGATGTGCTAATGTCCAGAATAATGTTGATTTCATGCTGGATTTTAAATCCACTCATGACCGCCGCCATTGCACTAGGAGTTCACTCATATATATACCAACAACTAACACCCGCACAAGCGTTCACTGCCATTGGTGTATTTCTGCAATTGGATCATTGCATGCAATGTCTCCCCAACATTATCACACAGATGATCGCTGCCAACGTATCGCTGCAACGTGT
The DNA here is from genome assembly GCF_014898295.1 of Botrytis byssoidea. Classification (NCBI taxonomy): domain Eukaryota; kingdom Fungi; phylum Ascomycota; class Leotiomycetes; order Helotiales; family Sclerotiniaceae; genus Botrytis; species Botrytis byssoidea. The sequence goes on along the minus strand of NW_024065852.1, from coordinate 1,228,572 downwards.
TGAGAGTTTTCTTAATTCGCCAGAACTCGGGAACATTCTTTCTAGCCCAATAGAAACACTCGAACCTACCGACTCCGATTTGCCTGTGATAGTTTTTGAAAATGCGAGAATAAGCTGGCCCACCGACACCGAGTATGTAGATAATGAAAGTGATCGGTTTATTCTTCGAGATATCAATATCTCATTCCCAGTTAACAAATTGACAATCATCTGCGGGAGAACCGGGTCCGGAAAGAGTTTGTTATTGAGTTCAATGCTTGGCGAAGCAGAACTTATCTCTGGCAAAATTAGGGTACCGGAAAGGCCACTCGATTGTTATGACCAACACGCGAATAAAAACAACTGGATTGTTCCGAACTCGATTGCTTTTGTTGCACAGATACCCTGGATAGAAAATTGTACAGTCAGAGAGAACGTTCTGTTTGGCCTTCCGCTAGATTTGGATCGTTATGAACAAGTCATTGAAGCTTGTGCTCTGACCCAAGATCTCCAACTCCTGTCAGACGGGCATGAAACGGAGATTGGGACCGGAGGAATCAATTTAAGTGGTGGCCAGAGAGTAAGTAATACATGCCTGTACTCCTCGTCGCATCTCGACTTTTCCGTTGCCGCCAGACTCAACTTCATGACACAAAACTGACTTATTGGCGATCTAGTGGCGATTAACTTTGGCAAGAGCCTTGTATTCACGTGCTGGAATTGTTTTGCTAGACGATATATTTAGTGCTGTTGATGTTCACGTTGGCCAGTTCATCCTTAATAATGCTCTAGTCGGCAAGCTGAGCGCCGGCCGTACTATCATATTAGCAACACACCATTTATCTTTGTGCAAATCGCATGTCAAGTCTATCGTAGAGCTTGAGGATGGCGTTGTCAAGCAATTTTCTAGCGTTCAGGAATTGGAAGAATATCTTGGTGCACCCGTCGAAAGCCTAGATGATACTGACGATAATCTAATTGCTATGGAAGATGATTTAAAGGAAGATACCATCGTAGGTACATCAGGCTGCAATTCTCCGACAACAAAAAAGACCGATCCTCTCAAGTTTGTTTTAGACGAATTTCGCAAGGAAGGAAACATCGGATCTTCAGTTTATTCAAAATGGCTCAAGTCTTGTGGTGGATGGACTATCGGAATTATGTTCCTTCTGATTTATACCATGACCACCTTATTTAATCTTGGTAAGATCGCTTCTTCTTCACAATGATTCATGAGGACAAACACTGACACTTATTTTTAGGCCGAACATATTGGCTTCGATTCTGGACCAGTACTGATGGTGAGAACGAGCGCAATTTACATGCAAGATTTGATCAACCGCAGATTTTTATGACTTCTTCGACGTTTGATAGAAACGGTACCGTCCCATCATCTGATGTATCAGGAAAACACAGCACAACCTTTTATCTCGGAATATATTTTGCCCTATGTATTGCCATGAGCATCTTCCGTATCTACGGTTATATTTATGCATACAAGCAATGCATTCGAGGTTCCAAAAAGCTCTTTAAGACAATGTTATTCAAAGTTTTAAGAGCTCCTCTGCGTTGGATAGATACTGTTCCATTTGGAAGGGTTATGAACAGATTTACCACTGACTTCAACACAGTCGACTTTGATATTGTTGTAAGTATGCCTATTTCCATCTATGTTCCCCTTGATTGGTTGGCTGGCACAGTCTATTCTATGGAGTTTTTTACATTGGAATGCTCTCATTTCTGACATATTTACCTTAGGATACGCTCACATGGGGAGTCGGTGATGTTTTCAGGTTATTCGGCATAGCAATTGCAGGGTAAGTAATAGACCCTCGTTGAACACACCTCTGCTAATGAGATGAAAAGGATGTTCTTATCACCATATGTAATATTGTTGACAGTTGCTGTATCTACATTCTCCGCATATTTAGCGCTCCAAGCTATAACAGCCGCGAGAGCAATTAGACGCTTGGATTCGACCAACAGATCACTCATATTTGAACAATTCCGAACTATTTTGATTGGAATCACTACCATACGGGCTTTCGAAAAGAGAGATGTTTACCTTGAAAAGGTATATCGTAGGATTGACGATGGAAGCTCAACACTTTGGAATACCACTTTATGTCATAATTGGCTCGTTTGGAGAATAGGAGGCATGGCTTCGGCGGCATACACAATGTCAATCGCGGCGATTGTAGCCGCTACTGTGACTGATGCAGGGCTTGCTGGCTTTGTCCTTGCTATATCTCTGGAATTTTCAAGTGCCCTATTTTGGTCACTCTTCCATGCAGGTTTCCTGGAATTACGAATGAATGCGGCGGAGCGTGTGATTGAATATACGGAGATGCCTACAGAGGCGTTAGATGGCGAAGAGCCTCCCGCAAGTTGGCCAACAGCTGGGCGCTTGGAAGTGAAAGACTTAGCCGTCGCATATAACCACGATTTGGAGCCTGTCTTGAAAGGATTGAACTTCAGCATTGATCAAAAAATGAGGTGAATACCCGGATTTTTCCCTCCACTAAATTTCAAGTCTAACATGATATTAGGGTCGGTATTGTTGGTCGCACTGGATCCGGGAAATCTACGTTAACATTGGCACTCTTCCGTTTTCTGGAAGCGAGAGAAGGCAGCATTATTATTGACGGCTATGATATCTCGAAGCTAAAACTACAATCTTTGCGCCGTAATCTAGCCATCATTCCTCAAGATCCAGTGTTGTTTTCGGGTCAGAGCTCTCCAGATTTTCGAAAAAGAAAATACACTAACATGATCCTAGGCACACTTCGGAGCAACTTAGATACAGATAATGAATACGATGATACAGTGCTCTTCGACGCCCTTCGCAGAGTTCATCTCATCAATGAATCTGACTCGGGCATTGCGACTCCATCATCGAACACATCTCAAAATCAGAACATTTTCCTCTCTTTAAACAGCTCCATCGCCGAAGGTGGTCTTAACCTTTCCCAAGGCCAACGTCAACTCCTCTGCCTCGCACGTGCTATTATTCGCCGCCCAAAAATTCTTATTCTCGATGAGGCGACGTCTTCTGTAGACGTTCAAACGGATGCACTTATTCAGCAGAGCATTCGTGAGGAATTTGTAGATAGCACGCTGCTCGTTATTGCACACAGACTTAGTACGGTAGGAGATTTTGATAAGATTTTACTAATGAGTGATGGGAATGTAGCCGAGATGGGAAGTCCAAAGGAATTAATTGAGAGAAAGGGGATGTTTTGGGGTATGGTGAAAGAGAGTGGAGAGGCGGATAAATTGGTTGGTATGAGTAAGAATTCATAGAGGGTTCTGGTCAAATGCTCTCGTGCATGTTGAGTAGATTAGAATTAATGCATGCAAGAATATCAAAAATATATTTCTTCACTGTAACAGGCCCTATTTTTTCATTGCGAAGCACTCCTCCGATGTCTTATTGGAGACAAGTATATTTCGCGAGTTTCCGAGAAACTTAATATCACAGGAAAATTACGTTTGAACTTGACAGAAGATCTTCCTCAAAATTATCTTCATTTAGTATACTATTCTCTCCACCCTACATCTTTAAAATATTTACTGGAAATCACCTCACCTCCCTACAACAAAGACCCAAAATCTGACTCCTCCATCGCCCAGTGTTCGAAACTCAGGTTACGGGAATAGCACGATGACTAAAAACACTAGTCCGACCCAGAGCTGCTCTCCAAACCGGCTTACTTTCACTAAGAAGCACTTTCTCTCTCAAAGCACTCGCGTTACGACATTGATGCTCATGACCCATCCCATCAATCCCATCCACCACTTTGCCCATGGCGTTCGTCGTGGGTTTCGGAACTTCAAGCGTATCATCCGCCGTGCATATGATTCCCTAATCGACAGTACAAAGTCAGTTTAACAATACTTTCATGCCCAAACAAAAAAAGATAAATCACCCACCTGCGCAATATAATCCAAACAATGCAAAAAATGCAGCGGATTTTTCGACCACTCTGCCCCCTGAACCTCATGATCATGGTTCATCGGCCCCCCAAATAACATCGTCCTAATCATACCCAAACAATGCAGTTGATGAAACATGGTCACTCCATATCCCTTCGTCACCCCTTCTCCTTCATCTACCATGATGAAGCCGCCGTTGGGAGTGAGAAGGTATTCATCCCAGTCTACGTCCTCGGAGTCTCCAAGTGCGGCTTCGAGTGCGGGGATGGGGGTGAAGATCTTGGGGTGGAATTCACTTGCTGGAGGGGGTTGGGGAGCGCCGTTGGTGTGTGTGTGGGCTTCGGGACAGATTTGATAGACGATGAGGTTTTGGACGGGGGCGAGGAAGGGGAGGAGTTGTTTGTGGGCTAGGAGGAAGAATGTTGATATGATTGCTGTGGAGAGGAAGATGGTGTATAAGATGAAGCGAAGGGGTGAGCTAGTGGTGGGTTTGAATTTGTTTTCCATGGTTGCTGTGGATGTGTGAGTTCTAGTATCAGATTTTCAGAGTCAAACGGCAGGAGCTATCTTTTCATGACTACAGAATAAAAGCAATGGGGCTTACATATACAGAGCCTTATGCTATAACGGCCGGAACACACCTAGATCTTCAATCTGGAAGCGAGGATCTAGGACGAAATGAAAGCCATAGAGTTTTTATGCTTGGAGAAACGCAAAAGACTGTCTACTGACCACGTCTCTGAATACTACTATGAGAGTGTAGGCGGTCCATCAGTCATTCGGAGCAGAACCTTGAGACAACCTCTGATATTCAGAGAATCCCGAGTATTACACAAATTGTATACTTAACACTAGAGTATACATCGGGATCCGAACGAGCTTTAGTTGGCTCCAACACTGATAACCCGAGGCGCTCTCCAAAAGGTCATCAATCGCACAATGAAAGAATTCAAACATCGATTCGGAAATCGTATCGTTATCTTCGTAGAGTGTCTAAACCTGCTTTCAATCCTAAGATCCCCCCTTACGATAACTATCCTTGCTTCAACGACTATCTAATCTCTAGCGTATGTCGCACACGTATATACACGTTTATTTTCCATCAAAACCTATCCAGATAATCGAGGCGACTACCGATTGTGCAATGCTGATAAGAAAATCATGTTGTGTAGCGAGCAAGCGAGGAGGCGAGACCAATAAAGTTCGACATGACGATAATATCAGACATCAATTTTCTTATCGACACGTCATATAAATTCCTATTGTGCTATTTTCGATGAGCTGATTGCTACAAGTAAGTGATCATGAAGGGGCGGGATTTATAGAAATTATACAGAAAGATAAGGATACTTTGTGTGCTGGCGGAAGCTGTGTTGGGTTCTCTGCAGATGCGTTTATGTTGAAGAATATGTGATATGACATCTATGAGGGAAATAACCATAAGGGAAAATCAAGATTCTTTGCAAATGCTGTAGTAACACAATTGATCCAAGCCGAAAGTTCTATCTCTTACAGAATTCCGGGGTTGAGCCGTTCCCATATTCTTTGGTTGCTTGACACGCCATATTTCAAAGACCAATATTTATGTTTGTTTTCGTGAAAGCTGAGTGTGAGATTTTGAATTCTCAATCTTCATCAGAACTTCTCCTTCCTTTATCCACAAGTCCAAATATCATGTCAGCTTTATACAGTCCCGAAGCCACAAACTACGAAGGTCTCGAGGACCAAAAGCTTCCCAAGTCAGAGAAAGAAGATAATGATGACTTCTCCAAATCAGACGAAGAAGAGTTGTTCCTCGAGCAACATGACTTTGTCTCTTATCAAAAACAACACAGCAATAAGCGAAAAATCTACATCGTGGCCGCTGTCGCTACATTCATTGCTCTCGCATCAATCACATTCGGAACATACTCGACATTGCGTTTTCAGGCCCTGAAGCATAGTCATAATAGCGAGTCTACTCAGCAGCCATCACAATCAGAAGCTCACTCCCACGAAAGCCACGGAGGAGGCCACGAACACAAACATGAGCATTCTCCCGTCTCATCCACCAAAACCAACTATTCCACACGCCCGGACTTAGATTGCGGTGATAGTGAAGCCACTGCAAAAGCTGCAGGCTGCACCTTCAACGTCATGGCATTTTCCTATGTTCCAGCCGCATGTAACGGGAGTGAAATCATGAGCTCCTTCGTCGACAAGCATGCCAATCTACCTCTGGACGGGGCCGGAATATTCCCCTGGTACCGCTGGTCCAACCGGACCGAGCCCGTTCCGCAAGATGCAGACGAGCTTAGTAAATATCCATTTATTTGGACGACCCATGAATGGCACATTGCGCATTGCTTATACAATTGGGCATTAACTACTGATGCAATTTCGAGGGTTCTCGACAACGAGAAAGATGTTTGGATCTTGCAGGATGCAGTTCAAGGGGGTCATATTGCGCATTGTAATGGTTTGGTTTCTGATAGAGTGACGAGTGGTCTGACGCCTTTGAGAGCTTTCAGGGCAATTGGTCGTTGTGTAAAATTAGACACTGACAGTATCGCCCCTTTGAGCAATGATACTTATGGAAGTCATGTGGATTGAGATGTTCACGTTTTTTGTTTGGCGCAAGGATTTCCAGATTTATGCAAAGATATACAAGAAAATTAGTATATAAGTCAGAACCTGAGCCTACCTTATGGGCTATAAGCAAACTTTACACGGTTTACGTGATATAGAGCCATCCATTTGCGCAGTATTTTGGCTTACTATCTACCAAATGTGAAAATAGACCCAACGTGGAAGCCCAAACAACACTCGTGATAGTTCAAAGATAGACGTTATATACTTCAGCATTTAATAGTAAAAGACAAATAATTGGATAAGAGGCAGCCATAAATGAAGAGCTTGAGTTTCGCATAAATGCTTTGAGAAACTGCCTTGAGCAACCAAATATGTATGCTTGGAAGTCTTCAGTCCTTCACTTGATGGCCTAGGTGAAACCACTTCCATATGCTACATGTATGTATCCCAATAAATAAAAATGCTTAAAGATAAACCAATCTCACCAAAACCAAAGGAAAACTCATGGGTGAGCACTGGGTCGATATGGAAACAGTCAATCCAGAGATAAGTTCATCGTTCATAGATATTTCATGTAGTATACCTGCTGTATCAAGTCACTCTTCAAACTCCACACTCATTTCAATATCTTTCCATGCTTCCCGCAAGAGCGTATAAGAAAGTTCCGCCACTATGCCACGACCTTCGATTTCAATGACTTTCTCCTCTTCCACAAACCCTAGATTTCTCAATATCGAGCGCATTGGTTCATTATCCCTCATTGTTCCAGCGACAGCTTGGAGACCAAAATTAAGAGTCAACTGAGTCAAAGCACTAGTCGTTAACTTCCCCAATCCCTTGCCCCTCACCTCCTTATTCAGAACCACGCCGATGTTTGCGACTCCTGGCCTGACCACAAAAATATCTCCAAACCCCACAACCCTACCATCAACTTCAACGAGGATCTTCAGACAATGAAAGTCCGTATTAGACTTGTCGTATTGATCATACATGTTGTCTTTCCATTTCGAGATAGCAACCTCATCCCAGACCTGGTCCTTGCTGTCTTGCAATTTATTGTTATCGGCGTTTGTCGCAAGGGGGAGCCAGACATTAAAGTGAGATGGTGTTGCGCGGAAGAATTTGAGAGTTGGGTGTGATGGAATGGTAATTATCCATTTCTTGGTGAAGAAATTTGGGCGGTAGTCTGAGGGTGGGGGTGAGGTTGAGGAGGAAGACATTGGAATGGCTGCTATATATCGGCTTAATGAATGAACTTCTACCATTGGGTGAAGGTAAAAACTCTAGAAAATCATTATAGATTATTGTAGACTTACTTTTTGAATATCTGGGAATTTCTGAGATGCTGATACTGCTGCCTCAAATGAAATGAAATGACTGATTGATAAAATCACGATGACTCAGATTGTAGAGGAGAAAAGGATTAAATTAACAGAGTGTGATTTGAAAGTCAGCAGAAGCGAAGATAGTTCTGCGTTACAAGAAGCTGTAAGTCAACTTTGTGCACTATATTATCATGATCAAGTGGAAGTTCAGTTGAAGAGTTCGATAGGAAATACAGAACCGGTATTCTGGTATATGTACTTTGATTTGTTGAGGTAAACTTTGTGAATCGTAACTTCCAATTTATGGAAACCGTTCTTCTCACTACCTTCCTAATTAGGTGATAAAAGATAGAGGAAACCGCAACACATCATCGTCTTCTTCGATGCTCCTTTCGATCATACCATACCGGCGACAAAAGCGAAAATGTGCATGGTGGACAGGTGTGGTGGCTGTTTGAGTGTTATACTTAGAAGCACGTCAAAATACTCGTGGTAGATTATTTTCACGCCGCCCTTTGTATCGGTTCTTGTTTGACTCCCATTTCAAGTGTGTGCATCTCCTTCTCACATCTCACAGTAAGGTTGGTAGCAATTGAAGTAAAAGGAGGAGGACTTTGATCAAGCTCTGTATTTATTCAAGACAATGAGATTTGATTAGGTAGATAAGATAAGATATAAGGTTAACCTTTTTCACATAATCGAGCTAGCCATTTTGGACCTCCTGAATCACACCTAGTCTATTCAGACTCTGTCATCATGTAATCACTCGAGAGTCAAAATGAGTCGAATAGATGTTTGAGAGTAAAACTTTATCACATCGGTTTCACGTTCTAAATAGTCAATTCTTCCGCAGTCTTAAAAAGCTTTGATTTACCAGCAAAAGGAATGACTGTTCCCTCACTAATACATCATCATACTCTATTTCCCATTCTCTGCGCTGATTGGTCAATTCGATATCAATATCCAATTAACTTCGATGACTCTTTCCCGCTCAGACAATATTGGAGCAGATGCAACTTTTGAGAAAGCTTCGAAAGTGGAGTGAGCGGAGAAACTACACGGTACAAGCTCAAGTATGTTCAATTATCTCAATTAGAATCCGAGAAGAGACACAAGTCTAGATCACAATGAGTCTAACTAATGACATATCACACGGATCATTGTATCAAAATTTTCATCACCAATTTCGTTCTGGAGAACTCGGTCCAGGGAAAAAGAGGTATTCCGACCCAACGGGCCGGGTTGGCGGTCTAAGCCTTTTCTTATACCGACACGTTAATCTAGTTGCGGAGTTTAGTGCGAGGTGTGGCTGGGATCTGGGTACTCATTCACAGGGCCGAGTGGTGAGGCACGGAGTAGTAAGATCTTAGTTCTACGGTCTAGGAAGTATTGTTCCTGCTTACATAGTAGTTTTTGAAGTATTGTTAGATTTGGAGCTATGTGATGAGAGGGGTTTCGTTTGGATGGCTGGATGCATAAATCAATTTACAAATACAATTTTGCCTTGGCTACCTAGCTGGCGATCACGATATGACACCAGGACCACAACACCAACACCCACCATGTCAACATCGGAACTTCCCACAAAACAGACAAAAGAAGACAAGAGATAGATCAGAAATCAGGCAGCAGATCACTAGCCACGAGAAGCCACGGAATACCTGCATATCAGACACACCCTTTCGCAATCCATTCGTGTGTCTTTCGTAATGGGACTACTCATACGTAGTTCGGTATGGTTGGTACCTGCACATGCCGATTTCCAGTCGATCAGTTGTCGCGGCACAATGAAGTACACAAATATCTATAAGTGTTCATTTGTTTGTTTGTTTACGAGCTGACAGTATACGTGTACTCAAAACATCACCTGTCAACTTGCGGGACAATCAAGATTTCAAATAGGAATGCTGAACGATAGGAAATGGATATCCTGATATCTGGGACTTGGGGAATACCAAGCACAGAGCCATATGAATAGAGAATGCTGAATAATCTCACATTGAATAAAAACTATGCTCACCAAATGAATGACGCATCTCCATGCCCCATACTCTAAGAACCCATGCAGGTTCTCCTCACCATCCTATCCCATCCCAAACCAAGCTCCCCGAGTACACCTCCTCAACCTCACCAGTCCACCACCAAACCCTGAGTCATCCGGCCTCACTCCCACGTTTTTTGCATCACCGCTACAGCGAGCCAAAGCTGACTTAGCCAGAAACAACGGAATATCGCATCAACATGTGAAGTGAAATAAGCGAACTCCGACCCCTTCATCACCCATACCCATTTTTCCATTTCCACCCTTTCTACACATCCACACTCACCTTTCGAGCATCCAACACATGCAAAGCGTGTACGCGGCCGGCGTTCTGATTGTTCTAAAAAAAAAGTCATGTATAAGAAATTTTTTGATATGCATTGTTTGCATGGTTTGTTGGCCGGTAAGCATACAGACTCCCTATACCGTACTTGTTTTCATTCCTAGACCGGGGCGGGTGAAAATGAGGCAAGCATGGGATGAGAAAGTTTTTTAGTTTTTTTTTTCTCGACATCTTGCTTAGAATTGCTTAGTTGCTTGATTGCTTAGCGGGCGGAGTTTGCATGAGATGAGATGAGATGGGACGGCGTTGGAATTCTGGATTCTCGGTTTGTTATGACTGTTTTGCTTTTTCTGGGTTCACCTTGTTGGAGTGGAGGTACATGGACGGGTGTCATAATATTTGGAGTCTGGGGCTGTGATGGATTTGAGTTGGATATATATAGAGGGAGAAATGTCTCAATTATAAAGGCCTTCTCATTATCATCATCATCATCATCATCATCATCATCAATCAGACATAAGAAGATATCAATACACATAAAAGCAACACTACTATCTCAACATCAAATTCATTTTTCAGAGTAAAAATTCAACGATCACCAACCTCTCAAACATCATCACCAGTACATCTATAAAAATGCCTGCCGGATTCCCCGCCTACCCAGCTTCTCGTATGTTCCCATTCCTCCCTTCTCCATCCCATAAACTCAACTAAAAAACCCCAGGTTTTCCAAACGAAAAGCCCCCAACGCTCTTCCATCCCTCCTCCCCCAAATCCCCAAAAGCAACACCCGTCTCCTACTCCACCTCTAGATCCTATACTGCTGTATCTTCCTTCTCTCCAAAAGACTCAATGGATACCACCACCACATACACTCCCGCGAACGACAACTCTTCACTCTACAGCACCACTTCTACCATTTTTCTTTTGAAGCATCCGCTTAGTACAATCAAAGCAAAGTTCTCGCATAAGGAGCATTCGAATAGGGAAGCAGCGAAGTCGAATGAGAAAACCTTGATTGATCCCTCAACGCCAAGTGAGAAGACACGTACGTTCGACCCCAAAGCCTGATATGATGGATATGAATGGAATGATATGAGGCTGACTTGATTGGATTGGTAGCGAGACAATCACTCACGGAAACGTATATGATCATAACTATGAAGTAATCATAGCCGGCGTTCAATTTGTCAATTTGTTTGGATGGTGTTGTCACCGCATGCCGTTGGAATTTGGGGATTTTACGATATTGCTGTGATATTATACATCTTTTGGCATGGTTCGGTGGAGTTTTTTTTGAATCATTGGTGACATACTGGCAGTGTCTGGATCAAAGCCAGATACTTATGAAACAGTCCTATCGTAAATGGGAACGGATATATTTGGGAACGGCGTTTTGAAGTTCTAGTTTATTAGTGTTGGAAATTGACTTCTTGATTTCATATCTCGTTAGGTTTTTAATAAACGAAATTTAAGTTTCTCAAAAACTATCATCAAAATCATCTTTCATCGCAACTATACTTGGACTATTGTCCAGTTCGTCGGTGTTGTCGAATCCAGCTCCTGCGGTGGTTAGAAGATCTTCAACGATCCTTTTACTTGCTTCTCGTGCTATGAGCAAGTTAGCTTGCATCGTCAACGGGTCAAAAAAAGGCAATAACATACCAGGAGTTTGTAATAATCTTGATTGAGGTAAGGAAAATTGAATGGTCTTTGGAGGACTCATTCCAAGTTCCTTGTAAATATTCTCCGCATCTTCATCACTATCGCTTTCCCATGTAATCTCGTCTTTCTCTTTCTTCACAAATCTGGCAAAGATATCCTTTGACTTTCCTTTCGCAGGAGTTTGAACGCTTACACCAGGAGTGCGTGGTGCATTTTGTCTATATGGTTGTCTAATCGGCGAGCTGAATATATCAGCGTGTAGTTGAGGTGCAGCAGCTGGGGGTGAAGACAATGGTGAATGGTTGTCTCGCCATGAGGGTTTGTTGGCGGGCGTTTTCTTTTCTTTCCGATTTGTAAGTGGCGTGGCTTGGATTCGATAATTCTTCTCTAGCATTTTAAGGTATTGAGGATCTTTTGACTTTTGAGCCGTTGATGGTATATAAGTTTGAGCATTCGATGGTAAATCATATAAATTCGGGTCCATTCGATATGAGGTTGGGTCAAATGGGGATGAATCTGGTAAAATTGACATATCGGGTGCCCTTTGCTTTGCTCCAGGTGTACTTGGTAGTTGTGTGTCATCCTCATCATCCTGTAGTGTCGCTCCTTTAAGTTCCCTTCTCAAGTCCTCGTATGGAGGTGAGAAGTCTGCAAATTGTGGTTCTTTATCCTTTCTGGGAGGAGGAGCTCGAGGTGTGCTACCACTTATGTCATTATCTTCTAACATTGAGTCATCCTGGTCATAAGAATGATGCCCGTCATCTTCTGTCCGGATAGTCTCATCATCAACGTGCGATGCTGTATATTGACTTGGTTCTTCGTGGGACTGGGCATATGAGACATCCTCCTCCTCCTCTTGTTGCTCTACTTGTAATAATGAGACATTGGCACTGGCTTCGAAAAATTGTTTCCAAAACTACCCCGCGATTAGTTACCTTTCAGATATTCTGCAGATGTGCACCAACCTTCGACCCTTCCCAAACCGCATTTGAATGGTTGGCATATTGTTCAACGACCGGTAGGATACTTGTAGTAACGATACGGTGTGCTCGACTAAAGTTGTGATCAATTTCTGAGGTTGCATTAGTAAACAAACAATGTTTTAAGAGAGAGGTGGAATCTTGCCTTGGAGAGTCAAAGTGATAGATTGCTCTAGCTTTTCAAGCTCTTCCGTAAGAGAAAGTGGTCTTGCAGACGACACACTAGCTCGAGACATGCTTTCTAATGGAATTCTGTATCTCGTGGAGAGACTGGAATTCTTGGGGGGTTGCTGAGGGGTTGAAGCGACCGGCGCGTCACTGATTTGATTTTACCACGCAAAAGCAGAATGATTAAATGGCGTAACACGTGATCATGGAGTTCTCAAGATTTGTTTACTTTAACTTTATTACATCTTTACTGTCCCCAACATTTTATACTTTCACGATAACATGGAATTCAATGCACATCCAGTCTACCAGTATCAACATTATATTACGATCGTTGATGATTCCCTCGTTTTGAGGTTTTGCAAAGTTTGTTTCTTTATCACATTACATAGTATCCGATACCTACCAATGTGTTAGTTAACTCTCTAATCGGTAGTAATCAGCACTATCGATTTTGGTGTAGTGTACGGAGAACAGACTCCGCACTGTCCAGCATTTCCTTTCAACCTTAAGCTTAAAGGTAGAGAGACAGATAGATATGGGCGATATGGGCGATATGGATGGATGGTATGGATGTCATGGGGAAATTGGCTGTTCCACGTTCAGACTCGCGTCAGTTCCCGCCAGTTCGCACCAATTCTTCCAGCTCATGCAACTGCTTTGCGCTACAACTTCTGTGCCGTCTTCTCCTTTTTCTCATCCCCAAGATTTCTCATGTCTTATACGCATTCACAATATTGGTATTTGATTGCACAGACACAGATACGAATTCTGGCTAAGCCTGTCATCTGATCAACATCAACCCCATCGTAGGCATCAACTGATTCAACTCGAATCAGAAGCACAGACAAGAACCACCTGGGAATTTGGATCATATCCCTTGAGGATTATCACAAATCCACTCCACCCAGAAGCCTTACAGCATCAGCATCAGCATCAGCATCAGTATCAGCATCAGCATCAGCATCACCATTTGGATATCTGCACTATTACTGGTGTATTCCGCAATTCTCTGCTTTTATTGACGTTATCTTTTCGCATCGTTTCTTTTGACACCCCGCTTCCCCCTCCCCACCTTCCTCAGAGTCTCAGATTTTTGCAGCCTTTGCTTCCAATTGCTCAATAGGGGGAAGCAACGCAATCTATTCTTGCGAGCATTTAGAACCATTGAAAGTCGATAAGTGGGCGAATTCATTTTTCTTGTATCGAGAGAAATTCCAGACCTTCAGATCACAATCTCTAACAGCCTAAAACATTTCTTGACAATAAGCTTCAACTGCCATGACGACCATTGCCTCAAACTAGCAAAATTCTCCCTGAGAAACATGGACTAATAGGTATTATTTCGTAAGCACGACAAGCATTCTATGGCTTATACTCCGTACACTACTCAGAGCAGAGAACAGGTGGTGTGCATAAGGATTTCAACGAGAGGATCACCCTTGCAGGAGCATCGACAGCTTTTATGCAGGAACTTTCGGTTTAGGTTCCACATTGCCGAGGCTCTATCTTTACCTACGATGTAACCGCCGTCTTTGAGAGATCAGCAGACAAATCATTGGGTAGACAATTTGGATATGTGTATTACCTGCATCGTACGTACTGATATTGACGAATTTTCAAGGATAAGATAGTCGAATTAGGACACTCTACCAGTAGTATAGGGGCTTCATCTACCCCTTAAAGGTCGATAATCACTCTGCACAAGACGATTTACACTATTTTAATTCCATATCGCACAACTCTTAACCACTCAAGTACTGATTGTTGATATTCACACAAGTGTGCCGGCGCGGGGCTTTCCCGTTGCAGAATCACCAAGACAATATAGAACTTACTCGCTTGATGTTTTGCAATTAAAAAAGCCAAATTTCAGAGTTCGAACTCATCCAAACAATATCGAGAGATAACAAAAAACAAACAAAAAGACTTCATCCATCTCAAACTACCTCCAAATCTCAAACTGGGGCAATCCGTGCGTCACAAGCCAAAGGACCCTATTCATTTATCTTCGGTTCGAGTTCACAGATGAAAATCAAAGCTAACTTCTAACTTCTAAGTTCTGAGTTCTCACGCTTTTATAGTTCCAAGATTGTTTAAGCGGCATCCAGTAAGATTTTGGGAAATTAATTTTAAGCGGTCTAAACCATACCTTGTCTACTATGTTTAGACTGTAGACTACAGAATTGACATGGGAGAAACCCTCTTCTCCAAAACTATTCAGCCAGTTTGGTCTCTGAGCGCTATGGGGAACGTGAAGTCTATTTATCCATGTCGCGGCCTTGTCAAGACCTTGTCACCGCGTGGACCTGGGTACTCTGTAAGAGAGAAGTTTTGTTTTTCTTATACATCACGATGTACTTTCCTTCACTTTATCCAGTAACACTCCTTCACTACGTTTTGTGTGCTCTCACATCTTCTTATGCTGTTTCATTTCTATCGTCATTCCTTGCATTCCTTCCTTTAAATGCTTTCCTCAGATATATCAAATCCCATTGTGTGTTGAGTTTTCTCACATATAGGAGCTCGGTTGATATATTGTTAATTGCTTACAACGTCCTCCCCATCTCATCCGAAGAATCTCACTCGATATTAGGTCCACCCCTCTTATGATGCCTGTCTTGATCATAACAATTTGCGAAATTCACTGTCACTCACTGAATCAATCGTGATTTGCTGACTCGGCTTTTCACCTTTGGCTTTGTTTACATTGACCAAAAGCTCATTTTTCCACGACCACCACGATATATCACGAACACCACCAACGTACTTGCGAATCGAATTCACTTCAACTTTATCTATTCAAGAACTTGCGATAACACTCTTCGATCCAGGAAATTGAGACAACCTTGGAATTGCGAGGATTCGAAGCTTGGCTCAATTGAGCTCTCCGAGCCACGATCTAGGGATCTGGTTTCCAGAATCATATATGTTACATAGGAAGCTTGGATAATCTTTACAATGTCAGTAGTTCCGGGAACAAGTTCTATGGGAGAGAGTATTAGCAATGATGAATCGTCATCATTGTCCAACACGCTCAGTCGTCGCGTTCGTCCGCCACCAATAAATACAAGTAATTCAGAGGAAGGCAGAGTTCCTCTGGGCGGTCGAAAAGTTCAACGTAAAGAATCGAAAGGTGGTCTCCGAGGAATTTTCACCCGCAACAAATCTGAAAAGAATGTGGTATTGCCAGTGTTTGAAGGGCACAAGCCAGCTCCATCAGTCACATCACCAACGCCACTTTCACCAAAGCTAATGAGTCCAATAACAAGTCCTGTGGGAGATGGGTTTTTTCGAAAGTTTGGTACGGGCAATGCAACTGAATCATCGTCTCCAACGACACCAGTAACACCAGGGAGAGCTACTAGGACCCCGTCTCGTTTGAATCTTAGAGCCAAATCGATCATGGACAGCAAAACTGCCGCCAAACCTGCATCAAAACCCACCCCAAAAACCTCGGTATTTGATCCACCGCCATTATTCCAAAGCTACCCTCAATCTGTAAAGCATGCTCGTCTTTCTGCTTTAACTTTATCAGCCGACGCCATTATCCGCATGTCGAATCACAAAAGGAATACCAGCCTACGGGATGAAATAGCACAAACAACCGAAATCGGGCCAGATGGGAAGAACATAACAATCAAACACAAAAGGCAAAGGTCAGGTTCAATATCCAAAGGTGAATGGACTCAAAAGATTTTTGTTTTGGTGACTTCCGGTTATCTTCTACAATATCCAGGCGAGGGAAACTTCGATCGATTGCCAGAAAAGATGATTCAATTGGGCAAAGAGTCTGTAGCTTTTGCATCAGACGTTATCCCTGGTAAACATTGGGTATTGCAAGTATCTCAATCAATGAGTGCAGATGGAGTCCCAACGTCAGACTCTAGGTCTTTATTATCAAGACTTGCATTCAGAAGTGCAGATTACCGGAGAAATGCTACTAGTCTTCTGCTTGTCTTGGATAGTGCCGAAGAAATGGATGCTTGGATTGCTGTACTGAGGAAAGAAATTGGAACACTTGGAGGCAAAAAGCAGATTACGGAAATCGGAACTGTGAAGACAGAAGAGAACCCACCAGAATTGAAGAGTCAACCAAGTCATCGATATCTCGCCCAAAGAAGAGGCTCAGATCAAATTTCTATTCCATGCTCACCACATCGAGCTTCTAGTGATCGCCGTCCCTCGTGGCAGCAACCAGAAGGGCAAAATATAGAGTTGGCTTTACCATGGTCAACTCCCCGTGAACGTCGTCCCTCTTGGCAGCCAGAAGAACAGAATATTGAGGAGATATCCTTACCTGAGCCCCTTCCACGTTGGTCACTACACGAAGCCCAAAGTGAAGCAGCTAACAGACCAACGACCGGATGTGCATCAGTTACAAATAGTTCTAGTTCATATGAACAAAATTCGGAGGGTTTACGGGATAGTTTCAATAGATTGTCATATTGCTCATCCGATCAACGAACTTACATCTCGTCTCCAGCCACATCCCCAACTAGGGATAGTACCTCTACCATGGAAGATTTGCCTCCTTTGGCTCTGGACACAGTACGAGCAAGGCCGAATGCTGCAGATATAGTTGAACGTAGAAGATCATTACAAACGCTTCAAGGGGTACGGGATCCTATATCTCAAGTATCATCTCATCTTCAAAGTCCCCAACAAAGCTTGCGACAATCGAATTACGGTGTAACTTCCCGAGCTATGAGAAGTCCATCGCCTGCAACACCCAATTTCAGCGTACCTGTCTCTTCAAGCAAGAGATTTTCAACTAGAACTCCGGCTGCGGAAAGACGACCATCGCTTCCTGCAATGAATCTAACCATGGAGACTCAGAAGAGAAACAAAAAGGGACCTCCAACGGCACTTTCCGTGGCCAGACCTTTATCTCCTGTTATGGATACAACATCACCGAAACGAGTTCCAATTCCTGTTACCTCTACAGAACATTCACAGCGACCTTTTCAACGAACTAGATCATCGACAGTGGATGCCAAATCACGCTCTCCAGCACGGTCTCCAATTGGAAAGCGATCAAGCAAAGAATTGAGATCCACTCGACGTGTCTCTAGTTTTACGCCATCAAACAATACATTAGAAGTTCGCGACCCAGATTTACGACGACACTCTAGTATGCAGACAGTTCGCCAAACTACACCACCTATCGAATCTAATGGATCATGTGTATTCAAATTTCCTGAACCACTTTCATCAAAGGTCACTCAAGATAAAGAGTCATTACCAATCCTTCAAGAATCTTTATTTCCGGCCCAACCATTGCCGACACTTCCAGAAGTACCCGTCAAGCAAAGCTTACAGCGTCGTCCAAGAAGTATGCTTGCTTCCTCGGGTTATCAGCCATCAATCGCCGAAGAGCCATCAAATCCTCCACGTCGCAAGCGACATTCTTCATCTTTCGCTCCTACAACCCTCTCTTCACCTCTAAATCACAAATCAAGTTATTCCTCTGGTTTGGTTTCGCCAGGAGGTGGATCCAGAAGACCTATTTCAAACAGAAGAAGCTTGCCAGCTCTTATGCATGGTGCTCCCCCAGCTCCTCCCCCAGATTGTGCTTTGCCTCCCTTGCCTCCTGGAAGTGCTATAAGCACTATCGGAAGAACTAGGGGCACCTCTTTCGTAAATTCGAGAAGGGAAATTGGAGTGAAGGTATAAACCCTAACTTTCTTGAGGAATTCTCAATTATCAATGAGATGGACTAAGAACTTACATTCTTATTACGGCGTTCATGATACCAATTTTCTTATTTCCCACATTGTACATTCAAGTTTTTTCTTTTCTTTTCTTCTTCCATTCTTTCTCTACTGTATTCTATTTCAAACACAATGTTCACCTTCACGAAACAAACATGACGCAGCACGGCAGGCGGTTTTTGCGTCTTTTCTCTTCTTGATAACCATTACATACATTCATGGTCTAATATTTAGAAAAGACTTTCACATACGAAACGAAAGCGAGGATTTGGACGCTATGTACTTTTATGTATTTTAGGCTTGGATGGGAAATTATGGGGTTGACATTCTATTTTAATCTTGATGATTGAGATGATTATGCAAAAGTGTCGAGGAAAGAGAGTGCTGTGGGGCGATACAATTCAATAAGCATGGAGATGAGGGCTAAGAATTGAATTGGTGGGAGAGGCTTATGGAATTTTGATCATGTATTATGAATTGAGATGAGATGAAATAGGATATAATAAAGATATCAAAACTCACTCAAAATTGGACTTCTGCTTGTGATACTTGGTGATGGTTATGACATGCATGCTGATTCATCATCAATCTCATGTATATTAGTATGATATAGTAGCCCTCATAATTGTCCAAAACGTAATTGTAGTGTTATCCGATAATCGATAATCGATATCCGAGACTCCTTCTCTCCCTTGACAATTACGGGAATTGGAAAACTGCCGAGTTAAGTGGTGGCTGCTGCGGGGGGAAATTACATGGGCTTTTCCGGGATATGTGTATGTGTTGGTTGTACAGACGGGGGGTTTGGTCAAGCATGTATTCATGTATGTATGTATGGGATGGGATTGTTGATGTTGGTTTTTGTCTATTTATATGTTCGGGATACTTCAGAGGTGTATTGTTGGCTGAGGTTTGTGATAATAAAATGTTGATATGGATTATGAAATGCCGGGAAGCGGAAAGATATGTACAGGCTAGTTGAGGCTTCGAGTTAGTTGATTGGTCGATTGGTCGATTGGCTGGTTTATCCGCAATTGGAATGCTGAGCTCAGTACCTAGTTGTGAATGGTTGGGAGAGGCCGTCCGTCTGCGAGTGTTTTTGGTTATTGAAATGGGTGATTGGTAGTAGATATGTATGCATGTGTGATTGTCTGTGATAGTCTGAAATATCCGGGCTGGTAGTGATGAGCCGAATATTATCTCACGCCCGTATAATCGTCGAGTATGGATTCGATACCCAGTAGGAGGGGAGTAGAGGAATATCGGAACTTGAGATTTCGAGGGGTTTGTGTCTTTTTAGAGGAGAGAAAGAGGTTCGTAGATGGGAGTGAACTAACACCTGTTTTCTGAACCCAGAAGCCTTCATATCTCCTATCTTCATCATTCTAGTTATATGGTCAGTATACCGCGAAATTCAGATTTCTGACGAGCTGGTGATATCGCTAAGCTCTGGGAATATCTCAATTTGAAAATGCCATTAGCTGCGAGTTGATTGGATGCATTAGAGTTTCGCTGTCATTTTTAAATTTCATCTCGAGCTCGCGATATCCTCGATCAAGTTCCAAATTTCTGACATCTTATATGAATACCATTGTTTTCCAACACCAACATCCAAAGGAGTCTGGACGTGTGAGATCTCGGCTTCTAATCTCAGTCTCTCATTATGATAGGTTCATTGTAACGTCGCGACTCGATAGATCTTTCCTAGTTCAAAGAGTCTAATCTCTTCTTGTATTCTAGATGTAGCCTCATTCAATCAACATATCACTTCTAACAGGTACCTAGACTCCGAGACTCTATACGGCGTAGTGGAAGCAACCTACTCTTCGGAATAGCAAGCCAGCCATAGCCCCACTGATAGTGCCCGGCTCGGTTCGGAATACACCGTCCTGTACCTGTGTCTAGACTCCACCACTAATCACACACACTCCACACTTTCCTGTCCTCCATTATTATCGATATGAATAAGTACGATAAAAAAGCAAGATCTTCCATCAAATAACCATGATCGGTCGCTTAGCTCAGTTGGTTAGAGCGTGGTGCTAATAGATTCTGAGTAACGCCAGAACCTGAAAACGCCAAGGTCGCGAGTTCGACCCTCGTAGTGATCAGCTTATTCTTTTGCGGTTCTTTTGCATCAAGAATCATCGAAAATAGTCAAGTATTGATGGAGATGTGATGTCTTGAAAATGTGGTGGTGTGGGTGGTGAAAATTTTGCGTGGGAACGACGCGAGAAGTAAGGGAGGGGCCGCTGCTTTTATTTATAGGTTGCTGACAATTTCTTTTGCGGGTATAGGTGATGAATCAATAGATGATAGATAGATGGGTAAGTTAGAGTTGAAAGGAAACTTTGAGGATACTGATTGTGTGGGAGAGATGACGGGATGATGTCAACGATACAGAGAACGACTCCAGAAGACTTTTCACGTTAGACTTGCCTTGTTATTTTCTCATGCTACCCCTCTATGGCTTGTAAAAGTGGCAAGACGACTGCTCCCCGTACGGAAACACTCTTATGGAGGGAAGAGATAAGATAAGAAGAATATAAGCGTTATGGAGCGAGTCAATTTGTTGCTCTCCTTTCGCAAACGGACACAAGATGAACGTCTGTCAGACATCTTTGGGGATATATATTTACTCTGCCCTCTGGTCATCTGTTCAAAGTCAAACAGAGTTCAAGATTGTTTCGTACTTTGATAAACCACAGGATGTGATGTCTCCTTTTGACCGTTAACTTTTTGAAATCCCTCAACACAGAGGGTGTTTAGGGCTATAGTTCGCCTCCTCGGGCTAAGAAATGAGATATTAGACGGGTTTTATTGATTTTCATTCATTTTGTGCTTTCTTTCATGCTAAACCGACAAGTGTCAAGTTGAAGAGGTCCATGAGCGGTGGTCGTTGAGGAGTATCTACAGTAAATACTAATCTTGCCGGACGTCTCGAGTACACATTATCAAACCTGATATTGAGATTTTATCATGCACAAACGTCAAATTCCAAATTCATACTCCACGCTCAATACAGTAGCTATTAGGTTCTCGGTTTAAATTCAGATACACCATGCGATAAGTGGCTGGTACTTTTTGAAGAAAATTCAAATGCCTCTTCTCCATCCTTACGATATTTCTAAAATTGGTACTGCTCAACGAATGCTCTTCCTTCTGATATATCCCAAATCATTTTCCATATAAATACTACATCATTGCGGAGAAGATCTCAGGGCTGTGTGTACTTTGAATTGTATGATGCCGGAAGAGGCGACTCAAAGCTATTAGACATACCGCATTGACAAGATGTGATGTGAGTTCGGTACGACTTTTTGACCTCTTCCTCTGCTTGGAAGGCCATCACCAATGGCAAATATCTTGTAGCACGAAATATTTCCCCGCAATTCCGAGACAAAGCCATCAAGACAGGTCGCACTATTTTCCATACGGTTACAGTCGGTCATAGGTTGTCATCACGACAGGCGCGCTAACGTCCTAATGCTTTTTTATCCTCTTTATGCTCTATATCTTACCTATCACACTGTAAGGTGAGCTACATCTTATTAACCCTTAAAAATTCCATTTGAATTTAAAGCTGCGTACTGCGATGTATCAGGAATAGATCGTTAGTTGATCAAACTCATGTCATGGCTGTACTCTGTAAAGAAAACGAAACAACCTGATATTACCTAAAATCTCAGTCTAGAATTTTGCAGAATTCTACATACGTTGAGAGATACGAAATGGCGTCCTCTAAGAACACTTGCATCGTTTTGGAAAGTCTTGGGTAGTTCAAGAGGGGTGGGATATTGAGACGCTCGATATGACAGATGCACTGTACGGTAGGCTATAACGAGTGCGAGAGTGGAAATCTGGAGTTTGGAGGGATTGTTTTGCCACATCTAGATGCATGGGGGCCGTCAGTATGGCAAGAGCTCTTCGTGTATTACGTTGCACACAAATTCTCAAAGTCGGCACCCCCACTGTACCACTGCATAACTGCAGTTTCACTGTTGTTAACTACTTAAGTACAGAACACAGACATTTCCAACGCATCTTTGACAATTAACTAAGGCTTCTGGGGCCCAGCCTGCGGTTTTACGCTCTTTATACGCAAAATTGTTCAGAGTTATCTTTTGGCCTAAGCACAATCTGATCAGTCACTTGTGGTAGTCTTTGGTCTGCCTTTCTGCGATGAATCCATCCGTTCTTTCCATTAGAAAAATCAATTTGAACATACGAGAATGGGACGCAATTGGGCGTCTGTCTATGAGAGACTTTCTCAGCTTCATTCTACCCCGCGGCGATGGAATGTTTGCAAAAGTGCGGCGAACGCGCATACAGTCCAAGTATGGCAATTTGATGGCGCGATAGATACCTATCATGGGTCTTACACGACCCCACTCATTCGATGATTCAAATGAACTTTCCAGCTACGCCTTTTCAAATACCCCGCACCCATGTAACATCGCTAAACGCTGCATATCAAATTACCCCTCTGCCAAGGACCATGATCTTGAAGGATTGACATTATCGATGAATTTGCCTGTGCTTCTGAGCTGAATTTGTCGATGTGATATGGCACCATAATTGGGTGATTTTGCGCAACAGCGCATGAAAGTTTTTCACAACGTGCTCGGCTATGCTAGAAACCTGTTCGAGCATGCCGTCTTTCTTTTGGTCGTAGCAATATATGATAGATAATGACACAATTGTCAAGCCATTCCAATGAAGAGTCTATTGATGTATCACTCAAGAGTTTGCGTCTCTCACGATGGCAACCATCAGCCATAGCTCAGCTAGCCACCGAAACAACGAAAGTGAAGGACCCTGCACTATTATAGCCATCAAAGATCAAGAGGATGAATATATAAGTCGAGCATATCCAGACCAAGATCTGATTTTAATTTCTCACCACTCATCTAATTCTCACGGCAACAATCATTACTCAAATCAATTCTCTCTAGCAACTCACACATATCATCATTCAATATGGTTTTCAAGGGCGTCGGTACCTACGAGATTGTGCCATACCAGGCTCCAACTCTTAACCTCAATGCTTGGGATGGCTTGCTCACACCTGGAGCGGTTGTCAGAACATAGTAAGTTTATCTGTAGACCGTCCTAACACGCTGCAGATGACAATAACTAATGCTACTGGGAATTTTAGCGCTCGTGGTGATAAACCAAGCGATAACGCCAAGTGGCAGGTAGCACTCGTTGCTGGCTCCGGGGATAGCGCTGAGTATTTGATCATCAATGTTCGCAGCGGTTTCTTCCTCACCGCGACTGGTAAGCTTTATACCAATGAACATCAGGGTTCATTCACATGCTCATCCAATAATCATAGGCGACAACAAAATTGTTTCCACTCCTCAAATCTCCCCAACTGATCAGTCTGCCCGCTGGACCATCAAGGCCTCAACAACCAATGGATACGAAGTCTTCACGTGAGTATAATTCCAATCACCCTGAGCAAGTCAATAGTCTAGGTGGCTGACATCGAATTCAGTATCAACAGCAAGATCTCCAGCCGTGGCCAACTCTCTGTAAAAGATTTCGGCACCCAAAGTGGAGCTGATATCCTCTCCGCAACTACAAAGAATGAGGATAACCAGAAATGGTATTTCGATCCCAAGTAAATAGCAAGGGTATTATCTATACTAGCGGGTAGCCTGATTTCGAATGAATGGAATTCAATACACTCTTTTTGGTATCTGTATACAAATTTAGGTAGCAAACGAAAATACAATAGTCTTTTCTCGATCATTTGACCATAGAGATGGTTCTACGACCATCATTATATTTTCTTAATTACACATGTACCTCCGCTTTCATCATTCATATTCGAGTATTAGTGTCATACCCAAAAACATATAAAACAAAATTACCATTATTATTTGCTTAACTGTTTTCTCAATATCGTCAGGAAAAAAGAGGAGCGAAAAACTTCAATACTTGAATCATAACAGGATATTTATTGCCTTACACTTTGAAAGATACTTAATCGTCTCCACCTTCGTCATTTCTATCACCGCCCTTGTTTTCACCATTATTTCCATCGTCATCCCCACTATCATTCCCATTGTCATTTCCACCACAATCGTCGTTCCCATTATCGTCATTCCCACCATTGTTGTTCTCAATATCGCTGTTCCCAGTGTTGCTGTTCTCACCAACGTCATTTCCACCATCGTCATTCCCACCATTGTTGTTCTCAATATCGCTGTTCCCAGTGTTGCTGTTCTCACCAACGTCATTTCCACCATCGTCATTCCCATCAGCGTTGCCGCCATCATTTCCACGATCATTGTTTTCGCCATCGTCTTTCTCACCATCATCATTCCCTCCTTGATCATTTTCACCACTACTATCTTCTCCATCTCCCCCATCTCCCCCATCTCTGTTCCCACCTTCTTCATTTCCATCTGGATTATCCCCCGCTTGGCCATTCCCTTGATTATCTCCTCCTTGGTCATCCCCCCCCTGAAAATCATCCACTTGGCTGTCCCCTTGATCTTTCGTATCATCTTTTCCCTCGTCTCCCGCTTCAGTATCAACATCATCATTTTCTTTCTGATTTTCCTCCGGTTTATCTCGGTCCGCGTTGTTCCCTTCTGTATCTTTCTCGTTTGCTTCATCCCCATCTTGATTGTCTCCACCCCCATCGTCATCCTGGCTGCCCTCTCCTTGTTTCTCTTGAGTATCTTCATTCTCCTTTCTTTCTTCGCTTCCTTCCTGATCATCTCCTTCGTCACTCCCTTGACCATTTTCATCAGCTGCCCCTTGATTTTCATTTTCGTTCCTGTCTCCTTCATCTTTTTGATCACTTTCATTCCCTCCTTCCAAATCAATTGCCGAATTATTGTCCTCTGTTTGATCGTGTTCATCCGCGTCATCTGAATCTGGATTATGTCCTTCTGGGTCATCTCCTTCTGGATTGTCTCCTTCTACATCATCACTTTGCTCGGTTGAACCCGTTGGATCTTCTTTCTCGTCGTTTTGCTCGCCCAAGTCTTGTCGAGTATTATCATCCTCCTTTCCATCTCCTTTGCCATCATCTTCTTCAACACTTCCCTCGTTTTCCCCATCTATTTGATTGGTTTCGTCATTCTTCCCTCCAGTACCTTCTTCTTGACTCTGATTATCGTCCTCCTCTTGATCAATCTTCTGTCCGATACCTGCCTGTTGGTTCTCTTGATCACTTCCCTCCTCATCGTTGTTATCTCCTGAATCTCTTTCTTGAGTATCATTTCCATCTTTGTCATCTTGGTCAACATTCTTGGTTTCTGCATCATTCTCTTCACCATCTCTATCACTTCCATAATCCCCGCTTTCTAACTTGCCTTCCCCTTCGCTTTTATCGCCAGCGTTCACTTCTTGATTCTCCTGGTTGCCGGCAGAATCGGAACCCCCTTCTCCGATTTCTTGATCAGCATCTCCACTCGCCTCGTCCTTTCCATTGTTGTCGCTATCCGAGCCATTTTCAACTTCGCTCGCTTCCCCTGTTTCATCCACACCTTTTCCACCATCCTCACCATCATCATTATTCTCTTCGTTCTGGCCGTTCTGGCCGTTCTCGCTTTTTGAGTCATCGGCCTCCCCAACTGCCCCCTTGTCTCCGTTATACGAATTGTTTTGATCTTCACTTCCTCCATCTTCAGCTTCCCGATTTTTTCCATCGTCCACTTCTTCATTATTGTCATCTCTTTCTCCACCATCATCCTCACTTTTAAGGTCTTCTTCAGAAGCCTCGCTCTTAGGGATTTCATCTCCCTCCGGAATATCTTTGCCGCTTGCATCATCTTGATCAACAACGGCATCCGCTCCACTCCCACCCTCATCTTGACTTCCTTCATTGCCCCATTATCAGAGCCTACCTCAGCCTCACTTCCTTCCACCTCAGCCTCATTACTCTCTGTTCCCTCTTCTCCCTCATTTTTTTCGTCGCTACCTTCTGCCTCCTTTTCTGGGCCATCCTTGGCCCCACCCTCAGAAGTATTATCTCCATCAATTCCACTCCCCTCTTTCCCATCGGTTTCCTCCCCCTCGCCTTCTTCTTTCACCGCTTCACCACTATCACTTTTGCTTTCTGGATTATCCAGATCCTCACTGGACTCAGGCTCATCGTTGAAAATCTCAAAAGTATCCTTGTTGATCAACGTATCAACCTTTTTATCACTTTTACCACTTGTTCCGCCTCTATCACTAGCATCGGGTCCAACCTGAATTGACCTACCTTGATTATCGTCACTCTCCAAAGCTAGAACATGTCGACTTCCTGATTTCCCAGTTTTCATTTCAGCGAGGAAACCTTTCGTGTTTTGCCCAGTCGCAACAAAGGCTGTAGTAATATTTGGTATTTTGGCAACAAGTCCTTGTGCAGTTGTGAAAGACTCTGGGTCTAAGATAGCATCTGTGATCAATTGAGATCCCAAGGCAACTAAAGGTCCAATCATCGGAATGCAACTGAGACCAACAGCCACAATACCCATGAGGCACTTGACAATCCAATCTTTGTCGTACCCATTTCCTTGATAAGTAACAGAAATGCCATATTGGCTGCTGATCAACCTGTCAAGTTGAATGAGACCTGCTTGATTCATCCATCGAATGTGAGTTGGTTGTTTTGCAACGACGGATTTGGAATCGAAAAGGGCGATGAATTGATAAGGGTCTTGAAACTCCTCTTTTCGTAATTGAGCGGGAATTGCAAGCATACTTGCAAGAGATCTGATATCAACCCGGGCCGTGTATTGAGGCAGAAATTTCCACCCAAAGGTATCATCTCGCTGCAAGACTTTGCTACCTACCACCTCAAAGTCATCACCGAATATTCCTTGTTCTCTCCTTTTCTCGGCGCAAAAGACACCAGGTTCCTTGGTAATTGGGAGCTTTGTTGTCGGGGTTTTATGCTCAAGCTGGTGTGCCAATTTTGTCAACTCCGATTTAAGCGTGTGTCCATCTTTTTCTCTCATTTTCTGGCCATCAATACCCCTGTTAAGAGTGTCGATCTGTTTGAGGTAGTCCCTTTCGCGGTTAACAAGATTATACTTCCCTCTGATAAGTTCTTCCTCGTCGAGCTTGATATATCTGTAGATCTTTAGGGTCGGACTACTAAGACGTAATTCCACCCGAGTGTACGTGCACCGATCAGGGTATCTCTTATGCGCTTCTTGACATAGCGGGATATAGATACATCTCAGTGGATAAGACAAATCTACCCAGGGAAACTGTTCGTCGAGCGTAGGAATGAGGCATGGCCAAAGCCCAACCTGATTCTTTCCGCTCTGATCGCTAATTTCAAAGTAGGCATCGGTACCACCGACAGAATCTTGTCGTTTGGTACCCATGCAAGTGCTACCGGCCACTAAAAGATTGGGGAGTTAGTTATGCCTATTGACGACAAATTCTTGGAGAGACGTAAGGAGTTAATTCTGTATTGGAGAGCAAGAATAGTGAAGGTGAAGCCGAAGAACAGAAGTATGCAGTAGAAGAGTACAAGAGAATGAAACAATTGTACTCACTGGCGTTCATGTATTGGCAACGGACATAAGTCTTCCGTGCAATGCTAGTGAGAATCTGTCTTCCTAAGCGGTTGATGTCCTGACAAGGAATGTTTGGGGCAAAGAAGCCTTCATCAACAGAACTGTTGGAAACTATCTCAAGTAGGATATGACTATAGAACTGTTTGGCATCGTCTGGGTCGAATTCCCAGCATTTCAAAGCTGCTCGAGGAAACCAAGCAACACCTTCAGGGTTTGCTCCTGCCATTTTGCTATTTCTTAGGGCAGATTTGCTAAAGTGAAGGGGATCCTATATGCAAGAGGCTTAAATTTAAAGAGGGGAGAACAAGGAAGTGAAATGGCTGGAGGTAGCTTGGATTGCGCTTGAATTTCTCGGTTTGAACTGGGGAGTTGATATGTACTGTGTTCTCTTTGTGGAAAAGCGATGAATCATGGGAAACTTTGAGTAAATATTAGAACTCATATCACTCGTTGATCAACCGATATCTCTTTAGTAAATTAGGAGGGCAGGATTACATATATTCCAAAATAATGTTACCAGCCAACACCTGCCAAACCCGAGTTGTTCATTGTATCAGACATCGCCATTCGGGTATCTCATGCTTCCCAAAATTGCAACGAACAATCACTTAGATGTTCAATTAGATGTGTCAACATCCTACTGGCTTGTAACGTACCTGAATTTTACGGCTGTGCTCATGTCTTGTACTGCTAGGCAAAAGATCTCCCATTTTATCGCCAGGAATATATCTGCAAATGCAATAAATCTGCTGTGTTCTTCAGACTCTGTCTCAACTTTCACGGCAAAGAAAAGATTATCAGCCAGCCATTTCCAGAATTCATGGGTATTGATACCAACCGATAACCCAAGTGCAACTCGTTGTAAACCGCAGCAGACTAGAAAGACAACCGTTCTACCAGTAATCCGCTCCCAGCTTGACAACAAATAGTGGAAAATATTATCTTTATCCACCATTGTGTTATATAGTGTAGCAAGTAGGGGTTTCAAACTCAAATATTGGGCAAAAATGGTCTAAGTCGGCCATGGGCAGTACTCAACCCAATTTAAATGGTGATACATGTAAAAGCACTTCTCAGCATGCACAAGGAGCCACTTTTCCTTGTAAAATAAGTAATGAGGAGTTCGAAATAACGAAACAATGACTGAATAGCCATATATCAACCGATCAAGGA
Source organism: Botrytis byssoidea (assembly GCF_014898295.1). Classification (NCBI taxonomy): domain Eukaryota; kingdom Fungi; phylum Ascomycota; class Leotiomycetes; order Helotiales; family Sclerotiniaceae; genus Botrytis; species Botrytis byssoidea. The sequence continues at coordinate 1,199,201 of NW_024065852.1, read as the reverse complement.
GATGCACGCTTGATCAGTGAGTGGGTTCGGCAAGTCGGTCTGCTTGTGGTGCCTGTTATTCGGCTGCTTTGAACATGTCTCATATTGTAAGGTAACCATACCCCGCACGCTGTGTCTTGGTGGTATGTTTGTACTTTGTTACATACCGAAATACCCCCATTGTGTTAACGAGTATTACCATTCAGGCGAAGAAGTGAAGGAGGTCTCGGATCAGATATCGTCATGATATGAAGCATTATAGCCGAGTGCCCGGTCTTTGGGTAACTATCATGTTAGGACCTGTTTTAACGAGAAAATCTCAATCTTGACACCTGACAATTCAATGCGGTGTTTGAATGCTCCCCCGGTCTTGTAAAGGAAGTTATTGAAGTGAGGAAATGTTCGAAATGTTGGTAGCATCTCAACTTTCATGCAAAGCAGGTGCTTGATGGTTCTTCAGGAGGAGCCCTGTCTGTATGGATAGTACTGGCTTATAGCGTACTTGACTGGGAGCGTTTAAGTGCTGCCAACAACTGTCTCAACAGGTTCTTGATAGAAGTTCTTTCTTGAACTGGCTCAGGATGAGCTTCCGTCTAGGATTATGCCAGGAACATTCTTTTAGTACTGATATTCAGAGTACAACGAGCAGGAAAGATCTTAGAGCACGATCTACAGATATCGAATATTTGATTGAGATCAAATCATATAATTATAACAAATGATACGCAGAATGAAAGTGCTTGAAGCTCAAGCTTTTCAACAACAGTAGTAATCAAACGATTGTGATTGACCAGATGGTTTTGCATACCTAACATTTAGTCAGATCTCTTGGTCATTGGAAAGGCTGGATGGGAGGGGGGATGTTTACCGGTACGCCCTTTCCAGCCTCCAAATTGGGCATCTGCATGTTTTAAGTGGGACGTTAGACATTACTACCAGCCACACACGTGCCACTCAAAGAAATTTCCTACAACTTGGCGACAACGTCATGAATTTCAAAATTCTAATCAACAGCCATCATTGTTGTCTTTGTCTTTTGTTGCAGGAAAATAACTTCCCTTGTCGAATTGTCACACACCACAACTGAATATCGCATTAGGTTAAGTCCCTCGAACACTTCTAGTTTCTTACAGGACTATGTCGAAGAGATCAGGATTCATTCTCATCCTTTAACCCGCACATTTGTAACAAGCACGCCGCCCTTCCAGTGACTGAAAGGGCGTTGGCTCGATACTGTTGACAGCGAATCAATTACCTCTCTCGGCCTCTATGCTAGTCAGACAGTACTCCACTGCGTATGAGAAACTTTACTTTGTGGGCCTCAACCCGCAAACCTGAGCCCGGTACCTGAAAACGGTCAATTAATTCCTAGGGTTACTTCACCGAATCCACTTCTTATCTATCTAGTCAGGACGGGACAGACCACGCTACTCTGGTTGAAGAAGGTGCTCGGGTTTTCGTCGTGATTGATAATTGTAGCCAGATGAATCTTCTTCCAGCGGTTAAGGTATCCTCAGGCGAATCTGGAGATATTACCGTATGAATTGCCTAGACATCAAATATGTGCAGGTTTTCACAGTGAATACGAAATCATGCTGTATTCTTTCTCTTTTCAGTAACACCAGGCGATACATTTTACAGCATGATTCCTTTTTCAGTCTATTATCATATATAGGTCTATAATACTTTTGAACCTCGGCTCGCTCCGAAGCAAATTTTTTCTCGCCCGACTCAATTTCGGGCTTGCGCTGGAAGTGGAAACATAGCACGGACTGCCCCCTCAATATGGCCAGTTCCGATCCTTAACGATTGCCAAAAAATGGCTCGTCTGAGAAGGAATCGAATCAAAACAATTCCCAGATTGATGGAATCGTCAAGTGACGACTATCTTGGCAAATGCTTGAAGAGCTTTCCGGCTTTCCGTCTTTCCGCTGACGCCCCAAAGCTTGTGTTGACGACCCTACATACAATAAGCAAGAGTTACGAATGAAAATTGTGCTATCCGTATTGCAATCTCCAGGTGATGCGTTTGATCTCAACCACCTTCCTCTTTTATCGAGGTTCTCCAATTTTGATGTCTTTAGCACAATTTCATATCGAGCTATATCGGATAGGATCAATGTGGAGGGTTAACGGTTCCATCGGGCCAGAGATACGATGAAGTGGGTTGTTGGTCTTGGGTTTCATCCAGTGATGCTCCTCCTCTACTTCAATACTTAAGGTTTTGGGTGGGGCGTCTACACGCGTCTCCACCACCCTTTAACGACTTCCACATTAAAGACCTCGGATTACACGGGTAACCATGCTGAAGCCATATGATGAATCCACCAGAGGAAATTGACAATCCTTCATATATCTCTTTGATTCCCAAAAATGTTTCGCTGTGGTACCTTTAGTTAGTCTCCTACAGATTTCAGTCATGGCCAACAATTTAGGAAATCTTGCCCTCGATGGCGGCGATCCTCGCATTGACGGAGTAGGCGAGGTCAACGTACCAACGACTGTTCGTCGCAACTTGCATGATCCAAATGTCCCCTTTGAGGAATACTTGTACTATGCGAAGATTCAGCGGGAACAAGAGAAGAATGGACTTGGTCCAGAGGAACGAGAGCGAATGTACCAGGAGTATCTTGCCGGAGTAGACCAAGTTGCCGGAAAGGAGATTGGCAACGAGAAACATGCTCTTCCAGAAATTGAGAATGAAAAGGCCGAGCCCCAGCCAGTCGACGAGTCAAAACCTAGTTCCATTACCAAAGCCGCCAATCCTTCGTTCGTCGGAGCTGGTGAATGGGAAACCGCATCCCGAGCAGCAAGAAACGCTACGTGGGGAGCTGTGTAAGTTATGCTCTTGGATGAAGCTACAATTTATCTGACGGTAAAACAGTGTATACCTTATCACCACCGATATTTTGGGGCCCTCAAACGCACCATACGCCGTTTCACAATTTGGATATGTTGGAGGAGTAATGATGTATTTCTTCATGGGTGTCATGGCTTTCTTTGCTGGATGGCAAATTTGGCGCATGTTCTTGAAGCTCGACAGTGATAAGTATCCAATGAGGACGTTTGGTGACTTAGGCTTCAGAATGTAAGGATACCACGCCCATAATGAAATCTACGGGCACACAGCTAACATTAGCAGTTTCGGAGCTTATTCTCGTCATGGTATTAATCTTCTGCAAAGCATCCAACTTCTGTTCAATGTTGGTGTTATTGTCATCTCTAACGGTCAAGCACTCTCGCAAATGTCCAAATACAAGCTCTGCTTTTCCATCTGTATCTTGGTCTGGGCACTCGGTGGTATGCTCTTGGGTCAGATCCGTTCTCTACAGAAGTTTGGATATCTTGCCAATTTCGCCATTTGGTTAAACATTCTTGTTATTTTAATGACCATGGGCGTGGCAGCAAACAGTCCTCCCAATTATGACGCCGTGTTAGCATCTTTTGGTATCGCGAAAGCTCCTATCAAACATACCATTTGGATCCCTTCCGGCTCAACTTTCGATTCGCAATTGAGCTCTGCTATGCAAATCGTCTATGCTTACGGTGGGGCAATGTTGTATTGTGAATTCATGGCTGAAATGAAACGACCACTCGATTTCATCAAGGCGCAATTCCTAGCTGAAATATTCATCTTCACTTGCTACCTCATCTTCGGTCTCGTCCTTTACTCGCAGCAAGGCCAATTCACCTACAATCCAGCCAATCAGGGGCTCTCACCCTACTCGTGGCAAACCGTCACCAATGCAATCAACCTTGTTTCTGGCCTCATTGCTGCAGTTCTATACGGTAACATCGGCATCAAGGTCATTTACCAAAACATTGTTGAAGATCTCTTCGGTGGCCCAGAGCTCACCACCAAGAAAGGAAAACTCATTTGGATTGCCATCGTACCTTTGTACTGGGCATTTGCATTTATTCTCGGATCCGCAGTTCCTCAATTCACCAACATCTCTTCGCTCGTTGCTGCGGTCTGCATCATGCAATTCACCTATACCTTCCCCACACTTCTCTACTTTGGTATGACCATCAAAGAAGATGCCATGCATCCAGATGAAAAATTCGACCCTGCCACCGGAACTATAAATAGAATCGATACCTGGAAAGACATGAGCAGATGGAAGAGAGGTCTTATCCCAAGATGGTGGTTGAAGGTCTTCTGTTTCTTGTTCTTTTTGGCAAGCGCTGCTACTGCCGTTTTGGGCATGTATACCAGTATCAAAAGTATCATTGCCAGTTTCGGATTGGGTCATGCAACTAGTTTTGGATGCAAGAGTCCGGTTGGATATGCTTAGATGACGAATAATTGTAGATCAGGGAATCGGGGACTTGGGAATCAAGGGCATATTGGATGATGATAATGATGGGATAATGACGGAGAATGAAGACATGAATAATCTACTCAAGTGGAGATCTTAAATGAAAATAAATGATTATATTTCACTCAGCAAGAATGCATTGTAATGTGCGAGACCCTGTGCCAAAACTATCAATGCTTGAACAAACACCTCATCTGTGCTGCCGCCGTTGACAACGTAATCAGAGGTCATTTATCCTCACGATGAACTCGCCCCTTCATCGGAATAAATGCGCGAGTCGCGATTTAGAAACGTTTCAAGTATACTCTGCTCAACGATGTCTGATTGAAATATCGCAGTGAATACTTAATGCTTAATTTGGGTCTTTATTCAACTATTGTGTTTCTCTTTTCGTATATTTGAAAATAATTCCTATGTCTTTGGAGGCCCTAACGCTGTTTAATGCGATGCTCTTAAAACTACTAATGCTACCAATAATATCAAAAATGTTATTCCACTTATGTCCATCCTGCCTAATATATTTACCAATTCCATTCTACTAAGCCAAATTATATACAATTTCACCTGTCAGTCGTTCAAAGTATTCACAGATCCACTTTCTCTTCTGTGGTATTAATGTTGTCCCTGGCATTGGCTTGAGCCTTGAGATCACATTCAACCATTGCCCGAATTAGCTCGATCGTAATTTCGACACCCTTTTGTACAGACTCAGGATCCGAATCGACGGGTACATGCAGAAACATGGCTTTATTTGGTTGTTGATGCTTGTAACGGTGTGCGAGAGAGGTGTAGTATATAAAATCGCAGAGGTAGTTACCCGCATCTTCGGAAATCCGTGTATCGACTTCCTATATGTATGTATTTAGTAAGAGGTTGGCGAGTTTGGAGGAGACCAAGGTAATGTTATTGATAAAATGAATAGAAAAGTCAATACGAACAGGACAAGCTTCCTTCCATTGACGAAACATTTTGTCGAATGGCAAACTCGTCAAAAGTTCCCCAGGACAGTCATTCCATACCCAGTCATCGCCTTCCTTAATCTTGTTGTATTCATCGTTCAAAACATTCCCATCAACATCTTTCATGAGATATCCATCTCGATGACTCCGTCGCTCACAACTGTAAAAGGATCGACCAGATGCCATTCCAATATGTAGTATATAGTCAGGCTTGGTGTCATCAAGAAGTACAGGCACAAGTTCCCGAACAGCCTTGTATCCTACATGAACTGGCGCTCCATAAGTCTCAATCTTGATGCGTGGCGTGATCTTGTTTATTGGTGGTCGTGCATGCGGATGGTGCCCCTCATCTTTCACATTCGTAGGAACGTAAGGTGGTAAACGAGATGCTATCTCCCATGATGGATTTATGGGAAATTGCGCGCGAAAAGGCTGTTTGAAGTCACAGTCAGCATTTAAGAACTCTGAGACTTTGAGCAATTCAACATATTGATTGAACAACTCCACGATTGAGGGGTAAAGCGGGGTGTAATGTCAGAATAACCCACACCAAAACCTGTAACCAAGACTCGAATTTCCCTTAAATCAGGACGTGTGTTCTCATTACCACTGATTGATCCCATAATTGCACAAGCGAATAATGTAAGATGTTTATAGTAATAGGTCCAGTAATCAACCCTATCTAAGGATCCAAGGAATGAATGATGATATAAAAGTGGTCGATCGGACGCCGATGATGATGCGGAATATCCCGCAATTTAGCGTGGATCGGACGCTAAAACCCCGGATTTGAAAAAGTCCCAAATTTACCTCGGTTGATTGAACAACTTTATTCACCACAAGCGTTTATCTCACGCGTTTTTCATTGTACGCATACCTAGAAAGGTAGGTAGGTAGGTAAGATTGGGTTAAAATATAGGTATTTGAAAGTTTGAGCAGTTTGCTATAAGCCTAATACGTCTAATCACTTGTTGATCTATGATATTTACCCAGATGCGAGCTTATTAGCCTTTCAATGAGTTTCAATGATCGAGTGATCTCTGAATAGTGCAACAAAGGGAGAAGACCGATCGGTGTTGAGGCTTACAATGCTGTATTGGTATTATTTAATGGCTTCACTCATGAAAACATTGGCTGTGTTGGCAGTGGTTGGATGATGGCGCAGGCGGCGTAGTCTTCCCGAGCAAAGTTCGGTATGTTGTACCGGGGGAATATGGACCCCATTCACCATACATATTTTCACGAGTCATAGACTTTAAAAGATGCTATTTCGGAGATGCTTCTTCCAACAGTTGCTTTGAAAAGAGAAGAGTGTTGTCGGTAGACAATTGCATGCAAATATGGAGGCGGGGATTCAACCCGGATGCAACCAAAATCCATCGATGTAAGCCCTAGTAAAGCAGAATGGCCTAGATTTTTCCGAAGCCCTGGAGTTCTGACATAATAGAAAAGCAACTATTCGAAGTCTTACTATGTTTCTACTGCGTGTTACAAAATTCTCTAGGAGACACTGCTCTATAATGCACAGCCTCACGTGAGATTTGATCTCGGTTGAGGTGGTTGGCGGTGTATGATATGTTGAAAAGGTACCAGTCGCGCCTCGAAGTGTGGCATGGTTTCTTGATTTCTATTGGTTCCATTTTCTCCAGCCTCTCATCTGCCCACACCTGCACCTGCATTTGGTTCTTGAAATAGATTTCCTATATTCGTTCATATTGAAAAAGCTTCTTGAGGGTGTTATTCACAGCCATGGCTATTCTCCTAGCCACACAAGCGAGCACCGCACAGCAAACAATGAACACAATCACGACTTTGTGTTTGTCTTCCACTTGCAGATACGGTAAATATTTCCAACAAAGCTGTGGGCTGAGTAAGAATCTACTGAAAGTGAATTCATTTTCTGTGCTGTGCTGCATTGGACTCGAGGTATATATACTTTGAGGTGACCACCTTAGTTTCCATTTTCATCATCAACATCAAACATTTCAATACAACTCCTCAACTTTCAAGATCGCAATCTAATACCATTTCTATTCTCTCTTCTTTTATCACATACCTGGATAACTTTACTACACAAAGAACATTCATCATCACAATGTTTTTCAAAGCTTCCACAATCGCTTTCATCGCCGCCATCGGCTTTGCATCTGCTGCACCTACACCTACCAGCGACTCTTCCTCCGCGGCAACATCAACTGTCGCTTCCGATGACTGCACAATCGTATGGCCAGGAGTTCTAGAATACATCTGGGAAAACACTCCTCAGCATGTCGCTTACAACACAATTACCCAAGACCCTTCAGATCTAGACCAAGGTTATTTTGGAATGGGTGCAACTTGGAATGGAACAGCATGGACCTCGCGCCAATACACTTATGCATCATTTGACCTTCCAGCTGATGCACAAAACTGTGAACTCTGGTCTTCATTCCCTTCGAGCAGAGATGATTATGAGGTCATTACTGGTCCATTGGACCCACAAGTCGAAGTTTTTGGCCCATCCATTCCTCTCGACTCCAGTGATCTTACATACTGGGATGTCTTCCCTGTCAATGGCGAGCCTACCGTGGAAGTTTTTACACCTAACACCTTGAATCCTGGTCAGGAGACTCTCATCGGCACCTTTGACTGCTCTTCGCAAGCCCAGTTCTTGATGGGCATTGCCGACTTGTCCGACCCAAGCAACTTCAGCTATGATGTCTATCAGTTCCGCGTTAACAACACCGTTGCTAGAAACTACGGCTTGTACGTAGCATATGGATCTGACACTTGTCAACTACAATTCCCATAGAAGACGTGGTAATTGGCATGTGATCAACCGCGGAGAGATAGACGGGGAAAGGGAGGTTTAATGTTTCGATTTAGTCTTTAAGGGTTTATGGTTTTGAGCATGGTGGATCTGGAGTGAAATTTCACATCCCTTTTGTTAGATGCATATGCATAGCGCCGGTTGGTTTTGGTCACTCTTTTTTGTACTTTGGGCTTTGGGCAGCATTGGTGGGATATCGAAGACTCACATTCATTACGATTATGACGGGATGAAAGATTGCATGGTTACGGCATATGAATAGATGGTAGAAATGGAGCCCCTTCTGCAGGATAACATCTCAATAATAATAGAGATTCGTATCACAATGACTTTACTCTTAGAATGCCTTGGTGAACTGTGAAGGAAACTTTGATTTGTAGAATGGGAATTTTGTGATTTCTCTGTTTTTGCTAAAGTGATGAATGCTTTGGAGATTCTTCTTTATAATAATCAATAGTAGGTAGCCTTTGAGGTGCTGTTGACCAATGTATTTGGAGAAATTGACGTCCCCTTCATCTTCCATTTAACTGTACACATCCCAATATTAATTTTGATTGTTGTGAGTTTCCTCCGAATTCTATCACACACACCCCAATATATATTGGCCTCAGTGTCATCATACCGTTGTGGTTTGAAATATTGATCAAATATAGAAAAATGATCCGAATGAGCCCTGCGCATCTAAAGATATTTATACCATTCATCGCATGGTAGAAAACCACTATTATTGAGAGCCAGAATTCATTCAGTACCTTGGGGCAGATTTTGGATTCACCTTCAACGAAACAACCTATAAAATCGGTCTAGCGCCGTACCTCTCAATAACCCACCCGAACTTCATTTGAGCTTTAAATAAAATTGTTTTGTGTCTACAACAGAAGAGGTATTTGTGGTTGAGCTTGATATCCATCTTCAAGACTCTGCCACTGGGTCTTAGAGCGAAAGACTTTACAAGAAATACCGAGGGTCAGCCAACACAACTCTTTAATCGTCAAACACATACAGATTTTCATCACGAAGCAAATCTACGTGGATTCTCGACACACTCAACCTGCCTTGAATACTTCCATCCATCAATTGTTGCTTGAAACAGCCCCTAGATAATCATGGAGGGACGACTAGAGTAAGCTCTCTTCGCCGACAAGTATCAAAGTTGTCAGCTAATGAACTTTGCCATGGATTTGCTTCAGGATTCTCTCAACGCCAGCTTTAGTACCCTTTCGTTCCAAGAACTTGAGATGGTCTTTAAATTCACGAAATCCAGGTCTCGTCAACCCTTACGATGCTTTGCTATAGCAATGATGGCTTGTACTGTTATTGACGGTCCAAACTTTTATCCAGCCCAGAAAATGGAAAGAGTATTCAAAGAGATTGATGGTGCGGTGATTGAAATCCTTGAGTATATACCTATGCTTTTTCTGAAATACACGAGGACCCATAAAGATCCTAGATATCGTACGGATGATCCTGTAATGGGCGAAGAGGGATTTGATATTTGCGAGTTTCACAAACACAAATTCAGTGAAAACTGTAACACGAAACCAAATGAATGAAGAATCGTGTGGGATTAGTCTAAACCAATATCCCGTTATCCTCGCTTTGTATATCAGCACTCGAGAATAGCACTAGCGGTGGTATTTCAATCTCAGCTTGTACTCATTGCAAGCAGTGAGAATCGAAAGTTTATATCTATAATCGGCAACTGGAGTGTACTATGCTTTCGGTTGGAAGTTGCATTTTAGGTTCTGTCGGCTTCATTAAGCAAAATCCAAGTAGATAGAAAATATGAGCGCATCGTAGGTGCACATTGCATAGCTATTTCCACGTGAAACAATCCACATTGAACCATTATCTTTCTACTCCAGACACCTAGTTTGTATGATACCCCCCAACGACGGCTTCATTATCAAAATCAATATGAAAATTGGCTTATCAACACTGGCGGTAATGTGAGGGTGAAGCAATTCGAGCATGATCAGACTTGATCGTTGTCACCGTAATGAAGATGACTAGAGGGAATTGATAATCCTTCGCTATATGATATGAGATGTTATCACCAATTCACTTCTTGAAGCTTCATACGGCCCATCATGATACGACAGAGTTTCTTTCAATATCAAGTTAAAAAAGGTTTCGCATTCGCAAACCCTTATGTCTTTCGACACATCAAAGTTTTCGACGTAATAACTTTAGATCTGCGATTCACCCAATCAAATTTGTATAAAATTATCAAAATTAGCAAGCAAAAACGCTGCGATCAGCACAAAAAAGTACCTAAGTAGCATCTTCCATGATGTCACATCTGACTGCTACGTAAGAGACAAGAATTTGTTCCAAATCGATTAAAGCTAACTCGAAAATTTATAGTCTTCTTGGCAACGAATTGGTCCAAATTATCGTTGGTCCTGAGCTCAAAGAATTCTTCGTTCATAGGGCTCTCATCAGATCAACCTGCGACTTCTTTGACAAAGCCTTTAACGGAAGATTCAAGGAAGGTATCGAGAACAAGATGCATCTTCCCGAGGACGATCCAGAGATTTTCGAAATTTTTATCAACTGGATGTATTCTGGGCATCTTAAAGGAGGATTAAGAGAGCCCATGCTAATTATTGAGATCTGGATCTTCGCACAGAAGTGCCAAGCTATAACCCTGAAGAACTGCGCCATGAATGCTCTACAAGATGCGCTCGGCGATGAAAGAATCGGCCGATTTCCATTGTCTAATTTTGAAGTTACACATATATACGAGCATACAACATGGGGTGATGAGTTGCGAGTATTTGCGATCGCGATGTTAGCGTGGGAGATTCCGTTTGGAGATCCAGAAGATGTTGCTAATTTGGAAAGCATATTCAACGATATGAATGGCTTGTTGGAAGAAGTTTTAGAGTTTACGCGCGATCTTGGAGAGATGCCTGTTGCTGATCCGAGAGTTCGAGGCGGTCGCTATGATAAATGTGCGTTTCATGAGCATAACGATAACGACGAATTGATTTGCGTCGCGGCATTGAATTCTCATCAATATAGAAATATACACTAGGACAGCTTAGATGCATAGTGTGGATCTTCGACTCCTAGACCTAAGCGTCTTGCATTTTTCTCATCTATACGAGAATCTGAAAATAGACGCTCCGAGTATTGGTAGATGCAACCAAGTGAGATGGTTTTAGAAAGGGTGGCCTCATCTTTTCACGGGCTGAGTTGCTTTGATATCTTTTAAATTTGATTTAAAGACGGTAAAAATTGGTGCGACTCACAATTGTTAGCAAGCCTCACACAGAAATTAGTTATCACAATATCAAAGGAGCCAATAATGTTTTTCTCGCAATGTGAAACTTATGATATCTAAAGTGTTTACCCAGTAGTACAGAAATAGAACCATGCCTCTTCAACTCTAATTCATCATTATGCGAGTGAAATTTGTGCTTGATTATCCGTACTTTTATCTTCACAATCCAGAAAATCTAGCGTTCTAGAACCTAGAGAATCTTGAATCTCTCGAGTAGGTCAACCTTCCAAAATAAGTTTGACAATTGCATTACAACTTGCAATTGCTAGGAACGCCAAAGATAATGTTGACAAAATTAGGACGTAATGTATTGACGCAAAGTGATAGAACTTCAGAACATGGCTGTACGAATCAACGAAAAGTCCTTGGGCAATGTTGCATGCACTCAGCCCTGGGGCACATCACGATTTTACTAAATTAAAAGCGTACATTATGCCTCTAACTACCAGCAAACGAGCCCCATGAGAACTTCTCTTGGCACCGCAATAGAAATTCGTCAAATGTCTCGCTTACCGAGAGGCTGAGAGAAAGGGGGTTCAGATTATTATCGAACCATCAGCCTTCATACTCGGGCCAGCAAATGAAAGACCTCCAAACCCCACTACACCGACAGTAGATTGTTTGCTGTTTGCTTACCCTCCAAAAATAACTCACATCAGCCTCATCACCCAAACCGTTATAAAAGTCCCCCAAAATCTCACTCCCTTGCAGCTGCCAAGCATCTACCCCGCGACTCTCACTGGTGGTCCAACCCGACTTTAGTTACACAACTACATACATCAATCATCAAATTTGTCACAAAAACTCTCTATACAAAGAAATGAGAAACATATCCTCTCACCCGTTTGCTAAAAACATCATGTAATGTTGGCAATCATGATAATCATATGATGTTTTCAGCTTGAACAATTCGTATTGCGTCAGCCTTGTGTAAATCAGCACTTGGAGAAAGCCTCTTCGTATCCGTCCGCAATGTCATGAGATCGTCAGATGATTTATCTCAGCAGTTGATGGAAGTGGCATCAGGCTACTTCTTGATGGTTGAGTATATAATGATGCTGCTGGATCGATGGAAATGTGGTTTTCTCTCCATTATCATCACCGTCATCATCATTACTTTGAGTCTAAGAACTTTACAAAGAATCATAAGTTTTGGTCTTTACTTGAAATTACTCTTTAAATCAACATGCTTTCCAAGACCATTTTTTCTCTTCTCATCGGAGCGACAAGCTTCGTACAAGCTTCTCCAGTCCCAGAAGGCTTGAACGAGAAACGCACTTGCGGAACACAACTCTTCCCAAATCAAATCGTCCAACTTTCTAAGGCAAATCCCAACACTGCTTATCCAAACACATGGAACACAGATAAATCTGTCAAGATAAGCCAGGACGCTGATGCCAATGGTATGCATATCGTTCCCGAATATCATCATTAATCCAAATTAACGCACTCTCTAGGTAACCCCTCCAACCAATTCTGGGAACTTATCTCCTTTCCCCCTCTCCCAGCCGGATCCTACGGCTGTTCCCTTACTCTCACTTTCCCATCAGACTATACACCATCCATTACTGGCGTTTCTCCAGCTCTCGATGTCTACACCGTCTCTTCACCTCTTCCCAGCGGTCCAACATTCAACAACATCAGTCCCAAAATCAATTCTGGAATTTTCGGCTCTGTCACTCCTGCGAGCGGACAGAGTGTTCTGATTAATACCCAGGCGTGCAATGGGGGTAGTGGACAGGGATTGGCTTTTGTGTTCAGATATGCGGATTGGGTTCGTGGACAGGGTAGTGTCAGCTGGACTGAGTATGTTAATGCTTTGAATGGAGCGGGTGCTAGGGGTGTGTACTTGAATTATAATTGTTAGAAGAGGGATACGAGCATAGGAATTTTTCGAGCCATATATGTTGGATGTCAGGAATGGAGGGGCTGAGAGAAACTGGGGGAGAGATGATGAGAGAGCGGTGTGGTGTTGGATGCTTAAAACGGATTGGAATTTCTACACATTTGACACTTCTTACTTAAGATATTCGATCTAATAATTTGATACTGTTTTTATTTTCTTCCGTTTCTGCCATATGAACTAAAGTCTGAGGTTTTAATGAGGCAGCCCGTATGTGCAGTCATCTCGCCCACCCTATAACAATCTGTTATTCGATGAGAGTAAAGTTCCATGGTGCCCATCATCTTCTAAGTCTACCAAGCTGACAAAGTAAAAGTCCTAAAGAAGGTCCTATTTCTGAATAAGCAAAACCCTCTTTCAAAATCACAATGAATGGGATTACCGCACATTTGTTTGAATCCAAGCTAGATGACATCTAACTCGAGTTGTCGTAATCATTGTGTGTCATTGCGCAGTCTTTCTCGTTGTCTTGATCGTGAATATGAAAAGTGCACCAGCGACCTTGGCATGGGCCTCGGTATCGAGGATTGTAGCCGACTATATCGGATAAGTTGTCACACTCAAACTTCAGGTACGAGCCAAGAACAGTAGGGACTTCTAGAAGTATATCTCGAACGCTGGCATAGTCCATATCTTGGGTGGCTTGATAATGAAGTTGAGCAACACAGAAGATTTGTAAGATATTTTCAGACTTCAGAGCTGGTGCTTCCCGAAAAATGTATTTAACCTCTGCCACATCCATGAACTCCCTATGGAACAAATAATAGTCTTGAATATAATCCATAACGCAATTCTGAAGTTTGCGGCAAGAAATTCTGTGGCAAAAAGTCCACAATTTGAGAGCGACTCGGTTCTTTAATAAGATGTCGCGCGTAAAGCCATTGGACAAAGGCGTCGAATACATCAGGTTCTTCATCCATCCAGATTGAACCGTGATCATGAAAGGTGCCGAAGAAATTCATATCTTTCCTCAACAAGTTCTCGTGGATGTGATAAGATACTTCATCGACATCATCAGTAATTGTATTCCTGTATATTGTGAGCTTGAAACCCTTAACAACATACCTAATAAAGAGCATTAACTTACCCAGTGGGATGCATAAGATCCATTTTAGTGTTGCTTGAAAGTTCTTCTTCAAAAGGTCGAGGTACAATATGAGGCTGCGCGTTTCTTTTGAAGTTGTAAAGCGAAGGAGATTCTTTTTGGTCACAAGTTTGCCTTTGTGAAGAGCAAAGTGCGACCAATAAGTACTTAATTTGGATCAATATAGTGAATGATATTGATACCAATAGGAAGTGAGGCGTAAGCTGATATAATTCTGACCCTACACTAATTTTCTGAAGAGAAGTGAATCTCTTGTAGCGAAGGATGATGACAAACCTGTGAGTGTAAAGGAAGATGCTATCGAAAATCCGCAACACAAATGATGGAGACTGTAGTATCATCTTTACAGATCAGAACTAGCAGAGATTGATCAGGTGGATTAATTGGACTAAGTGTGCCGCCGCAGTGCAGCGTATCATGACCATCACCGACCCTCAGCTCTGACTGACACTCTCATTGAAAAAAGTGATAGATTTAGACCGATGCGCGTGGTGCTGCCGAATTCGTGGAAGAAACCAAATTGTGTTGACGAGTATTGGCTTCCTTAACGTCTAGAAAAACGCGCAACGATAAGTCAGCAAACGTGTTCCGAGGAAAAAAAGTAGTAGAAAGAAACACGGGGAGACTCACCAACTAAACGCGAGCTGGAAAACAATAAATCTATTCGAGCTTCGTTTGGCAGTCCTCGAGATCTTTATTGGTAACATAGACATGAAACTGGCAAGGAGATGTGGTGGGACTTCTGGGGTCAGATTCGGTGTCTAAACAGTACACTTTTTCATATTCGAGATATAGATCGATTATATCCGAGGAATCAAGGAGAGCATGACGAACAGCTTCGCGATCTTCATTTTCGTTCTGGTAGTGAAGTTGTAAAGCACAGAATTCCCGTAAAACATTGTATTTACCGCACTCGTGCTTAGTGGCGCTGGCAACGTATTTTAGGTCAACAAGATCCATAAACTCAGCATCCTGATAATAGTACTTTTGAATGAAATCCATGCTATAGTTCTGGAGCTTTGTGCACTTAATTCTTCCGGCAAATAACCATAAGTCCAGAACTGTCTTGATTTCTGGTACCTTGAAGAAACGTCCAGGGGTATAGAGCCATTGGACAAAAAAGTCGATCGTTTCAGCTCCCTCAGTGACCTCGATAGTATATTTGCATGGAAAAGCTTCGAAGAATTTCATGTCTTTACGCAATAATTCCAATTTGACCTCGTAGGAGTTTCCGATAACATCGATCCAGATTGTGTCGCTGGCGATTGATTGTAAGTTTGGACCGCATGGATTGGAGCTGGTTGAGAGGAGAAAATAAAGTATGCACTTACTTGTGAAACTCCATTTCCTCGCCTTCTTGAGGTTGGTTTCCCAAAGATCACTGATTGCCACGAAACAAACAATCCTTTTGAAGTTGGAAAACGAAAGAAGTTATGGGTGGAAAAAATTCAGATCGCTTAAAGAATAATACGCTAGCGCAGATTGATGAAGTGAATATAGGCCATTATCAAAAGTGAGCGCACTGAGTAAGTATTTGCTGCGAATGTTCTACAAACTGAAAGGAAATCATTATGCCAAGATCTTTGCATTTTTATGCTATAAGGGTGTTTTTCTGTTACACTAGGCCAGATTATATGGCAATAGTGCTTAGGAGCTCTATTAGTAGCATATAATGAGCTTTTTGATGCTGGGGGAAGCGTTTCCACCTGCACTCCCGCCCCCAGCACAGCAAGTCTAAGAGTATAATGGGAAATGAGAGAAAAAGTATTAGAGAAATTGCTGGTAGAGAGTATTATTAACTTGTATAAGATAGTCAGAATGGTGGACATTTTTCACATGTTTGATGCATGAGGTTTGAAAGAAACTTGATGTCTTCCATTGCTTTTTGTATCTATTGGATAAACGAACGCCCTTTCCCAGCAGTGTGAATGGACCAAACTAGCTGCCTGAAGTCGATTATCGAAGTTGTAGCCAATCCCAAGACCTCTGACGGTTTCTCAAGCCTATCAAGAGACTCTAAGGATGGGTCAGCAAAGAGAGCCAACAAAAGCAAGCAGCAGGAGAAAAACTTACCAAGAATATCTGCTGATTAAATGCAAGCCATGCTTCTACTAATCGTTTGGTTCAGATTCGCAGATCTTGTCATCGTCGTTGTGAACGTGGAACCAACAAAGATGATTATGGTCTCGGTATTTGGGATTGAAGCGAAGCTGGTCGATGCCCCCACAAACACTTTCATAATAAAGATATGGACCAAGGGCGGGAACTGCTTGAAGAAAATCACGAGCCATCATGTGGTCCTCAGCGCTTTTCTGGCGAAGCATAGCAGCAAAGAAGGCCGCCAAAGCAACATACCCACCATCACCCTTGGCCATCTCAAAAGCGTATCTTAAATCCTCATTCTCCATCCAATCCTCGCCTTGATGGTAATCCTGAATCCAATCCAAGGCGTAGTTCTGGAGCTCTGGGCAGGAAATCTCAGCAGCAAAAGAACCATAATTCTAGAATAACCCGGACGCCACCGGCTGGATGTTTGAAGAGATCTCGGTTACAAAGCCACTGAACAAAAGACTCAAACACTTCAGATCCTATATTCATGTTCATGACACTTCTGTGTTAGTAGATATCGAAAAATTTCGTATTACTGCGCAAGAGCTCTTCGTGGACGTGGTATTTAGATTTGCCGACATTGACTTCAATCTTCTTCCTGATCAAAATGTCAACTTAAGTTGGAAAAATCGCAAAGCTATTGAGGTAACCGTTGACTCACACAAGAGGCCGATTAAGATCCATGTTTAGCCATCGTCGAGTTGAGTTTGGGTAAGATTCGCTGTAAATTGGGATCAAATGCGAAGCCAAACCACACTCCTTTTGAGTTGTAAATTTTGAAAATGGTTTGTGAAAAGAGTTTGACGGAGCGCGAAGTATGTATAAAAGACAGGCTAGTGGAAACTGATACAGTGAGTGTTCTCAATGATTCTTTTTTAAAGTGAGTTGGACAGGAATTGGGAGTATACACAAATAAATGTCCTCGTGTTGCCTCACTCGATACTGATAAGGAGACAATGTCAATAAAGAAACCACAGACGGCGCGCATCTTCCGATCTCCAAAGTGTTTCCTCTTCATTGTAGGAAACTGAAATTCCCAGTTCCCTGGAAACAATTGTAATTTGAAATGGCTTTCAAATTCAGCGCTCTTTAATGAAGGCATGCATCTGTCAAGATACACCCACGAGGCGCGAGCATACATGGCACATGCGTTGTGATTGAGAAGCGGTTATGTTAAACGCTTGGAAGTCACTTATACTGAAACCCCCCCAATTTGCCAGTCCTTACATATCAGCGTCGACTGCAACCTGCTTTGGCAACTCGCAAAGATTGACGCCAAATGCCAACACCACCCACCCACCCTAATGTCCCCTAGAATTTTATGACAACCAAACCCAAACTGAAGCTCCCAAGCCAACTGGTACTAATATCTTTAGCAAATCGGCTAGTCATACACCGCGCTTCAAATCGTGTATGACAACGTCCCCCTCCTCTCCGGCATCCTGTGCTGTGCCGGTGCCAACTTTCGGTGGGTATTGGACCCCGTCCTTCTCAAACTTTGGTATGCAGGTACATTCTTGATCGGCAGGGATCGAAGAGAAGACGGAAGGTAAATGTTGACCGCAGCCGATCCAGGTTTCCTTCTCTGCCGCACCGCCGATATTAGTATGATGTAAGATAAGAGGAAGGCGGGGGGAGAAACATACGACAGGTCGGGCAGCTTGCTTGTCCACACATTGTAAGATGATTTTGTTTGTTGCAGACTGAAGTGGCAGGTACTGGTCTGTTTTTTTATAGATTAAATTCTTTTCCACAACGTTGCGACTATTCTATATTCTTATATATAGAGTGGCTCATTAAACTTTTGCTCGGGCTTCATTTTGTGGGGTAGAAGGAATGATGTTCTTTGGGGTCGGCGACGTTCATGTTGCAAGAGTGTTTAGCGTTGCTTTTATCTTGAGGGTCGCCGAATGAGCCTGAGGAATTGCTGACTGTACGTAAATTCTTATCTTGACATCCATCTGATGGATGGATACCTTCTGCATATACTACGACACCTGTGGCTTGACTAAAAATAAATGTTTCCAAGACACATTGTCGTCCTCGAAAGCTATCTTTTCTTGATTTGAAAGGAAACTATTGATAACATGCCGCCAATGAAGTCTCTGACATTTGAAGGGTCCCACCTACCAACTGAATGCTCCGACCAACTGAACGATCTTTAGTTCACCGCTCTTCGCCTTTGAGAGAAAAGTTATACAAGATCATCACTGAAATAGGCTCAGTGGTTCACTTGGTCAAAATGCTCAATTGATAGATGGACCATTCTGTGTTTACCAGGGCGGCGTGGAAATGAGACTTCAGATCTATTACTTCGAAGGATGACTGTCACAGATATGCAGAGGGATAAACATCGCTCATCAAACAACAAGAATCGGGTATAGTGCAAGTCGCGTCGTGAGACAAAACTCCAACTTGCAAAGCTCAACTTTGTGTCTCAAAGGAATCGTTTTATCTATCGTTACTATTCTCGAGCGAGAATAAGATATGTGGTAGTTCACATTGAATATAACAGCCCTCCAAGTGATGGCTGTACTCGGAATTACTGTCTAACAGTCGGGTTAGAAGCCCAGTTGTAGTGTGTATGTGATCCGTTTCCCTTAATTATTCGCGAATCGACAATATAGTTGGTTACAACAAAAAGGAATATGCTTGCATTTGGGTGTGAAACTTTCTTGTCCCGTTTTGAAAATCTGTATGAATCATGGTGGTTGATCAATAATATGATGTCGAAGACATGTACATATACCTGGACATTTTCCGCATCTTTGTTCTGTCATAATACGAAGCATCATCATCCAACATGGCCTCAACAACACAAATCATAACAACTGCGAAGCACGATTACCAAGTCTCGTATAAAATTGAGACATATCCTTCCGATGCAGAACTCAAACGTGCCAACAGACTCATTCCTCACATTCTCGAGGAAGAGGCACGTGACAATCCTCAAAGAGTCATAGCAATGGTGGCCAAGACATCTGACATATCTGAGGGATTCGAAGAAGTCAATGCTGGGCAGTTTCTGCGTGGTGTTGACTTCCTAGCTCATTGGATCGACTCTTATAAGTCTAAATCTTCATCGACGGAGACTTTTGCGTTTATTGGATCTCAGGACTTTCGCTATCCGATCATTGAGATTGCTTGTATGAAAACTGGAAATCCTCTGCTTTTACCAAGGGCTGGAAATGCACTAGCAAACACAGTTTCGTTTCTCAAGGCGACCAAAAGTACAAAGATTTTCTACACATCGCAGTATTCAGATCTTGCTGCACAAATTTTGGAAGTACTTCCAACTCTGGAAAGACACGAAATACCGACGCTAAAGGATATCATAACGACAAGAAGCAAGCCGTACCTTTACACGAAGGATTGGGATACACATAAAGATGAGCTTGCATTGATTGTTCATACATCAGGTTCCACAGGTGCACCAAAACCAAAGAATTGCAGCTATGAGTTCCTCAGTAGTTACGTCAACAGCAACATCTTGTTACCTGATGTACCTGGGCGAGTAATTTCAGGCTCCAAGCTTGTAAAAAAAGGCGAACTATTCTTGAGTGGGTGTAGTTTCAGTCATGCATCTGGACTCGGCTTAGTGTTCTCAACCATCATCTTAGGTTCGACCTTGGTTCGTGGCCCACCGAATGCACCGTCTAGTGGAAAGATTCTCCACGATATCATGAAGGCTCTTCCAATTCGTGGAATAACAGAGGTTCCCAGCGCTATAGAGCAATTATTCTTAGATCATAGTGAGGGCCTCAAAGATGAAATCGCTGCTCTGAAATATGTTTCCTGGATCGGAGGTAAGCATAGTTCTTAAATTTCCCTCTTGGACACGTATTGATCAAGAACTAGGTCCACTATCACAGAAGACAGGAGACTTCATTATCGCCAATACAGACGCATTACTAACCCAAATTTTCGGGTCGACTGAAACCGCCCAATTACCCCTTCTTGTACCGCCCAAATCACATTGGTCGTATATTGAATTCCACCCTCAATTCTTACCGGATTTGGAGCCAGTTAACTCCGACTCTACGCTGTGTGAGGTGGTTTTGAACAAATACGATGATCCAGCTCTTGCTTGGTCTCAACCTGTTTTTCGCATGGCACCCGACCAGTCTCAGTGGAGGACCAGAGATATTCTGCGCCGTTACGAAGGTCCACTTCCGGATGGAGTAGGTCCACTTTGGAAGTTCGAAAATCGAATTGATGATCTCATCATTCTTTCCAATGCATCCAAAGCAAATCCTGTGCACATTGAGACTCTACTACAATCACACCCGCTATTAAACGGCTGTCTTGTGTTTGGTACGGGCAGATCTCGTTGTGGGATCTTATTAGAGCCCAAAGAAGATTCGATATTGACGGCGGAAGATTTGGTAGCAAAGGTATGGCCAGACGTGGAAAAATCTAATGATACGGTACCAACACATGCTCGAGTTGAGCGACATCTGGTTCTCGTGGCGAAAAAGGATAAGAGACTTGAGAGGGCTGCTAAGGGAACGGTCGTCAGATCCATTTGCACAGATATGTATAAAGCTGAGATTGATAGTGTGTACGCAGCGTTTGAGGCAAGGAATCACGGATTCAATAAACCTGCTCTCAAGTTGCGAATTTAGATTAATTAGGGCCTCCTCCTTTTCTACATCCTGCTTTAGGACATTGAAACTCACGTTTAATTATTATTATCCCATATCACATACCAAAAGTGCCTATGCATATCATTTTTTGAGTCAGGTTACCAGTGAGAATCACAATAGTTTGCTCAAAATTATATTCAGAGGGATTGTTTTATTATCGGTCTATTCAAAAGGCGGCAAATTGGACGGAATAGTAACAAAGGGAGTAAATATCATTTCTATCAAACCATCACATCCACATACCTTTCAAATCCCTCCTCCTCACAATACCACACACCCCGAGGATGGACTCTCATCCCCATCCCGTCCATCCCCCTCCGTTCGTCGTCTCATAAATCTAGTCACTCGAATCCATCGAATTCTTCTACAAACAGCACAGAAATTACGCTTCTCGACGATAGAAAGCCAGTAGAATGAACAACGAGTGTGGTCAGGATTGTTGTCGGATTCATTGATGGGGGCTTGACGACAGTGTTGCATATGAGTGGAAGAATGCATGCAGGAGATGTGGATGTTGTGTTGATCGTGGCACATTTTGAATTTCGGGTTGGGGTTATTTGGGCTGGGATTGCTACGGGGTCGATTTGGGACGTTGATATTGAGTTTTTCGATGAGTTTTGATTGTTTTGGAGAAGAGAATTCAGGCTTTAGCTAATGAGGGCTGTGAAATTTATACTTGAGATAGGGGGTTGTTCTGGATCTGTTTTGAGCTTGTTTAGAAATGATAAAGTTCCCATGTTAATATGAGTTTTTTGATTTTTGCTTTTCCGTCGTGGGAATAAGATTGAAATTACTAAAAAAACAAGTCCAGAACAATGAAATATTTTTTGATGATTTTTGGACGTTCCACATTTCTCAGTCATCTATTACTCTCGTCAATCGCAATATGACTATTTCATGACTTATTGTTAATATCACATTTATCAAGTCAAATTTTATCGCATGCTATTTTTTCATAATCAAGGTATTCTGAGGAATTTTTTTTTCAATTGGTGTGTTTTCAGACTGCTACATATAAAATAATTCTCAGCATCTACCAAAATATCGTATCCATCTACTCTTCGCTTAAAACCCCTCAAACAAGAGCTTGCATCCTAAAATCCTCATATCAACTCTAAAAAGACAAAAGGAAAGGAAACTAAATCTCAATCAGTGTGATGGGATATCACGTTCGCAAGTATCGCACTTACCCGGCTTGCGACGGAATAACAAGCGGTAGACACGACACTGTAGGATTAGTCAGCTGTGTACGTATTGATAAAAGCAGTGCTCAGTGCGGAATTCGCGGCAGCCGCATCCAAAGTATTGAGTGCAGATTTCGGTACACATGGCGGCTTTTGTTGGTTTGCTTTGCGTTGGGTTTGTGTTGGCTCTTGGGTATTCGGTCTGCGTTTAGTCTTGCAGGTTGGAGTGAGATTCAAGAGGCTGTGGAATGGATGATAATTTGAAGGAAAGGGAGTTTATCATCTTATATACTAGATGTGTCGGATTGTTCTGGACTTATTCTAGATCTGTTCTTGTATGTTGAGCTAGTCTTGTGTGGAATGAATTTTGGAATGATGATTGGCAACAATGCAATCTCCTTTATACTGCAGACATAAGCAAAGATTGCAAGTGTAGTTGCTGATGGGTGGTACTCGCAATTGAGATGTGTGTTGGTGCCCCAAACTCCGTATGACAAAATGAATACGAATATCAAAATTGGTTGTTCTCTCTTGAGGTACCACCCTGAGGTGGGAAACCTATATATCAGAGGTTTCACGATTTAAGGAGAAATTTATGTGATTTCAAGTCTTTCTCTGGGACTTTTCGATTTAGTATTATGTTCTTGATGTCACCAATTGGCATGGAGTGTAATACTCATCATAGGAAACCAAAAGGATTTGATTTCTTCACAATCGATTTCATCTTTCTTCACCGTCTTAAACTTCCGTGCACAGAACCTTTAATTCTATCTCTTACAAAGATCCGATAATCAATGCTGTTTCAACTCGAAGTCCCAAAATTTGACCTCTAAACTCTCTCCATTAGTAGCCTCAGCTTTAGCAGGTCTACAAGCCATCGCTCCAACTCCAATTTCCCAACCTTCTTCATCGGCAAAAAACCACGCCACCTCTCTGAGTGGTATTCTCTCTTCGCCCTTGATCCAATAAACCCAAAGACCCTTTCCATTCTCATCACCCTCTCTCCTCACTTCGACCGTAACCTCCACGTCTTCACTTGGATCAAGACCTGTCGGATAGATGCTCCAGTCTGCGAAATTATCGCATCCAACAGTGCTCACATACGGTTTTCCATTATAAAATTCAATTCCAGTCTTCAACCATCGATCTTTAGAACCGGCTTTGGTGAGATGGAGAAGAAGACCACCTTGGTCGTAGCGATATTTGCAAGGGAGAGAAAATGTGATCTTGGAAGAGAGGAATGAGGTGAGAGATATTGCCGAAGCCATGTTGGTGGGTGCATTGAAGGCATCGGTGGTGGGAGGTTTGCGCCAGATATCCGTGGATGGAGAGGCAGTTATGGTGAAGGGTTCTTTGGTGGGAGACATGTTGTTTTGTATGAGTTGTATTTCGTAAGTGTGTGATAATTTTGATCTTGAATAGAACTACAGGTCGGGAGAATCAAACTTCGGTTACTTCAGACAATAGATATTCTCTCCATCTCCATTCATTTATAGTAGTCATGATGTAGGACAAGGAAGGAACAGATCACGCGTTTGGTTACCCCACTTTGGTGAGCCGCATATATACGATATAAGCCGGAGTTCGAAAATCGTACCAAAATCGTAGTTTCTTGGTGTTTAGTAATGAAATTTCATACCTAGGTACTAACCTAGGTAGATATTCGATGACACGATTTTAGCTCTTTACCTTGGAGCATTATTAAAAATGTCATCGCAAGTCGGTTAAACACCGGAGAAACCACGGCAACTTCATTCTTCTACCTCTCAATTGGAGTCGATCGATCCTGGGCAGGGCAGCCAATATGCAAGCTCCTGTGAAATTCCGTTCATATGCTTGGGTTGGTAGGTAATCTTGCTGAGCTGTTTGATACATCATTAGAAATAGTCCAGGGGCACTTCGCTTAATCATGAGGATCTTCCTGTCCAGTCACAATATATTTAATCTTCCGTCAATCCTTCATGTGATTGAGTCTCACAGCATATTCAGATCAAAGTGGTTTTTCTTTCGTGGAAGTAGTTGTATTGAAATCATGACTAGTGAAGCGGTTTGTTATTTCTTTCGATGAGTGCGTTCATAGGCGGATAAATTTTCATCCCTCCTAATCACGTTATTTTAATACTCGTCATCCTTCACATAATCACACACTTGCGCGTTCGATTAGTTTTCTCCGTGTGTCTTCTTCTTACCATATTCTGCCTCTTTTCTTCTTTCACAAACTCTTCTGCTTGTTCTAATCTCTTAAGAGTAAGAATTGTACCTTCTCTGATTGCAACTGCTTCACTGAGTCTTCTTGTCTTTGCTTTTTGAAGACAACCTTTCTCGAAGAAGATTCCTTCCTGTTCCAAACAACGGGTGCATTTCCTTTCCAAGTGTTTTATTTCTTCTTTGCGGAACTGACAAGTTGGAGGGTAAGCATTAGGTTCGCAAAGATGATTAATATAGGACATATGTGGACAAGTATGTGAGTGGCAGATTGAGAGACACATCTTTGTAGATGGATTTGTTGGTTAGCGTGAGTGTTCCTATGAGTATGTAAGCTGGTCTAATATTTCCAATAGCTATTAAAGAAATATTAGAAGTTCGAACAAAGGGGATTAGGTTTTAATAATGGATTTTGAGAGAATTGTTCGTTTTTTGTTTTCGATTCCGTCATCTCCCATCTCGAGAATTAATGATATTCTTTACCTTGCTCGGTTTTTCTATAATAAAATAGATGAAATAGATTTTTTGAAATATTTGAAGCGGTAGGTCTTGGTCTAGCTGTCTCCGCTCTTGACTGACTTGGTCCAATCAGTTCCACGTATACGATATCTAACTGTATCATTTTAAAATCTTCTTCGTATCGTAAATAACCAACTAGATTTTGTTACTCATGGTCGATTTTATTTCAATAGGAGATATCGGCCGCACAAAAGATGGAAGCAGTTTCGCACCGCCTCCAGTCTCCAACATCATTGAAGCGACAACCAAAAGGGATTGGCATACCAGGAGGGAGTTGTAGAGAGTTTCATTGACCAAACTTGAATCGAACAACAGAGCTCATTGTTTGAGTTTGGATTGTAAATTCGAGTCTCATGGTCCATTTTCACATTAAACAATGTCCCTTTGTTCTTTACCTCGAATTAGGAACTTCTTTGTCGATGGGATAACGTCAACAATTGATACTTTCTCTTCATCCAAAAATAAACAATTTGCACTTCCCCAGCTCAAAATAGTCAACTTTCTTGCGATATCGCTAGACAAAGACATCCTCTTCCACTCTCAACATCATCCAAAACAAGGAGGTTGGATCTATTTTAAGCAACACCACAAAGACCTTTATTGGCCATTGTATAACTATTTTCAAAAGTTTCTGGAAACTTAAATACCTCTTAATACTTTCCGAAACTTTCTGAAAAGAAAAACACATTCATTGAATAAACCGCAATCATGAACGCTGAAGTACAATACTTTCAACATCTTGCACAATCTGCTGGAACAGATAGCCGAGGACGAAGATACCCAGAAGGGTCTACAATAATTAATAGCGAGGAATATCAACAAGTGCCCTACCCTACCTCTCCCAATCGAAGAAGACCAACACCAGAATATACCGACTGGAGTTTTCTCTCTGAATGGGAGAGGTCAACGCAACCAAAAAAGAAATTTCCGGATTCCCAGCATAAAATTTCTGAGAACCTTGTCAGCAACCTACAGAAACCTATCCCGGAATGCGATACACATCCACAAGCACAAGATGAATCCCACAAAACAACACAAGAAATGAAGCAACCCCAACAACCGAGAAAAGACAATAGAATATCCCAGAGATACATGATTCCAGCTTCTATAGTAATAGGGGCCCTTATGATTTCCATTTTCAGCCATTCCTTCTTTTCGGCAGCGGAAAACTTCATTAAGAATGTATTAGAAGCTTTTCTTATACCTTTCGTTTTTCATCCTGATCAACTATGCGCTTTGATTGAGATCCTCTATGGATATTTTAAATGTTTAGAGAACTTCCCTCAATTTTATTAAATCAATATATTCAAGTGAAATAGCTAGAGGAATCTTGGGAGATGTCATATTTCCTACGTTAAATTGAGGCGGGCGATATACAATAAGAGGAGATACAAACGCACGCGAAATAACGAAGGAAAGATACAATGAACGAGAAATCTTTTGAGATGATCATCAATCATATTAGCAATCGATGTAAGAACTATATACCACAATATCATACTTCGAATTGTCAGAAAATATATACTTCATGCGAACAGTTCAGTAACAATCCCCGAACAATAAATTTCATAGCTATAAGTTCTTTCAGTCCTTATTTTCCTTTTCCATCCGTTATATTTCTGTTTTAGCATAGAGAAATCTACTCACTCACTCACTCGCATCTATCCCCACACAGCATTGAACCAAACAACCCCAGTATTAACCCACTCTGTAAGCTTAGTTCAACCCCCTCCACTCCATATCCCATACCCACCCCCAACCATGGAATTCAACCCCCCACCCCCACCCCCACCATCACCATCACCCCCTCCACCACCCTCCCCATCGTCCTCCCCCCCACCCCCCTACACCCGCACCTCCTCCCCCTCCACGCCCTCCATAATCCAAACCCAAGCCACCAGCGCCGAGCTAACCTCTCTCCTCCTCCTGCGCGCGCAAGCCCGCGAATTCCACAACCCGATCCACTCGCACACGCAGCAACTGACTCAACAAACCGAGCGCATCACGCTGCTCGAGCATAAAAACCAACAGCTGCAAACACAGATGCAGATGTTCTGGACGGAGTTTGATCGGCGACATGATGAGGGAGTACGGGAGAGAGCGGTGCAGGGGTGTTTGGAATCCTGGAATGAGTTTTTGAGGTTATTGAAGGGGGTTTTGGTGGTGGGGGTGCTGGGATTGGTGTATTCTTTTCTGTGTCTTTTGTTGAAGATTGGGGGGGTGGAGGGGATTTGAGGGATGGAGAGAAGGGATAGGGTGTAGGGATCGAGTGTGCTGGTAGATAATTCTATAGATAGAAATTCCTTAGATAGAATTGAATATTTTTTTTGGCAGCCTGAATATTTAAATCAATTATGAAATTATATAAAAACTTCTTTGACACGAGCACCGTGACTAATAACCGAAAATTCTGAACCGAATCGTCTTACGTGACTTGATTAAACGATCTGATCAACTCAATATCAACACAAGTTATTTTCATATGCAACATATCATACCGAAGAAAAAACCATGATGATTCCTAGTAGAGACAACTTCTAAATACATACCATTCATCCAAACAACCAAGCAAGATTTTCAAACTCACAAAAAATGATGGATATGAATCAACATCACAACTCAAAATCCACCACCAATACCAACCTAGTATCCACCCTGCCAAATGCTCACTCATATATAGCTACCTAGTTAATCAGGAACAAAAACTTTAGATACCTGTCCATCAATTTCCTAGCATACCCCAAAATCTTTCTACTGTTCTTTCTCTCTTCGTCATTCCCTCATCTTAAGCTCAATAAATCAAAACAGTCTCTCCCCTCCCTCCACTATCACTCAATATCACAAAAGTCCATACTATACACACACACATACATACATACATACATACATACACCACCATCCCAAAAAACCATTCATCTGACCCTCCTCCTCTCCCGCACAAAATTCTCTCCACCCCCCCCCCCTCTCTCTCTCCAAAGAAACAAAAAACAAAAAAAAACACACCATCTCAATCTCAAACCACAACATACCACCGAACACCCAATCCTTCCCGAGATATCGAAGATCCATAATCCAAGACCGTACCCTACTCTGCCTAAACAACAACATCAAACAACAACACTAAAATCCACCCCCTATTCCCAGCCTATTCCGCATCTAATCCCAACCTATTCCGCCACCCTTTCAATCCCAATTCACTACTCCCAATTCCGCACTCCCCCAATCTCAAAATCTCAAACCCCCAAACCCCCAAACAATAAACAATCTCCATCTAGCACTACATAACCCGTTATTCCCCTCTATTGTGATTTCCTTTCTTCCTTTCCTCAGTATATCCCCGGATTCACAGACTACAATCTTTACATACCTTCTTACCTACCGATTTACAAAGACATTTCTACGGAGTACAACACAGCAAGTAAAAAGTAAAAAGTAAGTCCACACCCCCCACCCTCCCCCATCCTCCACCTCCAACAACCCTATCCCCACCCCCACCTCCCACCACAAACCTACCACCCCCTCTCCGTCCTCCCCGCCCTCACAACCATCCTCCTCATCGCCGCCCCACGCATCGACACCCTACATCAACAAAGCCACCTACAAACCCTACAAATCCTTACCCGATACCAACAAATCACACACCTCTCATCACACATGCAACATCTCTCGTCGACCATCGCGGCGCAACGAAGCGAGATGTGCGCGCTGCGGGAAGAGCAGATGCGGATTAGGAGATTGGTGCGATGGGCGGGGGAGATTGTGGGTCTGGGGGTTCTTGGGGTGGGGGTGTGGATGGTTTGGACGATGATTTAGAGGAGAGTAGAGAGAGAGATAGGTTTTAATTCCGTTTGGGGATGAAGGGTTGGAAGGAGAGTGTGTGGGAAGAGGAGGTAGGTGGATAGGATACTGGACTTTGTATTGTACTCTGGCCATATCTTGCGAGTTTGGAAGACTAAAGTATTCCAACCATAAAGAAAACAAAAAATAAATAAAAAATTTCTTTCCACAAAAAAATAACACACCACTTAAAAACTTGACACTGATTGATGGCCCACCCATGCGAGAAAGTTGAATAAATGAATGAATGATGAATAAACAACGCCTTACCTTAATATTCGAGAACAAAGCCAAAAGATTCAATAATGATAATCCAACAAATCAACAAATCACCTGCCCAATAACGAAACTTCAAGTTAGATTAATAAAAGAACAACGACATCCGGAATGAAGAGATACAAAGTGAAGTTCGGTAATCAAGACGTGTTGAGGTTGAGATCAATATACATACAATATGGGGAACTATTCCGCTAGAATTCATGTATAATATTAATGATACTTAAATATACTTGAAGACATGAATCAAAAAACAATTTCACTACATCTTATGTATAATGTTAACAATACTCAAACTCCTCTAGATTAGACATGAAATTCATCATAAAGATACAATACCAAATGAAAAAAGAAACGCAATCAGAATCAAGCAAAAATAATTAGTTATCGAACTCCAGTTGAAAACACACTATCCATTCCACCCCTTTCAAAGAAATAACGTCCAACCCCCAAACCTCAAGGCCATAACCCCCTCTCCCACTCCTGCCCCCTCAACGGACCCCCAAAAACAACACTCAACCCATACCCCCCCTTCCCCGGATTCCCCAACCCATCCTTCCCCGTCCCCGCCGCTCCATCTCTAAAACTCTGGAATCCACCTCCTCCATACCCCCCTACAGGTCCCCCTATCGCTCCCGCATCCTTCTCATTTTGATCTTTAACCACTCCACCACGATCAAACACAAAGTCTTCAGCTTGTGGTATCCATGTTCCGTTTCCCCATACTATATGTCTACGAAGTGCTATATTCCAGGAATATGATGATTCGAGGGTACCGCCAAAAATAGAAGATTTGAGAAGGACTTCATGGTCGATTAGAGAGCGTTGGGGTGAAGAGAGCGAGGTATAGATTGCTAGATCTTTGGGATGAAGACTAAGCAGGTTGGCAGCCGTAGCGACGTGGATATGATATGTAGTGTAACTATGAGCGAGAGAGGTGAAGTGTTTGATATCGATTTCAGAGGTGCACGCAAGATAAATTACTCGAAATTTATTGTGCTTGCATGCTTGAAGATAGTTTTGAGTTTGCTTTTCGACGCTAGTCCAATTGGCTGCTTTAGCATCTTCACCTGTTCGAAGATGTGCGCCATAGTACATTTCATCTTGTATTCCTTCACTGGCATTGAATCGAAGATTATACTTTTGAGACAGTGCGTAAAGGACTGTAGAGGCGAGAGTGCGGATTTCTTGATTGGGACGAATTAGTCGACCAAATTGAGAGACAAAGTCGGGATTATCGTACTTCAATGGCCAATGTAGCAATGACTCCTTGATTGTCACACGCATTGGTAGCTTTTCCGAGAACTCAAAATTTATTTCGTTGAGCCAGGTCGTAAAATCATTAGCCCATGTGCCAGGATTTGCAAGGAGAGATTCGAATGGTTCTTCTAATTTTTCTGGGGATAATGTACCCGGATCAAGAGGATGTGGATTTTGAGTGCTAGGAGCTGTATACAAATCATTGATATGTGGAATAAACTTGATCCGAGGGCATGCTCCAGTCAAAGATTCTTTAAAGAAATCAAGGTCGAAAAGATATGAGAATGGAACATGCGCAGTATTATCCTTTTCTTTCCTACTTTGTAGTACGGTATTCAGTTCTGGATCCGGTGTATTTGGGCTATCATTGTGAGGTATCCAAAGTTTAAGTTCTGGGATGACGATTGACGTTGCTGCAAAGTTAGTAGACGAAAGAGTAAGGATGAGATTATATACCTCCAGCTTCAATGGCATATCGAACACAATTCAGCAGCATATTTCGAATATTCGCAACTCCTCCATATGGTGCTTCACATTGAAAAATCAACCCTTCTCTCCATTCTGTGTTGTCACAGAGATCAACTAAAGTCGAATCATCGAAAGGTCCATCAATATTTGTTCGAAGAGCCTTTTGAACAAAAATTCCTTTCTTCCCTGACACAGCGACTCGAAGTGTCTCATGATAATCGTGATCTGAAAAAAGATAGAACCCAAAACCGATCGTAACAATGAATATTAAACCAAACTTGAAAATTTGAAATGATTGCTGCGACAGAACCATTTTTGATCATTCGCGATACTGGAAGATGAAATGATAGTAAGGAAAGTACAAATGAAAGGACAGCGTAACACCGGTAGGTGATGCATTGCAATGATAGTACCCCTTACGGTACGATAAGACTGAAAAGGAATTTGATGTCTCAAATCAGGTGGACGGTGGCCATATAAGTGTGGCGCGTATATATGAAGCTCGCTCAACAAAATTATATGGCAAATGATTGTTATATCATTCTGTAATTTTCATAGAATACGACTTGATCAAAAGAAAAGACATACCATTGAGGTAAAAAGTAAAGAGATGTGGAAATATATCACGTGTATAATGAAGACAAGAATTCTTCTCAAGCTTGACAAGCTTGACAAGATGTATCGAGGTACTTTACCAAGGTTGAGAATGGTGGATAGAAGCGATTGTGTGTACACATCGTATTCAAAAGTTGTTGATCAAGCCCAATGGATCCGAGTCACTCGATTCAGAGAGAAATATGCAAACATGATAGGGAAAGAACTGTCAACGATATCAGTATCGAGTGTCGCAAAGAACAGCATTTTCGTGATGCCATCTCCTCCTCTTCACTCCACCTTGTACCAGACACTTTTTGATCCAAAATCTAACAGGGATGGTATCAAAAGCTGGGGTTCTGAAGTTTTGACATTCCTTCCATCGTAAATCTCTATCTCATCCCGTGTTCTTATTCTTCTTCGAGATGCTTGTTTATCCTTCATGCATGAAGCATGAAAACGAGCACACACCGTACAATGCAAAAGTGCCGAGACGGATAGGTTTATTCTAGAATGTGATATCGCAATGTCGGTGTAGCTAGCTTCAGCCTTTGAGTTATATTGTTGTCATCAAAATGTGAGGGTTGCAAAATGATGAGAAAATGGATGAAATGAAGAATTGGAGAGCAGAGCGGGAGTTCTCAACCCAAAAAGGAAGTTGGGCCGTAATTTCTAACAGTAGACGGAAAAGAAGATACCATAGTAGGTAGGTAGGTAGGTAGGTAGGTAGGTAGGTATGCATAAAATATAAAATACCTAGCACTTATTTGATGTGGTACAGCATGAGCAAGGAATGATTTTTTTGTCCAATTGAATTATTTACAAGATCCCCAAGATTCGAGGAAAACGCGAAATTTACGCGTGGGAATATCTGAGAATTAAGCGACGCGTCTTTGTGCACCACCAAAATAGAGAGAAATGAAAGAAAGTGGAATGAGAGAAAGGAATTGAAAAAAAAGAGAGGAAGGAAATGAAAAGATAAGGAAAAGATAAAGAAAAGAGAGTGAAGTGAAGTGAAGTGAAGTGAAGTGAAGAAAAGATTAAAAGAGAAAAAAGAAGTATAAAAAAACAATTTGATAGAATATCTTTAATATCTAAATATGATCT
The DNA here is from genome assembly GCF_014898295.1 of Botrytis byssoidea. NCBI lineage: Eukaryota > Fungi > Ascomycota > Leotiomycetes > Helotiales > Sclerotiniaceae > Botrytis > Botrytis byssoidea. Next base: position 1,166,633 of record NW_024065852.1, on the reverse strand, counting down.
TATATTAACCTTATCTAATTCTTATATCATCTCTTATTAAATATCTAAATTACCTAATATTATGATTTTTATTGCTTTTTACATCTTTGTTGAATATGTTTTATTTATTTATTTATTTTATTTTATTTTATTTTATTTTATTTTATTTTATTTTATTTTATTTTATTTTATTTTATTTTATTTTATTTATTTTATTTTATTTTATTTTATTTTATTTTATTTTATTTTATTTTATTTTATTTTATTTTATTTTATTTTATTTTATTTTATTTTATTTTATTTTATTTTATTTTATTTTATTTTATTTCACTTTATCTTATTTTATCTTATTTTATCTTATTTTATCTTATTTTATCTTATTTTATCTCATCTCATCTCTACATTTATATCTAATCAAATTATCTTTAAGTTCAAACTTATTAAACGATTCTCCCGTCTTGCCATTCTCCTGACATTTGACATTTGACATTTGACGTTTTGACATCAATATTTAACCCCTCCATTCTCTTTTGGATCATCTCCCGTTATGGAATATTCAATGCCTCTTTTTGTGGAGTGACTACTATCTTAGGTACAGTAGTATCATTCACAAATCACGATATCGGTACGAGTCAAGCCGATAAAGTACTACTAAGTCGAAGATAAACCATGAAACAAAGCTTCATTCCCTAGATAGTAAGTAGTTAAGTTGAGGAAAACAGAAAGCCACCAAAGAAAATAAAACATCACACCATACCGGTTTCCATAATATTCATCACATTCATCAACATCAACATCAACATCAACATCAACATCAACATCAACATCAACATCAACATCAACAGTCTCGGAGCATTGACCAACGTTGTCCCACTCCTTTTTTGCAAGACCTGCAGGTCCAAGAACTCCACACGAGCTTTCACAATTCTTACTGCATACCATACGCACCATACATATTACATACAGGAAGTAGCATAGCATGGTGTTCTTCCTGCGACTCGTTGGATCTCATGCAATGTAACTGCGTGCAGCGTGTCCTGTACTATGTACCTGCTGTAAGTCCTAACTGTCAAAATACCCACTCTTGATGGAGATGAACAACAGATGATGCTGCACCATAGCATGAATCCTGGTCAATGCAGACGAATGTGCTTTGCAGATGGACGTGTGTGCACCGTGCCAGTATCCAATTCTAGTGATTCTCACCATTCTAGCCATTTCACTACTGCAACATTGTGGACATGAGATGCCGACTTTGCAAGCCTGACGATATTTTGGATACTATACTTGTACTTGGAGACTTGAATATCACTAGATACCATACCTACCTAGTGATAATCAGTACTTTTCCAAAAGAATACGAAAACAAGGGACCTTGCGTAATCTACCTAGCTATGTTCTGTCGCTTCATCTGGATGTTGGTTTGCTTACCCTACCGTTTTCACATCAACCTTCACTGATTGATTGATTTTGTTTCGATCGTCAACTTTGAACCAATGAGAGCTCAATATGGGAAAGTAAAAATCGAGAACCAATCATATGACTCTATTCCATCAAATATTGACGCGCCAAACCTCATTTTGTTTGATCCACTCTCGAGCCACTATTACCCAATCTGGACGCCTGACCCACCTTTCTCTCTCTTCGCTTCAATTTCACTTCCACATCGAACCTACGAAGTACACACCCACACCCACCTTTCATCCACCCACACCCACACCCACACCCACCTTTCATCCACCCACCCACCACCCATCCATCCATCACTCCATCACCCATCTATCACCCACCCACCTTTAACTCCTTCCCGCCGCACTTGCCCTGCCTTGCATACCTAATCTTTCCTCACTATCCTATTCTATCCATCTTCACCACACTATCCTACCTCTGAATAGCTTCCTCATTCTTCCACCTACCTCCCTCACGCCTATCGCCACTTCAATTCGAGTGGAACCGATCGGCAAGACTTTCGAGGAACAATTCACCTCCTTTCTTCGTCTTCGTCTTCGTCTTCGTCTTCGTCTTCGTCCTCCTCATCAAATTCGCCCCCTCACCGAAACAAGTATCATCGAAATCCCGAATCGCATCGCATTCTATCACATCACCTCGCATCACCTCGCACCGTGGGAAATTTGAAAGGAATCAGATATCCGAATCAAGATACTCCCTTGTCTCGGTCTCGGTCTCAATCATCGATTTCGCTCAATTGTCTCTCTTGCGCCTTGAGTACTGTGATCACCATTTCCTATCCGGCAGACGTGCGCCATTTCACAAATACAACATACAATACAATAACACCACATTTGTCCTCCCTCACCATCTGCGAATTTCACGACACCACACATTCTTTTATTCCACTGCTTCGCTTCTCGCTCGGATTTCTTTTCTTCGTTCTGCTGGTAGAGCCATCGATTATCCGACAATCCTAATTTCAGACGGTATTTCATTCGTGCGACCGCGATAAAATAATCATAATATTTGAAGGGTGAATATACGAGAAAGTCAATCGCGACGATACGCGCGCAAAAGTCAACAGTCAACCATCGAAGCACGGCCGCAATCAATCAATCTCCACAAAGAATTAATCTCACGATACGCCGGGACCCTCTTCAAATTGTCAATCAACTGGTTAAGAGAATCGCTTTATCCACGAATACCGAGTCATAGCTGGGGATTCAATTCCTGATTCGTCCAAGTCTATCAATTAAATCACACCCTAACCCATTGCTTCGATTCTTCAAGATCGTCAATTGTTTATGCAGGGCCTTCTTCGCACCAGTCTGAATTCAGAAGGAATTTTCCAAGATATCTATTGATAGGATCTGTTGAAGTTGGGAGGTGAATTCAAGCTTCACATTGGCTTGAATATATTCACTTCGCTCGTCCCGAATAACCGAACGATTTTCTTCATTTACTTCTCATCATCCACCAAAACATTCGTTTCTGGATTCTATTACAATCCACCCTCCTTCTCGATCTATTCGACTTTTCCAGCCTTCTTATTACACTTCACATCCTGTAATTTGAAAAATTGCATTGCAAGGACTGAGATTTGCTTCTGGCGTTCTGTACGAGATCGAATCTCCACTTTTCCCATTCTACATTTCTACAATACTCAGTCAAATCTGAAAACGTTTCAACTAATTCATCAACACGATGTCACCTCACCATGAAAACGGGTCAAATACCCTTCCTCGGGGTTTCCGCTTTCATCATCTTGAAGGAGATCAGCCAACTACACCCGAACCCTTCAACCTTGTTGGATCGGAGGGTCCACCTTCTCCACCCCGTCCAAATCGTTTAAAGGTCAGACGACGAAATGTGTCTAACTTGCAAGCACCAACTGAACATTTTCTCGCTTCTGTTGCAGCTGCAGATATCCCTATCCCTACAATCGAGGAGCCACAAATAGCTCCCCACGTATCGTCAGATTGCGATATGCCAGACCGAGACCCACTTTCCATCAGTACATCTTTCTTGGCCCCGCATACATACCATACAAGATCCTCATCTCCTCCGAAAACTCCAATACCTACTTTAGCCATGGAAGAAACAAACCCTCAACGTCCTGATTGGAGAATGGGTCTCTCGTCGCCAAGTGAGCTTGATATCGAACGACCAACATCTGCCGCATCGTTACGCTCTGAAGATTCATTTTATAGTGAAGGCCGTCTTTCAAGGTATTCTGAAGACGGTAGTTGTACAAGTCCCGAGTCCGATTGCGCCGATCCATTCTCATTTCCATCATATTCGAAAGCCAAGGGCAAGAAGCTACACACCGAAGCCACCAAACCTGATGATGACACCGTTCTCAACGCAAACCGTCGTCACAAGACCCGAAAGGATGCACCGTGGACTTCAGCAATGAGTTCTCATCTGTGGTCGGTCTATCTCCTCTACCTCCAAGATCCAGTCGTGACGCCTTTTCGAATTGGAGCTTGCGCTGTGCCCCCAGAAGGTGTATGCCATCGCGTTGCTCGACAAGCAAAAAAGAGTTGGAAGGGACCCAAAGGAATTCACAGTGCCAAAACTTTCAATCATACATCACGTGCGGCGCCTTCTGAACTCGGCCAGCTTGCAATCCCAATGGAAGATCGTCAACGAACATACACACAGTGGCCCCACACAAGCTCAGCTACTCGAGCACATCTTCGCGAACTTTGCAAGACAAAAGATACTAGTGCAGTTCAACGACATATGCACCTTCAATCTAGAAATTCTACTCCTTTTACACAACATAATCCTCGTTCGCGATTCAGAACTCCTGAGCCACAAGTTCCCGTTCCAAAGTCTTTCAATACTAAAGAAATCTCAATGTCGTTAACGACAAGTACATCGGAAACCATGCAACCAAATGGACCTTTAGCTCAACTAGCGCTTTCTCAAGAATCCTCCATTACTAGGCCGCGTGGATCAATGTGTCAACCTAGGGGCTGGGTGAGATCTCGTACCACAAATCTAAGCTTGGATGACTCGAGAACTCGAAGTCTCGGGTCACCATTCATGGCTCGGACGTATGGACCTAGTTCGACTGTGGACGGGGCATTCGATGAACCTCAGCCTTCAGCTTTTCGCGTCCATTCTGATACGATGTCAGGTCCAGGGCCTGCACCTCGTCTTAGATCACCTCTTCACTTTGATCCTCCTCGTCCTTCAAACAACAAGGAGCATAAAAGGCGGGTTCAAAATCATTTCGAAAATCTAAATTCAGGTGGAGCTATGTTGAAGCCAAATAGCATGAACGAGCAGATATATGGTATGCCTCTCTCGGGAAACCAACAACGACGAGTACGAACTAGAGCATTTACCATCGGTGATGATCTCTTTAGAAATCGCATGCCAGGATTGTTTCAACCTCTTCCAATCGGACCAGAAAAGACGGGTCTTGTTCCCGATATTAGTCCGTCGCCAAGATCCCAGCCAAGGTTACTTCCATCGGCCACATTCGATGCTCCACGTTTACGATCGCCTTTTATGGAGAAACCGAGCAATACGTTTCCAAGAAGAACCACCCATCATCAAAAGACACCTGTTCGACAATCTGGAATAGTGACTATGCATAAACCACGTCACTCGATAGATTCTTCTGATTTTGATTGAAAGACCTTCACTACAATCCAGACTTACTCGACTTGATACCAGGCTTGCTAAGATTAGAGAAAAGGAAAATGGCAATCGGAATTAAGATGGTCCATATTTTGCTGTACAATAGACGATCGATCATTGTTTCACCGCCGCTTGGGACACATTTATTTCTTTGTCTTGCATATTTGCGCTTCTCTGCCCATGATATCCATGAATTATGCGCTTTCGCACATGGCGCAATTTGGAGTTTCTTCAATTCGAAGTTTGAGCTTTCACTCATCTAGCCCCGCCTTGATTAAGGCAATTATACTCTTCGTTGAGGCTGTATAGCTTCTTGTTTTAATCGACATTATTTCCTTGTATTATAACTTGCTCTACTTTCCGGGAATTGAAATGAACGGCACGTTGGGAAATAATTGTAATGATATTACGAAACATGGTTGGAGGGGGGGAACATGATATCTTATTTGCCTTTTATGATGTTGAGCAAATGGCTTTTTTCTCTTTACAATCCTACTTATGGTGGATGTATGGTACTTACTGGATATGGATATTATATTCGGGAATCGATGCTGTGCATATGAGGAATGGGAAATGGTATGGTTTAAGGGGGTTTTTGTAGATACGGGATGGGAACGGATGGATAGGATGGGAAAATAAGTCAATATCATACAATTACTCCTTTACATTGTTTGTTTGAGTTGGTATGATGTGATGCTTGATTGTGATTTGGATAGGGATTCAAGTTGTGTAAAGCCTTGGGAGGGGAAGGGTTGTCTGTATAGGTAGTCGCTGTTCAGATGGGTAATCTGGAGCGAAGCTGTTGGCGAGGGTTAAGGGGGGGTTGTCGGGTTTGTACTTTTTATGCAAGGGCATCTTCTTCCCGATGATAGGATCACTGGAGAGAAATCGATTTTATCATAAATTCTATCCTAGAATCTAAAGGACATGAGAAGAAGTAACATCTCCGAAATTTTGAGGCGTGAGAGTAACCTAGTACCTTATTGTTAAATTGTTAAATTGTCAAATTGTTATCAAATCATCTATCTCACTAGTTTGAATCGATTATCTATATCAATGAATGGTCTCTAGATATCTTTTCATCTGTTTAGTTTTTTCTTTTTCTTTTTTCGATTCTTCTTTTCTTTACTTGGATCTATACGTTTGTCTTAAGTTTACATGTTTTGTTTTTCTTAACTCTACATATTTTTCTTCTCTTAACTCTAAGTCAACCATCTTACTTGCGGGCCACCCCTGTTTTAGGCCACCCTTTTACACCAAAAATCACTTTTTTGACTTATCAATATTTCTATCAATATTCAATATAATTTAATAAAAATTTATATCTATATAATTCAAGTCATTTTGAATTTATAATAGAATTTTTCTAAATTGAGATCTAAAACTTCAAAATATCGATTTTCGAATTTATATAAGAATCATATATAAATTTAAAATATTTATATAATCTTGAATAACTTTTTAATAATAAATACTAAAAGAAAATTATATATCTTTTTGAGAATTTCAAATCTAAATCTATATAGAAATTCAAAAAAAAAATCAAAAAAATAAATGGATATAGAGATATAATATATAGTGAATTTAGAATAATATAAATAATCCCTATAATTTTAAAAATATCTCTTTAAATATTTATTTATAAGGAATTTTCTATTTTTTTAGAATCTCTTAGAATAGATACATTATAAACTTATTATAAAATCTTATAATTTATTTTTAGTTATTTTTCTTTAAAAGTTATTATAGATTTTATAGAATTTTAAATTTGTATATGATTTCTATACAAATTGAAAATCGATATTTTGAGGCTTTAGAAATCGATCTACAAAAATCCTAAAAATCTGAAAATTTCAATATAAATTCAAAATAGTTTGAATTATATATATATAGATTCTTATCAAATTATATTTAATATTAATAGAGATATTAATAAATTAAAAAAGTGATTTTTGGTGTAAAAGGGTGGCCCAAAAGAGGGGTGGCCCGAAAGTGGGGTATCTGACTTATATGTATGCTTTGTTTTTCTATATTTTTCTTTATATTTTCCTATAATTATGCACAAACACACACAAAGGAAAAATTTAAAGCAGGAAGAAGACGGCGGCGATTTATTTAACCAGATACCAGATAGTCAGATGACTTGTAGGTAGAGATTCTCTGTGTGTGCAGATGGATGGCTGATACTTGCTTGTTTGCTTGCTTGAGATTGAGTTGTATTGTACTGTACTATACTGTACTATACTGTATCTCTCAGACAACATACATATATATACATACAATGCAGTAAAACTAACCATCTCAATCCTCAATCCTCAAAACACATAATACATATAATCCCTCCCACTACGCGTGCGAAAGTGAAAGCAGAATATTCCTTCTTTCTTTCTTTATTTACTAGATTGATTGCTGTTGAGTATCCCACGCTCATGCTCGTCTAATTTCATATCTAACACGCTTCCTGATTTCCCATATCGTTTCTCTGCAGATACGAATTTCAGATTCCTGAAGATTTCCACAGTTCAGGAGTTCAGGAGTTCAGCATGCCATAGTCGGACACATCCAATATCCATACCCCGCGCGAACTTCTCGCTTTGATAGCACGAGAGATAGCGAGACGTGCAAAGAGATATCCTTCCGAGCTCCTTGTCCAGATTCGCAGTTCGTTCTCGCGCGAGAAATAATATAATGCGTAGATGGGTAACATATTGTTGTTTCCGTGCTGGAAATATGGTGTGGTGTGACGAAGTTGTGTAGACTTGTGTTGTGGAGCTATATATAGATAGGTATGTATGTATGTTTGTATGTATATGTATATTTGTATATTTGTATATATGTATGTATGTATATATGTTGTGTAATGAAGATTGAAAATTTCATAAAACAATGAGTGCGAGTGTTAGAGCCTGGATACTGGGATAGGTTATTAGAAGAAGATTTTTCGAAAAGTGTTATATCTCACTCATATTGTGAATTTTTTGACTGAGGAATGGGAGGTGCGTCAAAAACGAGATGCTCGTATATATATATGGATGTTTTGCTGCAAGCATGAAGCACGCTGAATGCTCGCAATGGACTTGTCTTTTATTAGATGGGCCATCAATCAATTCGTGTTCCAAGTCCTAATGGTAGTGAAGTCCTACAGAACGTGATCTGATTCACACCTGCCTCATCTTTCAAAAGATGTGAACACTCAATCTTCCTGCAGAAGTTCCGCATACGATAAGTCAACCCAAGACTCCCAAACACCTATCCCCACAGCCCCTTCCCACATCCGATACTCGCTCTCAACTTTTCCAAACTCGGGGTCGTCAAGCGTAACCAATCTACTTCCTTTCCCGCCCCCACTCCCCTCCCCCTTGCATAGAATCCCAATGTGCCGATTTGCACCCGCCACGACTCGCGACAGTTGACAAAGCTATATTTCCCCTTCATTCCTCTCCCATCTTTAAACGTGATGTCGACTTTTGCGCTTGGGAGTTGTGTGGTGCGCACTCGGAAGAGAAGGGATCGATGGCCGAGTTTTTTCGTTTCGTAGAGAGTGCGGGAGCCGAGGGAGGTCATCTAGACGGGTATTAGTATCCATACACATCATTCAGGAAGAAAAACAAGAATGCAGCTGTCGAACACCCAAAGCACAACACACTACAAAAATCAAACTCAAACTCAAAACTCACAATCGCAATCTCCACGACCGAAAATCCATTCGCGGGGTTCGGCATGCTCACAATGACCGCCGGGTGATCGAACGCATTCACGTGCAGCTTCGGATCCACGTAGGCGTTATGCACAATATCTTCTTTCGACGGGAGCCACACGATGGTGCCGGGCGTGATATCCTGAATATGATGCGATTGGATGTAATATTCCGGAGGCTGGGTAGCAGTGGTATTCTTCCGAGTTGAGATGTTGAATGCACCTTCAGAAATAAGAGGTTTTGCGAGGGAGAGAGAGAGGGAGCGGGTGATGGGGGAGTGGATACCAGGGGATCGTTCGCTTGTTGAGAGGGAGGAGAGAGCGAGTTTGTGTTTGTGTTTCCGTTTATGCGGCGTTGCGATGATTTTTGGGGGAGGTGGCGGTACGGCTTTTCGAACAGGAGGTGGAGGAGGTGAAGAAGATGTCAAATCTATCACGATTGATTTCTTCGCGACTTTACTCTTGATATTTGTAGGCACTGGTAATTTGAGCCCGCGATGTACATCAACCTGGCGCGATGATATCGCGCGAGCTTTGCTCTTCTCTTTAGCAGACTCTGGTTCAGCTTTTGCTTTCCCCTTTCCCTTGACTCCCGCTTTGCGTTTCGCCATCCTGATGTCCAGAAGCGTAGCAAGTCCACTGAAATCGAAATCTATATACCGTGTCGAAGAAGCCTTTCCAAATCTATTAAGACTTCTCCAGACGCAACCCAAGATGCAAATCCCCCAAATAGAAATACCAGACTATGATACCGTGCTCTCGAACAAGACAATACAAAGACCGCTCTCAAAAAACGGCTTTCCTCAAATCAGATAGAAATTAAATTGCAAATCAAAATTTCCAAAAAAAAACCCCAAATAATTAACACCACGCACAAGCTCAACTAGCAAAACAAAGAAAAAGCAAAGAATAGATATCTTTTCCTCCCGAGAATGTTTCCGGTATTCTTTGTTCAGATACTTATCGAACATAAGAATTACCCAGTCTCGCAAAGAACAAGTGCATTTATAGAGACAATTGAAATAGAATCAACAGATTGAAACGTATATGGTAGTTTTGATACGAGTATATTCAATTGGTTACGAGTACAGCCTTGGAACGGTATCGAGTACATCAGAGAATGATGTTGATTAGTCAGTATCTTCTTATGCAGGAATTTCACAAACATTATTCACGGAAGCAAAGGACAATCACATAATGCATAAAATCACCATTGACAATATTCAGAAGAAATCCTCGCGTTCCTACGAGTAGTAGAACATCAAGATCATATCTGCAAATTACTTCTCATTAACCCATTACGCTACGTCGCCGCCAATGCCCAGTTTCCTTATATATCCGACTAATGCAACATGAATACCTTATCTATCTTTATCCAATGCCATCCCATTCATACAATTCTCAAACCCAGTAATATCCTGAAATTGGTATATACACATGCTCCTTCCTCTTATTTTCCATCATACAATTACATATGTATATTAAGATCCTCTCCAGATCCCCCATTCTCCATGATCCATTCTTAAACAATCTTATAAGCTATCTTCGCAATGTAGAAGCAAGCTAGTCCGAAAAATAGTAAACCAGCTGTGATGCACCAAAACCAGGTCAAATCTCCTTCATAGTCCTGACCAGGTACCCATACGTTCATACCCCAAAGACCAGTAATGATATTCATGGGTAAAACAATAGTACCAAGGACTGTAAGTTTGCCGAGAACATCCGCGGTTTGTTCTTGACGTTCATTCATGCGGATATTGATTTGAGCAAGGTAATTGCCATGAGAGCGAGCTAAGATTCTATTTATGTGTTAGTAATGACTTTGATCATGCTTCAACTCGAGGAATAACATACTTTTCATAATGGGATAAATTTCCAGTCATAGTAACAATATGATCTTGAATATCTCCCAGATATAATCCAATCTCACTTCGTGGAGCAATCTCCCATTGCTCATTGCATCTTTTAGCGAATCCCTTGATGACATCTGCTTTGTTGCCTAGCAGTCTGTAAAGACCCATAACTTTCTTTCGACAATCACCAACTCTTCGGAGCATGTCTCCTCCACTTTCTCCCGAAGTACCATCTCCTGCTTCGGATTTCTTCTCATTGTCTCTGGTAGACTTTTCATTCTCCGCTGGAGAGTGAAGTTTCAAAATAGCATCATCAATATCATCAACTTCATCTTCGATAGTTTGAATTAATGGAGCGAAAACATCAGTAATATCATCAATGATAGCATATGATATCCAATCAGCTGTGAGTCTCAAGTAGTCCTTCAGTTGTCGAATTCGTCGTCGAACATTAGCTGGATGAGGTGTTTGAGAAAAGTGAAAACTGATAACTCCATCACGGAAGACTACCACATACATGTTGAGAGGCTCCAAGAAATTATCATTATTCATATCTTGCTCGAATGATCGATAATTCACAAAGTAATAATGTCGAAACAGTTCGACCTTTTCTCGAGCTTCCTGCATTAAGATATCTTCAGCCGTCAAAGGATGTATGCCAAAGGTCTTGGAAATGATCTTCATCTCCGCATCCGTTGGAGAAAGAACATCAAGCCACCAGGTAGGACGATCACCATATCTTTTAGGCTTCTCTTCAAGCGGTGGAGTAGACTTTGGTGGCGACGACTTATGTGGAGATGCGTCGTGGGAGGTTTGTCTAGAATGGGATTCTGCAAGGCGCCCTGCACGAGGAGACTCTGTACGTTTTGATTCTTGATTTGCCATATCAATGATGGATGATTGACGAGTTGCTGATTTCGAATCTTCGTTATTATGTCCTAGGGCATGATTGATGTATGCATTTTCTCGACGAATATCCGTATCATCACCCTCATCCTCGGTTTCAGAATCAGAACTATCATCAATTATTGGACGATCAGGAATGAATAATTCTCTAAAACTTCCACCAGGTTGAACCAGTTCTGAAATTGTTTGACTGTGAATGGTGCTTGGAAATTCTTCGTTAAAATAGGTAAATCGATATGGTGCATCATCCTCTGCTCGATGCCAACCTTTGTGAATTGGTCGAAGCCGTCCATTAATCAATTGAGGTTCGGTGATTTTCTTAGCCCGTCTCTCTTCACTTCTTCCCTCTTTTTCAAATCTGCTCCAATCATCGAGGACAGATAGATTTGGAAATTTCCTTTTATGACGTCGTGATCTGTATGCTTCATCTTCTTGTTGAGGAGCATCTTCTTCTGCCATTTCAGACATATCAACTGGGAAGCACACGTCTTCTTCGGCTTGTAATGCGATAGTGTGTCTACGTTCTCCGTAAGATGATCCTTTGCGCGGAGTGCCTGGAACTGAATCATCCTCACATGCATCTTCTGGGAGAGACCTGAAGGATCTCATAGAGCCTGCCTGAATAGAATCTTGCTCTGGTGAATGATCGCGAACCATTACATCTCCAAAGCTCATGTTTGGATTTGTGGCTCCGAGCACGGGAGACCCTGGGACCGAGGGTGGATAGTTGACATTATATTCATCATTCTGCCTAGCCAAACCAGATGTCGCCTTTTCGAAAATGGTCTTCTTTTTGCTGCGATTTGATGACCTGCTAGAGCTTCGACGACTACGTTTTCCTTGTTGAAGGAAAGTATTAGAGCTTTTCGACTTCGAAGCGCTGGAAATAAGTGGAGTCCTCTCATCGGTTTCTTCCATTAGAGCTTCATCATCAGAATTGCTCTTCGATTTACCGGTGACAGGTCTTCGAGAAACGGTTTCCGAGGATTTGAATGGATTATTATACGAAGGTCGACTGAAAGAAGGGCTATCATACATCTGACCGAAGGCGTTTTGACCCATTGTCGAAGGTCTTCGAGGTCGCATACTTTGATGATCTCTGTCGCAAGACTATGTTAGGGTATGTTATGTCTTGTATGCCATCAAAAGACTCACCTGTGATCCAAAAGTTCTCCGCTCTCAATACTAGTATTACTCAAGTTCCTTCCTCTATAGAAGCTTGACCTTGTTACACTTTGCGGAGCATTTCGTTGTGCCATTGGCGTTTCGACCAAACCATTTCCATCCTCAGTTGATGCGGCGAAAGATTGTCTTCTTGGTCTCTTTTTCTTTCCACCGCGATGATTATTTCTCTTCTTCTTCGAGTTGTTTTTATCTTTCCCGGTATTGGGCGCTGAGGTCGCATTGGAATCATTGGAATGATCTTGTGGTGGCTGTATAGCAGTAGGCTCCGGTCTTTGAGGTGGTGTGCCACGAGTACTTGAGCTTGTAGGCTCTGTCGCACGAGGTGGAGGTGGTGCAGACATTTTGAGGGAAAACGTGTATTTCAGTCGAGGGACGACACCAAATGTTTCTTCGACCGGCTGATACGACTCGATATGAGGTAAGGTGAGTTAGGAGTTTGCGAACGGGACCAATTGAATGATGATCCAATCAAGGTAAAAGCTTCCTTAACCTGCAAGGAGATAGATAATAGCGATGGAATCGTTTATCGCAATACGATACATTTGTGATAGGTAAAACGAGGCGCAGTGCAGAGTCTGATCTTTATTTCTTCTTTTTTTACCAGGAAAGAAAATGGAAATGAAAAATCAAATGAAACGTTGTGATGTTGTGTGAGTTTATGGAAGGGAAAAGTTGGTTTTTGATTTTGGGTCGAGCAGAAGCGCTATCTAAGCAGCTAAAAGCCCGAGTAGGCTAGTTCTACGGCCTTTTATCAATTATGACGCCTTGGAACTTGCGATATTCCGAACCAAGGAAGAATCCGACAGTCTTAGTTGGAAGCTTGACCTTACTCGGTCCTTGGCTTTGATGTGGACAATAAAAAGAGAGAAAGATGGGAAAAGAAAAGATATTTACGAGAATGTCAAGATAGTCAAGAGAGTCATTAGGTCAAGAGGGGTCAGGTCAAGTCACATCTAATAAATATATGGTCAGAATATCAAGAAATCAATTAATACCTCCCTCTCTACCGTACATTCGATTAGATAACTACCTCCATTCCCTAGATACCTAGATACTTCCTTTGCGTGGTCGAGAACCGTTTCTATGCACATTGTATCTAGGTACATATCATTAGCCAATTTCGGTATAAAAGTATTTATATATTCGTAATTCGTAATTCGTAAGGAACCAGGTACGATGTGCAATCTACGATCTAACCCGTATAGAGTAGGTAATCATTACTATAGTCTAACAAGTAACTGATGATTGGTTGAGAAAATATCATCGGATGTACCTACCTACCTAGATCAATATTGATGTCGTGTGCTCAATTGCTTGTTTGGATCAAGATTCTTGAAGCTTTTTCCTCTGTGCATATATACCTGGTATCTACGAGGTATCTGATATATACATAGATAAAAGCAACATTCACTTACAATGATTATACAATTAAATAAATGAACGACACAATATCGACGGAAACCTCTTCAGAATTTGTCTAATTAACATTCTAATAATACCTTCCCTCTACGTCGTAATAAATCTGATGATCAAAATGCTTTTCGACATTACCTAGTTTCATTACTAATATTGATAATATTTGGCAATCAGCTACTCCACCCTTCAAGCTTCCTTGATGGTTAATTAGAACCCCGTTTCAGTGCACGGAATCCTCACGAGATAGTGGAACATACATCTGAATATTGAAGTTTTTTTTTAAAAAAGCCATGATTGATAAACATTGAAGCTTGAGAAATCAATCATTCGAATATCAGACCTACCAGAATCACCTACCGCGTCTACTTGAACACTTCATCCACAGCGTCTCTACCGAAGAAATGCTAACCGAGGTGGCCGCTTCAGATAGTTCTCTTGTCAATTTGAACATGTGCGATAGCTCAATATCTCCCAGCTGCATTCTTCGAACCTTAAACAGCAGTGACAAGGGAAAATCCATGACAGAGAATCAAACTGAATGATAGGTCAGATTATCAGACGTAGATTCGAGATACACTGATTTCGAAGCCTCTGGGTCCGAGACTCAGATGCTCCCTATTCAGCTATAACTCTTTATATCAAACAGCCCCAACTTCATCGTTCGAATGATCTATAGCCATTAACAAGAATTACCCTCCAGTCATCGCAGCCTCCACGCCGAGCGTCTCCATAGTATACAATGTATTGTTTACCTTCGATATAATTTTCCGGTGTTGAAAGCGAGGGATTCTAAAAAGGTAGTTGATCCCTCGTGTACATGATAATCCACAGGCAATCCCCTGTTAAGCAAATTCTAAGTTGGAACAAACTCTCTTCGCGGACAACAAATCACATGTCCATTGCCACTCGCAGTTGATACAATTCAAAAGAAACACCGAATCGGCCCAAGTTGCATCTGTCTCATAACATGAAGCGCCTGTAATTTCGTACATTCTTCAAGTATAAATAAAATGTGAATGGTGGGGCGCTCCCTAGGGGTACAGGGCTAGAGTTTGCGCTTGTCTGACATGAGAATTTCTTGATTTGTATGCTCATATCAGAAGTGCACTGCCACTAGACAACTGTGTTCATCAAATGTATCGAATTCTCGCAACCCCAGTGCTACGCGTGCTCAATATAATGCTTGATAGTCAAACAGTCTGCATGATAAGGCATTCGAGCTCTCCCCAAAGACATCTCTTCATGGGGTACAAACATAATTTTGGACTCACTTGTTAATCAGAAGATAAAAGTTCTTGAAAAAATATGACGAGGATAACCGTCCTGCTAAGCAATCGAATAAAATCGAAAACATTCACGGTGCGAACTCTCAGAAACTAACCGTTACCAGCTTTTGATTGTAATGAGGAGGTCAAAATCAAGTTGATGACTGATAAATTCGGATGGATGAGCATGGTAGCGAAGATGGAAAGACTCAAAACTGTGTCGTTTACCAAGAATGAATGATAATGATTGTACTTCTGTCTCTACATGGTTAAGTCTATCCTTTCCTTGTGCTCATTGAGCTCATTTATCCAGGCTTGATCGATATAGATCAAGGTGAGATTCTACCTACTTGATACCTTCCAACCGAATACATAATCATACCGCTGTGTAGCATAGATACTCGAAGCTGCATGGTTATCAAAGAAGTTTCAAGAAAGAAAATCGCTGAGATTCTAAGCAATTGCAAGATTGATATTTTATCTGCTGCCCTACTGCGAGTATATGCATGAGGAAATGGCGACTTCCGGGCGCTCCACTATAACTCGTTTAAGAATCGACTTTGTGCTCGAACATCTCTTCATCAGCCATTCAATCACTCGGTTTCTCTCCCTGCTATACATCATAAGATTTGAAAGCTAGATCAGGATGATTGACCGACTTGTCCAGACTCTTGGTTCCATAATGTTGAGTATGAGGAAGCTTGAGATGGCTTTTTTGATTTGCGTTCGGGCATTCTGATATTGACAACATTCTTGCCGCTTCAAACTAGTGATCTAGTTGAATGCATGGAATGTGGTTGCTCGGGTCCCGACGACGGGACATTGGACGCCTCGGACCTTCTCAGTCGGTATAAAATGCCATACTTGAGTGTTAAGTAGAAGCGGCTTTTCGTAAATGTGCCGATGTAGAAAGTGGAGAGAGCAGGTATGCAGCTAACGATGACAAGGGCAAAGGTTTCAGCATACCTGAGTACAGAATCATTAGTAACTGTATGAGTGTGCTCCATTCTCTTTTCAGTCCAATTGTCACAATAAGTGCGGCTTACACAGTGATGATAGCAATCATGCCAACCCAGAAAGGATCTCCATGTTCTCCAAGAACGCCATACGTCTTATAGGCTATACCAACACAATCCGCAATGATGATTCTGAAGTGGTGTCAGCAAACTCCATTACATGGAATGAAAAAAGCTTTGAAAGAGGTATTCTTAGCAAGCACTCGCAGGGTTCCAAAGCAGAAGACCCCATAGATGGCTCGCCTTTTTTGACGTGACATGTTTAGGTTAGGTACAACAACTATCGGAATGAGAAACAGCGCGATGTCAACTATAGTCGAACAGACAGCGTTGACGATAGCTGAAGAGGAAGTTTTCTCGGTCCTTAAAAGGGCAGCTTGAATATTGTTGACATCACCTTTCCTGGGGGTGTACCAATATATAGCGATTCCAATGTTTTGTACCTGTATCAAGAAAAGAAATATACAGAGACTGTAGGAGACAATGCGAACCCATTTGAGAACCCCAAAAATGCGCTTATAAACAATGATGATGGCTGATGTGATAGTAAACTTGACCGGTGATATGAGGATTTGGGACGCGAATTGTCTCTGAGTTCATGGAGACAAGTATATTGGCAAGTCGTTGTAGTATTATAGAGATCTTACATTGGTATAGGAGTCAGAAAGGAAGGAAATGGATACATACCAGCTGTGTCTTCCCCAACCTTCCGCTGCCACTGATGACAATGCCAGTCGGTAAGTAAACGACTTGATTGACTGTTGTGAAGACTTGGGACCCACAAGAGTAGATCATTCCCCAGTATCCAATCCCACCTATCAGTCCGAAGATAGATCAATCTAGCAAGCGCGTCAGCATATATGCTCAATAATTGTAAAGGCTCGTAACTCACAGTCGTCAAGATGTAGTCTTCTTCTTCGCTTCAAGCTGGTATGCACTCGAGTATAAACGCATAATGTACCGATTATGATGAGGAATATACCAGTACCGAGAACTGTTGGAGCTTGAGTAGGAGGTTTGATGAAGTTCGGCGGAGCTCTACTTGGATTCACGGATAGAGGGGTTTTGTTTAGGTCAAGGAGTGGAGTAGTTATTGAGTTTTAGAATGTCGGATAGATGCCTTCAAGAATTGACGCATAATTGCGATCAATGAGAATGAGCTATTGATTCCCATCTTATATCTAGCTTAGTGTACATAATGTGCTGCACACCAACGCTGAACCGTGGTCGCCAATTGTCTGCACCAGTGAGGCTAAGAACAAGGCTTTCAAATATCTATAGAGATTCTTCCTTGTTATGTACAAATCACCAGGAGGTTTAGAGGATGTAACTTCGTATCAGTTGGTGTCAGACTGCTACGTGCATTCGTAAGCACTAGAGATAATTAATCCATATATAATATATTTTGTATAATTTATTAAAGCAGATAGTACTGGACAATAGAAAGGATCTTAAGGGCGCGTTCGAATCATTTTTCGATGTGTTTGATGTAATATCTATTAATAATATAATAGCAAGGATATATAAAATATTGAAGCGAGTATATCAGGTATATTCAGGGAAGCTAATATATCTAAAGTAATATCAGGACGTACGGTTGAAAGTTAAGGCATGTGCGCTTAGCTAGAGTTTATATATTACTTCCACTTCCTAGCTAGTTTTCACCTATTAGTAAATAGATATTAGGACTCATATATCTAATATATCAGGTCTAATGTCAAAAAAAGATTGATCGGAAAGCGCCCTAAATAAGAATATATATATCCAATTATTAAGAGACTAACAATGCCTACCTAGTCGCGTAACACACGGGACTGTTTGACCCGAAGTTGAGAAGAACATAAGGAGGCGTTTGTCGGCCATAATGAGTCTGTGTGTGGCCTTTATACGCCTCTAACTATAGAGTCTCTACGGTATAAAGACTCCACTTCATTGGGGTGTAATTTTTGTTTCATCTCACAACCATTTCGATCCAACTCGCAATCCATTCGCAACCTTGACGCAATCAAAAACATCAAAAGGACAGTACTATCATCATGCTCAATCACTTCTCATGGAGACACATTCCGGCTCTCTTGACCGCGGCCCCTATGTTTCTGGGGGGACTCTTTCATGGCCTTCTTAAACCAAAAGCTGCACTCCTCACATGGGGTATGGTAGAGGAGGTCGCTCAATCACGGGAGGCTCAGATTGTCTATTACGGACACACTATGAGGACTAGTACTTTGAGCCTCCTGGTGTTTGCTTTCTATTTGCAGGGCAATCTGACTGCCGTCGACACAACAATGTCAGTTATGGGAATCTATTGCGGCATCGCTGACGTCTTGATAATTTGGAATAAGGGAGATCGACGTGTGATTCCTGTACGCCTTTTAAGCGTTCTGTGTATTGGTGCATGGGGACTCGCAGGTATGACAGCTTCATCCCTTTCAAACTAGCTTTTCGCACCATGTACACAATGGCCACAGCAATATAGAAGGGGCTTTGAAGCGTAATTCCTATATGGATCCTAGGCATTGTCTTTAATGCTGTATGAGGGCTCACGGGGATTAGCATTGCTAGAGTGGTGTTCGTTGAGGAATATAGCACAGACGGCGAGACGGAGTGAATAGAATGTGCAATGGACTACTTTCATTGGCAAAAAAAAAACGGATAAACGAATGGATGTATTGGGGAGTATTCGGTTGGGTAAAAACATTAACATCGGAATTTTGGATGTATGCCTATCATCGTTTTCATTCTCACCTGATCCATCTACCCAATTTAGTGGTAATTTTCGTTAATGGTAGTGAAATTCGACCACGCTTCTTCTTGTGAAGTGGCGTTCCGATTTGTTGGCCTCTGGAAGTTTCATATCGTAGTTAATGATCAGCAAAGCTATCATGGTCTTTACTAGTGCTGATGCATAGAAACTACCTGGGCTATCATACAATCAGCTTGCAAGTTCAATCTGTGGTCACATGCGAAGGATAAATCGTTACTCACCACGCGATACGCCCTGTGCCCCAGAGCTGCCAATCTGGAACGGACACAAATTCCGATGATTTACCTAACTCTGATATTTCGAACTTAGAGGTTTCTGGTATAGTTCTATAGAGGAATCGCTCAACAAACCTGAAGCCATGAAACTCGGAGGACTTTGCATAGTAGGCAGGATCACGATGCATGGCACCGGGAGCTGTACAGACCCATTCGCCGACGGGCACTTGGTGACCGCCGGAAAGTTCAAATGGTTTAAGAGCTATGCGCCGCGTGCTCACTATTTGGTCAGGTCAGCTTTTTGAAAGAAGAGAAACTCGTGTCATGCATATCTTACTGGCCTCGACCGGATTCGATCGAGAAGATTCTTTCATGAAGCTGTCGAGCAATGGGAATTCCTGACCCTTGGATTTGTCGAATGACTCCCATTCTACCGCCTCAATTTTGTGACGGATAAGCGGGATTCACTCTGAGTGAAGACAAAAATCATGCAGCACAAAACATGCGGTCTAATTTTGTCATAATGTGGTCAATACTGCAATAATAATGGCCATACCGTGAAGGTTATATGGACAGAGCCAAATCAGAGAGCAATAAGCTCATGAACAATACGTTCAGGCGTCCAGAGGCTTTGTTGTATCGTATGATCCATTTTATACAGTCATTCTGCTATACTATTAGTTGTTAACTCCGCCACTACCAACAATTGTCTCGTTCTTACATGCTTGGGCACTTCATACTCATACTTCTTCGGTTCTCTTTGTTCAAGTCGCTGTTGAACGATCGGCATCAACGTATCAAATATCAATGTTTGAAAATTAAAGTGACTGGCCAGGAATTTCCCACGATACTAGGAAACATAGGTTAGCCGTGGTCAATCTAGCAAGCAGCATCTGAACGAAAGTTTAATAGAGTAACTACGCCAGGAAGCGCTCGTACTATCTCGAAGACAAGTAGAGTGTTTTCAATAAATCTAACGCCGGCTTTCATAAAGTCAGGATTCCGGACTGAGAGCGAATTTAGATTGTAGCATCAATGTCTATTCCAGTTGCTTATACTCGCCCAAATCTTCACCAAAAAAAAGCCGTGATATTGGAGTAAGAAATAGCTTCAACCAATACTGGCAAGAGTTTAGGGGATCTCTTTGGCGGGGGCCCCCGAGTGAAAAATGATGAGGGTAATGATTTTGCCCAAGAGCCCGGTTTATTGCGGTACTTCACACTTCGAATCACCCACCTACTTCGTCGCGAATATCTGGCTAAAAGCAAGAATATAGTTCTGTCCTTCTGAGTATCATTTACCTCATTAATTCTAACTACTTTCAGATTTACACTCTTTCATTCACGATATCCAAGTAAGGCTAGACGAAATTCAACCTCAGACAAGCATGACAGACCCATTTGTCTCTATTTATGAGATCGTCTTCCAGCTCACCATACGTATGGTTGATAGCGCTGAGATCGTCAATGACACTGAAAAGCTAAGGAAAACATTGAAATTATTCGAAACAATTGAGCAAAGTACTACACCAATGAGCATTGTTTTCCCATGGATGCCGACATTTGCCCTGATAAAACGGACTATCGCAGGAGGGAGGCTATATTACCTCTTTAAGGGTATCATGGATAACCGCAAGAAGATGAACCATCGCGAGACTGACGCGCTTCAATATCATATTGACATGGGTGACGATATCAAACTCATAATCCAGGTTTGGTATTCACTCACTCAAGGATCATTCTCAACGGTTAGACTAACGGTATCTATTCGTAGTTCATTGTTGGCGCTGTCTTTTCCGGGCAGCTCAACACCGGCATTAATGCCTCGTTCATGCTCACCTATATAGGTAGTAGCCGGCACTGGTATAATCGTGTACGCGCCGAAATTGATGCTGTGCTGAACAAGTATGCACCCGACCGCTCTCTGCCGTTAAGGCAGCGATTTGAAGCCATTCCAATTGAAGCCTGGGAGTCCGAGTTCCATCTCCTTGACTGCTGTCTCAAAGATAGCATCCGTCTGCAGTTATTGGGAACTATGTATCGTCGCAACATAGGAACCGAAGACGTGAAGATTGGTAATGAGCTTATTCCAAGTGGTGCCTTTTTGGTATGCGTTTACGTTATCTTTTTGTCACCTTCGGAAACTAATGCCGACCATAGACCTACCATATCTCAGATGTTTAATCAAGATCCAAATATCTATCTAGAACCGCTGAAATGGGATCCCAGTAGATATTTTCCGGGGCGTGCTGAAGATAAGAAGAGACCATTGTGTTGGATAGGGTGGGAAGCTGGGAGACATCCGTGTCTGGGCACGGGAGTGAGTTTTCAATTTTCATTTACACCCCATAGAGTTTTTGTTCTTCTTTACACTTCGAAGTCAAATTTGCCCCAATCTAGTAGCACAGTGCTGAAACTTCGCTTCAAGTTTGCTAAATTGGAACAACTCCTTATTGTTTCCATATTCTTAACTCGATTCGACTACGATACCTGCGATGACAAGGGGATAATTTGTGATGCTATCGCTCCCCCAGATCTCAACGCCCATTCTGCTACCAAGCCTATAGCTCCAATACGGCTAAGGCTTAAATCCCGAGACTTAAAGGCACAGGATTAAAGTTTTAGTTTTTGATTTGAAGTCTGCATGTGATTCTGCAGACTGATCGGATTGACTACATTGACTACATTGACGATATGATTGACAGTCGACCCAATTTTGGATCAGAAATAATTTAGTATAGACATCAATTTGCGTTGTGGTGCGCTTTCTATAATTCTGGAATATATAAATCAAGGGAATGATAGATAATGTGCTTAGCCGTGAATAGTATTGACCAACAGCACTCCTAGTAGTGAAATCTGAAATTGACGATCGGACTCTCACAAGCACAGCTAGCACCAAAAAGCTTAAAGCGTTATCATTGTAGATGTGTTATACTTGTCTTCTTCAACTCCTCTCTCCAATCTCAACGGGCTTGAAGTAAACTGCTGCTCACCCACAATCCACGTTGCGGAAAAGGTCTAGCAATAGAGGCTGGATCCGACGAGCCTTGACGCTTGGTGGGGAAGCTTCATGTGTATATTTTACAACTGTGAAAGAATGGAGCACAGAGATAAATTTACATGCGAGGTGTGACTGTTAATACTATCATCTGTATTACACATTCTCTTTCATGCAATCTGCAATCAAATTTTGAGCTTTCTGTATCTCATGTATCCTGATCCCAAGAAACGACTACGCGAAACTAACCAAAACGATCGCTCTCCCACCGCTGAGTTCCACCTTCCACCCTCCCCTCAATCCCTCCAACCCATCAACAACTGCGCTCTCCACCTTCCCCACCTGTGCCATCTTCTTAATTCTCAAAATTGTCTCACTCGCCCTCACCATCCCCTCCACCGTCTCCACACTCGGCACAATACTAATCCGCACCTTTCCATCCGCATACTCCACACTTTCAATAGCCGCCGCATCAACCTCAAATTTAAATCCCAGCTGCGCGATGTACACTTTCCTCCGTACCGCATCTCTCGGTTCTACAGTCCACGAAGTGTTTGAGCCAGAGAGGCTGCCGCCAAAAGCAATAAGACCCAATGCCGCATCATCCACGACATAGACACCAGATCCCAATGCCAAACCTACGAAATTCGGTCCGTAGTCCCCGCTGTATCCATCCCAAGCCATGGTATCGGGCCAGGTGTGGAAAGCAGTTGAGGCGAAGCCCTCACGGTCGATATTAGATAATGGGCCGTTTGTTCCGCCGTATCCAACGCGGAGAAGATATGTCTGAGAGGGGTTTTGCTCAAAGTATGATAGTAAGGGAAGGGCATTAAGACCGGAGCCATAGTGATGACCCATTCTTTCGAATTGCATTAATTTACCTCCGTAGCTTTTGTTTGTTAGCTTGGTTCTTCCGTGATTGTGAGTATTTGAAATGGGATTGTGCAGAATCTGGTTGAACTTACATGAAATCCCAATATCTTCTCGCATTGCCATTCCAGGCCCAATGGCTTACCGTGGGCATGTATCCCAAGATCGTATTGATTGTTTTTGTGACTGTAGTTGTCAAGCCGAAATAGCTGGAAGTTGAAATGAATTAGCGAATATCAGGCGTCAATGTCGGACTACTCACTTAGACCAATAATAAACTCCTTCCTGCCCTGTCGAATCCCAAGCCATCTCACTTCCGAAAGGAACCGCCTCACTATCCCACGAATCTGCTCTAGATTTCATTGCAGCTATGACCGCATTCGCTGCAGTGGTATTTCCTTCATTTTGTAAATCCTGCAAGACATATCCCCAAACCGTCTCGCCCATCAATCCTACATCTACATAATCCGTATTTGGACCGGCGGCATAGATTATAGTTTCATAAGCCTGATTCAAGTACCATTGCCATGTCTGCCCAGTGACAAGCGCTGGATAAAATCTAGCAACGCGATAAAGAGCCCAATAAGCAGCAGTGACATGAACATAATCGTAGGTTCTCTCGGTACCATACGCAGTCGCTTTGTCCCAACTCCACCAATTGCTCCAATCGATGGAGGATAGATAATTGTAGGAAAGGGCACCAGGTTGGTAGTAAAAGACACTTTTTTTAACGCTATAGTCAGAGTTCTGTAGAACACCCCATAGTGTTTTTGTGATGAATTGTTCCAATTTAGTCACCTCAGCTGCATTGGGTGAAATTGCTTGTTTCATTGTTGCAGCGAGCCAAGATCCGGCTCCTGCTTCATCACTCAATCCAGCAATCCAAACCCTCGGATCCTGAAGGACTTGAGCATCAACTGAACGGTCGTACGATATGACGGATGGTGCTCTACCGAAGGGATCACTGGTGTCGGAAAGCCATTGCTTTGTTGTTAGAAATGTGCCCAGCGTAGATATGGCTGAAGGTGCTGAGAGGGTGATGGCATAGTTCACCGTTTGTACACGACCATCAGAATATGTAATTGTTACTCGCACCCTCCCAAATGCAGAGGAGCTAGGGGTAAGATTGTATTTATTAGTTGCTGTAGCGGTAAATGTGAAGGCTCCAGCAGGAGTTGATATAATGGAAGAGACAGGTGAATTGTGTTGCAAGA
Organism: Botrytis byssoidea; assembly: GCF_014898295.1. Classification (NCBI taxonomy): domain Eukaryota; kingdom Fungi; phylum Ascomycota; class Leotiomycetes; order Helotiales; family Sclerotiniaceae; genus Botrytis; species Botrytis byssoidea. Next base: position 1,142,148 of record NW_024065852.1, on the reverse strand, counting down.
ACAATTGAGCCGTGAGATCCTGTTAAGTGTCAAAACATATCTGGCCATAAATCGATGTTATATAAAAGAATGGAACAGAACTTCATCAGGAATGTATCAAATATACACATAAGATGAGAGATGTAAAATGATTGGGGCATGGGAATGGGAGGATGAAGGTGGAGACCATATCACTTACCTGGGGAATGATATATCCCGGTATACCAATAGCAACAGGAGTTCCGGTGTTTGCTACAGTGGTTTCGATATTGCTGATACTACTTGAACTAGAAAACCTCAATCCCTTGGTAATCGATTGCCCTTTCGCGAGCACTACAGACGTACCGGGGTTCCAAGGGCTCGTTCCATTCCATTCATTCTGAGTATATGCCAGAGTATAAGTTTCCCAAGAATAGAACCCTTCAAATGTTTGGCTTTGATAGGAAAGTGCGGTGTCGTAGTCTTCTTCCAAATATCGCCATCCTTCGAGGGGTGTTTCTCCTAATGGTGTCACTACAAGCGCTGGACCCGTTCCAGATAATGGAGTCACGCGTAGATAGCCACCGTCAAGGCCAATGTTTGGATCCACGAGGGAGCACACTTGCTGAGTATCTACAGCTGTTCTATTTGTGAAGATGCTATTGAACTCGATAGGAAATCCAAGAGCTCCGATTTCAATACTGGTATTACCGTTATTGGTTATTGTGAAGTTGAGATTAATATCTGCTCCGCTAGCGGACCAAGCTCTCGTGATGTTCAAAGGAATTCCTGATGGTAGGGTTGGTGCGAGGTTTGCGGAAGTGGCACCAGTGGAAGTCACGGCATTTCTAGCTGCAGCGGAATCCACACTGATCCATGCAGTAGATCCAACAGGTCGATACCTGAGTGTAATATCGCCAACGTGATAATTGCCATTTTCGTTTCTTTGTGAGAGAACATCAAAAGGGGAGAAATCGAATGTTGTCAAAGACTTTGGGATCAAAGATGCGAGTGTTTGACTCGATGAATTCAGTCTGGCGTTCAAATCACCAGAGTTGAGGGAGATATATTGGCTAGAGACCGTCGTGCATAGAATACTAGACAATCCAATGACCTTGTGTAGAACAAACATGATTTGAGATGTGCAAAAATTCTGAACGATAAGTTGAGACCCTCAGCATGAACTTTAATGGAATGAAGCCCATGGCAATAGCAATAATAAAAGGTCTTTATCTCAACTTATAAGAAGTGTTACGAGATCCAAGGCATCATCAAATTGCTGTTCCGAGACCAATTAATCATGTTGATCCTAACACTGTAGTTGGAGGGCAAAGAGAATGTAAAGCAGGGGTATATAGCCTCTGTAAATACGAATGGACAATCAGAAAAGTGGATCCTAATTTAAAATGGCACTGCCAGTTCTATTTAATATGTTGTCTCGCCATTATGATTGCAGAGGATTCGATAGATGAAGGTCAATGACCTAAATATGAAAAATGTACTTCCCTGCCAGCCAATTTACGGATGAAAGTTATAGATCTCTAGTAATATACCAATATCGCAAAGGGCCAATCGGGATAGATTAGATTGAAGTAATTCAAATCCCCGCAGCTTCCACCTGCCTCGTTTAGCGATCTGCAAAAGCTTAAATCTTATCGGCAGTCAACCTCGTAAAAGCTATTCGGAACTTGCGGAATGACCGGAGTAACAGGTGCACTGTCGCGATTTCGCTATACAATAATCCAAGATTAGAACCAAGATGTACCGCTAGGTATGTGTCAATGGAAACAACACGGATTTCGCAGACTGCTGCAACTGAAGATTAAATCTCTCTGGCTCTGCGTGACTTGGTGATATATATCGTGTTATTTGTGCATCATAAGATAGGTAATAAAAGGATATCTCGCAAAGACCGGCTGAAAGAATCATTTTTGAACGTGATTGATCGATTCCGTCACATTTTGAAACAATGTCGGTACAAATGGGAATGTAGGGTGGCTTCCACGAAACAGTTCTCCTGGGAAGTGGGGGAGGAGGGGGGGTTGCACACATGGTAGAAATTCATTCTAGGCTATTGAAAGCTTGATAAAGAACAGTAATATCGGGAAAAATTGCACACATGCAGATGTCAAGCATAGTCAATGTTTCATGTTGACAGCCTCTGGTGTGATTAAGATTCATGTAATAAAGCACGATCACGCACGTGCTATTTCAATCAAAATGCTGACTAAGCCATGACTAAGCCACAGACACGAAGCGAATACGATATTCAAAGACACAAGCGCAAACACAACATTCCGGATGCCACGAGATTGCGGTCGGCACTCAATTATGGCACACGGAAGAAATCAGATGAAACCCACTCCGTCTTTCAATTCCAGGAGGTGAATTAACCGATTCAATGCCGTGGTTTGATGGCAGGATGAGCCCCGCTCCACGGACATCAACCTTAATCCAGCGTCTTTACTCCGACTACTGTACTCAATTCCGAAGCCTGATTTCTGCTAATCTTCACTTGTGTGACCGAATAATGGCAAGAATAGCTTGTTGGTCAACAAAATCGCTTGCAAATCTGTGTATGGGAGATTGACATTGGGGACAAGGGTGGAGATTATGAGGAGGCTGTTATGTAGCTTGAAGCTAGAAAATTAGTGTTTCCAGAATATTCAACGGGTTTGCTACTAAACTATTTACCTCAGCGTTGATCTTGGTGTTTCTTTTCTATATATATACTATCATCCGTCTTATTAAGTATATAAATCACTTCCTCGTATCTGTCGCATATCTGATGAAGCTTCCAATATTTCTTAAATCCAGCCCAGTTTTGACCCAATCCTGGAGCCTCACATCGTTAGCTTTGACTTAAAATAAAGTCGTTTCCTGAATGTCCCCCAATAATCCTTATCCCCGGTCTACAATCATGCTAAATTCAGAAACAAAGCACGCCCGCATTTTTATACCGATCAGGAGTGTCATTCTGGGTCTTGCAAAGAATTCGACATGTGCAAAATCATTTCTCCCGTATATCTGCTGAGGGCTGTAAGGTGTTTTTCTTGTTGCGCTGAGCTTTGGATCTCACACGCTGAATAGGAGCGAGAATGTGGATGTGGATGCATGTTTAGGTTTGGAAACTCAAAAGATGATTAAGATAAGTGTGGATGTGGAGCAACAAAAGGCTTGTTTGGATACTGATACGTATGAACCATGTCACAATGAAGGACGGGATTAGATAGTGGAATTGGCCAAATTTAAACTTTGAAGCAATTGATTTCGCTAGCGACACACGACTAGTACCTGATCCCGCGATCTGCTCCTCATATATTGATGATACCTATCTACAATCAAATCAACTCCATCTATGCACAAATCATAGTCACTGCTCTAGTGTATTAAAATTACAACTCGTGAACTCCTCCCACGTCATCCAATCAAACCCATACCCAGCAGTTGGTGGCTCTTCAGTGGATGGATGATCTGCATCGCAAGATTCTATACTCAGAGTTGGAATGTCGCGATCTAGCAAATCAATATTTAACGTTCCTTGAGTCGAAGAGGTTGACGTGATCCCCCTATTGTGCAGTCTCGAGCTTAAAGATATCGAGACGGTGTCATGAATACCGCCTGGATACGTCGCCAACAGCTCAGGCGGGCCCTTTTTTGGGTCCAATGGTGCCGTCATGCCCATCAGAAAGTCTAGGCGTGCCAAATTAGACGGTGACGGGGCGTCGTTGCAAGGCAGTTTAGACGATGAAATCTGATCTGTCGAATTAGTGTCGTTTAAAAGCAGCAAAGGGACTGATCTGCTCGTTGAATGCTGTGGAGATGGAATAGGAGTGCTCGCAAGACGGTCTATTGCCTGTTAGATATAGAGAAATGTTGCTAAAGCTTGGTTGTATACATACTTTTGGAAACTGTTAATGAAGAAACTTGTTGAGAATCTTCAGCGATGTGGGCGGCGCACAAGCTATGGGTATGTATGAACTCCTTTGGCTTAGCCGAGTGCATCTATGCATGCAAATCCGTATGTACCATCTAAAACAGTCCTGGCACTGAGTTCTTCCCTCGTTGACATTGGCATGATATCTGGTACGATGTTGTACCAGACTTTTGACCACGTGGTGACAGAGAGAGCATTCTTCCAATTTCTTGTGCACCGTCCTTGAATGAATGTTGAAGTTGTGTTTGGCTGTGAACTTCTTGAAACATTTATCACAATTGAACGAGGGGGCAGGGTTCGCCATGATGATTATAAGATCAGAAGTGCTGTAAGTGAACCGGGCTGTAAAAGTGGTGAGGTATCTTAGTGTAGTAGAAGTATCGGTGGAGAAGTTGGTCTGAACAGTATCATCTGAGAGGAGCACGCATCACTGCTTAAATGATTTGCGAACATCCAATATGCCATTAGAAATCGAGGTCCAAGCCAGCAGACGTTGATCGACAGCCGAAGCCTATGCATTGCTGTGAACCCCAGCCCGTCTGCTGCAAGTTTCCATGTCGCTGTCTCAATTTCCAGTATCCTAGAGGGTCCAAATCGAGCTTCAATGATATGAGACCTGTCCAACCCGACGGAAACGAGCATGATAGAGAAGACAGTGGAAATTAAACTATTTACTCGCTTGTTTACTCAAAGGTTACTGTCACGACAGAGGGACATGACAGAGGGACATGACAGAAAGATCGCATTGCTCGAGCGGATACAAAAAGATCAAACCGATCAATTCTGGCTTAGTATATCTCGAATACCGCTCCAAAATGTGATCGAGTAAGCATTTTCAGATTTCTGGTCAGTTGTGGCTGCATTCTTGTAATACTAAACATCCTAGACATGAGGATACGTGCATTCTTTCCTCACAAGCCCCAGCTGATACTACCTTTATTATTTCTGCCTGATAGTGCCAAACATTCCCAAATCGGCAAGTGCCCGGTCCGTGGATCGATTCTATGATAAGAACGTTACGCTTTAACAGTCTTGGCAACAGTCGAGCCTATGGCAGCTTCAGGTCTTTATTCACATTTGATATGCGAAAAAAGCAATTTGACTGTCAGAGAGAATAGTGAGTATCCGTTTGCCAATATCAAGGAGGTAAGTTTGTATGTTCATTCAAGATTTTGAACCATGGCTTGCCGAAGGGATGCTGCAGTTATGTACTGCACTACCTCAAGGAGGATTGGGGAAAACCAGTGGGGCGATTTATGTAAACGCGAAATCGGGATTGAAATCTAGAAAGAAAGAAGAGCATTAACAGCATCCAGATTCATCAAAATGCTGTGGGCTTGAGAACAGGTTTCGCCCGTAAGGTCATGAGAAGCTTGGTGAATTGATGATGGTATTGGTAGCCAGCAAAATCATTTATGTAGCGTCAAGAAGTTGTCAATGGATTCAAAGCGCTCATGTTCAGTGAGAGATTGGAGACTAGTATACTTGGTATGCATGCCTACGTAGCTGTTTTCAGGGAGAATTGTTATGCGACAGGGAAAATATCACCTCACTCCTCGCCGACACTTTTGTAACGACGCCGGGGTGGGGTAAAGGTACAGAAGCAGTAATAAGCAATGATATTCGACGTAGATTTTGTTCGTAGCCGCAAGAAGCAGTGCATGCAGACACATACAAACCATTTACTTTTCATTCTCAAAGCATTTGACAGAGCGTGTGATGAAAATTCGTTTGCTTTTTTCGCCCAAGACCTCTAGCCGATTTTAAATTGGATACCGGCGCCTATATAATGGTAGCAAGGACTAATACACGGAATTAAAGTAGTTTGGTGGCTGCAAGCTCATTTTTTTGGGTTGCATTTTCGGAACGGGAGAAGTTCCATCTTGGCTGACCAGTAATCAAGCCAATGGAATGAGAGTCGCGCCTGGTAAGTAACTTTTGGTCAAGTTTGCTATCCGTCTCAGAATTTAGATATATCATAGCTGTAACACAACTAGGGAGCCATATCATTAACATTATCACTGTGGACTTACTCATTCGCTAAGCTCAGTATATCCGGATGGATCGTGTCGAACCAATATGATTAGTATAGATTGCTCTGCGCCCTAGCTGACTAGTGACTGCGCTTTTCGATCATCATATTTTTTTTCAGATGGCTAAGATAGAAATGGGCTATTGCAGACCAATGAAGTATTAGGTCTATGGGATGATAAGAGGCGTTAGACTTGTAATGATATTATCTCGAGCTACGTCTTAATCTTCGATCTGAACCTATTATCTGAACCAATATAACTTTGCCAAATTAGGGCAAAGTTATTAGAGCCCTATTCCTGCCTGCCTGCCCCGTGATAAAGTTAAAATTAGTGTTATGGGCATTAGTCGGTTCGACATCGGGCCGACCATTATTCCGATGCTAAAGACTTTTCAAACATATATAGCCTCAGAAAAAGTCTTATAATAGGCCTATACCTATAACGTGGTTTAACACCGAGTGCACCATATCACCAAATGCACCACTTTTACCTCAATTTACGCTTTCTAATTTATATTATTCAACAACAATTGAATCAATTAATTGAAACTATTAAGAATCTAATAATCTAGGATCTATTATATTGTTTTAACAAGTTCTTGAATTATAACCTGGTTTTCCATATTTACTATAGTATTGATTAGAAGATACTTTTTCATTAAGATTTCTCTTATTTTGATGTTTGTTGTGTTAAATCTGAATATCAATCTTTTATTGAGATAATATATTAAAAGTCTTTTGTTTAGTGAGTACTCCTCCTTGATTTAATTGAGTTTTTTTTATATGTCAATATTTGTTTAATATCTTATTTGTCTTTCGAAATATATAAATCTCTATATTCAAAAGTATATTCTCATAAGCTAATCTCTCTGTACCTTTAGCTAAAGTTAATATAATCTCGAATATAGATATAGGAGAGCTTGATTGATAATAGGTTATTCGAGATTTAATTAGTGTTAATTGAGAAAAAGCTTTTATAGGATTCCAAGGTATTTAAAAGATTTAAAAATCTAAATCAAAAAAAGGGAGAGTAAATATATAGATTCAAATATTCAATTTAGAAAATATAGCTTTAGAATTAAATGAAACTAATTCTATTCTTTGGAATTTAGTTTTTATATTCTGATTTGTAATTGATTATTGATATACAATTTTAAAAACTATAAAGAATTCAATCTTTGAAATATAATAAATATATACTTTTATAAACCCCTTAATTTGAATATTATATTCTTATTTTAAAATACTAAAATATCTAATATCAAAAGATTAAATTAAATGACTTAAATGTAATAATAAATACATATATTTAATATTATTCTCCTTATAATAATTCTGGAATAATATTGATTTGTAACTTTTATACCCATTTAGTACTAATATTCTATATTTGCCCTTAATTCGATTTCTTATATGTTTATCAAAATATTTTAATTATTCTAACCCTATCTTATTATTCATCCATCCATTAGATATAGATTTAATAATCTAATCTATAGGAAAATCGGTTTTGATATATCAATTGAAAAGATGTATTTGTTTTTGAACTATCAGAAATAAAGGTATAATATCCCCCTCATTATTGCCATATATAATCACTATTGCTTATTTTTGATTATCTAATTGTATTATTTTTCTTCTACTATTTCATTTAGTATTAGTTATAATTATTTTAGGATATATTATATTTATTATAAAACTAATTTTATTAAAATTATAGAAATCACAATCAAGAATACTATATTTTATCTATATATTCGAAATTATATAAAACTAGTTTTCAATAAATTTGAAATCTTTGCAAAAAGCTTTTTAAAAGTTATAAATATAATTAAAATATGTTTTTAATCTTGTATAACGCTTTACAAATCGATAAGTCTAAAGCTTTTCAATTTTTTTTATTTCTCGTAATTGAAGAATATGATTCACTATATCTTCTATATTATTTAATTTAAATGAAAATCCTTTATTATTTATATTAATTATATATTAAATAAATATCTTTTTTTTAAATCAATTATTTTATAATTATTTACTTGAATTTTTATATAAGGAAATAAATTATTTATTCTATAAAGAAGTGTTATATATATTATATTATATAATTTAATAATCTTTTGAATATTAAGTTTTTTATCTTTTTGAATAGTTTTAATAGCTAAGAGTATTTGAGCTTCTTTTTTATTTGATTATATAATAAATAATTGATAAATTGTATATTGAAATTGAAGAGTGCAAATTGAGGTAAAAGTGGTGCATTCAGTGATATGGTGCACTCGGTGTTAAACCACGTTATTTATACTAATCGTTATCTTGTATTGATTCTAATAATTCTTTTCATTCAATCCATTAGAGCAAATCATCAACTAATTTTCGGAAATAGCTTTAATAGTTTCAAAAAGCTTCGAAGATAGTTCTTTCGAAAATCTCACCTCAATTAGCCTACAATATGTCTACAATATGCCAACAGCACACAATTGATATTATTCAAATCAAGATAACGCCCTATCTCATTATATCGAATTGAAAAAAAGCTAAGAAAAAGAAATGTCTTTATAATTCGAACTCTTCAGAAAGCCTGTGAGGCATCTTCACAATACATCTTCACGATATACCTTCAAGATATATCTTCGATATCCTTTCGAAATGAAAGATAGCAATTGAATGAAAGTTGGGAAGGGATTGAAAAGAATATTGAGAAGAAGAATCTCTCTTTCAGGGAAACGAACCCTATCCTAGGCAATACCCACAAAATGCCAGCAGTGCCCTGATTTTATGAATCCTGTTAAGAAGACAGAGCCTCTGTATAATACCCAAGGCCTCTTATATAGGGAAAGGTCTAACTAATGATTCCGTGAATAGTCGGGTTCACTGGTTGAAGCTGGTTGCAAATGGTCGATACCATATCGAGTAGCTTGTATCTAGCCAAAGATGAAACAGCGTCTGTTGGAGTTGCTTTATCCAATAGAGGGGCGCAAATAAGATTGTATTCAGAATCTTTGAGGTTTTCAGGCCTTAGGTATCTACCAGATCTTTCGAATATTTAGGCTTTTTCAGGCTTTTTCCGAGTTTCCTGGATCCTAGAATCTTCCAGATTTTCAGGATTTCCCTTAGGTTTCGAGGATTCTGTGGAAAGCTAGTGGAGCTTTGCATTCCAGTCATTTCCTGGGATTTCAGGGTTTTCAGATATCTTCCGGATTTTCAGACATTCGCCGAATTCTCTAGGTTCCCTGAATTTTCTTAGGATTTCGAATACTATACGCTAGCGAACTGCTATTGAATTCTAATTTTATAAGTTTTATATACTTTCAGGTTGATGGAGCTAGCATAACTGACGTTATGAAAGAACCCGACTAGTGCAGTGTCGAAGAATAATCTGACTGACGAGTTCCAATTGCAAGAAGTCTTTAGCCTAAATTACTTTTCCTCCTGTTATTTGGCATGCGCTCTCTCACCTTTCGTGTTATATTGAAGTTGTATCCTATGGAACCAAAACCATGGTTGAGCAATATAGATGGGGTGTTGAGTCTTCTGGTAGGCGTTTTTCAACTCCAGAAGCCAGAGAAAAGTGAAATTCAAACAGATATCAATGAAGTTAACAAGTGGAAATCTTGATGCGTTGAGTTGGGAAAAGATAACAGTGAAGAGATACTCACTTTATCAGCTTAAATACGGGAACAGATAAAGACAAAGCTGGATAGCTACCTCCGTCTCTGATTTTCCTTCCAGAAACTAACGCGCTCCGATATATTCAGTGTGGTGGCTCCCAAACGACTCCAATGATAAGAGGAAATTCTTTATGGTCGTTATGTATTAGCTTCGATGCTAAAGAGCATGTGTGTATCTTTTTTCGGGAAGCTTCGAAGCCAAGACTCAGTCTGTATGGAAAGAGTGTTGTTCCTGGTTGCTAGGAAAACCGCACAGGAGCTTTCAACAGTCGGCCCTCAAGCCGCGCGCCGGAGATAACTCTTTGAGAGACATTTCGATTATCGATCTTTCTTTTGACGATTGATCATTATCGAAGTTATCGAAATGTCAAGCACAATTTTGAGGATCGATAATCCTGAATCTGCTCGATCATACTATAGCAAAGTTGATCTTTAGATTAGCGGCAGTTGTCAAGCAAGCAAAGAAAGTTCAACGATATTGGCTATTGGTATGTTTGAGTTACACGCATGGATGATAGGATGGTCCGATCCAATCTCTTCATGCTAACGGCCTACCCGGCTAACTATTAATACGATATCTTTAACTGCTATCACTCTATTGAGATTATGAACACATTTTCTTTTACTAATTTCATCATGGGTCATACGATTTCGCACAAATTTGCATTTTGTTCAATTCGATTATCATCTCAAGATCCCAAATATCTTCGCAACTTATCCCATGATCACAGATATTATTAATGAAATATTCCAGCTTTCAATCATTGATGACCTCTTGTTCAAATCATAAGCCATGTCAAGAAATTCCATGAAAAAATAGATTTGATATTTCGTTGTGTTTATGAATAGAAAGTTCTGTGATAAGTGATAGCACTTTTCTTTTATGAACCGACCTAGTAATCTCATGGCAAATCAAACATGGGATACCTAATCACTGGATACTTGCCATCGTTGCGAATGGGTGTTCATGATCTGCATGCACGCCTGGTCCGCTGTTACGTCGTTACCATTGGTAATTATTATAGCGCTGGTAAAATGCCTGTAATAACTTTGCCTTTTTACCAAAGGTAACTTTACTACATGTCACTGTATCTGAATGAGGTGAGCTATCCGGGAGATTGCCATACAACATTTGTTGAACCATCCATGGATCTTGAACACCTATGCGATTGCTTATTATTCAAGCCACTGGGAATATCTGTTGGATACCGCGTTCAATCAGGAACGAGTCTTTATTTGCTGGAAGATTGTTGAATACTCATACAGCATTTTCAGAGCAGAACACAGGTTGTTGAAAGATATGTGAATTATAAGGATTATATCATGGAGGATAGCTATGTTGATCACTTTGATAGAGAAATAGGTGAGTATAAAGACAACAAACTAAGTTCACTTGAGGTGTGATCACAAGGATCACATCTACCTTGTATTCCTGGATCAGGCGGCGTTGGTGTTGCAACACAGGGATTTCTGTGACATATTGTAAGTGTGATCAATTTGGAGTAGTTAAAATAGATACAAAATTGATACTCCTTCAAGTTTCGAAGTGAACAGTTTGATGGTAGCCTCCCAACTGCCTTTGCTTTTCTAGAAAGTGTTGAAAGAATGTCATCCACGATTCATAAATCTCCGATCTGCTGCACCTAATCATCCCACTAAGCCATATAAACCTAGTAGATGACTAACCATGAATGGAATTTTCGGCCCGTGTGCATGCGAGACGAAACTTTGAAAAGGCAGGCTCCTGGAAGAACTCTCCTCGATTTTACCTGAAATTATCTTTTTTTCTTCCATACCAGCAAATGGCAGTCATAGCAACGACTCCATATCATAGAAATGCTAAGATTGTTAAGGCTTAGCTTGTCATAGGCGAGCCCCTGTATAATGTAAAAACCGGCAAGTGACGAATTCGCTCGCACGAGACAGTGCGCCGAATATTTCGTTCGTTTCGAACCCGAAACAAAGAGCGAATGTGCGCTTACCAGAAGGATTAATCTCTGTACTTGTAATATATGCAAGCGAGCTTGAGTGTAGATTGAAGTTATGGTTACGCCGAAGCTCTTCGGATTCGATAGCTACGTGAATGTGTTCAGTCTACCCGCGGAAGCGTGCGGTGCGCGAGCGGGAGCCAGATCGCTGTCGACTAACATTATTCGTGACAATAGGAGAGGATAGGACATATCAAAATAGAAACAGTCGGGAGAGAAGGCATTGCGAACCAACATCACTATATCTAAAAACATAATATTTTAAATTGATCAACCCTAACCCTAACCCTTGACTTTTCCTTCCCCCTCCATTCTACAATTAGCAAGCAAGGTGCTTTATACTGGAGTATATAAGTGCAGTAACTTCAATATGAACAGTGAAGGCGATAGATGTCTGGTTTCGAGATGAACAAGCTGGGAGAATTTGTTGAAACTGACCAGATGAATCTGATCTTACAATATCCTACATTACACATTATACAGCAGAAAGATTTGAAGATTGACTTTATTTTGTTTGTTACCATTACATGTGCTAATATATATATATAATCCATAACACTCTTTCTTTTCGCTTCTCATTTGACGATTTTCTTCTATTCCTTTATCAAAAAAGGAACAAATACTTCTTCATCTAGCATGCATCTCAACAGGAGACTCGCTCGAGTTCAGGAAAGAAGACCGATTTGACTCTCTCTGTTCCCATTCTCTCCTAGCCTTCTTCCATCTCAATACCTATCAATCTCTTATCTTCATACAGTTTGCATTATTTCATAGCTTCGCGAAGCCAACGAGATAATGGACCAGTCACTTCATCAAGGAACTCTAATTCTACCTGAGTCCCCAGCAACCAGACTCCGATAGTAATAGTGAATTTTCAGTCACGATGTAATCGCCATGCACCAAAACTCGCAACGAATTTATAATGACGAGAGAAATAAGAGGCTTGAGAAATTACTCAAGTTTTATGGAGCATTGCGGGATCTATAATCATGGTTTGAAGGATATATAAGTTCAGAAGTAGGTAGCATTGTGAGATTCAATGAGTTGTGGAAAATCACTTTGAATTCAATTATTTCTCCGGACTTCCATGCTGCTTAATTTTTCCTTCAACAAAGTTGGGAATCATTCAATAATCCTTTGTTCAGATGCGCCAGCCCTAGCCAAACACCAATGCTGTAACTTCAGACCCTGACTTTCTCGGAGTGATCATTCTCTTTTGTAGTGTCTCCTCCGCCGCATGATCCCCTCATCAGTCTTCCCACCGTATTGTTCTCATCCCCTATTTTTTCCTATAATTCTGCTATTTTGATGTCTGTTACCTAGACATCTTGAGAGCCTCTCAACCTCACGTTCTCGACAGCGCACAATATAAATGACGCCGCACATAAGCCAATTCCATCGATATTACCGCCACAATTGCTAGCACAGTTTCCACTCTATTTCTTGGTCTTGATGAAACCTTGACTGAAGGGCTTACGGTTTGGCTTGATCTTGGTTCCTGCCCGACCTTGTAACCACGATTCCTTTAGCGAGCGTGCTTGATTTGATGCTTTAGGAGGTAAAAGTGGATTTCGGCTTTCCGCAACTCTGAATGTAGTTGAACCAACCCGTTTATCCTTCGGCTTCTTCTCCAGAAGGCGACGCAATTTGTCTGGCTTGACAGATCTTGTGGGTAGGCTTGAATGAAGGCGGCCAGGTTCTGGGCTATCAACGTCATCATCTTCCAGAAATTCGGCCGGCAGAAGATCTGGAAGTGGAACTTGACCTGGGATTGCGAAAGTTCTGTTAATTTCTTCAATGTCGTCCTCGGAGTCTAGTCGTCCATCTGCCGTTCCCTCTCCCTCTAAAGTATTTGATTCCTCGTCCACATCGACATCCGACTTTTCGGTGGCTGATGTGACCTCGATCTTCGATTTCTGAGCGGGAGGTAACATTTCGTCTTGTGCGGATGCAAGATCTAACTTGCGCTTCTTACTAGAGACCTCTGCTTGACGTTTAAGAGTTGCGGCTTTCTCCTGACGCTTCTTCTTAGAGGCAGCTTCTTGCCTAGAATCCTCGTTAGCAAATTATTCATGCAGATATAACATCAAACATACTCTTCAATTGCTTTTGTTGCTTCTCTTTCCTTTTCTTTGGCGGATTTCGCAGCCTCATTTGTTGTTACTTCTTCTGGAGCATCGTCATCGCTACTCTCGTCCTCCTCGTCTTCAATTTCAACTTTTTCGGATTTCGTTTCTACTACTGGCTCGGGTTCAGGCTCTGCGCTATCGAATCGCTTATGCTTCTTCGCAACTGGCGTGGTAACAGTGGTAGTGATTTTCGAGAGGGTCGACACATCTCCATTGGCTTTGGATGTCTTAATTACCTCCTCATCTGCCTCAATAATTTGCGCATCTTCGGATTCTTCTGCAGAATTAGGTATTTCTTCAATTACTTGCGGTGATTGTATTGGTGTAGTTTCTTCTTCGCTTGCCTGTGCCGACAGCTTTTTCGAGTTCCTCGTAGGTCGTGGAGAGGCAGCAACCTCATCGTCTTCAAGAGGAAGCGATTTGCGCGGTCGCCCTCTTCTTTTTGGAACCGGAGTACCCTCATCGATGATTATAGAATCTCCATCTCCGTTCACTGAGGGACTATCTGCCAATTCTCGAGCTCTACCCCGCGTAGTAACCATACTTCTAGTTCTTCTGCTTTCGTCGCGCAATTGCTGACTAGGAGTCAATGGATCGTCCGCCTGAAGATCCTCTGTCGAAGACGCTTTAAAGATTCTGGCGAACATACAGAAAACCTGTATTGGGTTGAACTTTAAATAATGGTTAAAGGTGTGAGTGGGCCTTGGGTGTAGGACAAACCTGTAAAAAAATCTTTGAGATTTCTCTAGTGCCGGAAAGCGCTATGACATTGATATTTTATCGGATTCACCGCCTTTCCGATAATCGAGAATCGCAGATGGTTGATCATTATTGCTTCATCAAGCTTGTGATTTATATTGATATCAGGCTTTTCATTGATTGATATTTGATAATCTATTCACGAATGTTAACATGTCAAATCCTCGAGTAATGCTCCCTTTTAAACATGGTCTCAGACTGTTAAATCAAAGGTCGTTTCATATCACCCCGAGGTTATTCGCTGTCAATATCAAACCTTCACGGAAGCAAATATTAGCAAAGAGAAATGCTACTGAACCAGTGATCATACGGAAGAGGGTGCCAATCAACACTCCTGAAGCTCTTCCACCGATGTTTATTCTTGAAACAGATCATAAAGCTGGAGTTCTAACTGTCGAACCTAATAAAGCCATGGAATTCTTAAAGAACTACCAGAGTTTACATGGAAATCCGAACCAAGGTTGGGAGACTGGAATTTGCAATAGTAAGGTTTTTCTTCTTCTTCGCAGCTTACATATCTTACTGATGTCTTATAGAGCATGGTATCACGGCATCTGATGTGACACAAATATCTATTTCCATGGGGAGATGCCGGGAACAAGCACAAAAACGTCTAGCAAGGGTGTTATTAGATTCAGCTTCAGCTATGGGAGACCCGGCAGCCACGTTAGAGGTTGTGTCGGAAGCTTTTTATAATAACAAGCTCTACACAGCAAGGTTCACACCCTTTCTTGAACGTTTAGGTATTTTGGCTAAGAGGGGGAGCAATGTTCAAGCAATGGGACTTCTTGGTCAAGTTCTATACAGTCAAGGAAGGGAAAAGGAAGCTCGAGATTGGTTGCAAAAAGCTGTTGCTGGAGAAAAGTCACCAAACTTTCCAGGGGCTGCAGAGGCACTCGTCGTACTTGGCTTGATTTTAGAAAAGACTGATAGAGTAGCTGCAAAAAAGTTGTTTAGCAAAGCAGCATTAGACTTAGATCATCCAGCAGCATTCTTCTATCTTTCTAAACATGTAGGTCCTGACGAAGAGGATAATAGGATGGTTTATTTACTCAAAGCGGCTGGTGCGGGTATGCCTGAAGCATGCCATAATCTTGGTTCTATTGAATTATCTAAAAACGGTGACCAAGCGGACAAGAAGCCGTCAGAACGAGATTATGGTTATGCCAAAGAGTGGTTTCAAGTCGCAGCTGAAAGCGGCTTTGGTTTGAGTATGTTGAACATGGCTTCAATATGTAAATCTCAGGGTCAAACTGAGGAGGCTTTGAAATGGCTGGAGCGGGCAGAAACCCTTCCCGATATCCATGATGAAGCAGTAAAGATGAGATCCAGCTTCGTTGTGGACTAAGGGCTCTTAGCTAGACCTACCAATTATCACTACAGCCTCTTTTGAATAAAGCTCTACAAGAAGCATGCGGAAGACGTTATGGACTCATGGTTTGCAATGTACTTTTGTTCCTCCGCAGAAATTTGACGTGGATGTTCAAAATCAGTGCAAGCATCACTTTCAGTACTCGGCTGGTCGAGCTGATACCTTATGAGGAGGGGCATATTCCACGTCCGCGTGCGATTAGGTTAGCTTTGCGTACTACGTTACATTTGCTTGGAGGAATGCATTGAAAAAGCAGCTGGATAAAGACAAAGCTGGCAAGTTGACGCCGAAGGCTCACTCTCGTCACTGTGTTACTTCCTAAAAAATACAGTCTATGGCAAGATTAGTCTTCCTGTCAAACAATTAGGAGCGACGAATCAATTCCGCGCAACCTTTGAAACCCTCTTGCATGACATAGATGTGGTAGCTTAACTCTCGTAGTCGTATGGTTCAAGTCAAGGGAGCCCAGCCACTTTACACTTCTTCACACATATTCTTGACGCTTCATTATTCATTGAGTTTTTTTGACGTGTGAGTATTGGCCTGGTCCAGAACTCAGTAAACACACATTGCAATAAACCTCAGTCGGGCTTATTACAGATGACAAAGAGATAGACAGCCATCACGTGTTGTCAGCGGAAACCGACCGCAACTCAACAAATCCATTCAGACGTTTCCCATCTTAAGACAATCAACGTGTTGTAATTATTTATTTCTTGATATCTTATTTTCCATGTGAAGACTTAGTGTCAGAGATGAGAAAGATTCAATAATGTAGTTTAAATGTGAATTATGGATGATGTACTTAGCAAAATGTTACATTGATACTTAGATGCCATTTTCCGCTACCCCCGTCGTACGGTTTTCGCTAATATTCTCTGATGGTGCCGGCATCGAACGCTGATAGAGAGATATCACAGATGCTCATTTTTACCTGCCGGAAATGGTTCGTTATACGCCCGAGTTGAGACATCTCGCCGAAAAATCAAACCAAAATGATGTCGAGGCGGAGATGGGCAAGATCTGCGGTGTGGCGATCGTTGTCCTTGTTACTTGACTTCATTTTATCAGAAGCGTCGAGACGGATATGTTAAGGTATATAAGACAAGGTAAATATGGATAAGAGTTGTAGGAAATAGGTCGATTTAAGATCTAAATGGACGCTGATTTGAAAACTTGTCTCGTTTCATTTGTCAGTAGACAGTTGTATGAAAGCGGGGCACCTTTTAGCAGACTTGAACCACAATAATATAAAGACTGTTAGCGTTAATGGTTTGTAAGTCTACATCATAAATACAACGAAGGCCTTGCACAGGAATGCCGCGGGAGGCATTATCCTAGTCACAATCTCCCCATGTTAGAATTTTCATAATAGACATTATCTCACGTGGCTCACGCTACATAATTGGTCCTCAACAATCACACTTTTTCTTTCCAGAATACTGATCGTTAGGTTATTATTATCAACAATGACAATGAATATCATACATCACTGATTCAATTCAAGCCCAAAAACAATAACAACAGCAACAAGAACGCATCTATTTCTCCCACAACACAAAACCAAAAGCATAATATGCAGGCATCAAAACCCTATTCTGCCCCCAAACCCATCAATTTCCATCGTACTTCACCCGCCGCTTGCGCCATACCGCTCTTCAGCCGATACATCGGCAGCAGCAGCAATCTTATCATCACAATCACTGTATTCTGCATACATACTGAGCCTACCTTCCTTATATTACACTTTAATCTACCTCACATCTTCCCTGCTCTGCTACGACTCCTCGCTTAATTTCAGCTCTCAGCCTTATTCATAGAAGCCATACTACCTACCTAGGTATCGTGATTCACTCATGCGAGAACATGTTTTGAGTTACGCATTCATGTTTAGCGTGGATAGTTTCTTACAGTATTGTATAAATCTCAAGCTCGCCAAACATTTTCGCAAGGATCATTACGATATTAATGACAGCTAGAGAGACGTTGTTCAACTTACTCAATCACGGGTCTTCTATAGTAGAGAATTGTTCATATGGTCGGCGAATTAGAGATGTAACAGTAAAAGATTTAATATGTACGATCATAGTATGGTGAGTATTGCTCATAAACTCTGACAACAAGACTCTTGTCGTGGAAGTTGTGTCTCTGCTTAGATGATAATGAGCACTTGACTACTTGTTCGAGTGGTCGTACTTTTCACGACTGGTGCTTAACACAGTATAGTGATATACATGCTACACGCTGCCAAATCACGATCTTCCAACTCCGTCCTATTGTTGGCTATGCAAGGTTGTAGAGAGTCAAAAGGAAGATCCTTATATACCACTCTATCATCTCTCTTGAGCGTCGCATCTTCACGACCAAGGTACTTACCTCTTCTATCACTGTGAACAAAGTGAATCATCACCTTATATGCATATACTAAATCGCACATCAACTTCGAATGACCCCTCATTCTATGACACCAATTCACTCCCAGATCTAACATCCCGATGCCCTCCTGACTTTCCAAGCATGACGGCATTTCCCACTCCCACTATACCTTCTTCAACGATATGATATACAAGTCTCCAAATATCCCAACTCATAAAATCATCATAGCCAGATCATAAGCTGATTGAAGGCCATTTGTGACTTTCGCCCAGTGAACGAAAAACAAGCAAGCGAGCCAGCAAGCATTTATACTGAACCCACATAACGTGAGACGAAAAACTTCAGTGTAAGTGATCTTACAAACAATCAAAAAAACAACAGACTCACATAATTGACAACATAAAGAAAAACACAACGAAATCCTCCAAAAAGCGAAAGTAGAAGTGCACAAACGACAATAATCCCATTGTTTCTCTATCCCGATTCCGTGTATCAAATATCCACAGCTGATATATGGGTTTGTAACTACAAGAACAACGCATACTCCGAGCGGGCGCGAAGTTCTCCTGATAATATTATATATGTTTTCTTCATAGACGTGATGATCATCAGCTCCCGCAGAATTTGTTTGGTTTATATATTTCTGTGCAGAGTCTTCTGAATACCTAACATTCACCATTCTGCAACAAACATTGGATACGTAGGTGATAGGTAGTCACGATTAGCCAAGCCCTCGCATCTCACTCAAAAACCAAACAAACACAAGATCCGCACTGTACGCTTTTTCTCCCTCTATACCCCGCAGAACAATCCACCTCCCCCTCTACCTTTCCCTCAGCCCCTCTCTTTCCGGGATTTTCCTTGAAGGACAGAATATAAGATCCCCCAGAGTCATAGAAAAGTTTCTTGAGATCATACTGGTACGATTCATACAAGGCACTAAAATATATAGGTGTTGTGCAATCGTGGAGTAGCGGGTATACTCATACGAGCGCATTCAAATTTGCACGATCGATTGAGGAACTCTCACCGTGAAAGAACTGAGGACTTTTTCTGAGGAGATTAGATGAAAAGTTGCCAAACAACAACGATGAGTTTATTGTGAGGAAAGGACAACGAGAATCCACACACAGAAATCAAAGAGTTTGATCTCCCTGATCAACGTACGCGAGCTCGAACTGCTAGTTGATTACGGTACAGAAATACTCGAAGGGCAGTCATCCCCTATCAGCAAGGGCTTTAAGGGCATCCAAATGTTTACTTCCATGCTAGAATGATTTTACCACTTTCTTAAATAGAGAGATCGTTCGTTCTCCTTACCCGTTCCTAAACCCACTTAGATGCGATGCTTACCTAGATATACCCCGCAATGCGTCTACAGCACAAAACAATTGTCAATCC
Organism: Botrytis byssoidea; assembly: GCF_014898295.1. NCBI lineage: Eukaryota > Fungi > Ascomycota > Leotiomycetes > Helotiales > Sclerotiniaceae > Botrytis > Botrytis byssoidea. The sequence continues at coordinate 1,122,528 of NW_024065852.1, read as the reverse complement.
CCTACCAGTATTTAAACTCTTCAAGACTTTCAGATACAAGTAAACAAACTCTTTCCCACTTTCTCAAGACCTTACCTCACGCACTCAGTATATAAGCATCCCTTGCCATCAACATCTCAGTCGACCGAGCAAGAGAAATCAAGAATGTAATCGCGGAGGCAGGAACGGAGTGCAGAGAGGGCGTTGCATCTTCTTGTTTGCGGATTCTTGTGAGAAATAATGAATGGGAGGTAATACAATATGTTATTTATGTGTATGAGATAAAAGTAGTGAGGAGATCTGTGTAGGAGATGAGATGGGAGTGGGATAAAATGAGACGAGATGAGATAGACACATCAACGCCGAGAGCATAGATTATCCGCCGTTTGTTGATAGCGACAAATCTCTAGAGACGACAGTTACCACTTGATATACAATTCGTCTAATTGTATCTGCTCCTGTCTACCGCAGCCGTGGCAGCCTATGTTAAATCCTAAACCAGTCTTTCAACCCACCCATCGGTAAAAGGAGGAGAGTTGATTGCTACTGCTTCGGGAGCTAAACATGGAGCACCTGCCTGACTCTTATACTTTAAATTGGGAGAATTCTCGCCCCGTTCCCCCTTGCCTTCCCGAATTCTTTTCTCAGCCTTCCATAAGGAAAAGTCCATCGGGTATACGCGTCCCCGCATCCACTACTTCTGAGTAGAATTCACTCATGAACAAACTCTCATCCATAGATCTTTCAAATACCATCTCCAAATATTCCCCCTCATCTATTCTCGCAATCCCAAATTTCGAATTTAAAGCCACTCGTTACTTGCCCAAGATTTTCAAGCATGAGAAGCCCAAATAACCCGAGATAAGGCCCGCGATTGCCAAATCGTTGATCAAACCGCGGTACTCTTCGATCAGTACTCATGAGCCTTAACCATCCACCCTGTGACTTTCCATGGGATAAAATACTAAATAGGTCTTTTTTTTTCTTGGCGGCGACAAGACATCTATGACAGTATACAATGAGACATTAATAAAACCAAAAACACTCACTCGCCAGCAGTTTTGTCACCAATTTCCTACCCATCCCAACTATTTGGAATCTTAATATAAAGTCTGGGCAGCGGGTACAAACCCTGATGAATAACTTACGAATGGGGTCACTCGGGAATATCCCGTGGGTGCACGCAATCTCTACACAGTCTCCGGAATTTTCGTCTTATAACAACGAACCGTAATTCGACACTCCGAAGATATAGCAACGACGTCAAATTAAACATCAAACATTGCATCTAAAAACAATGCGATGAACTATCATTAAGAAGTCAACCCACAGGGACTTGCATCTAATACCGTAGAACACCTCCGAAGAAGGAACTTTCCTCCTCCAAAGTCATTTTCAACAGCAGGAAAAAAAGGAAGTTTCAACGCGCATTTAATTTATTAAAGTGGGATTCGAAATTTTACATATTTCAAAACGTAATATTCTTCATTTTCATATTGTAAGTAGAACTTGGCACTTGCCTATCATCCTTGAGTTTGTATCATAGCCAAGTGTTCGTCCGTATCGGTAAGAATAGAAGTGAAGAAGAGATGATGCAATTATGTAAAATAGGAGACTCCAAGAGAAGTCACATACCGCTAGGTTTGTGAATAAGTTGAAGACACGATGATTGTAGGTTAGCATAATTCCTTGTCGTGTCATAACGGCAATCTAAAATGCAAATCGAAAAATCATATCTCGAAAACTAGAGTATATCAACAATAGAAACTGAGATTAATGAGCCCGGAGGATCAATCAAGCATGCCAGTGTGAAAGACACAGACTCAGTGCGCTCTCCACTGCATACCGTCAATACAAGCCTCAATATTTGTGAGTCCGAAGAGGAACCACAACCAAGCACTTTGGACCTTCACTTGAGCCGGGTTAATCAAACGAAAATGTATATATCAAGCACGATCAACCCAAAGATCCGCGAGCCATTCTAGAAGAACCGAGAAGAATCCGCTAGAAGCCAAAGAAGATAGAAGGAAAACAAAGGGTTTTCAAACCCCTGGGGATATTGCAGGAGATCTATAGAGCACAATGGCAGTGGAGTATCTCTAACCATGTCAGCAGTTCCGAAGAAGATTTTCATGTACATTTCTCGGTATATATCGGTATCTATGCCTAGATTTGAGTCGTAACTTCCGTGAAGTTATTGAGGGGAGAATAGCTCCAGCTGTCAGAAAGAAGAGAACACGTCTGGAAAAATAGAAGCTGTCCCGAATTCAAACGCCCGAGTCGGGTCTTTTTGAACTGCAAAAAGAGGGAGGGTGAATTAATTCACTTTGAAGAACTATTTCTGAAGATATTCATCTCCTGCACTCATGATATTGCAATTTCCGGTGCGACAGAAAGAGTAACGTGGATGGAATGAAGCTCCAATACCACCCCTTTATAAATCACGTGTCGTCTATTATTGTCCACTCACATTGTTCATCCCACCAACCGCATTTCTTTGTCTTAGCTGTCTCCTTGTCTAATCAGATCAGATCAGATCCTCGCATCTCACCACAATTTATCAGATTAATCTAACCTCCGTTCTCGCAACCCCTTTCCATCATTCCATCTGATAAGCTTACCGAATCCTTTCCTACAATTACCCATGTATGTATTGACATTCATCATCTGTACATGAAAGTTGCAATTTTCAAACTGTGGTTCGCGATTGCCATATCCTGGTATGCAAATGCTTGGGTGCATCAAGAAACCCACATGCGATAATGGATATAAGAAGCTGGACACGAAAACAAGAATATTCCGTGTCGCCTTTCCCTTTGCCATTGAGACTACTTCTTTACGTGATCCATAAAAGAATATAGGCAAAAAGCTAATGCAAGAAACTCTTAGTACATACCTTATACGTGTACGGAGTACGGTAGAATGCCTGTGGATATGTAGAGGCAAGTATTGTCCACTTATCAGATGGCATGAGATCCACACGATCTGATAAAAAGGTAAATCCCAATGGTACAAAGCTTGAATCAGGAAAAAGATTCGCTTCCGTGTCTCGGTACAATTTCTCAAACAAAGGGATCATGTCAGATTCGGCGAACTGGGGATCTTATAATCTAATCAGATTCATCTAATCAGATTTTATTCCTTGTTGCTTTTGATGCCCCATCAAAGCTGGTGGAGGAATCCTGGAATGTTGAGAATTGATATGTCACTGGAATGTCACCCATACGTGAGTCTCCACGTATTCCCTTGATTCCTTGATTAATTAATTATCTGTAATTCATTCTAAACGAAATGATTTAAGGTTATCAGATCGAAAGTCCCCCGTATCCTAGAAGTAAATATGTGTAAATTTAGATGAGCATGTCTCGGATCTGAGTATTAGGGTTCCGAATGGTTGGGTTGAAGTCGTTGTAAGATGTAAGGAGGGTTACTTTGAGCCGACTTAATTTTTGACTTTGGGTTAAATAGAAATGGACCAGACTCCCCAAGATGATTTGCTTGTGACCCTGTGAAGGTGTGAATGTGACAAGTGGACAGTACAAGAAACCATGGGTTAGTTAGGAAACAATGTCAAGGGATTGTGTATTTCTCCGTGGAAATAGTCCGGCTTTGGAACCGGCTAACCCGAATGCGAAAACGAAGGACGAAAGGCTATTCAGATCGAGATGTCATCGTGCTTGTTGGCAGTCTCATATACCGACCTAACTTTCCTATAATCAGTACCGTTAAATTCCTAGTCTCTGTAGTTCAAACGCTTCTATCCATTACCTCCCTTTTTACCGTATCACCTTACTGTCAGGTCATTCTTTCATCTACCCAGAGCATTTACCGAGTCTCACCATTCTAGCCCTCGACCTTTCGGATCAGATAAGTGAATCGACTAGGGTCTATGACAAGTCTATGACAAGGTCTATGACAGGGACTATTTCCCTTGTCTGGATATCCTAACTTTGAATGGCAAGTAGATTACGAAAAGCGGGTGTTTTCTTATCCTAGAAGTTCCTAAAACAGTTCGTTCCTGACTTCAATTGAGTTTGAAAAGGACCCGAATCATAAGTTTTTAGTAAAAAGAGAGTCGACCTTTACGATGTTTGTCGGGATTGAATAACGGTTATGTAGGTATGCAAAGTATGTGCCAGCTGAGAGATGGTCTATTTCTTCTTCTCTGAATGATCGATTGACCAGTGAGGATCATTGTGAAGGGAAATACCTAGTACATCTGATGCATGTACCTACCTAGGTCGGTAGGTATGAATAGGAAGAGTGGGAGTAGGAGTGGGTGATGGAGATATTGACTATATATGGAGACCAGATGATAAATAAAGTACGACAGAAAATACGATGTACAGATGTACAGATGTGGCCAGGGCATGAATGATGCACAATGTTTGGCAAATAGAGACGAAAATCTTCGATGAGCTGAATGTTTGATCATCCTGAGGCCATTGCTTGTGTGTGTGTGTGTGTGTGTGTTTTCTTGGTGAGACAGAGACAGAGACAGAGACAGACATGTTCAATGATGATGTATGTACTGAATACACAATAGAATCAATAAAAAGGAGATTCAAACCATATTGAGCCATGCTTGTTACTCGTAGGTAGTAGTATATATATATATATATACATCGTTTTGATGCTTGATGATGATACATACATAGTATTTAGTACGGTAGTAATCATTTGATATCAGATCCGTCATCACGACAAATCTTACACAATCAAATTCCTTGTGCTTGTCTATTCAACAATATTGATCCTCCACATTTCTTATATATATCTAAAAGCTTGATCTGAGTACTCCGATATTTATATTACGCTTGTTACGGTTGATCAATCTCAATCTCATCAATCCCGGTGTCGGCCGAGGCTTTAAGAATCCATTACTTTGTACAAAATAATAAAGTTCCAAGTCATTCCGCCACCACGATTCGATTTGTCTCTTCGGAAAAAAACTTTATTAAAAAGGGAATACTATCCATATCCATATCCACATCAACCCAAATTCACCCCAATTCTTTCAATTGATATATTCACAATAATATTGAATCAAGTTGAATGGACAGAAAAATCTACGGCAGCAATAATCACTTCTAAGCATACAAGTATTACGCCAACACTTATTCTTTATTATTTAAAACCGAAAACAATCTACATAGTAGATCAACTTCTTACATCATACCATTCCATTGTGGAATCACTTATCAAACTCAAAAAGTTGGATTGACACACAATCAACAAGTTTGGCTTTGCCTTCCCCTCCTGATTTTCATCCATTTCTCGGCCCTCATACTCGCACATTTAGTATATGATCCGTCGTTCATCGATTCTGCTTCGAATTATGTCGCGTCCTCAAGTTGTCAGAATGGCTACTACATCCCATTGTATACCACAAGAGCCACAACCTGAATCACCCCGCTCCCAGGTATCTCAGGTTCCGGCTCTCACCTACTCATCCTCTTCCTCTTCCGACCTCGAACCCGAAGAAATCGAACCACGCCGTCGTCGGGCTTCGACTGTACTCATCTCACAAAATGCTACCGATATGCAAAGAATTATTGGAAATGCGGGCACGAAATTGGTGGAAAAATGTTGCGGTGGAGGTTGCTGTATGGCCATTACAAAAACTGATGGCCTCACATATGAAAAGCCAAGATTACCAGACAACGATGCTTACAGGAGTTTGGCATTGAAGATCGAAACCATACCTACACGATTGTCAAGTCTGCCAGATCTGCCAAAGAAAAATATGGACATTCTCCCTCTGAACAAGGAGAAGGCCTTGGACATTGTCAAGGGCATGGAATCTTTGGATGTCAATGAAAACAGAGGAGCAATTACCGTTGAGCCTCCTATGGACGTCGCTGATGCGGCAGACATTCAAAAGGTTATCTCCCACAAGGATTCAGGAATTGATATGCAAAATGATTCAATTGACTTCACACCACATCATGCCAAATTAGATGTCGATACCAAAGTTCAACCACCCTCATTCGTTCAGCCACATCCACCTTACGAAGTCTATTCCGCAAGAATTTTCAATGCTAGGGAATTGACTAAGCCTGGTGCTGAAAAGAGAACATATCACTTCGATTTGGATGTGACCGATTATCCTGAGGAAGGTGGCGTTGATTTCAAGGTCGGTGGTGCAATTGGTGTTATGGCACCAAATGAAGAATCAATGGTGGAAGAAATGATGGATTTGTTATCGATTCCAAGACATCTTCGTGACCGAAAGATTCTATTGAAGACACATTCTGGAAGATGGCCTACAATTTGGGGAGACGATAAGCCAAGAGAATTAATCACAACCAGACGCGATTTATTGACTTGGTGTTCTGATATTCAATCATATCCTCCCAACAAAAAGATTCTACGAATCCTTGCCGAATATGCTACCGATCCAGAAGAGAAGAAGATTTTGTTATATTTGTGTTCTGGAGAAGGACAAGGTACATTCTGCGATTTCAGAACTGGTCCACATATCACCATCCCTCAACTTCTTCACGCATTCCCTTCCAGTAAACCACCTCTCGATCACCTTCTCTCGGAACTCGAAACATTGAGACCTCGATTCTACTCAATGTCCAATGATCCTCAAGAGAATTGTGTACCAGTTGAAGGATGTAGCCGACTCATCGAAATTGCAGTCACTGTCCACGAAACCAATCACTGGAAGGGTGGAAATCGAATTGGTCTGGGATCAGGATTCTTTGAGCGACAAGCAAGAAAATTCATTGAAGCTGAAAAGAGAGGGGAAAAGGTCAACATCCGAATCCCAATGTTCAAGGGATTAATGGCAAATCCTTTGGCTAGAGAATTTGTCTCAGATGGACCAATGCTTTTGATTGGTGCAGGTGTAGGAGTTGCACCTTTCCGGGGCTTTGTTCAACGTCGTCTTAAGAACGCTAATTGCGCCAACAAAGTTTGGGTTCTCCAAGGAGTCAGAGATTCTCTTCTGGATGAATTGTATTCTGGTGAATGGGGTGTTCATGAATCAGAAGTCAAGAAAGTTGTTCAGAGTCGAAGACCTGGTAGTAAGCAAAAGGGCAAATATGTTCAAGATGAAGTTAGACATCAAGCAGATTTGGTCTGGTTCATCATCAATGCTTTGGATGGTCGAGTTTTCGTTTGTGGAAGCAGTAAAGGGATGGGTGAAGGTGTCGAAGAAGCCCTTGTAGATGTTGCCATGGAGAAGGGCAATTTGGATAGGGAAGAAGCAAAGAACTTCTGGAAGTTGAAGAATGAAGCTGGGCAATACATTGCCGAGACTTGGTGATTAATTTCACTTTATTGTTCTTTCCTTCCTGCCTTGAGTCTCGGGTTTTCAAATACCAAAGATGGGATTACGATGCGAATGAAACAAGGATTGTAAATACGTAGTGGATTTTCGATATCGTTTGCCATATTTGGACTGTATTATACGCATGTTCAATGGGTGGAGAGCTGTCTTTCTTTTATGCAATGGATGGCGGGGTTCTTTGGCTACACATTTTGCATATAGGATATTGACTGGGTAAATTTTGGTTGTCAATAGGGCGTTGAACGGTGTTCAGACTGGCGAAATGGGATATGAGAACAACAGCAAGAGAACAATCCAAGCAATTGGGATTACATTGATGGGAGCTATATGATGGGATAGTGAATGCAAGACAGCGAGTAGATACTTCTGTCCGAATGACCGTGTGGAATACTGTGCCATACAGATAGCTCATAAATGAAAATATTTAAAAATCATAATCGTATTCTTCGAGTTTGATGAATCGTGAGTTTACACAATTGTCTCAAATATTTTCCGTTCACCAGGTTCATTGAACTTCATTCATCGAAACCATGCGCCCGTACAGATCCGCAATCAATACCCCGCTTATCCGCAACAATTCCACCAATAGCAGAAAGAAGCGCACCGCACTCAGATCCGCCCCACACCAACTCTATATGTAATGAATATGTCAGCGGTCCATCAATTATGGAATCCTTAGAAATCTTGACCAATTTGTGGAGCCGGGAGGGTCGAAGCTTGGTGAGAGCTTAGATATCACGATATCTTGATGGGGAGGGGAGCCGAGAGGAAGGGGGGAAGCAGGCCGATCGAGTTTAGCTTTTAATGAATTATTGAAAATTAAAAATTTTATTTATATATTTATAAAATCTTTATTTTTAATAAAATATATAATTTGAGAATAATAGGCATGCTAGGTAGGTTGGTACGTGTTTACTGTGTCAGTGGAAGAAGCAAAAAGTATGAGGGAGGTGAATCATTTGATTAATTGATTGCTTGATTTGATACGGGGTTGGTATTAGTAAGGTTAGGTAAGGATTGGAAAGTAAAACATGGGTATTAGAAATCTTTACTTTTTGGGGGGGTGATTGGATGGATTTTGGATGTTGGGTCTGGATGGGATGGGATGGGATGGGATGGGATGTTGGATTTGCAATGGCGACATGAGATTGGGAATCGCGAACGGGGTTGAATAGTGCTCTGTCCTGTCCTGTCAATGTGTCTCTCTTAAGAGAGCGGGGCTAAGAGCGGGCCGTGTTTTAACTTTTGCATACAACGTCGGTTTGGGTCGATTGTTGTAGGTATAAGAGGGCTTGATGTTCACCCTTTTGGAGATTCTCAATTTTCTCTTTCTCTATTCACATCTTGCAGCTTTGTATCTCGCAACACATTCTCGATTTTCACGCACACAACATACATCCATACAACGTATATACACTCAATTCTCAAACCTCACCACACAAACCACCAATCATGTCTCCATCAACCCAATTCATCGATCTCCTCAAGGCCCGTCGTACCATCTACGCTCTCAGCAACAAATCCACCATTCCCGATAGCAAGATCCAGGAGATTGTCGAGCAAGCCGTTTTGCACGTTCCTTCCTCGTTCAACTCGCAAAGCACGAGAGTGGTTTTGTTGCTCAAGGGTGAGCATGAGAAGCTTTGGGATATTACCAAGGAGGTTTTGAAGGGGGTTGTTCCTGAAGCTCAATTTGAGGGAACCGCTAAGAAAATTGATGGATTTAGAGCGGGTTATGGAACCGTAAGATTTTTATTTTTTTTGCTTTCCGTTTTATTGTTCTATTGTTTGATATTGAATCTTTGGTTCTGTAATATTGGTTTCGGGGAAGTAAACTAATGGAAACATCAATAGGTCCTTTTCTTCGAAGATAGAAAAGTGGTCTCCGGTATGCAATCCGCATACGCTTCCTACGCAGACAAGTTCCCCATGTGGGCTAGTCAGAGTGATGCCATGACCCAATATGCCATCTGGGTTGCTTTGGAAGCTGAGGGATTGGGCGCAAACTTGCAACATTATTCTCCATTGATTGATGCTAAGGTTGCTTCTGAGTAAGTTTTTTCTTTTATTTCTTATTTTCCTCTGGAGAAGTGGGGATGTGAGGGTGGGGTTGGGGAAGATGAAGATGAAGATGAAGATGAAGATGCTATGAAGAGGGATGGAAACGAATACATAACTAACATCGAATCTTCTAGATGGAACATCCCAGCTGACTGGGAGCTCAACGCTCAACTCGTTTTCGGTACTCCTGTTGCCGGAGCTGGAGAGAAGACCTTTCAACCTCTCGAGGAGAGATTCAAGGTTTACGGTGCTTAGATGGGTATTTGAGGATATAGTAATAATTGTGGAGGCAAAGGGCTCGGGTAGCAGTGGATTTACGATAGATCGAAGTGCTAAGATATTGCAAGTAACGGGGGCAAAACAGCAGATGAGGGTGGATGCAGACAAACTGATCATACCATTACTGATACGAACATAGAATGGTTTAGATTAGAATAGATTAGATGAATGATACGACATGATATGAAATTGAGAAATTCAGCTGTTCTTTGCTTCTATTTGGGGGATGTGTAAAGGAAAATACGATGATGAACGCAAGTGCGTTGTGCGGAAGTTGGGAAATATGTCGATATTGATATTGATATTTGTGTCATCGTTCGACCGTTCATACGATACTACTCGAGAGAATGATGGAGTAGAAAGGGAGATCTGAACAAATGATTTGATATAAATCTTCATCTTTGAGATGCATAATTTAAATGGCATAGCATACATAGCATGGTAAAGGCCATGCTCTGGCTTTCGAATATGCATATCGATTCTCAAGATCACCGCAGGATTATCAAGATTGGCCAACACAGCTAGCTACGTAATATCTCTCTCCAACGCGAGAAATTTGGAGGAGAGTATGGCTGATGCAGTCCATAAAAATGCAAGCGGTGAATATTGTTTGTTATGCGAAATTTTTCCCCACAGCCGGATTCGGGAATATAAATTCTTTGTGTGAAACGTTTGGATTCCGCTGGACCTGTCTTCGAGATGGTATGTCTGCTACGGTGGGATGCGACGCGATATAACGGTGATTGCTGTAGCGCCGAAGTGGAGGAATAGTCGACCGCTTAGAGAGCTTACTCTTCTGGAGTAATTAGGGGAAAAGGAGATCTTCGTCTCGGGGGTTCCTGATGAGGGCTTGGAGTGCTACAGAGTTGAAAGTGGATGAGGAAGTACGGGTTGGGTTGGGTGGTTTCTTGATCATAGGAGAAGTAGGATCGATATAGTTAGGATGGTTGTTTGGGGGAGTGTGGTAAAGATACCTGGGACTATATGCGCATAGATAGCATAGAGATGTTTCGATAAGGGGGTTGAGTCAACTGGATCGAAATGATGTTGTGAGGCATGGCAATTCCGGGGCGAATTACCGAGCTAGCTGATGTTAGACACATTAATTTTCCTGCCATTTGATTCTCACAAATCATGACAGCAAGACTGAAAGGCAAGGCGAAGGGAAAGTTTTGGAGTATAAAAGATGACTTGTAAGATCATTCAACATCATACTCTGATAACGCTGTCGATTATTTACACAAAAGATCTTAATCCATGATATGGTATGGTAATACTGTTCCCCAATCTTCCAAAGGCAACAATGTCGTCATTTTCTCTCAATTGTCTATATACATCTGACCCAATGGTTTGGTTGATATTCATCCTTGTGCCTGAAATACTCATAGCACTACATTAAGTTTCTCGCCATTTACCATTTCTGGATATGGAGAAGGAAGCGATAAACACGGCTTCGAAAACACTCTGAAAGCAAATCTTTCATCTCCCACAAAGTTCTCACAGCCTATTTCAGAACAAGACAACCAGAGAGCGAATCTTTCCGCTACCTTGATTTCCATCCATGAGTGCTCCAGTCATTTCTTCATACGGCTCTGTCTAACCATCAAGACCACCGAGTAGGCGTATGGTAAGCTCTTGTAGTCCTGTGAGACCCACCAGCATAGAATATGCACGACGCCGGGTGCCAATATCATGCGGCGCAAAGTGCGGGTCTTCGTGAAGGTCTAACTTGCAGGTAAGATATGGCATACTGAGTTGATTTGGTTCAGACGTTGGCGTAGAATTGAACGCTCCATGTAGAAGAAACGGATTATATACCTAAAGAGATAATAGTCTGATGCGACCGTGACCAGTGTGATATACCAGTTTGTGATGTTCCCCACAAATAATATATGCTCTTGTATAAAGTTTAGGTCGGCAAAGTCGTCTTGAAAATTATAATATGCAAATGTCATGCGTCTTTCATCCTATTAATCTGCTGAATTATCCCCAGGGTAAAAGTTATCGCCTCACGCCTCAATTTCCTGTCATGTTCACAAGAGTGCTACATGACAGGTACCCTTAATCCCAATAATATGTCCATTGCGGCGAACCCATAGCTTGATCTGCCCATCCTTTTCCTGGTTCATTACCTCCAGCGCCCGCGCATACAATCAATGGCAGGAAATGTTCTTGTCCCTTCTCAGGATGCGCATCCTCAGCACCGGTCCATTGCCTCCAATCTTCTAGCTTTTTACCGCGTTCTTCAGCATCGGCTATTTTCAATGTTTCTGTCAACCGATATGACCATTCTTCATTACGTGCTTTGTATGCGGGAGTATTCATGACACCAGAGAACATGAGACGAAGGTTATGAAATGACGGCATGCCACTACCAAGAATGGCGATTCCGCGAGAGCGCAAAGGTGCCAAAGCCTGGCCCATAGCATAATGTTGGGCAGGAGAATTCGACCGTAAAACGGAAACTTGCACAATGGGGATCTGCGCTTTTGGTGCAATGAGGAGGAGGGGAATAAATACGCCGTGGTCCCAGCCTTTTTGGAGATTGGTGGTCAGTAAAATGAATCAAAAAGATGGCATTCAGTAATCAAACCTCTCTTCTCATCCAACACAGGTTTTAATCCTGCTCCATCCAATAGCTCGAAAACCTCCTTCGCTACTTCTGGACTTCCGGGTGCAGGGTACTTTAATTTATATGTTTCCGATGGAAATCCAGAGTAATCATAATACAAATCGTGGTGCTGAGCGCTGCTTATATGAGGACGTGTCTCGGTCCAATGCGCAGTAACTAATACAATAGCCTTGGGGGGATTCGAAGTCGAGGAGTTGGGTGAAATGCCTAGTATTTCTGGAACACGAGTGCTCATGGACTTTATGAGTTCGGCATGACCTGGGTCGTTCATAACTGGCATGGGACCACCACCATGGCATACGGATATTACCGGAGCAAGAGGAGTGGAGCTTGAAGTCGACATGCTTGATACTGAAGAGATTGAAGCCGGGCAGGTAAGCTGAAATATGTTGCTATATTGGCGGCAGACGTTTAGTAAAGTTGTAGCTCGATGAATGAGGCGCATGAGGTGCAGGAAGAAATGCCTAGAAAGTAGCAGATCAACAGGATATTTAAAGTTAGACTCGACAGATGTTAGTACGTAGCAGGAGGGTGTAGAGCAAAAATTATATATGGTGTGTTCAGGGTCTGTTGTGTATGAACTGGTCTAATTACGAGGAATACAATGCGGGATGGAGATGGATTGGTAATGATGTGAAATCAATTGTGTAAGCAGCGCCAAAACGCGCTTCGGCGTCCACACCCCTGTGTCGCGAACCTAAATTCTATGCCCATAAAAATCATTACCGACGTATACAAAACTTTCATCTCCGGCTATTCTGTCAAAAATCACAGTACATGTCACTATTTCCGCTGAATATTTTCTATCCAAATCAGAACTAGCGTTCTGAGAATCCCCCTCCGTTTGTGGAATCTTGAGCTGCTTTATCTATTGAGTCTAGGTACAGATCTTTTTGCACCTTTGTAAAGCAACAGTGACATTTTCTTCACCATGCTCCTATTTTGGAATCACAGAAATCATCTTTCATGGGAATGATAGATACTACAATCGTCGGAGTACTTTCAAAAAGCTTCCGTGAATTGAACACACTCTCATCGTACCTCTCCATCTGCTGTTGTAGTTGTCTCTTTCTTCCTTTTCATCGCTTCAGCTATAGCCCCGATAATGAATAAATATTTTGAAGGGCTTCTACCTCCTGGTTATCTCTGTTTACAAATGTCTATGAAAATTTCAGTACAAAAAGACTAAATGCAACATACTAGGCATGTTGCAAATAGACCGAAAAATGGAGTGGGAATGTTAGATTGAATGACTAGCGATTTACCATATGCAATTGTCGAATTTTGACTTTTTCCACGAATGCCGGAGAAACAACGGGCGAAGATGGGTAGATTTTATATCAAGACGGCGTCATAACTTTTTCTAAATAGCAGCTGTACGGACTATATTACTGTAGGATGGATAACACCCTTCCTACTGCTTGGAAATGATGAAATAAATTTGTCTGGAATCGCGGCTTTGTCGAATACAGGACAATCGAAGTTACTCCTTGATTCGGAAGACTTTTTATGAAGCTAGGGTACCCTAAAATGTAACTATTTCAGTGTGTAGAACCACAGTACTCCTCCCATCTTACTTGAGAAGTAGACATTTTTCTCTGAATTAGAAAACTTCATGAATTGACAAGAAGAAATAAGCTCTCGAATCCAATCATACAAATTTGATAACATGAAGTTATTGCGAGTGCAGTTCGTGGAAGTGATGGAGTCTCAAGGTGTACTCATCATTTTAGTAGTGCACTAAAAGCATCTGGACTAGTGCCTTCATCTCAGTGGCGATGGTATCTGGAATGTCTGCTTTCAACCAAAGACACAACTAATGATATGTACCCCGGTTCAATTGGGTTTTCAAGGCGCCGGGCAAACAGGTATGTCGTTCTTTGCCTTTCGGACGCCGTGTAAGTTTCTATCCAATGTCCGACTTTTTGTGTTTATTCGAATAGGGAAGATGAGAACCGACAGAGAAAGGGATGAAAAATCACATAACTGTTGGTGAGGGATGATGTTGTGGCTCTAGTAATCTAGTCTGTGGTTCTTCCGCTCACCAGCCCCATCATTGTTGGCCCAATCGCTGAGTTTTTATCATTGACAGATATCGGAAAGCAGAGATATTCTCTCACAAAGGTATTCAGTAGAGAGACCCTAATACCTGCCTGTTCAGGCTAGTAATGGAATGTTTCAACACGCTCATTCTATCGCGCTTTCTTAAATCCGGTGTTCCAATCTAGCCAGAATATTTACGCGAGAACCCCCTAATGTAGCGTAACGTTAACGATCTACGTTACCCATCAAAGCTTTTTTTCAGTTCAATCTAATTGCTGTCAGACAGCATCTTCGATAAGAACAGCTTTTCGGGGTCACACGGAGAGCGAAGTTGTACCCGTGATAGCCGAAACACGCATTTGTCAATAGATTTGGGAACTGACGTCCCGGGAACAGATGAAAAAGACAGATATGAACCCGAAAAAATCACTTCTCGTCATTACCAAACAAGTATATAATGTATCTGTGATCACATAAGATATAGCCACGCGAAGAGCACTGGTGGTCTTCTATTCTACCTCTGCGAATCAAGAATCGCATTTTAAAGAGAGTCGTGACTAATCTAAATCTCGAATCTATCAATTTTCGACTCTATTATTCCACTGGGAAGTCAAATTGATCAGGTTGTTCGGTGGGGATGCAGAGCGGACACTACAAATCCAAACGTCAATGATTATTAAAATGACATCGCTCAATATTAAAGAGAGAATAAGATGTGATAGGATAGATCTAGTACATGATGATCATTCCTTAGGCGAGATCTAAGCGATTAGAAATTATTCGAATCGACACGAATCCTACTACAAACACACTTCACCAAGAATATAACTCGAGATAAAAAAAAATTAGATCAAGATTTTCAAATATAGCCTCTTTATATCCCAGGCCAAGCCCAAGAATACAATGGGACCCGCCTCAGAGACAGTGTAATACTGAGGGAGTTCCAAGTTTCATCATCCGCTATTAAAAGCCGGCATTCATAAAACTTGCCAGGGGGTGTCAATCCCCCGGCGATAGCCTACGGTCCCCACATCCAGTTCGATTGATCGTTCGCTCGTCTTTCGATAGTTCACTCTTCATCGTATCGTCCTCCACCAAGTTGCATTTGACCTGCACAAGTACGAATACTTGCTGCCCTGCAACCCAGATGGTCGGTCGATCGCTCGTTAGTTTGTAATTTGTTTCGTCGCTCTTCGTGTCGTCCTCCACCAGATTGTATTTGACCTGCACAAGTACGACTACCTGCTGCCCTGCAACCCAGATATTCGGTCGACCATTAGGAGTGTCGTCTTTCATCTTCATTCTCATCTCCTTCTCCTCCTTCTCCTCCTTCTCCTCTTCTATTCTGGGATCCGAAGGAAAAGAATTTGGCGGGGGGGGGGGGCAATGAAGGTATTTATAGACTTCGGTCTGCACTATTGCTAGCTTGGTGATCTGGAAATCCCCCCTTAGTCTCGTTAAATATTGACCAGTAATCTTCGTGAAGCTTCCTTTACTGATTAGAATGAGGTTAGCCTTTTGCAAGAGCGATTGATCCCGCTAGTTGACTCTTCACCTTCTCGAAATTTCTCACTTTTCTTCTCTTCTAAATCTCTATAATATTTTTCTGGTATGGGAATATGGCCTATTCTAGCGAGATTACGATGTGTATTGTCAAATGTTGAATGCTCCAAATCATAGGATTGATCTTTCTATAACCCAGCATTCACCTTCGTAGTCACAATACCTAGAATATGCTCGATTGATGCTTGTCTTTATGTATTTGAGACCTCTCACGTGCAATTGGACCTAGAAATGAACCTGAGTATAGTGAGTTTTGCCAAATTCATTCCTTCTCTCAATAGATTTATACAATAACTACTCATTCGCTCAACAAAGTCCGCCATCCCAAAGACTCATCCCAATAGCATTATCCCTTTCTTGCATTGCAACGATACGAAAACGATAATGTAACTTAAGGCTTTTCTTACTATTGTTATTTATATCTTACATTCATAAATCGACGGGTGATCTTCCTTGGCGAATATCGTTTTTTCAAGCTGCAAATTCCTTTCTCTATGTACATTTCTATCAACATTCTTCTAAATTTCAATCATGCATTTCAACCATAAAAGCTTTCTGGGAGCAGGCCTACGCCCGAGATCATCCAAGAAATCGTTCCTAGTCAATAGCAGCCTTTCAACATTTTCCCAACCCATACGCTTACTCCATTTACATATTTATCATATTCACCTTTTTTTTTTCATAAAAAATGATTCCATGACTGACAAATTCACCTAGAAGAAGAGATCGCTCGATAACAGATGGACATCAATAATTCAAATAGTTTTGAATTCATGATCTAAGAAGTATTGAGATTATTTTATGGTCAAGAACGTTAGCACATGAGATGACTAACCACCTTAGGGCTTGGTTCAAACGAATAGCTTGAAGTCTTTTCAGAATTTTGAGACTCATTTGCGGGGTTCGTCTATCGTAGAAGGAATTCTCCCAAAAGGAGTACAGTCGTCAATAAATCGCTTACATCCAGTAGCGTTATGTAATAAGCGATGTCAGTTGGAATAAGCATGGAGAATGTTGTCTTTATATCCTAGTCCATTGTTTGTAGAGATATTTCAGTAAAATGAATAGTTGGATACGTGATTACCAGACTCTGTATAGACTCAAAATTGATCGATCTCCAAGATCACTCACATAAACGATAAATCCAAAGCTTCGAAGCATTTTGTTCATTCTTTTGTCGATCGAAAAGAATGACTATTCGACTTGACATGAAATACAGACATGGTATGTATTCTTCTGTGAGGCCAATGACTTGCATGAAGATCGGCATGTGCTAACTAGCCAAGGCCCATTAGTGCTATTGATCAAGGACTGAGCTTACACTGAGGAAGGTTTTCACTATCATGACCGAAAATTATTCCAGCTGACCTTATCAGGAGGACACAACCACGTTATACTGTTTCGAATACTTGACTATATCTAGTCTTATCTAACGAAGCAAAACTCAATTGAAAAAGAGTCGCTCAAGTTATTAAAGACTCTTTGTCAAACAATTTGTATGGAGTTTACAGGTGAAATTGTGAAGTGATTGCTTAATCAGATCAAATAGATGGTCGTCCCGTCTCCCTCAAAATGCCAAGAATGACTATTTCCCAAAATAGAAACATACCCCTGGTTATTGCGTGCTCTGAGATCTGCAACATTCATTGATATGATTCGTCGCGTGCACCAAAAATCTAGCCTTACCCGTTTCCGTTTTATTACTGTTGTCATTTCCCGACGTTCACGATACAAAATATCTAATCTCAAAAATCTCCCTTTGTGCAACATATTTTATTCAAAACATGTTAACGCCATAGTAATAGCTATCAATCATGACTCTCTCTACCATTCAAACAACCGGCCGCGCTGTGCTGCGACGGCCACATTTTCCAAGCCATCGTAAACAAATAAACCTCACTTCAAAGAGACACAACTCCAACAACTCTACCCCTGTATCCCATTCGAATCCCTCCGCAGAGAGCTCCCCGAATGGCACTGCGATTCCTATTCCTGCGACTATCGCGAATGTGCCAATATGGCAACGGCTTGGTCCTTTGACCCGATCATTTCAGGCATACGGTCGATCGCAACGGAAGCGTCCTTACACT
Organism: Botrytis byssoidea; assembly: GCF_014898295.1. NCBI lineage: Eukaryota > Fungi > Ascomycota > Leotiomycetes > Helotiales > Sclerotiniaceae > Botrytis > Botrytis byssoidea. The sequence continues at coordinate 1,104,581 of NW_024065852.1, read as the reverse complement.
ACGCAATTCTGCAGTTCGTTGGTAATATATTTCCTAGGGGATCTATCGGCGCAAAGCATCTGCGGAGATGATTATGATTGGAAGCGTACATTGAGGGCATTGTTTATCAGCATGGGAAGCAGCATTCCGTCTTACAAATGGTTTGTCTCCTTGTTCAATCACCCTGCAATGGGGAAGGCATGAGGAAATTAGCTAACAATCCAAAGGTTTATGTTTCTCTCCAACAACTTTAACTACTCCTCGAAAGCCGTTTCCCTCGCTACGAAAGTCGGTATCAATCAGATGTTCTTTACTCCTATATTCAATACATATTTCTTCGGCATGCAATCTTTGTTGTCCGGAGACAGTTTGCCAGACGTCGTCGAGCGTGTGAAGAGGACTGTTCCAACCAGTATGATGAACAGTATTAAATTATGGCCCGCGGTCACAGCAATTAGCTTCGCATGGATTCCACAAGAACATAGAAGCATATTTGCCGGAGTAATTGCGATTGGTTGGCAAACTTATTTAAGTTTCCTGAACAGACGAGTAGAGGGCGAGATGGCCGGAGGCATCGAGAACACACAGAAAGAAGTTGTCAAAGCTCCCACGCCGAAATTGCCAAAAGATACCACAATTAGAAAGGAGTCCACCAAAGAGGCCCAGGAGCAGAAGGCCGAGGCTTGATCAGATTGCGTTGTTATTTATTCGCGGCGTGATTTATAGACATATATGGGCAAGGCATAGACATTATACCGGATTTTTGGGTCAGCCAGCCACCGGCGCAATAGGTATTGGATAAAGGGATAAAAATAGAAGGCACGGCGTTCTTATAGACTTGACTTGGGTAGCATTTCCCCTTAGCGAGAGATTCTAGATTTTGGCTTAACATCTACACGAGAATTAATAATTTCGTTTCTTTTGTATTGAATTTTCTTGAAATTGTGTTAATTGCCAATTTTGTCTCCTTTACATGATCAAGTGCTTGGTGTTGTCGAACTGAAAAATATCTGTCGAGAGATACTCAGATACGCAAGTATGCCTCGAACCTCCAAGATTTTTAGACTTTTGAAAACGTACAATGTATTGTTCGATTTCAAGATTCTTCAGGCAACACTTGTCAATGATGTGAGCATGCTATTGGATGTGAGATGGATGCAAAAAACTTCATCTTATTTTTGAAATTGTCTTAGAAAATTTGACTAAAATACCAACATTTGCGTTGGGAGAGGGATGATTTTGGGAGCAGATGAAGGGGGAGATAGATGTCAAGAATCAGGAGTCTGTCATTTTCATAACGTCATGCACGAGATTGAGACAGAGAGATGTGTTTGGGAACGCTCTCAGGTGAAGATTTTGTCATTTCAGTACCAGTATAACATGCAATCATCAGCCAAGCTTCTAGCATTTCTTAAATGAGAACAAAGGTGCCCAAAGTACTCCCCAGATTTGCTCCATGTTGCTGGTAAAATATACACTCCTTCAATGCCATAAACTTGCAGGTAGATCAAAAGAGAAAGCTCTTGGAGAATATGAAAAGGACCTTGGATTATATCAGAGTATGTCGATGGTGTGCTTGCTCATGGATGATACTTCGAAAGATAACTCTCGATATCCAGCATGCACGTTTATGCTGGTGAAGGTATCAGGCGAAACAAAGTGACTCTCAGAGTTGCAGCTTTCAATTGCGACTTGTTCTCGCTCTGAAAGTCATGTAAGCGAGGGCCGAGTAATGGCATGAATGAAGAATCGAGACATACCGATGGGAAAGCTTGAGCTAAATGAATCTGGTAAGATGCTGAACAATCGAATTTCGACGAAGTGGAGAGTAATGCACAATATTGCACGAAAAGCGACCTTGCTTATAATGCTTATGCACAACTCCACTTGCGTCGACAAAGAGCGCTCGAATTCTCCGTCTCTCTTATCTCCACTTTTGTCTGCATAACATTAGCAATGAAAAGATACCCAAGCCATGGAACAATCTCACCTGAACGGACTCGCGAGAAACTGATCTTCACTTCTTTTTCATGGCTTGGGCTTGAGAGATATCGAGCATGGCTCTGTGACATACAGGCATGTATCGCACAACCGTATTCAAATTATCTCAAAGCCAGGATATGGAAAAGATGTAAATGTCAGCGACTTCAATAAATGTGTTCTTTTGGACCAAGAGATGAGATAATCAGCTCTTGTTGGAGACTACTGTTTGGTGTGTTCATGACGACTCTTTGGAGTAATGAATTGTGTGAAGACTGTCCAGAGGGGTCTCACAGCGGAGACGTTGTTTGTTTGTCTAAAGGCCGATGTAAGTACTTGACGTCATCTGCTTGGACTTTTCCGCAGAAGTATGATAAATTTAGCCTTGCCTTTCTTTAAATTGAATAGAGGATGTGTTGAGAAGAGCATCGCTCATCTTTCGGATGATAGGGTGTGGCACATTCGCATGAATCCTTTCCCCTAACCTCGACCCAAACAATGATCGCTCGGGCAGAGTCTATCTTGTGCATGCTTTACATGTCTCTAGACGTCGCTCTAAAAGACCATTGCAATCTTGTTAGTATCATTGACTTCATCCTCATCCACTTGGATAATTCGATTTCTCGTGGGCTCGCACCTCAGCATCTGCATTATTCCCAAGTAGATCCGAGACTTTGATCCAAACTTTTTGATTTATGTTTCAGCATTTGCCGTGGACCTAAGAGTCTCTCCTTCTTTTCATAGCTGGCCCGATTCGCTTCCAAGTATGCAATACACTAATAACTTTCCACCAATCGATCTTCAAGCTGGATATTTCCAGACCGCGGAGAGAACAGTGACTCTTGGTTCTTTAAATTGATAGACGAAGCAATCGCTCGATACGTCGTAGTAGATTTCAATGTCTTCTCAGCCAGCGGTTCATCGTCTTCGCTTATTTTGCATGCATTCCATAGAGTTATAGTAATGGTCTTCTCACAAGCACTCATTGTCCTTTTTGATGCTCGTAAACCACATGAGTCATGCTCCACTACCATTCATTTATTACGATAGATACTACCGAGTTGTTTCAGCCAGTTATTTCCAGTGTGGCAATTTTAGAACCAGATTGATCGAGGGTGCTAATTTCAGTCTAGTATCAATCTTGTGGGAGAGATTGGTCTAATTGCTTTTCGTTTCCTGAAGTAAGATTTAAGCCCACGCCAGTGCTTTGTCTTCCTCCATAGAGTCCATTCTTACTACCTTCCACTTATATCCATGATTTCCGTAGCTAGGCGTAGGTAAAATTGGTATTACGATGAGAACTGTGAAGTCGATACAGTACTATGGTTCATATTGTTGTGATATTGACTAGGGGACCAGAGGCTGAGACTATGGAACCTATATGTTGCAGTGCCGTGGTAGCGCAATTGAACGTTCCGAGTCACTTTCTCCCAAACGAGATGAGGTCATCTTGATTGGCTGTTGTATGGCTACAATAGTTCTGAATCAAACAACCCTCGAGCCTATCGGAAAACATGTTTCCGAGCTTAAGCGGCACGGGCTCTTCAAGACCTTCGCCTGGTAAATTGATGGCGAAAGATTTGAGTTGGCTGTGTACAGATGCTTCTGCTTGTCGGATCCAGCTTTCTCTTATTCTGAAGCCGAGAGTCTTCACTTATTATTGTAAATTGAGGATGATCCATGACCTCCGCCGAGCCGCCGGCACCTGCTTCAATATAGGCCTTCGCCCTGCATCTACATGGACTGTGCGATTGGATTTTTGAATTAGTTATAAATATCGACCATACTCCGGTCATCTCCACATTTGATCAGGTACTTTCGAGACGACCAGTTTGTCGAAAAAACAGCGGATTGAGACAATTTTATGCTTCATCATGTCACCCCGATTTACTACTCATTGTTGAGTTTATTTCATCTTCAAAAAAATCCGCTCCAAACCACAGACATCATTTGTCAATTCATGACTGGCGTTAAATGTCCCTACCTCTATCGAGTGAGATTAGATAGATGGCCAATGGAAGACCACAGCCAGCATCCTTTCCAAAGTGAACCCACAGAAGACTCCTCGGGCTGGTAGGCTCATATGACAGTCGACTAAGTAGAATAGCTAGGTTTGTATGCCGGGCTCGCGAGTTGTGAAATAGCCAGGTAATGGCACATGATTCGTTTCCAATTCTTTTTCTTCGGGAAGAGAAATTTGTTCGGTATCCTTCCGGGGGTATTGAACGAATCTACATGTGCCGGGTAATCTGGAGCGTTTCTTTGCTCTAACTCTGCTCTTAGGACCGAAATGCGAGGTATCCAACGTTTCAGCAAGTCGGGAAGTTGAAAAGTTGGCAAGATCGCGCATTGCTCTCATTTCCCTCCAAGCCAATGCTAGTTTGCAATGAATCCTACCCATCCAGAGATGTCAACACTAGCTTGGTCAAAGGCTCGAATGTATCATGCTTACGGCATCTCTCTGCTCTCAGAGCACCCGAGAGACAGAATTACCTCAACTTTCCTTTCACGACGATAATTCTGGTACATTTACTACACGCAGTCCCTCATTGGGGATATTGTAGGAGACATCGAATGAGCACCTTGTACCCAGAATTACTGTTGATCCATCTCATAATGGAGATGGAGGCAATTTTCACAATAACAAATAGCCTTGGTAGTCTCAAATTTTCTTTCTCCTGGGAACTCCGCGTGCCAGATATCTCGATATATTGATGTCGTTGTGTGGCTCGCGTTCTTCTTGAAGAGAAACCAGTTCATCGTATGATGAACATGCAGCAAACTCATAAATGCAAAACCTGCGGCGAGATAATGATTCCCATTGCTGCAATATTCTGGTGTTCCCTTATTTTTACGTCCTCTGGAATTAGGAGGATATGGTGAATGATGCCTGCTGGTATTCTTGCATCAATCGACTTATTGCACTCCAAATTGCGTCTGCAATACGTGTTCTCCACATCACACTCGACGCAGGTCCCGTCCGATGTGACACTCTATTTCGGGTCGAACATTGGTCTTCCGTTGGGAATTCTCCTATGATCCCATTACAAAAATCTGAAATAATGAGCCTTCTAGACCATATGCCCCCTCAATCCAAATATATCAGAATCAACATCCATTCGCTCACAATTTTTCGCTCACGTACTTCCGGTATCAAATTATTCATCTGCTGTAAATACTACAGACTTTCCGGACCAGGAAGATCTAAAGTTATAGTACGTCTTCGACGAGACATCTCCTGGAAATCCATCCGGAACCTCTCTTTCTGGTGTAAATCATATCAACAGCCCAAGATAGAACCGCATAGACAGCGCTCAAGCTCTGTTTGAGCAAGACGGTGACCTCCTTGGACAGAAGGAACGATCTTCCAACCCTCCAACCTAGACCGTTTTTTCAAAGAAAATCCTGAACTTATGAGTGCTTGTCTGTATGAGTTTTCGTAGTGAATCAGTCCATCTAGTACAGTGACAAGCGTGTACAATCTTGGGAATTGTTTTCTAACATCCCCTGGCGTTGTACGAGACCGAGAAAGTAGGTTCAAGTATTCAAAAGGGTGGAATTCTCTAACGATCTCGTCAATCAATTTCCGCATGAGTTAGTAAGTGGGTTGGCCGATGATCACATTCTGCGGAACTAGTACTGTAACTCTGCTTGGCCTGCTTTTTACTGGGGTAGCATCCTTCGTCGATAAATTCTCGCACCAATATAGCGAAAGATGAAGACTAAGGGCCACATCCATGGCCTTGCACACCAAGAATTACTTGCTTTAATGCCCGTTTTCCCTCCTGTACAGAAAAATAGCTTCTGTGTTGGCGGATGTTTATCTGTGCTATTCGAATAGTCAACCGTTGCCTGTAGATATCTAATGAGGAGGAGATCTTGAATCCAATAGTCACAGAATAAAGCCTCGACGTAATCTGGAACCAACTGATGGCCTATCATCTATCTGAAGAGTGTCGTCCCAAATAAGTTACGTTAGTCAGAGTCTTCGAAATTTGGATGACCGTCGACAAGGAAGGCCAGCAAAATGTAGTGTACTCATCATAGCTATTGAATGATACGCAAAAGAAGATGACACTCCGTTGAGAAAACATCCTCACTTGGTATTTAGCGGTCCTTTTTCGCGTCCACTCTCGTTCCAGGCAGACTCAACCAGTTGGATATTGGTAATGCCCATCCAGATGACATTGCTGCTGCTTCTGGAACGTAGTTAAGCGATGTATGCCATTCCCCTCTCATTTTTCTCATTGCTTCCCTCTAAAATGCGTTGATTATACGCATTCAGCCGCTGACACCCTGCCTCATAGCAGGTATTAAGGGCTGTCACTCTTTCATTTTGAGTGTCTTGAATCTTGACATTACTTTTGCTTCTTTATGTACCGTGTCGGCGCTTAGTGTAAGATTGGACCTCTGTGCTAGCCAGTAAGTTCGACGGGGAGTTAAACTTCTTGACTGTTTTGATAAGATTTAGAAGATATCGTCAAGCTGAAAGGGGCAATAACGGCCAATTAGTGATCAAAAAGCCCTAGAGGAAGTCATTGGTCTGTTTAGAACGCACAGTCCCTTCCAATAACAGAATATTTGTAGTCAACCCCGAATATATTAGGCGTGGGCTGTGACTCTGCAAGTGTGACCGTAGCGGCTTGGTCGCAACCTTTATTTGATCGCTGTTACTGAGATAGCACTCAAAATTGTGTTTGATGGCGTGGAGTAACTTTTGACGAATAGTGTGGAGATGTGTAGGGTACCAGTCGAAGATTTCTAAAGACGTTGGAAGTGTGTAATGTGGAGTCGCCTGCTAATATTCCGCCATAATATATTCGAGAAGATCAATGACATCCTTCATCAGCTTGATGACTTAACCCGCTAGAGTATGCATCTCCCAGCTGCTCGAAATCCTTCCTTCACTCCAACTGCATCATTATCAGCGACAAGTATCAAGACAGATGTATGACTAGTGACTTACAGCTATGAACCTTCCTGTATGAAGATATTGAAGGTGTCGAAAGTCCGACGGCAAATGTTGTAGCAAATCTTAGGTCTGCTAGGCGCTCGCGCGGCTTGATAGTTTGCAGAGGCTATCCCAAAACCACCTTGAGACTTCGGTAACGAGCCTTCATATTAAGCACGCCAGAATCCTCAGACACTTTCTATTAGATTCCCTCAGAGTGGAAGAGATGTGGAACAAATATCAGTCCTTACTTGTTGGTAAGTGGTTTGAAATGAGATTGAACCTAATAGCGTTGATTCTCTAAGCAATTATAGCCCAAAGCTGGTATGTGACCGACAGCAGTGAATAATCCGATGCGAAATAATGACGAGAGGAAGATAAAATAAGAAACAAAAAACCAACATAGCATCACTTTTGGAACAACAGTGACACAAGACAATAAGTAATTATACCAACATCAGCATCGAAATGTAGAGTTGAAAAAGGCGACCAGCACCAAAGTAAGAAGAGAAATCACGACCAGCGTGAAGAAGTAAAGACAGAATAGTGTGTGGAGAATGTTAGAGAGTATATACAGAGATCTCTGCCGATTTGTCCTGCTCAAATTCACATGATGTTAACAACGAGATCCAGCGGAACGTTGGGCAACGAGCGGTGCGTTGCTTTCCGAGACAGATTTCGTTTGTATATTCCAGCATACAAGAAGCGCGTAGAAATATATGCGCGAGAAGATGTGAAATATGCATGATATAGTGATGAAGTAGACTCGTTTGTAAAGTAAACGCGAGCTGATAGACTAGTAGCAATATTTTTGGGTGTAGTGCCAAATTTTCTCTTAGAAAAGTCGTAAAATCGTAATATCATATAAAATGCTACTAGACTAGGCTGGCTCTGGCTCCAACTGAATAAGAAAGCAAGGCTCAACACAGAGCCTCCAAAACCGTGCATGATTTCAAGCACCTCCAGTTTCAAAAAACGTGCGCTAATAAGGATACGCTCTGACTTCTTCCTCTTTCTCCAAATCAAAGCCCGCTTCGACTTGCTCCTTATGTTTCTTGTCCAAATACTCCAATAAAACCTCACCATACTTCTCCTTTCCCTTATACTTACTCACATCTTCACCCCAACTCCTCACAGCACTTGCTAGTCTTCCCGGTACATACGGTTCTTCGCATATCTCCGTAATTGGATGGAAGTATGTTCTGATAGTAAACACTACACCGCCGGATCTCGGTAGTCTCCTTAAAGACTGCCGTTCGGAGCGAAACCAATGATGTTCAATGGCTTTATTTTTCTCCGCAGTGTCCCAACTTACACTACCGGGCGCTCCATTTTCCGGACCGATGCTTGATGACCATGCAAGTTGATCGTCTACTTGAATGAAATAGTTGTTCTGAAACACCGGTTAGTACATGCGGGTAGGCATAAATCGCGCAAGTAGATGCTTACACGCTGCACGGGTCCATTGGGCTGAACTCTGCGAAAAAAGTTCATCATTCCTTTCTCTAATTTCGCTTGGTATCCTGGTACGTCGCCAGAAGTATGTATCTCGCTCAACGGCATGCCTAATTTATCCTCCAAACGCCAAAATCCCGCGAGTAAAATCGCGCCGGCAAGAAGATAGTACTGTCCATCTTCCTTCTCAAACATGATTGCCAGATCGTCTTGCGTGAATCGGGCTGCCATCTGCATTGGATCCTCTGCAAGTGGCCTTTCAACAATGTTGAATGATTCGTTAGTGAGAAGGTTGTCCATGCCAACTGGTGTGCGTTTGTAAAGTGTGGGGTAACGTTCTGGGAGATACGTGCAAAGCTCCTCAAGCAGCTCAACAGCACCATCAAACGCTGAGGGATCGGTATAGCAAGATCTAGCGCCACGTTCGATAATACGTTTAGCTTTGTCATCATGGAATTTCATGTATTGGTTATCCAATTCTTTGAAACATTAGCCAGCTAGTCTATCATCTGAGGTATGATTTATGTACCTATCCATTCATTCCAATCCATGTTGCGTAAACCCATAGTAATGTGATATGTCCCATAGCGAAATGGACGGTATGGATTTGGCTTCGTTTGCTGCACATCCCAATTAGGGAAAGGAACTGCTGTTGGGCGTTTAAACTGCATGGGCTCCCATACTATCAAGAAGTCAGCTGCTATTCATCAACCACTGCATTATACTAACCTCCTAAAGGTCTCTGTGCTTTACCGTTTTTGAAAGTCGGCTTCTCCAGGTCAGGTGTTCTCGGTCTGGTATATCTCGGTTTCTTGAACATCGTTGCAGCTCGTATTAGCAGCCATACTGCAAGGCAGACTAAACCCGCACCATAAAGCAACATCTTGGGCTTTTCGTTAACAACTCGAGCGGCTTCTGAGGTGCTGAGTCTCTCGCAGGTAGATTTGGTCCATAGTTTGAAGCCATCCCAATTCGTCTCAACCATTTTCACGATGATTCACTCTTGAAATTGAAAGCGAAGAGAATCTCGATGTGAATTTTTGAAGTGACTCGGAATGAAACATATTGATATCTCAATGAAGTCATATATTTATGTATGTGTCGTGAATTGGGAATGAATGATAAGATCTGTCGTACGCAGGACCCCGCCAAATTTGTTCTTATCGCTAGGGATTTTTTTTCCGTTTCGGGTATGGGTTATCACTGTCAAACATCACGACGGTGTACGAACACCTCATCAGGCATAGAAAATAATCTTGAGCTTGAATCACTTGGTGATAATTGATCGAGATGGTACGATTTTGATCATGAACTGAGGGGGACTTTAGGTACAATCTTTATGATACCCGCAGTAAAGAACCACTTGGTCGTAATGGAGGTATCAGAACAATGCAAACCTGTGAAAATCGTTTGGTAGTTAACATTCAACCAATGAATTTGGAAACGAAGTGGACAAAACGCCCAAATTTGTAACTGCGAGCGTCTTCAATTGAAGTATCATCATATGGATTTTATTGAACGTCGAAAAAGACCAAAAGTTTAATGGGTCAAAATTTTATTCTTAGCTACAAAGATCATACATAGTCCCCTCATGAATTATCTACCACCTCCGTTCCCATTCTGCTGGCCCGGATGCGTCCATTGATTTCCTCCATTTTGGTTTGCCCCATTTTGCTGAGCGAAGAAGGCCGGATTTATGAATGCACCTGCTGGTAAGGGAGGAGGAGGAGGCATACCCGCCCAAGGGTTCTGTGCTTGAGCAAAAGGTTGTTGGGGTTGTTGAGGCTGTTGGTATGGTTGCTGATATGGTTGCTGATAACCTTGCGGGTACATTGGCCATACTGGAGGTTGTTGAGATGGGTATTGTGGTGATGGTTGGGGTTGATATTGCTGCGGTTGATTTTGATTGCCGTAAATATTCAAAGGTGGCGGAGGTGGAAAGTTAGGCTTTGGGGGTAATGAAGCTGATTGAGAGTTGAATGCCCCCGGACTTGGAGTAGAAGGTGGTAACGCATGGCTTGATTGCGATGTATTATTATGAGAATTGGCATTTCGATCATTATGTCCGCCACCTCTTCCTCGGCCTCTTCCCCAATCTCCTCTGCCTCTGTCTCCACGACCTCTTCCTCTGCCCCTACCACCATGATCGCCACGTTGACTTGATCTGTTATAATGCGAACCCTCTTGAGGAGCTTCACTACCACTTGCCCCACCAGTAAATCCAACTGGTCTAGTAAGAGTTTTATAAGGACCATCCTCGGCTTCGTCGTAGTTCAACGCAGCACTGTTGTTACCAGAAGTATATGGTTTTTGCGAAGCATGCCCACCACGTGAGTTGCTGCCATTCTGTTGAGTCTTAACACCTCTCTTCTCTGCCCGCTTTTGCTTTATCATTCGCTTATGCTCAGCCTCCTTTTCATCATCAGAGAATTCCATTTCCTCGTCGCCAACTTCTTCGTCGTACAAGTTTGAAGCATCTGTACCTTTGTATGCTTTCAAAGCTTGTGTAAAGACGTACGTTGAATGCTGTTCAGAGTAATACACCGTAGTTCCGACAGATAGTCCTGCTTCGGCAATCGCAGCTGCGTTCGTGAATCTTACACAATACAATGGTTGTTCCACTCTGCCCAACGTTTCCGACACTACACCTATAACGCTGCGATCCTCTAAACATAGCACAGATTCTTCTCTCAATACTTGATATTCTCCACTTGTGAAAGCTTTAATGAGAATGATATTATCCACGACTCCTTCCACAGCTCCCAATTTTGTGATAGGCATTTCAGGCGTTATTGTGACATCTGGTTTAGGTATCACCTCTTCTGGAACTTCATTCTTCGTACGTAGGTGGCCTCCGGTGCGCTTTTCTCCACGTGCCATTCCATCATCATCTGAGCCCCCATCGTTTTCCGTCATTAAGATTCTTGCTTGTTCTTCTGGACTCAATAATTTGTAGGCATTTTCTCCATCCTCCTCCTCGCTATCGTCCTCAGATGAACTATCACTTGAGGAATCTGACGAAGACTCATATGGAGATGAGTCAACCTCCCATTCTGGGTGTTCCTCTTCTGTCGCTGGTGCTGCGGATGCAACGTTCGTTGCAACATCCGTAGTCACAGTCGCAGGTTGTAACAGGCCTCCTAGCATCGCCTCTAATGCATGGGTCAAATCCGGTTGATTGGCATGGCTCTCCGGTACTTGAATATCAATAGTACTAGGTTGAGATCCTAATGATTCTTCCAATGGCATATCTTTCCCTTGTTCGGCATGAATGTCTGTGGTAGATTGTGACGGCGCAATGTCCATCGCATCGTTGTCGGCGTCTTGCGTGTTCAGTATGGCTTGTTCTAGAGGTGCTTGTTCAATCTCCAAATTATTTTGACCTTTCATTTGCTCGATGCCGACTCCCGTCTCCTGTAAAATTTCACTTTTGATTTCTGTAAGGTTTTCTGGAGTCGCATCAGTGGTCACAGCAGTCGCAGATTCTTGAAGTAGAGGTTCGACATCCGCCATTTTGACATCTTCTGGGGGTTGAGCATGACTGATTTCTGGCAATTTCTCTTGTGATGTGGCAGATTCCTCTAAGTGATTCTCTGCGAGGTCGTTCTCCGCTGTTGGGGTTGGATTCTCAGACTTTGGCGCATTTCCAAGTCGTCCTAGCCCGGGTATATTGTAGAGAGTGGATGAAGATGAGGCAGGTTCTTCACTCTCCCCTTTGTGATTGGACTTCTCATCTTGCGGAGGAATTGACGATATGGAGTCAGAGTTATTCATGCTTCCAGTTGAAATCAAAAACGATATGTGAGAGGTCTGGTGACGGTCTATTGCGCTCGAGTGATTTTCGTGGTAGACTTTATCAATTGACTCGAATTTAAATATGTGATACCAGTGCCAGTAGAATATTACAAGAGTATAATATGAATATGGGTATTCAAAAGAGATTTTAACAAAAATATGCTGCAATGCAATACTTCAATGTTGTACGAATTACTGACCAGAAAGTTTTTGAACTTCAAAATTTCCAAATATTTCCCGACGCTAATCATCTAATCTTAGCGCAGGGCGATAAGCTTTTATGGATTCTTATCGGTATGCACAATTCAAGCTCTCCATTTTATGTAAGCTTTATGTAAGTACACTAGAACACGATGTCATCGTTAAAGTCTGCGTTGGAAATCGATTAGAAAAAGCAAGTCAATTGCAACAATGGCACCTCCGCAGCCAGTGAAATTGGGCTCATCTAAAGGAGCAGAACCTTCTACAGCTTCACATTCAAAAAAGAGAAAGTTAGTATTTCAGAAAAGTTGAATATGAAATATTCTAACCAAGTTTCAATAGACCTGCCACTCCATTCGCAGTTCAACCTATCAGCGCATTTTATGTCTTCCTGGCAGCAAATATATTGGCAGCTCTGTATGCTCCTATACAGGATTGTGACGAGACCTTTAATTACTGGGAGCCCACACATTATCTCAGTCATAAATATGGATTACAAACTTGGGAATATTCTCCGGAATTCGCGATTCGAAGTTGGCTCTATGTCACTATCCATGCCCTGATGGGGAATTTCAGAAGGCTACTCCCATTCCCAACGAAGGTATAGAGAAAATTCAATATCCATAGACGGTTAATATCCTAATGGAGGTATAGGTTGGCGAATTCTATTTCATTCGATATTGTCTCGCATTCATATGCGCTCTGTGCCAGACGCAAATGTTTCGAGTCGTTAACGGAACTTTAAACCCGCGAGTCGCCATGTTCTTCATGATGGCCAATATCTTCAGCCCTGGATTCTTTCATGCCTCGGCCTCCTTTTTGCCATCGAGCTTCGCTATGTATACAACTATGCTTGGAATGGCCGCTTTCATGAACTGGAGAGGGGGCTTGAAGACTGCGCAGGGTATCTTTTGGTTCGCTGTCGGTGGAATTCTCGGCTGGCCATTCTCCATGGCTTTGTCTGCCCCTTTCTTAATTGAAGAGGTAATTTTCGCTAGCTTGAGCGATAAAGATGCCGTCGTTGATACCGTAATGCGGTTCGTCAGGGGGGTTGTTGGAGGATTGATTGTTTTAGTAAGCTTTCCCCAAGCCTCCTTTCCTTCAATCGCTAAAGTTGTACCAAGTTCTTTGAATTTGTCGTTTCTGGCTTTTTCTATCGAAAGTTAGTGATTGTCCCTCTGAACATTGTTCTTTATAATATCTTCAGTGGCGAGGGAAGAGGTCCTGAGATCTATGGTACTGAGCCATGGCATTTTTACATTCGTAATTTGATTCTCAACTTCAATATCTGGTTTGTGCTTGCAATTTCAGCTCTCCCGCTTTTCATACTTCAGAAACTATTTGGGTCACGAGAAGGCGGCACCACAACAGCCCTTCGTAGCGTTGTTTTCATGGCACCATTTTACATTTGGCTTGCAATATTCAGCTTCCAGCCACATAAGGAAGAACGATTCATGTATCCAGCCTACCCATGCCTTGCACTGAATGCGGCCATGTCACTTCACATCCTCTTGGCGGCTTTCGGTCATTCGGATCCTAAAACTTTAGTCGGTAAGATTCCAGCTAAATTGAAGCTATTGTTTGTGAGCTTCTTCATCATCGGATCTGTGGATATTGGCGTAGCAAGAATTTATGGGATCTATACAGCGTACTCGGCCCCCTTAAAGATATATAGTCCTCTCCAAAATGGTACGCTTGGGGCACGAGGGGATTCCGTCTGCTTTGCCAAAGAGTGGTACAGATTTCCCAGCTCTTATCATTTGCCAAACGGCATGAAAGCAAAATTTGTAAAGAGCGAATTCGATGGTCTCCTCCCCGGTGAGTTTTCCGAAGCTAGTACGGGATTCGGAATGTGGCCTACATGGCTCATCCCGTCGGGTATGAATGACCGAAACATCGAAGACATGAGCAAATATGTAAGTAAATCTCTTCGCAAACACCCTTCCTCGCAAGTTTTAAAAGAAACTAATATTACATTCAGGTTGACCTCAAGTCCTGTAACTTTCTGGTCGATACCTACTATCCTGGCTCTGTAGCCTCCGAGCTTAAGCCTCACTACATCACGGACTCCGAGAACTGGGAGCCCGTAAAATGTGAACCATTCCTCGATTCATCTAAAACTCACATCCTGGCACGAACCATATGGTTACCAGATTTACCGTTTATTCCAGAGAGATTCCGCAGAAACTGGGGAAGTCACTGCTTATTAAAACGTGCACCAAAGAAGGCAGTTGCTAGCTCTGTATAAAATTTCTTGTATATCAAAAGTTTGTGTTTTGGATTTCAATTTGGTGTCCATGTATTTACAATATCCTATCAAGGTATGTACAACCGCAATAAGAGCATAGGTTTCGTAGACATCTCCTTCCTAGCTCCTTGCTTGTGCGTCATCAATCTCCTAATCAACAGTTGCTCCATTGAAATAATGAATCGTCTCATCTACACATCCCGTTGGTGTCAAATACGCATAATTTCCCAAATTGATCCACAACTTCTGAGCGCCGCAAACCAACCACGCACTTAAGTTCGGCCTACTAATACTAGCTACACTCCACGTTACCGCATCTCCACTAAATGCAAACGTGCCAAACGTATTTTGGGTGGTATTGAATGTCACGGATAATTTAACAGCAGATGAATTCGCGGGTGGTTGGACATTTGCATAGAGGAACGTATTCGGAGCGATTAACTCAACTAGCTGTCCAGATACGATTTGATACTGGCCGGCGGTGGACCTGTCGGCTAGGACAGCAGTGCCGGGCTTGGCAGTTGGGGAAGCTTAGAGGTAAGAACTACAAGGTAACGATGAATTAGACTTTGCCCCCCACATGATATTTTTTGATTTTCCTACCCGTCTCCGGAATTGAGATGATATCTGGAATCAATGCTTTCAAGCCTGTTTCTAAGTTATAAAAGTGGGAATACTGACTGAAAGTTTGGGGTTTCAACGGCACGAATCCAATAGTAGCCACTTTGGAGAGTCGCTCCCGGGTACGAGGCTACACCAGTGGTAGTAGTTGTGGAAAGCGTGGTTGTTGTTGAACGTGTGGTAGTTGGTGTGCCGGAAGTGGTTGTAGCCGGTGTTGTCGCAATCGTTGATGTTGATGATGCGGTGCCAGGAAGGCATTGGGAATAGTCTTCTCAGTATAGTGGTTAGTAGGTATAATTCGGGCGGAAAGGTAGTGGATTACATGGACTGATTGCATGGTTAGTGAATGCCAGAAAGCGAGATGGTTCAATTGAAGAATTCATGACGGGTGTGACAAGTGAGAAGCAGGTACAATCTTACTTGGAATAAGTACACACATAACCCGATGCACAAGTCGTTGCACCAATCCAGCCTGTCCCTCCACCTGCCGTCCGGAATGTATTAGCAATATCTAGAAGATCCGTCCTCCTTTCACGACTCTTACTTACACTGGCCCCACGCAGCTTGCTGTGCATATACATTTTGAATTCCTGCAATCATGAGCAGAGTTGCTCTTAACTGATTGTTCAAATACATAATGATTAAAAAACAGTTTTTTTTTTGATTTCTATGAAATGAATACAGAAAAAGCGATAGAAAAACGGATTCTTATATTCAAAAAATTTATAGTAGTATCTTTCTCGGACCGACAAACCCGTAGAGGCAGAATGTATATAAATTGGATTCTTGGTCTCATGACCTGTGACCTCTAGGGAGCTATAAATTTGAAACCGATATTGACAAGGTAAAAGAACAAAAAGATTGTTCCACATAATTTGATGGTCTTGAATTATACTTTATTTATTTTTCATACTTGAGATTAGCATTGCTGGTTCTTCGCTTGCACATTAAAGCAGCATCTCAAATTATATCCACGTTCCACATTCATCAGGCACAATCGCTAATGTAGAATGAGACAGGTGCGACTCTAAGTCTATACAATTTCGAAATTATAGCTCTGGTTGTGATTCAATTCTCTTCATTACAGTTTAGAATATTCTCAAACCCCACTTTCCACGAATGTGAGTCTCTACAGTATAAATTCAACATGATTAGTTCTCCAAAGTACTATGTAGCCAGTCCAGGTATCGGGTACGAATTCACACGGCAGTTACTCTTGGCACATCCCCACAACATCGTCTTCGCAACTTATAGATCTTTTGAAACGCCACAGGCCTTGTACGATCTCGCCAAGGCACTTAAGGATCCGTCTAAATTACGGATATTGAGGTGTGATTTTACGGATGAGCAGACTCTCAAGGATCTCTGTAATATACCTCAGTTGATGAAGCAGATTATCGAAGCTGTAATCATTAATGATGGAGGCATGGATTGAGGTACAGTGATTGAAGGGTGAGTTGTCGCCGTGATGAATAGTGTTTTTTATTTAGGAGCTTCTTAGTGCCGCCACCTACTAGTAAGAGCGATCGAGAAGGCTTTCGCTGGGACTGCTTCACGGTATCAGTTTGATACTTTCTATACGATTACACAGCGAGGTCGTAGCTTGGTAGATACGCTTTGCACCAACAAATCGTGATCTGCTTTTCATTTCTGCATTGTGCTGACGAGCGTGTAATGCTGACGATCATTCCTTCTTTACGATAGAACCTCTAAATATTACTACCATCACTTCCAAAATAATACGTTTGGGCCACTTCTTGCTGCCAAATATCTTCTTCTCATACCTAGTGTTCAAATCTCCAACATTACATTCAATTCCGACAGTTATGGATCCTCTAGCATTCAATATTGCATATGGGCCCTAGCCGCATAGTCTGCCTCTAAAGCCGCGCTTAATATGGGCTTACGTGTATATTGCTTTCCACTTAATAAACAATCTTTTCTCATCACTTTACAAATCATGATCATGTATGTTCTTCTCACATATTCTTTCTCATAGCATCTAGCCGTCGAAGTACATAGAGATTTGGGCTCTGAAGATCCGGTGATATTGGCTGTTCATACAGTTGAAACAGGCGCTGATTTAGGACCCAATCCCGCGGAGTTGATGGAGGTGCAAATAAGTCTGAGAGGATGTTTGAAGATTATAAGGGAAAGGGGAAAGTATGGGATTGAGGAGGGTGGGAAATCGTCTGCTTGGGCGATGGGAGTGATAGGAGATCCGGAAGCAGCGACGTTTTGGACTTGGAATGGGCTGAGACATCCTTGGTGAGCTGCTTCTGGGTATTTTTTGTGGGAAGCTGAGAAATATACTGGATGGGGTGTATATTTTATTGAGACGAGTGTCGATTGTATTACATCAAGATGGATCATAAAATAACTTAGATAGGGTGCATGGTTTGTACGGGTTGGAGTCGAGCAATTAGGATGGAATGTATAAGATCTTCTAGACCAATCAATATCACATGCATGAATGAAGCCATGGTTCCAATATGCAGGTGATGAGCTACCCTTGGTGTATCATGGTGACTTTTGACACTGCACGGCACTCTCCAAGTCTGTCACGACTGATCCTCGAATTCCAATATGCTCTAACTTCCATAAACCATCAATTTCCCCCAAATTTCTCATCCAAATCGTCAACAAAATCATTCAAAATCCTCTCGATCCACTTATTCATCAGCACCCTATCATCAACCACCACCCTCTCCCTCTCATTCGCCAAATCAAACTCAAACCCGCCCGCCAGATTATTCGACACCACATGCAAGAACCCAAACCTCACACCCCTTTCCCTCGCCGCCACAGCCATATGACCAATCTCCGGATCTACCCAACAAAACTCCCTCCTCCCCTTTTCAAACCACGCATGATCTTCATCCAGCACCGACGCCGATGTATAATGCACTCCTCTGGCCACCTCCCCCAGAATCTCCTCACCGATCGGATTTTCCCACTCGACAAACTCCCCATTAACGAAACTTTTCGAACCCGTCGCCAACGTCCTATTGGGCGTATGTTCCCGCACCAACGCGCCCAGTTTCCCAACATAGATGACGCATTGTAAAGAAACCCCACAGATTTCCCTCAAGCATCTCACGAGATCCCCCGCCAAATCCCCCCAAAAACTCGCTCGACATTTCAATATCGTGACTGTGAATCTATTCGTCTTCGTAACCGTCTGCCACGAAAATAACTCATCCGCATCTTCTTCATCTTTCCAGGGTTCTGTTGACCTCAATATCTCTCTCGGAATCGATCCTACAAGTACCAGATTTGTGTTTTCCCCCGCTAAACCCCTCAGATTCGAGTTCATGAATTCTTCATATCCTGCGTTTTCCTGGGGTAGTTTAATTTTTACGATTCCCGGATCTTTTCCCTCGATTGCTAGATGTGTCGCTACGATGTTGGCATAATGTTTTACGTAATCTCTCCCTGGAAAACAATTGATGCGCAGTCTTCCCTCTCCCAGGATCGTGGCAGTGGGTCGTTGATAGTTGAAGGCTTTATCGGTTTTTTCCCTGTTGTAGATGATGGCTGGAGCGGAACGGATGTGGTGGCCTACGACTTCTATTTCGGTCCAGGGTTGGGAAGGCACGAGGTGGTGCACTTTTATGTCAAGGTAGCGTTGTAGAGAGAAGCCCATGGTGTGCAGCGCAAAGCTGGTTATTGTGGGGCTGGGCTTTCGTAGTTGTATGGAGGACATTTTGGGTGGTGCTTAGTAGGCTGTTTGGATGGGAAAAGGAAGGTGAAGAAATGATTAAAGAGTGGTTGTGGAAAAGTCCTGCGTTTATGTATCTCCCATGCGTCATATTCCGTTCATTGAATAATGATCTGCTGGATGCTGATAACTGTGATGCGCTGGAAGAGCCTTCCGTTTGCGCAGTCTCATCATGCTTGTAATCAATGTTGTACGAATCCATGTTGTTGAGCGATGTCAATGAGTCAGATGGATGATCGGATTGCCAAAGACACAAACATGGTTCCAGAAATACAGCCTAGCTGTCGATGGTAGACCGGGAATAGTAGAACGATAGATCTAGCTATAGCCCGTCATCAAATGAAGATTGATTTCCCAATTGACATCAAAGAAAATCATTTTGTGCGAGCTTCGAATTGAAAAAAAAGATAGATATTATCTGGTATCATGAATAGATCTGTACCATGTATGATGTATGAAGTCATGGATATGATACAAATTGACAGCAATGCAACGCCACAAAGACGCAAAAAAGAACTATACAACACTTTTCTTCCCCCTCTTCTTCTGCATCCGAGCCTTCTCGGTCGCTTCTACAACCTTCTGTAACCTCCATTCACATCCTTCGGCAAAATCGCAACTCCTGCATTTGAATGCTTCATCCAACTGAACACCCTTTGCCTCTCTTTCTCCTTTCCACCATCGCAGTTCTTCCTCCAAGTATGAGCTCAGTTCTTCATTATCCATGGGGATAGTCTTGATTCCCACTATCTCTCCATCATCTCGTGATCGATATTCTGTTTTTAATACCCTTCCCAATGACCCGGCGCCATCGGGGAAGGTAATTTGAAATTCAGATATCATCACGGACCATAGTGCATTAAGATTGTTGTGAGCGAGGAGAACACTCATAGAATCTTGAGTAGAACTTGGCGCTGAATCGTCCTGCTCCTCAAGCGCATCGTGGTATACCCCATCATCATCATCATTCATGCTACCAACCTGAGCGATGAATGCATCTGAAAATGCCTTACTTGTATCTAACCTATAACGGGCTGCCAAAACACCAAAATCGACTGAGTTTGTGGCAAGACTGCCAAGTAGGTGGTGGTATAACATAAGTTGTACTCGAGTAGGACGAAAAGCTGCGTCGTTTGGTAGCGTGCGAACACCCCTCGTCTTGACATCGCAAATATATACTTTATTCGACTGCTTCCTTATTTTTATCCGTGTCGCCTCTGAAATGGACGAACCTTCCATTCCTTTGAAAAAATCAGATATAGAAACTTGATCCGTAGGTGGTGATTTCTTTTTCTTCTTGCTCTTCTTCTGGCTCTTTTCCTCCGTCTTTCCCAGCAGCGATAGCTCCATTTCAACATCCGGACATATATAGCTCAACTCATCAATGATCCCGTTAACAACCAATCCATCAATAGTACCCCATATCTCCAGTTCCCTCGTTTGTCCCGTTTCTCGTAATGTTCGTAAACCTTGTATCACATTCCATATTCGTAAACCCCATGCGTCTTCTTTCGTTTGGATTTGAATCTGAACAGACCTGTGTACCTGATCTTCCAAGACTTTGTGTACAGCACTACCCTGCTCCATAGCGTGTGTTTGCTTCCTCCTCCCAAGTTTCGTCAATGTGTACAAGTATTGCAGCTCACACCATGCAGGAGACACAAGATCTGTCACTGAAAGAGGTTTCTTCGGCGCAGTACGAAATCGTTCGAGGGGCGATCGTGTGTCTGGGAGGGCGGAGGTTGCAGACTCTGTGTGCTTTGCTGAGACTTCATTTACTTGTATTGCAGGAGCTGCAGCTGGCACATCTTCAGGTATTTGATCTTTCACTAAATCCTGCTGCGTAAGTCAGAGATATGAATTGGGCGACAAACAAATACACTCACAGTCTGGATAGTACTCGCGTGTCGAGACTGAAGCATTGATTTGATCAGCAACCCTCTCTGCATCACGAATAGCCTGGAGCAGAGGTGAGATCTGTTCCTTCCCAACGACTCGAGGGAGGCGAAGAGCACGTTCGGGCTCATGATACTCGATTTCAGTGACAATGGGATTGTCTTCGATCTCCGTTGGTTCTTTGGAGTGGACCGGCGATAACAATTTCTCTACTATCTCAACTTCTTCGGGCGAGAAATCGGAACCATAATCACTTTCACTATCTGCGGAGTTGGGAGACAGGCCCGTCATTTCTACGGCAGAACCAGCCATGCCGATATATGTATTTAGTGCGATACATCAGTGTATTCTGGTAGTTTGGGACAATCCATGACACGTTCACGGTTGTTGCCACTCAATTGACGCGATTGGAGCGTAATCACGTGCAGCTTCTTTGTGGGATAATTCGCAATCAATCTCTTTAGAATTGATTACACTCAAGAATGTCAATATCTGGAAGACTGTATCAACTTGGGAATTCTTGAATATTGTTACAGTCTTAAGTATTTTGGATAGATATTCAGACAATTGCCATTATTTAAAATCTACACTGATGCTTCAGCTATAGCAACTGTGTCGCTCCAGGGCTTTTCTTGAAGCCTACTGAGTATTACCAGCCTTTTAAGTTCTGACTCTAGTGAATTAGCATTTCCCTCCTCCCATGTCACAGAAACACAGCCTTCCGCCAAAAGAAGTATTAAGTATTCGTCACTCCAATATATTCCTGTCATTAGTTATGACTCTGGAACGAATCACATCTTTCCAAAAGCGCAAAAGTGGCAGCCTGGTCAAAGATACCACGTTTCACATAATCGCATTCACGAGAGTGACTCGATGATCCACTCATTGAATTGAACATGTACCTGGTATAGGCATCGCAAATTATATATCAGTAGCTTTTGTCCTTCTTGCAGTGATCAGATTATAAGTCTATCGCGATTACAGGATCCATCTATCTTGCCTGCTCACCACATCATGGAGAAGCACCATATTCTTCCGTCTTCTCAGACGGAATCTGGTACTACCAAACTCAATCTTCTAGATTTACCGCAAGAAATCCAAGTATTGATAATCTCCCATCTGATATATCCAGATGCGCTCTCCCTAAAACACACTAATCGACACTTCTACTCCTTTGTATACACCGGTTTACATTTGAAGATAGAGTGGCTGATTCAGAGACGGCGGCTACACTTGGATTGTCCGAGTGACAGTAAATGTGAATTGGGTAGTGATGTTAGATTTTGTCGAGGGAGTGTTGCGTGAGTCTTACCGCAGCTTTTGTGGTCTGAAGATGTGAAAACTGACAATATACACAGCTTATTGATGAAGAGGAGAAGAGAACATCAAGAATGTGATAGTAAGCCAGGAGGGAGGGGATGCCTGGTACTAGGGAAAAATATTTGCGTCGACAAGAAAGAAAGCAATCATGTCAAGGCAGTCTGGAGATATCTTAAATCGGGGATTCCTCTGTGGTTAGTAGTGGTAACAGTTGCTTTGCTGGCCATTGTCATAGCTCCGACGAAAATATCGCCTATCACGGGAAACCATTGATATAAAAAGGGGGGTTGTCATTAAGATGTATACTAGGGACCTTCGGAACAAATCCATCTTGTAATAATGTTTAATAAACAAGACGGGTGAAATTAATGATGAGGAAATGATTCGCAATTTCTTCCATCTTAATATCTACTGAGCTATTAAATGGCGCACCACTTTCATTCTCGTGAACCACCCTAAATGCCTCGTAACTCATTCCGACAGATATGAGAGTAAAGTTGCTTGAAGTCACATTAAGCTCACGTTCACAAACGCACTTCATCGATTGGAACAACGATTGTCTGCGCATCCATCAAGACCATTTATACTCCATGACCCCCATTAATCTAAACATTCTCGTCCCTTTCGAACTCCTAGAGGTTGAAGTTCTGAGATTGGATATACAGATAGATATACAATATTTCGCGCCGTCTAGAACATCCCCCAAACACTCCTCGACTCCCGACCAATCACTTCCGCCACCATGTTTCGGATCATCGCCAAGAAGTTATACAGGCGGTAGTGTAGCTAAAAAAGAGCATCAGGGGTACAGCCTTACGGCTCAGCACACTATCTAAGTAGTATCAAGCCGTCCCATCTTCACAATTCTCTATCTCATCTCCTAAATTGTGCAGATGCGATAAGTTTCGGATAATGATTGCGATCCTGTCATGCGAATTTCGTCGCTCGTCGTCCAAATTCTCCTATCAGAAGGTAACGCTCACGATAATATGAAATCAACAGCGTGTATGATTCACTGGAAATGGGTGTAACATTTGTGATCCGTTTGTATTAATACAGAAATAGGATTATCTTGGCAAATAACACATCAAATTTTGGAAAATTGTTTTCGTAAGGAATTGTTATAATTTTCTTACATCTCCTCTCTCTTGATTAGCCTCCTTTTTTACCGTTCCATTTCTATCTTCTGAACAGAGGCAAGTTGTCATTACTTTCTTTCTTCACACTCGCATTCGTTTTATCTCACCTTCATATTGATCAGGTTGGATACCTGATTGTACGTTCTTTCAATAGAACCCACGCTCCTTAAATAAACAATCCTTACACTCTTTTGGCTTTGAAAGCCACCTACTATCGTGTGAATCGACTTGATTACTACCACTTTTGACTCCAAAAACCACCGCGACGAACCAAAGTCAAGATGTTATTAAAATCAACCAAAACAATTGGTCTCGCTTTCCTGGGATCGCTCTTCTCGCCCGCAAGCACCACATTCGTCATTCAATGCTACAGTCGTCTCGTCGACGAGCGTGTGGATCCAGTAGTCAGTCCTGGAATTCTCCCTGCATCTCACGTGCATGCGATTGCTGGTGGTAGTGGTTTCAGCGCCAATATGACATATGCTGATGCTCGTGCTGCCAAATGTGGGACTTGCAATGTGAAGGAAGATCTGTCAAACTATTGGACCCCGAAGCTTTACTACAAGGCTCAGAATGGTAGTTTCATTTCTGTACCTATTAATGGAGATGACGGATATGGAAATCTTGGGGGGATGGCTATTTACTATCTGTGAGTCTTAGACACGCTGAAGTCTTGACGCGCCGTCATGTCTTACGTTTGCTAACGTTTCCCCCAAGTCAACGTCCAGGTCCAGATAATGATCCACTTGTCCCATTCCCTAAGAATTTTCGTATGCTGGCAGGAGACACAAACCGACGAAGCTACAATGACTCTTCTTTCGCAGACCGTGCTGTTAGTTTTCGATGCACAGGGACTGGTCTTCAAACAAATGGATTCCCAAACATCAACTGTCCAGATGGTCTTCGACTTCAGGTCACAATGCCCAGTTGTTGGGATGGTGTAAATGTAACTTCAGCCGATTTCAAATCCCATATGTCGTATCCTGCGGATGGTGATTTTGACGGTGGTCGCTGCCCAGCTTCGCATCCTCATCATATGATGACTTTATTCTTCGAAGTTACATATCGTACTGATCTTTTCGCAAATGAGTGGTATGGCAATTCTCAACCTTTTGTCCTTGCTAATGGTGATACCACTGGTTACGGATTCCATGGTGACTTTGTAAGCATTTAGCGATTGCGTTCTCATGATAGTTGATGAAGCTAATATCGGCCAAGGTCAATGGTTGGGATATCCCAACACTCACAAAAGGCATTAAAAACTGCCTTGACGGTGAACCCGACTGTCCGAACGAGACTTTCACCTTTTACGAACAATCTGACACCCAAGAATGCAAACTTGCTTCTCTGATTAACGAACCCGTAAGCGGTACGCTCTCCGCACTTCCCGGTTGCAATGCACCCTCTTCAGGTCCGGCGGAATACACACCACCAGCTTGTCCTCAAGATGTAGCTTTAGCAAAGTCGCTGCAGACTCCGCCTTCCCGCTTCAACCCCGCCGCTTCTAAGGCTCCCTCGCTCCCAATCGGCATCGTCGATTTGAGTGCCTCCAAAGGCTGGACCTATCTCGGATGCGGAACCGATGACGCTGCAAGCAGAACCTTGAATGCCGATTGGGAAGGAAACAATACAATGACTATCGAAACCTGTGTGAATTTCTGTGCGTCCAAAGGTCACACATATGCAGGGATGGAATTCGGAAGTCAATGTTACTGCGACAATGTTCTATCTGCAGACCGCGCACCTGTTGCTGGTATGCTAGGTGATTGTATCATGCCATGCGCAGGAAACAGTGCCGAGAAATGTGGTGGTAATGCTGCAATTACACTCTATCAAAAGTGTGGCGCAAATGGATGCGCTGCCTCTAGTGTAGCAAAGCCTGTTTCTGCTCGATCGCAAAGTAAGAAGAGAAGTAGGGTTCTGAGGGGGCTGGGTGTTTAGATAAGATGCGAAATCATAACGATGTTGACGTCGAATATGCTTTCAATTCTACATACATGTGATACATGGAGGGAGTAGAGCCGACTTGCAATTATCGTAGATAGTTTACACCTTTTCAAGGAACGCACTTGCGATGACTTGTGAAATGGCATATAAATACATAAGAATTATGAGAAAATGATACCTATATACATACATTTTCCCTTATATTACCCGAATACAAATTCTGGATCTTGTGTGATTACAACAATCTCGGCCAGATACATAAATTAAATAATTCGTTATCATCACAGTCTTGGCATCTGTTCCTCTTAAGGGCAAAGTCACGAAATGAAATTTCTATGAACAATACTGCGGAGGGTTGTGAGCGGAAGACAAGTGAGAGATATATCATTAGTGGGATGGGAGCCGTCCTAGCGGAAATCAAATGCCATTCCAGGGTCTAGCGACATGGTTTCCCCAGCACATGTGGCGCCGCAGATGAGATGAAAATTGAGTTTGTAGATTCGTTTTTCGGAAGCTTATTGAGTTTTTTTGTCCGAAGCGTCTATTTGCTGCCGGTCTCCTATTTTCAAGATCTATCACATAATAAACAAGCGTGTTCGTTTTGGAGGTTCAATCCTCCTTCATTTTTCGCTTGTTCGGATACTGTCTTAGCCCGAGGTCTAACTACGGACCTCCATAAATATTGAGATTTGACGATTCGAATCAAGGATGCAATCAAGATTTCCCACGTACCAGGTATCCGATGGCTAATATTCCCTGCCCAAACTCATGTACATGGTGTAGAATATATTGCGGCACAGCACCCCTTCTTGGATTTCATCCTCGGCCAGTCGAAGGCGGATAAGAACTGGAAAAAGATTCAGAAACTTGATAACGGGTCCACATATGAAAATCGAAATTGCATATCCAGGATTATCAATCACATTTAGTGCCGCACAGTTTATTCGTATCTTGAACGGCACGACACGAATTTTGGTTCTGGTTGATTATGGTTTAGAATGAGGTACCTTGCTACATGGACCTGCTGTTCGTCTGATGATTACGCGGTTGGCTTCTGTGAAAGCCTGTGCCGTTTTTTGTAGTGTGCACATCGTCATATTCATTTGAGACAGTGAATACCTTTCCTTTACCCTTTGTATTCAACCAAAGTGGATGAGATGGCTTTACCAATCATATCTAGGTGAGATCGGAGTCCACCTCCTGAATAGGCGGGTCTGCGGCTCATGATTTTCCGTATCCTATATCGACCTATTGTGTACAGGCCAAGAAGGAAATCTCTGAGCACGGGTCGCTCCACACTGCCAAATCTAGCAGTTATCGAGATTCCAGAGCTACGCTGGAAATTGGCCCACTTGTTCAGTATTTACTATTTTATCTTAAGGAAGCGCCACTTTGTGGTTCGTTATGGCTTTGGCATTTTCTATGCGTTCTTTCACACGTGTTTTTTGACTCTAGGCCTAAGTGCTTCAGTTAGACTTAGCGTAAAAATGACGGACGCAATTGACCACTACTATCAGAACAGGGATAGACTGCCATCAAGATCTTTCAGTAGTGAGTCCGATTCATACAACAAAACCGCTCCTCTGCCTCCACTATCAACAAATCCTGAAAGAGCCCGAACTCCAAGCTCAAAACGTGTTCCGATAACCCCCAATTCCGCCAAATCTACATCCGAGAGCCCACGTCGCATCACATTTTCTAGAGATGCCGGAAGTAGCACAAAAGGATCGACGGGGACAAGTCCTAGCAACAAAGGAAGTGTAAGCAGCAGGAATGGTAGCAGTGGTGGGAATGATATGGGACTGAGTAGCGCGGGAAACTTTGCAGATTTCTTTAGCTCTGAAGTATTTTATATCGTGCTTCATAATCCAACGACCGCGCATCGATTCTTGAAGTTTTGTCAAAGTCGTGCTTGTGCGGAAAATCTTGAATTTTTGCAAAAGGTATGCCAATAATGACTTTTTGCTTGGAGTCAAGTGCTAAAGGAGCCAAACTAGATTGATGAGTATAATCGATTAATAGATGAAGCGACACGCCTTCTTTCCACGATTCACTCAACCTTTGTTTCGTCAGAGGCGCCAAAGCAAATCAACATATCTAATTCTCATGCTCGACGATTATCACATGATATCAAGAGCGCGACGAACAATATTCTTCCTGGCCTGGAAGACATCTTTAATGCGTCACAGGAGCAAATCGAAAAATTGCTAGCTAGCGATTTGTATCCACGTTTTGTAAAGCATCAGGTTACCGCTTCCGCTACTATGGCTTTGGCAAACGACAAGGAAAGATACCCAGGACTAGGCGACTGCTTTTGTTTGACTGATCCAAGGTATGTTCTTCTCAAGAAATGCTGTTCATCTAGATGCCATACTGACCAAATGAAGGCGGGCCGATAACCCGATTGTATTTGCTTCAGACGGGTTCGTCTCTGTTACGGGATATTCCCGATCAGATATCATACCTCGAAACTGTCGCTTTCTCCAGGGATCATTCACTGATCGTCAAGCAATAAAGCGACTACGAACTTCCATTGACAATTGCGAAGAGACAGTTGAACTGCTACTGAATTATCGCAAAAATGGTGATCCATTCTGGAATCTCCTCTACGTATCTCCCTTGCTTGATGGTAATGGAGATGTCAGATTCTTTCTCGGCGGACAAATTAATTGTAGTACGACGATTCACAGTCGTACCGATGTTCTTCGAATTTTGAGTCTGAACGATGAGGATACTGGGAGTTTTATAGAGGGAAGTAGTAAGGCCCCAAGTGTTCGAAGCAAGGAGTCCAACAGCCCCAGTAATTGTGGAAAAACTTCGTTCTTCAAGAGCTTCAAAAAATACAAGGCAAATGCCGTAGAAATCCGGGATGACGCTGGGATGGAAGGCGAATTGATTGATCGAATCGGAAAGCTACAATTCAAAACACAAGTTGAGGAATTCTATACGGCTTATTCAAAGGTGTGTTCCGAGATCTAAAAGCTGCTTGAAATTCACTGACATCAAAAAATAGTACCTCGTCCTATCTTACCAACCACAATCACAAAATTTGATTGTCAAATACTTCTCTCCGGGTATAGTAGATATGCTTAATCTAAACCTTCCCAATGGCCTCGTGGCTCCTATTGTCGATAAAGACATCTTCAAAGTTCTCACAGAACACTCCCCATCATCTGTGCCCCGCACTTTCAAAACCGCAGTCAAAGAAGGCATAAAAGCCGGGCGAGCAGTCTCAGTCGAAACGGCACTCTTGACCGGAATTGAAGAAATCAAGAAGTCACAGGGCATTTTTGGCGGTACATCGGCAAATAGAGAGAAAGGGTGGAAGAGGGCCGAGGAAAAATACATCTGTCATTTTACGCCTTGTAAAGATGAGATGGGCAGAGTTGGATGGGTCATTTTGACTGTAGCGCCGAAGCAGGAGAGATTTTGAGGGGTTTGTTTTGGCGTTGGACTGCGAGTACATGTAAAGATACCCCTTGGATTGGCATTTTTGTGTTTGGATATAGATCCCTAACAAATGATTTTGGCGATTGGAAGTAAACCATTGATTAACTAATCTTTCACGATTTTCCTCGGAGAAAAATTATAAGCCCTGGCTTTCATACTGGTTTCTGGTCTAAAGGATATCTGGCTTCTGAATACCAATTTGTAAAACTACTAATGAGTCTCCTGCGACGCAATTACAAACGTAAAATATTGCCCAATATTCATTGCATCCATAATAAAGGAGGTGCCTCACGTTAAAAGATCCTTCTCCACGATCTCGCACTTCTGGACTGAGAAGTCATACTTCATTTTACACAACTATCTCGTAACTGGGTCAACCAGTTTAACCTATACACACCAATCAAGACTACACCACACCACCAGTTAAATTTCCAAATAGCCCGGAACACCTCGATGCCCAAATAAATCCCGAATGATTAATAAACAATTGAAGATTACACAGAGGCTCGAGGTACACGATAAACAAAATCGCGGAGTACCGTTTTGGAGACTATGCTCGCGAAAACAGGGGGAAGGGTGTACATTATATCAGATTAGGCATTTATGGAATGCTTAGGCGATGGGATGAAGGGGTTGGGAATGGATGGCATGCTACAGAGTCCGAATGCGGAGTTTGTGATAAGGATCGATTTATTGAATTATGACGTTGTTTGAATATTGCATTTTTGTGATGATTTATTTTGAAGCTTCATTTATTTTGTGATTTTAGAAGTGGAATTCGTTGTTATGTATGTGGGAATTATAGGGGCTGGGAGTGTGTGTTTGCATCCGCTTTTAGAAATTTGAGCTATTATGTAGTATAGCGCCGCTCTAGTATATTAATAAGGCGTCGTGACGGAGTGGTTAACGTGATTGACTAGAAATCAATTCCTTTCGGGGGCGCATGTTCGAATCATGCCGACGTCGATATCTTTTATTTTTTGGCACCCTGAAACTATTACTTCAATGAAAGCGATCAAGAGTCAAGCATTCAAAATACTTTTGATACTTTAGACTGTCTTTCGCGATTTTTGTTCTTTCATATTCCCATCCGAACTTTTTGTTTGTATGTGGAGTTGCATGAGTGGATCTACTCCATTAAATAAAGGAGAAAAGTAAGCTTAAGTTGGTATTGTTCGGATCATCTTCCCATTCGCTTTCGTTTGGCCTACGAAACCTTTACCATATATATCTGAAGACCACGCAAAACCCATATGTTGCACGTAAGCTACCTACATGTAATAGTCTATCGGACCCTTAAATCTCTTACGAAACATTCGCGTTGAAATCTTTAAATAATCAATAGAAATATCTCTCCGATGAGTCTTCGCATGTCAGACTGCATTTGTGGCCCCAATTACATGTTGTGAATAAAATGATGTTGCGGGCACAACGTATTACATACCACAACAAGAAACACGCTACTCCTTCGAATGCGAGTTACAGCTTTACGCCTCGAAAGCTGACCAATTAGACTTGGTTGGCTGCTCGGTTGTGGGTATCATGGTTGCGACCGGTCCAGTCATCAGGCAATTGTGCTTCATGGGCCGCGGACATTCCGGTCTCCAGCTTCTGGAATTTCCCAGAATGGAAGGGGGGGCTTCAATATGAAAGACGTGCATATAAATGACTTTTAGCATTCATTCAGAAGTAAACATTCGTTCACATTCTGTACCATATTCTCAGTGCTCATTAAAAAATCAACATGTCTCAGGAAATTTCGAAAAAAGTCATCATCGTTGGCTGTGGCATTGCAGGTCCAGTGATTGCAATTCTACTCCAGAAGAAAGGATATATTCCAATTGTAGTGGAAAAAGTTAAAGTATTGGGAGACGTGGGTGGATCCCTACTTCTACAGCCAAACGGGTATGTTCTGCACACACAATATATTTCAAAATGAAGGCTAATCACTTTATAGTCTCAAAGTACTCAACTTGGTCGGTCTTGCTACGACAGTAACTGATAATGGGCCATGGTTACAATACTCCTGGGATAAAACTCACACTGGTGAAGTTCTTGGGGGCGGTGATTTGCTCAAATCGTTGAAGGAAACATATGGTCAGCCGGCTTGTGGAACTAAAAGAAGCGTGTTCAATCTAGCTCTTGAAAAGGCTATCACGAATGCAGGTATCGAGTTTCGCTCGGGATGGAAACTGGCTAAGATTGAAGAGAATGAGACCAGCGTGGTAGCGATTTCGGAATCTGGTGAGAGAATTGAAGGGTCGGTTCTCATTGGTTGTGATGGTATTAAAGCTGCCTCGAGAGAGATATTGCTTAAACGTAAAGGATTTAATGAGCCTGAAGCTACATATACGGGACTAATTCAGGTTTGTTAAAACCATCTACTTTCAGGAGTAATACTAACGTCACCCAGACAGGTGGACTTTCTCCCACGCCACCATCCCTTCAAAACACTCTTTTGAATGTCTTCGGTCCCTCTGCTCATATGATCCATTATCCGATCTCTCCGACCCACTCATCATGGGCATTTACACAACGACAAAGTGAGGAAGAAAAAGAAACGTGGGGTCTGTCAACACCCGAAGAGCTTGAGAATCGAAGAGCAGAGCTCCTAAGCCAATTTGAAGACTGGACTGAGCCAATTTTAGAACTGATCAAAGGTGCGGAAAGATTACTTAAATATGGAATCTTCGATCGACCAGGCTTGAAGGCCGAACAATGGTATGATGGAAGATGTGTCCTCATTGGTGATGCTGCACATCCCACAAGTCCCCATTTGGGTCAAGGTGCTAATCAAGCTATGTATGTTAATGCCATTCCCCTAAAATTTTAGCGAATTTTCTAATGTTTTGATAGGGAGGATTGCTACCATCTCCAACGGCTCATCCCCGACGCCGGCAGCGAGCTCTCAACAGAAGCCTTAACGGAGATTTTCGCCGGGTTCGCAGGAATTCGACAACCTAAAACAGCGTTATTAGTAGCGGGTGCTCGAGCACAAGGAGAACGAAGAGTTGTGACACCGGAAACTATGGAGGAGAGAAATGAGTACATGAGACAGATGTGGAAGAATCCTGAGATCTTTTATAAGACTTATTCTGAGATTCTGAAAGAGCCGTTTGATGCGATGGCTTAAGAGATATGGATGATACCAGAGGGCAGGAACCAATGTAAAAAGTCGAAACCACATTCGCGGCTATTATGGTGAGTTTAATAGATGTACACAAGGAGTCACAGAGACCCTATACTGTGCATGTCCTCCCAGTCTTTCGAAACAAATAATATATCGCTCCAAATCGCGCCTCCTCATCTCTACAAGAGACATTTCCCTGTCTATAACATTTCGAGCATGAATACTGCTTTCGAGATGCTTTTTCATATTGATTTTGGTGCAATATCAAACCCAAAAAGCCAATCGCATTCGTAGCAATGAATCTGGAGTCTCTCAACTTGGTGATTAGCCCTTCCCGTCACAATCTCCAGCTCATCATTAGGATACATGCATCTCAGGTCGCGAGTCTTCATATATAATTTTCGACTTTTGCTGATGAATCGCCAAATAGAGAGTATCTAGGGCGAATATCTGGGCGCATCCTAGAGGCATTGTTATTTGACGTTGTTTCTCTTGTGAATTCACTTACTCTGGATGGGGCTCGGGGTGCACAAAAACGTCGAGGCCAGGGTTAGGGCAATCTCCTGCAATTGTCCACCGATTTTATTAGCATCAGAATCAGGGATGGAAACGTTTATATGGTGAATTCCACCGATATGGTATAGATGCGGGGAGATATGGACGCCCTCATGATCACGTGTTTGAACTAATATCTTGTCTTTCAATCCAACTTCTTGGAAAGTTTGTGCTTCTTATTCAAACACTTCAACTTCTATCCCTAAACACGAAGAAAAATAGACTCAAAATGATAAAAATGATAGGACGGGGAATTCGATAAATGGGCATGTTTTGTCGCGGCATACCATGTGTTGTAAAGCAAACTCGGTGTGCCATAGCTATGGTTATCATTGTTGTGTTGTTCAGCCTCACCATGATCTGGCAGATGTCGAAGTGCAAGAGATCTCGAGCCTATCTCCACTCTTCATGCAAATCATCTCAGATTCTGAGATGTATTGGCTCAGCTCGCTCAGCTGAAACCTTGTGCAGATCAAAGGAGATCTCGAATTGGCCAACAAGAGCACGGACTTCCCCACAGAGTCCGAACACTGTTCCCCCTATCATTGGCCGACTATTTTACTGAATCGGGCTCGATGTTTCTTCACACATAAAAGGTAGACAGAAGGAATTTTTGATACCTCTTAAACTCATGTAACACCAAGCTCGAAAACAATCAAGATGCCACCTCAAGCAACGGAACTCGGGAATGGAAGAACGTGGACGTTGGGTGACAAATTTGAGGCGAAGCTCCCTCATCATGAGGGTGTCAAGGCATTGTGGGAGACAAAGTGGAAATTTCCCGTACATACTTCCCAAGGTTGGTATGATCACGGCAATGATGCTCACATCTCATAGTGCACGAAGAGTGTATATCCTTTCCATGACGGAAAATTTGAAGATTTTGAACCCATCTTTGAGCATCTAATTGCTGTGAGCCTTCCACACTCGTTTCCACTTTTCGATGACTGACAATTCTCAGAACAACATAAATGATGGATATGGTGATGCCTTCACTGAAGCCTTCTTTCCGATCGCCGAAAAGCTTACTGCTCAAGGAGATGAGTCGGTGGCTTCTGGTGGTCAAGCTTCGGCATCAGAGCTCTATCTACGAGCCGCTTGCGTATATCGAATTGCAAGATTTCCATACATCGGCAGATTTCCGAAGATAAGTTCCCAAGTCAAATGGAAAGCATGGGAAGCCCAAAAAGAGGTGTATATGAAAGCTGCCACAAAATGGGACTGCCCAGTAGAAGAGATTTTGATTGAACATAAACATGCGAAAGAGCAAGATGAACTCTCGATACCTGTTTATGTGAGATATCCTCCCGCTACCAAAAATTCGAAAGTGCCTGTGGTTCTTCTCTTGACTGGACTCGATGGATATCGACCGGACAATACAGTTCGAAGCGATGAGTTTATCAGTCGCGGTTGGGCATGTGTCATTGCGGAGATTCCAGGGACGGCTGACTGCCCTTCTGATCCAAGTGACCCTTCAGCTCCTGATAGATTGTGGACAAGTATTTTGGAGTGGATGAAACTAGGAGACAGATTTGATATGAGCCACGTGATGGTATGGGGTCTCAGTGCTGGTGGATATTATGCCGTCAGACTGGCTCATACGCATAAAGATCAACTGAGAGGAGTTGTTGCACAAGGCGCTGCTGTTCATTACTTCTTCGGTAAAGATTGGCTTGAAAAAGCTGAAGGACATGAGTATCCTTTCCAGTAAGTTTTTTGTTTCCAGGAGCCTGGAGAAATGCAATCTGACATCTCCTAGACTTGGTCCAGCTATGGCATTAAAGCACGGGTATACCTCCATAGAAGAATTCAGGACCAACGTCCAAAAGAAATTCTCACTACTTGAAAGCGGAGTAATTGATAAGCCTTCGACAAGACTGTTGCTCATAAATGTAGGGTTCTGATTGCATATGTGTGCCATACGGCATGACTGACAGCTCATCTGATAGGGTACTTTAGACGGTTTGATGCCGATCGAAGATTCGCAACTACTGTTTGAACATGGAACACCAAAAGAAGCTCGGTAAGTCAAAGATTCATCTATAAAATCGTTGGTTGTTCATTAACACTGTTAGTTTCTTTCCTGGTGCCTTACACATGGGTTACCCAATGGCCAATTCGGCAGTGTATCCATGGATGGAGAGTGTGATGGAATAGAACGAGTGAGGAAGTTATGCCATGAACAAAGTCGAAGAACGGACGCGAAGTAGCCACCACTATCTCAAAGACCCTTTAAGATCCGCTCGTCGACGGAAATGATGTTTTCTGCCACATGGAAGTATGTAACACATCATTATAGCAGCGCGTGTTACTCGAATACACAATTGAGCCATATATGCTGTCTTTCCATTGTAACTCTAAATATTCAGAATTTATTGGTATGGCTCCGAAATTCCAACTCCTTGATCAGTGTCGACCGTTGAAATTGCTGAAATTGCATTCAAAGCACGCGCCACTCCACCAATGCTTTTAATTACATGATCTCGTAATGTTGCTCACTTCCCACTAACATGGTCTCCACATTTCCGCACTCCGACACGTCCCTGATTAGACGTGTTGTAAACTGAACAAGTGCATAGATACCAATGCCAGATATCTTCGCTCTCTCCTATCGGTCAGACTTACGCGAGTGAACATACTTCTTAAGTTTTGACTGTTTGTTTATAAATTG
The DNA here is from genome assembly GCF_014898295.1 of Botrytis byssoidea. Lineage (NCBI taxonomy): Eukaryota > Fungi > Ascomycota > Leotiomycetes > Helotiales > Sclerotiniaceae > Botrytis > Botrytis byssoidea. Next base: position 1,069,522 of record NW_024065852.1, on the reverse strand, counting down.
GTAGTGGAATTTACACATACGAATAATTAAGCTTATTACCACCACTTCATTTGCTAGTCGCCAACTTCGCGAAATTTTAGCATATTGGTATACAAATAGTGATTTAGTACAAATCTTGCTGGGGAAACATCAACCTGGATATGAAAAGAGGATGGGTTTACTGGATGGCAGACAGAGCCTCCAAAGAAGCTATGAATCTTTTAACACAATCAGGTTAATATTGAAGATCTGTTTCATTTCTATTATATCTACCTAAATCAGTAAACGTTCCATTATTTAAAACAGGCCAAAATAAAAAGTGATAGGTGAGAGCGATAAATTCAATAGTGTGAGGTGCTTGAGAAGAGGTACTGAAAATTATTTGTTTACTTAAACTGAGATTAGGGTAGGAAGGGATTTTCTCTATACCTTCTGTGCTAAGAGGTTGATGCCATCATATGTATTTAATCTACACAGGTAAAATCATGTTCAGAAATTCTCAAATCGAGAAAAGCTACTAACTTAGCGACCTCGCTAAAATACACTACAGAGGATCTAATACAAGGTCACTCACTATGATTCTCACAGTTTCAACCGTATTGGTACTTTCGACATTATATTTGATAAGTTCAAGGGACACTCGTAAGAGCTGTATCAGGCAGGCTTAAGATTGGTATGAATTTGAATACGCTCACACGTCTTGGTATTAGATCTTCCAAGCCTATGCCCTGTGTCCTTTTTATCCATTGAATATCCGCACGACTTCTTCAGGTGTACTCTTTAAAAACTCTAATATTTCCTCCGACGAGATATTGAAGGTTGAGCACTGGTATTCAAATCCGGGGAATCGTAGATTGAAGAGTAACGAACGCAAGCGAAAATTTGCGATACGTCTGGGAACACTACACACGCACTACGATTTAGGCCCAAATGACGTCGAGTATTTCTTTGGGGGAACCAACAATAGAAAAATGAGTTTTCGGATTTTCTGTGAAGCTTTCAATCCGGAATCTTCTTGTTGATTTTCATTATTGAAAAAAATACGTGTAATGAATATCCCTCACATTCTCAATAGAGAACTAAAAACCACATTCACGTCTTAACTCCGACCGGCGAATTGTTTTGAATCTTTAACCTTAAAATAAACTTTGTTTTTCATTTATTCCTCCTTTCATGCTCTGAAAATCCTTCGCATCCTTATTATTCAGGGTTGGGGCTCGGGCTGACTGTACTTTAGGGCTATTTATATAAGCTTATCATATTTATGGGGTCCTCTCACATGAACGTTACATCACCCGTAAGCCTGTAATCGTACACCTAACGAAAACAGATGATATGACGGTCATGAGTGAAGTTTCGGCCCTCTGAAATTTAAATTCTCACATAGGATTAAATCTCTTAATCTGATTTCGGAACTCGGCAGGCGAGGGGACAAGGGCTCACATGTACGGAGATTTCATTCGTACATACATACCTCCAATGGATTCGATGACATACATGTTCCATTTGATACTGACGGTATTACAACGCATTAATGACTTAATTTGATCTTGACATTCAGAATAAGTTTTTAATAGAATCGGGATCTTCTACTACCTTGCTCTTCAATCTGCCGAGTATGCCTGCTTTCAACCGGAGGCAAAACTGTTGCGCGAGTTGTCACAGGAATATTTTTGACTAGTCCTTCTCTAGTCATACAGCAAGAATCACGGTTGAAGTTGAAGCTATTCCCTCTTTTCTAGCCTTGAGCCTCTATACAAATATTTAAATTGTTATTAATTCTGTTTTATCAGGCAGTGTAAACAGATTGGGCGAGGGCGAGCTCTGTAATCATTTCCACTGAGTCCTCCCTTGCTAATATTTATGATCATTGAGAATATATGTGTATCTATTCATTACTATAAAGCTAGTAATTCCTGCAGATACCTCGTATTTCAAAGTCTGAAACACCCAGTAAGTACCGCGAGTGAGTATCTCGGCTTGGTGGCTATGCGGGGCATTCCTCAGAGGATCAGTCAGATTCATTTCTTTGGGAGAACAATGTAACACTTGAATTTTATGCTTAGTGACATACCTGAGTCCTTCTTTCTTGGCTTTGAGGCACATTCGTGAAGGAACTTCCTACTGAGCACTAAGTGAGGTTTATACGTGCTAAGCTGTGGAATCTCCATGGCCTTCCTCATCACACAGATCATATAAATATCATCAAATATCTCTGCTACAACATAAATTTCTTACACAGCATTCTCTTCACTTCAGTCTTTACTCTCAGTTCAAAACACTATCATTAAGTTTATCTTTCGTTTCTTAAACAACAATCAAAATGAAGCTCTCTCCAATCGTCGCCTCCGCTCTCCTCCTTTTCCTCCCCGCCATCGTCTCCGCGGCCCCTACCTCATCTCCCGCTGAGATCTCTACCATAGATTCAGACCCTACCCAGCTCTTCGGTCGCGATGGCCAAACATGTAACGAGCCAAGACCCGTCATGACAGGCGACAAGACCAAAGATGATGCCGCCACAAAGAAATACAATGATCTCAAGAAAAAGATGGCGGACGCCACTGCTGCCGCCCACAAGGGACAAACTGCTTGTCCCTCGACTTCGCTTACCGATTTCACTAAATCAAAGGATAAGACGAAGAGAACACAGATCAAGACTAAGTGTGTTAACGGTTATCAAGCGTATGTATTTCCGAGTTTTCTTCTTTTAGGAGAGATGTAATGAGTTTGGTGACTAACTAGTGAAAACAGATGCGTCAAGAACCGTAAGGCAGCTAACACCGCATGCACTCAACTTGGCGGAACTGTTGACCAAGGTCACTTGACTGCCGTCACTGTTTGCCAATCATCGCTCGACACCTGGAAGGCAAAGAATCCATAGATAACGGACTAATCCGTCGCTTTTGACAGTCTAATTGTCTTTTGAATTTGGAGATGAGATTCGGGGAGTGTTCTATTTGATTTTGTTTCTGTTGTATCTTCATAAGAAGAATTTTGGCATTGGAGGGTTGTTTCGTTTAAGTGGAGAGAAATTGCATACTGGTTAGGTTAGGATTGGGTTTACTAGAAGTTTGGTTTTACAGATAGCATCAATACTTAAAGGCGCTCATTTGCACCCTTAATATCCTTGTCTTGCTGAGTATGAAGTAGAATTGTTGTTATAAGTTGATTCCACAAGTGTCCGGCGCCTGTGGAAAGAATCTGGTCGGACTTGAAAAATTCTGGTGGGTCTGCGCCACGGGTCTGGTAAAGCTCAGATTTATGTCTTCCGTTTTCGAGCAGTCTACTTCTCAGTCCTTCGATGTAATTTTGAAGCATTAATTGTCTAGAAACGACGAGTATTGTGGGATTTGTTGATGAACCGGAAATAAGGGGATCCATTGAGCCTTTTTTCTCACAGGCATCTATTTGAAAAAATTCTAGCAGTCGTAAGCCTTCAAAGTGCGAAAGATAAGGAGCAATTTGAACGACAATTGATGTTCGATGAGATTCATAATCTGATTACTTAGTATGAAATGAATATTTCCATACTTTCAAGGGGTTTGAGACAATGGTTGAAAAGCTATACTCAAATCCAAGCCTCTCATCATCTCACGAATCTACACCCTCACTATTGCATGTCTGACGTCGAAACGTCCGTAGAAAAGATTAAGAGATGAAACTTATCAGTCTTTTTGCTCATATTGCTAGCTAAGATCTGAAAAATCTACCTTGGCATCTGATCTGACCACATATACATAAGTTTTCGCGGTTTCTTCTTCTCTGGAAATGATCGATCTAACATTTCCGCTACCAAGCATTACAAACACTTGAACATTCATCTTACCGACTGGTCAAATTTGTTCCACTACCTAGCCACATACTATTGACTGCCAGTCTTTCAAATGACTAGTCAGACATCTCTGTATACATGAGCGCTTGAGCGCTGCTCAATCATTCTTTGCAATTCCCGATAATTTACTGTGCAAAGAAGGCTTTTCACATAACTGTTATGAAATTAATTCTCCACGACCTTGGGGGAACTAAAAGTATCGTAAGACATGCTCTGAACAGCCGACTCCCAGGCGTTGTCAACTTCGTTCGCACCATCAATCCAGAACAACGATAGTTTTGGGGCCAACTCAAACATTTTCTGTGCGCAGCTTTGGACCGTTGTATGGTCGAGATCTTGAACATGCGATTCCCTTAGATAGTAATCGAACATAAAATCCAGATTTTCGAGAGCAGGAAAAGTGTGTTTGAACGTGCCACTCATAGCCTCTTGCCAGTCAAAGTTGCAGGATATTGCCAAATCTCCTAGATTGTAACAATACTGAGCTAGAGAAAGAATGGAGCTCCACGTAAGCAAATCGGAGCGGTCAAAAATGATACTCAAAGAGATGATACTTTCTCCTAGTGCTTGAGCGACCTCGTCAATAACATCATCAGTAATACCGGTAGTAGAAGGACGAGAGGCAGGACCCGGTGGAGAAAACGCGTCATCGTCAACTACCCCAAGCGATAGCGAAGATAGTAAAGGGCAGTTTCTTGCAAGGAGTAGAAGATCGCTGCCGCTGATTCGATTCCGTGGTCCAAATTCGACTTTCAGATTCGTGAGATGTGAGAAATTCGATGCAGATGCGAGGATTCTGAGCGATGGAGGCAGATTTTGTAAAGTGATGGATAGATCCTCCAATTTGGGGACATGTTGAGCCAAGCATTCTAAATTACGCTCGGAAATGCCGGTACTCAAGTGGACTCCCAATTTTGGAAACAAGGGAGTAGAAGGGTTGGCACGACTGACAGAGTCAATCCAATTGTTCTGAATATCAGGAATCTCAATGTAGGTCAGATTTGGAAGCTTGGTTATGGCTTCAAATGCCTCGTAGGACCAACTATCGTAAACCCCAGTTTGAATGACGAGGGCTGTCAGTGTATCCGCTCTATCCAAAAATCGAATGAGTCCATCTTTGGATAGATCACTTGAGCTTATTTTGCTGAGATGTAGAGATTTTAGTCTTGGGCAAGATTGTGTTAGTTTGTCAAACAAAGCGTCGGAAATGCGGCTTCCTTGGTACACCGTGAAACTCTCTATGTTCGGTTGCACGTAGTGACTGATGAATTCTCCCGTATTCAATTCAGTTGCGTTGTCGGATTCGTGAAGGCTGAAGTCTTTCAACTGAGGAAATTGCAAGGAAGTGAGCTCTTTATGCCATCTTGCTTCATCGAGATAAACCTCATCACCACCCTCATTCTCCTCCTCTTCTTCTTCACTTTCTTCTTCCGCAAATTCAAGCACGTGTATAAAATCGGCGTAGTACTGCGCTCTCTCAGTATCTTGAATAGCTATTTGAGCGAGATGTTTGATACTAGGCGTCCCCTGTTCAGCAAAGCAATAAGCTCCGCATGAGTACCACAGGATTCTACATGATTCTTCCGAGAATGTTTTGGAGACAAAGAGACAAGTATGAAGGAAGCCAGGGATTGAACTGTTTGTCTCCAGAATTGTTGCAACAATTTCGGGGAGGAGAAGTGCGCGATGCATGGCGAAATGCTGCAATTTAGGAAAATAGAGTTGATCAGAGCTACCAAACTACCGAGATTGAGTGTATCTTGTGTAAAGAAACGAAAAGTTGCCAAAAACTTGTAAAAGGACAAGAACGAGAAGAGGATTTGGGAAGAAGAGACCACCTATTTATTATTATCACCGCAATCCTACGCTAAGTAGGTACCTAGGTACCATACGCAGTGAGATTTGGCTTGCTACATTCACCGAATTACAATCACGTGATTCTTACACTGCCACAGGATATGTTGGAATGTGCATGGCAATTATTTTTGGAAGTGAATCCACTTAGTATGATTTCAATCCTTATATATCAAACTGCAGCCCAGGCTTTAAAACAAGTTGTTTGCTGATTGCATGAGAGCAGCAGTAGGCATACGATCAAAACAGCTACAGATATAAGATTGGTTAGATGCCAATTCTGTTAGAACCTCATAAAAATATGGTTTCAAACGACTCTTTAACATATAAGTACTGTGAAAAGAATCAGGAATCTATTCGAAATTCCTACTATCCTTGAACCTATGGTCTGTGAATGATACTCGAGGTATCGGTGGTCGCTACTAGTGATGCTACTCTGAATTGATTGACAAATCAAACAAACAAAAGTGTGAACAGGGGATTGGTGCAATTTTAAGCTTAAAGAAAGGCTCTTATTACCCTCAACTAGCGCTAGTCACTATTATCATCGCTTTCCATATCCTCCACCATTTCGACGAGCCGCATATCAGCATAACGTGGACGCCACTCCTTTCGAGAAACATGACATTTTGTGTGGTATTGGCCATAATGAATGCACGTGTAATAACACCAATACTTTTCTGTCAAAGAAAAAAAGTTTAAGCACCATGGCATAATGAGATCTTTCTCGGAGATCGATTCCATGGCAATTTCTTCTTCTGGCCACGACTCCGGTATGTCGATTTTATCTGAGCATTGAAGACGGGCATGGCTGATAGCCTCAGAAATATAGTATGGGCTTGCAGCTAGTTCCGCTGACAGTTCTATAGTATTCAAGTAGGAGTAATCATCACCATTAAGCAGGCGCTGCAGGAATTCTTCCCGTGCGTTCTCGATCGTGTGGTATTGTAAGCCTTCCATCAAGGTAGAAACTCCTATTAAGGTCTCTTCGTCATACAACTCTTGAATTATTCTTTCATTCCATCCTATCTGAGAAAGCATTTCAAGGAGGTGCTTCCAAGCTCCGGTTTGAATAGCGTAATTGACTGCAGTGTAACATAGGACCGTACGAGTGAAGGAATCATATGTGAGATCATTTCACCTTCGTTCAATTTATGACCTTGCTTGATCAGTATCTCGAGCCGACTGCTGCAGCAATAGATAAATTCTTCTCTGCTTCTTGGCCCACTGTAATCGTTGATGAATTCCAGGACTAATACCAAAGATGGATTTTCTCCACCGAGAATTCCAGTACAAAGTCTGGACACTCCCTGGTCAGAGATTAAGATATATCTACACCTCTATCTAGAGCAGCCTCCAATCCATCTCCTTGAGGATTCTCGAAAAGTTGACGGCTATTCTCAAAATATAAACCGGGATGGCTTGGGAACTCGTGGCAGTTCCAGTCAATCAACGGTTCATAATTTCTGAGGTGCATTATTCGCCGACTTTGTTCTGGCGACAAATGATCCGTATGCAACAGCAAAAGAGGCATGTCCGGGTCCTGGAGAAGGCACTCCTGCGAAGATTCCAAACATAGATGCGTAATCTCATCCATTGACTCGTTTGCCTCGGAAATGCTGTCATGCAAGAAGAAAAGAAACACATCAATATTGTAATATCTATTGACTTGGTACCTAAGAACAAATACCATCCATTCAATATATAGATCGTTGATCGCAAGACCTATCTCCCACTCTTCAAATCGCAGTAAATCGTCAAAGCCCTCGATTCCATCCAGTGGGGAAGCTCTTCCTTGTTCAATTAATTTTCGAGCCGTGTCGACGTCAAATTCCATGGCTGCTTTATGAAATTTACTACCCTTCGCGTGAATGTAATACGGTCTAAGGGAAATAAAACTTTCGCGAGAATAAGGTACACTAGGCATCTCATATCGCAGATCGAGACCCCTTCTCGCCCAGGATATCTTGAGGAAGATAGATACTGAAGTCGAAGATAGATCGCATGAGCCCGAAGATGACCTTGAGAATTAATATTGACCATTGGAATACGATGAGACTGAGATGGATACATCAATCCCGAGGAACCTGTAATTGTAGAATGTTGACGAAATGAGGTTCTTTCCTTTCTTCCTCCGCTGCATCTTATCGGGTGTTGATGGAGCATGGTAAAACGTCGGCGTAAAATAACATTGAGTTGAGCTCGAAAGAGACACAGCGACATCATTCCCTGGTTTCTCTGCAAGTCTGGCTGAATGTACTGGCAAATCGCGCTGCAAACACTTGCCAACAAGAAATTGGACTTGAGGTCCAAAATCTAAACGTTGTGCTTCGATGCATTCCTCCATGGCTCCTTTTAAGCTCGCTAACAGATCCTCACGAACCTCTTCCAATGCTTTGGTAGCTATAGTCGTTGACATAATTTATACTAAGTGACTTTGACTTTTCTGCATTTCCGAGCGAAGTGTTTCTGTTTGCTTTTGCTATGCTGTTATGATTGCATCTCTCGAATCATGAATAACATGCGGAACTGCCATAATGTTGGTACTCATCTCCTTCAATAAGTCACTTTGTTCGAGTTGAATAATTCTGAAGAAGTCAGTAAATGTAAGTAATAGGTAGTGAGTATTTCTTTACATACCTTGACAAATTTTGTTGGACCAGCGTAACTTGTTGTGTGGTACTATCAACCCACTGCATCAATTCTTTAATCTCTTCTTTATTTGCGGCATATTTCAGTCGATTCCAGAATTGTTTCCACTTATTCTTGGAGCCCGTCGCTGAATTGCCAAAAATTTCTGCGGATGAAGAGAGCTTGTTTTCGACAGATTTAATGGCTTCAAGCATATGTGCTCCAGCCGCAGGTATATCCTGCAATCCATAATGAGTTTTTAGTTGTTCATGCTGTCGTAGAACTTCGGTCGAGCTCTCTTCGATACTTTTTATACACTCCGCAAGCCTTATGATGTCTTTAGGTGCGTTTTTAATGTCGCCGATGATTTCTTTGACGACCTTACAGCCACATGCGATTTGTCCGATAAATCCTACCACCCCTGTAACACTTGCGATGCCACCGACAGCTTCCACGAGGTTGAAATGATGCAGCAATGGTCTTTCTCTCTATATGTCTTGCTATTGTGGGAAGGATAATGTGCTCGGTTTCCAAAAAACGTGTCTGTCAATTTATATCAAAGCTGAGCGCACAACGATGGTTGCATGCTATCCATCTGACACATTATGATGCACTATCAGAGAGGCACTGGAGGTAAGCGCTACAGGCACTCGCGCAATCTTGACCCAATAGTTTCAACCACGGCTAAGTACAATGAAACACGACATGCGCAAAAGCTGACAAGTTATTCAGTGATTGGAAATAAAATGCATGGTGATATGCCGACTTCTGGAACACAGCCACTTTCCCATTCATGGTCCAGAGGCAGTGCACTCTGACATTCAGCTCTCACCTCCTCAATCCATTGGAACATTCAACTGGATCGAAATACTTCATTCATTTCCATCAATGAGATGATTTCAAACGTTAACAGCTTAGATTTAGCAATCAGTGTTATTAGATCTTGCATCTGTGGATTTGATGGGGTCATTATTCTGATCGTGGGGTAACTCAATGATTCTAGTAACTCCTGTCGACTGATAGGAAAGTCGTCATAGGAAACCGAACGGGTGTGTACTACAAAATCAAAATTAGCAATAATAACAATGAACCGATAACAATAGATGATGGTATTGCATGCGATTTCCTATTCATTATATCTCTCTCGCATATATTCTCAAGTATCAAATTTGCCTAAACTCATTGGTCGCATGCTATGATTTTCAATAATGAGCAAGATTTGCTAGTAATATTAAATGACGCATCCTGAACTATTGAGTATGACTATATACATATATACACACCTCGAATGCGCTACTTACCAAAGATCAGCCTCGAGAAGAATGTGAGGTACTTCAGTCGAGCCGGTTGGCATTGAAAAGGTTACATTCCAATACTCAAAATCATTAATAGTGGCACCTGTGCCGCCATACTCTCCTGCGTAAGACAAGGTATAGTTCATGTCAATTGTACCAGACACGTTCAGACTCAATCCTTGTATATCTTCGATGCTTGAAATAGTCCTCTTCGCGGCAAATGGTGAAACCAAAAAGGTAAATATTGAGGTACCATTTCCTTCCGGATAAGTCAAATTCAACGAACCACTACCAGCTTCGGCAATCACATGCATCTCTGTTGCATAGAGCGTGAGCCAGCCAACTCCATTTCCAGTATTCCATTGCATAAGAGCAGGGTTAAAAGTGCCTTGATTCTTAGCAGGTCCACCTATAACGTTTTCGTTGAATGTTTCAGCGCCAATGCTGATATTGTTTGCAAGCCAAGCAGTGATATTGCGAGGATAGTAGTCGAACGGCGGCGAATAGGTTGAAGAAGTAAATGTGTGCTCTCCTTTGAAATTTAAAAGGGCATCTGTCACATTTGCTGGTATTAAACTATTGTGGAATTCGGACAATATTGCGAATAATGGACCGTAAGCAAAATCAGCATTGTGTGACATAATATACGGCTTGTCGATGATTGAAGACTTTGACTTCCCTACAGCGTTCCAGATGTGGAGTGCCAGAAGGCTCAAATATCTCGTCATATCAAAACCGTATGAACGGTCCCAAGGGCCAGCAACATTCAGAAGTTGAGGATGCCACAGATCAGATACTGCTTCCCAAGTATACTGAATCATCGAAGCACCTCTTTGTTTCATCACAGAATCTTTTGGCAGATACTTAGCCCACAAACTCATAGCGAACAAAGATACGCCAGTGTAAGTGCCACTATTGAATTCCGAAAGTGTGTTGGCTCGGTCAAACAAGCCAACGATTTGTTGAGCATAATTCTCGCCGGCGGTTGTCATATTACTGTCGTTAAACCGACGACCAGTCCATCCGGAAACAAAAGCTCTCATTATGGACTAGTAGTTGATCAATAAAAAGGATTCATCATAGGCTGGGTGATGCACTTACAGGATTGGTGTAAGCAGGATACAAATTATCGCCATCTACTCCACCGACACGATAACTGTCACCTACAGTCGAATTGTACAATGATTCCAGCATCAGACTAGTCACATTTGGCGAGATTAGGAAGCCAAACTCCTCAAGACCAACAATAAAGGCTGTTCCGATGAACCCACGCCAGTTTGGATCCCATGAATTGTATATATTCGGCGCATAATATGAGCTTCCCACTTCTGGCTCCTCTGGTTCCTTCTGATAGTCCCCATACCTAGAGTTTTCAGTCGACACCTCATACCACTGGATACAACTAAACTCACCACTGCGCTTCAGGGTCTTTGAATTGACCGCCAATAACATTGGAGATTATCTTTTCGGCTTCGGACACATCCGAGCCTTGGTTCCTTGCCAAAAGTCCAATGGCGTACCATGCTGAACTTCTAGTATCGTGCCTCAACGCAGAAGCTCCACTCATTTCAAAAAGATAGCCAGCATTGTCGTCGTATGCCCGATCCAGATAGTCCATAGATTCATTGAAGAGTCCTTGGGCATTTTGTGGCAAAGTACTAACATACGATCGAGCCTTAGCAGTCGAACGGGCGAGGAAAAACAATGTAGCAACACTTGAAAGACGCATTTTGAAGACAGTCATGAACAGCGGTACTCCTCAATGAAGATCCATTGCATGTATATATACGTTGAATACCTTATCATTAATAAGATACATAGATGGGGGTATCCAGCCCGGTGGCCGCGGGGTAAACTGAGGGGCCGGGAAATTCACATCATCGATACGCAGTCAAGATTCCATTCAGGTCATAAACTCCGGAATTGTGGATCAATCATTGAAGGTATCTGTCGGTGAATGATGTAACGTTAACACATTGATCGTAGCGGTATACGGAGTATATAGATAGCGAGTCATCAAGTAACACTGAACTACTCATAGTTGGGGTCGCCCTGTTCTGGAGATATTGAAGATGTTGTCGTTGCCGTGGATGATAAGGATACTCCAATGGATATAGTAATCTATAATATCATTGAAGTGGGTGGTAGTTTGGTTCGAAATAAGGTTTTGAGTAAGATTACCCAGGCAAGGTTGTAATTTTCCAAAAATTATACTCAAAGATCTCATATTTTCGTTGATGAGTAAGCACACGCGCACGGATCCACCATGATTTGTATCGTATGATACAATTTTTATGAAACCAAACCCCTTCATCACTGTCATCGTCGTCGACAAACTGTATTCATCCAAAGTTTGAAGATCTTCTTCTCCATCTAAACCATTGATACGGACAGGAGTACGGCAAGACCACCACCACGCCGGAACTTCTACACCATCCATTCCATTCAATATTCAGACTCTTTCTCATACTCGAAGACCCCTGCAGTTTGAGCGAGCATTTACGGAAACTAACATGTAATATGATACCCACCACCACAAACCCACAGCACAGGAAACCCGCCACCAGGAAATTTCTGGCACCTCCTGTAAAAGTGGCATGTCTAGAATGGTAACGTTATCTTTCACTAGTATCGTTAGAAGATGTTTACCAACGTAATGCCAGTCGTGCTGCACGCACTCGATGCAATGGTAAAACACCGTGTGCAAATGTGAGTGATACTTTGAAATGTTGAAAATACATTAGTTAATGTCACCAGTGTGCCAATCGAGGTTGTGATTGCGTCTATACACCGAGCAAGAGGGGTGGTGCAAGAAGACGCAAGAAGAACACCAACAGCGAAGGTCGTATAGAACAATCGCCACCAAATGAGCTCCGTAAGTAACCAAGTATTTGCCAAACATTATTCTGACCTGTTATTAGTTACTGGTCCTGCCCCGGTGGTTTCATTGGCCACCCCCGGCGCTGGTCTTCTCCAAAGAGATGAACAATTGGACTTTGATATGGACTTCGCATTTGACCCAAACATACAAGGGAATCAAGAACCTGTAGCATTGAACGATGAATTCTTACCACAAAATGTGCTAGAAGATTCCTTTCAAATGGGGGCAGAAATACCTCTAGTAAGAACTTATGCTAACGATGAGGACATGTAAGTTCTGTCAGCAGGTAAAAACATTGAGTAACATGACTGACCAAATTTTGTCACTGTAGTTTGAGCGCATATTATGTTTACATCCATCCGTATTTCCCTGTTCTTCCACCCCCTTTGATCAACCAAGCTGTTGATAAAATGGAAACCGGGGTACAAGGACCAAGCGATATCCTATTCCATAGCAGAAGCAATCCACAATTTCAATCTGCTTCCCCAATGACTCTTGCGATCTCTGCACTTCTTGCACTAATTCCACATCCTGACGATCCAAGCCCCGCATCTCCAGAATCTATCATACTACGTCGAAATCAAGCGCAGGTCTTCGCTCAGTTGGCGATTGATGGCGTTGAGATTGAGAATGAGATGATAGAGTCTATAGTGGACCCTGGGGAGGCTCTAAGCGCCCAAGAGATGCAGATATATCGCACAAAAATCCACCCGCAAGTAAGGTTGGAGACGGAGAGTACAATCGCATTGCTGCTACTCTGTACTTATGAATATTCCCAACGAGGAAATATTTCGAAGATGCGCAAGAGGTGTGGACAAGCTTTGGTATCTGCCATGGACTTGGGATTACATTCAAAGGATAAAGAGGATTATGTATATGCTGAATCAGATAGACGAGTATGGTGGATGACGGTATGATTACAAGCTGCGGTTTACATTTACCTTCAGCTCCAACGCTAACTTCTGGAAAGTACGTCTGCGTTTGTCAAGGCTCTATACTGAGTTGCATGGTATTTATTGCTCTTCAAGCGCATATTCCTTCATGTTTTGACCAAAGCTATATAGGCGCCCTCTATTCTTCTTTCCGATCCAAGATTCACGACACCACTTCCAACCTTTGGATCTGATTCGGATGTAAGTGCAAATGCACATTTTGATTTCTAAAATTACAGCAAGCTAAGCGCAAAAATCTAGGCTTGGGATGTTTTTCTTGAAGCACAAAGAGTGATTGCCACAGCGACACAATTTGTGATTGATCTCGAATCATCATTAAAATCAGAATCTCATGATCTGAAACTCTGGGAAACAATGACAGGGTTAGAAAGAACCATTGAGCCGCTGGTTCAAAATGCAGAAAAGTGGTCCTATGGAAATTCGGATGATATGGAACCATCAGAGAGCGTCGTCGCAAAAAGTCTGCGGATGATGACACGTATTAAGCTGAATAGGTACACCCTTGGGTTTTTCCATTTTGGTGCGGTGATAGCTAACTGTCCTTGAAGCGCGAGGATTAAGATCCATCGATATTGTGCGTTCTCCGATATGCCAGTCTTCACAAAGAAGCATTGTGACTTATCTTCCACCCCTTCTGTTGGGCAAAATCCAGGTACCGCCTGCAGTTGTAGCAACAATTTACAGCAGGCCACAGCGACTTTGACGCTCAGCCCCGGCATTTTAAACTCTCCGATACCTGATGATATTTCTGTTTTCGACTCTCCGATCTTGCCATTCAGTGGTCGATTTTCGTCAAAGGTATGCATGCAATCCGCATTCAACATTGCCCAATCCTTCCGTGCTTTGCCATTGCCACGGCCTTCAGATCCAAGGAATGTTTCCTACTGGAACAGCACTAGACAAACAAATCTACCTCGCATGATGCCAATATTTGCCTGCTGCAGTATGCAAGCAAGCTATTCAATGATTATGCTTTGTCACAAGACTCTTGCAATCAAGCAAGCTAGTTCACTCGAAGATGGACTCAGGAGGAGAACCGATAAACTGTTATTTCAATTGCACGAGGGCATTAAAATGATTCTGGATGCCCTGGAGAATTACTCTACTGCTAATGAAGCTTTGAAGGGAATGCGAGGTAAGTCTACTAGTTGCGATAATGTGTCAGGAAATCACTGACCAGAGTCACCTCAAAGATCAAATACGTATGGCGGTGGATTCCGTTGCGGCTGTTCAATAACAATCCTTGAACTTCCTTTCCATTGGTGGTTGAATAGTACAATACACAAATTTTATGCAACTCTATTGGGAATCATGTTCATGGAACTGAGTCGATAGTCTTTTGGCAAGTCAATTTGAACCAATGTAACATGATCTGTACCTAACCGGCGTGGGAAAATTCGAACCTCAAGATTGATTGCTCTTAAGAGAAGTATCACTTTGATTAACATTTGATGATTTTTGTCTTCATCGGTGGGTATCAATTTTTCAGCTCCAGGCAGCTTTCTAAATTATCCATTTCCGCCTAGGATTTGAGCTGACTGGTGAGATATGATCTATTCCTCGCCATACCGCTAAACATAATTCACCTCAAATCTCTTAAATGCAATGTCACTGCATGAATTTGCTATCGTGGGCATCACTTATCTGGCATACCCTGGAAAAAAAATTTCAACTTGCGGGGCGGTGTCAATCTAGGTTAACCTGAACATTGTTTCGTGGTAAGACTGACATTGTTCTTTCATTTATTGACATATCATCAGAAATCTCATCATACAATAGAAAATCCGTTAAGATCATTCAGTTTTCTATTCGTAGATTCCTCATCAATACTCCTCTTCGGTGTCAAAGATATTTCCCGTAGGCTTCTCCTCACTTGGCCATAATTTGACAAAATCTTTCAAAGTGTGTTGCCACTCGTCATCCCAATCACCATCGGAGCTGTTTAAACATTAGCATTCTTTACAACACAGCCCTCATTGAAAGTTATACGCACAATAGACTATATCCATCCCCCGCCAGCATTTTCGCACGCATAAGAATAGCCGCGACAACAGCATCGTATCATTTTCGCGCGGTTTTACAAAAGTTAAAGCCAAAACTTTTATATTGGGTCAATTTGGAATCTTCATGCTCGTCTTGTCCCTTTATAAAAATCCCGCGTTCGATGGTGGGGAGATAATAGCCATCTGTTTCGTCGAGGAGAGTGGCGCTTCTTTCGAGGGTCTTGATGATGAGGTTTGCGTCGGAAATTAGTTGGGGCCAGACTTTGGACCATGTGGTTTGGTCTTTAACCTCCCAGTAGTGTGTGTAACTGGGGCGTGCAATGTATTAGTGATACACTTGGAGCAGGGTGGATAGAGAGAGAACAGCCATAGGGGAAAATGCATTATGACCTACCCCATATTGATGAAGTGTGTTTGGAGTATTCTAAAGTTGGTATGTCGAGTAAATCATTCAATATTCTTTATTTGTAGAAAAATTCCAAGCATAGAGAGGTTTTATCAAACTTATATATTGATGACAAACTCGCGGTTGCAGCATACTGTCTAGAAAATGGATGTTGGGAGACGCGTTGGTGTTGGAATATTAGGCAACAGGGGGCGCAGTATCGCGATATGTATGCGAAATCATATGACCTTTGTCTGGGCTACCCAATGGACCACATGGGGAAAATCAAACGCCGCGGCTGAATTTCAAACTATTGTCACCGAGTAGGTTGTTTGGATAAGCGCGTTCACAGAGCTGAATTGGAAGTACTATGTCGCTTGTAGATTGGCTAATACATACGGAGAGCCTACCAAGTAAGAGTTGGATATTTGAGCTTCTTATTGAAATGACACATTTACAGGCAGACAAATGGTAAAGCACATCTAACCGGCTCTAGCATAATGGTTTACTTTTGATGTGTATCAAGTCTATTCAGTTTCTATTTACCGGACTCAGTGAGTTGGCATTTGAGGGTGTTCGTGTTGGAATGGGCATTGTCTATCTGATTTTGACGAACGTCACAGAGTTCAATCTTTACCTATTATTCTTATGACAATAGTATTAGGTTTAAAGTTGTATATTCATGGACGATCCAAGTCGTCACTTATGCATTGAGTAGATTTTCTGATTTTTTGTCAAAAAATAGCGCTATTCCATCTATGTTTACACAACAACAATGCCGGCTTTCAGTTTCTTAATTGACGGCGATGGAATCTCTCCAATACTTTCTAGAATCATGATATTCAACTTGGACATGCAACCATGTATAACAAGACTTTCATATTTTCAAAGACACCCCGTATTCAACAAATTGGCAGACCTACTTATGATGAGTAAGTTCAATGAATCATCCTTCGCCGCCTCCCATCACTAGCAATCTCAATGAAAGCAACACAAGCCGTACCCCGATTACTCAATCAATCATTTACAACTCAACACAACTCAACTCTAGCCCAACCAAGAACTCACCTAGCAATTCGTAGCTTTCGCACCAAGCGCGTCCATGCATACATCATCTTCCCATCCACGGTTCCTCCCGCATCGCTTGCCCAAAATTAGACCATCCGATTCCACATCTCTCATCCTCCATATTCCAACCTCCATCAAATTCCAAAGAAGTTATTCCTCGTATCCACACTCAATTCTTCCATCCTCGCATCCAACCACAATCTTTTAACATCCACCCTCAAACAAAGCGCTTACACACAACCGCTTATTAACACACTTGCGTTTCTTCGCGAAATGATTCCCGGTTCCTCGATCCTTCGTGCTACGATGACTAAAAAATTGTGCGGTCGCGGTTGTGATGTCAGCAAATCTGCTAGGGTGAGATATAACCTTAAATCCTTATGGGATTTTGAGGTCCGTATTAGCGGGCAATTTTGCTTGTGTGGTTGTGTTGAATTGATTCCTTCTCGTACTGATGATTTTTGACCCCTGTTTTTCATAGTGAAATCGACTGGGAAGATTTCTATAGTTGGGGTTTGGTGGATTCTGTGTTAGGTTTTGGTGTTAGATGATGGAATTATGAAGTTATTGAGTTGCAGGAAAGCTCATGTGTGTATTTGATGTTTTGGAGATTATATATATATATGAGGTCTGAGGGAGAAATTTTGTATCATCATTCAATAACAATTCGCTCTCTTTTCACTTCATTCTTTCTTTCATACTCTCGTTGAATACAGTCTTTACTTTTTGATTTATTTCACTATTTTCGATATCATAAATCATCTAAAACTTATCATCAAAATGTCTTCTAAATTCACCATTCCCCAATTACTCGTTCTCCTCCCCTTCCTCGGGCTCGCCATCGCTGCCCCAGCTCAAAAGACTACTACCAAAGCAACATCTGCCACTGCAACCATCTCCGGTACTAAGTCTACCGGTACTGCAACCGCTACTTCTACCTCTGCAGCCCTTGGAACCGGTCTCTCCGCCAATTTGAAGCCCACCTGTGCTCCTGGTGGAAACATTGATCTTTCAAAATGGACTCTCCAACTCCCCAGCGGTACCCAAGGGCATCCTGACTCTGTTACCGGTTCCAAACTCGCCGGTTGCAGCGGATACACATCGAAAGATTATTTCTACACCAATACCGACGGATCAATCGTCATGAAAGTTCCAGGCGGCGTATCAACCGGCTGTGTCACCACTGCCAACTCCAAGCATTGCCGCACTGAGCTCCGCGAAGCCAGCCCTAGTTCCTGGAGTCCAGGTTCTGCAAGCAACAAACTCAGTGCTACTCTTCAAGTAGTCACTGCTGATGATTCTGCACACGGAACGGTCATTGGTCAAATCCATATCGATGATAGTGTATCTTCCAAGCCTGTGTGCGAGTTATTTTATAACTCCAAGGGAGTTATTTCGATGGGTGTTGAACAAACCAGAGATGGTGGTAATGAAATTGTTACCCAAGTTGGTAGTGTGGCTGTTGGATCTAAGTTCTCTTATGAAATTGCTTACGAGGGAGGCAAGTTGAGTGTGGCTATTAATGGGGGTGCAGCAAAGACATTGGACACTTATCAATTGGATAGCCCAAAGAGCTACTTCAAAGCTGGTAACTATAACCAAGGAAACAGCAAGTCTGAGGTGCACTTCTTTGCGATTGATGTTCAACATTAAATGAGTTGCTTAAGAGAGGTGGCGATGATTGAGTGTTGATGATGGGAAGTGTGTGCTGGTGGATTCTGGGGACGATGAGTGTTTTGTTCTTGCATTTTCGATCTTTGGGTTTTATTCTTATTTCTTTTGCCTCTTTCGCCTCTTTTCGATCAAGCTTTGGGTTCATAGGTAGACTGCTAGCAGTTGTATTGTAGTCAGTTTCGGAAAAGTAACAAATATATCTATTTTCCGGCACGCATTCTTCTCAAAGAACATCTTTTATCAGACTTTGAAGCCGATTCCGTTGATTTTGGAAAAGAGAAATATCTCTTCGACAATTTTCAACTGAAATAAAGCCCATGTGACTTCTTCTTCGACCCCAATAATTTGAACAGCCTGCTTCATAACTTATGTTGACTACAACATCCTATTATGATCACCCTGAGTTTAGCAATAATGTAGCATTTCGTGAAATAAGGGTCGAGCCTTTTACTACGACCACAATATCGTATCTCCGATCCCATGGAATTTTGATCTATTCTCTAACTGTGGTAGCAGGTAATAGAATTTCTAATCCCGAACTTTACCCAAGTCTCAGAGAGGATGACCGAGGAAGAGACATTCTATTTCATAGGCGTACCTTTGATTGTGAAGTTTTGCTTTGCATAAGGGGGTTGTTATGGGTCCTTGGATAGATTTAACAAGTCCACGGGTAGCGTGATCTTCCGCCTAGAAGCCACAAATGGGTTAGCCACACCAATGTTCATACTCCCCACATTTTATTTAATTGTATTATATTTTTTAAACTCGTGGTCTTTGTCAACAAACACAACAAAATGTGACCATTCGAGCCTACTCGAACAACTCTCGGTCGTCTAGTTGGTTTATGACGTCAGACTGTAATTGCACATTGTAATCTGGATGTCGCGTGTTCGACTCACGCCTGAGAGACTTTCCTTTTGCGATTTTCACCTGCATCTCTCAAGAGGGGTGATAATATTCACATATCATTTTGGAGAAGAGAATCCTTTTTGCTATGTATGGGTGGAGCAAAAGCATATAAAAAAAAGAGTGAGAAGGCGGGGCACTTGAAGAGTGGGGTCATGACTGAGCATCAGTTTTAAATTTTGAATGGATCATCATTATTCTCTTCTCCTATCTGTAAGTTAAAAGGAAGTTTCAATTTCAAGAGATTAAGAACCGTGTACAATCCCATTTGCTTTTACTATATACAACTCCAGTAATTAATCTCTTCTAGGAAAACAAGTATATCCCCAGTATCATTTTTGGAGCAGTCTCAAAAGTCACGTGCATCAAAGACTGGGTAAAATTCTTCGTCTCTTCTGCTCTGCTACCTCGCTCCCCTCTTCCTTTATCCACTTACCATCTGTACATTTGTACGACTCTGTCCAGCAGAAAATCTTACATTACATGCCAAGGAGTCTGACTGTGAGCACTCCACTCCACTTCTCTCCAAACCAAAAAAAAACTCTTCCCCAACGTCAAAATTCACAACACCTCACCGTCTTCGATATTCAGACACAAAAATGGCAAAAGGTAATGAACGGATCTGTTCTTGATCTTGGACTAGCGGCGAATCGAACGCCGGACCTCTCCCATGCTAAGGGAACATTATACCACTAAACCACAAGCCCGTTTTTTGATAGTATACAATCGGAAAAATAATATATGTACTCCCGACAACCGTTGCTTTTGAAATCGTTTTTCGTAAACCGTTTTCCGTAAACGCACATAATATATTTTCAATTTTTTTTAAAATAATTTTTTTTAATATAATTTTTTTTAATATAATTTTTTTTTAAAAATAAATTTTTATTGTTTTATAGGAAGATAATAATCAAAATTTTTTTTTTTTAATTATATTAAGAATGTGAATACTCAGTATAATATTCTGTATATTATTATTATTATTTGAATATTTTTCTTTTCTTTTTTTTATATTCAAATTTACAACTTTTATTATTGGAGGTTTACCTCCTTAATATTCTTATCGCTCGCGAGGGCCGAAACTGTATTTTGTATTGTAGACACACGAAAAATGAGAAACCTCGCTTAGTGAGACGCGATTCAAGCAATCTGATTGGCTTGACTTCCTTGGCATTGTGGCTATAGCGTAAGCGTTCAACAAAATTATCTATATTGTGAGCGAAACCTTATGCTGGTCACGTGGCCTATTCTTGTAGCTAGTATTTATAGTCCTTTTTTCTATAGTTTAGAAACAGTAGTTAATTCCCACTAAATTTCTAGTATATCTTATAAAGCACTATATAGAGTCTCTCTTTTCTCTCCTTCGTTTGAGATACTATATTATAGTGACTTTTCTATAGTATATACAAAGGACTACTCTATAACCCTACTCTCTTCTACTCGTTTATAATATTAGTTTATTTAAGCTAATGTAGATTAAATAAAAAAAAGAAAATGTGGTTTCAAGGTACGACATTCAATAAGTATGTAGATCTAAAATTATCAATCTAATTTGACGTAATCCAGATATCGGTTTTTTGACTAGGTAGGGCACCCTAGCAATCTACTGCTCATCGACTTTCCTGACCATCTGCCACATTGTCATGGGCCCTAGACTTGTTGCAATCTTTGTCCACTCCTCGTCCGGTTCATCAATTGGCTCTGGTACCAAATTGTTTTCATTTACAACTGCAAACCCATGCTTCTTGTAAAGGGGGACTCCATAGACTGTTGCATCGAGCCAAATCTCAACACCCATTTCCTTTGCCTTCTCAATACCCCATTTCATTATCATATCTGCAACTCCCTGGCGGCGGAACTCCGGGTGGGTAAAAATAATATTCAAATCTTCCAATCAACTTGTTATCAGTAGAATATTCACGTGAAGTTTAGATGAGCTTGCTCGTGCTTACAGAGCTGCGGCTTAGGGGCCAGTCTCTCACGAGGAGCATCGAAACGCTGCAATGCTGCTGCAACAAAGTCTCTCTGACCTCCTTTAGGGTACCATGATACCTCGGAATGATCGTCTTCATGCTCGAAAGGATTCGTTGGACAAATTTTCCACAACGCAGCACCAACGATTTTACCAGACTCTGTGTCGATAACTTTGTGCCAATAGCTAGTAGGATCCGACTGATGCCACTGTAATTGACGAGAAGTGCATTCTTTCAGAGACTCTTCTCGAGCTGTTGGACCGGCTCCAATAATAGGGCAGAATAAACGAAAAAAGGATTGTTGGGGATTCTCATAAGAAATCCATTCACACTCAATAAGCTCCTGAAAATCCTTGATATAGTCAACGACCTTGAGTTCTAAAGGCATGCTGGCAGCGGTATGGTTGCGAAAACGAATCTCTAATTCTCAATCTTCGATTAAGGGGTCTTATATGGCCGAATGTGATGAGGGAAGACGAGACAAGCTTATCATAAAAATAGTTGTATAACCAACCAAACAAGTGAGCAATAACTGCGCCGCAAAATGTTTATCTCTAGCCAATAACCGACTTCAACCTCTTACAAATTCATTCATATTGTGTTACAACCCCTTCACCGAAGCTAGCTGTTTTTACTGTTTGCAAGTCTGCAGCATTCTGCCTGTGCCGCAAACTGATAGGGAAGGTAGTGGTAGGGAGGGGGAGGAGATTTCGGAGTATTGCGACTAACATTACCTTTGGTATGCATCGCCCTGCCTTTGGGATTTATTTGCGTGTTTGTCTTATCAAAAGTGTACGAGTATTTGTCACTAGCTAATACTTAATAGTGGAGCCGTTTCCGAACTTTCTATCCTGTCCACTTTCGAAATCAAGTCGATTTTCATCATGAATCGGACGCAGGTTTTTATCACTGATACAAACAAGACTCCGCTGATAGAACTGTTTGTTTGGGTCCCATTATCAATTTCATGCCTTGGAGTGGCTGCTCGGCTGGCTACAAAGATAGCGATTTTCAAAAAATTACACTTGCAAGATCATCTAGTCTCTATATCTCTTGTAAGAGGCCTAGCTTAGCAATGCGCTAAATCGACCTTGCTGCTGACTTTCGATCATAGCTTCTAGCAATTGGTCAATCAATTGCAGTCACCATACAGTATTCGAACGGTTACGGTCAACACCTCTCTACACTGAGCACCTCTCATCAAGAAGGACTATTAAAAGTAGGTGTTGACTTTTTGATCTTCGAAGACAGAGCTGACAATGTTTATCATAGGCCGGATATGCCGCAAACCTACTATTTATTGCCAGCTTGTGTTTTGTCAAACTGTCGATCGCCTTATTCATTGACAACTTGACGCCAATCACTCGAGAAAGACAGGCCGCCAGAGTCATTGGGTTAATAATATTGCTATGGACGATCTCTTCAATCTTCTCTTCCGCTTTTCAATGTTCGGTGCCTAGGCCTTGGGATAGAATCAATGGATCGTGCATCAACCAAGTGAGTGTGGCGGTCCGCTGCGCCAGAGTAGACACTGATGAAAGTAGAAAGCGTTTGGGAATTACTATGCGGCTGTGAATATCATAACAGATTTTAGTTTGATTTTGATGGTTGTAGCTATTGCAACTCACATTCAAACCTCTCGGCTCAGAAGATTTGCCATAATGGTCATCTTTGGCATTCGGATATGGTCAGTACAAACCTTTCTTTCTAGGTCTGTATCACTGGTTGACAGGAAATAGTGTCATTGCGGCAACTGGTGTTCAAATCTATTATTTGAACAAACCCTCAAAAGATCTAGCCTTTGACCCATGGCCAGAAGCAATTATCACACAGAGCGTCCTGTGTCTCAGTATTCTTACTGCTTGTCTTCCATATCTGTAGCCATTCTTGAGCAGCCTAGAGTCTGGAATGATACGTGCGGACGATCTACGGCGTCGGGGTCAAACGGATATCGCCGTATACAATCATTACCCCCAAAACAAATCAGATAGCTCTGGCAGCAAGAAGTCGAAGGTGAAGAACATCCTCAGCAACACTTTTCAATCCCAAAGCCGTGTCAGCACGGGCCACTACAAGCTATCAAGTATTTCGCCAGAAAATTCTCATTTTCAACCAGTGGCAGTAACGGTCATATCTGGAGCTGAAAGTGGGGCTTGGGATAGGCAAAGTCGAGAAAGCCAGACGAGTCAAACTAGGATTATTAGAGAAACGCGGAGCTGGAACGTAGAGTTGCAAAATACTGGCCTTGCTAGATAATGAAACCCTAGATAGAGATGCCTTTAATCTGAATATCAAGTATGCGTATGTACAAGAGCCCTGTGATTTGTTTCGTTCTGATTCCATGTTCTAGAATATCAAAAATTATCGCCACAATCATGTCCCGTTGTATTTTTAGTAGTTCTGTAGGATTTTGTTGTATAATTAGTTTTCTTTTCAAGGATGCCTCATTACATCTGTATGTAGATATAAATTATGGGCGTATCTGTGGCTGCTAATTCCTACCCTGATATATCTAGTATCTACCAATAGATACAGGGTTCAGTGCTGCGCCGCAAAAATGAACAATGGGCAATCAAGTTGTACCTTGCAAGCACGCATTAGAAAAACCATACATTTCCCACTTATCTACTCGCGAAGAGCGTCTTTTCCAGCCAAGCCTTTTCCCCATTTTTTATATCCTTTTCTTCTTTAGTATTGGAGTATTGACTTGACTTATTGTAGTTGTTTTCTAAACCGTTCTTCTAACTAGGGAAATTCACGAACTAAACACATCTTCAAATTGGGCGAGCAATTCCTGAACACATGATGGAGCCCAAAGGTGGTAAGAGTTCGGCGACGGTAGAGCTTGGAAGCATCGAAAATTTGAGAGAGGTGTCCCGTCGTCGAACAGAAGACAAAGATCGAAATGAATTGGTCCGATTGAGAAAAAATCCAGTCCTCAAAGTTGGTTAGGGCTCATTTGATTACAAAATCCGCGCTGAATCTATTGAAATAATCCGCTCTTTATGCTATTACAGATTTTGTTATAATAATAATTCATTTCAAAAAGAATAGATTATTGATTTATGATTTTATAATTTATATATCAAATCCACTAAATAATTTATAGTTTTTCTAAAATATTCAATTTAAATTTTAATTTGATATTAAAAATCATATAAAAAGTTTTTATAAATAATAATTTTAAAAAAGTATTTAGAATTATAAAAAAAATATATTTTGATTTTATTTTATTTTATTTTTTTTTTTTAAAAAAAAAATTTATTTTAAAGTATTTTTAAAATTATTTTTTATAATTGTTTTAATAGCTAATAATATAATTATTATTTAAAATATTTTGAAAATATTTAGAAAATCGAAAACTATTAATAATGATAGTAATCAAAAGTTTATATTTATATAAAAAAGAAATAAAAGTTTTTAAAATAAAATTTAAAGTTTTTTTTTAATTTGTTATTCCAAACAAAAATCTAAATCTATAGTAAAAACAAATAAATCTCAAAATCAATTTCGAAATTGTAATATTTTTTTTTTATTAGAAATTTATTATTTAATTTTTTTTATAATAATAATATTTTTTTTAATTAAAAGAAAATATCTTTTTCAAAAAAGAAAAGTTATATATAAATATTTTATTCAAATAAAACTTATTTTAATTATATCAATTTATAATATATAATAGGATTCCAAAATTAATAAAATATTCTTTATAAATATTAATATAAATAATAATGAAAATAATAATAATAAAAGGGATAATAATAATAACTATATTATTAATCAAAATTCAAAATATAATATTTATAATAATTCAGAAAGTAAAGAGAATCTTTTTATTAATATTATTGAAAAAGAAAATAAATCAATAGATTCGAAAATTGAGATTAAAAATATTTCAAAGAAATTTATAAATTAATTTAAATGGAAATCTTATAAAAAGCTTTTTTTAAGTTTAATATAAATTTATATATAAAAAAATAATTAATAATTAAATCAATTTATTAAATAAAGAATTTTTTATTATAATCAATTTATATAAACTATTTTTTTAAAATATTAATTAAATATTAATAATATTAAAAATCTAATTAATAATCAAATTAAAAAGAAATATATTAATATAAATCTTTCTCTTTTATATTATTTATTTGATTTACTTAGTTTTATTTAAATCAAAGAATATTATAAAAATATCAATATCTTTTTAAATTATTTAATTAAATATTAAATTTAATAAAAAAATAGATATTATATAACCTTATATATTTGATTATTTATAAAGAAATTTTTTATAAATAAATAAATTAATAATCAAAATATTATTAATATTAGACTTATTATATAAAAAGCTAATTAATTAATTAATTTTTTATTCGAAATTTATATAATTAATAATAAATTTATATATTATTTTAATTATTCTAATATAATTAATAATTATTTTATTAAATAAAAAGAATAATTTTATTAATTTCAATTTATTTTATATTTTTTTTAATAAAAATATTAAAAAGTAAAATAAATATAATTCTGGAATATATAAATAAGAAATTTATATTTTTGAATATATTTTATTATAATTAATTTAAAATTAAAAATAGAATAATATAAATATTTATTGCAAATTATATATTATCAAAAAAATCTTGAAATTTTTTTTTTTAAAATTACCAAATAATTTATTTTATATAAATAAATCTTTAAAAGATTTTAATAAATCAAAAATCATTTTAGTATTTTGTATATTTAAAATCAATAATCTATATCCTTTTAATATCAAATATATTATATAATATATAAAACTATTTTAATAAATATAAAACTTTAGAAATTAATATAGTTTTTAAATTTATTGATTTTTTATAATATTTACTATTTGATATATATTATTTTATAATAAACTATTAATATTATATCTATAAATTTATTTTAAACACAATTTGTTAAATAAGATTATAAAAAACTTAAAAAGTTAATATAAAAAGAAAAGAAAGGAAATTCATATATTATTTATTTTTTTATAATAAATTATAAATAAAGGGTGACTTTTAAGCTTTAATAGCTTTTGGTTTAATAATTTTGTTTTCTTTATTATATATTTTTATTGATATAATCTTTATATTTATTTAATTAGATATTAATATTATATCTTTTAATATTATTATTTATTTAATAATAATAATATATAAATACTTTTAATATCTATTTATTAGTTAAGAATATATTAAAATGAATAAATAAATATATAAAACTAAATAAATAAGAAATAATTAATAAGAAATAGCTAATAAGAAATAATAAAGTTTAGCTTTTCAAAATATAATATTTATTAATAATAAAGATTATTAACTCTATTAGTCTTCAAAGAAAAATATTATTAGTATTTTTAATAATTTATTTCTTTATATAAAATATATAATATTATAATATTATAAATTAAATCAATAATTTATTTAATTAATAAATAAAAAGAATAAAAAACATATTTTCGAAATAAATAATTATAAAGAATTTAGCTATTTCTTGAATTATTATAAAAACAATAGTATTCTATTTCCAATATTTCTTTATATATATAAATTGATTCAAAATCTTTTTAATTAAATATTGAAAAAGACCTTTTTTTAAGAATAATTCAATTGATTTTTAATACTTTTTAATCTTTTATAATACAATAATTATATTTAATTAATAAAAAAAAAAGCTTAGAATAAAAATATATTTATTTATTTTCTATTTTTTTATTGATAAATTTTCTTAGTAATCTTTGTTTTTCTTTTTTTAGATTATTTTCTTATATTTTGAGTTTTTATTTTCAAAGCTTTTTTTATATTCTTATTTTTAAAAAAAAACAATCTTTTATTTATATTTAATTTTTATTTATTTATTAATCTCTTTTTGAAATTAATATATAATATATCTTTTTTATATAATATATTTATAATTTATATTATAAATATAGAATTATTTAGAATATAAAACTTTCAAAATCTATATTTGAATTATTTTAATTTATTATAAAAAAGGTTTTAATTATTTAAGGAATTTATATCTAAAAAGTTTTAAAAATAGAATTCAAAAGAAATAAATATTGAAAATTAAAAAATTAGAAATATATATTTATAGATTTATATATTATATATTATATATTTTAATTAATTATAATACTTATTTTTATAAAATATAATTATTTCGAATTCGAAAATATTATAAATACAAATAATATATTTTTAATTATAATAAATTTTATATTGAAAATATTAAAATTTTTTTAAATTTTAAAAATCAAAAAAATATTAAGAGTTATTAAATCTAATAAAAAAAATATAAAGAAAATAAAAAGAGTATTTATAAAAGCAAAAAGCTAGAAATATATATAATCAAAAAACAAAAATAATTCCTAAAAAATTAGAAATCGAAAAAGAAAAAAATAAAAAAAATATTAGATTTCTTATATTTAAAAATATTTTATAAAATTTTTAATTATTTAAAAGTATTAAAGAATAAATAAAATAAAATAATTATATAAATTTGATTAAATATTGAAATGTAATAATCCCAATATATAAATTCAAAAAAAAATCTGATTTTAATTAATTTTATTTAGAAAAGCTTTGAAAGCAAAAAATCTTATTCAAAATAATAATAATCTTATATTAAAATTCGAATCAAATAATTCTAAAATAGATTTTGAAAATTAGAAAATTGATATTAATATAAAAAAGAAAAAGAAAAAGAAAAAGAAGGAATCTGAAAATAAAAAAGATAATAATAAAGTTAGAAAGTTTGAAAAAGTTGATTTAAAAGATTTAAATATTAATTAAGAATTAAAATAAATATAAAGATAATTCAATATTTATTGATTCTTTAAAATATTAATAAATAAATTTAGATAATTAGATTTTCTAGAATTTTAATTTGAATTAGAATTTGGAAAACTAATATAGAATAATTTATAATTAATTTAAAAAATCTAAATAATAAAATTAATAAAAAATCTTTGGATTTTATATAAATAAAAAATTTATTTAAAAAGATTTATTTATTTTATTTTTTCTCATTATTTCTTTCTAATTATTTTTTATTTTCTATCTTTTATTTATTATTTTTTCAAATTATTAATATATTAATAAAATATATTTATATTCTAATAAATTTTTTTATAAAATATTCAATTATTAATAATATATTATTTAAAGAAATTTTGTTTTTTGAAATTCTAATATTTTGAAACTAAAAGAAAAATATAATATTAAATTTTTTGGATTTAAAAAATAATAAATCTTTAATAAGAATTATAATTCAAAAAGATATAGATTTTAGATTTCTAAAAATAGAATAAAATATAAGTAAATTTGGAATCTATTTTATTATATAAAATAAAAAAAAGATTTATTTCAATTTTTGAAAAAATTTGAAAAAATATTAGAAATTTCAATAGAAAATAATAATAAATAAAGAAACCCTAATAATTATTTTTTATTCTAATTATATATATTTATTAAATTTTATTTCAAAATAATATTATTTTTTTTTATTTTATATTTTTTGAATTCTTTTTATTTTATAATAATCTTTTTATATAATCTTTATAATTTTTTATTAAAAATAATTTATAAATTAAAATAAAATAGAATTTAATTTATTATTATTTGAATTCATTATTATATTATTTATAATATTTGAAAAATAATTAATAATATAATCAAATTAAATTTCAAATAAATCTTTTTAAAGCTATTTTATTAAATAAAATTATATAGAATATATAAAATATAAATTATATATATTTGAATTATATATAAATATTTTTATTATTATATTAAAAATGAAAAGTATATTTTAAATATTTCAAAGATTTTTTCAATTTTATTTTGTAAAAAAGAATATTAAAGATTAAAAAGTTTTTTAATATTTTGAATATTTTATTAAATTCTAATTATTTTTATAAATAATATTTTATTTTTTTAAATAAAATAAAAATCTATTTAATATTTATATATTCTATATTATGTAAATAATAATAATCTTTTAAAATTTATAAATCTTTTAAAATCAAAATATTTAAAAGCATTTTTTAATTATTTATAAAATCTTTTTAATTAATTAATATATAATAAAATTATAAATTGAAAATAATTATTATAAAAATATTCTATATAATATATTTCTTATAATTGAAATAAGTAAATCAATTTTCAAAAAGTATTATTATTGAAATAAAAATATTATTAAGAATATTTAGATAATTTATAAAATATTTATAATATTTTTCATTTTTTGTTATTTAAGGAAAAGCGATTTATATAATTGGATTCAATAGTTTTATTATTAATAAATATAATATTATTATAATATTTAAAATTTAATAAAATCATTTTAAAATATATTAAAATAAATCAATAAATAGATTTATATAAAATATTTTTTGTATTTATAAGTTATTTTTTTAGAATAAAAAAAAGCTTTAATTATATTATATATAATTCTATATTAATTTATAATATATAAAAATATATATAGTTTTTGATTAATTAAAATATATTAAGAATATTATAGTTTTGTTTTTTTATAATAAAAATCGATTAAAAATCGAAAAGTATATAGAAATATATATAATTATTTTTGATAATATTAAAAATATTTAGAATTAAGAAGAAATTATATTTTAAATTTATTAGAAATATTAATTCTTTTTTTCAAAATTAGAATAAAATAAAAAGAGCTAATAATAGAAACTAAATTATATATTAAAATAGAAATAAATTAATTAGCTTTATTAATCTTATTATTATTTATTATAAATAAAAAAAAGATAATTTATTATAATTTAAATTAATAATATAATTTAATAATATAATAAAAAGAATATTAAAGAATCTATTTTTAAATTAAATTATATATATTCTAATATATAAAAAATAGAAATATAAAATAATTTAAATTGAAATCAGAAATGATTTAAAGAAAAATAAAGATATTTTATAAATTTAGATATTTAAAATATTAATATTATTATAATATTATATAAATATAAAATAAAAGATTTATAAAAACCTAAAAAAATATAAGTTATTTATTGAATTAAAAATAAGATTAGTTTTTTTTAATTCTTATTTTTAATTTATATTTTCATTTTCTTATATAAATTTATTAGAAAATATGGATTATTTAATATTATTTTAGAATAATCTATTCCTTTCCTATTTCAAAATATATTAAATTTATTAAAATATGGATTATTTAATAGAATCCGTAATTTAATATTTAAATATAAATTCAAAATCCATTTTCAAAAAGCACAGAATATTCAGCGGATTCAGTACGGATTTGTATATCCAAACTAGCCCTTACCAGAGCGCAAATATGTATATGATGCACCGTGAAAATCATAAATGATATTTTCTGAAAAAACAAGATGTTAATGAGGTCTTAATCTTTAAACAATTTGACACAGCAGAAACGCAGGCGGAAGGTAGATTCGTTCTGAAGAATTTCTCTTGATCACAGCTAATGAAACACCTTTAGTTTGTCCTCATGTATCATTTCTACAAAACGGCATTCCTGCTGGCACATCCCCCCGACAGAGCATTGAAATGAGGGTCATTGTATTTACATATCCACACTAGATAGTCACATCTTTACGTTCTGAAAATTTAGGTGGAAATTTAGGTGAAAAATAGAAACTCAGTGAGAATCAGCCATAGAGCTAGCCTCATCGTTATTTCAACATTCTCAGATGATATTATAAATCGTAAGATATACATGAAAGTATGTGTAAACTCAACCGGGTATACAAGAGGTTCATCTGGGTTCTTACCCAGTGTTTTTCTCACAAGAACACTTGCATGCATAAGGCTGGGGTAATTTCACATGTAGGTAGTTGTTCACTTGGAGCACGTCAATGGCAGTAAGTATTCGTCATGGATTTTCTTTGCAAAGGTACATCATTTTTTGACAGTCACTGGCATCATGAAATTCTTTTTGAGGAGAGTAGATTGAATTCAGGTCTACTATAACTCCAAAATCTCATAAAAAACATCCAACACAGCTTTCAAGGCAGAGCCTAGGCACGAGAATAAATGATAACCAGACTGATAATCCGCCTACGCTTCAAACTTAGCAAACTTCATGTCGTATATCCCCCAGAGCTGAAAGTATGGTAGCCCAAATGATACCATAGCCTCTGGTATAACAATTAGAACAAGAATCTCATTAGACAATGCGGGGTAAAATCACTCACTTCGACGACTTGCTTATACATTGAAGAAGTGGGTCAAGATATCGAGTGGTCCACCAGTTTTGACGAGTTCCTCGTCAGATTCATCAGAAGAACCTGGCTCCTCGACATCGTTGGTTTCGGGAAGGGCTGCTTTCCAGGGCTGGTTGCGGGTGTCTTTGGCGGCATCAGCATAGATCTTTTCAATACGCTTTTGCTGAGAAGCATCCGCAGCGGTGGTAGTATTTTGAGAAGGCATCTTAGTGAAGTTGGTTGTTGTGTTGCTCGTGGAGGAAAGGCTTGAGATTATGTTTTTGACAGGATTGTGAGAGTTTGATGAAGTGGTGTCTGAAAACTGAAGATGAAGGGTGACCCACTAGTTCTTATAGCTGGGAGAATACCATAACTGGTCATTGATCATGATTAGTTGTCAAGACAAGTGTTCCCGGTACTGTAAGTGCTTTTTTTTCTATCAAAGCAACTCGTAATTTTGCATTTTTTCAATCTAGGGTGTTGGCTCAAGTAGCTAAGAAAACACGAATCTTCACAGGTTTGTGATGGTGGGGGGTGTTGTGATAAAACAAGCAGCCAACCATTTGTCAGAAGATACAGAAAATTGCTAACCTCGGTATATGTAAGTATTTAATGCCTAGCTAAGTTCAGATCAATACAAATCAAATAGTGAAATATATCCAGAAGAAATTTCGGTCTAGATCTGCCGAGACACCGACGTTCATCACTAACATCAACCCAACATGCGCCTGCTGCACCCTGCTGCACTGTGCCACACAAATAAATATTGCGATAATGCATTTGTACCAAGTCAGAATGTTGCGTGACTTATTTGCTATCTCTATTCTCACAATAGAACGAGGAAACTTGCCAAGTACATTGCTTTTACACCAGGATTAAAAGTTTCCCTTCCATTTTTCTCTGTATTGAAGCCTTGTCTTTTGATATCGTTGTGAAGTATGGCTTTGAGGGATCCAGAAAAAGCGATTGGAATTGACAAGGAGGTTACATCTGCCTTGCCATTTAATTTCGCTGGAGAGAATCTAGCTGATAGTAAGGAAACCAACATTGTAAGTCTAGTTGCAATAAGCCAGATTCATTGTTCACATTCATTGTTTAGGTTACCTGGGATGGACCAACAGATCCTCAGAACCCCAAAAATTGGACCACCAGACGAAAATGGAGGATGACCCTCATCGTCTCTTGTTTTGCTCTCCTGTCGCCGTTGACCGGTACTATGATTGCACCTTCAGCCAAGTATATCGCTTCCTCTCTACATACAAAAGATTTCTTCAGCATCGATCTCGTCTCGTCTATCTTCTTACTCGGTATCGGATTCGGACCTTTACTTCTTAGCCCAATCTCAGAGATATACGGTCGGGTACCTGTATTACTTCTTGGAAATATATTCTTCATATTGTGGAACACCGTTTGCGGGTTCTCAAGAAATGTCGGTGAGCTCATTGCATTCCGCCTTCTCACCGGATTCGGAGGTTCTGCTCCTCTAGCCGTAGGGGGTGGGCTTGTTAGTGATCTTTGGCTGCCAGAACAGCGCGGACAAGCGTTAGCAATATATACCGCAGGGCCACTTCTAGGCCCAGCAATTGGTCCAATCATCGGAGGATATATCACGGAGGACGCATCATGGCGATGGATATTCTGGGTTGTGTCAATAGCAAGTGCATTTATTGAAATTCTTGCTCTTTGTTTTCTTGCAGAAACATACCCCCCCAGCATTCTCTCCCAGAAAGCAAAACGTTTGCGAAAAGAAACAGGAAATAGCAATCTTCGAACCGAGTATGACGACCCTGATAGAACTTTATGGAAGTTGTTGAAGACAAATATGATACGACCTTTCAAAATGAGCACTCAGATCATTATCCAGTTCCTCTCGGTCTACATGGCCGTACTATATGGCATAATGTTTTTGGTTCTTTACACTTTTCCATTGCTTTGGCAGAATTACTACCACGAATCAACTGGCACTGGTAGTTTGAATTACATTGCGACTGGTATCGGATTCACTCTAGGTGCTCAAGGTATGTTGAAATATCTAGTCTACATGACTTTGCGCTTGACTAACGACGTTCAACAAGTTGGCGGTAGATTAAATAACTCGATCTACAAAAGACTC
This sequence comes from Botrytis byssoidea, assembly GCF_014898295.1. Classification (NCBI taxonomy): domain Eukaryota; kingdom Fungi; phylum Ascomycota; class Leotiomycetes; order Helotiales; family Sclerotiniaceae; genus Botrytis; species Botrytis byssoidea. Next base: position 1,035,723 of record NW_024065852.1, on the reverse strand, counting down.
AAGGGCGATAAACCTACAGGTGTACCAGAGTATCGTGTGGCTTTGATGCTCCCTGGTTCTATCTTATTACCCATCGGCCTCTTCATTTATGGTTGGACAGGCCAATATCACACTCATTGGATAGCTCCAAATGTTGGAATAGCCATATTTTGTGCTGGGGCAATCATGTGCATTCAAGGCATTCAGACTTATACCATAGATGCTTATTCTCGCTATGCAGCATCTGCAATCTCTACACTTAATGCTTTGAGGAGTCTAACGGGATTTACATTCCCATTGTTTGCACCGGCCATGTATGAAAGACTAGGTCATGGTTGGGGAAACAGCCTCTTAGCATTCATATTGTTATTGTAAGCACCATTTTTCAAGACCATGAATAAATACTTCACTCATTCAGAAAGCTAATTCATTTACTTTGAAATATAGTCTTGCCATTATAGTTCCCGGATTTCTGTTGAAGTATGGGTCATTACTTCGAAAAAAGAGTGCCTATGCATCCGGCGAGTAGGAATCCTGGTACATTGGAGATAATCAACACATATTCTGTTCATTGGGTAATACAATATTTAGAGACATAGTATCATTTTTGTGATTTCGTATTAGACATTACCCTAATAAGACATCTTTGTCAAGATTTGACCTACGTCTAGGGATACAATAATGGATGATTATATTATATTTCTTCTAAGATTACAGCAGAGACAGCTTTAATCTATTTCCTGAGACTTATATAAAAAGACATGGCGTTCCGTACCTCGGTTTTATCTCACCCGACCTGTACAGGGGCGAGATAAGTATACGGCGCCTTGAATGAGACGCGTATCATGGTGGTATACAGCCCTCATTCATTTTCTATTTGACAATCTTGATAAACTGCCTTGAGTTTCCAGGATTTCGGCACAACTATTGTGCCATCAATGCGTGAAGTAATTATTTCTTTACATTGGAGGGTTACATAGCAGCATTAAACGAAGCTCTTGCATAATTGATAGATAAGTTTGTCCAGTTTTAGTGGTTGAAATGCGAAGACATAACGTATGTTTGGCTATCCTTGTCTTTGGAGATTATAACGCTTATTTATGTTCTGGTTCATTCCTTTTCATGTGCCGCACGAGCGCATAGATTCTTCTACAACTTGTATGCTGGCCCCTCCAAACGAAGAAAGTGCTGATGCATGTAATTACAAGGCCAATATATCCGGAATAAGCCCCCTTTCAAGGAAGATTGTATTTGGCCATAGGGTCTCCTGTGTATTCCTCCTGAATTCGATTGTTTAAACTGCTACCGACTTTGGGAATTGGCAAAAGCCGTGAATGAAAAAAATCCGGAATCATTAGAAGCAATGTCTGTACCTGATAGATGTACTGTTTTGGTGGTCGGAGGAGGACCGGGAGGCTCATATGCAGCCGCTGTGCTTGCTCGAGAAGGGATTGACACTGTGATGTTGGAGGCCGATGTATTTCCCAGGTATCACAGATGATTTTCAAGCTCCGCATTTAGAATACAATCCATCAACGAAGACTCTTTTAACGTTGCAGACCTGCTTATAACTCCACTAACAGATTGCGCTGAACAGGTATCATATTGGTGAAAGCATGTTGCCATCTTTGCGTAACTATCTAGGTTTCATCGACTTGGATTCCACCTTTGATTCTTATGGATTTACAAAGAAGGTTGTTTCTCAGAATACTGTATATTCCAAACGCTCACATAATTTACTAGACAGGTGCGGCATTCAGACTCAGTCCAGAGCGACGTGAAGGATGTAAGTAGAATATGGTTACAGTCATTCTAGAGAGCCAATCTAATACTTCCAAAAGTCACAGATTTCGTCGGCACGGGAGGCCCACAAAACTATTCATGGAATGTCGTTCGCTCCGAAGCAGACAATCTTATGTTCCGCCATGCAGGAAAATGCGGAGCAAACATTTTCGATGGCGTCAAAGTTGATTCGATTAACTTCGCACCCTGGGCCAGTGAATCTGAACTTTCGCTCGCGAAAGATGCTGCTGGTGCGGGAGCCACAAGTCTCGGTCGCCCAGTATCTGCAAAATACACCCACGAGATAGACGATGTTAGTGGAGTGATAACATTTGATTACATCATTGACGCTAGTGGAAGATCAGGCTTGCTGAACACAAAATATCTGAAGAATCGCTCTTACAATCAGCAACTTAAAAATGTTGCAATTTGGGAATATTGGGAGGGCGCTGGAGAATATGGAGCAGGAACGAAAAGAGCCAATTCTCCTTACTTTGAGGCGTTACAAGGTTTGTGGCATTCAACCTTCTAATGCCTTTGTCTTTGTTAGTAATTTGTGGTTTTGGCAGACGAAAGTGGATGGGCTTGGTTTATTCCTCTTCATGACGGCACAACATCAGTTGGGATAGCCATGCAAGAACAGCTCGCCAAAGAAATGAAAGCTTCAAGTGCAAATACCAAAGAGTTCTATCATAAAGCAATCAAGTTGGCACCGGATGTCAATAAATTGCTAGATAGCGGTAAACTTATCTCAGAGCTGAGATCAGCTTCTGATTACTCGTACAACTCATCCTCGTATGCGATACCATACGCGCGTGTTGTCGGTGATGCTGGTTGCTTTATCGACCCATTCTTTTCATCTGGTGTCCACATAGCTATCACAGGAGGGCTTTCAGCCGCGACATCGATTTGTGCAGCTATTAGACAAGATTATTTGGAGCAGATTGCAGCACAATGGCATTCAAATAAGATTAGAGAGGCTTACGCTCGGTTTCTTTTTGTTGTATTGGGTGCATACAAACAAATGCGGAATCAGAAAGAGTTTGTGCTGAGCGACTTTGGTGAAGATAACTTTGATCGTGTATTCAGCTTTTTCGGCCCAAGTAAGTGTTTCCCGGCTTCCATCCATGCGATCGTTTAGTTTCAAAACCCAATAAAGTGATAATAGCTATTCAAGGAGCTGCTGATGCTACCAATAAGATCACGCAGGCTGAATTTGCAAAGACGGTGGCGTTTCTAAGCAGATCAGTGGAGCAAAAGTTTAGCGCTGCTCGAGATGATGAAGTTTTCCTGGACGAAGCAATTCTTAATCAATTTCGTCAAAATCAGATCCAATCAGCTAAAACGATGAATGATTTTACCACTGATATAATTGATGGACGAGCTCCACGTCTAGTAAAGGGAAGTTTGGGACTTATAGATCTGAATGTCTAGTCAGATGATACCAAAATGTTTCGGACTAATGGTAGTTATATAGTAAACTATTTTATTCAATTGTTAATATCAACTTGGTATTGATTAGGTGTTAAAGTGCTTTTAGTTCTAATTCTAATTCTAGTTCTAATTCTAATTCTAGTTCTAATTCTAATTCTAGTTCTAATTCTAATATCAAAAAACGTCTAAGGCACTACTTACAAATATCCCTTCAAATACGCCCTCAAATATAATCTTGGGAAGTTGTTGCTCAACAGACAGGGGGATTGACTCAGACGATGGATCAGATTCTTGGCTGGAATCAGTTCTTTGCTTTTTTAAAGGTGAAATTGGACCCGCTGAGCCCAGCGATTGCGAAGGACTGAGTGATGATAAAATTGCAGGCCCCCCCAGTCTCACTGAAAGCTGTATGCTGCATGGTAACCTCAGGTTTTGAGTGAGAATAATATGTAGCGGAGCTTTCTGCAATTTTCTCCCCTCAGGCATCTAGTTCTGAATTCGACAGGGTATTCCATTGGACAGCATAGCGGCGGTAAATTTCGGATATAAGCTTAACAAACGTAGTTCTATCGTCAGAGCATAAGTACACGAATCGGGCCCAACGCCACTTGCAAGATTGTTGAAGCCGCAAGCGGCGATAAACTCTGTGGTTTCGTGTCCGACGCCTATGTTTGCAGTCCCTGAGGAACAACAATTGAGTAAAAGTAGGACGTCGGGTTGTGCTTCTTTTAGTGAGTTTTGGATACCGCCCCATTTTACCATGTTACGAGTAGGAGCTCGATGGTTTGAACGACTACACATGCGGTTGTTAGTTTTGTATGGAGATAGTAGGGTATCCTGCCAAACACGGATCATAGTAGGAACTCAAGACATTTCATTGATTGAAAACCTTGAAAATCTAACATATTACCAATGTGTCTAGTCGTCCGAACTGGCAGTCTAGATCTGAAAGCTTTCAATATTTGAAGACCCTTCATTCAGTTGGATGTTTCAAATTATTTAATTGTCCCAGATAACTTGAGTATATATGTGTGAACGCAGTGAATGACTTCAATTCAATGGCTATTGTAGTTAAGCCCTAAGCGAATGCGAAAGAGACTAGCTCTTTCCAGTAGACCTTATATAAGGTCTACTATCCCTTGCAACTAGCTGATTCTTCAGATAGAATACAATTAGACAATTAGGACCTACGCAATCGTGGGTGCTACGTCTTCCGTATCCTTCTCATACAAACAATATAAAATCGAATGAAACAATCAAAAGTTTTTTGTTGCCGGATTGTAGTCTAGACTACTGGGTACACTGCACACTGTGCCCGATGGGAATTTGATATCGACACTAGTCTGTAAAAACATTCCCGTTCACATACCTAGTCCAACATGGCTGTCAATTTTGAGCCAGCATGCAGTGCCCACCATGATAAACAAATTTCAGATCCTCCTTATTGTCGTCGCCTAGTTCAATAAAGTCCAAGATCTTCCGATTCAGCTTCTTGTGACTTCCGTTGTTAGGTGTCCGGTAGATCTCAACTTCGAAGTCGTAAATCGAAGCGAGAACTATGCCTAGTTCGTGGACTTCAGTTAAAATACGCAAAGCCGGGTTTTCGCCATCCCATAATAGAAGAAGGACATAGACTCGGGTATGCTTGGCTACAATATTTGGGGGTCAACGAAACATTCACTTAAAGTTGAACAACAATGGGCCAGCATAGCATCCACACAAGCCAGCGAAATGTTCACATAAAGTTAGACAATAAGAAATCATAAAAAATTTATATATATTCGGATATTGAGAAGTATGATATGAGAGAATAGTGCCCTCACTTTGTTGATTGTTCGGGTAGGCTGCATTGGCAGCTTTCTATAGCTTTTCGCCAAAATCACGTATCGTAATTTAATAATATAATTGACTCAGATCACGAAATTCAAATTTAATGGCAAATAATGTGTCATCCATACTGACATCAGTCATTGTCGTTAGCTGTGTTAAATATTAAAAAGCCGATTCTTAAACTTTTTCTTTTCTTATGTTGAAGCTGAGAATAAGAGGGATCCGTATTGAGCCTTATTTTGTGACACTTTGCCTTAGAAGAACTGCGAGAGCAGGGTACAATTTATCCTTAGAATCTACAACTACAGAATCGAGGGCAAAGCGCTCGTAGAGCACACCTATATACTAGCTATGTACACGTGATCGTACACGTGCGCAAGCGTGCACGTGAGCGATCGCAACTGCGATTGAGTGCGATCCGTGACATATCTTACCAATTAAATAGAATTGATAGATAATATCAATTTGTATATAACCTAGATATATAATCTATTTATATTACGTTGGGGGGTCTAATATTTCGCTAATATTTTTTAATTTTACAATTTCCAGAAATAATATCTCCTTCTTCTTACGGGAGCTGCCTCTAGGGTCACGTGGAAGTGTTTAGAGATCTCTTGAAGTGGTTTAGACTAGACTTCAAATAGGAATTCAACAAGGTTGTAACTATTTGCAATTCTTATAATTATAATATGAAATTAATGATTATCTTGAGCATGAAGCTTTATATTGTAATGAAACCCATTCCTTTATATAGATCTCCGTACTCTTTGAATCGATAAGTCGACTATCGAAAAGTTATCTCATCCTCAGACCACATAATGATTATATAATTTTTTTAATCTTGATTTCGAAATAGAAACCTCCTGAAGGTTTATCACCATAAAATCTAAAACAATTTGATTCTAGCTTTAGTAAAAAAATCAATAATTTATTATTTTTTAATTTTTCAATTAAAGATTATAAATCATTTAATAATTATATTATTTTAATATAATTTCAATATATATAAATAAATTTTCTTATTATTTTAATATATTTTTTATTATAATAGTTTTATTCAATTATATATATATATATATCAAAAAAAAATATTTTTGAAAATCAATATTTTGTAGTGATAATCACCCCTTTTCCCCAATTTATTATTTTCATTTATTAATTTATATAACCATATATATTCTAAGAATTCTTTTAATTCTAATAATTTTATTGTATTATTTATATTTCTATTAATATTGTTTTTATTGAAAAATGAGTAATTGAATATTATTTTTTGATAATAATAATAGTATAATAATCCTTTGTTTTTATATAATATATTGAAATTGCTTTTAAATATAAATAGAGTTTATTATATAAATTGTAAATAAATTAAAATAAAAATAAAATAAAAGTGAAATATATATTCAGTTATCAATTTATAAAAATAAAAATAAACTTTATTATATTTATTTCTATTGATTCTTAAAAACTCCTATTATTTTTTGTTAGTTTTTATTTAATTTATTATTGAATTGTATTATATTCTGTAAATATTCATTAATTTATAAGATTTCCTATAAACTCCTATTATCTTCTATAGATTTCTATTATCTCCTAAAACCTTCTATTATATTTTGCAAACTCTTATTATTATATCTCCAAAACGAAAAAATAATAATAAATATTTTAAATAGATTAAAGCTAAAAAGCTAAAGAATAATTATAGAATTATATTAATTATATTTAATATACTGATAATATCAATAATTGAATTAAACAAATATATAAAATGAATTTATAAAATTGAATTAAAGAATATATCTATTATAATTAAAAAAAAGAATAAAAAAATATATTGAAAAACAAAAAAAGCTTATTGAATTATATCTTAAAAGAATTTTTTGATTTTTAAATTCTATTATTATTCGAAAACCTAAATCTATATAAACTCGAATTCTATATTATTTAATTTATAAAAATAATAATACTCTTTATATTATTAAAATTAGATTTAAAAAAAGTTTGATATTTTATTTATATTTCATTTTGATAAAAAAAAATATTCTTTAAATAGTTTTATTAACAAAACTTGGAAAAAAGCAATTCAAGAATATCAAAAAAAATCTTCATGAAATGTTATCTTATTTTCTGAATTTCGAGTTATTAAAAAAGGAAATTGAAATAATCAATTAAATTTATTAATTAGAATATATGTTAAAAAGAGAGTAATAGGACAGTGATTACATATATTAATGACTATGTAGATTGACTTATTAGACTTAAGATCTAGACTACAAAGTGAAAGATATATATATATTAGTATATATTATTACTTATATAATATATCATATGTTATATATCTTATATTTCTAATACTCTCCCAGAGAGGATATTCTCTTTTAGCTTTTATAATTGAATCTTAGTCTACTATAAGGCCTAATATGTTCTTATATTTTTCAAATATCACTCTAATATATGATTTCATTAACCTATCACGAGATCACTTCTGAGAGTATTCAGAAGCTTTATTGCTAAGCTAAAAGCCTAAAAGATTAGAAAATAGAACTAAAAGTTTTATCTTACTCTTATATATATAGTAAAATAGAATAGAATAAGAAGAATTAATATTATTTTATAATACTATTTCTTTTTTTAAGATATAATCTTTATATTATTATTTAATTAGAAGGTTTTAGAATTAATACCTCAAGTATTTAGGCAAATAGAATTTATATATATTAATTCTCAAATCAATAAAGGTTTATAAGCTATAAATAAATCTTTTATATAACTCCATATTTATAATTAAAGATAATTCTATTTAATATTGTAAAATTACTTCTAGGAGTATTTAGAAGCTTTATTATTAAACTAAAAGCCTAAAAGATTAAGAAATAGAATTAAAAGTTTTATCTTACTCTCATATATATAGTAGACAAAAGACACACACGATACATCTGCGAGCTTAGATCGCACTAAGCTGCATCTTCCGATTATGTAAACTCTAATATCAAATATAATTACAATCGTTATTAACAATGTAAATATTATAACAATTATTTCTATGAGAATACTAATTATAATCAATTCTCTAATTTATTTAAGATTAATTATTATTTTTATTTTTATTATTTAATTATAATAATACAAATATCTATAATATAGAAGCTATGAGAATTATTATATTAAATTTATTGATAATAAAAGGATTTTTTATTATAAATTAATTTAATATTTTCAATAAGTAAGTGCAATTTAAATATAAGGTCTACAAAATATTTGAAATAATACTTTATTAATTCAAAATTAATAATATATTAGAAAAAGTAGTTTTTAATAAAAAAATATATAATATAGTAATAAATAATATTAAAACTAAATTATTATAAATTATAATATAATTTATAATTAAAATTAAAAATAATAATAATTCAAATTGTATTTATATAAATATTATAAAAATCCCAAAAAACTTGAATATATTTATAAATATAATTGTATATATATAAGAACAGGCTAATAAATGAAAATTGATTAAATCCTAGAAAATTAGAATAAATATCCATCTATTAATAATAGGAATTACTATATTAATAATAAGCTGCCCAAATATCTATATATTAAAAAAAGTAATTAATAAGGTTATTCCTAATCTGAAAAATATTAATATTATAATTATTATTTCTATAACTATTAAATAGGTGGTATACACTACTAATAGCATTATATATAATAAACTTCTTAAAATTAAGAATATAAAAAAAATCAAGAAGATTCTAAATTATAATAATTTGAAACAATTTATAACCTAATATTACTATATACTAAAGGGGATTTCAACTTTTCTCTATAATTTGAATAGAAATAGAATATTAATTATTAAGGAGATAATAGTTAAAAAAATATTAATATAAATAAATATTTCTTTAATTAATTATCGAATTATTATTTAAATAGCTAATTTCTATAAGTAAATTTGGATTATTAGTCTATTAAGAAAAGTCTTTTTTTTTAAATTCTTTAATAATTCTAAACAAATTTAATATATTAAGTCAAAATAGTGTATTATTTATTATAATCCAGGGTATTAGGGTTTTTATAATTCAATAATATATAAAAATACTTTAAAATATAATAATTATAGTATTTTATAAACAAATTATAATGGTTTGTTTGGGTCTAAGTGCAAGGCTAAGATTGAATATGTAAATTACATAGGATTGTTTCCGGCTGAGTATAATAACTATTCTGTAATACTGTATTAAATTAATGGGAAAATTATATATTTTACGAAATCCGAAGTCTATACGATTAAAAAATATAATTAAAAAACTCATTTAATTATTAAAATATTAATAAATAAGATAGCTATTTTAACTATAATAATTTCCTAGAGTATAGTAATAGAGATATCTCTCTTTATTTATAGGAAATATATTATTATATATAAAAATCTAAATAACTTCTAATATACCTCTTAGAATATCTTTCTAGTTAATAGTTTGCCCGAGAATCCTTATTGCCCCAAAAGGAAGTACCCAAATGAGAATAGTCTGAATAAAAAGATGTTTTTCAATATCATATTATTATAGTATATTAATATAAATATCGATATTAATTTGAATAAATAGCTATTCCTCTTAATATTGCAGTATTAGTTATTAGATAACTATAGTTCAATTTATATAAATTAATTAGGCAAATATTCAGAAGAAGATAGAAATATATATTATAATATTATAAATAGTATATAAATAAGATTTAAAGGTTTTATATATATAAAAACCTTTTATATATTCTGAATTTTGAATTTAAAATTATTTGGAATATAACCTTTTTATATTAATAAATAATTAGAATAATTTAAATAATCTCAAAAAAGAAAAAAAGAGATTAAGAATAATAATATATATATATAAAAGCAAATAACTATATATTTAATAAAAATATATTCAATTATATTAGAATCTTTTTTAAATAGAAGTAAATAATATATAAATTATTAATATATATTAATAATTAGGTATTAAAGAAATAGTAAATCTAGTAATCTCTATAATATTCCTCAATTGTATAATAATAGACGACAACTTTAATACCAAGTATAACCTATTCAAATCTAATATAGCTTCAATTGACTAAAGAGCTCTCCTTATAGAATAATTTCTTTCAAATAAAATAAACTTTATTAGAATTCTAGGGATTTTTATTTATAAAGTAAATTATATAATTAATCTAATCTTTTCTAATATCTTTTTTATTAATATTATTATTAATATTAATCTGAGAAACAACTTTAATTACAAAATATAAATAATTATAATCCCAAATCTTATTTCATTTATTATTAAGTTTTCTAATTATATAATTAATAAAAAAAGTCTTTTAGTTTTCTAGGGAATTATAAAAAACAGAATTCCCTATTTTCCAAATTTAGTAAATATATTTGCTAAATAGATTAATAAATTAATAGAAATATTAAATTCTTTATTTAAATTAATAATTTGCTTAGTAGAAAAGGAGAAAAATATTTTTAATTACTTTGTTTCTTAATAAACAAATAAATACAAAATAGTACATTAAAATTATAGAATAGCTAGAGCTGAGAACATTAATTAAGCAAAATATTAACAATAGGGATTAATAATTATAATTAGAAAAGCCAAATATTAGTATTAGTATAGAATTATTAATGGGGTAAATTATAATAGAGATCTATATAAAATAATTGGTTAGTATAAGCTTATTATTAATCTCAAAGTACCATTCCTAATTATTAATAATGTAGTAATCGAAAATATTATTAAAAAGGTCTGGATTCTATAAAAAGAGATTTTTAAATATTTTAATAATAGTAATAATCTCATGATAGATCTATTCCAATTAGATTATATATTTAATAAATTTTTATAATATATGGAAATAATCTTTAAAAAAATGAAAAAGAATGTTATAAGAGTTTCAAATATTTTATTAAAATCTAATCAGATTATTATCCACCTTTTAAAGGTTTATTAAAACTTTATTAAACTAATAATCATTAGAATCTTTAATTAATATTTATAACTAAACTACTTCCCAAATAGATGGAAATATATAGAAATAATAATAATCCTTAAGATTAAAAAAAAAAACAAATTATTAATATAATTCTAATAATTAATAATTCTATTCTTATATATCTTAAAGAGTTTGGAATATATAATTATTTAATACATCTTATAAATTGTAATAATAATAGATATAATCAATCCCTAATATAAAAAAATACTTTCTAAATAAATAATAATGAATCTAATTACTTTATTTATATATAATATTAAAAAGGTCTTTGCCTATAAGCAAAAAGTTATAATGGTTACACTGGACATACAAGACACATTCAATATACTTCTATTAAATAGATTATTGGAATGCATATATTAGTAAAAGTAGCCCTATTCCCTCCTATAACTAATCTAAGTCTTTCTAAATAATTACTTAATAAGAATTCGATTAGAAAATGCAATTATAGAGTACAATTATATTAAATATAATACTCCATAGGGCTCTTTACTCTCACCCATACTATACATTCTGTATCTTACTGAACTTTTGAATTAAAATATCAAACTATACTTCGAATATATTAATAATATTTATATTTATTATATAATTAAGAATATTTATAAGAATATTAATTTTCTTAAATATAATCTTTATTAGATTTTCTAATAAAATAAATAAAATTATATAATATTTATATTAAAAAAGTTAGAAATAATATATTTTTTTTAAAGGAAAGAGATATATACCCTATATCTGAAAATAAATAATAAAATAATAATCCATTTTATTAATAAAATAAACAACAAAATTGTTCAATTAACTTTATACTAGTTAAAAGTTTGATTTGATTAAAAGCTTTTCTTTAGAAAATATATAGTAAAATAAAAAGCGAAAGTTTGTAAGATTGCAAAGTATATCAAAAGGTTTGTATAAATATATCACAACTTATTAGCTATAATATTACACAAGGTGGTAATCATTTGTATTCTACTTTTTGCTCTATATGAATCTAAGGTATAGTATATAGACCAAATAAAGCCAAATTGGGCTAAGGGAGCCACTTATGGTATAATAATAAGTATAAGACTGGGTAATTATATTACCAAGATTAATTAAGTAATTATTTTAATAATAAAAGAAGTTTTATCCATTTAATATATAACTTCAACTATTGCAATCCTAAGAAACTTCAAACTATCATCTAACAAGCTAATATTCGAATAAATATAAATAAGATTTATACTCTAATTTCATAAGGTAAATGAAAACTATCTATTAACAATTTATTTAATATAAGCTTTTTAATACAAGATAAATAATATTAATCTTTACAGATTAATTGAATTAATCCCGAAAGTATTAAGATTAATACTCTCCCCGCTATATTTCTCTATAAGAAGCTATATTAATCTTATAGAAAATATAAAGAAAAAAATAGCCACATTTAAATTTATATAATAATAAAATTATTTATTTAATAGTTATATTATAATCTTTTTAAATAATATTGAATAATATTATTAAAAATAAAAGATAATTGATTATAATTATACAATCTATTAGGGATAATTTCTAATAATATTTGATTATAAAGTAATTAATCTATTTTTATATATTTTTAATATTAAAATAATAAATACTCTAAAAAATTTGGAGCACATTATTTAACTAAAATTAGCTGAATAGATCATTATATATATTAATAATATCTCAATTATTTAGAATATTAGGAATAATATTTCCGATTTATTCTAATAGGCGTTTCTATATTATTATAAGATTATAAAGAATAAATAAATAATAATCTAATAATTATTTGAATATACTGAAATTCTTGAAAACAAAAAGGCCAATTAACTCGCTAATCTAGGTGTTTATAGCAATTATATCAAAAATAATAATTTATTACTCCCTATTATTAATAGAATAAATTTAACAATTAGAATTCTTAAATAAAAGGTAGAGTAAAGATAATAAAAACAAAATAAGGTTACTCTTATTAATTGATATTATTATTAATATTTCAATTATTAAGTTAAGAAATCAAAGGAATTTGCTTTTCTTTATTCTACTTTTTAATAATTGGTAATACTCAGAATTGGATATGGGGATTTTGTATTTTATTATTAATACTTTTAGTATAACAATATTATTCTAGAATGTTTTTGTGGATATAACAAAAAGTTTGAGTATTTAATACTTTATTGATATTCTTATATTCAATTCAAAAACTAGCTAAATAAACTCAGTTCAATTTTATAAAATACAAAAAACACAATTGATTATCTCTTTCTTTTTCTAAAGATCTCAATAAACTTTGTAAACTTTTTAATAATTATTAATTATTTTGAGTAATTATATTCAATTTCTTTAAAGATTCTTTAATTTCCTATTTTTATATTATTAATTAAAGCTATATTCTCCTCTAAAGCTATTTCCCCTCTTTTATTATTATATACAAATTATACTATATAAAAACTAATAATATAAAGTTCTATAATCAGCCACAAATCTGGGCTACTTAGCATAAAATAAATTAAACAGTATTGATATTGTAAATGGGAGATAAGCAATAGGAGTATACACAGCACCCCTAGTCGCCTTTCCCCTAATCTATATTACAATTGTAGAAGAACGGAATGCGTGGTTATGCCGGCACCCCTGCTAGCATAGTCTATTCCTAGTACCCCCTGGGAGGTCGTGGCGAGCCCCTGCGGCTTGCCCCCCGGATGTAAATTAAAATAAATAAATAAATAAATAAATAAATATACATAGTAGAATAGGACAGGACGGGAAGGGCTAGTATTACCCCATGATATAACTTATTTATAGTTATATTTTTTGTATTAATATAACTAATATTAACCTACTGCTTTTTAATAAGATTTCTAATCAAATAATAGTATTTATTAATATACTTTGATTGCTTATATAGATAAAGATTCTTTATTAGGGCTAATACTTTTTAATTATTATTAAGCATTTAAACTGTTTTTTTATTACTAATTGTCACGGCGCCAACTACATGTTCTATAGTTACCTTTGTGCCTCAGGCATAGACTATTAGCATACTCTATTTCTTATAAATAGAATCTCATTCTTCTATAGCTTTTCTATTTTTATAATATAATATAAATCTTTATCTATATTTTAATAATTCATATCATTTCTATAAAAACTATTATAACTTTATTTCAATTAAACTCTTATTAAAAGTTATAATCTAATTATATTAATTATATTTACCATTAATCTACTATATATTTTTATTATTATTATTTAGAAATTCTATAAAACTGTTTTATAATCATAAAAATATTTCAAAAATGATTAATCAAGTACCTATACCTAATTTATTATAATAATTCCTTTTTTTAAATTATATTCTAAATTCTATTGAAATTAATATTTCTTTATTTATAAATTTATTTAATAATTTCAATATTATATAACGTAGTTTATTAGTGCGTGCATCATATTAGTATATACACTACTTTTATCTCAATTTATATTCTTTAATTTCAATATGCGATTTATTAATCATTTATTATATAATCAAATAATAAAGAAGAGAGAATACTTTTAGTTATTGAAGTTATTGAAAAATATAAGAAACTCTTAATTTAGAAGATTACTAAGCTATATAATATTATATATATAATACTTATTCAAAAATAAATAAAATAAATTCTATAATTGAATTTCGATTATAAAATCTGAAATTTATTAAAATAAAAGAATAAGTGATTATTTTATATATTCTTGATATAAATTCAAAAGATTTTTCTTTTAAATTTAAAGAAATGAAAAATATAACAAATTATATTTTTGAATTGAAAAAAGAAAAAGTGATTAAAAAACTTTGAATATATTGATTTATAAAACAATATAAAAAATTAAAAATATTTTTTAATTGTATTTATAACTTTTAAAAAGCTTTTTACAAAAATTCTAAACTTTTTGAAAAATAATTTCAATTAATTATAAATATATAAACAAAATATAATATTTTGAATAAAGATTTTTATAATTTCAATAAAATAGATTTTATAATAGGAATTATATATATAATAATAATTATTATTAATAATAAGAGATATAATAAAAATAAATCAGTATAATTAAATAATTGAGAATAAATTATAGCAATAATATATGGAAATGAAAAGAATGAAATTATCTCTTTAATTAATATGTTAAAATTAATCTTCCTATGGATTAAATAATTAAATCTATATTTAATGAATAAATAAAAAATAAGATAAATTTAGAATAATTGAAATACTTTAATAAGTATATTAAAAATTGAAAAAAAAGTAAATATCGAATATTAATATTAAATGAATATAAAAATTACAAATTAATATCATTTCAGAATTATTATAAGGAGAATAATATTAAATATATATATTTATTATTATATTTAAGTTATTTAATTCAATGATTTAATATAAATTGTTTTAATAATCTAAAATATTTATATAATAATTAAATTAACGTAGTTTAACATTGAGTGGGCTATATCACCAAGTGGGCCATCATTTTTATATACAAAATTCGTTTGTATATAACTATATACTTTCTTTATTTATAAATAGAATTCTTTAAAAATTGAAATTAGAAAATTTAATTATATAAATAATATGAAAATCTAATTATTTATTGAAAATTCAAATTATTATAATAGTTATTATAGAAATATTTCTTTTGTAATAAGAATCATAATAATTTCTACTTTTTTTTAGAAAATATAAGAAATTTTATATCAAAACTAAATTTATAAAAAGCTAAATTCTTATTATTATTTTATATTAAATTTTTTTAAAAAATAATAATTGATTATTAAAATATAAATATTAAAAAAACATTAATTTTAGTGTATTTTAAAGTGACCTATTTAGTGATATAGCTCACTCAATATTAAACTACGTTATTTATATTTAAGATTATATTAATTTTAATTAAAGATATAAAGTAATTAATTTATAAAAACATATTTTTATATATAAAGAATTATATATTTCAAAAAGCAAATAAAGTATTAAATAAATATTGATATACAAAAAAAACTTAATTATATTAAAAAAGAGTATTTATTAAATAAAAGGTTTTAAATATATTATTTTAATAAAAGATTAATATTCAAATTCAATATAATAAATATCAAAAAGAGAGGAATTCTAATAAGAAAGTATTTTTTAATTGATATTATAATAAATACAAAAAGATAGAATATAATATAAGAATCTATTAAAATAATACAATAGATCCTAAATTATTAGTTTTTTAATAATTTTAATTAACGTGGTTTATCATCATGTGGGCCATATCATCATATAGATCATTTTCACCTCAATTATTGTATTTAAACTCATATTATTCCATAACTATCAAATCAATTGATTAAAACTATTAAAAATCTAATAATCTAGAATCTATTATATTAATTTGATAAATTCTTGAATTATAATCTAATCTTTCACATTTATTATAATATTAATTAGAAAATACTTTTTTATTAAAATTCCCTTTTTTTAATATTTATTATATTAAATCTAAATATTAATTTCTTATTGAGATAATATATTTTTAGTTTTTTATTTAATAAGTATTTCTTTATTATATAATTAAATCTTTTTAGTATATTAATATTTATTTAATATTTTATTTGTTTTTCAAAATATATGATTTTTTATATTTAAAAATATATTTTTATAAGCTAATCTCTTTATATTTTTAATTAAAGTTAATATAATTTCAAATATAGATATAAAAGAATTTAATTAATAATAAGTTATTTGAGATTTTATTAAAATTAATTATAAAAAAGCTTTAATTGGATTATAAGGGATTTAAAAGATTTATAAATTTGAATTAAAAAAAAAGAGAGTAAATATATAAATTTAAATATCTAATTTTGAGAATATAATTTCAAAATCAAATAATATTAAATCTATTTTTTGAAAATCTATTTTTATATTCTGAATTGTAATTGATTCTTGATATGCAATTTTGAAAGTTATTAAGAATTCAATTTTCGAAATATAATTAATATATATTTTAATAAATCTATTAATTTGAATATTATATAAATATTTCAGATTATTAAAACAATTAATATTAAATAATTGAATTAAATAATTTGAATATAATAATAATTTTAGATATATTATATTATTTGTTTTATAATATAACTAAAAATATATTAATTTATAGCTTTTATATTTATTTAGTATTAATATTCGATATTTGCTTTTTCTTTGATTTAGAATATGCTTATTAAAATATTTCAATTATTCTAAATTTGTTTTATTGTTTATTTATTTATTAAAAATAGGTTTAATAATTCAATCTATAGGGAAATCGATTTCAATATATTAATTGGAGAAATAAATTTATTTTTAAATTATTAAAAATAAAAATATAGTTTTATTCTTTTTATTATTATATATAATTATTATAGTCTATTCTTTATTATCTAATTATATTATCTTATTTTTATTATTTCATTTAATATTAATTATAATTATTTCAAAATATATTATATCTATTATAAAATTAATTTTATTAAAATTATAAAAATTATAATTAAGAATATTATATTTTGCTTGTATATTCGAAATTAAATAAAATCAATTTTTAATAAATTTAGAATCTTTATAAAAAGCTTTTTGAAAATTATAAATATAATTAAAATATATCTTTAATTTTGTATAACATTTTATAAATCAATAAACTCAAAGTTTTTCAATTTTCTTTATATCTTTTGATTTAAGAATATAATTTACTATATTTTCCATATCTTTAAGTTTAAATAAAAACCCTTTATTATTTATATTAATTATATATTGAATAATCATTTCCTCTTTTAATTCTATAATCTTATAAATTTTATATTAATATTCTATATAAAAAATAAAACTATTTATTCTATACTAAATCATTATATACAAAATATTATATAGTTTAGTAACTTTCCGAATACTTAATTTTTTATTTTTTTAAATAATTTTAATAACTAGAATGATTTATATTTCTTTATTAATTATTTCCATAATAGATTATTAATAAATCATATATTAAAGTAAAGAGATGATAATTGAGGTGAAAGTGGCCCACAAGATGATATAGTCTATATGATAATAAACCACGTTACTATTATTATAAATAAACTAGAAAACTTAATAATAAAGGAGATAATATTATAAATAATTATAAAAGTAATAAATAATATTATGAGATTAGTAAAATTAGATTTATTTTTTTTATAATTATTATTTATAATAGAAATTTTGAAGAAGTATTGTTGAATATATCTAAAAACTCAAAGTATTAGTAATATTTGTTTTTTCAATTTATAATTTCTATATCCCAGATTTATTTTTTGAATAAAGAAATAAATATATATCTTTCAATATTTATAACATTATTTAATCCAATAGTGTATTTTTCAGATAAAAACGAATATAATAATATTTTATATATTGAATATTATATAGTATTTATTAACATATAAATATTAATAATTTTTATTAAATCAAAACAAAAAAAATCAATAAATTAATAGAAAATAGTGTTTTGCAATTTGTAAGATTTGAAAATATATTTATAGATATTAAAATATTCAATTTATATTTTATTAATAAAATTGAAAACAAATAAATTAATAGAATATTTCTAAAATCTTGATTAATAATATAAATATAAAAAGATTGAGGAAAGGGTATTATTTTAATATAATTATTTATAATATAATATGTTAATTAATATATTATATTATTGATAATAATTATATTCTTTAAGAATGAGGTAATTATAAGCATTTGTAATATTATATAAATATATATATAATCAATATCGAATTTAATTTGAAAGTTCTATATATAATTATTAATAAAAATGAATATTCTAGAAGGTTTTATTCTATAAATAATACAATTATTATATAATATCCTAAAAGTAGATAATCATTAATTTAGTATTTATTATAAATATTATATTAATACTTTTAAAATAAAATAATCAATTTATGATTTATATCTTTTATATATAATCAAGAACAATATAGCATTTAATATTATTGGATTATAACTAAATAATATACTTATAATTATTAATAATAAACTTATAGATTATAAACAGAAGAAACTTTATAATATTAAATTTATAATAAAAAAATATGAAATATTTATATTAAATATATTATTCAAATTTAATAACAATTTAATTATTTAATAAAACAATAACATAATTTATTTTAATTAAAAACAACAATACAAAAACTTGTATTTAATTAAATCGGAATTATTTGATATATATAATATATATAAAAAACTAAAAAAATCAATAATAACAAGAAACTAATATATTATACAATATACTCAAAAAACATATATTATAACCATATACCAATCAAAAACAGTTTTTAATTTATCTTATATTACACAAACTATTAATCTAAAAAAAAAAGATATTAGTTTTTTAATAAATATATTCAATAATAAATTAATAATTTGGAAAAAGAATTATATTTTGTTTTGCTTAATATAAACTTTCTTAAATTGATTATATTTATTAATATATTTTTTGTTAATAATAAAGATTCATTCTTTCAAATTAAATATATTATTATTCTAGTAAATAAATATAATAAAACTAATATTATTTATTAGTTATTTATTAAATATAAAAGAATTATTAAAAGTATATCAATATTATAACTTTATAATATAATTTTAGACTTTAATATTAATACAATAATTAAAGATATTATTAATAAGATCTTTTCAAATTATAGGATTCTATTAATTATATATGTCAACTCTAAATCATTTTATAACTATTTTATAAAACTCAGAATTATTAATAAAAAAAGATTAATAATTAATATAATAATAATCCAAAAGGTATATAAGAAATAAAAGATTATAGAGGTCAAATAGATTAATAGAAAATCTAACCCAATTAATATAATAACTAAATTAAAATTATATTAAATTCTTAAGAATCTGATTAATAATAATACTATAAAAATTAAGATTATAAAATAAATTAAAAAAGATTAGAAAAATGGATAATTATACAAATAAAAAGATATTAACTAAAAGAATATAATTCAATAACTTTAAAGAATTATTAATATTAGAATAGAGATTATATAATCACACTAATATTTATATTAATATTTCAATATTTAAGTATAACGTGGTTTATATACGAGTGGATCATATCACCGAATGGATCACTTCAAAATCACACCAAATTCAAGGTTTTATTAATATTCATATTCTAATAATAAATCAATATTCAGAAATCAAATTTTTATATAAAAATTCTTATTATATTATTGAAACTGTTATGTTTTTTATTACAAAGAAGTTAATTTAATAATAACTCTTATATTTATTCGAATTTTCAAAATCTAATTAGATTTTTAAAATTCTTATAGATTTAAATATTATATATTAGATCTTTGAGATTTTATATTAATAAATAAGGGAAGTGTATAGTTATGTATAGACAAATTTTGTATGTAAAATGAAGTAATTCATTTGGTGATATAATCTACTCGTATATGAACTACGTTAGATGTATTGTAGTTCTAGTTTTTAAAACCTTAAGTAATATTATAATAGTGTGAATCATAGTATTATATTGTCTTTATCATCCTCATGGTGATATCAATAAATATATTACTTAAATAATACTTAAGGAGTAATATAATAAGAGGTAGTATTAGAATAATTATTTATATATATAAAAAGTAAGAATATTATTGAATAGTCTTAGCTGAATGTTTATATATATAATAAGGTCATTTATTATCTTATTAGTATAATTATTAGTACTAGCTGTCTCTTCACACTTAATTAATTTCTACTAAGCTGTAGATACTTTTAAGAGTAAATTGATATGTTTACTCTTAGTCAAATATCTCTATTACCCCGTCACTATGCGATTTTGAATGATTCTACTCAAACAAATCTACTCCCTCATTGATTTATTTAATTAATAGTTTATTCATTTCTTTATAAACTTATATAACGTGGTTTATCATCGAATAGACCATATCGTCAAGTAGGCTATTTTTCTTTCAATTTACATCTTCAAATCTATATTATTTAATAATTATTAAATCAATTAATTGAAATTATTAAGATTCTAATAATTTAGGATTTATTATATTATTTTGATAAATTCTTATATTATGTTTAGTTTTTCTATATTTATTATAATATTGATTAAAAAATGTTTTTTTATTAGAATTCCTTTTTTTTTTATATTTATTATATTAAATCTAAATATTAATTTTTTGTTAAAATAATATATTAAAAACTTTTTATTTAATAAATATTTTATTTAATATAATTAAATTTTCTTTATATATCAATATTTACTTAATACTTCATTTATTATTTGAAATATATAGATCTCTATATTTAAAAATACATTTTTATAAACTAATCTTTTTATATTTTTAATTAAAATTAATATAGTTTTGAATATAGATATAAAAAAACTTAATTAATAATAAATTATTTGAGATTTGATTAATATTAATTAAAAAAAAGCTTTAATTGGATTATAAGGGATTTGAGAGATTTATTGATTTAAATTAAAAGAGGGGGAAGTAGGTGTACAATTTTGAATATCTAATTTCGAAAATATAGTTTCAGAATTAAATAGAATTAAATCTATTTCTCGAAATTTTGATTTCATATTTTGAAAAATAATTGATTTTTTATATATAGTTTTAAAAACTATAAAAAATTCAATCTTTAAAATATAATTAATATATATTTTAATAAATTTATTAATTTAATTATTATATAAATATTTTAGATTATTAAAATAGCTTATATTAAATAGTGAATTAAATAATTTAAATATAATAATAGATTTAAATATATAATATTATTCTCTTTATAATATATTTAAAAAGCTTTTGATTTATAACTTTTATGCCCATTTAATATTAATATTTGATATTTATTCTTTTTTTGGTTTTTAATATATTTATTGAAATATTTCAATTATTTTAAATTTATTTTATTATTTATTTATTTATTAAATATAGGTTTAATAATCTAATCTATAGGAAAGTTAGTTTTAATATATTAATTGAAAAAATAAATTTATTCTTAAATCATTAGAAATGAGGGTATAATTTCATTTTTCCTATTATTATATATAATTATTATAACTCATTTTTTATTATCTAATTATATTATTTTGTTTCTATTATTTTGTTTAATATTAATTATAATTATTCCAAAGTATATTATATTTATTATAAAGCTTGTTTTATTGAAATTGTAGAAATCACTATCCAAAATACTATATTTCGCTTATATATTTGTAATTAATCGAAATTATTCTTTAATAAGCTTAGAATCTTTATAAAGAACTTTTTAAAAATCATAAATATAACTAAAATATGTTTTTAATTTGATTTAATATTTTATGAATTAATATATTTAAAGTTTTCTAATATATTTTGTATCCCTCGATTTGAAAATATAATTTATTATATTTTTTATATTTCTTAATTTAGATAGAAAATTTCTTGAATTTATATTAAAAATATATTAAATAATTACTTTTTTTTTTAATTCTGTAATATTATAATAATTCACTCAAATTTTTATATAAAGTGATAAATTATTCATTTTATATTAAAAAGTTGTATAAGGGATATTATAGAGTTTAAAAGCTTTTCAAATATTTAGTTTTTTATCTTTATAAATAATTTCGATAGTAAAAAAGATTTGGGCTTTTTGATTAATTAATTTTATAATAATTATTTAATAAATTATATATAGAAGTTGAAGGTATAAATTGAGGGAAAAGTGGCTTACTCGATGATATGACCTACTCAATAATAAACCACGTTAATTAAAAACTCTTTTATTAAAATTCCAATTAATAATAATAAATATCAAATCAACAAAAAAGTTTTTATATATAATAACTTTTATTATTATTATAATAATAATTATAAAAATTATAAAAAGAAATGTTTTATTAAAAAAAGTTAGATATTATTATATCCAAAATATACCACTCAAAGTTATACAAAAATCTTTGAAAATAAACCTCAAAAATTATTTATTAGTATATGGGTTTAAATACTATTTTATTTTTGTATATTTCTATTTTATATAAATTATAATAATTAATTATTTTAAACTTGTAAATAAATTTTCTTATTTTATTGATAAAATATTTTTGAGAATTACTTCTATTTTCGATAATAACAATATATCTATAAAATGAATTAATTTAAATTTTATTTTATAAATAATAATAATTAAAATATAATAATATTATTTATATTTCTGGCTTAAAAGAGTATATGATTAACTTTTTCAAAGTAAAGAGTAATGATTATATCTGAATTTGTAACTTCCTTTCTCAAAATATAAATACCACTCAGATTCTGGTTTATAAATATAATATATTAATTACAATTCCAAATTCCAAATATTTTATCTCTGAATTAATAAGAGATTTCCTTAACTCTATCAAAATCTTTCATATAAAAGCAAAGATTTTCATTATCAATTTCTATCCATCTTTTTATATACTAATCATAAATTTATAAATGAGTTAGCGACCACTTATATTTATAAATCATAGCCTTAAAGATTTGTTAATAAAAAAGATCAATCATCTCTCTTTATCTTTTAATATTCTATAAACTAATAATTAAACTTCTAAACATTATATAAAGTTTGAAAGAATAAAGAAAAACTGAATAATAAATATTTCTATAAATTATTTTATTTTTTAATATTTTTTGGAATTTTTAATTTAGGGATTAAATTGAATTATTTAAAAGAAATTATAATTGAACAATTTAATAATAAATTGATTCAAGATTTTTGTTTAAATAAGGAATTAGAACCCATAATATTCTTAAAAAGACTTAAAAAAAGCTTTTTTGAATACTATAAAGAATAATAATTTAAGATTATCTCTTACTATAAAAAAAGAAAAATTATTATAATTCAAAAGGTAATTTAAGAATTTTCTTTTATAAAATCAAATTATTAATATATTTGAATAGGTAAATGATATTATAATAAGAGATGGATTACTTTGTTATATAGTAATGGAGGATTTAGTTTATCAAATTGATTATATAAATTCAAAATCTTTTAAAAAAGGTTCACTTGATAAAAACCATATTAATCTGGTTAAATTTCTTTATTTATTTAATAGCGATTATTAAAAAATATCCAATAATTTGGAAAATCTTGTTTTCAAAGTATTTCAAATCGTTGAAGCTAGATTTCTTTTAGTAAAGAGTATATAATTTCTAAATCATATAATGTTAAATTAATAAATCTGATATTTTCAAGAATTCTCTGTAAATAAAAAATGCTATTGGAATAATCTAAATATTTCTTTTTATAGAAATTTCAAAGAAATTAAAAAAGTATGAATGGTAATTGAGAGAACTCTATAATAATTGGTTTTTGATTAATTCTTAGAATTCCAAAATTGTTCCAAAAGATTTTAAAGAAGTGATTTTATTAAATAATAAGATTATAATTAATTATATATCTTATTGATTATTAGAATTTTTAAATAAAGAAAATTTATTTTATTCAATTTTGTAATAGATTATTTCTAAGAATAATAAAGATCTCAAACTAAAATTATTTATTATTTTTTATTATTTAATTTTATAAATATTATCGATTATATCAAAAGCTTTTAAATTGCTTTCAAAATGAAAATTAAAAAAAAGAATTTTTAAAAACTTCTTTAACAATTTTTGAAAGGTTTTTTCCGATGTAATTTCAATAGATATATATAATCTAATTTATTATATTATTGATGGACTTAATATTTATGGTACAGAAATAAAAAGTCTTTTTAAATATTTAAATGAATATTTTAAGACAATTTACATTGGAGAACCATTTCTAGAACTACTTTGTATAAATAGGCCGGAAGAATTTGTAATGGATATTGAATTTTCTCCTTTGAAAACTCTTTATACTTCAGAGGAGGACTTGACGATATTTATTAAATCGGAGCTATGTTCATTTAGAACAAAATTCACCGATGATATAAAAGAATACATTTTGAAAGCTGTCAAAGAGAACGCAGGTATAACATTTCTTTGAATAAATATACTCCTTCGCGAAGTTCAAGGTTTGAGATTACCCTCTCGCAAAGATATTAAGGAGAAAATGAAACAATTGCCTATAGAGATCAACGATTTGTACAAAAGCCTTCTTCAGAAAGTGTTAGGAAGTCTAAAGGATATAGTAATATTAATCTGAATAATATATGCAATACGTCTACTTAACTTTAAGAAATTAGAGATTGCCCTTGCCATTGATATAACTAAAAACACAACAAACTGAAAAAACTATAAAAAAGAAAAAATTATATTGAATACTGAAATTATCCAAACAAATCTAAATAGCTTAATAAATATCATTAACCCAAACCCTTTTCTAATCCATCAAACATTATATGATTTTCTGAAAAGTTCAGGTATATTGAAAAAAATAGAGATATTAAATCAATTTGAACAATTAGAAATGCTTTTTGCTAATATCTATATATTCTATCTGGATTTTGAGGATATTATAGAATTTAGTCTATTGACAATAGAAGATGAAGATTCAATAGAAAACAAAGAGCACTTTCTTTCTTACACCGCAAATTTCTAATATAAGCATATTAATATCTTAAAAGAAGTGCAAAACAATATAGGATAATTAAAATTTATTTTAAATACAAAAGAATAAACACTCTGAGTAAGCAGAAACTAATATTATAAATTGCAATATAAAATAATATTAATATTAATCCGGATTACTATAATTATTATTAATAAAAAATAACTCATAAAGATTCTTATAAATATGATTTCAAATAATTTAATAAAAGAGTTAGAGAATAATTATCTTTTGCCTACAATCAAATCAAGTTTATATATATTTCAAGGATTACTAAATTCACTATATTCGAAAAAAATAATAATTACAAAAAAAGTAATGAAAGTAGTAATAGGGAATAGGAATAATAGAAAAGAGATAATAAAACTCTTATTTGAAAAATGAAAATTAAAAGTAATAATTATAAAAAAAATATTAAAAATAATAATAGGGAATATAATTAATAAAGAAAAGATAATAAAGCTTTTACTTGAAATATAAGAAATAAAAATAATAATTATAAAAAAGATAATGAAAATAATAATAGAGAATTAAAGAAATAGAAAAGAGATAATAAAGCTTTTGTTTGAAATATAAAGAATAAAAGTAATAATTATAAAAGAGATAATAAAAGTAATAATAAGGAATATAAATAATAATAAAAAGATAATAAAAATTTTATTTGAAATATAAAAAGCAGAAATAATAATTATAAAAAAGATAGTAAAAATAATAACAAAAAATAAAAATAATATAAAAAAGATAATAAATTTTTTATTTTAGATATAAGGAATAGAAGTAGTAATTACAAAAGAAGTAATAAAAGTAATAACAGGAAATAGAAGTAGTAGAAAAGAGATAATAATAATTTTGCTTGAGAAATGAGGGGCAGAAGTTGTGATTACAGAAGAGGTGATCAAGGCCGCCGCTACAAGTGAATAAGAACTAGTTCTATATATCATTAACACACATTCAAAAATGCTATTATCTCAGCAAAAGTGGTTTGCGATTGCTTAATTTTATAATGTAGTTAAACTTGGAAACAAAAGGAAAATTCAAAACTTATTAAAACAAAAAATTGAATCAAACCTTTCAAACTTTAGAAAAATAACACCTTTATGTATTACTACTATAATTGGTTATATCGAAATAGTCCGATCATTTCTTGGGATAAAATCTGTTAATATTAATATAATTAATATTTCTGGATAATCATCTATTTTTTGGGTAGTTGTAGATGAAAAAAAAAAGATTGTGAGGCTTTTATTAAATGCTGGAGTAGATCTGATTTTTATAAATACCAACAGTGATATAATACTTTTGGTTTTTAAATAATATAAATTTAATAAGATTATAAATATATTCAATATTTGGAAGTAAATTCAAAGCTTTTTATTATCTTACTTTTCCATATCTTAATTTTTTTCTAATTATCAGAATTTATTTGAAAATATATCGATAATTGATATTATTTGTAATCTATGTGCTTTACTTATAAAGACCAAGACAAGATTATTATAGTTATAGAGAGGTACTGGTGAGCACTTAATATATGAGTTCCTGAATTTATGCTCTGATTATAGAAGGTATGATCTATTGACTAAACGCAGAGTTTTCGATATGCATTTCAGTAGAAGCTGGAAGCTATAGCGATCATAACATTTTTTGAGTCCTACACAAGATGGTACTAAGGCTATCAAAGATATGTATTTTAATTTACACAATCTTCAGTTAAACCATTAAACCTGGAGTATCATATTAAGATTCATATAACAATTCATTACGGATTAGAGTTACATATTATTCTGATCATAAAACACTCTTCCTCAAATATTCGCTTAGCAAATATCTAAAGAAAAGCTTATATGACTGACTTATAATCTATAAGTGAAAGATATTTATAGATAAGAAAAACTACATTCTATATACATAAGTAAATAATCTGGCCCAATAGGCTAGGCAAAAAGAAACTATATTACTCTACAAATGATTTATACACTAAATGTCAAAGGAAAGTCAGGCTTTTCATAATATGTTATAGAACACTATTTTTAAAATCTGTATGATAGCTTATAAAATACTAATAATAGGAGAAAAAGGGAAGTTCTAAGTTCTCGATTTAGACAAAAGAGTGAATTAAATAAACAACTATAGATTTAATATTTCGAATTTATAAAAAAATAATTCAAACTCTGAACACTCAATGAACAATTTGTACAATAATAATTAATCTGAATTCTATTCTAATGAGCTATATGCAAATCATATACAAATCATATACAAATCGTAATCAACTAATAATAAACTATTGAATTTAATATTTAATAATGAGCATTTATTTGATACTACAGGTGTTTTCTAGAAGCCTTATATTGGTAAAATATCTCATTTTACCCTCCTAGGGATTCGTAATTACAACCCAGTATTTATTTATTTTATTTATTTATAGTAATTAACGTCTAATCTATAACCTCCCTAGGGTTATTCTAGGCGTACTAAGGATCGGGCCTACGGAGCGCATGCGCTCTTGCCGCTCATAGTAGTTTAGCAATTTTTCCTTCTGGGGTGTTGCTCCCCTCTTCGGCTATGCTCCGGATTGATTCGCTCGATAGGGCATCTGATCGGTTTCTGAGAAGGGCCTCTTTGAGGCCGGTGAGTAGTCATTTGGGGGGCAGTGAGTGACGAGAGTAATCGCTATGGACCGGGAGATCGATGGGTGGTGGTTGGTTCGGCTTTATGTTAGAGATGAAGTGCTCTTCTTCATGTTGGGTGAGCGGTTTGTCTTCGTCTATTTTTAGGCGAAGTTACTACAGATCTGAGTGAAAAACCCAGTTCCGGAGAGGAGCTTTGTGAAACTGTCTTGTGTGCGCAGGAGGCGATTGATATATTCGATCGCACCGCGTTCGGAGCGGAGCCGATTGGGTGCGAGAGGCCAGTCGGCTCGCGATTCATTATTGATTGGACATTGAAAGAAGTGAAAAGGGGACTTGTCACTGCCGCATGAGCATTCGTTGTGGCTGTTTTTGTGGTTAAACTTGATATGATAAGCTGCAAAGTCACCATGGCCAGTTCGCATTGCTAAAAGCCTATGAAGTGTCCCGCGTGGAAACTGAAAAGTGGGTGGTTCAGTAACCTTGTACACCGATCTCCACATCTTATATCCTGGGGAGAT
Organism: Botrytis byssoidea; assembly: GCF_014898295.1. NCBI lineage: Eukaryota > Fungi > Ascomycota > Leotiomycetes > Helotiales > Sclerotiniaceae > Botrytis > Botrytis byssoidea. Next base: position 1,006,812 of record NW_024065852.1, on the reverse strand, counting down.
CATATTGCTCGCTGAAGCCCACCAGGACGTCTCTGTGTATCGACACCTAGCTTTGAGATCAGATCGGGTGCTACTTACCGTCGGCAACGCTGACAGGCCAGTATCTATTGAGCCCGATATTCCTAGGTTAGCTAAGCGATCTGCTACTTCTTTGCTTTCGATCTCGGTGTGCCCGGGGGATCATTTGATCCCGGTGTTATAGTAACGCATCGCTTGATGGCACTTATGATAAGCCCACTGAGAGGATTCAGGGGCTCTTCCGCGCATACCCTATGTAACTGAGGTGCTATTGATGCGCATTCAGATTTGTCCTTGAGATTATAGCCCAGTAGGTACCTATCAACTATCTACAAAAAAGTATCAGTTCGTTTTCTATCCTATGAATTAGAGCTAGGCTTTTATTATAAAACTCTCTTTTTCAGCTCGATTGGAAAAACTATCTAATAATGGTTTATTAATTTCCTTTTTCAGCTTGGTAGTGAAAATCTATTTTACTGCAAATTCAAATGCCTGTATACAAACTCCTGTTTTCAGTTTAGTATAGATTAATTTTTATATTGATATAATAGAATCCTAATATTAAATTTTATAAAATATTATATTTCAAAATATGATTTTTGATATTGAATATCGCTAAAATGGTATAAATATAAATCCTAATTATAAATTCCAAGTTCATTATTTTTTAAGTAGTATTCATAATAAATATTATATTCAAGTGAGAGAAGTTTTATATCATTAAACCACAAGCCCGTTTTTGATGGTGAGATAGTGCTGTAAAACATACATAATCACAAAGTTTGTCCTGTGAGCTACAAATTCCCATCTACTGTACTACAAACAAGGTCTGCAAGTCTCACGAATAAGTAGTGCTATCACATAGCATTTAGCTTACATGAGAGTATAACAAAGGGCTGTCAATTCCATTTTGCCCTTCTATTTACTCTTCCTTCGATATGCGAAGATCTCGCCACTATCATGATTTGTCGAAGGATCAAGCAGCTTTCAAGACACCTCAATCTTCAAGAGGAAAACAATAAAAGCAAAGCAGTCTTCTTATATCCATCCAAAGCTAAAAAGGAATTTTCCTGCATATATATATCATGGCATCGATTATCCAATCGCCTATAACGATCTGATCTTCACACAGATACTCGAACAACAGTTCTCACTCTTTATAAATCGATATAACAACACTAGTATTCCAAATGGGATACCAAATGATCCCTCAAGCATTACAGATCTTTGCAAGTCCTATTCATCGGGGTCGATTCGTTTTGGTTCTAGGTTTCGGTTGCGAGCCGAGTAACTCAGGGTATTCAATAGTTCGGACTGCAGTTCAACAATGAAGATGATTAAATCTCCAAACCAATTAGGACATTCAAACCATCTGAGATACCAGATTGACTGAGGTATCGAATTCAAACATTGAACTAGTTTCAATGTTCCAATCACTTTCAGAAATTCAGCACCTTATATTGTTGGACTGCACTCTGGACTATTGGACACCCTGGCCCGGCCCGAGTTATATACATTACGCATCTGAAATGGATATACATTAGCAGGGTTATCATATGAGTTGAGGGTAACAAACAAGTCTCCGGTGAATATTTAGAAACTTTCACTCAAATTCTTAACAGCTTTCTCGAAGTGCAAGCGTAGTCAGTGGTAAGAGTTGAGGCCCCGGCTTATCGCACATTTAAGCGAGATTAGGGTAGCCACCTAATTTCGCATACCTTATTTTAAAAATTCAATTATTATTCTAAAATTCATTATTTTCGACTCAAATTCAAAATGGATATTGGATATAATTACAAAAATAATAATTATAAATTTCATCAAAATTAACATACTCCTCAACATTCTAAAGTTATTCAAATTAGAATTAATAGAAAATCCTAGGAACGAATTACTTCAAATTTAGATATTCTATAATTTAGTATAAGAAATATAATTAAATTTAATTCAATTAAAAGAACTCAGAAAAGGAAAACTTATCAAAAGTTTATAATAATTATTAAAAAGATTTATTAAATTATAAAAACAATTATCAAAGATTAATGCAAAAGGAGAATGATTTTTAAATAAATTAATATATTTAGTATTAAGATTTCAATATATATAATTCAAAAGAAATTATATTAATATAAATATAGAAGATGTATAATATATCCTAAGCCCTTTATCTTGAAAATGCAAGCAAAAAAAAGACTAGATTTTGTATATAAATATTATTGATAGAAAACTAGTGATATTATTATTATTAGGCTAGAAGGGAGGGATTGGAGACTAGTTATATGATCGAATAAAAGCACTTTCGAACTAGGAAAAGCAAGTAGGATATAAATTACTAAATAGATTAATAAAAAGAAATATATTGATTATATTAAATTAATATATTAATTAGAAAGAGTATTAGTAATGATATAAAGTATAATTAACTGGAACTATAAATCTCTATTGATTTTTTTAGAAAGATTTGAAGGTAATAAAGGTATTATCTTTAAAGTATATATATAATAAGTTTTTAAGCCTATTATATTCCTATTATTCAATAAACTAGAATCTAAATATATATTTATAAAAAACAATTCTAAGATATATTTCGGATATATTCATAAAACTCAATTGAAATATAATATATAAAGTTTTGATTAACCATTCTCCTTTTCAAATCTTAATTTAATTGAAAAAATATAGTAATGAATAAAAAAGAAACTAAAAAAGTTACTATTTGTATTTATTTTTATAAAAAAATTGAAATATGAATTACAAATTCTTTAAAATAAAATAGATTCCTTAGATTTCAGGTTATATACTGAGAGATTAATTTGCAAGATTAAAGATATAATTGAAATATAAGAATTAGTTATTGTTTGTTAATATAATATTCAAATTTTATAAGATTATATTATATAATTGATTTATTATTAAATTTTAAAAAATTAGATTGAAAAATAAGTAGTGTGCGATAAGCCGGGGCCTCAACTCTTACATTGGTGGCTGCATTTATGTCATTGTGGATATCTATTGCAGCTATGTGGATTAGATTCAAGATCTCATCAATTCGAGAGGCTCTTGTACATGAGCTTGATAGTCTCGATTAAGATTGTTGCTAATTACATTTTTACCCGTTTAGACGCACTGCCATCAGTCTCCAATCTCTTTCGAGAAACAGGCTTCCTACTCGGCTTGCTAATCTCCGCTAACACATAAGCAATAAAGATACTTTTCTGTTTGAAATAAACGCCTTTGTTATATGAGATGTCCAGAGCAACAGCACGAGCAGCTTGGCCCAGCTTTATGAACTGCTCTAATAATGACGAGCTTATTTCAGTACTATTATACATTTTATTGGTCCATTGAATCTGGTCTACTATATCTCGAATAAGCCATGAATTTCTCTTTCCCCACAATCCAAAAGTATTATTAGAATCAGAGTCATGTGGATCGTAGAAGAACAAGGCAGAACACCAAAGTAAAGTAACATCAAATACACTAGTATTTGATATACGAATACAATTGCCAAGAATTGATAACTTGGTAGTTAGACGTGTATGATGGTGAATATTGAAGTTTATCGGTAGTATTGTTTCTATCCAGTTCTCCAACTTCGTTTTAAGTTTCTGTGACGTTTCTAAATCATAATCGAATTGCTGATTTGGTTCTCGAGAATTCAAGTTGGCAAATTGCTCCTTGGCAAGCTCTTCCTCGTCCGAATCCACATCAAAGTCTGTTCTGATATTCTTTTCGATATCGTCCAAGTTCACTTCGCTATCTGATGACTCTTCACAGCCAGAAAAAATGCCATGCACCGATGGAGAGTTGGAACTAGCTGAAAATCGAGGCGGTGTCTCTTCAATCGTTTCTTTGAGAATATCGAGTGATGACTGAGACACCTGCGCATCTGGAGATAGCTGAGCGTATGGTGGTGGTGACCGAGGAACTTGTACTTCTGGACATGGCTGAGCATATCGTGGCGGTATTGGGCGTTGTTGCTCCTTATATACGAATTTGTCCCATTCTAGTAAAATAGCCCCTTGTTGAATATACATTCCCTTCAAGTTGATTTTGTAGGTATTGGGTGCAGATTCACTAATATGCATACGGAGTTTTTCCAGATGTACTTTCGCATAAGTACTTGGCCTGATGTATACACTGAAAATTGTGGCATTAGATAGAGACTCAAGGCCACGAATCAACATATCTGTAGTCGTAGTGTGAGGTTTGATTGCAGTAGTTCTCTTCTTTGTAACAACGAATCCCTTCGTGGTGAGATTGAATTGTAGAAGGAAAACATGTTGTGCATTGTTTAAACCGGCTTCGTGAATAGCAGAAACGTCGTGAGATAGATCAACACTCGATATTGGGTAAGGTGTAGAGGCATTCGCAAAATCGGCATCTGGGGGAACAACTAATAATATATCCAATTTCTGTTTTTTACCAGCAAGCTTGATAAACACCTGAAGCTTAAAATGAACATGAATCCGCCCTCCTACATCACGATATACAGTCATGAAGAAACCAGGTGTCTGCTTGTTGTCATGCAAGCAAGAACCTAGTGTCAATGTTGTGCCTGATTCATTAACCCATTTTACGAACACCCTCTCATCAAGAAGTTTTTCTAGCTGAAGTTTTTCGATAGGAACCGATATCGACATATTGAGTTCTATAGTTATAATTAGCAATAAAACATAGTGAAAGAATACTTGCATTTAAAAAATGCTAGCCCACACTCTGTGTGCTTCCCACCCACCCAGGCTATAGAGCAGCCTTGACTCTTCGAATAATATGAGATGTAGAAGTGATCAAGAAAAGCTACTATGTGAATTGTGTTGAAGTTGTTCTAAACAGTAGGTGCTGTAAGGACATAACCGCCGCTAGGGTTGTTCTAACTAGCAGATACTGTAAGGACGTAACCGCCGCCAGGGTTGTTCTAAACAGCAGATGCTGCAAGGACGTAACCGCCGCCAGAGTTGTTCTAAACAATAGGTGCTGTAAGGACGTAACCGCCAACAGGGTTGTTCTAAGCAGCAGATGCTGTGAGACTCTTGTACACAGCGCAATATAGGAGCAATTTGGCTGGAAATATTGTGCTTGTATAGTTGTATCTGATAGAGGTAAAGCGATATGAGGGCAACGATAGGAAGACGGTGGTCGCGTATTCGTAATAAATATTGTGCGATGGAGATAAAGCGATAAAAGGATAGCGACAGGAAGATAGTAATTATCGTGGGATGGAAATGAAGAGATGGAGGAAGATAGAGATGATGATGGAAATGGAGGGACCCAACAAAGTTAATGTTCCTGGAACCAGTAATCGGATCGGAAATACCATTTCCCCGATCAACAACAGGTGAACCAACGAACACCATTAATTTTCAAAATTCTACAGTGATTAAATATTTCTCTTGATGCCTGAAACTTTTTGCGCTTGAGGCTTTAGCCATCTTTACAGAGGCTCGAGAGGTAACCTGGAATGCCCTTATTCCTTGGAGGATTTACATTGCGTGGCGCGGTGGCTAGAATTCTGTATTCGAAATATCCTAACATTCTGCATCCAAATACAAAAAACGGTCTTCATATAAAAAGCATGAGATTATGAAGACTACGAAGATCTGGGCATTCCACATCATAGAATTAGTATCTGCCAAAAGTGGTTCCACTAACTCCACCATTAATGATCCCAGCTTGAAAGCCCGAGCTGTGAGAACCAAATGTTACTGTAGTTGAACCGTTTTGGCACCCCGCGGCTTTTGCGACAGCTTCTTCCTGTGACTTGGACAACAGCTGATTCAACAGCTTCTGCGATGCTTTCATCCTTGAAAATTCTTCTTCAAGCTGCCGTACAGCTTCGATTTTGCCCTCCCTGAACTCAACTGTTTCATTGTCATCATCATCATCATCATCATTACTGAGGCTCAGCTCTTCCAACCTATTCTCTAACACTACCAACTGTCGATCCGCAGTAGAAATAACATCTCTAACCTCAATTTGCTTTGTAGATATCATTTTCCTGACCTCTTCTGTGATATGGCTATGGCGGACAGAGCTGTATCTATTAAGCGGAATTAGCATACCTTCCTGGATAGAAATAATTAGATTATCATTACTCACAAGGTCGCTATACTGACAATAGAGTTTATAGCAAGCCTACAGTTTGAGAGCTGCTCTGACATAGCCTTGATTTGCCCTTGCTTGAAGAATTCGACTTTTACTTGATCCTGCCATGATAATTTTCCACCTTCTGAGTGTTTGGTCCATGGCTGGAGATCAGCCCTGAAAAGATCGCATGCTTGAGTGCAACTATTACTCGTTGTTTCTGACTGCTTAACTACATCTTCGCCAAGTAAGCTCCATTCTCTCTCGTCTATACTTCGAAGTGATTGCAGTGCTGCATCGACAGAATGCACATTGTCTACTAGACGATTAACAGTTTTAGGTGCATCCTTGAGCTGTTGTAGATCATCTAGTAGTAATCGTGTGCCGTGCAAAGCTGGCACAATAATACCTACGATACTAGCGGTGATACTGAGAGGATCGGCCATTTGTGATTGTTCATGATAGAAAGCCCGATGTAAAACAAGAATTTGAACTGTGAGTTGAGGCCTGTAAAAACCGGTCAATCTTATTGGACCATTATCGAAAGTTGCTGCGGTTGAAGGATGACGAATTGTACCAACAAGCCCGGTTGCTGTAGGTGCTTTATCGCGAAGCAAAATTGTTCATCACAATTATGGCATCCGCGATATCTTTTGACACCAACAACTCTGGCCTTCAAGCCGGAACAATCAATGGTGCAGTCAACACGAACTTTCATCACCATGCTCCTCCTGGTAAGTTGCGAAAGATCCAAGCTGACCAGCGCTAACAACTAACAACAGCCCCACTCTAGAACGACTAGAAACTCCGCCGAACCCATCGATCGTCATACCCTTCAGTCGCGATAAAGACTTTGTCGAGCGAGGGACGATACTCGACCTGATCTATGAGAAATTCACCGGTCCGGGTTCTAGAGCCGCACTTGTCGGTCTTGGCGGTGCTGGGTATGTAGATTCCTCTCCTTATTACACAGATAATTAAGTAATGCAAAGAAAGTCTCAACTTGCTATTGAATACGCGTACCAAGCCCGAGATCAATCACAGGAGACATGGGTTTTCTGGGTCCATGCAAGCAATGCTGCTCGATTTGAGCAGAGCTTTCGAGATATTGCAAACTGTGTGAAGATTCCTGGCCGGCAGAATCTACTGTCCAATATTTTTCAGCTTGTGCATGACTGGCTGCGCGATTGTTAAAAGGGAAAGTGGATTCTTATGCTTGATAACGTGGATGATGCTAGCTTTCTTGTCCAAGCTCAAAGTGTAGGCCGAGATGGACAAAGAAACGATCACATTGATAACTCACGACCGCTTATTACATATCTTCCACAGTGCCAAAATGGATCTGTTCTTTTCACAACACGAAGCAAAAGTGCTGCGCTAAAGCTAGTTGAGCAACGTGACATTATTGCAGTCGAACCTATGGGGATGGCAGATGCGCTAGCACTTTTTGAAAAGAAGCTAGGACAGTGTGACGATGGCAACAATACTGCTGAGCTTGTTGAGGCACTAGAGTTTATGCCGCTTGCTATTGTCCAGGCAGCTTCATATATATTGCAAAGAATACCACGTTATTCTTTACATGATTATCTTGAGGACTTCCGAAAAAATGATCGCAAAAGAACTAATCTTCTTCATCATAATGGCGAGCAGTTCCGTCGAGATTGGGAAGCAAATAATTCTATTCTTGTTACATGGCAAATTTCTTTCAATTATATACGTCAAACAAGATCATCTGCTGCTGACTTGTTGTCGCCTATGAGCTTTTTTGACCGGCAAGGAATCCCCGAGAATTTACTACGAAGTTGAAATGCGGATAGATTTCTGGAACAAAACCAGGAAAGCGATGGTGATAATGATGATAGTAGTGTCAGTACTGCAGAAAGTGATGACGACAAAGATAACAGTTTGGGGTCTAGTATAAATGATGGGTTCGAGGACGATATTTTAGTTTTACGAGATTATTCGTTTATCAACGTTAATGCAGATCGCACAACATTCGAAATGCACAGATTGGTACAACTAGCTACACGCAAATGGCTTGAAGATCAGAAACAGCAAGAGAAACGGAAACGGCAATTTATAAAAAAATCTCGACGCAGAGCTTCCAACAGGAGAGTACGAGAATTGGGTACAGTGTCAGATGCTTTTTCCACATGCACAGTCGGCAATATCACACAAGCCTGAGGAACAAACCTCATTGGTGGAATGCGCTTCAATACTTTACAAGGCATCATGGTACGCTTGGGAGATGGGGAATGGCAAGGATGCGGAAAATCTGTCGGTCAAGGCGATGAAAGTTAGAAAGGAAATTCTAGGGCGAGAGCATGAAGACACGCTAGCAAGTATGGCAATGGTAAGCTTTATTAATAAACTTAGGGGCCGGTGGAATGCGGCTAAAGAGCTATTATGGAAGTGGTCGAGACAAGTAAGGAGAAACTCGGAATGAATCATCCTTTCACACTCAACATTTTAGCCAAACTAGCGTCTGCATATCGGAATCAAGGGCAATTCGATATGGCCGAAAGAATATTTGTGGAAGTGATGGAGATAAACAAAAAGAAATTTGGATCACATCATCCAGATACGCTTATTAGCATGGTCAATCTAGCATCGACTTACAGGAATCAAGAGCGGTGGGATGCAGCTGAGGAGCTATTTGTGGAAGTGATGGAAATAAGCAAAAGGAAACTCGGAATGAGCCATCCGAACACACTCATAAATATAAATAATTTGGCATTTCTATACAGGAGCAAAGGGCAATTGAATACAGCCGAAGAGTTAGAAGTACAAGTGATGGAGACTCGCAAGAAGAAATCCGGAGTGGATCATCCAGACACGCTCACTAGTATGGCTGACCTTGCCTACACATGGAAGAGACAGGATAAGCATGAAGAAGCTCTGGAGCTCAGGAGGAACGTGTAGTATCACAAAGGAGAATTCTAGGTATTAATCACCCCGAAACTTTGTTTCCTCGTACAAATTTACTTGCATGGCAAACAGCCGAGTCCGGAATTGATGCTTAGGCTGATGGAGAACTGAATGCACAATAATGTACCTAGCAGAATTGATGAGAAGGCGCATTTATCAGGGCTTAGGCCCACTTTCTTATAAGCTCTCTTCTTATGTAAATAAGTCAGTGTCCTGATTCAACCTTCTACACTCTCTAGTTTGAAGTCTTGAGCACAACGCGACTCGACCTTGATCAATTGTACCGCTTGAAAGGTTTCTTATTTGAATACATTTTCTGTTTAAGCTTATTGCCATTCTTATCTGATTGTCATACAATCAATAGTACCCAAGTTCTGTTTAGTTCCATTGTAATATAGTTCTGCTTTCTATGCTACCTAATACACTGCGGCTCCAAGGGTAATGATTGTTTGAATACTGATCTCTTACTTCAAATATATTCCTAAAACTGATATTCTATATTAAACTAAAATTTACCAAGTAGGATTAAATTCTTGATGGGATATCAATTGTATCCCATTTTTAGCAATGCAAAGCGAGTTTTAAGTAATGTGAAAGAACAGTAATATGTCAGTTCCATTTTCTAGACCTAGGGCTCAGAGCTTGAGAAGGAAAGGAGAAAAGATCACTCAATGAAAAAGAAGAAGTTAAATAAACCTTCCTGTCATATTACGTTGATTGCTAGTCGTGTTATATAGCTTGTTCATCGCCTAAATGATGAAACTATTCACATACATCCGATCTAGGTCGGTGAAGACAAATCTCTCACCTGTACGTAATGCTAGCTACGAAATTATGGTACCTTTCGAATCCATCTGAGCTAGAAGATTTGGATTAGGATGAGAGCTGATTAGGAAAAGAACATTTCCAAGAAAACATCCAAGATCAAATCCCCAGTGATTTCGTTATCGAGTTACTCTGGACTGTGAACACTCTGAGGGTGATAAGATGGTCATCAAATTGTCCTGAAGGGGAGCAGTCATCCCTTCCACGTTGCCATCTATCCTTTAGCTAGTTTCATGTCCTTTCTCAGAATTATCAACACCTGTTTGATTCTAGCTTTTGTCCATATTTCAAGCTTGAACTTTTCGGTGCCATGCTCAGAGAGGGAGAATCACCACGAGTCTTATTTCTCTTTCCAGAATCCTAATCTAGCTGAGTAGAGACGCGCACCAGGCACCTCTTTAGTTCAAAGTCTGGTAATCTCCCTGTTATCTTCCATCTTATCCATCTTGTAATAAATATCCAAACTCAAATCAAATACTACATTGGAGGACTATTTGGATGAGCGAGAAGCCAAGCAGTTCTTCTTTGATAGTCTGTAACACCGTGTAAATGTCTCTCTCTTCCAGTCATTATTTTCTTTCGGATACTTACGAGGGTACAGTCTTATCATGATAGGTTGCCTTCAATGACCCGTCTCTTGAGCTATTAAGCACGACTTTGTCCATATTCGATGAAGATTGGGTAATCAGTTTATTTACGGGTCTAATGCTTTCCGAAATGCATCAGATCTGCCAGCAGATTTGAGTATAATTGGGTTCGTATTGCTGAGCCATTGATTGCTTTAATTAGGGACCGAGTTCATTGAAGTAGTCAACTCTGGACTAGCTCGTGAAGGCACCCCAATGTTTCCCCCTTCTCGGGGTCATGAAGACTTCCAGTATCTATTTCTTTGAGTCAAGCTGAACTCCTGAAATAATGGCTTTGGACTTAACCTAGCGATACCAGTGTGGAATCTGGGTGACTGGAAATTGCCTAGTGAACAGATTCTTTCAATGATGGGTGTAGTTTCATGTAATAGTGTGGAATTATGTTTCGCATCGAAAAAGAAATTTTAATGGTGGTTGAGGAATACAGAGAATGGGAGAATTTTTAAGAAATTGATGAACGAGGAAGACATATGACTACTATGACTGAGATTAAATGGGGAAGGCTCATCACTCTGAGTGCGATCATGCCTTCCTACTAGATTCTCCGGGTGGGTAGTTGCCGACGTCAATGTCAAGAAGCCTCAACCTGATCAGACTCATGTAAAAGCTTCCCTAATCAACATCCTTTTACATTTGAGGAGTCCCATAGGTAGCTATTCAACTTCATCTACATATTCAGCCGAGAACCTTTGATCTTATTCCACTAAATCGTACCTGATACTTATCTCATATTCACTATCCCATCAGTCATATTATATCCTGTCCCATCTCCTACTCTTTCCCTCTCTCATAATTCACACATTGAACTACCACAGGGTACAAAGATATAGAGCCATAAACCAACACGTGCATTCAACTGCATGATGAAATTGAAGTTGCTTCCTGTACCAAGTTTCACTTTGGCGACTTCACTCTAAATTCACTTCACTCTAAATCAACTTCACTTCAAATCCACTTCAAACTCGCTTCCTCTTATACTCACAAGTCTCCCAATCAAATCGCGTCGCTCAGATATCAAAACTTTTGTTGCATGTCTACAAAATATAGATCTCACGATACCTCTTGAAAATGGCCTCTCACACCAAAATGAAAAGCTTCATATTTTGGATTTGAATTTGAACATGATGAGGAGAACAAGAATTGGATTCTTTGTCTTTTTCCTATTTTTAAACATATACAGGTAGTTGTTTTGGAATTATCTCGAACTTCACTTCGGTAAGTTCGCTTCACTAAATCTCGCTTTATTCACTAGCAATATCATTCCTTCTATCTACAGCTCATTTATCTTCCAGCGAGCTGTGTTGTACATCTATGAATGCAGGATTACTAAAGCAATCCTTCAGATGCTCTCTTATAACGAATGTTTTCTTGTCAATCAATATCTAGGTATGTAACTTTGTATCTCTATGCACATAGATGAGGCGAATGAACAAAACTGTACTGAAGACTTTCCTCAAACATACCAGTATATTCGGTTCAGAGCCTCATGAATCAATTTTATCTATTCTTCGATTCTCGTGAGTAAAGAGGAAATGTGTAAGCAAAGTCCGGAATCCTGAAGAGAGAGAGAGAGTTAAGAGGTTCAAATGATGTAGTAAATCCTCACGAGGGGTCCACCATTGCTTGCTTACTAATGTACGAGGCTGCACCATTCATACACGTGCTATCCTCCTTTATCATACCTCGGAGCCTAGATTGGCCGATCCATATGGGAATTGAGCAAACGCATGTTGACCAATGGATAACAAATGACAAATTATCCACCTGCAAGGCTGACTTTTCCAAGATTCACATTGTAGACACAAGATGACTTATGTTCTACTCCAGAGCAAATAAAGTCATTCGTTCCTGTCTTTTCTTATGATTCTTCGCATGAAACAAGCCTAACCCATCATCTTGCATGCTTTCACTTCTACTTGACCATGGAACTGCAAAATTCAAGAGTCTCTCTGCGTACTAATGGATCTATCAAATACTGATCGTGCAGGTGAATCCGAAACTCCAAAGATATCACAACAAAGACGCTTAAAGCGTAAGAACCTCGCAGAATCTCCGGTACGATCATCGAAGCCTTCTCAAAAACGGCCAAAGAGGAAAAAGGTTACCCCCCCCTTATATGAAATAAATGGCATATTAGATGACCGAAAATCTGGCAAAATTACGAAATTTCTGATAGATTGGAAAGACAATCCCGAAACAGGGGAATCCTACGAACCGACCTGGGTATGATTGATGAAACTTATACCAACACATATCAAAGCGCTCCCAACTGACCAGTGAATGCTTTTAGGAACCCTATGCCAATGTCACCGAAGCTGCAATTTATGAATGGGAAAATCGTTTAGCTATACAAAATCACAATTCTCAATCACAAGATAGCGAACCTATACGGCCGGCGAAACGAAGAAGAACGAGCAATACTGAAGCTTCTGTCTTATCCAAGAAAAGACGGGGACATAATTCCAATAGAGCCGTTGGAGAGAGAGTCGGAACGAAGAACAAGATCCAGGAGATCAAGGATAGTTACGAGGACCAAGATTCGGGCCCTGGAAATGGTCTTTCAATTGTGATAACTCTCAATAAAGATATAAATCCAAACGAATATACTGTCATCAGGTCATCTCAACTATCAGATTACTCAAACTCTCCGGAACATTAACAAGCGTCCTCTCCTTTGCAAACCCAAGATTCACCAGATTCTCAGAAAGTATTGCCACGTAGAAGATCAGCTCCGGCGTTTATTTGGGACGAGGATATTGAAGCAGATTCTCAATATTTATCTAGTTCTACTCCATACCATCCGTCCATTCCGAGGAGCGCAAGTGACAGTGAAGACTTTCAATCATCGGTACGACCCGAGACTTCGGACCGAACCCGGAGAGGTATTAGCCGTAGTATTCTTGGAATCACACAACATAACGTTAAGGAGCAACAAAAAGGTTCTAGTAATAAAGTAAATCAAAACGAGTCGTCTTTGAAATCTTCAATTCCGGACAGTTTTCTAATTGATAATTCATCCTCATCAATTGATCAGAATTCTGCCCCACTGGTATCCTTGACACCACATCAGCATCTAAGACCGCAACCCCCCTTAGAACCTGCAGCCAGTGAGGAACCATCTCAACAACCCCCCGTCACGGATCTCTCTCCAGCGTTACATTCTTCGATCTCTAACTCTCAAAATAATTCTGATCAATCATTAGAAGAGGAAGAGAAAGGAGAAGAAGAGCGGGAGACAGATCAATCTGAGACTCAGAAGCAATTACAATTACAATCACAATTGTCATTGGAGATACCTGATTCGTATCTTGTGAGCGATACACCTACCAAAAGGTTAGATTATAATTCCTCATTCTATAGAACTGTCTTTCGTATTATTCTTCAAGACACTTTCATGCGATCAAAACTTACAACATCATTTTTAGTTCTCAAACCCAAGGTGTGGAAGCGCACATTAGTAGTCAAGACCGTGCTTCTTCTCTGCCTACTGGTCAATCTCAACCCGAAATTGTGCTTTCCGAATCTCAACGTTCTCAATCACTTCCCTCAGCCACAAACAATAACTCAAGCTCAGAAGAAACTTGGCAAGCTGCGCAAATCGTCACCCAAGTTCCTAGAACTTTATCGCAAGACCCTTTTGGTGGAAATTCCCTGTCACAAGGCTCTAGAGACCACGTGCAGGTTGACAATTCGCAAGTCTCGAATCTTGCACCCACAATTCCGGAGCTTGACCATCACGATCTTTCAAAGTCGAACTCTGTATCAGAGGATCAGGGCGATAATATTAACCGCGTTGCCCACACTGAACATCCTGAAACGCAGCCCTCCGGCTCCGGGGCTTCCGTAGGAGCGCCAGTAATAGAGAGTATCGAGTTCGAAGCAGGTCTCCACAACGCCCAATTACAGTCTCAAGAACCTCTATTCTCTCAAGATCCGGCAGACTTAGTCTGGCCTAGTAGTGGTGACTTACCGGCAATAGCGTTGTCTCCCACTAAGATGTCAGCTGCGTCTCATCTTGCCGTTGGCGAGAGGAGAGCGAGGTCAACAAAGTCCAGATCTCCATCGACCTTGCCTCCACGAGTAGCAACTGCACCGCCAACGTCCTCAGCCAATCTTCCATTGCCCATGCGGGATAATATTGCTGATGTATCGAAGCCGCGCAATAGGGCAACTTCCATGCCAAGAGCTTCCATTGAATCTCCAAGTACGAGCCCCAACGTTTTGACTGTGCGCAAACTGGGACGAAATGAATTCATTATTCCGCTGCCAATGATGAATCAAGTTCGTGAAGTATACGATACTACCATCAGAGACAGAAAAAACGATATTCTATCTTTCTTGGGGGGTCCGCCAACAGCAGCAGATTCAGAAAGCATGGATTTGATGATCGAGGAGTTGAAATTGATATGTGATCATCAAGATCTGATAGTGGATGAGTCTTCGACTCAGAGCCTAGATGACAGTACCCAAGCTAGATACGCTGTAACTATCAGCACCAAGTTCTTGTTTGTTCAACAGTTTCTGGACTCGCTTCGATCAACTAAGGTTCATGTGGTCATATTAGCACGAGAGATGATTCTACCTATTCTTGAAGCGCTTTTCAGATATAGGGAATACAATTACAGTCGCCCCGATATATCTGGGGCACCAGAAAAGTCTATAAAGGATTCGATGCAGATCACACTACTTCCTACGTGGATCGATGTTCGTGATTGCCTTGTCGCTCCTGCTTCCGTGGTTTTGGCATTCGATTCGTCGTTCCCGACCTTCGAAGTAAGAGATGAATATCACCAGATTCTGCCTCTCGACCCCAAAAATCCAGAAAAGCGTGTACCTTTACTATGGCTTGTCACCACAAACTCGGTTGAACACATCGAACTATGCATTCCCACTAGAGGATCATCAAGACGTAAAAATAAGTTAGTCCAATACATCACCCAAACTCGAAAGGTTGTCGGTCGTTTAGATACGACTGTCTATCCTGAGCCACAACAGGCTGCCAGAGCAGCTGCGGAGTACATTCTTGAGGATCCGATGGAAGTTTCCTGGCCCATAGTGCCCATGCCAGATATCGACATTCCCTTGCCTGGTTATGGAGCTTTCAACTGTCGGTCGGATTCATTGACACAATCTTTGTTTTCGCCAACTGAACCAAGAATACAATCCGGCTTCAAGCGACCCTCTGTAAGTGCATCCTGGCCTCGTTTCATATCATAGCATGATACTAACTATTTCAGGATTTCGATGCTGTAGACGAGGATACTGCATCCAAGCGCCAGCGACTTACACCCACAAGACAAGGTAGAGAGCTTGATTTGAATACTACCAACGGGAACTTGGTGGAACTCAACAAAGAATTGAAAATATTGCGTAGTCGATGCGAAGATTACGAAGGAAGTATCAAACGAATTCAACCAAAATTCCAGCGAGCCCTTGACGAGAGAGCCCGATTCGAGCACGAAAACGCCCAAGCCGTGAAACGTCTATCCGAGTACGAGAGGAAACTGGAAATAGAAGGTAGTGCAGCCGCAAAACTTCGTGAAGAGAACGCATCATTGAGAATTGAGCTTTCCGTTGCTCAAACCTCTCTTGCCACCTCTACTGTTCCCTCTGTAGCTGAACTTCAGAAAACGAAAGACGAACTTCGTGATGCACGGGCTGAAATCGAACGTCTCAAGAAAAATCACGCAAGTGCAGAAAAACGAGCTGATTATGCAGCGTCTCTCTATCAAGAGCACTCTCAACAGACCCACGAAATGCGCAACCAGCTTGAAGTCCTCCAATCCGAACGCAAGGGCCTACAAAGCGAGGCCTCTGCCGCTCGTGTCGAGATCCAAAAAGTCAATCACGACGGAATCATACAGCAACAACTTGATTCCATCAATGAGCTCAAGAGAGAACTTGCCGAACGAGAACGAATGCTAGAAAGCGTTAGTAGGCAATTGGAATCATACCAAAACGGACGAAGAACAACGCGTGGTACAAGTGTTCCAAGAAGTCCAAGAATGAATAACATGAGCCCGAGGCCGAGAGTGATGGGCAGCATGGCACCAGGGAGCAATACAGCGAGCAGGGGAAATAGCCCAGCGCCAGGTGTCTTTGCTGGTGATCTATTTCAGGGCGGCGATGCAGGAAGAAGATTTGGCGCGCATTTGCAGTAAGCTGGATGGATAATTCGCTCGAGAACAGGTCTTAAAGTCTACTTTTGGATCTCGAGGATGAGGTCTACGTTTGATGATAAAAATACACCAAGTATTCAATCAAAGTTTTGTACATGGAGGATACTGGGATGGGTGGACAATATGCAGCGCGGCGATGAACTCTGAATTTCGATCTGACAACACAAATGGGCTGGGGGGGGATCTGAAATATACACATATGGCGTCTTCTGCGTTTCCCGGATATTTGATCCTATTTCATTTACTTTCTTATTTGCTTACGATTTGATGGAGCGGGTGGAAATATTATTTTCGCATATGCGTTTGCGTTGCATGTATCGGTAGCTAGAGACGTATACCAATACATTATTGGGGTTAGTTGGTCAATAAGATAGTTGGGAGGACTGGATATAATGAGCACCTTTCATAATCACATAATCACAATGCTTACTTACATACCTGACTTAATTTTTCGACAAGGAGAAAATTTTATGCTGATGCTTTGCGATGTTGTGTGCTGTCGTGGGAAATTTCAGCATGTGCGAGCTCCTCAACCCAGTTACATGGCACGCGTTGAGACGAAAACAAACTCCGTATACATTATTTATTCTTTCTATCTACTATTGCAAATATTTATTATTTGCCCTGAGTGTCTATCTAGCCACGCTTGTTCCGCCTCAGCAAGCTGCAGAGATATTATTTTTTCCTCTGATCCTGTACTGAAGACCCAATCATCCAGCCAATTATCCCAGTCCCTGTCAATTCTCTTTCGAAAATGCTCTTCTCCCTCCCTATGTATCCGCCGTGCCAACTCCGACCAGTATAATGCTATCCTTGACTCACAGCGCCATCAAAAAACGCCTACCTATCAGATTCGAAAGTGATGGAGCAATACAATCCTAAGCAATTGTAGTATGAGATGAGCCGAAAGTTAACATGCAAAAAAGACTCATTGGGTATGCCATAAAAAAATAATCTAAAACGCCGTTGGCTCCCGAAGAAAAGAAACATTTTGTTAGTTTCAGTGGAATCGATGATGTTTCAGTGCTTATACTGAGCAATCATCTTCGCCTCCAAAGGATCTCGCCTAAGCAACGATGTATTGTTTACAAATCCTTCCATGACAGAATCCTGAAAGCGCTCCGAGGGCTCCTTTGTTCCCGAGCTAGTCTTTCGTCGCCCGAATTGTGCCATGTCAGGTGTTTTTGTTTTTGAACGATCATGTTTTCGCGAACTAGCTACTGGCGGGGAAGGCGGAAATTGTTGAAGCTTCGAGAAACTAACGTCAGTCTCATCCAAAAGCATTGGGTCATCGCCGCCAGTCAGATCCATAACGTCCCCATTGAATTTTGACCCTGTCCATTTTGCCAAATTCGAGCCACGCTGCTCTGGCGATGGAGAACGTAATACTGTTCCATTTCGTCTCGATTTTACACCACTTTCCAATTGTCGGGGTGAGTTCATATCAGAACGCGATGGACTTTCTAAACTTTGAACACAGTCATCTTCCCGGGATTCGTGCGCTGGTAAAAGCCCTGAAACTTCGCCTTGCAAGGCTGCCTGCCCCGTCGATTTGCTGAACAAATTGCAAAAATTGCCAACAGCATTAACAGCATTTCCGATCAAACTTGTACCACTTTGAGGTTCTTGCTCAGTCGGTTCCTCGCTTTTATGAGACTCGTCTTTCTCGAGATCGATGACAGAGGGCTTCCTTCGTGAGGTTTGGGCTAACGACTGTGGATCCGCACCTTCCTGTGTGGTTTCTTCATCTTCTTGAGAATCACGAATCTCGAGGTGTATAGGAGGCTTGGAAGTATTGGTCACAGTGCGAGCAGTTTGGCGAGGTTCACGAACTCTCGACTTAGATCGCTCTTCAATTGGCTCATCATCTATAATGTTGACAGAAATTGAGTTAGGGCCCTCTTGAGATTTTTCCTGAAGAGTTTCCTGGCTATCACTGATGTTGATAACCTTCTTAGCTTTTGGCAACGACTTTAGAGAATCCTTCGCCTCTGTCGAGGTATCTTCATAATCATGACCTTCATTGAGAGTAGACGTGTTAGCATTGGAGTTTTGTTGAGCAACAATTGACTCAGAGCTAGACGCTGTTTGCGGCTTTGACAAGTCAGTCTTTTTAGCAGTCATGGATGGAACATCTTTCCCCTTTTTAGCCCTTTTCGCTATTCTGATCATTTTGGCTGCATGTGCTTCTTGAACTTGCTCTTCCTGAAGTTTAAGAAGAATTTCGCGGATCTTAGTACGAAATGCGGGTGCATCATTCCGATCACCATCAACTTCGTACTTGTTCTCCATGATATCTTCTATGAAACTATCAGGGCGTTCAAAGAATTCCTCAATGTAGCTTAGCAGGTACACGCCACAATCACAAAAATTGCCTTGTACAGGAAGGCCTTTACCTAAATATCTTCCTGTGGCACTGTCTTTGTCCTGTGTTTTTGCCGCCATACCAATGGGTTTAGGGGGTGTGATTGACATGCTTTTCTTCGCTTTAATTTCGGCGACCATGTAATCTTTTAGATTGACACAAGTATTGGAGTGTTTCAAAGCGAGTGAATCAAAAGTGATAATTCTAGGCTGCTTTGGGTCATATGTGCGAATTGGAGGAATTCTTTTGCCCTTTGCTACAGAGTTTGACTTTGCCGGTGGCGAGCTCGATTGTGCTAGATTAATTACATCTGTGGCAAGCTTGTCTACGGCGGTATCGTCCGGATTCGTCCCCACTGAAGCAGATGCCAGTCCGTGGTTACTGGGTGGGAATTTTTTGGCAGGTTCGAGATCGTTTGGGGTTTCGATTTGCTTATCCTGTGCCAATGACAACTCTCCAAAGCTATCGTCGACACCAGTCTCATCCTTATCACTCACAGATCTCATGGGGGTAGACTGCGGTGATTTAGAGGGTGTAGTGAGCTTGCTTGCGCTGCGAGACTCTATTTCTCCATCCTGTTCAGATTGCACATCATTCTCGATAGGTTGTGGCGACTGCTTGATCTCCAGGTTGAGAAGGCTGGGTGCATTGCATATGATCGCCACATACCAATGGGTGTTCTCATTGACGGGAACAATAATATAATCATAAGATAGAAGATCCACTTTCGCTGTCCATCTCTCAACAGCCTCATAGTTGATCCCCTTCTTGCCCTTTGCAGCCTTTGTTAAACTTGCGTAAAAAAACGTGTTATGGACATAAACACGAGTAGAGAGCTCGGGATGTTGCTGCTCGAGCCAGAGGAGATAGAACATAATAAGATTATCGTTCAAAAATTCTCCATTGTCAAGCCTATAGATATCCTGCTTATCAACGGTAGCGGTCTTCTTACCGCTCTTAGGATATACCACAGATTTCTCCCAATTCTTTTCCCAGTCCCTATTGACCTCTGACCAACGTTCTGGGCTGAGACTTCTTGCCTCAGAGGTCGGCTTGTATGTCTTGGGTCTCTCGGCGCTTCGTAATGAAGCACGCGTTCCATTGGTTTTGCTCGATGATGCGTAAAACTCGGCGGGTTCAATTGGATCGGAACTATCATTCTTATGTTGTTGCGAGGGCGGTATCTGCATCTTTTCATGAATTTTTTGCCTCTTTGCTCGTGAAAGACTATGATGTTGTACATGCTGATCTTCGTGCCCGACTAATTGGGTTCGCTGTGCTGTTCGTCTGTCTTGATTTGACGTCAAGAGTTGAAGATCTTCAGGCTGACTTTCGGCTCTGCTTCGTTTGTTGAGTGCTTGTCCAGTTCTCTTGTCGAGGTTTTCGCGGGCATGAAGAAACCTTTGATCGATTTCAGAACTAAAGGATTTCGTTAGTTGGGGAATCAACAATGAGGATCAGGGTTACAAACCTTTCCACCCATTTAAATTCAGCATCTTTTAGGAATAGCTCGATCGACTCGAGGAAATTTTGAATTGCTAAAATTCCGGAAAATTCTATGAGCATATCGGCGTCTTTCATGAGACCAGATTCTTGAGGTTTTCGGATGACCAATTTACAAGACTCACGTCCAATCATTATTTTTTGGATAGTACTTGCTTTGATAGAGAAATCTGGAATGATCTCCTTATCTTTCACAAGTCTAATCACTCCAGATTTATCCAGACTCAAGCACCGGTTCTGCATTTGACCTGGCCGAAGCCAATAAATCGTTGGTGAGAAGAGGCTTTCAACCCTGAAAGATTTCCTAGGATCCCGTTGTTGTAACTTTTGGTCGTCATGTTTACTACTACCCCATTTCGTCATGTCACCCCTTCTATCACGGCTCGATTCCATGTCGATATCATCCTCACCGTCATTGTAATTGACTTCCGGGTTCTGCAGTGGTTTGTTGATCCGCTTTACATGCGGTACCTCGGGTGGGTTTCCTTGCGAGAGCTCATCCTCGCTACCGTCCTCTAGTTTCACCTCTCCCAGTACACGTCTCTTTTGTACAGAATTGGATGGAATGCGCCTTTCGAGTTGCGAATTTGAGACGTACGACGATTTTTGGAGCTCGCTTGCCCTCGAACGTGGAGCTTGGTGTGCGATTGCGAGGTGTGAATTGCTACTAGACGGAATTACAACTCGAGGGCCAATTTTTGAGGTAGAGTGTGGAGCCTGCAGCTCATCTTCTTCATTCGATATAGGGTCTCTGATGTCCTCCAGATGTGAATTGCTTGCAAGTCTCTTAGCGTTTGTGGTCTGTTGTGCTTTAGAACCAGCGTTTCCGTGAGTATGACCCTGGCTTTCTGAATGGTGGTCAGAGTTAACTTTATGCCTCTTGCGCTTCTCCTTTCGCGGCTTCACTAAGTCATTGACCGCTTGGTATTCAGCTACGGTGTACGACTCAAAAGCCTTGACTTTTGAGCAAATGCCATTTTCTTGGTGAGGCGAGCTATTGTACTGACTCTGTATAGGTATCTGGCTCACAGGTCCCTGGCCCTGATCTGCTTCATGCTCAAACTGGTTTGGCCCGCCGCCTGTTCCATTGCTTAGAAGTGCTTGCTCTGTTTTTTGCTTCTTGTTTGGTCGTTCAGATTGAAGATTGAAGGGCTCGAATGACCGAGGGTGTGAATATGAAGGAGTATTTTGTGCATTTCCCAGTCTATTCACAGGTTTTTTGCCTCCTTGTAGAGCAGGTCTGGTCTTCTAAATGTCAGCTAGAAGACAATGCATGGGCAGTGTGCCAGAACATACCATCTTTGCACTGATCTCTTTGAATGCTTCGGAAGATTGCGCCGTTCGAGAACTGCAGATTTTCTCCGTTAGTAAAAGAACAAATGGTGGTCAAACTGCAGAGGAAGTATTATACATTCGGGTACTGATATTTTTCCAGTAGCGATTCGCAAACCTCCTAGATATTTAGTTAGCATATACACAATTCTAAGTACATTCGTCTGCCAAACTCATCATACCACTTGACCGGCTGCACAATCTTGCTTGAGTCCGTATCTCCTTCCTTTGGCGCATCATCAACCAAAGTTATGGGACTTCAAGGATTAGTTTTGCGCCAAAACCAAAAAGTGTGTGACTTATGAATTTTTTAAAGTAAGCATACCTATGATCATCTAGCCCATCAAAATCATTGATGTGTTGAATTATTGCCTTTTCGTTATTTGCATTACATATTTCGATGTTCGCAAGATTGGAAACTTTTTGGAAGTGGATGTTCTGCAGGCGGGCGCGCATCAAATGTTAGCTAAAAGCAGCGGGGCTAGCCGAGAGATTTCAATGACAGTTCAGATAGCGGATAGCCTTGTGGCCGAAATGCGATAAGATTATGGCAGAGAGAAGACGACATCAGAAGAAAAAACTTACACTTGTCTCTGGCTCTTCCAAGTCATCTATATGGGAGATGGAAGTATTGGATACCAATTTTGACTCAAAGCTTTCCTGCTGAAACCCTTTGTCTATCCTAACTTCATAGTGTCCATCTGTCTCGGAAATATGTTGAAGATTCATTCGGGGGTGATAGATTTTTGAAACCGTTGATTTCGAGCTGATAGATTCAATAGCATCGATAAATGACGGTCTCGGAAGTGATATTTGCGCTCCTTTGCTGTTACGCTTTTCATAGATACACTGTTGCTGAGCTGTCCGGTGGATGTTGTTGTTGGTAGTGAAGACTTTTGAGTTTGTTTCGAGAGATTGAATATCCTCATACTTTATCGAGGTTCTGGTAAATATCAAGGCTCGCTTCTGAGTGGTTGTTTTTGAAGTTACTTCGGCGTCATCAGATTCCGAACCATCCATGACCACAAGATTTAACGCCTTATTCTTCGAGGGTGGTGCTTCGTAATGTTTAAGAATACCATCTATTTCATCTGCATCTGAGTGTGGAGTTGAGATGGTGCCGTTGTTTGATTCATCAGAACTTCTTGATCTGTTGTCGTCCTGGAGTTTCCTCCATATCAGCGGCCTGAGAATGGAGTCCATACTGCTCAATGGCCGTTCACCTCCTATTTGTTGATTTTCTCTTGGATTCCTTGCACAAGTTGTTCTCCTTAAAGGAAATTTGTTAGCGGTGAGCCCATTTCCTTTCAAGTTTGAAAGGGATGCACTTTTTCCTCCTGCATACACAAAACTTTGGTTGTCATTCAAGGTTCTGACTTAACAATGATATTCTCTCTAATGGCTTGTTGTCTCTCTGGGGACTTTGGGAGGGAAAGTGCAGTTTTTGTTCTCGCAAATCTTTGAAGTGGAAGGTTGTAAGGTAAAAGAAGGTGAGAACAACTCACGCTGTCGCAAAAGACCGACTTCCCGAAATAGACAGAAGGTTGAATTGAAGAACTTAAAGGCAATCTTTTGAAAAGATTTTCTATTCTAGAAACCAAATAGCTTATGGATGCGTAGTGCTCTGGGACCGTCAAAAGGTATTCGAGAAGCAAAACAGCTGCAGATTTTAACTTATCGCAGACCACGATATTTCTGAAGATTGTGAATTTGAGGATTTGAAGATTAAGCAATTGAGAATGGCAGCAAACCCTTCGCGTAATGGAATATTGACAGTGAATATTGCTGTCACTCGACCAACCACCGACCGTCTCTCGAGTAAACAGTCCAAATGGGAACATAGTCGAGCAGAAGGTTTTTATCTTCAATCTGATTTTCACTTTAAAAAATATGCTTTGTCTGTTTACACAGAACCTACCGTAGAGCAACCAAACGCAGTTCCTGGCAATCAATACAAATCACTAAGCTGCCGAATCTACTGAAGAGTTTTGCAGTACTGTAACTGAATCTACTTACATTTCTTGTATCATATGCACATCGCGCAAGGGAAGAGATGTAGAGACAACGCACTATAGGCCAATAAAAGTTCACGAAGTGCGTATTGAAAGCATACAAGTTAGCAAGCATGGACTTGTTGATCTCAATACATAACATAACCACTAACCAACAGGAGCATATTCAGGATCGATTCCTCCAACTTGAAAATGAGAATCTTAAAATACGTCATGATATATAAGAATATTTATGCATCGAGCCTTTGATGTTGTTTTGCTTGACCTGGCCGACAATGTATCCACACCAACCCTGAATCAAATCTCCCATGGACATCTATCCGTAGGTCGATGTCTTGGAAGTCTAACTATTTCAAATAAGAAAGTCACCTGAACATATTTTTAAACTCCTAGAAGTTTAAGACCATCTTGAGCTTATAGTCCAGCCTTCCATAAGTTTAGGGCTGCTTAACCTTCAGACTTGTGACCCGGGCCGAAACGGTTTCCGCACAATGGCGTGAATTGAAATTTCTTTGACAGCCCTGACATTGAAGCTCCCTGATCCCCACCCCCAATCCTCAGTCGCCATCTAATCCAGATTTGTTTCCATAGGGCTATAGGCCGGTGTTAGTAACAAATATCAAAATCCTCCTTATCACTGAATACGATGGCAATTGACAGGTCTTCTCCAAACTGGTGGGTGGTGGATTGTGATTCTTAATACAGCTGTACAGATAAGAAAAGTCGCAATTCAGAGTCATGAAGCACTCTGTCCATCTATCCTCAGTATCATTTCCCCTCCATCTACAAAGCTCTTCCCTCCTTCACCATTATCATCATCTATTTAGACTCTGGGTAGAGGTCCTCCTTCAAGCTCACACCTAATTCCTCACGGAGAGGCTTAAGTTCCTCCAAATATTGGTCGTATTGGCCACGGTTCTCGACCTTTGCCTTGATACCTATGTATGATGATGTCAGCCCTATACCCCTCCTCAACTATGCCTAGTATCCACCCCACTTGCGAAATGCAAAACAAACAGTACATACCCTCGAAGATTCGTACGGCTGTAGGGTAATCGTTAACTCTTCTTGCGGCTTTCAATGCGGCAACGACGACGGATGGGGAAGGTACGAGATCGTAAGCAAATGCGTTGTTGAGGTTTCTCTATACAAGAAAGATCATACGATAATTAGCACTCTGTAGATACACGTGTAGAGAACGGGGGGGGAAGAAAGTACTGAGGGCTGCACATACCTGGAGCTCGAAAACATCTTGAACTTGCTCGAATTCCTTCTCATATCTGTCCGGTCATTAGCCAACCTTGGTACTGCATGTTGATCTCCCTTCGGCTGGTTTCGCTTGTGTGGGAAACATGCTCAAACGCGAGCAATACGCCCCTCCAATTGAAAACCGACATACCTAGCTGTGAATTCCTCGAAACTCTCCTCGTGGTGACCAGCTTCTTGCCCGTCCTTATCGGCAGACAAACTACGGCTAGTGGTGCTGAAAGAGCTGGCAGAAGTTGCGCTCATTGTTGGGGCAGCACGGGGAGTGAAGCTTCGGAGTCCATTGGATCTGAAAATAGCCGATGGCTGCGCGCGCGTAGCAATACGCAGAATTCTGGTTGACGACATTAGGAAAAGCTGTTGTGGTGAGGTTATTCGGTATTTCGTGGACTTTCGACGGGTTTGAAGTCAAAATTGCACACTTTCGACAATTTCCAGACCAAGTCAATCCATGTGCTGTGATTGGTTGTGAGTTTTGCTTAGTCATAACCTCAGCACCCGAGGCCTTGAATATTGTTGATGTCAGGTCATTTCATCTTTCGAGTATCCCACCTCTGCTTACCTGTATGTTTATGGTACCAGCATATTGTTGCTCTTTCTAATATTTCATCTTATATGGTATTTGATTTTCTAAATGATTTATTCGG
This sequence comes from Botrytis byssoidea, assembly GCF_014898295.1. Taxonomy (NCBI): domain Eukaryota; kingdom Fungi; phylum Ascomycota; class Leotiomycetes; order Helotiales; family Sclerotiniaceae; genus Botrytis; species Botrytis byssoidea. Next base: position 981,006 of record NW_024065852.1, on the reverse strand, counting down.
ATTCATAAGAATCATCATAGGCTCAATATATAGATTAACGGCACTTCTCGGGAATTCATCGCATGAGTGACAGATTCGACTAACTCATGATTATTTATCTTGACAGATTGACTAGACAATATTCAGGAGTTTATGGCTGGATAGCCAGCATAAAGGTTGTCGTCTTCATTCTTGTCATAACACATTACGGCTTTTTTACTTTCTCGGACCAGTACCGAGTGTTTACTTCAATGGCATTTTCGGAACATACTCTCAAGTATCGAGACTATTCCCGAATATCCCGGGGCGTCTCCCATCTAGGATAATATAAATCCGTGATCTTTCAATACAAAGCTCTTGCCTCCTCCGTTGACAAGATGTTGGAACCTTTATCCGGCTACTATGATAAACAGTAAATGAACTACTGTAACTTCGTGATGAACCGAGGTCGTCGTCAACATACAGCGTAGCGACATACTCTGTACGGTTTTGTTGGTGCCAAGAGTGCGAATATCGTTTACGAGCTCAAGCTCCATAGCACTCCGAGCATCTCCACACAACGGAAAGCAAGGCGGCTTGGCCGATTAGAATGGAGTCGTCTATATCGGTGAAGAATTGAAGTGTGTGGTAGGTAGGTAGTGACTCGCAATCGCTGATTCTCGAGCTCTTAGACTGTCTGAAGCAGCTTCTGCGAACTTTATCAGCCCACGTCCTTCCCAGGTAACAGAGACTAATCAGTTCGAACAAAATACTCGTGATGGCTTTCTGGTAATCTTAATTTCTAATGTTGTATGTTATTAGCCCAACTCCTATCAGGCTTTCTAGAAGCGTGTTAACTCGCTAGAAAAAGGGTTGGGGGTATTAAGGTTTGCTTGAGCCGCATCAACTGCCACATATGTGCGATGTTAACGAGATTACAGATAATAAGTAGACAATGAAGAATCTATTAGATTCGCTTTCTTTGGTGATTTTGAACACAGGGTAACCTAGGTGATTGCATTCATGTTATGATACTATTTTTAAACTGTCTACTGTAGAATGTTGTTCTAGCTACTCGCTATGTATATGTCTACCCTCTAGCCCGCCAACTAATATCACCATATGTCACTGTCTGTTGGTCTATTCTGTAGCTGCAATCATATATCCTTACTCGAGCACGCAATATCATCACAATGCCTTATGACAGATGGAAGCTTCCACGGAGTAAATCAAGTGACCACCCTTGTTCCTTGAATCCTGAGGTCAACTGTCAAAGTTCCAACGGCTCTTATTATACGCGGACGAAAATCCAAGTATGAAATTACCAAAACGTTGTTGTTCACATGAATTGGAATTCCTCAGCCAGTAACAATTGATTATGTATTCCCGCCTGTGTAGCTTTTGACAATTCTAAAAGAACCATTGGTTACAGCCAAATGCTTGGAAAAGTCGGTGATGAAATGATACGTAGGAAGAAGCATGTAGCATGTGAAATTCTCCCAAATCCAATCTCGGTAATGTCTCCCCGTTCCCGACCCCTTTAAGAAAAAAAGTGAACTAGTTGACAGTTCTTCATCTGTTTTGGCAGGAACACATCAAAAAGGAAACTTTTTTCTTTCCCTTCACTTCCCTTTACTTCAATCTTAAGACAGTTCACATTTCTCATCAAAAAGCTCGTTTTCTAGAATTGTTTTCTCCAGATCCTTTCAACCTTTTCCCCCCAAAATTCTTGTGCATTGTTATTCTTCTCATTAGACTAGACTACCAGGGATTCTCCTAAAGGATATTAATTTATTCACTTCCATTCCCTTCATTCGTCATTCATTCATTCATTCATTCATTCATTGGGGTTTTTAATACTTTTATGTCTTGAATTCATTCAGAGAGACTCACTCAATCTTTCGCTGTCATATCTTAATTGGAGAAAGATTGTTGTTTATAAGTTGCCTTTTCGCGCTGTAAATAACTTCTCGCTCTAGCGAATTTCCACTGCCTCGAAAAGAACACGCGACATCTCGACAGCATTATCGCACATTCTATCAAGGTCAACAACACATCCATCACAATCGCAGTTTTGTCGTCATGTCGTCAAGTGGATTAGATATGAAGGCATTCCCCTTCCCAACAATTGACAAGCCATTCGGTGTGGAATTATGGCCAATCTTCGATAAAGTATTCACCGCGGTGAAAGGTTACCATCCGCAAGACTTCGATTTCCAACCACGGGTTACACCTATGTCAACATTGAAGGAGAGTGGCTTCACAATTCTGGCATACTATGTAATAATATTCGGTGGAAGGGAGTTAATGCGAAATCGACCAGCCTTCAAACTGAATGGTCCCTTCATGATTCACAACTTTTACCTTACAGCTATCAGCGCCATCCTTTTGGCACTCTTTGTTGAGCAATTGGTACCCACAGTGTACAACCATGGTCTTTTCTATGCTATCTGCGATGTCAGAGGTGGCTGGACTTCTCCCTTGGTTATTCTCTACTATGTAAGTTTCTCTAGGGGCGAGATCGGATTAATATGATTGTGCGGCTAACATGGATTAGCTCAATTACCTCACAAAATACCTCGAATTGATTGATACCGTCTTCCTCGTCTTGAAGAAAAAGCCATTGAGTACGTAGCTGCAGCTTTGCGATCTATTCCTTCTATAAATGCTAATATTTTGTGCAAAGCTTTCCTTCATTGCTATCACCACGGTGCCACTGCTCTCTTGTGTTACACTCAACTTATTGGATTGACTTCTGTTTCATGGGTCCCAATTACCCTCAACCTCATGGTTCACGTTGTCATGTACTGGTACTATTTCCAAAGCGCGCGTGGAATTCGCATTTGGTGGAAGGAATGGATCACCAGACTCCAGATTATTCAGTTTGTCATTGATCTTGGTAAGGCTGCACAAATCCCCAATCCGCCACATATCACATTTTTCAGCTTGCTAACAGACTCTCCACTCTACAGGCTTCGTTTACTTTGCATCCTACACCTACTTCACGTCAACTTACTTCCCCAACATGCCAAGCGCAGGTCACTGTGCTGGTGAAGAATTTGCAGCTTTCGCTGGTATGGGTATTCTCAGCTCTTACCTTTTGCTCTTCATCTCCTTCTACTTCGCAACCTACAAGAAAGATGGAAAGCGCCCCACGGGTCGCAAGGCTGCTCGTTCCTTGGTCGATGCCAAAGTTCCGGATGTCGCCACACTTACACACGGAAAGATCAATGCAAGCCCTGTAAATGCTCGTGCAACAGGCGTAAGCCCAGCTCGTCCAGCGACCCGCTCCCGCAAGGCATAAATCTGCACTTTGGGATACGACTCTACACAATTGGTACGACCTCGACAGTCGATCCGATTATGCGATAAATGATAATGGATAGTCAACTCGCAGCCTCTTTCGAAGCGAGTGCACAAACTTCTTCGAGAAATAAAAATTCTCCTTGTATATTGGTTTTTCTTAGGGGTAGCACGACACAAAGTGAGACGTGGCGTCACCTCTACAACTTTTTATCTGTGTTATGGACAGAAATACACATAAGTAATGAATGCCATTGCAAAGCACATGAAATGATGGGTGGCTTGGGCGGACCTAGAAAAAGAACAATTCAGATTTCAACAACCTTATTTAAAACTTAGTACTTCCTTCTTAATATTCGTTTCTTGTACGTTGTAGGGCAATATGGTTGTTGGTTGTTGGTTGTCATTCAATGAGTTAAGATATTGGCGTGTGGGTGTGGTGATCTGGGAAAATGAAGTGAACGATAGCATATTAGACAGACGAAAATTTCACGAATCATTTACTTGTGTATGGGTGTGCTTATCATTTGTAATCTGTGATTTTGAACTTGTTGATGGTCACTCAGGGTGGTGAGTGGGAGTACAGAGTAAGAGTGAGGGGAGGACATGAGATTCAAGCCTCGAGGTAGTTAACTAACTTGACTTGGAGACGGCTAGTATGTGGCGTGTACGTGGTGTGGAGAAGTTGAAGAGCTAGCTGTAGGTTTTTACACCTATTATCTAGGTATGATGTGGGACGTGTTTGTTGAGCTTGAGTTTTCTCACTGTTTCTGATATATGTCGTCATTTGAGATATAGACGGTGATGGATCGTGGGTGGGAGTGATCGAGGAGGTTTGTATTATTTGAGTGAAGATTGTGCTGGCCAGTGGGCGTTGTATAGGATTCGTACAATGTATACAGATTGGCGAAGGGGGGGTTGTTGGGAATGGGGATGAGTTGTGTTTTGAATGTGAGGGGGAGGGGGAGGGGGGAAAGGAATGGCTTATTTCTGGTTATCTTGATGCTGGGTATGGTAAGGTGATGATTGAGATGAATTAAATCGCCAAAATTTAATCCATATCTATGAAAAATCTAAAAGATTCAAGTGCTATTTATCTACAAATAGATAGATAAATAGACATTTTGATCACACATTGCGAGTTGTGACTCCCTCTCGTCTAGGAAGTCTTTGGGTGGTAGAGGGGGTTTGTATATGGATAGGTAGGTATCCAGGGATTGGAATGTAACTGAGGGCGAAGAACAGAGAACAGAGAACAGAGAACAGAGAACAGAGAATAGAGAGCACAAAATGATGCTCCGGGTGCTCTGGAGAAAGACTTTTACATCGGGAGAGTATTCAGAAATGAATGTGAGAGGGGATTGAGAGTTTTCTTGGAGGGAAAACACCTTAACCCTTTGGGACCCTTGGGGGAAGTTTTCTCGATTGGGATGAATGGGGTACCACACTAGAGGATGGAGGTTTTGAGAATGGAGCGTTTTCCGCGATGTTGGTTGGTGTTATTATGATGTGCGGTGGCTGAGCGGCTAATTTAATGATGTACGGCCGTGTGGGTGTGGAGTATGGGGGATGTGAAAGCGGGAAGAAGAGTTGGGCTTCGGGGTTGGGATTTGAGGCTTGAAGTTTAGTGACAACATGTATCGTTCTATGCTGAATGAAATATTATATTTTGTGTAAACCGTACATACATACACAACAAACTCTACAGAGACATCTTCGACACCGTGTCCTTTACAAACAATATATATCCCAAAGAAGTATAGTCTACCAAATCTCACTCAAGTTATCGACAGTTTGCTACGCAGTGCCTCATTCAAGTAAGCCCATCTTACATCAAGGTCCGAGTCCAACATCCCAGTACCGTGGTTCAGGTACACGTATATAAACTTATGCTCGTGGGATGGCTGCTTATGTTTTGCATTCACGGAGATCATTTTGCCATCTTACTTCTGAGTCTCGAGTCTTTCTTAAACTCCGCTTATGGCTGAGAGATGGTGGCGGTATAGGCGAGGCGTACTTACACAGGATAAGAATAGGAATGATGACGCTGCTGACTGATGCTATTCAGATCTTATTTTAGTGTCTGGCTCTAGCATGTATCATGTATGACATATTGAGTGTGGAGGGGTAATTCTTGGAAGAGGATTTGTATGTTCAGCTCAGGTCGGTGGTATGGGGTAAGAATACATGGAGAAGAGTTCGAAGGAAGAGGAGAGGAATTGAGATGTTAGGTTGGTGTTGTCAAAAGATAGAAAGATCGTCATGTGAAATTAGACGTTATATTATGTTACGTTGGACGACAAGGTCGGGGTTCGTGTTGGTAAGGAAAGACATGGAGGCAGTGATATACATGGAGATACGACGATCAGAAAAGAAACAAACTGTTCCCCTCCCAAAATATTCATAACACTGATAAGAATAATTGGAGTCTATGGAGATAATGACAACGACGAGTGACAAACGAACTAACAATGTCTCTGTTGAATTGTGATGAGCGTTGGGCCCAAAATACCCCCCCCCCCCGAGCCCCCCGATATGTATTCTCAGACACGTTGACGTCAGACCGGAGCTGTTAACGTCAATGTCTTTCATATTTTCCTCAAACTGTTGGAAAGTCTCAGATGCGAGATCTATGTATAGTTACATAAATCCCCTGATTTTCAGCCTGTTGTTCGTAGATTTGTGCCTCCCCATCAAGGTGGGCTGATTATGGTGATAAATATGTAACACCGCATGTGAGAAAAAATTCAGGAAATGCAAACGTTGTATCCAGAAATCCACAGGTGCTGATATCCAATGATACACGCAGTAACAAATTCAGGTTCAGGTTCAAAGTCAAGCAATCAAGCACTCGCCCGTCATCTTGCATGGGTTATGTTAGGGTTAAACTCTGCTTCCACCGATTGCTCCAAAATGTGATTGGTGAGTATGTCGAGGCAGGCCCTGCGTACAGTACATTGCCGAAGCCAAGGCGATAAGTCGTAAATGCATAGAGTATCGATATGATATCGGGATACATTTTTCAAGTGGGAGCTCCAAGCCTCCGACGTGGACACAACACGGTGGACTCTTGCTGTGGTCCGAAGTAGATATTCGTGGGTAGAGTATGAGAAGTCGGTTTGCGTAGCATTAAGGAAGAAAAATGATAAAATTGACTCTATTGCCTTTAGTATAGAATACAAAACTCTGTAAAGGTGTCTAGTCAGGAACTAGTGAGGAGCAAATCGATTATCGCAATTATAAAAGACGATCACCATTTAATACCGATTGTGGAGAATAGATATCCATTGGCATCATTTATTAGCACACGGACAATTCCAATTGATTTCTCACGATCTCATGACAAACCATCAAGCCTGTCGAGTCTGTTCTCCTGAATCCCGTGACTCGTGAGTCGTGAGTTCGTATTTGCTTGTCAAGGAGCCAGTGAGTGTGAGTGAGAATGGGGAAGATGGAGGAGAGTGAAAAGATGGATTATCATGGATAAAGCTTAGCCCCCCCAAGGTCTATACTATGATCCAGGGGTCAAGCGCTACTAGAGTTAGCCTTGTAACAAAATTAATCTAGTGCCACGAAGTGTACTATCTATGTAGGGTCCCGTGGCTCCATACGGTCAGAACCTTAACCTATTCTTTCTTCTTTTCTTTTTGTAAGCGTTGGAAAGAAAGCTGTCAGCGTGGTTTTGAGGTTCGCTCAAGCATCAAAACGTACATATGGCGATATCTGAACGATAGGGGTGCACAGATTAAATGCAAAGGAAATTCTGAAGGTCCACGGACTTCGAGGTGTATGAGACTCTGAAGGGAACCATTTGAACGTCTCATGATGGGATTCTTTGATACGGGAGTCGCAGTGTTATAGAGTCCCAATTCGAAAAAGAGAAACAATTCTCGTAGCGAAAGTTTAGGAGTAGAAACCGTATCGGTATTGGCGTTTACTTCTCTAGAGAGGCTTTTGCTGTCAGCCTGTTGCTCTTGCTGTTTTGTTTCGTTTTGTATTGTATGAACCAATGCAGCACGATTGTGTGCGTGCTGTGTATACGTGCGTTGAAAGTGCGTTGAAAGTGCTGTGTAATTTGATGAAGCAAAGAGCAGAGAAAACGGTGATCGGCGTTATTTAATCACTTATGACGATGAGGTTGTATGTGTGGATTCCTCAAGGAAGTAGGAGTTGGTTTGTACTACTCTAGAGATTGGAATATGATGATAATCCTACCTACCAAGACACCAAGACTGACTCTGCATGTATAGATACCTGGGTATTTGATCGGTAGAGATCTAAATAGTGGAGGGCATATCTATGCAAATGTGAATTTGAATCAACACGAAACAGTCAAACAAATGAATATGGCAAAACAAAAACCGTTCAGCCTGTTTAGCCTTATGTTCAAGCGGTGTGGGATATAAACTATTGAATGCATGGTGATATGTAGAGAACTACTCTAAAGCTGCTCTAGTTCTGAAGAAAATAGTGTGGCCCAAAAAAGCGCCGGTCTTAGCCTGAAGATTCACCAAATCTGAGATTCACCAATCAAAGCTTATTCAAAAATAGTCTTGAGAATTGGTAGGTAGCGAGGAAGTAGTTTGAGGAAGGGGCTAGAATTCTTCCTGGAGGAAGCTGGAACCCCTTGGTGATATGGGAGGATACGACATACCGACACAACTTGTGAGAATTAGAGATCCTAGAAACATGCTCAAGTATTATTTGTTATATTCTATATCCGTATACTTGCAAAAGCTCATAAATAGTTCATGGGAATCGACCAGTCAGAGAGTGGATATCGAATATTGATATCACACACTCCATGAATCGTCGAACCAGGGAGAAGGGAGGCGGGAGATGGATCGAGTAAGATGCTGTGGAGCGGGATGATATGTGGATGTATGTGATATCCAGTTGTGATTCTTTTTTGGTGGTTTGGTGGTTTGGTGGCTGGTGGCTGGTGGATGGTTGGATGACGAATGGCTGGATAGCTGAATGGATGGAATAATCGCAATTCGTCCTGAATTCTAAAATCTAAAATGTAAATTCCAAAATCTAAAATCTAAAGCATAAATCGTAGTGGGATGGATGTGCCGCAAACGTCTGTGTGTACGAAGTATAAGCCCACAGCTCACAGCCTACAAACGCTCGAGTGAGGATTCTTTGACTTTTGATTCAAACAGATTCATAATTATTCTCTTGATATCGTCGATATCATCGGTTTTCTCGATATTATCGATTATTCAATTGGCTGATATGCGTGTACGGAGTATGAAATGGGAAAACTTTGATAAAAGGAGAAAGGAAGAGAGGTAGCTAGGCGAGTATAGGTAGATATCCAAGAAACCCCCTTGCAAAGTATGTCTGTCTACTCTATACAGTATATGGAGGATGAGATTGAGGATGACTATTAGTTTGCACACAACACACACAATTGGAAATGTCAACCCCCCGTCCCGCCCCCCCCCCCCCCCAAGACTACAGGACAGGCATATTTGACGTTTGGATTTGGTGTCTACTTCTATCATCTTGCATGAACAACAACCACGCAACATACAATCTAAAAAACTTGAAATATATTGTTATTTTTGCTTTTTCCTTGCCTCTTTTCCACCTAGATTGGTCTTCTTCCTTGACGTACAAGTTGCCAACATTCACCATCCAGTTTCTGTGATAAATTACGGACGGTACAGATCTAAACACTTAGCCGCGTCTATATATATATGATGTGCAAATACTTTTCAGCAGCTATGCAGGAAGTCAAAATATCACCTCGTTATAACCTCAGCAGATCAATTCAAGACTTACTTAGGGTTAGACATATCTTTTGCATGTTAAGTAGAGCCTAGCTGCTACTTGCATTGCCTATCATTATCACAACATTATCATTGTCACGGCTCTCCGTCTCTTGTCGACTCCAATTTTATAAAGATTCTATTACCCCATCTTTGAAAGCAAATTTCAATTTGGAAAATCCTTTTGTGCGCTCTTGAATTTATATCTATCTTATCCTCCTCCTCTTCCTTCTCCTCGTGTGTAGACGGTACTACCTTGGTTGGATATTTAATTGCAAAACTCATGCTTCTCAACTCTTCAAGCATACTCCATATATACACCCCTTCGTATATACACCTCTCCTAAAATACTATCTACATCATCATTCGACAAACTTCATTAGAGTACTTCGTACAATATAAATACTCGCCATAGAAATAGATTATCGAAGTTCACCCAAAGTCTTTTTCCGGGTCCTCGACATTACCGCCCCATTTATTTTTAAAAAAGCATTTCCAGTTATCCTTTTTTTCTTGGTCTCCCCCGCGTTGGCCGCCAATTACATATCGAGGTTTCGCTTTTTGCGAAAGGACATAAACTTGAAACGATGTACGTTCTCAACTACCACCCAAGACCAGGTATAACCACTGGTCTTCCCTCCTAACACAATTTTAATGATAAGAGAAGCCTTGATCTGACTGGACTTTCATATATAGCTTGACACGTCCCCAGATAGACAGACTTGCATATCTTTTATTCCGATATTACAAGAAGTTTCACACGTATACACACACATACACTCATACATATCGATTACTTAAATTTACTTGACTCTCCTGCCAATTTTATTATATAAAGCTTGCATGGTATTAAAGTATTCGAAGGTCACGAACCATTGAACTATCCCTATCCTTTCACATCTTCTCAACGCATCGACCTAGCTCTCTACTACCCTACCTCGTCTATTCAAAAGTACCAGGGACGAGGATCCACAGAAGTACTTTATATCCTGGACGAATAAGGATATTTCGTGCCGAATAATCCAGACATTTGATTCGTTTTAATAATTTAGTCCCTTTATTTTCCCGAAGTCAACATGCCTCTTATGAAGAACTTGTTCCCATCTAGGGAATTGGAAATCGAAAGACCAAATTCAAGAGCTTCACAACCCTCAAGTTTCGCAAACTTCGAATACGACGACGATTCAAATCTTGAAAGCGAGATGGAAGCTACAGTGATGAACAGGCCAAGGCCAAAGAAGAAGCCTAGCATGCCTAAAGTACCTACTATACCTCAGAGAAACAGCAAGAGAACTTCCAAGATAATGAACAATGTTATGTCGGAATTGAAGTGTCTGGATGGGTTCAAAGCTACCAAAGAAGTGGTGGAAGAAAAAGAATCCGAAATTTCAGATCCCCACGAATTATACCTTTCCAGCGAAGAAGATGCTTCACTTTCGGACACAGACTCGCTGCTCGACTTCGAAGCCACTCCATCTGATTATGATGGTTCTCGAAGCTCCTCCCGTGCATCTGCTCAAGTTACTGCGAGAGTTGTCTCCTTTACTCTTGTGTCAAGACCACGAGTTATAGAGATCCCCCGTCCTAACAGCTTCCACTCGAACCCCACGTCTCGTAACGTTTCCCCTGTGGCAGACTATCAAATTCGTCATTCAGTCGCAGATATCGCATCATTAGCACCACTCCCTTCACCACACCCACCCCGCCGAAGCTCTAGGCAGAACTCACCACTGCGAAACTCCGCCCGCCGCCTCTCCATCTCCTCTCTTGGTTCCCTCTCCAAACTCAACACAAATCATCCCAATGCCTCCAGCGTAACCCTTTCGCAACAGCCTTCTAAACTCAATTCCAGCACGACCTTCCTGCAGCCCACCTCTGCCGCCTCAAATTCCTCCCCACAGCACGCTTTTCTCTCTTCAGATCCATTCCCTTCGCCCACACCATCTCCACAAACCGAAAATCTTCCAGTCCTCCCCGAACCAGAACAAAGCTTCCAATCTCGTCGCCCCAAATCAATGCATCACGAACGACCCAAAACACCCAATAGTCTCATGGAAGGGCTCCAAGGGCTCACTCGCTCCTTCACTAAGAAGCGTCCCAGTATGCCAAAACTAAATTTGGCATACACTACTAGTTCCGTGGCATCCACTCACAGCAATACCTCAAAATCATCCTTGACCCACAGCAATGCGTCTAAAACTAGCTTGCTCACAGTTGAAGAGCGAATACCCATAGATAGCAAATTCGGAAGCATGAAAAGATCTTCCACAGCACCTTTATATGTGCACGAAGAAAGGGAAAAGACAAAGAAGGCACAGGAAACACAATCGGCAATCGATGAGAGGGCACCTGTCAGATATGAAGATATCATGAAGAATGTCATCCGCGAGGCCCCGCCCAGGACTCCAATTACTTCGCAGAGTACAAGTAGTCCGGGCTTAAAAGGCTGGATGGGCATGGGGATGGGAAACAGAAGGAAGAGTGTCAAGAAATAGACACCTGATTTCTCACATCTACTACTTTTTTTTTGTTATTATTTTATTTGTCCTTTCGACACCATGATACGCTCTACTCTACGATACGATCATCAGATTCGTACTCTCGTTCGTCCGTAACATCAAATTGGACGTTCTCTCTTTTTTGGGTAACAGGAGGTTTTGGGATGGGATTACCGGTACAACACAATGACCGCTACGGAGGCTATCTAACTATCTTGCTATTTGCTTTTTATTTGTTTTCTGCAAGGCGTTTAGGGTTGAGATTTTGGGAGGAAATACCTTTGCTTCTTACTACTTTACTATCTCTGCCAGCGCGCATTGCATATGTTTACAATATCTCGTTACTGTTTATTTTATTACAGTTGATCGATTGATCTTTTTTGGATGGATTCTGGTGTTGGGGAGGCAAAATCCTAGATGGAAATGTGTAATTTTTACTCGGATAGGAAAAAGTCCAAGAGACTTTGGAAAGGAAGAAGGAAAGAGGAAAGAGGAAAGAGAGAGATGCATGAGTTGAGATGGGATGAAATGGAATTAGCATAGCATAGCAAAGGAGTAGTATGACAATTTACAACTGCCATTCAATCATCGAATCGAGCAAGTTCTATTTACCCATGATCACCGTTTCTTTGACCTATTCCATCTATAATTGAGAAAATTCCACGAAATCTTCCGGTCCACATGGTACAGATATATAGAAATCCATGCTTTAAACATCACGACGCCGTCAACGCCCAAGGAGATACGGACCGCAACTTCGGACATCCGGTCGGTGGTCAGCTCGAGGAACATCGAACAAAAGTCACACCAATGCGAACACAACCCCACGCTCTCAAGGCATTCTGCAACTACAACAGCAACTGCATATCCAACCCGATTTTCCTCGAAATCTTCGGAGAATTTGGTTTTCGTGTTGTGTTTCTTTGTATCTGTGGATTTCTGTACTTAGTACAGCATATATGTACCGGTACAGCATCACGTCATGTCATGTCATGTCATGTCATGTAATCCTCTTTTACGGTGAAGATATTCATTCCTCTATGCATTCCTGATTACATGAATATACATATACATATATATATATGATTTGGCACAACACGAGTTTTTTCATAGTTTTTTTTTTCTTCCTTCTCGAAATCATGTAGGTACGTAGATAGTGCGACCCCCCTTCCAACGCTTTTGCATCATGTGTCTCAGAATGGAGTGATACATACTTCTATGCATGCTGTGCATGCTGTGCATGCTGTGTGTGTGTATATGTGTACTATGTAGGTACTTCAAAACCACGCCTCCATCTTACCCAGCCAACCATTCGGAATTTTGGTGCTTGATCTCGTGTCATATCCTTTCATCTCCTTCTAATCTCAACTTGTCTCCCAGCTTCCATCTTCTATCTCTCCATCCATTCTCGCGACTCGGGGTTACACACCATCCTAGCATACCCATGCAAGTATATCAAACCCTCAATTCCATCCATCTCCTTTGCAGAGAGGGAAAAAATCTCATCCTCCCGAATCGCCACCCCCCATTATCCATTGCATTCAAAAACACAAATGCCAACCCTTCCAATGCCTCATTCTTAACCCCCAAACCCTACATTCATAATTTCCTCGATATTACCACACAGACCAAACACGGTATTGTTCTTAAACTACTCGCGCACGTTCTCTTTTTCTCTCTGACACTAAAACGAGATCCCCCTAGTCAGGTTGTTAGCAAGGTATATACTACCTACTCTGTACAAGCAAAGTTATGTAAATGGCAAACAAACGAATATAACTGGACACCTATGGTAAAATGAACGAGGACGAAAAAACATATCTCCACATCCTATTCCGCCAATCACAGACGTCTCTCGTTTTCGTGAACGGAATATTCGCTAGTTTCATGTATATAGATGAAAATCCCCTGGTAATAATGTGGGGAGCAGCTATTATTCACGAGTGAACGAGTATGGTTTGCTTACATCTCTGTATGTAAGCTCACATCTATCAAGGTATCTCTCTCTATGGAGAAATAAACCTCCCTTTAAGTGGAGCGCTCGAAATCGATATCTCAAATCTCAAGTCTCTTAGATAGAAATAGGCGCCTCACTCGGAGAATAAAATGGGAAGCCTCTCCTCCCTTATTTAAAATTTTCGTCCGATCTATAATGTGATGTGCATCTATGCGTCAGGATATCGCAAAAGTTTACCGCTTCAAGTCTAGTTGTCAGATTTAGGGTTATGGGGACCTTTTCTTCACCGACGGAACGTAATATACCTGAAGCGTGATGTACCCCAGGATTCAGGGGTGGCGACGAAATTAGACGTCTGACAGTCAGGAGATTTGGGTGCTTTTTCCAGAAGGGTTTCTCCCAGGCCCAGCATCGTGTCCCACTGTTCAACGGTACATGTGGGTGATCGTATGGTATGCGGGTGATGTGATGGGTTGGTTTATCGTATGCTGGACATTCATCCTTGCGATGCTGGGTGGATCGGAGTGCGATATGAAATAACAGATCGGACTCTGAACCACAGAGCCACCCATCTTAAAGTTAAACTTAAAGAGCATGCGTCATGTCTATGCAGGTATTATGCTCGTACGAAAAGATGATGTCTAATTTTTCTGAAACAGTCGTCGATGGCGAAATTGGGAAGCCGTGGATCTGAGATCTGTCTGAGATGGAATTTCGGTTCATGGCTGTGAGGCGTTGGAATCAGGGGTGTGAGATATGCCGAGCTATGTAGCACGGTTGCGTTGGAGATTTGACGTTGCCGCACTTACCATATGTCCCTCAGTTGGTTCATTGCAAGAGGGGTTTCGTGAAGTGTTAGTCAAGGCCTCATTACCTCCGTGAGGCAATTCCTCAGATTCTACAGCCTTCCAACACCACACGCGGGAATCCGAATTTGGACCTTTTCACCCGGAAACCGCGGTCCGGCCGGTCGGAAATGTTGACATGGCCCCATTATGCTGCGGAAGGCGGACGACATCCACACATATCGCCGAGGGATGTTCAAGTCTGTAGTAAATCTATTCATTCTTATATATGAGAGGAGAAAGCATATGGAATGCTACATGTGCTATAGAGAGTAGTCTTCCCTCTATTTGGCGATCCGCTGTAGAGGTGAGGAAGTCAAGCGACATACTCTAGACTTAAGTGCCACACACAATATAAAGAAAAGCTCGTGCTTGCTCAACAACCTGCTCGAATAGTAGTTTATTCTCATGGCATGCTAAAATATTTTCCGGGCCTCATCTTCAGCTCGGGAGGAGGTCATCGATGTGCTCAATATCAAGCTTGGGTTTCGGTCCAGTTTTCATGAAGCAATGGCAGTGCCTCTGGCAGTTTAGCAATGAGAGTAAATTTGCTCGAGATGGGTCTACCTGACCTCTCAGATAACATGATGCTATTCACTGATCAGTAGCCAATGTCACATATGATATAACGCAAAGATCTATTCACGCCTATTTACCCCTTTGTATTGACAAAATGTGGTTTCTTTGCTCACTATTAAGAAGTGAACTCGGAACATTATATGGACAGATTCCTCTATTCGTTTATGATATGAGAATACGGAACCTGATTGAGATACTAAGTTGCGCTCCAGACTACTTACCCTCGGCCATGAACTCTGTTGCCAGATCCGCAATTGCATATAATGAAGTATCAGGGTGTCCTCCTAATAGAGCTGAAAATATGCTCACGTTTATGACTTTTCATCTTCGAACACTCTTTCGCATATGTATTGATTTCGAGCACTCTCCTTATTACACAAATTCAAGCCATATGAAAATAGGGATTTCGAATAATACAAATCTGATCTTCGATCTTTTTATCACTACCTTCCACGATCAAAGTTTCTAGTCCTGAAGAAGAACTAACCTCGGTTTCTACAATGTCTTGAATTGTAGTCCAAGTGGGGCATTGCAGTAGTCAACGAGTTCCATGTGCTAAAATTGCGCGGTCGGTTGCTATAAAAAGGTAATTCTTGGTATGTGTTGGAAGAAGATTGAGTGATGCAGATGACGGTTCAAGAGAACCTCAAGGTGTCGGAAGTATAAGCATGACTGAGGTTCCAACGAAGCTACCATCAACGGGTACGCTAGGTGCAAGTGAGTTGTGTAATATCATAATTTGAATGTATATCCTACAAGCTTCACCCAATCTCATGACGTCTAGAAGTTCTCTATCTTCAGGAAGAGCTTTCTCGAGGGTCTTGATAGGCAAAGCTGTGTTGAAAAACCAATCGATACACATAAGGTTAGTCTTCAAAACTGCAACACCCGAAAGTTCAAATGCCCAAGAGAAAGCCCACGCTTTGAATTACGCAGCGTAGACACTTGGAAAAATGCAAAGTGTTAAGGAGATTTTGGCCAACTGCTGGTAAATCCAGAACAACTGTAATGAACTAGCGAAAAAGCATTGAAGCTGATCCTACTCCAAAAAGTTAAAGCAATAATAGCGAGCCTCTAGCACCAGCAGAGATCATAATCTCTTTACGAGCCTCAACTCGACGATCATCCGCACCACGACACTAGTAGCACGTAACTTCTGGGTAGGGGTTTTCTCGAATAATATACGGTATACAATAGTTTCGGTCGTAATACAAACATCAGAAAGGTCAAATACCAGGTGGAACGACTGACGAACACTGCCGTTGGAGTTTTCCATGAACTTTGGTAAATCAGCAAGTTCGCCAGTTTTTATTGGAATATGCCTTACATGCACTAATGCCAATTACCTTCACGGGACAATCTGAACCATGCTGATTCGAATTTAATATTGCATCATGGACTAATTCGCTCATCCGAAAGAAATGTAGTAGAAAACCTTCGTAACACCACCGATCATCCCATATAGCAAGAGTCCAATTGTTGTAATCCCTTCCGCCACCGCGAACCCACCCACCATCATGGAGGAGCACGCTTCAGCCACCCAATGTTTTTCCTGCAAGAAGTGTAACAACGCGGTTATCAAGTGCAGGATCAGATGCTGTCTTATAACCCTAACTAATTTCAGATCCATGAAGAACCATCCCTCTCTTAAGCAAACTCTTCAAGGTTGCATTTGATGTAGAATCCACTCAGCTTCGAACACAAGGATGGAGGGCGACGGACCTGAACTCTCTGCGAGGCGACTGGTAAGCACACAGCCTGCAAGACTGCCACCGATAATAATGCAATTTGATTCTGTAGGGTAATCATAATTCAGAATTTATGATAAGACACGACGAATTACTAGCTGAAGAAGAAACAGAGGGCTCGTGAAAGTGTATAAAGCATATCTCAGCTAGACCTTGGGAAGCTCAAGATTTGACGCATGTGATCATCCTCGGTAAGCAATGGGGTATTATTACCCCCCTTTGAGGTTGCTGCTGAGGCTACAAAGACGATTCCCATCCTGCAGTTGTAAATTGATGTCAATTCTATTGATACAAACAGTTGGTCTTACTATCCAATCTGCATGAATACTCTGAGCATGAAACGATTCGATACCATAGGGTTTCTTAATTCCTCGAGTTATGTTTGTTGACGAATACTAGCTAGTCTTCATGTATCTTTCACGAAGTGAATTACAATAGCCATATTTGCCCCAGCTCACTGCATTGTCTGCACAATGTGCGTGAAAAGGGTCAATGAAGGTAAGTCTGGTTTGATCATCCAAGTAGACCTTGAATCCATCCCTTGGGCAAATATGTTTAGTAGTATATTTGATAGCTCTTGTAACTCCAGACAGACGGTTGGAATAAGCTTCACCTCGAGGTCTATGAAAGCCTGGGACGAATAGGATATCCACTACATGACACTACCCCCACCCCCCCTTTTCCGTATTTGCACGTGATTCGCCCCCAAAACTTCGAGAAAAAAATATCAAAAGTGCCAAAAGTACAAAAGTACTCGCATGAGATCAGAACTCTCTGACGGGGAGTCGAACCCCGGTCTCCCGCGCTTTGTCAGATGATGACAAGCGGAAATCATGACCGTTAGACCATCAAAGATGTTGTTATTGTTGAGGAGAGACAGTTTTTTTGAATATATGTTCCACTGAATGTGGGGCAGATGTGAGAAAAGACCATGACTAGTGCGTTCAAACCCCGCCACGATAATCTGCCAAGGCTCAGAGAGATGTTGGTTATTATCGCCGAAGAGATTAAATAAGATGTAAAGAAGAATGAACCTACAAGTAGTTCTAGAGCGGCTAACCTGGAATTGCAGTGCTGATGGTAAAAGGTAATAACAATCTGGCCAAAAACAGCTTGCCCTAAGTGGTCACAATACGTAACAGGGACCCGGATCATTGAGTGCAGCTCAAACAGATGTTCAGCATTAACAGTGCTGGCTCCAAGATATTGAAGATAATATACAATATGCACTTCTCGAGAGACATCGACATGGCCACAAACAAAAATGCCGGGAAGCGATGGGTTGCATTGACTCCTGGGTTCAAAAGATGGCGAGTTCCAGGACAGTGGCCGCATTCTCTGAGTGTAGATGTACATATTGTAGGCCAAACATCAAGTCTTTGAACTCAAAGTTGTATTGCGAGAGGGTCAACAGGAGGAAGCCGCACGAGACTTGATTATAGTCTCATCCATATCCAGAATTTGGTTCCTTGAGATCATCATCACGGTCAAGAGATGCAGTCTTCAGTACATGTCGATGGTAATATAATTGAGTGTATCAAATCGTGATTTGGAATTTATACTAGGAAGTCAAAGTAGAAACATGAATAGCAAAACTTGTTATGACAATGACAATCCTGATGATCGTCCTTCAAGAATCATATGTAATATCTCGACATTAATATACTGACGATAAGTGATTGTTAGGTGGTGGAAGTAAACAAACTTGCTGATCAAAAAGGTCCCCGCCATTACATTTGAGAGAACAATATGACGCTAGCGCGTATTCGGATTGGCTCGTACAGCTCGACTGCGAGAGCTTATCGTGGCCTCAGGCCTTATCAACGAAATTCGCTAAACGAATTTCTCCCACAAGTTTTTTTCGAACAAAATTAAGTTCGAAGAACATCAACACCTTTCCGACAACCAACGACAACCACGACACAGGTCATCAATTCGTCGAGATGGCTTCCAGACCTACCGTTTCCGTTTTGTCTGCCGATGGCAAGGCCACCGGCACCACTATCCCCCTCCCAAAGGTACGAATACCTCGATGCGAAATATTCAACATCAATTTGGTGGAATTTGACTATTAAATATGGAACGTTTGGGGGATTGAAACTGACGGCAATTGAAAAATAGGTCTTCACCTCCCCAATCAGACCTGATATCGTTCAGACCGTCCACACTGGAATGGCCAAGAACAAGCGTCAACCATACGCTGTGAGCGAGAAGGCTGGTCACCAAACCTCTGCTGAGTCCTGGGGTACCGGTTAGTGCAAACTTTTGTTAAATTATGGACGATTTGGGCAATGGATAGAGTTGGGAGGAATGCGCGCGAAAATTTGAAGGGCAATTTTTTTTACATTGGTAAGAAGGGTTCAAGCTAACTGTCGTATCTACTCAGGTCGTGCTGTTGCCCGTATTCCTCGTGTCTCTGGTGGCGGAACCCACCGTGCTGGTCAAGCTGCTTTCGGTAACATGTGCAGATCTGGACGCATGTTCGCTCCTACAAAGGTCTGGAGAAAGTGGCACCAAAAGATCAACCTTGGACAAAAGTGAGAATTTGCTTTTCAAAAATTTCCCAGGCTTTGACTAATTTTCTACAGGCGATTCGCAACCGTTTCTGCCCTCGCTGCCTCCGGTGTCCCAGCTCTCCTCTTCGCCCGTGGTCACCAAATCTCCGAAGTCGCTGAAGTTCCTCTCGTTATCAACTCCGAGGTCTTCGAGGGTGCTAAGATCGCACGCACTTCCGCCGCTGCTGGTCTCCTCAAGACTGTCGGTGCTTTGGCCGATGTTGAGAAGGTCAAGGGATCCCGAAAGCTCCGTGCCGGTAAGGGTAAACTCAGAGGCCGCCGTCACAGACAAAGACGTGGACCTCTCGTTGTCTATGACGGAAATGCTGACGGAAAGGAACTTGTCCGTGCTTTCCGCAACCTCCCAGGTGTAGAGACCTGTGATGTTTTCTCCTTGAACTTGTTGCAATTGGCACCAGGTGGACATCTCGGACGTTTCATCATCTGGTCTTCATCTGCCTTCAAGGCTCTTGACAACATCTACGGTACCACCACCGCCCCATCTGCCCTCAAGAAGGACTTCCTCCTCCCATCCAACGTTGTCTCCCAAGCCGATATTGGACGTCTCATCAACTCCTCCGAATTGCAATCCGTTATCCGTGCTGCTAGAGGATCCGCTCTCACCAAGCGTGCTGGTGTTCAAAAGAAGAACCCATTGCTCAACAAGCAAGTTCTCTTGAGATTGAACCCATACGCTGCCGGATACTCCAAGGAGAAGATCGGTACCAAGGGATTGGATGCCGGTAAGCCAGAGCGTATTAACAAGACTCAATACGCTCAAGTCTTGAAGGAAGATTAAGCGTTTGTATTTCTGTTTTCAAATTTTCAACGAGGGATGGGACATTGTAGGCGCTTATGATAGCTTGATGGCTTCAAGCGGGGTCAACATAAGTAATAAAAAATATTACGAATGCCTGAATTAAAATAATGACACCTTTATTCCTCTTGGCTGACACTTCTATTGTGATACATGTAATTACTACTGTCAAACACCGCTGTCAAAATATTTGTTAGCAAGCGCACAGGAACATGTGATCGAGAAATTCTTCTTCTGTGACTTTCCTAAACTTCTACGCAAGTGGGACTGATATTTCAATTAAGAACGAGGGCTATTAGAGCCATATGCTAGCAGCCGGCGCTCCATCTGAAACAAAACTCCGAGTGTCCTTATACAGTCTCCCTCACCTATCGTGAATCCCTCCCCTTCCTCCCATCTTCACCCTCTCTTTCTCCAAGAATTTCTCTTCCAATTAATCTTCTCCTTCGCCCTGAGTGAGCACGCAAATCTTGGTATCACTTTCCTACTTCCCGTTTTGTCTTTATGAGCAAATATCATAGGCAGATAAATAGGAAATTGTATGTAGTCTATAATCAAATTGGGCCAATCTATTCCTCTTCTCTTCCTATTCACTAAGCTCGTCGTATCCACTGACTCTACTGCAATCTATTCATGAGACACAAGCCACACTCTCTGTCACAAGTACTTAGGTATGTTCTATCACTGTAGATACTGAATTCAATAATTGCTTCTGTCATAATGATCTATTAAAAGAGTTGGGTTTGTGTGTGGAAAAGGCCCTTTAGTTGGCATATACTGCATCTCCTCATGATCCAGAGAATTATTTCATATCGCTCTCTGGATCTATGAAATCGCACCACTCAGACCCTAAGGAACGATGCCTGTAGATGCTTTAACTTCACCACTCTTGTTCCTTTCCTACTCTCTATTCCATCAACTATATTTCGAAAATATAAACTCCTTGGAACTAGTTTCTCCTACTTCGAATATGTCTCCGCATCCGCACTGTCCTGTTTTGCCTTGGCCTGTATCGCTCCAAACCTTGACAAAATTGCTCTTTCTCTCCAATCTTCTGCGATTGTTTCGCTGTGGTTACTTTCGGCTGGTTGAAAGTTATCTTCTATGTAGCTTTCTTCGCAACTCTGACCGACTCTTTTGACTGCTTGAAGAAGTTTATCATCAATTGTTGAAGTCAACGCCGATGCTTTCAGTGTAGCGTGTCCTCGACAGGTGGTTAATTCTGTCCTATCATCAATTTGATTTAGAACTTTTCGAATTCCTTCCAGCCATTGTTTGAATAGTGGGAGAAATCTTTGGAGCATTTGCCTAGCATAAAGCGTTCCATGGTATTCCACGATACTCTTCACTCGGAATATCCCACCACATCGTTCGTCCATTTTCAACAAAACTTGAACTTCGTCCTGAGAAATGCCAAATAGAGCTTCGAAAATCAGAACAAAGTTCAAGTCCTTACACTTTGTGACTTGCTTGATTGATATTGGCAGATCAAGTCTGTGGGCATTCCTATTTCGAGACTCTGCGATCCACGGCCACAACTTCATCCCAAAATCCTTCCTTTCCTTTTGCGATAGTCTGGAAAGAAATTGTTCGGCCTTGAGAAACTCTCCCATATTTAATTCCTGTCTTTCCTCATCCCATGTTGTCCACATTTTCTCAGAGTCCTGTATCCATTCCTCAGCCATTGCCATCACTTTCTCAGAATTCTGTACGAATGTCTTATGCATTGTTCTCGTTTTTGCATATTCCTCTTCGTCTAGGTCGGGCAACATTTTATTTTGACAATCGTAGGGCTTTCAAATGTTGGTAAAGATTGGTTCACCAGAGTGTTTGTCAATATGTTTATCCCATTCTTCGGCTGGAAGGAGTATCTGTTCTCGATACTTAAGGGGTAAAGTTCGCTTCGAATTGTTCTGAAATAGTTATTAGTATGGGGTCAGTATGTAATAGAATTCAACAAACGATTGTGAATGGCAATGTGCCAAAAATGACAGAGATTAGAGTGAGATGTACCTTGGTTGGTATCTTACTATCCACATTAATAGTAGTAAAGAACTTCGTAGTCGAAAGAGAAGCTCCTAGACGGGATGGTTGGTGAGGATTCTGGATACTCCATTTTGACAATTTTTACTGAGAGACGAAATTGCGGAAACGATGCATTTTCGAATAGGATGGACAGTCAAAGATGGACGCGAATAGTTTTGTTCGTATTTATGTTTCCGTCAAACTCCCAGCTTTGATAATTGTTGCCGTACGGAGAATTACAAGCCAGATTGGATTCTAACCATTCACCCGTATGAATCTTTGAAATTCTTTGAAAGCATGTTAATGATTCATTTACTACTTACTGCTAATTCACTATGAGATATTGTTCTAGGCACCTACCCACCCGTGAGAATAAGTAAAATTCGAATCTTGAACTTGTTTTTAATATGCCATTCATAAGACGTACAAATCGGAGTTCATTGAAACGACGGCTAGGAATGCAGTGGGAACCTTTCTCTTTGTGCACATACACCCGGCCTCGGCCACTCTTGTAAATACTCGCCCTTATGCCACAGATTCGTCCGTTCCTTGGAACCACGTCTGGCTCTTCGGAGTCTCTGAACATTGTTGGCCCCACCTCAACTGGCGGGGGAGGAGTCACTCAAAAGGGCTTTTTGACTCTTGTACATATGAATTGCTTCCTGCGGCATCAATTAGGTCCATAGCCCTCGGGAGGTTCCCAGGGTCGGCCTTATGCTGACTCGCTGGACGTTAATAAATAGTACTACTACTACTACAAACCGGAGTTGTCATTGTCCAATGGATACCTGAGAAATAACCATACGGTGGCAGGGATGCATATGCGGTACAATGCGGGGTGCAGGGTGCAGGAGGGGTTTGATGAACCCAAGTCTGTGTACTTTATAATCACGTGGCAGTTCACGAAAAGCATGATCGGGCTTATTTGCATGACTTGCTGTTGGAGGTAGAGAGCATCATGACCCTAAAGGCTGGCGATATTGAGGAACCCCGCAACTTTTGCCCCTTATATAGAAGATCTGTGGCATTCACAAAGCTCCTTTGTGCCCGCGGGGTACCGGTATATGCACTTGGACTATGTCCTGCTCTTCATACCATTGCATCCACATCCCTTCACATCAGCGTTTTTCAGATATTTCTATATTTCATAATCCGTGAGAAAATTGAATTCCTCATCCGCCTCCATGATTTTCCTTCAGAAAATACTGATTCTAACACAATACCGACTTAGTGGTAATCCTATTTAGCATCCTGACCTGCATAAGCATACTAGTAAGCCACGTCTACTTCATCTGCGTCCGCCAAGCTCAAAATGTTTCTAACACCCAACTCGTATGCAGTTCTCCCTTCCGTCTCAAAGGTTCTTTCTGCGCTCTAATATTTTGCTGTTTGGTAACGTGCTCCATGGATTTCCAGCGGTTTTCTCAGAAAGTGTACAATTATCGTATATAACTAAGGCAATCTACAAATAATTTACTATACAAATAACCGATCGAGAGTGTTGCCCCAGAGGTATCCACAAGACTCATTGCCTGCTCTGCAGATGCCCATTGCGCAGCCTATTCACGGAAGCATTAATACCTAAATTCAAATTCGTGTCTTAGCATTGTATAGTTAAAGGAGAACCACTTCGGTTACAGCTTTTCATCACACATTATCAAGCGTGATATGAATAGCGTCTTCAACAAACTTCGAAAGTTCTGAAATTACTGTTTCGAATCGCTTCCACAAAAGCACAAGAGCACTTATCGCCATCCTCGCCAGGTTGTTAGCGCAATTCTCAGGATCTTTATTAGGAAAATTAGACTCGTGTGTGGATATTTTGCCATGGGAGTTGGAAGTATGCCTTGTGTATTTGCATGATAAACGAATACCTCCGACATATTTCCCCAACAACCGTAGATATTGCTATGAGTGCGCAAAATTTAGAGCATCTAGACTAGGTCGGTAGACCATACTTTTCCATTCCAGAGTCAATGTTCATTTCTTTGTCCGTAAGTGAATCTTGTTCTCACCACAAAGGAAGTGAAGAGAAGCACTGAACAATGCATTGTCTCTTGTGGGACAAAAAAGCGAATAAAGAATGTAAAGGAACATACAGAACAGTCCAAAATGTTCATCAAATGTAGGAGTATTGCCAGAACAACTCAATGGGGATTCCTATAAATGCAGTCTTATTATCTAACATATGTCTCTCTATCCACTTCGGTTCAAACTCATCAACACTACAACATCAAATCTTCCAGCAACGCCTACCAAAGCTTCAGCATCATCTTTAGCATCATTCTTCATAATAGGATAGATCCAATCAACCAGCAAGATGTGTATTCACAAGCGTATGATCTTCATTCAGTGCGGCCACACCCGCTGGGGCAGTGAAGTAAAAGCCTGTAACCAAAAACTTGCCTTTGACACATCGCCAACCACATCCATTGATTGCGACACAATGTATTCTCACCCAATGCATACTGTCAAAATCACCGAGGTGTGCAAGTCGTGTGAGATCAAGAGAAGTAATACAGATAGAACCGCCGAAAAGTTGAAGCAGGCGTTGAAAGACATCAGAGAAAGTGTCGCGAGAATGGAGAAGATGCAAAAAGTAGTTGAGACTGAAGAGACAGCAGAGGTTGAGACCGCAAAGAAAGCAGAAGTTGACACTGATGATGGTGAAGATTTGGCGGCCTTGGAATCATGGGATTGAGAGATCTCTAGTAGGTTAGAGAATCATGGGATTCAGTTAGATCGCTGGCAGATCTTGTAAGATAGAAGAGAAGGATCGGTAACCACCGTAAGCCCAATGTCTTGCCGAGCAATACAAATTACATTGAAAACAACCCTAAGAAGAATCCAGAATATTAACAATGCAGATAGATATGAAAGTGAATAGCGAGTAGTCCTGAATGTAAAGAACGCATTGATACAGACTGAAAATATTACTAATTCGCTTTTTTTATGTAGAGAGAATTGTTTTGATATGAGAATGGAAAGGCCCACCCAGGTGACTTCACATGTGCTCTGCCTAATGTAGGCCATATTTTGTGCATCGACCACACTGCTGAAGATATTGGTGTATGTTTTCTTTTGGGATCTACTTCCGCTGATCCAGAATCTTTTTGATATAGTACATTGATCCCATCCCAACATATAGAACAGGCTGTGTTACTAATGACAACAGCTTGCGACGCATATCTGCAATATACTTGCAGAATGATCCCACATTGGCCCTCCTTCAATCCTGAACCCATTCAAACTCTGGTCTTAGTTTCAATTCCATACAACCGAAGAGAGTGCATAATCTTAATAACACAGATTGAATTTAACCCTCAATTTCCTCCACTGTCTTGACTTTAAGCTCGGCAATTCTCAATATAGTGTACTTGTGCTTGCTCTTGACGGTCTTTGTTTTTCTGTTTCTCCTTTTCGTCTTCTCCTTGATCCTCATTGGTTCGGCTTCGGTGCCCATAACTCTCGCTCTGCATTCAAATATCCTCTCATCAAGATAAGGCGTTCCTTTTAACGTGTAATCTCTTGATCCAATACTTGAAGCAGTATTAAGGCGGAGAACATCGCCAGGGACCACGCCGGGCATACGGAACGGAAGTCGTACTGTATCTCCTACAGTGACAAGGTATGGTCGACTGTAAATGTGTGTGGTTATGAAGTGCGATTGTTGGGCAGTGAGGAGAGGAAGCATTTCCTTGGCTGAGGGAGAAAGCGATAGTGGGGTGAAGCTGGGGGAGGGCGCGACCGGTGCCGAAGATACGATTGAGGGGTTCTCTGGCTTTACAGATGCTGCGGATAATGGACTAGCATGGCTGTTCTCGATGGGTGATTCGACATGTTGTGTTGTAGAGTTGAAGAACCGTGCTCGGCTTGGTAAAAGGAAGGTGGGTGGAAGCGTTACACTTGGTATCCGTATGTCCAATAAGGACTTTCTCATCGTTCTACTGAACATCTTGAGGTCGAGAACGTCGTATAGTCGATCAAGTCTTTGATATCTGAATTCTACATTGTTGAACTTGCTGAAGCTTAAAATTTGATGACTAAGCGTGGTTTTTATTTTTGCGCTAAGAAATTTGTTATCGATAATCATGAGCCTCGACATAACAATTTTTTTGAGCTCGTAAAATTCCACAATCACCTCATCATAATAATTCATCATGGTACGTCTGGAGCTGTTGATCAAAACTGGAAAATACTAATTGATCATTAATAATAGCCTCAAAACGAGTATATGGAAAGATGGCGCAAGCTACATGGTCGCCGCCTCGACCACGAAGAGAGATCGAGAAAGAAGGCAGCAAGAGAAGGTCATAAAGCATCTGATGATGCCCAGAAACTGACTGGTCTACGTGCGAAATTGTATCAACAGAAGAGGCGTCATGAGAAGATTCAAATGAAGAAGCAAATCAAGGCTCACGAAGAACGAAATGTGAAATCTTCTGCGCCAAACGAACCTTCGACCAAACCCTTGCCACAATATTTACTCGATCGATCGAACCCTACCAATGCTAAGGCTTTGTCGAGCGCAATCAAGAACAAGAGGGCAGAAAAGGCTGCTAAATTTAGTGTGCCTTTACCTAAAGTCAGAGGTATCGCTGAGGAGGAAATGTTCAAGGTGGTGAAGACTGGAAAGAAGACCGCGAAGAAGAGCTGGAAGCGTATGATTACGAAGGTATGCATTCTGATCCATTGATGGGTAGCAATCCAATACGTGACGATATGCTGATGTTGGTTCTTTTAGCCAACTTTCGTTGGTCCCGACTTCACAAGAAGACCTGTGAAGTATGAACGATTCATTAGACCTATGGGTTTACGTTACAAAAAGGTATGTCTTCCTACTGCGCTCAGCCTGACACGGAGATTCTAATTATGCGCAGGCAAACGTCACTCACCCAGAGCTCGGTGTGACTGTACAGCTACCTATCATCAGCGTCAAGAAGAACCCACAGAACCCGATGTACACTCAATTGGGTGTTCTCACTCGGGGTACTATCGTTGAGGTCAACGTTTCTGATTTGGGTCTGGTTACAGCTGGAGGAAAGGTTGTTTGGGGTAGATGGGCACAGATTACTAACAATCCTGAAAACGACGGATGTGTTAACGCGTAAGTTTATGTCCATCCAGAAGAGTTTACAGAAACTAACTCTTTCAGTGTCCTTCTCGTCTAAGAACTTTCTTCTTTCATTGAATCTGCATTCACGCAAGGTGTTTAGGCGTTGTAAAAACGGAAATGAAGAAAAGACTAGTGTGATCGCTTTCAAATTTAGATGAAGGAGGCTGGCTGTACGCTGTTTGGTCAGCCAAAGCCAAGTAAAGTTGACATTATAATAAGAATTTATTTTCAAATGATTTTAACATCAAACATAACTCACTTTATCAATAAATTATGTGATAGATCATGTGACTGTTGACATCAGGATTTAACGCGTAACCACTTTAGGCAACCAAGGTAAGCCCTGGAGGCCTTTTTGATATCCCGGACATAACTCACGAGGCATTTTGTCAATCTTGAACTCAATCTTCATCCCAACATACAACAATATGTCGTTAACGCCAGCACAAATTGAGGCAAGGGAGCTTCTAGCACCTATCAAATTCCACCAGATTTTCAAACTACCGGCAACAGAAAAGCACGCAGAGCTCAAGGTATCCTATGCCATTGCAGGAC
This sequence comes from Botrytis byssoidea, assembly GCF_014898295.1. Classification (NCBI taxonomy): domain Eukaryota; kingdom Fungi; phylum Ascomycota; class Leotiomycetes; order Helotiales; family Sclerotiniaceae; genus Botrytis; species Botrytis byssoidea. The sequence continues at coordinate 953,273 of NW_024065852.1, read as the reverse complement.
CATCAGATGAGAATGCGCCGACTATTCTCTTTGTTGTGGGAATGCTAGGTATCAGATGGCTGGCATTCTCCTTTGATCATGTAGCGATGGAAGAAGGAGTGAGAATGATTTTTATTGACAGGTGGGTGGCATTGCCCTTTATGTTGCAGGGTGTTTGTGTATCATCTGATTCTGGCTGCGCTCACCGTACCCTCGTTTCCAATCTAATATTCCGAGTGTGGATGTGCCTGGTGGCTTGTAGATATTCAGTCGCAATATCAGTCAATTGAAGAATTCAATAATGCCATGTCTATGAAGCTACAAGATTTATCCAAACTAACAACTCCCTAGACCTGGTTTCGGGGGCTCTACCTCCGTTCCACTTCAAGACCGGTTGCCCATATATCTTGAGACTGTTCCTCTTCTCCTCAAGCACCTGAACATTGAGCATGTTTCTCTTGCGAGCCATAGTGCCGGGACTATATACGCTCTCAACATCATTGCTACTCTCCCTCATATAATTTGTCCGAAACGCCCTAGGATCACTCTGCTTTCTCCTTGGGTCCATCAAAACTTGTCATCGACAACCTTTCTTCAGATTGCTTCAAAGCTTCCCAATACTATGATCAATCACTGGGGCGCGGTTATGAATTTTGTTCTGAACAGTGCTACGCCAATGATAGCAAGTTCAGGGTCGGTCTTTTCTACTTTAAAATCTGCTTTTTCTGCTGCGGCAACTGGGGCTGCAACCCAAGTGGTTGCCGAACAGAAGGTTCGAGAGGCGTACGGTGTATCGAAAGAGACAAAAAAAGAGATGGATAGTCTAATTTTCAAGTGGGCATTTTTGGAAGATACGACAGGCCTAAATGATGAGGCTCGATTGTGTTTGAAGAAAACAGATGACTGTAACTGGAATGCTTGCGAAGACTACGAAGAAATGGTTAAGAACTTGGTAGAATTGTGGACTCAAAGAGTTGAAAGGAATCAAAGTGCCCGGCTGGATGTCAAAATTTACTTTGCTGAAGAGGACATAATGATTGGTGAGAAGGGAAAGGAATACTTCCGAAATTGTTGGACTAGCGAGAATTGGACTGCGAACATCGCAGTGGACTGTGAACAGTTGAAGGGCACAGATCATGATAGTGTCTTGGACCCTCTCAGGAGTCTACGGGAGATTGCAAAAGCAGCAAGGCAGACATTAGATTGAAGGGCAAATTCTGACCCATACGATAAGTGACACTTTCACCCGGCGTTGACAGGGAGTGTGGGCGCTATAGGCATTGTATGAATTCGTATGCACATATCATTGGATTTTGAAATATATTAATGCATGGGAGGAAATGTGTTCGTCGACTATGGCACAGGTGTATTTTATTGAAAACATAATAGAGTAAAGAAACGTTCAATGGCCCATGTCCTTTCTCTAATCTATTAAGCCTTGGATGCAACAATCTCTGTAGCTGGGTTAGTATTTGTGAATTATCAACGGTGAAAAATTACATACTCTCGACATCAGCAACACTTTGCTGTAAGATTTGTTGCAAGACCTTGGGGTTCTCGAGCTCCTTCTGGATCTTGGAAATGATGCTTTCTGAGAGTTCCTTTTGTTGGCGGATCTTAACTTGTCCCTCGTATCGAACCCATGAGTCGAGAACAGACTTGGCCTCAGCAGCGAGAGCGGTTTGTTGCTCGAGTGCGTAAGCCTTGGCCTCGAGTTGTGCAGTTTCCTGCAAGTTATGTTAGTAAGTCTTCCCCGCAATATCCCATTCTCCACAACCCATCATACCTTGGAAACCTCGAAAAGAGTCTTGGTGATATCAACAACGCTGCCCAATTGTTGGACGCTCTCAATTCTAGTCTTGACAGCCTCAGTGTGATCTGCACGGGCAGCATTCAAGATGTTCTTGATCTTGTTGACTTGGCCAGTGGCCCACTCAGAGTACAATGGTCCACCAAACTTAATGACAGATCCCCAAATGCTCAAAAGGCAGAACATAGCAACAGTTTCTTCGTTGACGACATAGTACTCGTTACTGAGAGCGTACAGGGAAACTCCTCCGGCTGCGGAAAGAATGGCAGTCTTGGAAACGAGAGAGTTGCCTGGGAGAGAGTCAAGGAGCGATTGCGCCTTCTTCTTAGGGTCCTCTGCTGGTACATTGGAGGAAGATGATCGCGAACTCGAGATCGATGTGAGGGCCGGGAGGGTACGGGAAGAAAGAGCTGGTCGAAGACGAGCGGCCCCTACGTTGTGTCAGTCAATCGCGGCCAGTAGCAATTGTGGCGTATTTCTCAAATCCACATGTGCCACATACCTAAGGCGCTTCTTGTCAATAGTCTTGATGCCATTTTGATATGAGGGGGGATATTGTACAGCAGCTCAAATTGCTTGAAAGGCTTGAGACGAGGTTCTTTCGGAATTCGCTTCCCACCTCACTTTGAAGTTTCTTATGTAAAGATGCCTGAGGACCTAACAAATATTTCGGGATTTATCTCGATAAGAGAAATAAATTTCTAGAGAATTGACAAAACTAAATTTCGTCACATAATCACAATGCCTGGCGCAACTATTGATTCGAAACGCCCTTCAAAAAGGAAGAGAGCTGTGTCGGAAAAAGGGCCTTCGAAACGCGCACGATCTGAGGATAGTGAAGAAGATCCACAGGCGCAAATTCTCCTTCTAGAGAGCGAAATCTTCGAGTCGAAGAAGCATTATAACAACATTGCAAGACTAATTGGCATTGCCCGAGATGATTCTGAAGGTGCCGATGCGTCGATCCTCGCCGCGGTATCGTTATGCCGGGTTTTCACGAAATTGATAGTAGTCGGGGGTTTGCAGAAAACCAAAGAGACTTCTGTGAAGGACGCAACTGTGGTCCAATGGCTCAAGGAAAGATATTCAGAATACAAGATTATCCTTCTTGATATGTTGAGCCAAGAAGATACCGCATTCACGGGGTTATCTCTTTGCATGAGAATGTTGAAGATTGAAGGGCAGCATCTGCGAAATGGTCAGGATTACTGTTTTCCTACCGGCCTTCTTACAGATATGGTTCAAGTTCTCATTCATCCTGGGAGTGATAATGCTGCCAGGAAAGAGTTTAGTGATAAGTTTGTTGAGGAATACGATGATATTAGATTTTACACCCTTGAAGCTATAGAGTAGGACTGCCTTCCTACTACATATTCGCAATTACTAACATTTTCAGAAAATTGGTTACAGCGTCCGAGGCTAGAAGCTTAGGCAATGATTCATTTAATACCGTCTATGAGATTTTAACATCAATATCATCAGTTCCCGAATCCAAGGACGAACTCGAAGATTTTTACATTCCCGCACCGAAGAAAAAGTCGCACGCACTTTACTCCTTAACGGAACATAAGAAGCGAGCGCAAGGAGCATGGTTAGCCGTGATGAATATGGAGATGGTAAAAGAAAGAAGAAAAATGATTCTTTCCAAAATTACCGATTGCATTGCGCCATGGTTTACCAAACCCGAACTTTTAATGGACTTCCTGACCGACTCATACAATTCTGGGGGATCAACTTCGTTGCTATCACTCTCTGGCGTCTTTTATCTCATCCAAGAGAAGAATTTAGACTACCCATCGTTCTACAGAAAGCTTTATTCGCTGCTAGACACGGGCATTCTGCATTCGAAGCATCGTTCAAGATTTTTCCGACTTTTGGATACCTTTTTATTATCAACACATTTACCAGTAGTACTTGTCGCAAGCTTCATCAAGAGGCTATCTAGACTTACGTTACACTCCCCCCCATCTGGCGTCGTTGCGGTTGTGCCGTGGATCTATAATTTATTGAAGAAGCACCCAACGTGTTTATTCATGATCCATCGAGAGACTCGAGGGGCTGAAGCGAAGAGGGTTTTAGAGGAAGAGGGGCTCTCAGATCCATTCTTGATGGATGAGGAAGATCCAATGTTGACCAATGCAATCGACAGTAGTTTGTGGGAAATTGTCACGCTGCAATCACATTATCATCCCAATGTTGCAACACTTGCCAAAATTATCTCGGAACAATTTACCAAACATTCATACAACTTGGAGGATTTCCTGGATCACTCTTACGGAAGTGTAAGTCATCATATACCTTGTGTGCATCAAATTTACTAACAACGTGATATAGATGCTTGAATCCGAGTTAGCGAAGGATGTGAAGAAGGTGCCAGTTGTTGAATATGAGATACCCAAGAGAATATTTATGAAGCATGATGCAGAAGCTGCTTTGGAAGATTCTCTACTTGTCAAGTTGTGGAACTTCAGTTAGATTCTACGAAGTTTAGTGTTCCTAATTCTACATCGAAGTATCTCCGCCCAAAGGTATCGTGAAAAAAGGCATTTCTCTACGTAATCACCGAGAACAAATTGAAGGTGGAGCAAGACTAATGAAGGGGTTCATATAAATCTCACATACAATTTCGAAGCTGGGCTTCCTCATTCAACAATAATAACGGAGAAAAGACTCCTTTTACCCCTCAAATGTCTATGCCTTCTGAAAAGTACATAAATGGCGAAGTTTATACTTTAGGTATCACAAATAATTACTTGACATTATTAAATCATCTGTACAAAGCGCTTTGAGAAAACAATCAGGTCAATAGATCAATGTGTCCTTGCGTGATAACCTTGCATAGAATACTAGTCCAAAATGCGCCCCTTTCCACGGCATAAACAATTCAAGCATAGACATTCAAGAACTCAAAAGATCTACGGCAGCGACAATCTGCTATTCTGCGACAGAATAAGCCTTGCATGCCTTGTAATTGAACATTGAATAATGAGTAATGGCTGCCATCCTTGGCAACCGTTGCGGCTGGAAAGCCACACTACATATTCATTCAGTGGTAATTTCATTCAATCATCACAAGGCTATATACGCAGACAATACTGTTTCTATTCCAAACAACAACCTCAGATCTTTGAACTAACATGACAAAATGCCTCTTCTTGATTTACTAAAGAAAAAAGATAGAACCGCAGGAAATGATGCGCATTCTCCACGCGCCGATCCAGAAGCTGGTCCAGTTTTCACATTCATGAGAAGTGTAAGCCTGCTGCTACATACAGCGTACCAGCTCATACCTCACTGCTACAACATGGCTAACATGACACAAGGATACAAATACACAAGAAGTAATATCACCACCAACTTTCTCTTCTTCGGAATCATCCCCGCAACCCTCGGTGCCAGTGAACAAACCGAATAATGAATCGCGAACCAGTCGATTGTTTGGACGGCCCAGGAGCAACTCGCGCGAATCTGGAAACTCGGGCACATCTGGCGCATCGACTTCTTCACATGTTAGTGATAGATCTACGTTGAAATCAGCGCACAATAGTAAAAGAATATCAGAACGTTTTGGTTTGCGCAAACATGAGGTAGGATCGTCGCATGTTCCCAGTGATTTACCGGAGATTACAGTGGAAGAGGCCGCCATAGGTGATAAAGATGCGGAATTACAGTGGGAGAAGAGAGCTACAATATTGGCACAGCAGAATGAGAGGTCAATAAGCAGACCAGGCTCATCTTGTGGCAGTCCACCAGGCCATAGAAATAGGAATTCTGGAGAAATTCCGAGGGCATTAAGTCCGGGAAGAAACCCTTCGGGCGTGGTTGCTAGCAGGAATGTGGATGATGATCTCCAGAAAGCTATTCGACTTCATGAGGAAGGGCACTTGGAAGAAGCAACAAAGCTATTTGAAAGATTGGCAGACCCTCATGGTGCCAATAATGCTCTTTCTCAGGTCTTATATGTAAGCTCTACTTTGTTCATTTCTATCACAATTTCACCTGACATAGACTTGGTAAAGCTTTAGCTAGCTCACCAACTCTATGAGCTTCGTTTTCTTGGACTTTGCCGGACTTGCCAACAAAGATCTCGGCCAGGGGCACACTCCGGTCCAATTGCTAATATTCAATACAGGGTCTTGCTCTCAGGTACGTCAAGACGACCCTTTATGCGGCCTACATCACGCCGCCTGATCGAGGAATCAGTCGATCTCTTCTGAATCTTGATTGTTACCATTTCGGGGTTTAACTAATAATATAGACATGGCTGGGGATGTCAAGCCAGTCCAGCCGAAGCCGTCACGTACCTTTCGGCAGCAGCATCAAATGCAGCAGCAAGTATGTACCTACCCTGAGTATCCCGTCACGTTTCACATAGGTTCTTATCTGTCATGATCTCTTATATTGGCATAGTGCTGACTTCGTGGACAAGTCGAGGAGCTTGCGCTGCAATCCGGAAAAATGAAAGGAGGAGCTGCCAAGGGGGAGCTTGTCATTGCGATTTATGAGCTAGCAAACTGCTTCAGAAATGGTGAGGACATCCCACTGAGTTGTCAGCTTTGTTTCTGGTAGCTTCCTGCCACGATTCAATTATATGGGAATGTTTTTATACACCCCTTGATCGTCAATGGCAGTATCAAAGAAATGAATTTCCTAATCAAGTAATACTGACATTTTGGGTCTTCTCTAGGCTGGGGGGTCAAAAAAGATCCAACAGCAGCTCAGAAAGTGAGTGGATTCAAATCATTGGGTCGCGGAGAAGCCCGCTTGTACATTACTAACGTCACTGTAGTACTACCAAACTGCTGCAGAACTTGGAGATACAGGTATGCATAAAGCTCTCGCGAAAACTCAATTATCAGGCCATTCACTGACATTACCGTAGATAGTATGAATGAGGTGAGCCTACCAAGTCGTCCTTCCTACTTGGAAAGCAAAAATTTGCCGACAGTCATGTCAGGCTAAAATGCTGTAGTACATAGATTTTGATCTAGGCAAACTAACTATTCATCACAGGTTGCACGATGCTACTTAGAAGGATTTGGTAAGCGTCTTCATGTCTCCCCAACAACCAAGTTCGACCTCGAGCTCGTAATCTTCGCGTTTGCCTGATCTAATATACTGACCACTGCTCTCTCCAGGCTGTAAAAAAGATAGAGTAAGTTCGCCCGTGGTTCGCCAATACTCTCCATCCATCCACTCAGACACCAGTCTCGGATCCAACAAACAACTACTGTGGCTTGCGCTGTACGCATGGTTCCCTTACGTCGCATTTTGGGCAGCAATGGGGCCACCTTCATGCAACTTCAACCGATTGCTTAACCCCTTGCAAACTCTTGAAATATTCCTAGCCAGTCATAAGATGAGGCTGATGGTTCTTTCTGGGTATGGTCTCCGTTACCATTGTTAGTACTAACTCAAATTTCTTGCAGTACCGAGCAGCGTACTATCTTCGCAAGGCCGAAAATGCGGGTGTAAAAACACTGGGCAATTCTTGGTGAGTTTTCCCTTTTCATGTTTGGACCCAGTATTTGCAGAAACCCCTTCTGGAAATTTTCCGCTCTGTATGAAGTACTTGTCTCAGCCTGGTTATTTTATGGCCTTTTTGCTTTTCGGCGGCAGTCCCGCTCCCAGTCATTTAGTGATGGTTCGTTCGTTCATTGATTTGATAAGTGGGGTACGACGATATGCGTCCACTACCTTCATGCACTTTAGAGGTACATTGGTACGGAAAATCAATTGGTTCTCATTGTCTCTTCGGCAATGTCGGTTAGAAATATACCCTTGTAAAGAGATGTTTGCTGATTTTTATTGGTTACAATGAATGTAGGATTTGGAAGGATAAATACAATCCTAAGAAGTAAAAATCCAAGTACGGAAGTTCTAGATAATGAGAACCGGGAGTGGGGTAACTCTTTGGAGATACTAGATACTTTTCTGGACGAACGACTAATGAGTTTGGTTCACGCGTTCTTACTTGTTTTGCTTCGCTAAGCTCCGGGTCGGATCGAGAGAACGAACGGTCTTTAGTTACTTTAGTTACTTCAGTTGGACTAGGGGCTTTCGCTCGTGTATTGGCCTGGTATTGGGTAATACTATTCGTTGATCTTTTATTTTCATCGAAACCGAAACGGTCACATTGGATTGGTGTCTCGGAGATCTTGACGTATTGCACGGTGTCTAAAGTGGGCTGGCTTATTTATATCTCTATTAATACTAGTTCTTCCACAAAATTTCAGCATTCATCGACTAAACCTGATTTTAACTGTTCTGTTTCTTACGCCTTGATTTATTAGGGTCTTGGCTTAGCTCGGTTTGGCTTTGGCTTTAGTTCACTTTAGTTGAGTCTTGTGCTGCAGTCAGCATTTACCTAATTAAGTAATTAAGCATGAGTACAAGTGAATTCATCAGACAACCCCAAATTAACGCAGGTCAGGTGTAGTCATGACTGAGACATACAGGAACTGGACTCGTATGCTCACGAGGTTTTCATCTAAGCAGTGTCTGTCGTGCTGAAATGCCCACAGGTGGCACAGCACAGTAAAAGGCTTTGTGTAATCCATTACGGCGGGGCGTCGAAGCATTGTAGTGGGAATTGTTTCAAGCTTCAGTTTCAGATCCTGTTGAGGTGCCTTATCTTATGCCTTATTTATTGGTATGTAGCTGGAAGTGGATTGCATACTGTATGTATGTACATGATCTACAATGGGTCTTGGCTTTTTTTCTTCTCTCTGAATTTTCTCATTCGTTCAAACATTCAAAGTATGATGTATTCGTTCGTTCTCACATGGTACCCCGGGCTCAAAAATAGGACGTTTCATCTTTTCATGTATGATGTAGAGATCCAATCCGAAGAGTCAATTCGAAAGAGTTTTCACTGGGCTATCTACGTACGCACGCGAGGCTGCGAGCGATGGGAAAGGCGTCATATACGTATGTATTTTATGTATGGCACGACAACTCAACGCCGCAGTGCAAAATGCTGGGTCGCTGCGAAAGGTGGGCTGGACGCTAAGTGCGGGAAGGATGGAGGATTTTCATAGCGTTGTTGGAGGCTTGGAAGTGGCCCGGATGTGAGAAAATGTGATATGGCAGAATGGAATATGATATTGTATGACGACAAGGCGGTGCAGTGAGCTTGAGTGCTTAAAATAGCCCCAGCAGTTTTTCTTTAAAGTTTTTCGATTACATTTTGGGCTTTTGTATCATATTGGGTGCACTAATTGTGAGAGTACTAGAACCGTCTAAATCTCGGATCGGTTCATATCTTGGGATGAATGGGGCCCGACTATGAACGAATAAGCGATTTGTGGCTGGAATACGGCACGGATGTCCGTCTACTTTCGTCTGGTCTAGCCGTTATGTTTTACATCAACAATACGTATAATTCCACGTGATTTTAAATTGAGTTGTTGAAGAATTTTCGATATTGCAGGTTTTTGTCATTTGTGATATGTGTAGGCATTCGTGAATTTTTGCATGGTGCATCTACATGATGGTCTTCGCGTTTGGATTTGCATTTGTGGCGAACTCGAAGTTGAGTTGAAGAAAAAGGGGTCTTGCATATTATGTCATGTATATGTCATGTACTGCTATGCGATGTACTGTCATGTACATGCCAAACTCACGGCAAATGGCTATGTATTGTGATGTTATGTGTGTGTAAGACCTAAAGAGGTTATAATCGAAGATACAAATGTTATGTCATGTAAGTATATGGAAAAGCAATCTGTATGCTATGCTATGCTATGCCATGCGATGCGATGCGATGCAATGCGATGCCATGCTATGCTATGTGAATGTAATGCCATGCGATGTATACCGGATTCGTCCGCTGCTAAACACTTTATCTCTATCTACTAGTGTAGACTTGCGGATCTCTGTTGAAGTTACGAAGCTGCGAAACAAAATTTTGCAGTAGTATAAACCTACAACTCCATATCGTCTTTGCCACTCTACCTGAGAGGTTAGATGTGATCCCATTGTAAGCGGTGAAGGGTATCTACTGCACTCTACTGTGATCTACTGCAGATGTATTCGCGATAGTGGGGACCTCGATCCTCTCGCGTCTTGAGTCCTGAGTCTTGACGAGGAAGAATGGGAGCATTGACTCGGCATTAAACGGAGGGTAATGCGGCTAGGGTTTAAGTTTTGGAAAATGTGAGTCTAGGGACGATGATGTACATGTATAGTATGGTATCTACATGTGGGAAGGGAATACGAATTGGGCGATATACATTTGCATACATTTACATACATACATCTCCATACCATACAGCACTAGTCTCCGGAGCAAAGTAGTGGGGTCGCTGGTGGGAATCGTGAAAGACGCTACCTACCTAGGTAAGTCATGAAAAATATGTGGGGAGAGCTCACACATGCAGAAATCGAGGTTCCACAAACCAACACGACCCTTGGAGTGAAGAATTTTTACTTTTGGTCTTTGAAAGATGAAACACCACGTATTTCACGGGGTAGAGAGTATGGGGCGAGACAGAAACAAGTGTGTTTCAAAAATGATGGGGTAATTATTGGACGAACGTTGTGAGAACCTGGATGGGAGTGGGAGTGAAACACTTGGAAAGGAGTTTGTTTAATTGGTTGGTAGAGAAAGGTCATTGGATCGCCCGGTTTACAAGTGGAGTTGAGGAAAGGTAGAATGTGAGGAGAGAACTGGTAATATTGTGGGGAATGGACGGAGGGAGAGAAGGAGATTGGTTGTGGGATTTTGAGACAGAGCATGCGGACTCGAATGCTGTTTGGTGGGCACATGGTGTTTGGTTCGGAGATATCGATAGATAGAAGGAACGATAATCGGAACATGAGTAAACACACGAGGAAGGCACGGGCAAACATGGAAACAAGTCTAAAGAGAAATTCCATTATGACTGGCCAAGTACATGTTTACTGAATCCGGGGGTGAAACCAGAGGAACGAATGCAAGACAAACCTTTGAAAGTCGTTCAAGCACCGCAATCTACAAACACAGCAGTAATTAGTCACAAACAAGTACTCGTATCACTGTTATTACCTAGGTATCATTGTCACAATCACATCAAGCAGAGGAGAGAATTTGAACATGAATCGCATGTATTATTGACCATTTTCTTGTGTGTTTTTTCCTATCTGATTGTTCCATCTCATCTCATCCTACGGTATATGTGGAGTAAAGTCAAAATTAAATACAAAAAAATGAGTTTCTAAACAAGCAACTCATATCCCCCATTCCATGATAGACAACACAAGCCAAAAGCAACAGATAGGACCGAATTAGGTACAAGAAAAACAGTCCCTTGAGATATAGAAAATACTGCATCAAAATGACATATCCGAAATCTGTAAAGGAGATTTTTAAAAGGAAATCCCGATGATCTGATCGTGATCGGTTGATGTGGTGTGTTTTAGATCTTTCGATATCTCTTCGATAGTACCGTGAGGTAGATCTTTCATTCCTCTTCATTCATTCATCAGTCATGATTGCATGTCATTGCTCATCGTGAGTGAGTCTTGGAAAAGAAATCGCGAGTAATCGTAAAACGTAAAACATTCTGAATTGGTATATGGATAGTATGATAGGATGTATGTATATGCGAAGATAGTCATCGATTGTGTATTCAAAGCAAACGCTTCAATTTGGAACAAACTTGGAGAGGGGTAATTGCGTAGAGTGATTCTTTGTGTCGTTGTAGGTATTGATAAAATAATATTCATGAAATAGTTCGTGATAACGTAGTCGTAATGAAACTTTTGAGTGGTAATGTATAAGGAAAATTGGTTGCTAGACATAGCTTGTGGTGTGCGATGTGTAATGCGTAGAGTAGCCACCCCCTTCCGTTCCAAATGCCCGTTTCCAATCCAATAGAGATCCATCCCCTCCGAATACCCATCCGTCCAATTTACAAAATATATGTATTCCCATTGCTGTCCAGCTGCGATCTGATGTTCGTCTTATGCCTGGCGAAAATAATAATAATCAATATGAAATTAAGAAAAGTCCCAAGTTTGATGACCCGTCGCTAACTATGATCGATGATGACGACGATGACGATGATGCAGTAACAGAGAGAGAAAAAAAAGGAGAAAATGAAAATAACCATCCGTAAACCATAAAACCATTAAGCCATAAAATAGAAAATTCAAGTAAAAAATTCAAACGCTCGCTATTTCGCTCATTAACAAATTGAGACATTAAGAGAAGATGCGTGAGCAACAAAGTCTCTGTTCGCAATGAAGCCGTAAAATCGTAAAAGCCGTAAAGTTTTTGTTCGAAGAGTAAAAGAATTTGTGTTGTCGAAGTAGAGTTTTTTGGATGACATGTTTAGGTTTGAAACTTGGAAAAGTTTAACCCGATGAGGTATCGCACTCTTCTGGACCATTCCTGGAATTACATTCCGAGACCAACTTGGCAAAATTCCTGACAACCTCACTTGGAACTTGATCCCATAATAGTGATCGAGTGTAAACCTCGGCGGCCGATTTCTTGGAATTCGATCGCATGGCAGCAAGTGATTCACCGAGATTCTTTCGTCCTTGAGATGTTGATCTTGTGGCGGGAGAATTGTCGAGGAAATCTTGAGAAGTCAACCCATTGTATTGTGCGGCAGACAATGAAAAGAGTTGCTCGTTGTTTTGTTCTTCTGTTGGTTGCGAAAGACTGTTGGCAAGATCTCCGAGGGTTGATGATGTGACGCCGACCATTTCGTTGCCTCCCAGAGATGGGTTTTGAGTAGTAGACCAGGAACCAGATGGGAGAGGTGCAATTGCGTTGGTAACATCAGAGACAGCAGAAGCGGATTGTTGAATGCCAGCATCCTTGAAAACGTCTTCGAGAAGTGTTGCAGATGCAGCACGAACATCATCCGACATTCTAGGAATGCTAGGAGAAGAACCCTTTGAAGCGACAAAAGCACCGACAAGGAGCAACATCAAGAGGAGGCCTTGGGCAGCAGGCTTCTCTGGCTCGCTAAGAAGGGAAGTGTCGACCTTCTTGGCGGAAACCATTGAATTCTCAACCTTAATCTCACTTTCCATGGAAAAGTCATTAAGGAAGGAGATGTTGTCCCAATTGCCATCCATGTTCAAACCATCAATGTCAGAGTAGTCGGCAGAGAAGCCAGTCGAACTGGGAACAGTCGACATGGCAGTGCTTTCCATCTTTTGCATGTGCTCTGTGAGGACGCTCACTTTCTTGCGGAGGTCGCCGGTTTCGAGGGTGTGAGTTCGCACCATCTCTTCCTTCTCCATCTGCAAGCTCTCGATGTATTGTTGGTAGTGTTGCTCTTTACGAGCCCACTCATCCAAAGCAAGTTTTGCTTCGGCCAAGTCCTCCTCGAGATCGTTAATCAAAGCAGTGTAGTGCTTCTTTTCGTCCTCAAGGCGCTCAGTGTGCTGCTTCTTTCGTTGACGTGAGTCAAGACTATGACAGTGATTAGTCAATGGGTGTAATAATTGATCAGATGATGTACTTACGCTGCTTGTCGGTTTCTCAACAAACGTTTTTGCTGCTTGAGCTCTTTAATCTCCTGCTCATCGGTGGATTGAGAGATGAGTTGATCAATGTTGGTGAGATTTCTCTCGGCTGGAATATCGAAACGGGCATTCTTCTTTCGGATACCATCACCCCTTCTAGACATCTCAGGATGCGATCGAAGAGTTGGGCTGTGTGGACGCATGCGCTTTGGAATACGATGATCCATCTCTGAAACGGACCAGTCCTTTTGTGGAGATGGATGACTTGAGCCATTGGCGGAGAAGAGAGGTAGTTGATGGTTTCCAGGGTTTGTGAATGGTGTTTGCACGGGACGTTGAAAGATAGGAACATTGACCTCATAATCAGATGGAAGTCCATCATGACCTTGCATTGGTGTGCTCATACCCGAACCATTTCCCATACCCCAGCCGTGATTCGAATGTCCATATGTTGCGTTTTGTGCAGCCTCGATACGCATGAATGGGTTGTTGCTGTTATGCTCGACAAAGGGATTGTTGGATGCCATTGGTTGCATGTCGACGTGTTGCCATTCATCAGCCTTGGGGGAGAACAATGTCGAAGATACTGCAAAGGATTCCCGCCTGCTATTGTCCATGGGTGGAGACATTTCTAAGCCGGAATCTAATGCAGAGTGGTCGAGGATGTTATCATCAAGAATGCTTCCTTCGTCCTCTTCAAAGTAGTTATGGGGTTGAGTATCGACAGATAATGACGATTGTCTGTAGTAATTGTGCATTGGGAAGGCAGCCATAGCAAAGAAGTTCCTGCTGTGGTCTGTTGTGAGGGTGGGTTGGTGTTGTGGTTAAGGAAGAGGTGGGTTTGGGGGAAGCGAAGTTATTTTCGGATGAGATGGGGTAAAATAGATAAATAGTGGCGGTGAGAAAAGATAAATGTTATCGATAGATCGTCAACGATCACGAAAACTTGAATTATCGGGGTAGGGAGAGGATATGAAAAAGGCAAATTCGTTTTGGGCGGATTAATCAATGAGATGATTGAGTGAAAAGTCAAATCACTTGCTATGTTTTTTCTGTCAAAGAAAAAGACAAGAATAACAAAAGAAGTGACTGTTTATGAGGATGGGAATGTTTGATATGAATATTTTGAGGTAAGAATTGGGGTGGGAGAAGCTCAGTTGATATGTGAGGGACAAGAGTGGTGGTGTATGAGTGGGTTGAGTCTGGGTTCCGATGTAAGTCGGACGAGACAAACAGCAGGAAGGGATTGTATGGCTTGATCTGAAGTGGAGACTGGAGGTACAAAGGACTGTAAGTCTGTAAGAAGTCTAAGTCTGTTGGGTCCCTTTTTGGTTCGAGTGGTTGTATGGGTCGTATGGTGGTAGGAGTGGTAGTGCAGAATTGCAAGCAGTTGCAGTTGCAGTTGCAGTAAAATAATGTGCAGCACGTAGTAGAACTTGAGCTTGCAGTCGGTGCAGCAGACAAGAGAAGTAAGAAGCACGTTAGAAAAGTAGGTCAAGTATGCAGGTAGAAATAGAAGAATGTCGTTGGTAGATATGGGTTAGATAATGTGGATATCTTGGGAGAGGGGTCTGTAAATCTGGGAAACGGATAATGAGGTGAGTTGAAGGCATGAGATGGATGGGTCGTCGCGGATGATAGTAAAAATAATGAAATAATGAAATAATACAGATGATAATAATAACAATAATAATATAATAATAATAATGGGTTAATGAATAATGAGACATATATGATAATATCCTTCAAGGGCTTGATTCTTCTTCTAGCTCTTCTAGCTCTTCTCAATCTACATTAGTACGATACGACGATACTACGATACTACCATATTACGAGTGCTTGTTTTGATCCATTTTCTTTTTACCCAATCCTTCACCCATGGCATGATATGATACTAGGTTTAGGTAACTTTTGGAGGGGAACAGTGAAGGGGTGAAGGGGGGGGGGTGATGCGATTAGCATGGTTACGATATGGACCTTTCTCTCTCTCTCTCTCGCTCTCTCTCGCTCTCTCTCAATCTTTCTTTCTTCCGTACTATTCCTCTTTGAGTAATGCGTCAATGGTTGAATGAGCCAAATAAAGTATTTAACTCATAAATTGAGTAATGAGTGGATGAAATGATGGGCAATGGGCATGACAGCGGGTGGGGAAAGATTTATCGCACTACCCGAAAGTCGAAAGTTTCAAGCTCAAGGAAGGAACCTTCAACCTAGAGATCAACTTAACTTGTGGAGACTTCTAGCCTTTTGATTTATGAGATACTTTATGCTATTTTCTTCTTTACATATGGATCTGAATAGTACTTTGTGATTATTAGTCTTGATTATTTAATTATTATATACTGCATTTTATTATTATTTCTTTCCCTCCCCCATTACTTTCTCTATTTATCAAGTAACGAAGTATATCTTCATGGGTCTGTATAGGTCTGTCTAATCATCTCTCCAAGATCTCGATGATCTATTGTTCGCGATATGTAGATTTCCAACTCTGTGCACCCGGAGGATATCGTTAACCATATGGAAATTGTGTGCATGGGGTCGTACTTTACGGTACGGTACACTCGCACACAAAAATAAATAAACAGAAGAAGAAGAGAAAAGAAAACAACTCTGCTTCTTTCCCTTTTAGACTAAACCTCAATTCCAGCGGTAGGAAAGCGGGAAAGGCAAGGCAAGTGCGGGTGCTAACGATTAGTGCTTGCATTTCCATTGCATAGCAGCATTATAGTGCCTACTTTTACATCTTGGATGTAAATCTTAGATGGGGAAAACAAAAACAGTCCAAGAGATCCAAAGAAGATATTTGATTCTCCATTAAGCATTCATTACAAATTGCATTTCAATCCAAGGCAATCGAATCCTAAGATTTCCCGCTCAAAGCCTTGAATAAGTTGCATTTGATCAGTTGAACCCAGGTAGATCAAGACGTTGCATACGATACGGGAGTGAGGGATGATATGATGAGGGAGGGGTTCAAGCTTTGATTGGATTATTCATGCCCTTCTCCGAGGTAATGGATTAGATCTGACAGGCTGACTGACTACTTCAACTACCTAGAGTAGATTACAATCATTAGTAATAAGGTTACTTTGACAAGAGAAGCTCGATAGACAAGATAAAAGATAGTTCCACTATTAGTCGGCATTCGGTTATCTATCTTTTCTTTTTTCCTTCTGTCGAATATTCCAAAAAGCGAGAGAAGAATTCGCAAAAGGGCAATAGACCCGTTAGAACTTGCTTGGACTCAGAAATTTCTACCTCGAAATGCGTTTGCTATTACATTTTACCTTGGTAATACAGTAGCAAGAGACATTAGACTACCATTTTTAGCTGTGGGGGGTTAGTCTTAGGACCCTGATCTAATTGTGTGAACTAACCATAAGAGAATTCAGATGATTTTTCTCCATCAACCGCTTCCCGCTCTCAAATACATCGTGCCTAACAAATTATCTCGACTCGGTTTGTGTAAAAAATGGGCACTGGATCAAAACAATCCATCTCTAATTCTCTATAACTCTGTGAGAATTGCCCTTGGGAACGCAAAGTCAACATGGTTGTCTTGGCTCCTTCCTATCCCCTGCTCTCATCAGGTTGGGCATCTATGGAGTTATGCTTGATTCTGAAGGCTTGCATCAAAATTCTCAAAAGAAAGCCGCCGATAGGTTATATCCTCACGTTTTGCATACGATTGTTTCTTTACCCTTGTCCATCCTTTCTACACTTTCTCATCATTGGAATGATCTGTTAAACTCCGGCTTCCCGTTGATGCCACCAGGGCTTGGCTCGTAACGAGAAAATGATGGTCTTTGAGCACCAATCAAATGTTTTGAGGCAATCGGTGATACCCTCGAAAAAGGTCACTTCAAAGATCACGCGTATTGCTCTTGTGGGAGGAAAAAAGCCCTTTTGGGGGTATCATTTGTTTATTTTCATCATCTTCAGGCAGGGGAATCGTTAATTGATCCTACAATTGTGGCATTTTCCCTCGCTTAATCTTGAGATTCCCCTTCATGATCATCTCATTCATGGTCGCTGCTGATCAAACCTTCTAGATCGTAAATAAAGCACGGGTAACGGATGGTAACGAGGTAAACCGTAAAAGATGTTTAGATGACAACATCAAATAAAATGCCTTCTTCGAATCTCATCTCATACCACCATCCCCACATTTTTCCCATTTCTTGGGCCTCGCCATTCGGCAGCAAGTCCATTCATTCACGACTCATGAATACTTGCATTCTCATTATACTAGGCCTCGTCAAACGGCCGCAGAATGCAGTATCTTTGTAAGAGTGTGAATGTGAAGCCTCAAATGATAGGTGGTATTCCCAAGTTCACTTCTACCTAATCTACCTAATCAAATGATCGTAAGCTCTGCGTGCCCAAGTCAAGGTAGGGCAAGCAAATCATTGGTAAATCAAGCCCTCAAGTCTTTCGGTAGCTTTCCATGACACAGATTCATACCATTCATTACCGCACAAAGATCCAACCTCATGGCCTCGTCTCCCGCTACCTGGAGCCTGCCGGCAGGCACCTCACGGTAAGATGGACGGGTACGAAACCGATTTTTACTTACTGCTATTCAAAAGAAGGCCGCAGGGTTTAATCCGGTACCCTAGTATCTGTCATTTCAATCGGTGAGAGCCCGAAAGCCTAGCAGCCCAGTTCCAGTCCCTTCCCAAATTGAACTGCCGTTATTGTACATCTTGTCTTTTATAGCACGGAGGTATCGGTAAATCATCTACCACCCCTAGTCCTTAGGAAAAATGATCTCTTAGGGCGCATGAATGAGTTGCGCGTATGACGGCATTTTCAATTTTGTTTCATTCTGGATATTTTCCCTTGAGGAATAAATTTCCCGATGGACTTTCAGGACTTTGTGAAGTGGGTTTGACCTAAGGAACTCCCCAGGATGAAGGGGTCTAACGCTTTAACCGACTACGATGATGCTAGTAAAGACACTTCTAAACTTTCTTCTAGAATGTCAGAAGAAGACCGAATAAACTTCGGGTAAACAATTATATTTCACACATAATCCTCTTTTCCTTAAGTGCGAACGAAAATGCTCAAATGCTATTATGCTACATATAGCTGAATCCCATCTAGAGTACCTGGGGTCCTGGATGTACCTGAGTGGGGTGCACTTGGCTTCTTTTACGGAGTCGGCGTTCCAGGTTTTGCTTACACTGGCAGTCGCGCCATGGACGCGTTACAATTGAATCATGATCTTATTGTTTTTTTCTTCTAAGTCTCGATTGAAAGAATTGAGGGGGCTGGGAAATTTCTTACCCATGATTCATGATTATCATATTACAACAGTTATGATTTTCAAAAACGCGTTTGTTAGGTGAGATAGTGATGGAAAATGGACATCGAGATTTCATCTGATTCAAAATCTTCTTCTTCCATCAGAAACGCGGTATCCTCTGTAATTCTCAGCCCACCTAAATTGTATCTTTCATCATGGCTTCTCCAGACCTTCAAACCTGTCAAATGGGACTACCCGCGCAGCCGCGGCCTCCTTCCTCCAAAGCTACAGCCTCTTCTTACTACACAGCTTTTGAGTCTTATATTTACCAATTATCTAATCTTTACCAATGACCAGCTTCCAAGCCTTTCCAAAAGTTTCAAAAATGTCAAGGTTGAGGCAGAATTTCCATATATTTTTCATACGAATTTTGGTCTTCACATTCTTCACCGCTCATCTATTTTAGGAATCTGATGTCGAGATCCGGATGTTCCGCCTGGGATTCGGGAAGCGAACATCCAAAGACCCAACTTTGAAGGTAGAGAAAAGAAGAGCAAAGCCACTAGTTACGAAGCGTACCAAAGTACTGTCCCATGAGAATCTTGAGAAAAGTGAAGCCTGATCTGAGAAGGATTGTCGGTCTGTGTTTCAGACTTTGAGGAATGATGCAAGCCAGAGTCAGTATCTACTGAGAGTCAGGTTTTATTTCCGAGGGGTAGGCGAGAGATGCTCTTGAGAAGGGTCTCCTTGAGGGCCTCGTAAATCTTTCCATTTGATATGAACATGGAGAGGAGCCAGATACAGGTCTATTGAACCGTTAGAACAATGCAAATTTGTCTGACATGAATCAAAATATGCGGTTCTAACTTACTCACGAGGCATGTTAGCTTCTCGCCTCTCCCTGACATTTTCAACCTTTGGATTTACGACCTGTCCGACTACATACATACTTGTGGATCTACCTGCCAGCTCCATAATAGGTGTCCCATATTATAACAAGTGCTCTCATATAGACCAATGACGTACGTACAATATAAGTTTATTGTGTATAGATCGCCAGAACCCCGACGGATAAAGTATAATTTGACAATTTCACTAAATAATAGAGCATGAATAATAAGCAAATTACGAAATGCCAAAGTGGGTTCATCCGATCTGAAGAATTCGAAACGAAGCTCAAAGCTCGAAAGAAAAATCCCCGAGATTCGCCGATTAAATTAAATTGATCAGAGGATTTTCGGATTTTCACGAGTTATCGTATCGTATCTACCGATATCGTACTTGTCGGCTTTAAGTGTGGTGGGTCGTGTTGGTTGGGGACGGATGACAATTTTTCTTTCTCAAATGAATTGATTGATCGGTTCTCCAAGTGGAGGATACATTTTCACCCCGGCCAGATCCATTCAATAGAGGTCCATTTCACATGAAGCTAAGAAATTTTGCACATAATTTTCCAGCATTACAGTACCGAGTACGGAGCACAGTACCAGATTCAAAAGGAGTAAACCCATATGGCATAGGTTGTCGAACTATGAAATAATGAATGATGGTGCGGTGAAGACATCTCGGTGCAGGTAGCCGTTCGCTACTGTTTCGCTACTGTAGTGTTGATGGGAAGCCGCAGCTCCACATCGGGTCTTTTACTTTCTAAGCTATCAAAGTTACCAAGCTACCGGAAACGTGATGTGTGGGTTCCCGGTGTTGACCGCTTGGTGGCCTGTCTATCGCCGCGGGGTTGGTTTTCAACTTTTGTTTTGTTTACTTTGGTAGTAGAATGACGATGATGATGGTGGCGTGAAAAGTTTGAGTAATTAGAGCGTGTGTAGGCGAGCAGAGGGGAGGGGTATTCAGCTTAGAGGGGGTCTAACCGGGACTAGGTTTGAGGGGAAAAGTTCCGATGTTGACCGCTTGCCGAACTGCGAACTATGGTTTACAGTATGTCTCAATTTTTACCTCATGCTTTACTGTCGCGGGGAAAGTCTACTTGGGTGTGAGAAAACTCTTCACGAATTCCTGGGAATTTGATGCTTGACCGCCAGATGAGCCGTCCTCAACCGGCACGAACCTTTGATTGAGACCAGAAAGATTTTCAAACCTTATGGGCTTGAAATTTCTATTGGGTTTAGCTTTTCAAAGAATCATCTACCTACTTCGATTACTGGTCCATTGACTGGAATCATTCGTAAACTCTTTTGAACAACTTTAAAGAGACCACCAGTCAGCAGGCTGTGGCAAGATTCAATGAGCTATATCAAAATGAGGCAGGTGATTGTATTGTGACCAGAAGTAAATTAACGGCATTCATCAACGCATGACATATCTATCTCCAAGCTAGTATTCGAACGATCACGAAGAAACAAGAACCGTGATATCCGATGAGCGCATAATACGGCATCTTGACCGAATAGAAATGAAACCTCACGAGTGTGAGGACTTCAGGATCACCAAAAGCTGCTCCAACGGTCATCAGGGTCTGAATCGGTCAAAAGTTTATGGATCTATGGATCGTATGGAGATAATGTGAGAATGTGGAACTTGTATTCGGAAATCTTGAACCCTGTGTGTAGAGGATCAAAGGAAGATGGGGAAAGGAGGGGCTATGAGAAGACCGAGTTAGAATTGAAAGAAGGAATTAAAAGACACCACAAGAGATGAACTAGAGCGACAGAGCCCAGGCAAGCACGTCGATCTATAGGGTCTGATGGATAGATCTCAAGGCTTCGGGTCTGGCATTTGAGTATGGGTACTAAAATGAAAGGAATATCAATGCTATAGGTGGTGATCTGATGGGCTGTGCTACTCAGAAATGGATGGATCTAGAAGCGGCGACTTGTATATCTAGGCACCCATACTATTTCAGGAAATGAGTATCAATCTTGATCTTCAACTTTGCCTCTTGATGCTAACAAGCATATCCGTATCACGAAACCACTGTCGAGTGCTCTGACTGAACTCGAAAGGAGCTGGGGTAAACGGTATGCACCGCTGATTCGCTTGGTGATCCTCTGTTGATGCCAAACAGGATAATTCTCGTTTACCATACGCCTCTCTTCAATTTCGATAATGAAACCTTATGATCCCCAATCGCAAAGCTTACAGCCTTTTCTTTCCACCATAATTCGACGATTTCCTTCTTTCCCAATCGATCTACGCAACTCGGAGAGCGGTGAAGAAAGTAGAAAAAGCGCTTGGCGATTGGAGCGGGGAGAAAAGCAGCTCCACTCCACTCCACGAGTACCGATCAAGGTAAGTTATCTCGTTATCGGACTATTTTCAAAGACTCTTACCCATAATGACGAACTGCTGTACGTTATGGTGTTACGAGGTTTGTCGAGTATCGTACAATATTTCGTAATAGAGTTTTTTGTGTGTTAGTCTGGTAGTTGGATTCTGATAAAGAGATTGGAAGCATAAATATCAAGTCTAACTGGGTTTGAGACCTGCATGCACTATAGAGTGAAGCATAACGCGGAACTTCACAATTATAACAAGAAATAGTATACGAGGACCCTTAAAACGTGGGGGGGGGAGAAGGAGCCTCAATTCGGATATCCGACAAAAGACCACTGCATTGGCGTGCTGCAAATTCCTGCAAAGGTAAGACATGTACATGCCATAGGCGCAGAGATCACTAGATAGTGGCAATTCGCCTTTCAACAGAGAAGAGAATCGCATCGCTCACAAGCACGGATATCTTCAGTGGCATTGAAAATGGGGTCCAGCCGAGAACTGCGTGCTTTTTACGGAAGTATGTGCGACGTACAGTACAGTGCATTAGCGGTGGCGCCTGAAAAAATAATCACTTTACCCATTGGCGCTTCAACATTTTATCATTCTATTCAACAAAGTTCATACTGGAGCATTCCCAGAGTGCAAATACAGCCTCAAGACAGCCTGGGGACAGCCTAGCGGAAGTCGCAATATTGAAGTAGAAGTGAAAATCCGAATAGGAATGGAAAAACAAGGGAACTTCACCGCCACCACTAGATATGTATGTTGTATGCAATATGTAAAATTTTGCGGATTGGTCTTGGTATCTGCCAGTAATTCTCGTGATCGGCCGAGGTGAGGTTCGCATTGGGACGGGGTATTAATATATTTGTTACATTACTTATGTACTGCAGCTGTATCGAAGTGGAGTATGTTCTGACTTTCGCCTATGATTGTACATGAGTAACATGACTAAAGCATGGCAAAGAGGAACATTAGTGGAGTATCTTGAATTTCAGAAATAATTTCAACCATTATCCAACTAAAGTCCTGTCTATAATAAGTTGAGACACCACCAACAGGATACGGCTGGCGAGGCAAGGTTAGCCTACCAGTGCTTACTGGGCACTCTCTCCGTTTCATGTTACTTCAGGTGATCTTTGCCTATACGCAAACCATAAGACTTTTGTCATGGTGTATGTGCCACAGACAATGTCAGATTCGTAAGAGATGCGTAAATGAGGGAATGCTCTTCCTTGGCATGATATTCATGACTTTCTCCAGCTAGTCGGAACGCAAAGTCAACCGATTAGAGGTATGTTTCTTGCGCGTGAATGCATCCCAAGAACCAGATATTTGCATCATCCTCAATACCAATTGAGACTTCTCCACTGCGACATGTTCTTTGCACATCATTGCGTACAGTATACCTGAGTACTTTGCTCCGCTCATACCTTTCACTTTTGCAGAACTACATCTGGTCAAAGGACTCTTCCGTCGAAGAAGCAAGAAGATCAAAACGAATATACACTCCAAGGACTTATGAAGTTCTCACCAGTCCACTAATGTAGATGCATCACTGATTGAACGATTCATCAAATGAGTGATCGAATCCTGTTATTGGTTTTCAAATCGGAACTAAAGACTGAACATCGCTTTGGAAAGAGGGAAAGATAACGAATTAATATCGAAACAGATCAGGCAAGGATGAATCAGCAGGAATCGAGATCAACGATGGAGACATAACTCATGTAATCTTGTATGTATTTTTCTTTCCTATTTTTCCTTTAACACTATTTTGAGGTCCCAGTCCGATTAGCTGAGACATAAGAATCTTGAAATTAGAAACACAGGGAGATTCGAGTCGGGGTATCCCAAAAATGTTTTCGACGCCTCTAATGACCCTAGTTGCAAGAGGTAATGTAGCTTCGACGCTGCTAGCAATTTGGAGACAACAGCGAAAAAGAAAAAAATAGAAAATGATTTGAAGATCTTCGTAATGAAGAGACCACAAGGGTCATGGAGTCTCTGAAAAGTGCTCCAGAAACAAGCCTTACATTTGTTAGTATCAGGAAAATTGCACGTAATCTTGCTGTGCGAGAATTCCGGGTTCTGTTTCTCCATCTTCATCGCCAAAAAACTCCTCATCAATGGCATCTGAATCAACGTCATCGCTATCTACCTCGTCTTCTTCATCGCTCGAAATATCACTCGATTGATCACCGGGAGAAGATTCACCAGTAGCTGCATTCCTACGAATAACACTAGCCTTGATGCGGTGGGGAAGTTTGCATCCTTTCGTAGTGCAAGTACCTGTGTTGCTGAAATCCGGGCATTCGTGAACGTGTCGCTCTGTGCAAGTGGTTCCCTTGTCGCAGTATCCATATATTCCGAAAGACCGGCAAACCATTGCTGTCGGTGAAACACGAACGTGGGTGTAACGACAATCCGAGTTTGAACAATTGCCCTTGGCAAAATGCAAGCAATTCGGTGTTCTTTCGGGGGTGAGATCGTGAGACAGGTCGCATGAATCTCCATTAGGACATTCACCTTTGAGAAGAAAAGCTTTACATATTCCAACCTTTGAAGGGTCGTGAATATATCGGCATTTGGGGCCTTTGTTACAAGTACCTAAACATTATGTGGTTAGCTGAAACCCAAATCGCTCCTCCTCCAAGACCCAAAATAAATGAACAATTTGAAATGTGGGAAGAAAGGAGGTACCCGTGTTGGTAAACGATTTGCATGGCTCGTTGATCTTAACGACTCCGTGCTTCCTGCGACCGAGTTAGCGATTTCATACAAGAAGTGCAATTGTGGAATCGCATTTTGTTAAGCCATACCTAGTGGCTTTGATTATCCCTTCACGATACATATTTCCATTCTTGCTTCTATAGAATTTGACACCTCCAATCAAAGTAGTCTTGGGGGTAGTATTTGCGGAAGTAAGATCGCCTAAAATGAGTGAGCATGGAACACAAAACCATACCACCTTGTGGCTTGCTGCAAACGATGAGTCTCACCAGGGGCTTTCACAAGTTTGCTACCGTTCTTTGTGACAATGAATCGGATTCCGTTGACTGTAACTTCATAATTGGTTGTTCCAGTGGGTTGGACCATGGAAGAGCCAGAACTTGCAATCAGGCGTTGCAAATGTCTGCTCAACTTTAACTTCTCCCGTTCATCCCTTTGTTTGAGTTTCTGTTTTCTGGTTTCCTCAATGGCTTTGACGCGAATCTGACTATCTTTCTCAAAATATGACTTGTTAATCAACTGAAGATGACGATCGGTTTTGGTGATGTAGCCGGCAGAGGATGATCGCTCGTTCTCATCTGCAGATGCAGTTACATTTGATGAATCCGACTGTGATGGTGGCACGGAGGTACCACCGTTTAGCACAAGCGTTCGATGCCGCACGATGCCAGCACCGCCTCTTCCGCCCCGGTATCCTCTCGCAGAATATGCGCCCCTATGACTACCTCGACTACCTCTCCAGCTACTGTTTGCATAGGGATGGTATGCATAAGCTCCATGACCTCGAGTATTTGATTGTGAATGATAACCATTTGAAGGCGAGGGAGCATGGGTCTGGTTATTTGGATCGGTTGACTGGTTATTCTTATGTTGATTGATTTGACCTTGATACTGTATAAGCTTATGCCCAAGTCGGAAAAAGAAACAAAGAATGTTTGTCTAAATGATATTGATAATGGGGTACTGTACCAGCTAGACGACTGATTTGTTCTAAGATGGCTTGGTCTTCTGAAGCCATAGTTGAATGTTCCTACCAGTTAGTAAATTAATATTGCTCTGGTATATTATTGAGACCTCGAAAAATAATAAATCACAAGTCTTAAATGTCAGTAAAATTGGCGTTCGTTTGTTCGTGAAATGATTCTTGTAATCAGGAGATACAAGAATACCTGCCGTATAAGATTTGTCATCAAACTACAAACGCCATTACTAGCGTCAATCGGCAGTCTGGCTCAATATCCGACAAGGCTGCGACTTTTCAATATCATTATTGATTGAAAGGCAACTAACAAAGAACTATTGATCTAGTATTTGTTCTTCCTAACAACCACAAACTACTTACCTACCAGAAGGACACACAGAGGGAATCTCAAGTTCCAGAGAAGAACAACATATCGTTTTGGTTTTAATAATCACTACATACATACAAAATGGCAGACGCAGTCATTAAGCCCGATCCAGAGGCAGCGGTCGCATCACCCAGGTTCATGGAGGATGATGATATATATGAGGATGCTGGAGACATGGCGATCAATGAAGACCCTAGTTTTCAAAAGTTATGGTTAGGTCGTGTTCCTAAGTACGTTTGGAATGCGTGGAATGAAATGAGTGAAGATTTGGATGAGGAGATACAGATTGGTACCATTCGCAATTGTCGAGAGAGAATGCCTGACGGCACTATTAAGGTATTGGCACTACAGTTTGCGCTCAGAAATTCAGCTCTAACTTGAGCTATAGGACTCTTATTCCATGTTACTAAATTCCAATCTTGCACAGCATCAGACTGTTCCCAAGGAATATAACCTTGATATTACCAACTCGAATGTCAAGAATACTTTCATTTTCTCGGAGCAAGACCTTCCAGGATTCAAATCGAAATCAAGACAAAAATTTGCTTTGGAGACTGCAAATATGCCAGCAAGACTAACCCGTGGAAAGATTGAGAAGCCGGCAAACAAACAACCATGGGATCCCAATAAGAAATTTCAACCTCAATTTCGAAAGGCAATTCCAAGTATGTTAATAAAACAGTCATAAAATTAGACTTTGCTGACAGAACTCGAATAGAGAGAACAAATCTTTCCGGTAGGGTTGTACATGAATTGAGTTGTATTGCAGTACAAAATGAAGAATCAGACCGTCTTCTAGCCATCAGGACTTTGGAGGCTATGAAACCCAAAGTCGGCACGAAATTTCTCAACGAGGATCTTGATGTGGGCCAAGGCTTTATTCAGCCTGGTACCATCAAGGCTTCAGATGCTTATAGGAGCTTCATTGTAAGATATACGACTCATACCCAAATTTCTTTGCAACATTTGTACTAACCTCATCAGAAAACCAAGAGTTCCACTGCTAGTGGTAAGCCACAACTTACCAAGGCCGCTCGTATGCCAGAAAATGAGCTTCTGGATAAGATCTTCGAATGTTTCCGCGAGTATAATTATTGGTCCATGAAAGCACTTCGTGCCAGACTCCAGCAGCCAGAAGCATACCTTCGCGAAACACTGGAGAAAATCGCTTTCTTGGCAAAGACTGGTCGTTTCGCAACACAATGGTCATTGAAGCCTGAGAACAGACCTGACAACTATGAGGTTGCTGCTGGCGATGCTATTGCACCTGGCGAAGATACAGACCTTGGCGACGATGACGAAGATGATGATGAGGATGTCAAGTTTGAAGACGTCTAATTGTGTGACTGATCTTGCAGTATGTATTCTACGGCGTTTTGAGGGGCAAGGTCGCATAATGACGGTGTCATTCACATGATCAGGTTGACATACGGGAAAGCATAATGGCATGGCGTTACAATTGTCCTTCGTGGATTTAGGTTGGTTAATGGCGGAACTCATTTGTGAGCAGACATTTTAAATTGAGTCGTAAATTATCATAATATTAAAGCGAAATTTACGATTGATTCATATTCCGAGTACATGCCGATTGGAAATGATCTCGGCGGGTATCACTCTGGAAGATCCGATGTGGCACTCAATGACGAACGAACATTGAGTTTCTAAAAAAGTCATCATAAAGTTGTAACAATTTCTACGTAACTGTCTTTATCCACATTTGAACATTCACATAGACGCCCATTTTTTCACCATTCAATTGTAAAAGTATGCTGGTAGAGGCTTAACTTTTTCTTTGATCTGCCAGATTGCAAGCCATTGGCTTTCGCATTCCGTCATTTTGTCTGGCATCCATCTCCACTCTCACATCAAGAAGAATTTCAAAAAAAATGGCAAAATTGATAGGAAGAATTGCCTTCAGAGCAATTACTCCTAGTCCACTCTGTAGATTCAGTAGAGGTGTTGGAATGTCGGCCAGCTTTACTACACCCCTGCGACGATACCAATCTTCGTTACCAATGGCGTCCTTCCCCCTCAAACGTTCCCTCCCCAGACCGTCGCGTAACTACCAAATACCTATACGACTCTTCTCAACAACTCGACGCATCGACTCGTCTCCCAAATTTACATACGGTATCTCAGCATCGTACTGCGCCAAAGAGAACCGCTACGACCCTACCAAAAACCTCACGCCCTTCAATTCGTATAATCCTATCCCCGTACCTCTCAAGCCCGCCAACCGCAGGCCTGCCTCCGGCCAAGATGCGTTTTTCGTGGCACCCATATCTAATACCTCAGATGTTGCTCTCGGAATCGCAGATGGGGTAGGGGGATGGATTGATTCAGGCGTCGATCCTAGCGATTTCTCCCACGGTCTATGCGAGTACATGGCGCATACGGCATCGGTGTCGAATAAAATAGATGAAGTTCCTATTTCTGCGAGAAGGCTGTTGCAAAAGGGATATGATCTAATTTGTGCTTCAGGCAAAGTGCGTGCGGGGGGAAGTACGGCTGTTGTGGGAATTTTCAACTCTGGGGGGAATATGGAAGTTGCAAATTTGGGAGACAGTGGATACATACAATTGAGATCGGGAGCTGTACATTCAGCGTCCGAATTTCAAACGCATGCTTTTAATACACCGTATCAACTAAGCTTGGTTCCAGAGGCGGTGATTAAACAGGCGGCGAAATTTGGGGGACAACAATTGATGGATTTGCCAAGGGATGCGGAAGTCATGAGTAAGGAGTTGAAGCATGGAGATGTGGTTGTGTTTGCTAGTGATGGGGTTTGGGATAACCTAAGTGGAGGGGATGTACTGAGGATCGTGAGCAACAGAATGCAGTACAACGGAGTTTGGGTCAACGGAGCAGGGGGGAAGGGAACTGGAGTAGGGGAAAAGCTTAGAGAGACAATACAAGAGAGCGATAACGGATCAGCAAGTTTGAGTTTGCAGAGTTCTTTGGCCGTAGATATTACTGGAGAAGCTAAGGCGGCAAGTCTTAGTTTGAGGAGGGATGGTCCATTTGCAAGGGAGGTCCAGAGGAGATATCCAGATGAGAAATGGAGCGGTGGGAAGTCAGATGATATTTGTGTTGTTGTAGTGGTGGTCGCAGAGGAGGGGAAATAAGCGCAAGATCAAGATGACAAGAGATGGAAACAAGATTTTCAGAAACAACTTTTGTATGATATGGTGGTGATACTACACGAGGACAATTAGAAGGTTAGGGAGAGGCAGGTATTGTGTATATACCTCTTGCATGGAAACAGGCGGGTGGCCGTCATCCTTAAACGGTCATTTAGATTGTAGAATGCTACGCAGCGTGTAATGATTTATAGAGCGATGGTTTACATACAGATGCCTTACTATCGTTTCCAACCTGAACTTTTTCACATTTTTGGGAGATGGGTAAGAAAATGTGTATAAATTTTATAATATTTGATTTTTTTCTGCAGTGCATTCCTATTCATTGTGCAAAAGGTTTACATATTCCCGTCGGATAATCAGTATGCCATTCCATCATCATCGTCAGCCACGTAGTCTACAAACCCAGCATTTTCACCCTCCCTTCTCAATAGGTATCCGAATCTTTCACTATTGTTTCCTATCCATTCTGGAATATCACTGTTTTCCATCAACACTTCATAGTCCTCGCCCTCCCTATCCCATAAATCCAAACCCTTCCTGACTCTATCTACTATTCTGGCTTCATTCCTATATACCTCCCGGTTCAAAGTCGTATGCGAAAAGCTGGCCATTTTATTCAACGTCTCCGCAATTGTTGAAAAGCAACTCGAACAATGCCAAGACGCGTTGGCCAGATTTCTCTTTTGAAAGTAGTTGAAGAGTCTGAAACCACCTTCTCCGTTTCTCAGATCGGCTGGAAGAATGGTTTTCGTGGGACCGGCATAGATTGTTGCTTGAGGATGAGGCCACTCGGGACCTCTATGCAGAAACTGGAAACCGTAGTAGTAGAAGCGACTGCTAAGTGTGAGCCGCTTGTCAAAATCACAGGCTCGTAGGAGGTCAAGAGTTTCGGGACGTGGGATCTCATCAATGTCCGAAACGAGGAGGACATCTCCAATGTTTGCGGTTTTGTTGCCTTCGAGCCTTGGTATCACTTGTGTGAACATGGCATTGCGTTGATGATCTTCATAGTCCCATGTTCGTCGAGAAGTCAAGGGCCGGTTCTCAAGAAGATGATAGATTATTTTCGGAGAAAATTGAGAAAAACGTGACTGGTTGTCGTGGAATAGAAGAGGTTTGGAATGCCCGGTGAAAGTCATATTAGATTCAACTATAACAAAGTAATCGACATGGTCCGCAAGGGTGTGGAGACGAATATCGAGCCAGTCGAGCTCAGAGCTCAGCATGAATAGATCATAGACCTTTCGAGGCCTTTCAGGTTGGTATTGACGCCAACCTTGCGCCGCACATATATTGTGGCGTGAGTTGACTGTCTTAGAAGAGAACCCAAGTTGTGATATGTCTGAACTGCTGTAAAAGAATAAATTCAAGACTAACAGAATCGCAACACAAGGCAACAAAGGCAACAATTTTCGAAGCAAAGCTCCAGGAGTTCTTCTCATGAGAGCTACCATGATTCCCTAGGTACTGAATGATGCTGATCATTCATTCTCTCAAGTTCAGAGAATTACAAGTGATGTATCAAAGCAATAACTGTCTAATGAATGGTTGAAATGAAGTTGGTAGACGTACAATAGTCACCAACAAAGTGATATGGCGACGCGCCGGAAACGTTTGCGCAGCAAATTTAAGGAACCGAAAATAATAGAGAAAGAAGTCAACGCCTCTAGTGATTGAGGTCTTTGACTGTGCTTACCTCGCATTTATTACAAACTGATGGAAATTAGAAAGAACAATTTGACTCACTGCCTCTTTTCAACAAATGATTGAAAGACAGGGGAAATAGAAAACTTTTAAATACTCGGTTAGAAAGCTACCTTGGATCAGTTAGTGCGAAATTGTTACTAAGCTCATAATAACATTGTTATCATTAGTGGCCCACCAACTACAAATCAGACAATGGATTGTCTGAAAATAACCCGAAAATTTAGGGCTCAATTGTTTTAGACCATGCACCAACTCGTATTCTATATTAAAAATAAAATCAATAAATGGCTTATGAATTCTTTTCTAGGATACTGAATTCCAGCCTGCTTTTTCATTATTGGAGAGGGAGGTTACATTTGGTAATCCATTTTGTGTTTGCCTGGCCTGTCTTTGAAAATACTTCTGTTCAAGACTTCAAGATGACGATGGAGTACGAGGATGAGTAGGTACTTGATCGTTAAAGTGATGATTTCAAGTACTTTCTGAACAGGATATTCAATAGAATGGGGTGACAATCGATATGAATGGTTGGAAGGATTGAATCTGTCTGAAACAATGAGTCCACGCAAGTTATTCAAACACCCAAAGGTTACTTCCAGTATGCTTGTCCGGGGTATAGGCATATTCTATTCCTAGGTTATCATGTGAAGCTGGAGTCAGTACTTCAGCATGATCTAAGATCTGATGCGCGGCGGCTTTATGATGTTTGATCACTATACCTGAGTACAATCTCTCACTGGGTAGTAATCCGTCTACCACTCGGCCCAGCCCATTCGTTGGTATTGTTGTTGTTTTTTGAGACTTCTATTCACCACTCTATGATGAAAATTATTGTTGCAGCTCAGTATTTGCCATCTAGAGTTTTGCAAGCTGTTCTTATAGTCACCTGGATGACTAGAAATATTTGTTCCAACAAAAACTGTTTAGTGGCCTGTACCTTTCGATGGCTAACTTTCTGATCTGCCTTTGGAGGTACTTTACAGATTTTTGGTGGGTGATGTAGATATACAGGATTCAAAGATGCATGTGAAGGTTTCTTGTGTATTTGCTCCATTTTGTTACAGTAATTATGCCTTGTCCAATCCTTCAATACGCAAAATCATTCTGTACCTAACTTACTGCCGTTTCCCTCTCAATCTTTCTTATCTCTTAGTATAGTGCGAGAGGCATGTAAGTTTTCGACGACCTCAACCCACAAGAATATTCAAAGCGCTAGCCGCTGTCTTCATGCTAATGTATCTCTTCGCGGCCGCAGGACTAGCCGTAGTGGAAAATCCGATCAAGAGTAAGTATTCATACACCAAACTCATCTCTTACCTATAGCTTACAAGCGAGCAATTGACCACTAAGCTCCTAGATCTTGGACTAGGCTAAATTTTCTCTATCTTTGCAGGAGCCTGTGCGGCGTGTATGGTGTTAGTGTGGATGGGAGATGCGGTGGGCATTGAAGTGGAGGGTAGAGAATAAGAAGACATTAAGAGATCAGAATACAGAAATAGAGTTAGAAGAGAATCTGGAAACAGTAAGAGAAGAGCATGGGACTGAGTGTGTAGAAATTGGTGTTGCTAGACGAGACACTGTGATGATAGACGATGTCAGGAGCTTTCTGTTTCCATATATTTAGACGGTGTTGAATAGCTTGTCTTCTTGGGGCCATCTGAACTTGATAGTAATGAGAATTTGTTTGCTGGACTTTAACTATATATTTGTCACAATGTTTGCAGAACGGAGGAATTGTTCTTAGATAGCTTAAGCACTGCGACTCGTACAGCGAATTGGCGTCCAAGTATGTATTTTGGTGTTGGTTCATCGAGATAGATGATTTGATAATATTGACGGATGGTAGGAGAAGATATGTGGCTGAGAGTATAGAGATGGACTATGTAAGATGGAAACATTGCAATAAGCAACTGCATACAATCTCAATCGAGCGTGTGATGAACGAACAATGTAGAATGCAAAAAGTATTGATGACTGCCGATTGCCGATTGCCGAGTTAGAAATATAAGATTATATTACTTCCAAAATGGGTGTTTCGGATGAGGCACAGGAGGCGAGGTATTATTGAAGTTTGCTGCTTGTTGGAAAACGACGCTGTGCACCGTACCATGCCGAGGGTATGCAATGTTAATGATCGGGAGTTAGAGACTTGGGATTTCTGAGACAGACCGAAATCTGCCGAACTATAATTTGTACTACGTACGTCGTACAAATGTAGTCACTGATTCTGGTCGTAATATAAATGGGTACTCGTCAAATACGTAAATGCATTCTATGAATCTCTCAACCGAAAAGGATGAGTTTGATTTGGATTCACGGAGATGAGGATGAGCTTCCATAGACTCATAGATTTCCATTCCTGACTTACGATGAAAAAATCACGATGAACAAACACCGCAAATTATGCATGACAGCAAAGGATTAATTAATTCTACTGAACCCCGGATATCTCTAACTTGGGTGCTTACGACAAGCTTGAAAGAGGCGAAGACGTACTATGAATAGCGTAAATCCTGTACTACACCATAAGGTTACACTGAACTTTTGATATGTAGCAGCGATGTGACGATATTGATGATGCTGATGTTTCCGGGAAATTATGATGACTTGAATGATTCTGGGAAAATTGAAGGGTGCATGGCAAGTTACAAAGGAATGGACGTCTATACGACGCAACAGTATTGGGCCGCGGTGTGACCAAGCCTCGATCTGATGGTAAGAGAGTATCTTGACCTGCCTTGTATGGTAATCAACGTCTAAAGTGTTAAGAAAACACGTAGAGCACTTCCCATATCATTTGATGAGCTGTGATACATAGGGAGGCGGGACGGGAAGGATGCGAATATACTATTTGTCGAGCTCAGATGGTGAGGATGTTTGATGTTTTATATATGTGAAGTACTACGCGTTATTGGCAAAAAGGAGGAGGTAGTTAGGTTGGGTGGTTGATAGCATAAACTCGTGGACGTTCTATAAAGCAATTGTCTACTAGGTTGATAGGGTGACATGGATAGATAGATAGAGGGCGCGCACGGTGTTTTGTTTGTGTGGTGGTTGACAAGATCTTCTGGGTCTCATCGATGGATATCAGGTTTCATGCATCTATAGTGGGGGCTCATCTACATGCAAGAAATACATGAGCAAACACAAATGCGACTCGTGTTGTAGATATCAATCTGTTGCCGTTGAGGGATAGGCCTACGTGGAAAAGACCAGATGAAAATATCAAGAGCAAATCCGAAATGTTTGATCTTTGATGTTTCCATCAGATCTTGGTGTTTCAGAAGAACCTGACGTTTTCCTTGGATGTTTGGATATCTGGACCCTTAAGAGTCTGATTGGAGCAAGAAGAACAAGATGGAGGAAGGGATCCTGGACGTATAACTTCTTCGGTAGTTCTCCGTCGTTCATTCCCTACAAGAGAGCAAGCCGATATATTCTTTTGACTGGGAAGGAATTGAGGAATGGAACAGAATCAAAGATCCTGAGTAGACATAGGAATTCATACCGAGTCATATATGTAGATCAAATTATCACAAATCACTCACATGCTCGACGACCACCCTTTTTTATACAGTGAAGTCCCATATTAGCCATAAGATGTACATGGGAATAATACTCTCTTGCAGCATCTTTTTATTGGTGATCATTCGACCCTTAGCCTTGCATATATTTGATTTTCCTTAAGCAATCCGAGCACGATTAAAAGTTTCGCTTAATCACGACCAGAAAATATCTTGGCAGCTTACAAAGTTTAATTGGTCTACTCCTTCAGGAACCATCACAACCTCAAACACTCTTGTCAAGTATCCGATTTTTGACATGAATAAAAGAGTCCTTACTGGCTGCGCCATTCATCTCTCCATCCCCCTGTCGCAACAATGTTTCTCGAATCTTAAGCTAAATCCCACACTTCAGATCAAATCATCCCAGTGGATCCTGGTTTACCTGGGGAGAAGGAATCTTGCTCGCTGTGAGAGCGATCCATTTAGTGTGTTCCATGCCAATCTTCATCATCCACTGAATCCTCCATCGAGTTTCCACACGCACATACATGCCTTTTTTACTCACACCACTGCATTCTACCCCTCTTTGCTCCTATAAATGTCCAGGATGGCCTGGTACATTGACCACCTAGTTCTCGAAGCTTACCCCCCCTGCTATGAAGTCTACAGGGCATTGACTATCTACGGAAACGCCATGAAAGAGCTGGATTGTTTGGGACAAAGAGCTTTAGAGACATCGAAGGAGAATCCTTCATATACGTGCTTTTCTTATAATATCTCTTACCCTCTTTCTTCAGTCGAAGAGCTTTTACGTCGCTTTGTCAATTTCAAGTTTTCAGTATCACCGTCACTCCTTACGCGGTGTATTTTTGTTCTATTTCTGTCATCTTTGTTTTTATATTCTTTATCTCACCTTTGTCAATAGCGTGGCTCATCTGATAATCTCCATCTATTCACCAAAGACCTTGTTGATTAGCGACCCTGCTTTGTACAGTCATTGTCGAGTCACAATAAACGACGGCAGCTATTGTCTTTGTGCTTCAAAATAACACAAAGCAAGAACAATTGCAATATAAACCCAAGGGGTTTCGTTAAAATCCGTGATATCCGTTTGACACAGAAGCATTCCAGAAATCACATTCAGATATTCTACAAACAACTTCAATACTTTCATTTACAATTCCACAAATTTAACCTTTCAAGGTTTTTGGAACTACTACACGAAGTACATTCATTCTTTACAGATACAAATATGCCTTCAACTCAAGTCTTCAGTCGTATCGGCGCTGCGTTGATTCTCGCTGCCGGCAGCGTGAATGCCGCATATACTCTTGCCGATTCATATGACCACTCAAACTTCTTCTCTGAGTTCAGCTTCTTTTCTGGCGCTGATCCAACCAACGGTCTGGTCGCATATCAGAGCGCTTCTGCTGCCAACAAAACTGCACTTGCTGGATATACCAACAACGCTGGTGTCAATTCTGTTTATCTCGGAGTGGATCACACTACCTCACTCTCAGGAACTGCCGGAAGAGCTTCAACTCGTGTTAGCTCCAAAAAAGCATACACACACGGCTTATTCATCGCTGACGTTGCTCATATGCCAGAAGGATGCGGAACTTGGCCTGCTCTATGGAGCTTTGGGCCCTCGTGGCCTGCGAATGGAGAAATCGACGTGATTGAAGGAGTCAATGCCGGAACTACAAATCAAATGACTCTTCATACCTCGCAAGGGTGTGTCATGAGCAATAGTGGATCTGATTCTGGAACAACTCTTGTTGGTTCAGACTGCAATGCGGGAGGCGGAAACACAGGTTGTGGTCAGACAGTCAAAAACACAGCAACTTATGGTCCAGCCTTCAACGCTGCAGGAGGTGGGGTCTATGCTTGGGAATGGACATCATCCTACATTGCCATCTACTTCTTCTCCCGTACAGCTATTCCGGCAAACATTCAATCTGGTAAGCCAGATCCCGCCGCTTGGGGAACGCCGATTGCCAAATTCTCAGGCAGTGGTTGCAACATTGACAGCCACTTCAAATCACACAACATTATCCTCGACACTACATTCT
This sequence comes from Botrytis byssoidea, assembly GCF_014898295.1. Classification (NCBI taxonomy): domain Eukaryota; kingdom Fungi; phylum Ascomycota; class Leotiomycetes; order Helotiales; family Sclerotiniaceae; genus Botrytis; species Botrytis byssoidea. The sequence goes on along the minus strand of NW_024065852.1, from coordinate 917,026 downwards.
GTGGAGATTGGGCTGGGCAAGTTTGGTCAAGTGGTGGTTGCGCAGCTAGCACTAAAGCTGCCACCTGCAATGCTTATGTTTCTTCTAATCCAACTGCATTCAACAATGCTTACTGGATCATCAATTCGATCAAGGTCTTCTCAAGCTAAGCTGCCAAGGAGGATACCACTCCTATGACATCCGAGTCATAGATGAGTTGATATCTCGAGGATGCTCTTTTTCTAATTCAATATTTTCCTTCTTTTTACTTCTTTACTTTTCAATTCAACACTTTGATACTTGTCCCTTCTACACTTCATACTATGTTTCCATGAATATACCATGTACTTTAGCTCGCATCGATAGATTCTCTGGCGTTTAGCAAGGAAATACCACAATTTCATTTGCACTTTTGGCAGTTTTGGCAATCACATGTATGAGGCCTAAGGGCGTTTTGGCTCAAAAGTACCTATGGGAATGACAAATGATGTACTTTATATACCTATTCAAATTGGAGGGTTCCTTTTTATATACATGCATGCATGTAGAATATATGCATATAACACTATCAACACAATGCTATTTTTTCAGCGACGATTTCCTCTGATGTTCCGTGATGTGTGATTATGAAAACCTAAACGTAGATCGATATTATTACTGGCAAACCAAGAAGAACAAGAACTAGATGAATAGGTAATTTCAAATGTATAATTTTCTCTCTCCATCTTCATAGAGATGCCAAGCTTTTCCGTCCAGAAAGCACAGAGCAGAAATCTACAGGGTAGAATTAGACCTTGATCCAAGCTCTAGGCCTTCAAGCATCAAAAATTTAGCGAAGATCGTCACTAATAAACATCACTGAATTCTTGACCGTAAAGCTTCACTCCAGTATTTATTTTCCCTGTGTGTACGAAGTAAACAACAACCTTTACCTTACCTCACGCCAACCACATTCATTCGGATCATACATCCTCTGCCATTTGCAGCTTTCAGAATTTATCGGGAAACTATCATAATGCATCCTTCTAGACAAGCTTACGTGGAGGAGGCCAAAGAAGTAAGTAATACCCCTCCAACTATAATCGTGCATTCAAACGAACATGAGGCAGATGAACAAATACAGCTTCACAAACAGCAGCTAACCTCCATTCCTCTTCACGCAGGATACAGGTATAGATCTTGCAGATGTACCTCTCGACCGCGACTATGATATGCCATCCGCAACCGCTGGCATTGCTCCCGAACGTGCCAGCGCAATTCTTTCTCAATTCGATCGCAAACGTCGCGCAGCCGCTATAGCGGTCCCCACCGATGATGGACGCGTGCGCGCACGACTTAGAGAAATGGGTGAGCCTATCACATTGTTTGGAGAAGGGCCAGGTGATAGGAGAGATCGATTACGACAGTTGTTGACGATCGAGAGTGAGATGAAGGCGGAAGAAGATGGAGCGGATGAAGATGGTGATGTGGAAATGGGGGAGGCAGGTAAAGATGAGGAAGCTGAAGAGGAATTCTATACTAGAGGCACGAAGGAATTGCTAGATGCGAGGATAGATATTGCGAAGTTTTCATTGCCGAGGGCTAAGAAGAGGATGGAGATCCAGAAGATCGAGAAGGACATTCCATTGAGGACTCATATTAAGTTCAGACATGGCGTGAAGGAGAGACTCAAGGATTTCGAGCTTCAGGGAAGTCAAATGGCGGCCGAGAGACCAGTCAGTATTGTGAGAATTTCGCCAAATGGAGAATTGGTCGCAGCTGGCAATTGGGGAGGTGGAATCAAGCTACTTGGAATACCGGATCTGGAAATTAAAAAGTCACTAAGGGGCCATACAGATAGGGTGGGTGGAATTTCCTGGGCACCAGGTGCCACGATAGAAGGATCAAATGTTTCCCTCGGAAGCGTTAACCTTGCATCAGGAGGAGCAGAAGGAAAAGTCCATTTATGGAATCTGGAGCAAGATACACCTGTTTCAACACTCGCGGGACACAATCAGAGAGTTTGCCGAGTGGAATTTCACCCATCGGGGAAATATGTCGCATCCGCATCCGAGGATACGACATGGAGACTTTGGGACGTCGAAACCACTACGGAACTTTTACTTCAAGAGGGACATTCAAGAGGTGTTTTCTGTCTCAGTTTCAACGGCGATGGATCACTTTTAGCAAGTGCAGGAATGGACAGTATTGGACGTATCTGGGATCTCAGAACAGGCCGTACAGTCATGATCTTAGATGGACATATCAAACCCATCTATGCGCTCGACTGGTCTACCGATGGTCACCGTGTTCTGTCTGGATCTGGCGACGGTTGGGTCAAATGCTGGGATGTGAGGAAAGTTGCAAGTACTGGTGCCGTGGGTGCACATCGTAGTGTGGTTTCTGATTTGAGATGGTTCAAAGGGATGGATGCAGAATCATTGCCCGAGAAAGATGAAAAAGGCGTAGGGAAACCGAGAAAAGCGGGAACATTCTTTGTTTCCAGTGGTTTTGATAAGGACGTCAAAATCTTTTCGGCGGATGACTGGGCCCTGGTACAGAGTTTGAGCGGACATACAGGGAATGTGCATAGTTGTGACGTAGGTGCAGATGGAAAATGGATCGTCAGCGGAGGATATGATAGAACGGTGAAGTTATGGGGAAGAAATAACGGAGAGGGTGTTTAAACGGCTATTTCATCAGGTACGAAGGCGTTGGGAGACAAAAGTACAAGATTCTTTTTACACATTCATCTTGTTAGATTGGCTAAGGATTAGCTTCTTGCATACAAGAACGGCGCATCGGTGGATTGCTTAAAGCTGTAGGAGAAAATAGCATAAGGCGTTTTGAATTGGATACCCGGAATATGCATGTATGTATATGGAGAGAAAATAAACATTAGAAGAGCGTCATGAAAGCTGTGAATTTGAAAATTCTTGATACTTTCCAATATGCTTAAACTTTCCTAGGCACTGACTGCGCTTTCAAGTATATCCAAATATTTCCAAGATTCTGCTCTATAGACATCTCTACTACATACCTAGTTACCTACATCTTCACCAATACGACGAAAAGCGAACAGCATGACGACATACATCATCTGACGTCTTCACAAAGGGTATTTCTCAAATGCCGAATCAGTTCATAGAAGTCAGAAGTTCGATATCTATATTCGCTACAAGAATTACTATTCCGCTATGGATACAATATATCGCTAGATTCTTTCGCTATGATCAATCCATCTAGACGAATTGTATATGATCTCCCTGAACGCTTTTCGAACCATTTTGAATGATGACAATAGTGATAGCTTTTTATAGTAGAATCATACCTCATATCCTTCTCATCCAGATTTTGAATACCTTGTCATATAAACACACCTAGTTATGCGACTATTCAAACCCATACAGTATTCACGAGCCAAAGGTAGTATAACAAAATAGCCAATAAAACATATCGATATTCATAATATATGTATATGGTAACGCGTAAAAAGAAACCCAGATAACCCATATTATATGCAAATCATTATCATTGCAAGATTGCCAACCCTAAGACTCCAGATCAAAATGGGTATCGATCGCATCGCTCATTCCATCGAATCATTCCCATCGAACCGGAGAATCCTACCTCGAGTTTACTCCTCGGTAAATCGAATCCAGAGCTTACCCGCACCGCAAGCTTGCTTAAATTTCCATAATGCGCCCTATTTCCCTCCCGGCAGTGCCAAATCCCAGTAAATGTTTTTTCCGTGAGAACAAAAAATTTCAGCTCCCCTCCATCCTCAAGCACCCTAAACAAAGCACATCTCCCTCAGTTCCCCTCTCCACACAGCATCTGCTACAAACCATCCCCCTATGCTTCATTCCCTTCTCTCCCCAGCCCTCCTTCCCTCCAACTTCTTCTCCCATTTCCGTATTCCCCCATCCTCCAAGACACTCCCTGATACACACCCAACAAGCTCTCTTCCCGCACCCCTCACAATTCGCAAACGCATCCAATTCCTTCTTCACAGTCGGTTTGCGTCGACATATGTGACAAGCTCGTAAATCCATTCCAGATCCACTTTTCTCTTTCTCCTTCGTTTGTTCGATTCTAGACTCGGGCTCTGAGGGTAGATATTCGACTCGAACTCGTTTGTTTAGACTCATTTTTGACCGGGGAATTAAGTGCCTGCGTTCGGATTCATGGTGCATGGCGTGTGGATAGATGTTGTGTGGATGTGGATGGATGTGTGAATGTCTAGGACTATTTCAATGATTAGCTAACTGCTCACGACTCCTCCGTCTCTATTGCGTTTGATCTTCTACAACTCCAAGAACGACCCAAATACCAATCTGCAAATAGGCAGCACATACCTATTAATCTTCATCTGCACCTCCTCATCCCTCGCATCCGCAAAATTCGCAACATCCCTCCTTCTCTTTAATAGATTCATAGCTCCATTTGTACTCATATGAAAATCCATAGATGGGATATCCCAATCTTCTTGTGCTATTGAAGGCATGTAATTTCTCTCCTCAAACCACAAACTGTAGTTCGCTCGAGTCTTTATACAATTCCTCGAAGATTCTCGAATCGCAAATGACAATCGCAAGTCGTTATCAAGAAATATATTCAGGCGGCAAGATCGCTTGCTGTGCAGATAGTAAAGGATAAAGAAAGGCAGAGTGAAAGATAAACAAAGTAAACTTAAAGATGGTAAGAGGGCGTTATAAGCTGAAGATATTGTAGGTAGATCTAGATCAAGAAACGAATGTAGTTTGTGTAATGAAGGGTTGGGATGAGATCCAGTTGATTACAATCACAAGAGAGCTTCATCGGAATTTGATCGATACTCGCCGACCCGAATTGACAGGGATCAGTCCTCATGTATTTTACAATCATGTCACTTAATTATTACGGGTGATGAATGTCTGATACGGCTGTTCATATTTGGCAATTGAAACAAATATTAATTGTAGGATTATTCCTGCTTAATTCCTGACTGATTCTGTTCTATTATCTACTCCGCATTTCTAGTGTAGTAGTTATTCAATATTCGTAACCCATGCCACTAAATTGTGTCTTTTTTCCTTTCCATTTCTCTGTTTTTCCTATGCTTGTATCCATAATATCATAAAAGTGCACATTCATCATCTTCTTTTTCTTCACGTCCCTGAAGTACTGATGACCTCCTGAAAGTTACTCCAAGCACAGGAACACCCCCCTGTTCCTCCATCAAAACCTCCAAGCGATGAATCGCTAGTATTCAAGAAAACGCTCGGAGCTGGGTTGATAATCTTGCCTCCAAATGCTCTGTTCTCTCCATTGACCACTCCACTGGTCGCTATAATCCCTTCTCTATCATTCATACTGTAACAGTACAACAACTTCTTCGCAGGATTTCCTCCATGCCGATCGGTGGTAATAGTGATTGGGTAAGGGAACGATCCAGGCTGCGAGAAATCTTGCCCTGCAATGACAGTAGAGGCACCAGTAGAACTAGTAGCATTGTTGAGTCTGGCAGTTCCATTCATTCTGGTCCACATCTGTACTAAGAAACGAGTTTCACCCCATGTACAACGGAAATTGGCTTCCCCTTCAAGAGCCCCGCCATTCTGATCATCAGGAACTTCACCGTTGGAGGTATTGGTATCGTTGAGTAATGAGAGAGATTTGAGGAAAATAGTACGATTGAAGTAAGTATAGAATCCATAATGCTCAGTAGGAAGCCCTCGATCATACAGCCGAATTGGCTGTTGAATGGGATATGGTAGAAGGTTAGCTGGAGCGGCAGTGCCATCAGGATTCAGACTCGGGGCCGGGATTCCAGTAGTGATATTTGGGAACAGATCTGGATCGGTATTGTTTGAGTCTGCACGCTTCACACGGCTGTAATTCGGTAGGGTAGTGTTTGTAGTGGATAAGAAAGATATGTAGAAAGGCGTTGATTCTCCAGCTTTATTGGATGAAACTATTCCATCTGTAGTATCTCCCAAGAACGCTTCTTCAGCATACGATGGTGGCGACGGCGAGGGATTGAAAGTAATGGTTTGACGTGCTCTCAATACCAAGTCTCTGATGAATCTCCCGGCAGAAACAGGGTTACCGACAAGACTGCGTGTAGGGAGGTTCTTGTTTCCCGTGACATTTGCAAAAGTTGCATTTGCCGCACTGCTATTGTCCCATTGAATCTCCAAAAAGAAATTGGGCTGATTTGGTAGATTTAGTGCAACAGAAGCTTGTTGCTCTTTTGGTAAAGCACAGCTCCATTGCGTAGCCGGGAATACGCAACCAGTATTCGTCACAATATTCACTGGAGCTGCTACCGTCGAGAGCCCAGCGTAAATAGGAGGGAAGCCAGTGAGATTCAACCATTGAGATGGCATCACAACATGTTTTGGTTTGCGAGTTAGCGTTACAGCAAGGGCTACAATCGTGATGATCAACACAATCAATGCAATAGTTCCGCAGCAATACCACCTTCGTCTTTTTCGGCCTTCCGGGCCTTGTCTACCATTCTTAGGTATACATTTCTTGAACAATCCACCTAATTTGCTAGCCATGCTATCTTCCTTTTCGTTTCTTTGGCGTTTCGATTCTGATTTTTTAGCGGCTTTGAGAGCTGCTTTATCTACCATTTGCTCGAGATATTCCTCAGTCATAACCAAAATTGTTGGTGTTGTCTGCCTAGCAGGCCCAGGATATGCAGTGCTCTGATTGGTTCTACCACGCGCAGGACTCAATGGAACCTCTGACAGCTGGATGGAAGCTTGTGGAGCCATCTTTCGTTCGCTTTCTGGGGATATGGGACCGGGGGAAGCAGGATATTGCAAGGTCGAAGCTGCTGCTGAAGCTTTGATCATCGCTGGTTTTGGTGCTTGTGCTTGTGCTGGCGCAGGTGCTGATTCTTGTGAGGAAGGAAAAAAGGCTCGATATTTTCGGACTTTCTTTGGTGATTCGGTGTAAGGTGGCGGCGGCGGTGGTTCGGTAGCGTTATTCACAATAAGTGTTCTCGATTTTAATCCTGAATCATTCGATTCCGAATCTTTAATCATCCTGGAGTCGTTATAAAGATCAATGTTACTACTTTGGTACTGAACAAAAGGATTATTGCTGCCGCGATCTTTTGTACTTTCGCTTGAAGATAACAACGAATTGTCTTTGTTGACCAAAATAGAATCTTTTTGTGATAACCCCGAAATACCCGAATGATCATGAGGCATTGTAGAATTTGCAAAATGCACAGAATCTGCAGTGGCAGTCACATCAATGGCGCTAGCCAATGACGCATCTCCCACATCGCCCGAAGCTGAGCGAACAAAGGGCAAAGTAGCTATCGACGGCTTCACCGGATGTCTTGTCTCTTTGTAAACCAAACCAGGGGAAGCCTGTTTCTCTGATCTGAAGCCTAAGGGAGTTACATCCCACCAAGCGTCGGATGCATTAGAGTTTGATCTTTTGATAGAAAGAGGAGAAAAAAGTTGTTCCCACGACTTTCGCTCCACCTTTGACTCCTGAGCCTTGGCTGCTGCAATGGTTAAAATAGGTACTTTGGGGATATCAGAAATCTTCTTCTCTGGATATACTATTGTGTTCGACCGCGTCATGAATGGCGAAGTGATATAATTCCACCATCCAGAGCGAGTCCGTGCAGCAATGGTGTCAATACTCTCATGGTTGTCCACTTTCAATGTATCTGGAACGTTGACTGCACGAGCACTCCGTACAACAATTGGATGTTCATCCTCTTCATAAATGATACAAGACGACAGAACTCGGGTTGAATCTGGTTCGTCATCCCATTCAGTAGTGGCATCCGAATCAGGGGAGAAATAACTATGCTGAGCAGCCACTCTTCGCTTCTCCTCTTCAGCCAAAGCTGCTGGCATTTTCGGCAACGGTGGTGCCCCCTCTTTGAATGGGTCGTTGGGGCTAGCTACTGAAAAGGATGTTGATAGAGTTCGTGCTCGTGAAACATTCGAAGCAGTACTGTACGGCGACCACGCAGAGATCTCATGGGCAGGCGTAATGATGATAGATGGCGTTACCAATTCTTTGCCTGTCGGTGTCTCGTGCCCATAACTTCCCATCATCGTTGAAGCGATTGAAGTTGATGTTTGCGGGGTGGTTACATGATGAGCTAAGCGTGCAGATGGGATCGATATGCCGATAACAATTGGACGATCATTAGGAGATAAGTCGTCCTCTAGCTTCAGAGCTGCTGGTCTCAAAGATCCTCGTCGCTCTGCTAGCGGATAGACATTTGATGTTTCGTTCTGTAGTGGTTCAGGAGCCTCGGTTCTAGTCTCAGCAGAGTTTTCAATGGCTTTGTTTTTCTTGTTCTCCAAAGATTTCCACAAAGTTCCGTTTGGATGAGCAGAAACATTTTCCAGTTTTCTGAGGGTGGCCAAATCAACAAAAACTCCATTAGATCGGGACTGCTGTGAAGATATCGCTTGAGGTTGAGGTCCATGATGTGTTGAAAACGTTGTTTGAACTTTAAGGCGGAGATTTGCATGGATCTTGCGCTGTCTTGCCTTTGACTTCTCTCTGATTACTCTCGATATGGAGGATTTTCTCTCTCTACGGCTGATTGTTCGCGTCATGTTTCCTGAGCGGCTGGTAGTAATATTTCCTGAGGGTCTCGACTGTTGTAGCTCCTCCGATGAAGCGATAGAGTATACATCTTCGTCTTTCCAAGAATCGTCATCCTTGCTTTTCCCGTCAAATATGGTTTCAAAAGGATTTTCTGTAAGTACTGTGTAAGGATTGTTCGTAGATGGAGCTGGTGGTCTCTCAATAGGAGATTTAGATATGATCTTGTTTTTGGTATTCATGGCGAAATGGTTGCAAAAATTGTCAAAATGGTGGTGAGAAAATGGATTGAAGGTGTAGATAATGGAAAGTTTCTTGCTTTTTGTGCAGCAATGGTCGTTCTTGCTCTAGGTGGTATAGTTGCAAATGATCTCTTTGATTTGAGGAAGGAAGGTCGAAACGTCAATTAATTATACGTGAAAAAGGAAATGTCTAAGGTCCAGCCTCATGGTCATGAATCAGAGATATTCCGAGAATCCCAAGGCCAACAATAAGATTCGGACAATAGGAAATTTCTAGACGATAGCTATTGAGGACTCAACAATAACAAAGAATGATAACGAAAGTGAACGTCTCATAATCCAACCAGACAATAAGCAAAATATGAAGCGAACGAATCTGTGACAATTCACAATAGAACTACGCGTAAGAAAACGAATGTATGTGTGGGTAAGAGATAGAGGGTTGAAAAAAACAATGAAACAGGATTGATGTGACGATACTTCCCATATGAAATAGACCTACAAATCAGCCATGAAGCACGACCTACAATCTAGATTCCAGACTTGCAATACCGAAAATAGCAAACTTCTCTTATTCGCTCACAATCGCCACAGGTCGTTCCAAGTCATAATGATAAAATCATGTATTGACCAGTCGATTAGAAATTGTGAACTCTTGCTGTAACTTTACGCGCCGACAAGAAAAATTTGATATGCAGTGATTGGCTGCCGCGTTAAATGAGAACCTATCCATGAATATTGCATGACGATGAATATCTGATCAATGTTACGCAAGAGAATGATTTCTTCTTTGATTGGAAGTAATTATCGTGTTTTCTCACAAGGAAATGGATGGGCCTCGTTCAACGTTTTGAAGTTGTTGTTGAAGAATGGAAAAAGAGGAGACAAAAGATGGGGGAAAGGTGATGATCAGCTTAGATTATCATTAGCAATTGATTAGGTGTGTATTTATCAGTTTCGATCATCATCACATGATAGAGCTAGCATTTATTGTACCGAATTTACTAAAACCACGCCGACACAACGATAATATTATTCTACCACATCTTCACGACCGTTGGTTCTGAATTTATGCACCCCTTTATGAAAAGGGTTTAATTATGAAACCTACGGCGCTACTCTACCTACCTACCTGATATAGGGACCTACCTATGTATCGAGATCTAATTTCCATATCCGAATCAATGTAACTTCTCAATACAATACAATTCATAAGACCTCGTCCTCCATCTTTTGGGATAAATGCCTTTACCAAGGTTTCAAAGCTATACACGTAAAGCAACGGGTGTCATGTAAAACATCCATAGCGAGAGAAGTATGACTGGGGAAAATGCCGTGGAAAGTGTACTGTCCCTTGCTTTCTGGATATTTGGTACCTTATAATGTAAACCTCAGAGTTGTGCTACCGGGCCTCTTTCTTCTTAGTGTCACAGTATCTTAGACCAAGAGCTCGGTATCATTTTGAGTGCTTGGCGAGTTCATCGTTCCTATATGACATATAGAGGACAGGAGTTTAACCTCAAGGTTTTAACCACGTTGAATTGTAAAATTATCATGTTGTCAAGTTAATCTAGAATCCTCAATGTCAAATCACGATCATTCCTCTACCCCATGCAAACACAATGATAACAAATGGAAGTATTGTTCATGAACTAGCTGCAGCCTGTCCATACCGTCCCAACTATCCAACCCAGTTCGTCCGCACCAGCTTTCCAACAAGCTTAGTCTAATAAGCACGCTTTGGGATCGCTACCATGGAGATAATCTGTGGTCCATTGTATGGAGGAGGTGGTACATCATAACGACTTCCCACTTTGAAGAAATTCCCAGGCGGCGTGTCAACCACAGAGCATAATCCTTGTGCAGGCCAGAAGTTGGCGCCATTAGATCTCCCATTCGCAGCGCAAAATCGCAGACAAGTTTCGAAATCATTCGTCATAAGCTCAGGGCCCTGTATGGCTCTGTATATTCCATGCGAAGTGGTGGTTAACCAAGGATGTGTGTATACCATCACTGAACGCTGGCAGTAAATTCTGAAGTTTTGCCCATTGCGATTCACGACTTGCATATTGGAAGCTGGGCAAGAGATGGCGGGAGGAGGAGGTGGTGGTGTGACGCAGGAGGGGGACGTGCCTGGATTGGTGATACCATGTTAGATTTGTGGCTATAGAAGAAAAAGTAGCCGGGGAAAGAGATTTTGACAAGAGAACGTAGAACATACCATCCCATTTGAAATTCTGGCCCGGTGGACAACAGCCTTGCTTTCCACTAGCGGATTGGACCGTGTTTGGTGGTAGACAGCAGGTTGTAGCGCCAGTCTGAGATTGTGCATATCTTCATTACCTATGTTAGCTTCTCGTATTATTGCTCACAAGACTGTCTTGTAGGTTTCCCCAGTCAAGAAAGAGTTAGAATCTTACTCAGTCCCAAGGCAAACTATATTTGAATTGTTAGACATGTGAAGGTTCAGAAGATGGGCGGATATACGTACTGCTTATAGCTGCAGTTTCGCATTCGCCCTGGAAAACACCATTTGTATCATTTTTAGGGACGTAATTTGGTCCCGCGGTTCTCTTGCAGAAATCCTGAAATGGGGTAAAGTCAGATCATCTTGTAGCACACATGCATAGATTGATACAACCTGGAATAGAAAGGGTTAATATACCTGAGGCGTCTCCAGCTGAGCAGCTACAAAGCTTGCAATAGCGAAAACACCAAGTATTGAGAGCTTGAATGTTTTCATCGTGAAGTAGTAGATGAAGTTGAAAGAGAATAGAATCCAAGTAAAACTGAAAGTTTAATCAGTCACCAAGGGGAAGCGGTTGTAGAAGTATGTTTTCCTCCCAGTGTTCTATAGGAACAATGCAACTTGCTTGATGTGATATGTATGTAGCACATGCCCCCATTTCTTCAATTTGCAGGAAAGAGCGGAGACCAGAATACTAAAGCCGTAATGAAGTGTCACCGTCTCCTCACTTGAAATGACTAGCATGACACAGTTTATTGTTGACATGATTCACAACTCCGCAAACTATGTAGGGAGATTCCGTCGAATCCTTACCTCAGAAGCATTCCTATCACAGTTTGAGAACCTCGCCGACCGTAAGAATCATCTGTACGCTACGTCAAATTGTACTTTCACCGGCCTTCTAATGTAACCGTCACTGTTTTGAGATAGCTACACTATATTGCTTTGTCTTAGATACTGCTTTGGCGCAGCTATGTTGTAGCTGAGATGCTGTTGTGGCTGCCTGCGTTATTGAAATCAGAAGTTCAAAATACGGAACATCTAAGGCCGCGTAACATATAAATTGCCCAAGCGGAACAGACTTACGGTACAAGTATGGGGTAGTGTATTAGTGTACCTGTACGAAGAATGGCATGCATCATCTGTTGCACCGATGCTTGGCACTTCGTGCCGATCCGGCGCGATTCTCGGAAACCAGTTGAGACACTAAGAATATCACATCTAGTGATAACTGTGTGAGCCGAATTGAAACAAACAGAATATATGTGTAGCTGAACTCGAACAAATGAAAATGCTGTGTGTGCTCACACGGACCTCGGCAGCGGAGCGTACTGTAAGGAGTAATTATTGCATTAGCGTGCTCCTCCCGCGAGGATCGGGACGATTATCAAATGGCTGTTGTGATCGATTTGAATCAGTGATGCATATGCATGAAATTAGTGTTTCTCCGGAAATCCCTACATGCAGAAGAAATTTAGGTGAGGTTGGGAATGAGGCGGTTTCCCCGTTGGGGCGAGGCGTTTCCTTTTGCAAGCGAGATCTCGTGATTTTCTAATTTTCACCTCACCCCTCTACGAGTCTACGTAGGCGAAAAAGCCCACTCGAAATCGTTCTACTATGATGGTTTCAATCAAAATGTTAAAATGGGTGTATCAACTTCAAGGCAATTGTCATTAAAATTCTAGCCTGAAGTAATCCTAATCTCTCGTCTCCAAAAATACGACACCAATTGCCCCTATCAACCTAGCCTTCCACACTTTCCGAAAGGCTTCAAAGGGTCAAGATAATAGCTTTTCACTAATTCCTCTTTATAACAGGGACAGCACATAAGAAGTCACCTCCGGCAGGCGCTGCTCCTGTTGGAGGACTCTGGTGTATGGAAGCCCAAACACAGTTGTCAGTGGGATTACCATCGTCATAGAAGTTGACGCCTTGACAGAAAGGTGAGGCTTTGGCAGCTAGATAACAGAAATCAGTATTTTATCTCGCAGTCCGAAAGGATGATTTTGTAACTCACAGCACTGTTCCATACACTCCTTGAAGTCCTTTGCGCTCGAAACTCCCAAGTTTGGATTTGCCGCTGTGTGGCCCAGCGTACAATAAACCTTGTATTCAACTCCACCCACCGTAGTAGTCTTGCCTTCAGCAGCCGGGCATTTATCTGGGAAGGGGGCTGGTGTTGGGCACGATGGGCATGGAGTTGTACTTGGGCACGGGCAAGGACAAACAGGCTCCTCGATAAGATGAGCACTATCATAGGGATCAACTGTTACGGGTACAGCGTTGTTGCCGTGAGTTCGTAAGTAGCAGATTCCGGTATCTTGATTCCAAATTGCACGGACGCAATTACTGATTCCAGAACAGCGAGTCATGCAATCGCCCAATGAAGGTGCGGGTGCTTGGCCCAAGTCATTTGTTCCGTGATTAACAAGAAGCTTGTTAGACATTGATCAAAGATGAGGCGAGGGACTTTACTCACTCAATTTACAATAGAGTTTGTATTTCTTGCCTCCAGCTGTGAATTCTTTTCCGTCGCCCTTGGGGCAGGAAGGTGTTGGGTTCTAAGACATTAGTTTTAGTCTAGAAACTTTCAAACCGTGAAACCCTAGAATGAGCACTTACTGGTTTGCAAGAACAATCACAAGTAAACACGTCGTCGTCATTTGCACAGCAGCTCCCAGTCAAGGTCTTTGGATCGGCATGATAGAATTTACCTGGAGCGCAACAATCGCCTTTCTTCGTTGTGCCGTCGAAAGAAAAGACACTTGGAGCAACGCAACATGCTCCTTCAGTCTTGACCACGGGATCAACACTAAAAGTTCCCTACATTTTTTTTATAATAAGCTTCAGTTTTCATAGAATACAATTGAGAAAAAGCTTACCTTATCTTTACCGCAGCATCCAGGTTTGTTTGTTTTCGGATCCTAGAGAGTTTAGAACTTAAAGAAATAGCAACCTTATAGAGAGATCATCTCTTACGGTATATGGACCCCAATAACAGCTTGTAACTGGAGGCGCAACACATTGCCCAGTCGGTTCTGAATACTCAATAAGCATAAGACTGACTATCTATCTAGGGGGAACCTACTGCCAGTCGCATCAAACTGCATGGCTGCAAATTCTGTCAGAGAGAGCAACATTTGAGGTTATTTAATCAACTCACAAAATTGAGATCCGACCTCTATCATGAATTAGTATGTTAGTCTCTGAGAAAGTTGAAGTGATCATCTTACTTTGCTTGCATACTGCATCCCATTTTGCCTTGTCAGCTGGAGTTGGGTCGACGGCAAGAACTTGACCTGTTAGGACAGTAAGAGGAAGCAACAGCTTCATTAAATTTTGAATCAACATGTTAAGATCGAATATTCAGTCCGTGATGTTAAACTGTCAACAGAATTGTCTGTAGTTTGGAAAGAGAACAAAAATATGTCAAAGTAAACTCTCAAGAGACTGGACATAGAAGGCTATACAAAAGAGCGATAGAAAGAAGATTATCTCGTCAATTCTCTATCAAGCTAGTATCGCTAAACGCAAGCCTCGAAGTTCAAAATATGAACTGTATTGTGGGGATGCTTGTGGGACATTGATTAAAATTGCATTTTGTAAAGCTCCGAGAGAACCCGATTATGGATGTATGAAGACACGAAAGGGTGGTTTACGACATGACAGGCATGTGTGTTTCTCCTAAATTTGTTCGGATCGATATTCCGTGAAAGAGAGGAGCCTGTGACGTGTTGATTTAGTATTGTTGAGAAGGTATGCATACGCTGTGCTACTCCTTGCTCTAACTATGTAGTCAAATATTGATTTTCATGTAGGTATCTCAGTAATACTGTCTGTACAGTTTCAGTTGAAGAAATGCGGCGTACCTGAACCAACCTTGTGGTGTGACAAATACTTGTTGCCAGCTGAATGTGTCTTGAATTACAATGCGGGGAGACACTGTCCCTTCAGCTCAAAAAGTGATAGGTTTTTCGGAGAATTAACTTGTACCAGGCTTAAAGAATATAGTGGCACCACAGATGAGTACAAGGATGCATGAACATATATGGGGCTAATCTGAGGACGGAACGTATTTATTTTAAAATAAATGACGCATATGTTCCGTTTCAGTTGTCATCCGGACAACAAACAATCTTATTGTTTAAACTTCCATAAAGTCCAACTTTAAAGTTGAAGTCCTGCTCTACAAGCTTGCGAGAGATATCCTCGCCTTCATCTTCTTACTATCCTTCTTGAGTCATATTCATCGACAACCATGATGGGCCTCAGTAGAAGTACTCTAGTTGTGCTCTTTTCCCTTTTATTTCTATTCCAGCCACTTGTGAACGCTCAAGATCAGGCTCAAGGACGGCCAGGTTCAGCAGCTTCTGCCCCAGCACCCGCTGCTGGTCGACCTGGCAGTGCACCTCCTGATCAAGTGCCAATTCAGCCAGCGGCTTCAGGCCCCGCTCCCGCCGCTGGTAGACCCGGCGGTGCTTCAACTCCTCCTACATCTTCAGATGCAGCTCCAGCAGCAGGAAGACCTGGCGCCTCAACTGCTCCTGTAGCTGGGGATCCTGCAGTGGGGAGACCCAAAGTCTTTTCCTGTCCGGCAGACAACGGAGCAAGATATACAACGGCAAATGGAGTGACTTTTGAATTAAAATGCGATCACGGTACCCTTGCTAAGCATCTTGATACTACAGCCACAGCGACCCAAAAGGAATGTGCAGATTATTGCTCGACCCTTCCAAATTGTCAGTCTGCCGATTGGAACATCAATTACAAGCTATGTGCAACAAAGCAGGAGGTATGTGTGTTGCTTGATTTTTGAGTACGATTGCGATCCGCTAACTTTAGTAGTACATCCCGGTGAGTAGAACCGAGTTAGAAAGTGGAATCTTATCTTTTGCCTTATTTTACTGACAAGAAAAGACGTTTCCCCTTCCAGGAACGCACACCTGGTTTCCTCTCGAAGAGCGCAAGCAGCGTCCCAATACAGAGTACCGCACACCACCAGAATGTCCAGCACCTAAGGTAGCCTTCGCAGAAAGTGTGACCGCCAGTGCAAGTTTCACAACTGATGGCGAATGTCCAACCAGTAAGCATATACTCAGATTTACAGGAATTATCTGATTCACTGACAATTTCAGATGATGGAAAGATATTCTTGACTCCACAGGGCACATACTTCAAGGTCAAGTGCAGCTTCGAGAATACAGCTGAAATTACGATCTCTGGAAGCCGACCACTTCATGACTTCGCCGAATGCATGACTGCTTGTGCAGATATTCCCGAATGCAAGAGGTATGAAGTATAGCCTATCAAAACCTTGGAACAAGACTGATTAAAATAGTGTAACATTTGCTAACGGAAAGCCCAACTGGGAGTGTAAAATGTTCGAGGCTGGCATCGAAGCTCTAACCGCAGATGCTACACGTAATTAATTCATATTACCTACTTTGATTTGGTGGAAGCTGATTTGTTATTCACAGACAAGAAAGCATCCGCAGTTGCCATTGACCCACCAACATCTGCAAAGCAAGACGACTTGACATACCTTTGCTCAACAGAATGTCCAAACGCTGATGGACAAACATGGGATTCTCCCACAGGACAAGTGAGTGTCTAGTGAGAGAAGGCGAAGCTTGAAATTGCTAACTATATTCAGCGATTCCGTATGGACTGTTGCAAGCGCCACGGAACGATCCCCATTGGTGATACACAGGCAGGCTCTTTAGAGGAATGCATGAAGATTTGCGGTTTCACATTGGCGTGCCAATCTGTTGATTTCCAAAGGGACACCGGATTGTGTTATCTTGGAAAACATTCGGGTGCACCCACTATTGCCGCATCTGGATGGGCTTCTGCTTATGCAATTGGTTGTGCTGGTGCTTGCAAGAAAGAGGGACGTTGCGTTGCGTAGGAGCTTGAAGTTGAATTTGAGATAGTGTTGTTTCCAACTGTCTACCATGATTTTGTTGTCACTGTTGGATGTAAAGAATAAATAAAATGGCCAGCTCAGATGAATTAGAGCTCTTGGGCGTAGAAATTGAAGAAGTATAATTCGTCATTCCACAAGGCCATGGAAGTGTGTTGATTATCGTATCACGTGTGATCATATGATGTGCATATTAATGGAAACAAGCTTGCGAGGTCTGCTTGCTCCTTGGCATGTGGACAGTGGGAGATCCATTTTGAGAAGCATCTATCCCTCTTTTCGATTTTCGTATTTGAATATCTGGTAGTAGTCTTCTTGATCTCCGATTTGCCCAATGGACCACCACACATCTAGCTGCGAATACTTTTCGACATCTCTTTCGTATTAGGTACTCTGGAAGCTAAAACGGATGGTAGATGTGATGACAAGCTTACTAACACTCTGTCTGGTGTCTGAATTATCATTTGTGATGACGACGGCGACAGTGGTATGGATATCCTCGTATTGTCTGCAGTTGTCGTATTTAGCTCACCAACTCGACCGTTAAGATTCTTCGCCGTTGAGATGCCACCATGTCCAGTTCCAAGACCCACTGAACTTGCGAGATGTACATATTGCTTTGGAAATCAAAGCCGGCTGTCGTGGTGACTTTGTATCCATCTCCAAGACCTGCCTTGTCAATATCAGACCTAGTATATATCATCGTTTTGTTGTTCAAAATGAGTGACATATTACAAACGGCTGTAACGTTCAGCTCAAGATGTGAAAGATTTTATAATGGAAGATCTCACCACCTCATTGGTGTCTTCAGTAATAAGCATGAGCTCAGCCACTGTACTCCTTCCTATACGAGTACACACACCAAAATTATCTGATCTGTTCACCGATTGTGTGACCGACGTTTGTTTCCATAATTTAAGGTATAATAACCTTTAAAGGAGAAGAATAAGGTTACATATCAGACAAGGATAGCTACCCTCCTACCTCCCCTACCTCCCTACCTAGTAGACTCCCACGTGACTCCTGCACCAAGCCAATTGATAAGAAATTGCTATCAGATCCCCAGTTTACCCAGCAGCAGTCAAGACTCAAAGATACAATAAGGCGTAATACTCCCCTAGCATAATAGATTCCCAGATTACCCCTATCAATGAAGCGTAATTACACAAGATAAATTAATTTCAGATTTTGGTTAATTTCATTGATAAATGGAGAAAGAAAGGATTCGGACAGGAACAGAGGAATAATTACATATATTCACCCAAGTATATAGTATATGATATATAATTTAATTTCTTCCCTTCTTGCCATCTTGCGGTCCTGCCATCTTGCCATCTTGAAGTTTTGAAGTCTTACTATATACTCATAGTCAGTCATACTCATACATATGTGTATATCGTATTCAATTCTTCAAACTTCATACATACAGCTACTGCCCACAAATCAAAAACGCCATTCATCAAAACGCTCAAGCCATTAGTTCTCAAAGCAGAAATAAATCAAATAAAGTCCCGGTACACCATTCATCCCTTATCTAAAAAAACACGAGAGAACGCCAAGAACCTCAGGACACTTTGCATTCAGCCAACGAATTCATTCCATAGAGTGGTCGCGACTTGAATTCTTTTTGGAAAGCTCGAGTAAGGTGATAGGAACGAGCTAGTTATAGTGTCTCATTAAATTTATTGTTTATTTTATTTTTTTGACTTTCTTTGGTCATTTCGTCAAGCTGGCGTCCTCCGGTCTTTCTTCTTTGAAATCCTCCCACCAGCATCATCGGAAACGGTCATCAATACACATAAAGACAGGAATTGAGCCTGACGAACGAACTTCCTCCCATTCCTCCACCCGGGTGTTATCACCTATACCTGGAACACCCATTGGTTCAATGTCATTATCGCGAAGTCCATCTCCAAGACCTGGAGGAGGATGGGCTAGTCCAGGTCTCTCAAGCCCTTATGCCAATGTCAGTGGAAGATCGAGCCCAAATAAAATGCAAAGGACAGGCGGAAATGGAGGTTCGGTAACTTGGGAATCTGCGAGAGCAAAGAGCGAGGAAGTAAATGGGTACCCTTCATTTTCAACTAAGAACAATGGCTTCTTCAATCGGCACATCAGAAATATATCGAATAGTCTGCCGCATTTTCACATGGGAGGGGATGGCAGTTATGCGGAAAAAGAGAAATTGGGGCGCGGACGATGGTTAGGTTCTTCCAAGCTGGCACGTATAAGAAACGGTCTTGCGAGAGTCAGTAGCAAGATGAAGCTGCGATTTATGATTGTTTTGGGGTTTGTAATGATGATAATTCTTTTCTATTCTACACGTAAGTCAACTCATCGAACAGGGGGGCCGCGAGAAATTCTGACCTCGAGATAGCTTTACATTACTGGTGGCGCCGAGCAACGCATTTTGGAGGGGGCAAAAAGTTCGTTATAATATTGGCAGCAAATCAAGGAGGTGGAGTTATGGAGTGGAAGGGACCAAGGGAATGGGCTATCGAACGAGACAGTGTGAAAAACAAACGAAAATACGCAAACAAATGGGGATACGAATTGGAGATCGTGGACATGAGCACCAAGAAGAGATATGCACACGAATGGAGAGAGAGTTGGGAAAAGGTTGACACTATCCGGAATTCCCTGAGAAAATATCCTGAAGCTGAATGGTAATTTGGACCCTGATATGCAACAAATGGAGCTCAGAAGCTAACACTGCGCAGGTTTTGGTGGCTCGACCTCAACACTTTCATCATGGAACCTTCCTACTCCCTCCAATCCCACATCTTTAACAGCCTAGCCAAAAACACCTACCGCGATATCAATGATTATAACCCCCTGAACATAACACACCCTCTCGACTCTCCCTACCTAGATGCCGAATCTCGTAGCACAGTCGGAGACGGTCAAGCAAGCTCTATAAACCTTATAGTCCCACAAGATTGTTCCGGTTTCAATCTTGGTTCTTTCTTCGTGAAACGAAGCGCATGGACTGATCGCCTTCTCGATGTATGGTGGGACCCTGTCGGCTATGAACAAAAACACATGGAATGGGAACATAAAGAACAAGACGCGCTCGAGTTCTTATACATTAACCAACCTTGGATACGCCCCCATACCGCATTTATTCCACAGCGCAAAATCAATAGTTTCCCACCTGGTGCATGCTCGGATAACGGAAACGATACGCGCATTCATTATGATGAACATGATCGAGATTTCTTGGTTAACATGGCAGGTTGCGAGTGGGGACGTGATTGTTGGGGTGAGATGTATAATTACAGGGAACTGAGTAATTTCTTGAACAGAACATGGTGGGAGAGGTTCAAGGAGGATCTGGTGATCAAGGCATGGCAAAAGATCATGGGGAAATCAAAGTCAAAGGATGCCGCAAATGGCAATTCATAAGATCTATGATCAAACTCGGATGGAAGGATCATCGGCGGATGAATGAGTTTGAACGGGGATGTCCCCATTACGGTTACGAAAACGAAAAGACAAAAATCACCCTTTCTCTGGATATACTATATTGTCTTTGCTTCATGAGGAGATGCAATTAACACCTTTAATGAGAGCGTTTGTAACGTGAGTACTGCTATGCGCCCGTCTGTGGCTAGCAAATTGGCGTCTGGGTATCCTTCTCTTCTATAGATTTTATTTGGGCACGTGTTTGTCTGTCTTTTTACTCTTCTTCTCTTCACTGGACTGTATGATTGTCTGTTGGAATTGTGAAAATTGGTGGGGATAGAAAGGTTTCTGTGTATGTTTATAATTGAAACACAGCGAATACTACCTACTTTTGCTGATGCTGATTATTAAGACTTTATCTGTGGAGATATTGAGTGTGTTCCGTATATGTGATGTGTGATTTGTGCAGCAGTAATGAAAAGATCTTTCATATAAATCATCCTATGGTTGAACTGCGCAAGATTGATGGGTTCTGGAAATGGCATTGTATTCGTGCTGGGATTCTATAGAGTATTTTTGGATTTGCATGAATATGGAGATGCAGATGGTATGTGAAGCGAACGCGGATTGTAAGTGAGTGTCGAAGATTTATCTACAGCCTGTCGACTTGAAGGTATGAAGGAGGTTTCATATCACACGAGGTAGGCGAAAACGGTATGAGCTACGCTAGAGAAGCTTTATAGATTGCAGATCACAGAGCTCTATGAGGATTATGGAAGTTTGTTGCTGAAGGAAGTAGATGTTTGTTTCGCGATATGTCATTCATACATGTGAGGTGTACTTCTTCTGTGATATATCTTGGATATATCGTGGACGATAGATTCAGGTCGATTTTCACCAAATGAGCATCGCGGGAGTGGTGATGTCAACTCAATAACAATCACCTAGAGAATATTCGCCGTCCTCCCTCCCTGTCGCTATATGTCGATTTACAACGAGAACAACGAGCGCTGTGTGGACTTTGATATAGCGGTAGTGGCTAGACGCGCAGAAATTGCTTTCTTGTGGATAGGATGAATATCGCAACGATGAATGATGAATAATATTGATCGGCAGGTTTTCTGTTTTGTATTCTGGATATGTCGGATGAGAGAGACCTGTCTAACTACCTAATAATACCAAGCTTTCTCTCCTTACATTAATCGCAAGTGCGGTATCTTTCATCAAAGGGGCGCGAATAAAATGGCAAGATATGTTTCTCTCTACTATAACGTATTGATAATAAAAAAGGCAATCATTTGCTAGCCACCTCGGCGAAGTTTGGTTTTTAAGAAAATGATACGTAGACTCAACTTTCAAGTTTCTCCACCACTTCGTCGAAAACGAGTAGGGATGAAACGAAATGCTAGTTGCTGGCATGCAAACTACTGGGCTTTCACTCCTCAAATTCGATGATTCAAGCTAAGGATCATAGGTAGCTAGAAAAACACCTCGTTAAAGCCCAGTTCTCGTAACGCCTAGGGTTCTCAGAAATGAGCAGTTTTCAGACGAAGAGACAAAGTAATGGCTATTTACACCAACAAATTCGCAAATTGGATGTTATGTTCTTGTGATGGGAGAGATCTAAAATTTCTGAGTTAAAATTTGGAGGAATTGTTTGAATAATCACAACCTTGTATCAGACATCCGCAGTGAGGCTTTAATCAAGCTCTCCCGCAATGCAGCTGAACTACCGGTGTGCTCAGGCTCCAATCATTTGCATTGCAAGCTTCCTATTGAGACATCTTATTTCTATTGTGAAGAAGCTATGATTCTATAATTCGAGCAATTTATCACCAATGAAATTTGCAACAATGGCTCTTCCTCTCTCCACATATATCGTCCGCGCCAGTGATCGAAGTCGCCATTGGATGTGTCTAGGAAGCCTCCAAAGCGGTTTAGGGAAAATGAATAGAGGATTGGATATGGAAAGGTACAGTTCTAGGTTGATTTGACGTTTAAAGATTCCGCAAACTTCAAACAGTTTGTGATGGGATGCATGAGAATTTGAGGTTATGAGATGATAGGAAGAGGGAGAGGTTGAGGATTGGCGCAATTAGAAAGGGAGCTTTGGCGAGGGAGATGCTGATCAAGTAATCGAGAATGGAAACAGGAGTATGGATTTCAAGAGAATTTGGAAGGGCGTGAAAGATTACGAGGACTGGAGTCTTGAGGAACGTTCGCGATGCAAGGAAAATAGGGGGAAAAACAAGTACTCTTAATGATATTCAGAACTCAGATGCGCCATGAGTACCAAATTCAACATGATTTGTCATTGCTGGGGCATAAGAGAATAGTGGAGAGGCCTAATCAAGCTATCAAGCCTCCACTGTAAATCCAGCGTGAAAATCGCTACCAGAAGACATATCAGACGAGTCAGCCCAATTGGCAATATCAGATGAGAGAAGGGCCAGAGAAGAAATCAATCCTCAAGCTGATATGCAAAATCACATGGCTAGACGGGACAACAGTCTAGGATTGAGACACCTATCTATCTACATCTCGATATAATCGGTGATGGCAACTGTCACTAAATTGACATTACTAATCTCGTCTCCATCTTCTGTTGAGCATTACTTTTGAACCATTGCGTAGCTGCACATCAGTCAGATCCAGCGCGCTATTTCCATTTACGCGCAAAAGAAAAAGTGGATGATGAGAACGAACCGGAGTTGTGAATTCTTTATTATACAATAGGAAACGGTAAAACAGGCCTTGCTAATTGCTCAAGCCGGGTATATCTAACTTTGGTCATAATTTCCTTCCAGAATGCTTCCATCCCGAGTTCCCACATCTAATTTTTCAGTGCTATTTGATAACATGCATTCAAACATACAGGCAGCCTTTTTTCTTCTAGGGCCGCTGCAATCTCGTAGTAGAATTTCGTAGAGGAAAGTGGAGGAGTGTCCTTCGGACTAGATGTGATGTGTCGATTTGAATGATTTGGGTTGATAGACCGATGCTTCGGCCACTGTGGCCATCGCAGGAAAAGCAGTTTCTGAGTTGAGCTAAGGCCAACGTCACTTGTCGTACGTTGGGATGACTGGTTGGAACCAGTACAGGTACTATCGCCTGCTATACGTATTGAGTATATCTCAAATATAGTCAAAAGCGATATCGAACGAAAAAATCCATGGCTTCTACTCACCCCCAACGCCCGTTAACCCACCTCAATGCACCATAACAACCGGCTTGCCTTTCTCCCACGCATGCAAACTATCCCTCACATTGACCCAATATCTCAGTCTGACCGTCTCTCTGCTTGCGGTCTCCATATCCCCAGCCTCCAAAGCCTTCCCTACCACATCCTCACACTTAGCAATTCGCTCCTCATTCCGAACCTTCAATCCATCCAAATCGCCCTCTTCCTCCGCCTCCTCCATTTCCTCCCTCGTCTCCATAACTTCCATTAATAACTCATTATCTCCCGCTTCCCCTCCGGTCTTCCCAGTCTCATCGTGTACATCTACGCCCTGCAGTCCCAACAGATATTGCGCCCGCAACAGAGGAGATTGTAACGTTTTATATGCCTCGTTGATCAAAGCGCTGGTAGCTTCAGCGCGGGCTTTATTTGACGCTGAGTGTAAATCTGGATGTGCGCTTGCCTGCAAACGGAGAAATTCATTGCGCAACGCACGAACGTCGATGTGGAAGGGACCGGAGGGTGGCGGACCGCGAGGAAGAGTGAGAGGGAAAAGATCGTAGTGGGTTTGCGGGGTTGAGGTAACAGAAGGAGTAGTTTGGTCTGGTGAAGCAGATGGTGAAGGATTCGTGGACGAAGATGCGTATCTGCGGGAGGGAATCGTAGGAACAGCTTGGGAAAGAGGGGTGGATTGCTGGTGGCAGATTTGGCAAACGACGGCTGTGTGGCGAACGATTGCAGGTCGAGTGGAAGCCGTCCTGCACGAGCGCATAAGACTTCGTAGTATCATTGAAGATCGCATGGCAGTTTTGTATGGCTTATGCAAAGATATAATCTGTTTGCGGTTCTCAAAATCTGAGAATGTCAAGTAAAGTTTGACTTTGAAGATTAAACAATAATTTGGTGATGACGTAATGCGCCGTGCGCCCGTCTAATATTACCTCCCCTGCTCCCCACCTCCGAGCTCCCCTAAATTTAAGCTATTATTTTGCGACCCTTATTTGAACTGAATTTAGACATTGAATTGCTATGGTATCATGGATGTTATAATGATTTGGAAAATTCAAACTATGCAAAAGTCTGAAATCAATCTAAACATTGAATAGGTATATAGAACTCTGTACTCATTTGGAATATTTGATCTATACAAAAGACTTGATTCGATCTAGACATTGAACGCCTGCGAAATGTGTACTGCTTTAAAATATCCAAATTGCACGAGGACCCAAAGTCTTCGACCCATCACTCATCGTCTCATACCAAAGGAATACATTAAGCTCAAATACCATAAGCCGATTTGTAGTAAAGTTTTTCAACTTTCAAAGATCTTCCTCTCCCTTTGCTTATGTATAAGGACCAGTAACCTTAAAGAGTCTAAGAACCACTTTTGTTGAGATGCAAAATTTACATTTACGTATCTAGTGCTCGTTTACTCACTCGCTTCGAAGGATTCCAGGAGGAAGAAGCTTTATGACATTCCTTATGAATGTTTACACTGTTTCGGCACATTTACTATTAAAGCAGATTAAAGTGTTCAAAGGGAAAGTCGAACCATTGGGCAAATTTAGTCGAAACAACACCAGCGCCTACACACAACTTCAACTCAACATCACAAAATTCTTGCACAAGACTTAGAATTTGAAATGTAAAATCTCATTTATCTCTCCTCCTTCCTCCCCTCCTCCTCTTGAACTCATAATTGAAACTAAAACGGAATTTGGTATATCCTACAAACTCCCAAAGCACAACGAAGGGAAAGAGAAAAAGTATACCCAAAACGCCATTCTTGTCCTATCCATCGAATCATACAATACTTTAAAGACATTAATTACCACCTGATCTCTTGGTCTATGATACCACCTGTCTCCGAATCTTCGAGCGAGGTAGTGTCAATAATAGTAAACGCCGAACACCTTTCGTCCAGCTCACAAACTCCGTTTGCTTGCATTAATCATCATGATCCATCCCATTTCGTATCTCCAACGTCTTCAATGACAATCATGCTCCACCCCTCTCGGCCTTCCTTAAACTTGCGAAATAGCCTTTAGGCCACGCAGTCAAGAGCTCTCCTTCACTAGGCACTCTCCCTAGTGCTTCGCACTTTTGTATAACATTTTGCAAAATTCTGCCCAGCAATTCTTCCGTCATAGGAAAGTGCTTATCCATATCGATTTCCAACGGGTTCAGAAATGTGTCGTTGTCCGCTAAAAGTTCTTCCGCAGATGGCCTTCTATGCTGATCTCGGTTCAAGCAGTTTTTGAGTGTTCGAATCAGAGAGCTGGGAACCAAAACACCGCCCACACCGTATGCTGGATATTCGATCTCATAGCTGAAGTTTATGATCGCTTGACAGCGCTGCAGTTGGTTTTGAATGTGACCAAATGGAGCACGACCATATGTCATTTGATAAAGTATACAGCCCAAACTCCATATATCGGATGGTTTCCCGAGTTTCATGAGTTTCGGTTCACTGCGAATCCTCCCATCAGAAGCATTTGAGTCCATGAGGGATTCAGGAGACATATAGTTTGGTGTACCGATTTGTGTTTCGCGGTGGACGTTCACGGTTTCTTCTGTTTGGATCGCGTTGGCGATGCCGAAATCTATCAGCTTGAGACGGCCCTGGACGAGGACAAAGTTATGAGGTTTCAAATCAGAATGAACAATATCGTAAGCGTGAACAGCTTGGAGACACTCAAGCATCTCTTTCCAGTAGTAGCGCACAAAGTTGACGTCTAACTTGGCTTGTTCGGATTTCATGCGTAGATTTAGGATCGTATTCATATCCAATTCTCCCATCTCCATAAGCTAGGTGAAAGTTAGCTGACTTGCTCTATATAAAAAATGTAGACGATATAACCTACCACACTAAGAACTCCTCTCTCATCATTTAATTCGTAGTCATATAAGTGAATTACTCTTTCTACAGAGCCCAGCTTCTTTAGTAAGTCGATTTCACCCTTGAAACCACGTATAGCCGATTCATCTGCATCTTCCAAGGAAACACGCTTCAATGCAAATATTTTTGAGTTCTCTGCCATCACTCGGTATACTTTTGAACTACCTCCACGTCCAATAACATCCAAACGTGTAAATATTTTCCCATTGACCTTTAGCCTATTTCTTTTGGCATTGGCGTGCGATGTAGTAGCGGCACCAGCAGTACTGGTCGCAGCCTCTAAAACGGACATCTTTGGTGGTGGAGGTGCAGGTCTTCGAGGAGTATTGTGACTCCGGACAGCCAGAGGACGTCTTTCCGGAGACCCATTAGCACGTACATCGAAGCTTTCTGGCCGAGTTTGTTTTTCTGCACTATTTGCGTTGGTTAAAGGCTGTTTATTTCGCCTGAATGTTGGGGGCGCGTCGTTTTCTTGATCATAAGTTGCAGGAATACCTGGACGTGGAGCTGGTATCTTGAACACGGGCTGTTGCTTCGACGCAGAGGGAACGGAGCGAGGATCGGATTCGCGAGAACCAGATACAGTGGGGGGTGGTGGCGACCTGGAACGCAGGGCTGCATTTAAAACGTTTCTCGAGCTAGGAGGACTACCCGAAGAGGCGTAATCTCTGTACGAGGAGACTGGCGCCCGCCTAGCTACTTCCAACTCTGGTGTTGGGCTTTTATTCTGGCTTTCTTGTTCCTCATATTGCGATTCTTGACTTTGAGGTTCTTGGTTAGATCCAACTTCGTTGCTGTTTGCGTTCTCCTCCATTGGGCTTTGTTCTTCATCTGACTGAGATATCCGTGGTCGTCCTCTCCGAGCCGGGCCTCTCATGAATGTTCCAAAAACTTTGGGAACTGCACCTCTCTTGACTCTCATGGAACTTTGCAATCCTATTTCTTCGCCATACCTCGAACGACCCGCGGCAGAGGGGTTGTATCTCGATACACTTCCCTGGCTCACAGCTAGATGTGACCTTGTAACTGTTGAAGGATATTCATATGGCCCTTCATTCTCGTACTCATTTTCCTGTTGTGGTGATTCTGATCTACCAGAAGGTCTTCCGGAAGAACCAATTGAAGATCTACCAATAGATACTCGTACGGTCCTGGGTACTGGTGCGGGGGTGCTCAGGTCTAATGCGCCCCCTTCCGTTTTTAGTGCCGCTTGCTGTTCATTGTGCTTCTGAACCGCACTAGATAATGAAGGACCTCTTCGTAGCGATGTAGAGCCAGGCGTACCACTCACTCGCACAACTCTTCGCGGATAGGTAGGGCTGTTTTCACGGCTTCCAAGCGGCGATTGCTTCCCCCTGGTAGATGACCCCAAAATACCTGCACTTTCCACTCTTGTCTGTGATTTTTGAGGAGCCTCTGGTGTCATACGAGCAGCGATTGGAGTTTCAACGACTGAGGCCTCGTCATCTAGTAAAGCTTTTGTGAGGGCACTCAATTTCATCGGCATTGGAATTTCGTCGTCTGAGCTGTCGTTGAGCGAATAGTGTCGGGCTGATTCTGCATCTGGCCTGGTAGAAGACGTTCGGGTAGGAGCTGGTTTATATGCATTTCGTGAGGCAGGTCTTCGGATAGCTGCAAATTGACTCGACCCCATTGGGGTTGGTGAAGCTGTCGCCATTGAGGCGATGTGATGGAAGATAGGCAGTGAATCGAATGTCGATATTTGTGCGATATGAATCAAAAATTATGTAATCTGGCTCCAATTTATTACATCCTCTATTCAAGCAATATAATGTCAGAATCGGGGGAAGATGCGCGTAAAAGATGGCGCGTGAAGTTTTTAAAATGAGGTTGGGTATTTCTAGGTTCTTTTTTCGCGGGTGAAATTAGATTTGATTGTTTACATGGCAGGGCAACCGTAACCCGGGTAGGCAACCGGAAGATCCCGCACAATCTAGAGCTTCCTTCTGGTTTTATACACACTTGAATCACGCTTCAAGCTGTCATTTAATTCATGAAAGACAATTAGAAGCTGTAGTAAGTTGTTTTTAACACACCTGTGAAAAAGTCTCACGAGTTTTCTATTCCTACAACTATTGTTCCATCAAAGATATCCGAAACTCATCTTTACCTCTGTCCATATCCTGCGAGTAAACAGAGACACTGTCCCGGTAACAGATATACTCCACAAAATACTAACAAGGCGGGGTACACAACTTATCCTCCTATCATCATCATGCTCATTATGAATCCGGTTCACATTCTGTGCTTTGGCAATTCATTAACACATGGGTGGCCATCCAATCATCCATACGCTCTTGCATTGGAGGATACTTTTCAAACCTTCTCACCCTACATCTCGATAAAAACAGATATCCAAGGATTACCTGGAGATCAAGTTGTCAGTCCTCCTGGACACTACTTACCAAGACTAGATATCTTGTGTAAGTGGTCCTCTGTTCTAAAGTCTGGTTGTGTTTGTGACTGTGGTTATCTGAGCGGGATTGATACTGTGACTACCTAAATACCCTATATAACATTACTAACCCGTACCAGACAATGAGATCGAAGTACCTTATAACTGGATGGTCATATTAGGAGGCACTAACGATCTAACTCAAAATCAAGATGTTGACATGGTCTTCGAATATCTGATGAGAGTCTGGGATTACGCTCTCTCTCGAGGAACTCAAGTCTTGGCCTTGACCATCCCAGAATGTGGTACTTGTAGGCCAGAACTCGACCGGCGAAGAGATTATCTGAATGGTATGATTCGTGCTCATCAAGCTGAAAATTTGTGAGTGTGTACTTTGTGAGACTCTGAGGCAAATGCTGAGTTGCCATCTAGTCATGTGCTGGATCTTCATGATGCCATACCGTATTGGAGAATGCCAGAAGAGGAACGTAGACGAATCTGGACCGATGGCTTGCACTTCACAGAAGAGGGCTATGATCGGATGGGGACTTTGATTGGCGTCGAACTTCACCGACTGATGTCTGTTAGAGGATCGAAAGTTGAACAAGGGCAACACTCTTTGCTGCTCCAGAAAAGCTAGTACCCCGAGCAGTGGTCGATAGGTATACAATATCTTGACGGCGGGTGGGGCTAATGGCTTGAGTCAAAGGCTCAAATATAGTTGAAATGCACCGCTACAACTGGCAAAGATAGAAAATGTGGTATTTGTTGTGCTTTTAATGATTAAATTGATCTATTTTTCATTATTATCATAAATGTCATGGTGAACATCGTCACCTAAACTCCTCTATTGGTATGCAGTGACCACACCTAACGCCAGGCTTGTATCGTGTAATTCATTTCGGATCATCCCTATTCTCATACCACCATATTTGCAGCGACGAAGTCCTAAACACACATTAGCGGTGGCAACAGATGATATCCAATTCTACTCACCGGATAAACTAGCTGCAACTCAGAAGTCACTTTCTCAACTTCCTCGGCCAAATTTTGAACATTAGCATCCCATCTTCTCAATTCCCTCCCAACAATCCCTTCCGATCTACCGCTACCTTTCTCTCCAGTAGCTTCTCCGCCCTCGAACCAAATGACCCTCTCGACTTGATCAATCCTACCGACTAATCGACCTTGTTCAATCATGCTTGCGGTAGTTTCCTCAGCCTTGTCTCCGTCAAGATCCAATATCTCGCCAAGAGCCTCGAAACGAATATTGTTGTATAACCTCGACGCAGCTCTTAAGTTGTGCTCTACAACTGCCCTTTGCAAGACAGTGGTACCATCTGAGGTCTTTGCGAGTTGATGTAAAGCCAAACCTTCTGCAAACTTAGATACTTCTTCGGGAGACAGTAAGCGATCCAGGAACATCTTCTCCAAAATACTGAACTCGTCTAAACTAGCAGCTCGCTCATCTTTATACAATCTGCCTAAAGCACGGCTTCGAAGGGGGCCAGCAGGCGCCAGGACAGCACACTTAATGGCCATACTGAGAGTGTGCAAACGTTCTTCCTCGGCGATGACAGGCAAGAAACTAATATCCTGGTAGCCTTGAGCAGCGGCTAAGAAATTCCTCCTAGCATCGTGGATACGTGCTTGACTGAGTTGAAAGTGCAGGTTCAGATCACGGTCCTCGACTGTATATATGACGTTCTTAGCTTTGTTCAGGTATTGCTCTGCAAGCGTTGTATCATCCACCTCGAGATAGTTGCGAGTAATACGAATCCAACAACGAACTTTCTCCTCATTCGTGACTTTTCGTTGCGATGATTCCAGAACGATACCAGCTAATATTTTGGCAGCTGCAAGGTTATCTTCGTCGTCTTCGTACGCTGTGGCCATCAGCTCACGTATTTGCGCATTTTGTTCTTCGAATGAGGATGCTTGTTCACTAAGTGTCGATAAAGCATGTTGACCAACTTGAATCTTGGCTTCATTATTATTTATGGCTTTGAGTGCATCGACAAATGATACAATCACGGATCGAGTTGCAACTATGCCTAAAGCATCTGCAAATACGGCATCGAAAATGGCGATTAAGTCGCCAGGTAACTCTGCTGGTGTAGATGTAAATTGAGCGTTTGAAAGAAGGGTAATGTAGCCTTGTTGTTTTTCCTCTGAGCTTGCAATTTGCTGCATAGCTTCCGCTATCTTTTGAGATACCATGATCAATGAAGATACCTTGATTGTCTTAGCACTGTGGAATTGTGTAAGAAAACTTTCAAGTTTATATTAGTGCTCGAGGCTGAGGTTCTGATGGTTGTTAAGGAGATGGAGCTTGAGGTGGGGTAGCCGGGGAGCTTCTGGAAGGCTACTATTAAGCTCGGATATTTTATGGGCTAGACTGAACCAACGAGAGTACCTCGAGAATACCTCGCCTACCCAGGAATATCTAATCTCTACGTACACTGTATGCTGTACCAAATTCAATTTCTCATTTCTCATGTCGGAGAACACGCCGTGAAGCTTATTATACAGCCGTAGAGAGAAGTTGGTTACAGACGAGTCGCCGAGTATTGTATCAATTAACACATGCAAATTCATTTTTCAATGCCCAAATGCCGCAGCTCTGAAGATCACATCGTTACAAGTGTAGACGATATGAGACAGACAATTTTTTGCTGAAAATCAATACTCCTGGCTACTTTATGGGTCGCTCGGTAATTTACTGGAGCGGCAATCGTTAAATATTGGTGTTGGTGGAGCTTTACGTATGCTTTGATAGGAGAGACAGAGGATGTCCTGAGATACCACTGCGTTGACTGTTCGGTGCCGGCGATGGAGGGAGTGAGGGATTGAGAATGGTGACAGACCAGAAACCATCACTTTGGAATCACGAGCACCTAAAAGTCTTCAATCTCAATAACTGGTTATTTCGTAGTTGGAAGACAATTCACAATAATCTGCGCTAGAATATCAAAGGATTGACGTGAGTATGATGGAGCTAGGATTGGGAAGGAAGATGGGGCGGAGAGAGAATGACAGGACAGAAGAAGAGAATGAACGGGTGTGAGAGGGAAATAGAAGGTCGCACTGAAGTCTGAGTAGACAAAGTTCTCTGAATGAGATGGTGTTTCTTAACAGCTTCAAAATCTTCTGGTGAAGTTTGACATAGGAATTCATGTGATTTATGATATAGTTATGATCACTATACTTCCTATTCTGTACGTTACTAGGGTCTTTATGGCGAGACGCCATTTTCTGTGGAAAGCTGACCTGGAAGTTTACAAGAGGACTAGTCCACCAGTGGTCTATTTCGTCAAGGGGATACTAGACGGAAATCACAGATGTGCATGTGCCTGATTGAATGGGTGAGTATTAGGTTCCTTCAACCAACCCAATCACCGTTTATTGGGCAATGGTTCAGTAGCTAACAGGCGAGCATCCGAACCAGCGACTAAACGAAAACTTTCTAGATCGACGAAACAATATGTTATGGATTCACGCGCCACATTCTGGATTGATGTTCGCTCCGTCTTTGATGAGCTAGCTGAGTATTAGGCTTTAGTGGTTGAAGCATCTCAAGCCATGTGATACTGAGTGGTGATACAGAATGGTGGTACTGCGGGGCAGAATAGAAAAGGGAGAAAGGGGATTCGGAGGGAGAGTATGCAAAGCCACAGTGTCTCACATCATCAAAAGCCTAAAAGTCGTGTCGAACCTCCGTCTGTCTATTTCGAGTTCTTTCTCACTGTCATCCTCCAACAATCACCGTGGTCTCGATTTTAGATTCCTCTACCGATAAATCATGCAGAGAAGATGGACCATTTCTTCTAGAGCTTCCGATGGGAAATAACGACATCAACATTGCTATTAAATCTCCACTAACAGTTAACCAATCTTCTGTCATCGGCGAGGGTAGACCACTTCTCTTCGCATTGAAGCTCGGTCAGAATAATAACAAGTCCGCCGCCGACTATTTCATCATAAATGCCGTTAATGATATTTTGGGTCCGAGGAATTTTAGTCTCGAGTTGAAAGTCGTTGGCAATGAGGATGAAAGGATATCCCGATCACTGCCTTGCCCGCAATTGACGACAGGATGATGGGTCACTTAAGTGCGGCAAAGACATATATTGCAAACAATGAGCCATTGCAGTTTTTGGGGGAGATGATGAAAGAACCCCCTATTATTCTGAGAAAAAGTTTTGAGACGTTGACTAGTTTAACATTCTAAACTTGAAATTTCATTGCATTCAATATCACATTCGATAAATGCAATGATCTGAAATGATTGATATGGATAAAGTCCAACATTGTGTTTAACAAATGACACATTAAGTTTACCTAGATCGATAGTAATTCTTACATGTTGAGTGAGTATAGTAAACGAACTGAACACGCCCTAGATGATTTCTCTTGTCTACTTACTTGGGTAAACAGGCACTAGCTTATAACAGGCTTCTTCTACTCTCATGTTGATTCTATTCGATGGCGGAGTCTGAGTTGATCAGGAATATAATGCTATAGAAATGATCATGAGCTTGCTTCCCTCCATTTTCACTGCACATCGAGGGCTGAAGCCGGACCTATCAGGGTGAGAACGATAACCGTCACCCGATTTGAGTTCTGGTAGATGGATGCTATTTCATATCATTCTCTCATACAACGAAAATGAGGGTACTGCGTATTACCTATTATAAAACCTGAAAGAGACTCCTTACTGCAGTTTTATACGAGCAGTTGTTGTTCAAAATACCTTAGACTACACTACTAGATTGTTCGGAGTCTTTCTCTATACTCCGTTCCCATATATAATTGTCTTTATTTCATCGCAGTATATTTCCCCTTCCCGTTCCCCATTCGCTGCTCTGAAACATAAGAAAGCATTCCTTTACCTGTCCTGGTAGATTTGACGTGCAGTAGTACCGTTGCTAAGGAAGTGTAGCATGAAGGCCTGATCTGATTGGCTGTAGATTAATATAAACAAACAATCCTGATTAATAAAAATGTTCCCCTCATAGTCATAGCCTTGTTAAATTCCCCTGAATCTTCAAGACCCTTACCCACCCACCTATGTATGTATATCTTGTCTTTACAAGTACGGAGTATAACACATATGAATGAAAGAGTAATAAATAACAATATATATGTACCTATACACCGAGTATTAATGTTTGTATGGAAAAATTGTTATTATTAGGCGAAACTGTATTCACCAAAATAAAATAAAGCGACGCGGCAACAATAATTATAACAGAAGTCGCGAACTTGTAAACATACAACCATCCAACTATCCATCCATCTATCTTCCTTCCTTCCTTTTCCTCCTCTCCTCTTCCACAAAATCTCCCCTCCTCATATCCATAAACTACCAACAACAATACGTTACCGAATTTCATTGAAGTTCACGTAATCTGAGACACCTCCATCTCTCATAGTCGACCACAACTTTCTTCTTCGCATCAACCTGCATCTGTTGTGTATTTCATCAGAAACCATCGCAATTTCAAAAAAAAAATGTCACTACAATCTGCTTATAAGCAGTTTCTAGCTTCCCCAAACCCCTCCTTGCTCGCAGCTGATGCTTCCCTTCATTTCATTACAACTCTAGTCACTGTTCATGGAGCTTCTAATGTTGTCAAGCATTTAAATGGACAGAACCATCAACTCGAGAAGAAAGAGGAAACCTTCCTAAATACTGTTGAAGGATACTCCTCCATCGCCGCAGAAATCCACACAACCATTGAATTCAAGACCTCGGGAGGATCCTATCTACCTGGACTGGATGACAACTTTCTCGCTGACCGCACAGTCACCTTTCCAATCGTAAGTCTGGTACTGTATGTTTACAATATGCCCGCATGCTAATAATGGCAGATCCATATCGTAAGTTTCGATGGCAACGGAAAAATCCAACAAATTCGACAAAACTGGGACCAGGGATCACTTCTTAAATTGATTGATGTTATCGGAAAGACTGGACGAAACTGGCCAATCCGGGATGGAAAGGATCAAATAAAGCTTATCGCATCAAGCATCAAAAATACTGGTACGTTAGATGCTTCTTCGAACGTGGATCCGCTCGCTCGCGCCAGAGGTAACTCCAATAATGTGTTGCGCGACCCGCACGCAAGCCTTTCCTTGTTTACTCCCCGTGAGGATATTGGATCCAAGTCCCGTCCGGCCGAAGTACCAGCCAGTGTATCCGCAAGGCCAGCACCTCGGGACTATGATGATCTTTTTGTTAACAAGAATTCCTCGACTGTAGACACTGTCCTTTCTCCAAAAGCAGGCGCTTCCAAGAAATTCGCACCATCTCGACTATTCGATGCCGATGAGAATGAAAACACCCCAGATAGCCCCATTCGCGAGAAGTCGAAGGACCCCATGTACCGCCCAAATCCAGCTAGGTATGAACACTTCGATATCACCGATGGCCCCGAGGAAGAGGAATCCATTCGACCGCCAACTGGCAAGGGTGGCAAGGGTCAACATCAAAGTCAATGGGGATTTGATGATTTCCAAACACCGCAAAAGGTTGTTCCTACTAAAGTTCTTCGCGCAGCTGAAGTTCGCCATTGGAGTAACAGTGATGATGAAGTCTTAGATAGTCCAGTCAAATTCAAGAAAGCCGAAAAACCTCGCAAGGATGCTCAGACACATTTTGAGTTCCAAGACGATGCCACCCCTCAAAAAGATCGTCGTATCGTTGGAAACCCTCGTGGGCAAGGTCACAATAATGGACTTGGGCTCTACAAAGACATTCTATTTGGTGAGAATGGAGGTGACACGCCAGTCTCAAAGAAACATACTACAGGTCTTGCAAATGCCAAGGACAGAACCAAGGATTATGATCATTTTAGCATGGCTGATGAATCGCCAGTAACTGGACAGGCTCCTACTCATATGGCAGGAGATAGGGCCAAGGCTGTGAAGATGATGGATGCTAACTGGGATACATACGATGAATCACCTGTTGAGAAGAACGCCAGAAAAGAGAACGACCCTTCTTCACCAAGTCGCTCCAACGCTACCAAGGAGCCATTGTCTGAAATCAACACGGCTTCTAAGCGCAACCAGCAAAATACTGGTATCAAGACAATGGGTGACGGAATGGGTGGCAGCAAAGGTGCAGGCAGAAGATGGGGTTTTGGAGATGATTCTGATGGAGAGGAAGCCGGTGGTCTCAACGGTGTAGGAAGCAAATTCCGCAATGGTCGCCCTGGCAAAGCCCAAAATCAAAAGGCTACTGGTGGTGATTTCTGGGATTTCTAGGCCATAAAATTCGAAACAGGATTGCGTTGCTACTGGCTTGTTAAGCACGTATTATGAGAGATGAGACTCATGATCAGACAATATTGGCTTCGATTTTATGTACGCTTTTTAATGCGGTAGAATTAGGTGTTGACAAGGTGTTTTCAATGGATCATGGGTCACTACACGATTGAGATGATCTGTCTGTCTGATTTCGTTTTTTTAACGGGTTCTTGAGTGTGTTATCTTCTACTTTGAGGGAATAGGGATTGGTTTATTCGTGTCTCTTCGCAGATGCGCATGTGGGTCAGTGTAGTGGAGGAGTTGAGGGGATCCGCCGAGTGTATTCTTTTGGCAGCTAGTTTTATTCCGAAGATATCAAAAATGCAAGGAATTATTTTATCGATTTTACGATGGCATTCTGATTTCGAGGTGATTGTGTCGGCTGCCTATGACGTAGGTCTGCAATCTCCCATTGTGTGGCGTGCCAAACCAGTTGAGCAAAATGAAGATAATACAA
This sequence comes from Botrytis byssoidea, assembly GCF_014898295.1. Classification (NCBI taxonomy): domain Eukaryota; kingdom Fungi; phylum Ascomycota; class Leotiomycetes; order Helotiales; family Sclerotiniaceae; genus Botrytis; species Botrytis byssoidea. The sequence goes on along the minus strand of NW_024065852.1, from coordinate 880,403 downwards.
TGGTGAAAATTAAGCTAATTCATTACTTTTAAGCTCCCTAGGTACGAGGTAACTATTTACCCGACCTAACCTAAGTATCTTCCCTCTATCGTCTATCATGCCAGGCAAATGCCGCCAGTGCAAATTCTAAAATCATCTCATACATGCATCCATCTATCGTGAATTTACCCGTCTGTAGGATTTTCTCCTGACAAAAACCCTCTAATCGTTCCTCGCTATCTATGCTCGACGCTCGCTTGCTCGTAATCAAATACCGTCTCCCTTCTATATGCTATGCACGCTCCCGCTAAATATCATGAATCCCACTCTTTTTTCTCCTCTCCTTTCCTCTCCTTTCTATATACTATACACAATCTCTCTCTCTTCTCCTCGCCTCGAAGCGAATCTAAATCCCTGTAAAAGCCCGTCTAGGCGGACCCCCAATCTTCCCCACGGACGGCAACTCCCCCCTCTCCCTCTGACCATCACTCTGCACCGCCTGCGAACTCACCACGCCCGAGCGCGGATCAATTCTCCCCCCTGGACTCGGATTCGCCGTCGAATAGCCCGATGTTTCGGGGATATCTCTCAATTCACTACTGTGGATATCTCCCCCCTGGGAATGCAACCCCGCCTCCAACTCATCCAAACTCGTCCCATCTTGATCTACCGGACCGCCACCCCCCGAAAACTTCCCTCTACCGCGCGAGAAAAATCGATTGCGATGCGTGCGCGTGCTATTGGCCGACGTCACCTTTGCGAGTTGCGAGTCGCGGGATTCCCGCGTCGATTGGCGCGCGAGACTCTCCTCGCGGTCTCGCGATTGTCCTTCCCGGGAGTGGCCTTCGCGACTGGAGCGCGAGTGTGGGCCTGAAGAGGGAGAGGTGAAGGTTACGTCGGGGATGCGCACGCGCGGTTTCTCGTCGAAGACGTCGCCGAGGTCCATGCCGGAGGACATGCCTTGCATGCCGAGGGAGAAGTCGATGCGTTTGTTCATTGCGGAGAGGGATTCACCGCGGCGACGGGCGTTGGATTGGGAGCCTGAAGTGCGGCGGCGGAGGATGGAGGGGTGTGTGTTTACGCCTGGGGCGTGCTGAGCTCCGGTTTGAGGTTCGTATTCGCCCATGTGTGGGTTATCGCGGGCGAGAGAGCCAGAACGGGGACCGGGTCCAGATCCTAAATCTGAGGAGTCGGGGTTGGGGTTGTAGGGAGGTGGATAGGCGCCATTGAGGAAAACGGGGTTTTCTTGAGTGAAACCTGCGAGACGTTGGCGTGGACCTTGGATTCCTATATCTTCCATTGCGCAAATCATGGCGATGATGAATTTGTTGCGACGTTGGAGACGCAACAACTCGTTTTGCCAACTGGACTTGTAGAAGAAGACGACGTTAAAGGTGATGGAGTAGTTTTCGTAGATGGTTGTTACTTCGGTGATGATCTTGCCTTGGTATTCGCGCTTTTCGGATTTAACAAACTTGACGAGTTCTTCGCGAAGTTGCTCGAGTTGTTCGATGGACGTGCCGAATTTGACTGTGATAGGAACAGCTTCGGCGAGACCTCCTGAACGACGCTGATTCAGGATAAAAAGGGTGTTGAGATAACTGTTTGGGGCTTGTACAACATGACCTTCCATCTTTTTGAATTCGGTGAAGAGGAGCGAAATTTCCTTCACGAAATAATCATCTCCTTGTAACTTAGATCCAGTGTTTCCGTAAATCGTAACTCGGTCACCAACATCGAAAGGATGCTTGACGAAAACGAAGATGATCGATTGCAGAAACTCTTGAGCAGTTGCGGTGAACAACCAAGAAAGAGCCAAGACAGACGAACCAGCTGACGTTAAGACACCAGATGCAGAAGTAGAAATGAGAGAGATGAATACCAAAATGGTAATGACTACAACGATGAACAACAGTATATCATCGAGTTTGCTGACCACCGAGTCCAGATCCTTGAGCGAGGCAGTGATTGCTTTTCGTTCTCGTCCAATTTCAACACAAACGGTTTCGAGTTCCTCCATCGAGATATCACCGTTTAAATCTTTATCAAACATGGTGAATGCTGCCTCGGCCTCTTCTTCGTTATCGAAAGCTAGTGTTAGATCCTCCGCCAGAATGGTTTCCATGTTGTCGTGCACAAAGGTTCGGTAAAGTCTACGAGCAAGTACTTGAGATCCGGTTGTGGTGTTAAGAAGTTGAAGAATGCTAGAATATAAAATTAGCATCGTAAGGAGTCTATAGCCATGAGAATTCTTACACTTGATGTGGATGAGTACTTGATGTGACAGCTCTTCCCGTAAAGTCTCCAGCTACCTTACCAGCGACATCACCAACCTTGGTAAAGACATTCTTCGCATTTTTCTGAGCCTTGTTGACATAAGCCATTGGAGTACGAGCCCCCGATTTAACACCTGCGTTTCCACTACGGTCCTCGAAATCCTCATCTTTCTCAAGAATCTTTTCCTTGGAATATTTGTATAACTTGACTAGACTCTGGATTTGAAATTTGTTGATCTCGATTCTATCGGCATATGTTCGCAAGTGAAAACTAATGGCAATGAGTTGAATGATGATCTTCTCGACAAAGTTCAAGGTGGCTCCGACAAGTACAGATACAATGATCTTGTTGCAGGTATTTTCCCAGCTGCGAGTACCCTTGTTTCCATCAAGATGATGGTTCTTCATGGTTGGGAGAAAGGAGATTTCAACAGCCAGCCACCAAAAGAACAGAGTTGCTGGCACCTCTAGTGACTTCCCTAAATCCCTCCATTTCTTGTTATTATTGGTGAATAAGCTAGAAACAAGACCCATTGGATAAGGAATGCATTTGGCAATAATCTATTCAGGGGTAATTAGCGAGGTTTTGATTTGCAAAGGATCTCTCGATCACTCACTCTTGCAAGCCATAATGTCAACCAAACAATTTCTAGCCAGATACCAAACCAGAAAAGCTTAACACCTCCGACCGTGGCCCTTTTGAAAAGAAAGAGTCCAAACAAGACGGGAATCAAAAGTAGCAACGTCAACGGCGTGATATAGACGAAATATCGAACCAAGACGCTAGAGCCGTGAACCTTCTTGAAGAACTTTGCAAGTGCTGTGGCCGGATGTGCTGGTGGTCTATATATTTTAGTCTTCTCGTGTATAGGGGTAGTGTCAACGTCGAAATCATCAATGGGTTCTCTATTAGGCCCCCTAGATCTCGACCTCATTGATCTACCCATACTGCTGCCATCACCCTTTTCTTCATTCGATATCACACGTTCTACTCGAAGCATCTCAAGGTCATCGTCAAGTCGCCGTGACTGCTCTCTCTGTGCAGCGGCAGATAAAGGCGACTGATCTCTTTTGCTCAGGTATTCCGGGTCATGGGAAAAACTCGTGGCAACCCTCAAGTGATTGCTGTCGACGTGTTGATCTTGGTGGTTGTGATGGTCATGATGGTCATGATGATATTCGTATGGATGTTCATCTCCCAAAGTTCCATCTTCATCAGACGAGCGACGTTCCTGGCGAAAAGGTTCCTGGTGGTGAGTATGGTGAGGGTCAGCTGGAAATGCAGGGAACGAGAACTGTTCCTTTTCTTGAATTGGCGTCGACATGATGTCGGGATTGTAATTTGAAGTTGATCGAACGTTGAACAGATTTCCCAAAAGTTCGTATTACGGGGTAGATCAGTTTACCAAACTGGGCCCAGGATCAACCCCACGATCTCATCGAAGATAAGGGGATTCGATCAATAACAGATCTGTGAGGGAGGGGTCTTGACGTGAAAAGGGTGACTCGAATCTACGGATTGAAATCTCCGTAGGTAGATTAGATGGAGTCGAGAGAGTCGAGAGAGTCGAAAGTGATCCGAGACGTTTTGTCCCCAGGTCGATCTGATCAAATTTGGTTGAAGATCGTACGTTCTCGACGCGGCGATAGGAAGGGATGAAGAATATATGGGGAATTGAAAAAGAAATGGGAAAGTATATACGAAGGAGGAAGAAGAGAGAAACAAGAAAAAGGGGACCAGAGCGAAAGTGACGAGATGATGATGATGATGATGATGATGATGATGATGACGATGGAAGTGAGCGTGAAACTGACAATGACAGTGGAGAAGAGAGGTGGAGGATGTACGAAGTAACGAATGGAGGAGGGAAAGGGAGGGACGGGAAGGGAAGGGAAGGGAAGGGAAGGGATTGAATGATTAAGTAATTAAATGTGAAGATGAATGTGAAAATGGATATGAAAATGAAAAAGGATATGGATATGGATATGGACAGGAATAGGAATAGGAAGCGAAATAGAAATAGAAACACGAGTAGCAAATCGAAATATTATGATTTGATTTGCCTTTAAACATACATAGCATAGTACGAGTACATACAAAGTAAAGTAGTATCTATCTATCTATCTCTCTCCCCTACCTATCTTCATAACTACCTACCCTACCTACCCTACCTACTCTACCTTTGATAGGAAGATCTAATCACAAACCCAGATTCCACCATCTACTCAATCGGGGCGTTTCCATAAATATCCAATTCTGCCTTCTCTTGATTGGTTCTAAGGGAGGTCCCGAGTCCCGAATCCAGTGAAGGTTTTTTCTTTCTTTTTTTTCTTTTCTTTCGTTTCTTTCGTTTCTTTTCTTTTCTTTTGCCCGTTCGTCTCCTTCTTGGCGGAGGAGGTCGGGTTCTGTAATCACTACTACGTCATATGCACCGGATACTAGGGATGTGCTAGGTATGCGCATACTAGGTAAGGTAACCTTACTCAGATAGGTTTAGTGGCTCGGTGGGTTGTCCCAAATGCTGAGAGAATAAATGAATGTGTTTGACTGCTGGGTGTTTACCAGGAGAGTCGTGGTATCACCAGTATATAGGATCATGGTATCATATATTATATCAAGAGTCAGTTACATTCGATTTTTCAAATTGGTATTAACCTCAACCCAGTCTCACTCTAGTCTCACTACACACACCCCAAGTAGGAGAAGATGTCCATTCCCTAGATACCTATTCACCCATTCACCCATTCACCCATTCAAAGTCCATGGTGTTTTTGGCAGAGACCCCTAATTCCAACACACTATGATCATTATCCTTTCCCAACACAATGCAACACAATGCAACACAATGAATCATGATAGGTAGAGACGCGACAAGGCATAGAGTCATTAGAAGCCCGTCCCAAATCCCTCGAGCCTTGGCAGTGAGGGAACGTCCAGTTAAAGTCCATTCTAGATTCTAGATCCATTTAACGTATCCAGGGCCGAATAGTAAATGATCAAATGTTTCATTGAAATCCCTGGTCACCGTGATTCGTTCGTACCTTGATTCCTTATCTCGCACCCCCTGGATTTCCTAGTAGAGGAAAGACGTGTAAGGAAAAGAGATAAGCAACGAGATAACTTGCAAGTTACAAGTACAGTAACCTTCGCACAAGTCAAATTATTAACTTTCACCCAAAGTGTGATAGATAGATAGATAGATAGATAGATAGATAGATAGATACTATACCAATAATAAGCCCATATATCAATCAACCAATCAATCAACAAAATCTTTCATTCATTCACTCATTCACTCATTCACTCATTCACTCATTCACTCATTCACTCATTCACTCATTCACTCATTCACTCATCCACTCATGCAAACAACCTTCCCTGAATAAATAAAAAACCTTGGACCACTAGATTGAAGATCGCACACCAAAGTCCTTCCAGCAAAAGCCATCAATGCATGCCCAGTCACCTAATCTTCTAGTCCCAGCCGTGGCTTAAGCCAAGCGAGCATGTGAACGTTTGTCCGACCGACCGGTCGGTCCGGTACATGCGATACGAATTGATTATCTTGTACATACTGCAAGGCGATTTGATTATACCATTTTGGTTGAATTCTCTCTTGTCTCCCCTCTCGCAACTTCATCATCTAATGCTCTCTCTGCTCCGTACACCGTACCATACCATCCAACTTCCAACTCAACAATACAATACCCTCATCATACACTCCACTCCACTCCATCCATTCCCTACACCTCCCTCTCAAATTCCAACCTCCCAAACGTCCCTTCTCAAGTTCTCACCCATCCCCCAAAGTTGGGGGATCGATCGAAAGCCCTTCCTTCTCTTCTCGACCCGTATTAATTTGTCGATCAGTGCGTTGGCTTGCAGGCGGACTATTCGGAGAGGGTCACAAACTCCACTTTTTTATTTCCACTTCAGAGATTCTTCATTTACGTCTTGATTATATAATGCGATATCGATAATTCGAGACCGTGATGGAGGTGGAGTGGAGTGGAGGGATCTACTAGCCATTATTGATTCAAATGACTTGCTATCTCCCCCCAAAAATGCACAAGCTTAAGACTGCGAAGCATGCATGCACGCATACATTCCAAGTATGATCATGGACAGGCGAGACAGGTAACTACAATGTCAATTCTGCAGTGGCCGTAGATTCTACTTATAAAACCTCACTCAATATCAATCATTTTTACATGGGGACTCATCAGAGCGCTAAATCATTCCGTCTATCATTGCAGTTTGACGAATCAGTTATCTATGCCTCAAAAATGCTATGTATGTGCTCCCAGACTTCCTTAAACGCCTTCTGGCCGTAGCCAGTCAGTAAAAGCTTCATCATAATTGAATCCGCTTCGCGAATTTCTAAGACGCTCCTGTCAGACCCATCTACACATCCTCTAAACCCATTTTTGCACGGCTGTACCGCCTCTCTTAAATTCAGGCATTTCACCCAAGACTTGACTCTTCTCGGTATGCTCTTTGTTTGGGAAAGTGGTTGCAAGTACCCAAGCTCGCCCATTGCTATCGGCATTTGCTCTTGCAATGAAGTCATATACATCGCCTACAGTTTGCGTAGTGTTGAATCGAGCTGGAAGACGAGTTCCATTTGCCAACTGAAGTCTAAGGGTGAGTGTTGGTTGTGATTCATCGACTTGAACTTCTGGGGTTGCTGTCAAGGCGGTAGTAGTTGCAGGCGCTGGGGCGGATGCCGGTGGAGTGCTGGAGCCGCCCGGTGTAGGGCTGCCAAGTCTCTGGCCTGAGCCTCCAAAAGGCTTGTAGACCTTGGGGGGAGCTTTGTAAGGTCCATCATGTTTGTGCAATTGAACATCAACTGGTTGGAGATGCCTGACATTCATCAAGTGCAGAGGAGCACGACCACTCTGTATTGCCTGGAGGTCTTGCGCGTTTGCCGGGTCATCGAATCGACGAAGTGGCCCATCTTCAACACTGAAACCATCCTCCCAAAGGTGTAGAATTCTAGTCACAAGCTCGGAAGAAGCTGCAGGAGGATGAGGGTCGGGAACTACTTGAGAAGGAGCATCATCGCCGCCGAGAGTTTGGCCACTGCCACGGAATCGAGATGGTGCGGCTGCGGCTGGCGCCGATGGCTCTCCAGTCTCCCTTGAAGAATTTCTGTAATTTTAAGTAAGGATGTAGTCTACAGATCTTTGAGAAGGGAAACCCACGCTTTAGCTTGCTTAAGAATATCACCAACAATCTTTCTCGCATCAGGTTTTCTCGAGGGATCTTGGACAGCTAATCCTGACTTTTCACCGCCAGCGAACAAGTCTCTTGGTTGTTCATCTGGCTCATAATCTGGATCACTGTCATCGGCATCGTTCATACGATCCCCCTGGCTCGAAGATCCTTGATTTAGAGAGCCAAGAGTTGCGATGCCCCCACGTCCTCCAGCTCTCCCGGCTGTGGTAGCTGGTTTTGCAGGTTTCTTGCCATTATCGGGAGCGGGTCTGCCATCGAGTGTTCGGGGTCCAGTATACGGCGAGGGAGTTTCAGTTTGATCGCTGCTACCGACTGTTTCTGAGGCTCCTGTATTTCCTTCTTCTTGGGCCGTGAAGAATTCTGTCATAGCTGATGCATAGTCCCATTGATTTGCGGAGAGAAATTGTTCAGCCTAAATTGTGAGAAGATAAAGAGAGTCAGCGACATGAGATTAATCCTGATGGTCAAAAATATGATGATTTTGGAGTGTTTTTCCTGCGTCTATGATCATACCTCTGATGGGGAAGCATTGGTGATTGCGCAAAATTGAGAGATCAACTCATCATGATTACCGGTGTCTGCCATGATTGTTTTGTAGTATTGAAGGTGGTGGTCTTTGAGATAGGTAATTGACTAAATTGTAGACTGGTTTTGAAGAATGTTCAAGATTTCTTGTGAAAGTATAAAATATTTTGTAGCTTGACGGTGAAATGTTATAGAAAGAAACAAACCAACGAGGCAGTTTGGGATGACGTCCTTTTTTGGCGGGGCTGAATCCTTCCACATTTATAAGAAAAATCGTCAAAGCTTCGGTCGGCATTGGATTATCATGCTCCGTGATACCAAAATTAACGTAGGAAGCAACGACATTGTCAAGTCCCCGGATTCTTCAGCACATCAGACACATCAATACCTACAATTAAGAGATCTCACGGAAGACAATTTATTGTGCTACTTGAAGTGATACAATTCATTTCAAAAAATGTCTTCAGAAGAGCAGCTCAACACTCTTGTTGAATCCGGGATAACGATGCCCTCCGACTCAGAGCAATATTCTCGCAATGAAGATGAAACTTCTCCTTCACCACCTTCATCAGACTCTCCACAGATGATTCTTTACTCTCCACCTACAATTTGGGGACTACTTCGAGGTGCTGCTATCAATCTTGTCTTACCATTTGTGAATGGACTTATGCTGGGATTTGGAGAGCTATTCGCCCATGAAGCTGCATTCAGGTTGGGATGGAGCAGTACAAAGGTAAGACTGTTTTATTCTTCTTCTTTTTTTGAGTTCAAAAGTACGCAATATATGCTGTGTTCTTCGCATTGAAAAGACCGTGTATCATCTCGTTGCATTCGAAGGTTTGTGCTAATTACTTTATTTACATAGGTTTTCCCTCTCACACGAAGATCTGTAGGACCAGGGATTGAAGTCAGAGATAGTCCAATTGAACGCAAGAGCAGAGAAGGCAACTTGGACGACTTGACAAGTTTGGAATGAAGGAAAGATCACATAAAACGTATACAAGATAATGGCGTTTGAGAGTTATGGTCAACTCTTTTCTGGAAAGAAGAGCAAACAGGGCATAGAGAGCATTTCAACATCGGGACATGCAGCAAACTCAAGCAAATTTAGCAGAGCTACTGAGGAGATCTAACAACACATAGATGTGATTGTTGCCGGTTCATGGAAAACGTTCAAGGCTGATCGTACACCAATCAATCCGTAGCCCATATCATAACGTGCCACAAACTCATAAATTTACTACGCAGATGTATCACTTCATGTACAGCAAGCCCAAATCTAACATTCTACGAGTGAATATCTAAACGTTTGATTTTTTAGATCATTACTATGGCTCGTGAGTGTGGTTGTTGTACCTACCTAGAATAGGTACCCTAGGGCAGTGATAAACTAACCAGGAATGCACTAAAATGTTATCCATTTTATGCAGATAGTTATGCGAGTCGCGATCAATAATTTTTGCGATACTCAATCTTCGACTGGCGAGGGGAAGAGATAGCCATCACCATCCACATATAATAAAATGATACCTAGCAGAGGGTTAAGGTGTTCGAACCAGGCGGTGGCCCTAGGTAGACGGCGGATTGAATCATATGGAATTAGACAGGTATTTGCTTTTCTTATAGCAGGACTAAGCACAAATGGAACGTTACTGATTTCTACAAGTTCTCTTCAAATGTACATCGACCCATTAGAAATAATACACATCTTTCGAATAAAGGCAACAGCACATTGTTTTCACAGTCAATTACTCGATCGTCCCTCTCAAAATCCAATACCTTGCTTCGAAATGCCACATCCATACGTTTCGCATCAACCACACCCTCCGCCATACCTCCTGTGAATTCCCCAATCCCCTCCGTCGAAACCTCCACACCCGAGTTTAGACCTACCCCGCTCGATGTCACCCCGGATATCAATGCTGATATTCTTTCCGCACCCGAACACATTGGTTACCTCCACTCTCTTGGTCTCGACTATGGATGGGGTCCTACAGCTGTCATGGAATGGATGCTGGAGCATATCCACGTCCTTGCCGGAACTCCCTGGTGGGTATCTATCGGTCTTGCGGCTGCCGCATGGAGAATCATCTTGATCAAGCCCTTTCTCGATGCCGCAGAGAATGCATCTCGAATGGCTGCAATCAAAGAGTTTACCGCTCCCGTCCAGGCTGAGATGATGGAGGCGAAAAAGAAGGGGGACACAGCGGAGATGATGTTGCATAGAGCAGAATTACAGCGCATATATAAGCGCGCGGGAATTTCGATGTGGAAAAGTTTTGTGCCAGCAGTACAGATTTTCATTGGATACGGAACGTGGAAATTGTTGAGGCAGATGTCTGACGTACCTGTTCCGGGGCTCTTGGACGGAGGAATTTTGTGGTTCTACAATTTAAGCATCCCAGATCCTTATTTCTTGTTGCCATTGGCTACAAGTGGAATCTTGCATTTCGTTTTGAAGGTTAGTTCAGGTTTTCATATTCTATTCTGCTGGTTTCCACCCACTCGAACGCTGCCCATGAAGAATTGACGAGCTAATTGGGACCATAACAGAAAGGTGGAGAAACCGGTGTCAGTACTCTCACACCCGGAATGGTGACTGCGATGCAATGGGGCATGCCTCTCCTCTCGATGGTCTTCACATCATTTATGCCCGCTGCTGTTCAATTGTCGTTCTTGGTGTCTTCCTCGTTCTCCTTTGGCCAAGCCACGCTTTTCCGCAACCGTAAGTTCCGATCCTGGGCGAATATGACTCCTATCCCAACCCAGAACCTATCAACACCCCAAAGTACCCTCAGAATGAGAGAAGTTCCAGGATCTGGGGGAGAGGCTACTCCCGCAAAAAGATTCTCGTTAGATGGCAGTTTGGGAAATGTAATGGACGGGTTCCAGAGCGCCAAGAAAGGTGTCGTTGATATGGCAAAAGAAAGAAGAGCAAAGTCAGATGATGCATCAGCAAAGGCTAGAGCTGCTGCTTATGAGGAGAGGAGAAAGAGAGAGATTGCAGAAGAACAAAATGCGAGAAGGAGAGAAGAAAGAGAAAGAAGACAAATGGAGAAATCGGGGGGAAGAAAGAGGGGTAGAAGAGGATGAACAAGCACAGGATACCGGGCCATGTTGATCAACTTTTAGATCGTGGTGGGTAAACTTCACCAGTGTGATGATGAATGCGTCAATGTAAATTATGTTACAAAATGTTTGCAAATTGATTGGACTGGGGGGTTTCTCTGCTGATGCCACAGCATTTGTATCTATGTATCAAAATGGCAGCAACTAAAGGATAGCAAAGTGGTACAGGTTAGTCTTGAACTTGTATGTACATCAGAAATCTACGCATATCAGATTTCTAGAACACGGTCTAAGTCTAGTTCGAGTGTGGCGTTTGCCGTCGATCAATTATCTTGCGATAGATACTGTTGATAGTTTGTTGTGACAAGACGGGACATAATATGTCTCTGAACACGCGTGGATAAAATACATACGTGAATCGGAGAACAAAGTAAGGCACTTTCCCAAGGGCCTACAGCATAAACTTCCTACTCATGATGACCTCGGATCTGATGATTTGGAGTTGCCCGCATGAGGTAGATAAAACTTGTGAAATTGTGCTGAATAGAAGATACAAGGGTAATATTCTTCTTTTCAAAACTCGAAGAGTAAGATTTGGATGAGTATTATATGGCTGGGAAGCTAGATGAGAAATAGGGGCTGGAGGGAGACGGTAGATTCACTCAGAAGGTAGGGCGAAGAGCAGGCAGGGTGAAGAGAAGAGGTGATAAAGAGTAGAGGATTATTGCGTCTCGAGGAAGGACTAGCAGTAGCGCATCAACAATACGAGCACCATCCTCGCTCTATCAGACGATTCTCCAAGTACAAATCTGACTTTGAATATCTATCTCTTACCCGTAGGAACTTACTATTCTTGTCTGCAACTTGAACATCCGAAGCGAGACTATGTTTGCTTTGAATTTCCAAGTGATGATTCGGATACGGAAGAGGTTCCGCTAGAGATATCACATATATTTGCACTCTAGATCTTGACTGGAATCGTTTCTGGCCCTTCTGATATGTAAGTACTAGTTTCAAGTAAGTAGTTTGCTGGAGCTCACATTGGCTCTATTTGCGTAGTGTTAGATGGGGTCTTTGTGCTTGAGATAAGGGGCAATGGAGTTGTGGCTCTTTAAGATAACATTGAGTAATGGTATGGTTCAACCGTACTTATTTGTGTTTATCTATATTTTATGGGTGACATGTGAATAGTCTGTTTCATTCACCAGCTGTATCCATAATCTTCAGTTTGATGGAACAGCATGTGAAGAAGGTTGGCTTGAGATTCTCGTGTGTCTTTGGGTCAGTAAAGTAAAGCGAAACAATTCTTAGTCTAATCCTCACTTTTTCGCCAGAGCCTAAAGAGACGGGGTAACCTGAATGTGAGGCGAAACTGAGATTTTCTGAAAATGAACTTCCAATTCCGCATTGGTTTGATGGGGGTGTGAACATTGACAAGATATCTATAATCGTGGGTTTTAAGGTCTCAGGGGAGCGTAAACGAAAGGACATGTAAGTAGAATCGAAATAAGGATGCAGGATGCGGAACCAACAACACACTTGATGGTAAAATTTACATTACATGACTTGATATCGATAAAATCTTGATCACGGCTGGAAGAATAACTTCATGATCGAGGCAAGCTTCTTGGTTGTAAGCTTACCATGTTGTAAATGACATAAATCGCAGATCGCTGTCTACCCATCATTCGTTTTCGGCAATTCAAATCTCTCATCTACGTTCACATCCTACTCCATCCAATATTCTCCTCCTTTTCAGCGGATCTCCATGTTCATTGTACTGCAATCTCGATAATATCCACTCGAAGAAAGATGGAACAAGTACTTTAATCAATGGTAAAATTCCGCGGAAGGGGCGCACTCCGTGTGAGAGACTACGTGAAAGTTCCAAGATTCAACACACACTCTATGTGTAGTCTCTTAACCGTGGCCGAGCTAATAAGCTCTTGAAGGTATAGCCTCCAGAGAGCACGTGGACATATCTTTTGCTTCACCTTCCCATCCATATCATCTAATAGATTACGAAGTTTGCATGATTGTATAGCGTCCCAACTTGAAGTTCATCCGTCTAAAGAGCAAAGTATCAATGCTGCAGTGACATACCATAATTTGCACGACGAACTCAATAATTCGATAGTATCAAAGCTAAATTACCAGACGATAGCTGGAAAGATCTGGATCTGGATATTGTGACGGTAGTCTTCATCTTTCGAGTGCCTGGGGTCGTTATGTGATATCATTCACAGCTCTGGCATGAATTCCAGAAATAATACATATTGTGATATGATCTGACAGTGTACTTTTCTTTCAAAGTAGATATTACTGTAAATCTCCAGCCACCTCGAACTGTTCTTTGTGGGGGAGAACTAGCGCCATGACAGTATGATTTTCGGCTCTGTCTTTCAGGGGCATCAATTGTGTAACGCAGGGCATGAGGGAATAGTGGGGATGAAGTGAAGGTATTTCTCCATCCTTGTTTCAACTAGTGTTTGCATTGCAGATGCAGAGCACATACCCTAATCATTCGCGATTGCATTTCCAAGGAGGAGCGGTGTCTATAATTGACGCAAGAGCATCAATTTCTAATATTGATAGCTGACTGATATGGGAAATTGCCATCTAAGGGACTAGATGTGCAGCTCAAGCCTCATGAATATCCACCAACGACGGGACTCTTGTTGACGAAGGGGTCAAGAAGCCTGCCAAGAATTGTGCTTCCCGATAGAAGGGTCCCAAGCTACTAGAAGGAATCCACTTGCACCCTGGGCCTGATAGTGTGAAGGTACAAGGTCATAATTGAATACTACATCTATATGTGTACAACAATGACTTATACCACTCATGGAGAGAGACCTGAGCTGACCCTTGAATTTTTAGCATTGGATATTTGGAATGAGAGGCTTGAACATTTCTGCACTTCCTCTGTTGAAGTCCGCAACGTCCGATAGACCAATTTCCTAATCATTCCTTAACGGCAGGTCTGAATTATGCGAATCCAAAAATGGCATAGATCTCCTACGACCTACCCAATGGGTATCAAGGTACTGTGAAGGACGAGTCTTTAATAACTTGGGAGATGCTAGGCGAACGCCGTCCGCATTTCCGGTATGGAAATATAGCAAGATTGACATTGAAGGGCCGTTGCCACGAGGTCGGGAACTTAATGCTTGTATATGCAAAGAGAGAAAACTATATTTTGATTTCCATTCTGGTGGAGTTTGATGGCAGCTTCTTAGTGGATAAGGGGAGGTGGGGCTAATTGGCTCTGCTAGTTATCATTCATCAAAAGGGGGGGCGGCCCCAAGCCGTATCAAGACACATCCGGCGTCTGCTAAGTCTCAAGTAGACGTAGTACAGACCAGTGCATTGAGGTGCTTTTCTAGAAGCTCTGCGATTGAAGGTCAATCGAACTCTCATGGTATATGTTGCCAAAATCTCCGAACTCACAGGACGCGTATTGAAGTCCCCGCGAGCCGTGTCGTGGAAGCTTTCTCTCGGTGCTTTTGCAAAGAGCGAAGATATCTGATTGTAGCACATATAGAGTGGCACCCAGGGGATATATCCCATGTATCCAACAGTTGGTTACACAATCTTCAAAACTGGGCCCTGAAGAGTAAGGTAAGGGTGTTAATGTGGACTTCCCAACCCGAATATGACACACATTTGAAAGAGCGATATTTTATCTCCGGATTTCCTCATTGAAGTTATCACCCAAGCTATCACCGAATCGTGACAGCAAATGGTTACAAATGGTTGAAACATAATACGTTATGCAATATGTATGAAGAAATCTAATTCGGAGATGTGGATGAGTTGCCTCGGCTGTTCGGCCTACAGCCAGCAGACGAATTACAAACAGACGATCATGTAGGGAGCGGGAAAAAAAAGACGAAAAATTGCCCGTTTCTGCTTCCCCTCTACTTCACACGTAGGATCTGCTAGTGGTCTCAAGGTGGTTCAATCACCCCCTGTTTTCACTGCAATAAAGAAGCGAAAACTCTGTCTCCAGATTTTCTCTCACTAGCTGAACTACAAGGTTGGAATTTTGTGGCTGCAACTGGATTCGGAAAATATTCGCATCAGTTCTATTGATACAAGAGATGATATCAAAGCAATACCTAGGATTTGAAAGATCTACTGCTCAAATAAGTGAGAGTCGTTCAGCCCACGAGGAGGGATGGATATGTTGGTATCAGCCTCAATAATCTTCAAGTCTGTGTGCAAAATCTTCAGATGGCGAAGATACCATACCCAGGTAAGTTGGAAATAATGGAAACGAAACGAACCAAATTTCGTATTTACCCATATCTACTCAAAATGCGGATTAGATCGGAAATAGGATCCGGGCAGCGGATAATACCCCGATCCGCAGGGGCAAAATTGAAATGTATTCGTAGGGGTTCACGCAAATTTTCAATCTATCTTATGCTCTATTTTTCTCGACGGCTTTGGCATGCGGCATGCGGCATAATTACGATATTTTGAGTCATAATTCTCCAAATTTTCGTCTTGATATGACTCAACATTACAAAGATCGGCTTGTCGACGATACATTGTGGCGGCATGGCAGCTGTCACTCAGTAGGTCTCCCGTCTCCCGTCTGGCAACAACCGTGCGATGCCCATACAATGGCCAAGAGTCGATGGAGTCGATAGAATACTCCAGACAAGAGGGGAGGAATAGATGTTCGATTGGTTCACCGCAACAAAGTGTGATACTGACAGACTAATGAGTTCCTTGGAGCGACGGGATAATTTAGCTTCCGCATTAGGATATTGGTAATCACGTACGGCACTTTCACAAGGCTAATCCCAGGAATTGATCAACCAAGCAGAAAACAAATGCCGTGCAAAGTAGCTGAGTTGATCTCTTGCCCTGTTGTGTTCTATCAGAAAGCTTAAAGGCTTGCCAGTTGGACCAATACAGTAATGATGTGGCATACTAAGTAAGCATCTCTATCGGTACTCGTATTACATCGAAGATTTTGAAAACAGGAGAACAGTTGATATGATCCGGCTCGTCCGGCAAGAACAGTCAGCTTTTGAATTTGATGAGCAAACCTTGGTATGATCATTACACAAATTTCGTGGTAGTTCAAGCTAATACTTATTACATCTGGGTCCCGGTTCAATCAGTCTGGTACCTTGAGCCTAGGTAGGTAAGCTCCCTTGATCCCTACTCGTACATTTGGATACAATTACATTTGGAGGTCACGCATATGAACTTCCGAAAGCGTCACTAAATGGTGGCTGATGATTTCAGCATCTAGTTAAGTAGCTTATTGACAGGTGGAACAACCTTGACTAGCCTCGACAAGCACGTTGGCAGCACACTATCCATTTGCATAGGACTTGGGATCAGCGTATCAGATTGTCAAATCCGTATCCAGTGCTGGTACCTAGTAAGTATTACTACATGTTACTATACGAAGTACAGTGACACCAACAGAATCTAAGAACGGCATTGTGTTCCTTTTGGGACGTCTCCGATGATTAAATGGTAAACTTCTCGACGCTTTGATCATGCCTTGCTCTCCCGTCTTTCCATGCACAATAGCAGATCTACTTTTCCAAATCCACTCTGGGGCAAAGTGACCGAGATTCTAGATTCTAGATGTATACCTGAAGTTCATTTACATACCTGGTACCTTGCGTTGAAAGGATATGAATGCTTTTTTTTCAAATGTGATCGTGGGTCCTTCCAATCGAAGGGTTACACAAATAAAATTCATTCTTTTGGGTCCTGTACTCTCGAGGGGTTCATTTGAATTTGCCAGACGCATATTATCTACTAGTCTTTGCCCACATTAAGGTTCGAGTTTTGACGTTCATTCCGTCGTTGTGTTCGTGGAGAAATTGGGGAAATTCCTGGAGGTCACATTAGCTGCCAGTGCCACTATCAACACAACTGGTTATTGCTACTGCCAACTGGAAAAATGGAGTCTTTGGAGTTATCGGTACGGGCGGATTCACATGCGGATAGAGGGCCACAGATCCAAGGAGTCGTGATACTGTTTATTGTGTTGACTACACTGTCCGTTTGGATGCGAACATATTGCCGAGCGGTTGTTATCAAAAGTTTTGGTTGGGATGATACACTTGCTGTTATTGCTTGGGTTAGTTTTCTCTTTGGCTCTCATATGCTTGAAATGACTATGAAGTGTTCTGCTTGCTAACTGGGTTTTCAAAAGGCATTTTTTATGGTATATTCTACATTCGCCCTCTCAGCTGTAACTTATGGAAGTGGTAAACATATCTGGGACATTCCAACTGAAGATGTCCCAATCGGTCTCAAGGTAATCAAATCTTTCAATTCTTACTTGGTTATACTGCAGTCCCTCTTTTCTATACCAACAGATCAAGCCTTCAGCATCGTATACGAAAACAACAATGAGACCTCTTTGTTTTGAGAATGTTCACATAACAAAGATATCCCTGACTCCTACGCTCACTCGGCTTGGTCTCTTTTGAAATGGCAATGTTCCCCCACTGAGCTTTTTCTGACATCTCATCAGTATTGGTGGCTATGCGAACCCGTCTACGTCGTCTCCAACATGGCCCTCAAGCTTTCTATTGCAGTCTTCCTCCTGCGCCTTTCGAACGTACCACTGCATCGCTACATCATTCTTGGTACTCTTGTGTTGTGTGAAGTCGGTGGCATATTTTACTTTCTTGTCTTCATTTTTCAATGTCAGCCTTCGAACTATTTCTGGACCAAGTACACGAATGGAACAGGAAAGTGTATAGATGCCAATGTTCCGGTCGATGCGGGATATGCATATAGTGCTATAACTTGCGCCACGGACTGGATTTTGAGTTTGATCCCGATATGGGTGGTGTGGAATCTCCAGATGACACCTAGAGATAAGATCAGTGTGGCAATTATTCTGTCCATGGGTGCTATGTACGTGTTTTCACTCCTTATTACCACAATAATGATCTTTGCTTTCGCTTATGGCTCTGGAGGGCTAGCATGAAACTTACATGATTATCATATAGTGCCTCTACCGCAACCATAGTTCGCATTCCATACCTTCACGATCTTTCAAATATAGCCGATTTCCTCTGGGCAACAGTCGATGTAGCTATCTGGTCAACTGTCGAAACAGGCATCGGCATTACGGCCTGCTCAGTCGCTACTCTACGCCCTCTCTTTCGCAATTTCTTTGCACGCACCAGGCTTTTTGGTAGCTCGACTAAAGGTCTTAGTAACCCAAGTAAAGCTTGGGGTGGTTATGGAGATGCTAAAAGCGGTGGATACATCAAGCAAAAAAGCCAGAATGCGAACCTGGGAGGCTCGAGAATGGCCAGCTTGGGGAGGGATACCGATGATTGTAAACTAAGAGACGATATTCCTTTGCATTCGGGTGTCACAACAACAATTGCAACCGGGAAGCAGAACACTACCAGCGATATTTACGATATTTCTTCGGATGAACAATCGCAGCATCAAGATGATGTGAAACCGCACGAGATCGATTTAGAACTTGGAAACCCTCGGGGGAAGCCACATAGCAAGCGTATATCCAAGCATATAGGCAAATTTAGTGGAGGGAGGGGGACAAATAGAGATACGAGTGATTCGAGGAGTCTGAGTAGCGAAGAGGACTCTGTTTGGGGAATGGGCATCACGAAGACGACCAATACCAAAATCAGCAGTGTTCGTATGAGTAAAATAAATGGAGGTAAAGGATCGTCATAATTATAGCATTTTTGGTTTGGGTTAGCGATGTAAGATTATAATATGATGATGATGAGCAGATACCTCGACGGGATCGAATCGAACTCAACTTCACGAATTTGGGTATAATAATACAACACCATTGAAACGATTGCAAAGTCATTGCCCGTGAAAACTCTGCGTCTTATAGTCTCAAAGCCCTGGTCGTTATTCTTCCTGAGAAGTAGTTACATTGTAACTAAAGTGGTGTTATGTTGAAAGGCTTCAATTACACCGCAGACGGGCAGTTTGACATAGATTTTACCTAGTGGCAGTCTTCCCGCACACAAGCGGTTCCCATCGTGCCTAAACATTGCTACACCACCAAATTTATGGCCTTTTTAGTACTGTTGTATTCATTGTGGGTAACTTGGCCCGAGTACACAGTCGTGCGGGGAATGCTAGGGGCCAATTACAACCTCGCTTTGTCTCACCACCAAATGTCACAAGAAATGTTCAGCTGAGAAATAGCTGATAAGGACTTTTGGGTGATACATAAAAATGTGCTCAAATGAGGGGTAATAAGCACTCGCTGAATTGGCTTAAATCGTGAGCTTTTCCATTCGAGTATTGATGGTTTGTTGATTGCATTTGCGTTGAGTTTGCGATTGGAACTCCAATTGAACTGCACAATTTTATTGTTTGAATTCAAAATGGCGTTAAATAATACAGAGAAGAGGATGGACTTTGTGGTGAGATCAAATTTCATGTGGTTATCATTGGAGTTGATGGCGAGATATTTAGCTAACAGCACTCCAGACATTTCAAAACACAATTGATGGCAAATCGTGCAAAACAGCACAAAATAGACATAGCATCAATCCAGCTACCGGCGAGCCCAATCCTGCAGTTCCACTCTCTACCATCACGGAACTTGATGAAGCTGTGCGTGCAGCGAAGATAGCTCAAAAGTCCTGGGCTCGTACCTCTATCACTGAGCGTCGCGCTATCATCCTTGCATTCGCTGATGCATTCGCATCCTACGAATCAGAATTCGTTGACCTGGTCATCATGGAACAAGGGAAGGCAGGATTTCTCGCTCATGATGAGTTTGCTCGCGGTTTGGCCATGATTCGAGAAACCACCGAGCTCTTGCTTACCGAAGAAGTCGTTGAAGAGACCGATACCATGGTCGCAAGTGTGAGATACGTCCCGATTGGAGTAACATGTGGAATCGTGCCTTGGAACTACCCGATTCTGCTTGCGATGGGAAAGCTAGTGCCTTCGGTGTGGGCCGGGAATGCAATTATTATGAAGCCCAGTCCTGATACGCCATATTGTGGACTTAAGATTGTGGAACTTGCAAACAAATTCTTTCCTCCAGGAGTAGTGCAGGCCTTGAGCGGTGGGCACGAATTCGGACCTATGTGTACTATTCATCCTGGGATTGACAAAATTGCATTTACTGGGAGCATCGCAACGGGTAAAAAGGTTATGGAGAGCTGTTCTAAAACGTTGAAGCGAGTTACCTTAGAGTTAGGTGGAAATGACTCGTGTATTGTATGTGAGGATGTTGATATCGCAAATATGGTTCCCCAGGTATGTCAGAGATTGTTTTTTCATTGAATTTTACTTTCTGTCTTCGGAGGTTGGCTAGCAGCCATGCTCCTGAAATGCTTGATTCGATATAATCAACCTATAAAGGAATCGAAGCCAAGTATGATAGTTTGGTCCTGACGATGCTATTTTCTCACCCCAAACGGAGCTAATCAACACTTGAACTAGGTCGCCCATCTCGCATTACTGAATTCTGGTCAAATTTGCATGGACATAAAGCGTCTTTACGTCCATGCAGACATTTACGACGAGTTCATGTCAGCTCTCGTAGCTTATATTCCTAAGCTAAAAGTTGGGCCTGGAGCTGATCCCACAAGCTGGGTGGGCCCGTTGCAGAGTAAAGCGCAAATGGACACCGTTCAGACTTTCTACGATGACATCACAAAGAATGGGCTTAAAGTCGCTCTTGGGGGTTCAAATGATAGCATTAAATCGAACGATACATTGAGCAAAGGTTATTTTGTCAATCCAACCATCATTGATAACCCGCCCGACACCGAAAGAATCGTGCAACTCGAGCCTTTCGGTCCCATTTTCCCTGTTCTCAAATGGAGTGGTTCAGATGAGGATATTATAGACAGAGTCAATGATACCAATACAGGATTGGGGGCGTCGGTCTGGAGCAAAGATATTAAGCGAGCTGAGAAGATGGCTCGGGAATTACAAGCTGGAAGTGTGTGGGTGAATGCTCACTTTTATCTTAGCGCGAAAGTTCCATTTGGGGGGTTCAAGAATAGCGGTATTGGAATGACATGGGGTTTAGTGGGATTGAAACATTGGTGTAATGCACAGAGTGTCTGGTTGCCCAATGAGAAGGCCAAGATTTAAGATTCAACATCATAATCAAAAAAAAGGTAGTTTGGAGGAACCATGTACCTAGGAGCAACAGTCACCGACTCAACTTATCTAGTTCTCTCTACTTTCGAATGCCATGCGCTTTGCGTAGATTTAATTCTGGTGTAATTCCTGCACTTTTCGAAATAAGACCATCGCGGTTTTCCCATGCTCCCTCTTGCGGTGTGTTGTGATTCCTATGTCGGTATTGACACTATAACCATATTGAAGTTCCATTGCTTGTCTGGAAACTTTGAGCTACCATTGTATGCGAAGATATTCTCTTAGGAATTGAATCTTTCAACTAGACATGTGCAATGGCTTGTCACTCATGGAACCAAACGACTGCAGCTTCACTCACCAATATTGATTGCAGTGAAATCTCAAAAACCACTGGACAGGGGATGAAGTACTGCATATTTATCAGTGAATCTACTCTCGTGCGATCTTGACTGGTGAAGTTACTTATTAGTACTTCAAGCACATTTTAGAGAGCCCTAACCGGAAGGAGGTTGAGCCGACCCGCCAGGCTCTGGGTAATCTGACTGCACAACAACGTGTCCCGAGAAACGTGTTTGTTTTCTCATTCGAGCTTCCGATATCCCTTTCGGAGTTCTTACTGTGAGCCAGTATTACATACTGCTCTTTCCCCTCAACGCACATCATAGAGCCTGGAAATGCTCCTCAGCTTTATTTCTCTACAAATAAGCGTTGACTGCAAAATGATGCGAAGCTATTTTGCATCCATTCAGGATTCTCAAGAAAAGAATCTATGATCCATTGAAGTTTCTAAATTCCAATATCATGGAACAGATCTTATATCTCCAACGTGGAACCAAACTTGCGAGCAATTAATTTCTCCTAAGTACAACAGCAAATACAGTTCGAAGGTTTTATTTCCACAAGATCTTATGTCAAAAGCGAATTGTGGCAGGAACTTCTTTTGACTTTTGAATTGTGGTCTACTTCTGCCAATATCAATGGGGTTTCACCTCCAAAATGAAGAGTGAGCCTTATGGTTCAAGCTCACTTTCGACGCTGGGATGCTTTTGCCTCACTACTACCCTATCAATCTCACAACATGGGGGGACTAGCAACAAGACAAGTTCTCGCCATTTGCAGATCTAAATATCGCTTAGTAGCGTCTCTTGCTAAGTAGTTTCACATACAGGATTGTGGTCTTCGACAATCACATCCATCTTAATTCTTGCTGTCGTATGGCATTCATTCTAAACCTCCAAAATTTCTATCATAAACTTGATTTTTCTATTCGACTTGCGCTGTCACTCAAATGGTCAAGAAAATACAACTATCTGCACACTCTTCTGAAGTTTGACAACATTTTCGCACTTATTCACCTTATCGATTTGTCGATCGATCATGGTTTGATTGAGCGGATTTAACGAAGGTAAGTTTCTCTTGGCCCTTTTGAATGAAGCGCAATATTATTTACATATGCCTTATTATTTCGCAATGTCTCGTTTCATATGATCATTTGATTAAGGCTTTGAGCTCTGGTGAGAAGGAAAAATATCTCGTTCAAAAGTCACTTTAGCAGTCGTCGTCATATGTATTTATTGCAAAGTGCGATGGTATTCAACAAGACTTGTGTCTAGTGTTACTGAGATCTGGCGACGGGCAATCGATGGTTGATTGCACATTAGTACTCCATGTCCCGCTCTATTGCTAGTGCGGATGAGTACGCGCTTCTGAAGACACATTTTCCCTGTTGAAAATGACACCACAAGGGGTCCAAGGTTCAAATGTTGCTACAATTTGGATGCCTTTTATTTGACACCACAAATTTTTATTGTGGCTGCGGTGGAGCAATATTTGGTGGACTCTTTTACTGTCGAAATTTCTTGATGCCATTGTCGCTTAAACAAGGAGAGTCTTGCTAGTGTCATCCTAGTCGCCCGTGGCTTCTACTCGAGTGAGTACGCCCAGTCATTGAATATTTAGCCGTGCAACACTATGAGATGACGATTTTCCATATTTTTTACTATCATTTCATATATATCATCTCTTAGATAGTTCTTGGTAATGCCAATAGTTTGAGCTTATGTCTTGCTGTTGTCCTTTTGGTCTATGCTTATGCTGCTGTCACCATTGTCAACACTATCACAGCCAAAATAGCGGGGATGTAATCACTCCGTTGATTACGGTGAATCAGGATTCCAGTGATTCTCTTCAACCCCACTTCCATGCCCTCCTCCCTCCTCTCTAAAATTTCCCAAGCCTCTATTTAAGGATCGGCTTTCACCCTGAGAGGGCATGAGTCTTAAGAAGCAAACCACATTGTAACACCCAGAAGTCTTCGAGACAGAAGAACAACTTGAGCACTTATCCTTACCCATACTTTACGATACTTTATCCAAACAATTACTACCAGACCTCATTTCAAGATACCTATATTCTCACCGTCTTCATCCTTACCATTGCGCTATTCGATTCTTAAACCTCTTATCTCTTGTTGTTTTGTTACTCCCACCAGCCCCCGTTGGCCAGCAGTTAAGGATACCTGCGTTCTGCAGCTCCCTCGCTTCATTGCAAACAGAAGGTTGGTCACAAACACCTACGTTCATATTGTATTTGTATTTAAAATCTTTCTTTCGCTGTTTGCTACCTTAGCACCATCTTGCATTTCTTCATTGAGCTATATCTAATCCACTTCTATTTAGGCCTACTCCAACTGCCTAAATCATCTTTTCCACTCGTATTATTAGCAAACACCACGACCATTCTTCTTCATCTGGTCATTTGACCATCTACAAATTCACTCCCACCATATCATTTTTACGGAAATTACATAAAAAATGTCCGAGCCCACCATTCCATTTTCTCCTAACAAAGTCGACTTCATCGACACTCCTCCTACCTCTCCACGTGACCATGAAGCCATTATGTCAAGTCCATCTCCCCTCGTTATTCGAACCTCGAGCCCCGAGAAGTTCAAGAGGAAAGTGGCGTCGGTATTTGCGTCGCTTTATGACGAAGAGCCTACTCCCAAGTGCAAGACCAAGCCTAAGAAGGTGATCAAACTTGCTTCCCCATTATGGAAAGATACCGCTTCTCAAGTTGTTACTGGAAATGAACCGGAAGTTGAAGAGAACAAGGAGACAATTGAAAAGCCAGGAGTTGATCGCATCGAAGTGGTCGACGGAGATCCCGCAAAGGAATTGTCTCCATCGGTGGACTCAACAGACATCGAATCGCCCGGGAAAGCCGCGGAGGAGCTATCATCAATGGCTTTTGCACAACCAGAACTCACTGAAGCAATGATATCCTCTTCAATCAATCCTGATACGGCTCCTACAGTCTCAGTTGATCCAATCGAAGCCATCCATAGCGCTAGCTGCCCTGCTGTGACTGAAGCCTCTCAAATGGAATATGTACCTAGCACCATCGAAGGAGACGTCGAAAAGTTTAAAATTCGTCACGAGTGGACTGGAACATGTGACTT
The DNA here is from genome assembly GCF_014898295.1 of Botrytis byssoidea. Taxonomy (NCBI): domain Eukaryota; kingdom Fungi; phylum Ascomycota; class Leotiomycetes; order Helotiales; family Sclerotiniaceae; genus Botrytis; species Botrytis byssoidea. The sequence goes on along the minus strand of NW_024065852.1, from coordinate 855,742 downwards.
TGATCTCATCACTGAGAAATCCATCGAACTTCAGAAGAAGGCAAGTTTCACACAGAATATTGAATGCGGTAACTAACTATTCACTCAACAGAATCAACTCGACGGTCTCATTCTCTACCGCAAGGCACTTATTCATGACATGACTATTGCGCCTCATGATCCCTTGATTTACATTCGTCTTGTCAACCTTGACGCCAACCTTGCCTTCAAGGACACCTCGTCCCATTATGCGTATCGCGCTCTTATTCTTATCAAGGCTGGTCTTCAAACCATCACTCCTCAACAATCTGAGCTCTCCCGCTTAGTATATACCGCTGTTGCGACTCGGCTTTACACGAGCTCGACAGTAATTATTATTGACGAACTACAATCGATGTGTCTTCAGGCTTATCGTTGTCTGGTCCAAGGTCTACTGCATTGTGCGGCATTTTGGGATGGCTTGACGGTGGTCAAACTTGGTCTGGAGGATTTTCCTGACGATTATGAATTACTTGATCTTCAAGATTTATTGTTGGGATCTTTCCAGAATAGACATGAAGAAATAGTGGAAGACGCCAAGAATGGGTCAGTTGACAACATCATTGCAAGTAGTAGACCAGGATCGATTTACCAGAAAAAATACCCGTGGATGGCTCCAAAGCTTTTTGTCCGAACACCCCGTTTGGTCAGACAAGTCAACTCTACATTTGGTGTTCTCAACGCAGAAGTCCGACCTGTGGTCTTCGGATCTCCAGGTATAGCATCAAAATCTAAATCGCTTTCTGATTTTCCTAAGAACGCAGATGTTGGACCTCTAGGTATTTTCGCCACACGCGACATCGAGGAAGGAGAATCCATTCTAGTCGATAAGTCATACGCATGTGTCTCCAATATCCCACCTTCGACTGGACAATTCTGTGACGCATGTCATGCTCACCTCGCTCCCCCTTTCGTACAACCAGCTCAGATCTGTCGACCATCATGCGGATGTGACATATCGTTCTGCTCCAGAGGCTGTCATGATCTTGCCATCGGGGGTTATCATAAGATTCAGTGTGGTATCGATCTCACCTGGCTCTACAAAACTGGCGCGTCTCGAACTGAATGGGACCCTAGGATGTTTTTACGCGTAATGTGTATCGTTCTAAGCACACCTGGCTGGTCAAAAGATTCGACCCCTCAGAAGAACCCTTTGCAACACCCGCTGCTGGCGAGGTTGACAGCTAATTACGCCAGTGATGACGAACAAGTTGTTCGTGGCCAAAATTGGTCCTACCAGGAGAACATAGTCGCACCTACCCGCATTCTAAGTGATCTCGGCATTGATATTTTTTCTCCAGTCAAGAAGATACACGAAGGCAAAATCAAGCTTCTGGCCAACATCTGGACTCCGGAGCTAATCCAGACCATATACTGGCGCATGCTTAACAACGCTAATAATAGCAAAATTGACATTTCTGGCCTCCAACTAGATGAATCATTCCGTTCCACTCGTACGCCCAACTCGGGACCTACAATGGTGCACTTGATCGTAATCAGTCCTAACTATTCGTTCTTCAACCATAGTTGCAGATACAACGTGATGTGGAATGGTACATGTTTAAACGGAGCTCAGGACATATCGGCACTCCTAGCTGGAGACGGACCAAACCAGGAGGTGCTTAAACCTGGAAGTAGTAGCGTGAGTTGCAGAGCCATCAGAGATATTAAAGCAGGTGAAGAGTTGACGATTAGTTATGTGGGTGACCCTATGGGCGGTTACAGCCCTGAGGAGATCGAAAAACACCCCAAATTAGCCATTGGACAAACAGAAGATGGGGCCATGAGTCATAAAAGAATGATTACTCGTATTAATTTGATGAAGTGGTTCAGCAATGCTGGATGTGGCTGTGGACAATGTGCCGAGGAAAATGATTCGGGAAGAATGCGAACGATGATCAGGGTTGCATGAGGAACACGATGTTGAGAGGAATTGTTTTGGTGGGAGTTACTAAATGGAATTTATTACTTATGGGAGCATTGTTTATTCATTCGATTAAGTGGTGGAGTTGACTTGAAGCTTGCGTTGGATTTAATATGGAGATTGCGATCGTCGAGATTGCATCTCTTCAGCGATGATGTTGAGGATGAATCAGAATGGCAAACTAAAATATAGTAGCCTTAGATACGTATATTAAATATAATATGAAGGGAATGATCTTGCGAGCATGGCAATAGAATTTTGACATAAGTGCTTAAATGCGACATCTTTGCGCATGGAACTTACTAGCCCAATGAAATATAAAACTCGAGTGTCCTACCCCGTCAGAATCTCATGGATGAAATAGTAGTAGGATCTCATCCACGTGAAGTGGAAATACTTATAAAATACTCATCCCGCTCTTCTGTCCTCTAAGAATTGAAGACGAACAACAACGCCCAGCACACCAGTGCATCTGGACAGATGGCTTAACATATAACAAAAAGTGAGAGTGTAAAACATTTGGTATACCTCATTGTGTACAATGATACACATATTTTGCGTATGTCATTACATTAGATAAATCTCTGTTCAACATGCCCTTCAAGATCTATTCGCTTTGAATCTTGATGCATTTTGAACGCATGTTTGAAACGAGATCTTTATTCAAGTGGAAGGATATTAGTATCCACCAGAGCCCGCAGGGGACGTGATAGAATCGGAATCTGTTGAGAGCCAGAAGCGGGATAGGATACACGAAGGAAATCATTGGAAGAATACTAGGGCGACGGAGAGAAGCTAACAAGAATGCAAGAAAGTCGTTATGTAAGTTGATGTATTGCTTTTCTCTTTATGATTTGGAAGAAAATTATGCATGCCTAGAGGGCTTGGCAGTTCAGACTATAATATTAGTGCCAATTCAGTGGTGCTAGTACTTGATAGCATCACTGGTACTAAGTTGCCTATTTTCAATATCCTACATCGGCGAAGACCGCTCGCTCGTACCGCCCCTTAAGAAGAGCAAGCGTTCCAAAACAGGAACGATTTTATAATTGAAACAGATAAAGTTATCCATTATGAAGTGAGACATCTCGTAATCTTCTTTGTAATGGGTATGATACATGCATTCTTATTATACACCCTGACTGACGCCATTAATCCATTTGCCTATAGCAATCCTTGCTTTTGTAAATCATAGTAAACCTTCTCAGGCATAACGTTTCCCTCTGCATCCTCCATTTGAACAACACCAGTTTCTTCAGTCTTTCCCCTCTTCTTTTCCCTTTGCAATTTATCCCACAGCTTCAACGCGTCTTCAATTCCAGTGATCTCGCGGAATAATGTGGTATTCGTAATACCCAAGCACTTCAAGCCATAAATGTGACGAGCCTCATTGAAATGCTTGTCAAAAGCTCTTCTGCCCATGTAAACATAATTTCCACAAATCTCACATTTGAACTCAACACCGAGTCCATGGAGTTTGTAAAGCCAGAAAGGAATAGGTTTACCATCCCAGGCCAGCGGCAGCTTCAATGGGTTGTAAACCTTGTCATCACTGTCTGACTCACTGTCTGAATCTCCATCTCGAGGTGTTGCAGATGATGACTCGGCAAACAACGCATCAAGCTCCATTTGTCGTTCACGTTCGGTCATACCTTGCTTTCGTTCGACGTTGACTCTTGTGTCACTTCTCTCTTGTGTCATGGCAGCAGCGAGACGCCTTACTCTGTATTCTCGCTCCGCTATTGCACGTTCCTTCAGGCGAGATGTGGATGATGTTGGTTGTATGGCACCATTGCTGTCCTCTCCTGTTTCGGCCATTCGCACTGCTCGCGCTTCTGCGGCTCGAACGTGCTTCTTTCCTGGGAGATGACCCTTGTATACATTTTCGTTCTTAAACTCCTTCTCACAATCTGCGCACCATATTCCCGATGCACTTGATCCATTCACGGGTGCTGTAATCTCAAGCTTCCATCCGGGAACATCATTATCTTTCCAAGCCTTTTCGAAATCCTCCTCAACACTCGCAAACAATTTATCCAAATTCTCCAATGGCCTTGTTCGGCGCATGAAGCTTTCCAGATAGTTTGCTAGCTCCCCAACGTATGCGAAGTATTGATCGGTCATCTTATCTGGGCGTTTCACGGGACATGTTGGAGGCGCGAATGAATCGAAATTGTCCAGATATTGTAAATAGGAAAGACGTTTGATATTGGGGAGATTTAAGAATAATTCGTGAATAGTAGTGAGATCTAGGAATCGTCCAAATGCTTCCTCTCCTGTGAACATGTTGTCAATTTCTGATGTAGCAGTCTCCCCTTCCATAGGTGCTTTCTTCTTGTAAGCCTTTTCGAGGTTCTCAACAGGTTCATTCGGGTATCTTTGATGGAAACTCTTGATTTCCCCGAGCTGTTTGTAGAATTCTTCCAGTGGTTCGCCCGTCGATATGGATTGAATTTCTTTGCTTCGTACTCCATCTACATCTTTGTATATGTCTAGTAAACGTTTGGACTGATCTTGAATTCGATCTAGGAAGTGCCCAATTTGATGATCTCGATTCAACCGTTCTCGAACCTTGATAATAATTAGAATGGTTGACTGAAGAAAGGCAAATAGCTTCAATTCTTACCTGTTTTGGATCTTCAGCTACTCTATCAGCGATACCTTGCTCAAGCCTTTCAAGATCCTCATGGAGGAATCTTTGCTCTTCTAATATCATTTTGAAGGATTGGTATCAAATCGACTATCAGTTGTGATTTTGTTCCTGCCGTTGGAGGTTGATAAGATTGATAGAGGAAAATCAACAACACGATGGATAGATAGATAGATGTACAGGTTGTTTTTGATGATTCTAGTTCAGGCTCTTGAACTTTTTGCGCCAACCAATCATTTCGCGTGAATCCACGTACATCCGCTAACTTTAATTTTTGACGCTAAAATTTCAGAGCTTTGTCGCATCTTGTGAAGGTGGAGTAACCTCAATAACTTGCTAACAGATAAATTTGGGATTTCAACCATCGACCTCAATCTCAATACGAAAGGATAAAACTAAACCGCAATCATGGCCGAAGGAATTGATAGAAAGATGGATGATCGCATGGAGTTTACAACTTCTGCAGATGTCACGGTCGCTCCAACTTTCCAGGATATGCATCTCAAGGGTATGTTTATGTGTATATGGATATGGTCATCAGGCTTACAGTCATATAGAGAACTTACTCCGTGGTATCTATGCATATGGTTACGAATCCCCTTCAGCTGTTCAATCCCGCGCGATTGTTCAAATTTGCAAAGGTCGCGACACTATTGCTCAAGCCCAATCTGGTACTGGTAAAACTGCAACCTTCTCTATCAGTATGCTTCAAGTCATCGATACAGCTGTCCGCGAAACTCAAGCCTTGGTTCTATCACCTACTCGAGAACTTGCGACCCAAATTCAATCCGTTGTCATGGCCTTGGGAGACTACATGAATGTACAATGCCACGCTTGTATTGGAGGTACCAACGTTGGAGAGGATATCCGCAAGCTAGATTACGGACAACATATTGTTTCTGGAACACCAGGTCGTGTTGCTGATATGATTCGTCGACGAAACCTCCGCACTCGTCATATCAAGATGTTGGTTCTTGATGAAGCCGATGAGTTATTAAACCGTGGATTCAGGGAGCAGATTTACGATGTCTACCGTTACCTCCCACCTGCGACACAAGTCGTTGTCGTTTCCGCTACCCTCCCATACGATGTTCTTGACATGACTACGAAATTTATGACCGACCCTGTCCGTATCCTCGTCAAGCGTGATGAGTTGACTTTGGAAGGTTTGAAACAATACTTTATTGCTGTGGAGAAAGAAGATTGGAAATTCGATACACTTTGCGATTTATACGATACCCTCACTATTACTCAAGCCGTTATCTTTTGCAACACAAGAAGAAAGGTTGATTGGTTGACCGATAAGATGCGCGAGGCCAACTTTACTGTATCCTCTATGCACGGAGAGATGCCTCAAAAGGAAAGAGATAGCATTATGCAAGATTTCCGCCAAGGAAATTCTAGAGTGTTGATTTCTACAGATGTTTGGGCTCGTGGAATTGACGTTCAACAAGTTTCATTGGTCATCAATTATGACTTGCCAGTTAACCGTGAGAACTATATTCATCGCATTGGTCGAAGTGGTAGATTCGGAAGAAAGGGAGTTGCGATCAATTTTGTGACCAGTGAAGATGTTAGGATTTTGAGAGATATTGAGTGTAAGTATTTCCCCTCCTTGAATCCTGCCGCGCAGTGCTAATATGTTTGAAACAGTGTACTACTCTACTCAAATCGATGAGATGCCAATGAATGTTGCGGATCTCCTTACTTAATTCGTTTAGCCTAATTTAGTTGAGGGAAGATAAATGAAGAAAACGACGGTGCTTCATAAGCACGTCAAGAAAACAACTTGCGTGGAGGAAACGGGACATGTCCAATAAAGTGAGTATTTCCAATGCCCGCCATCAAAGTGCACTAAGCTAACATGTTAAATATAGAAAACAGATTGATAACAATTCACAAGCAATTTTCTTCATTGAATGACAAGAGGGAAGCTCTTAGACAAGGCACAAATTCCAAGATTTAGTAATTTCGATGTAATCAACATGGACATTACTATGCTTCGCCCCCTCCTTGGCCTGTTCGTCTCCTGATAGATCTGAAGGAATGGTCCCAAACGTCGCGATTGCTCTGTCCAGTGGTCTCTAACGTGAAGCCAACAAAGGGCTGGGGACAGTTATTGTTAGTCGCGTGTAGTAATCTGGGGTCGGCCCAAAATAGGTGACCATGAGGGAATCACTCATCATCCCACCAACATGGGCCGATGGAACGCCGACCTAGCACAAATCTCCCCTCTTTTTAGCTACCTACCTAATGGTTGCATTATCGTGCCCCTCCAACACATATGAATTGCCAGTGATGCATGTTGATGATGCACGCTCTATCCTACACAGCCTAACGTGAAGCGCACAAACATAGACTGGTTTGAAGTGACTGCTTAAGTTGAAGTGACTGTTTCACGAGTTACAGACAATTTAAAATGATGATGATGATGAACACGGGAATTAAAAGCTTAAGAGGACAAATGGAGAAAAGATTGAATTATTTGTTCATTTTCCTCTGCATCTCCGAATAGGTGTACCCTGGTCGTTTGAACTCTGCTGTGGACGGATTTCGTGCATGTAAAGGCTTGGCAATTTCGGCCATCATGGGTGGAGGGATTGGGTGGTGGATGCTGGGTCACTGGGTGGTAGGGTTTAGGGGGGTTTAGGTAATGATAGAGATGAGAGAGAGTAATTTCCAGTACTATTTTTTACTTTCTTCCTATTCCTGTTCAGGGATATTGTCCATCTTGAGTCTTGAGTCTTGAGTCTTGAAATGTGAAGGTTTTGGAAAATAGAGAGCGAGCGAGAGAGAGAGAGCTGGTGGAGAGAGAGAGAGAGAGAGAGAGTGTGTGTGTCTTGGAGAGTGTGGAAAGTGTTAGATAATGAATGGTTTCTTGATGACTGATGTGTTTTGTGGAATTACCCATCTAGTTAGTGAGTTGGTGTGAGAGAGAGAGAGAGAGATGGATAAAGTAGATCATAATACATACTTATTATTAATACTCTATAGATACATAAATTGATGGAGACTACTCTAGGTATATTGATGATATGCTATGATATAATATACTATAATGATCTGGGGAAAGATTCTCTATCAATCCTTCACACAATAGTTGTTTGAGCAGAGAGTCTTAGCTTCTATTGTAACTTTGACCTTTTGTTTTTTCTTTCAGACTTTTCAGAGATCCTTTGTGCGGATGAAATTTCAGATGAACGGGAGGGAGTGAAGTTTTGGGTTTGGGGGATATGATATCGAATGAAAACCAAAACCTTGTTGTGTTGTGTGGTTTTTTATTATCTACTAGGTAGGTATCTATTGGTATTGATTATTATTATGGTGAAAATATAATGTTTCTGGTTATTGTCATTGTCATTGTCATTGTCATTGTCATTGTCATTGTCATCTGATTTTTTGTGGTAATGTACGAAGTATGCTCGCGCTTGCTATGTATGCTATTGGCAAATCAGATCAGATTCTTGGGAGTACTAGGTAGGTAGGTAGGTACGTCAAACGTGTACGGGAAAGGGGTTTGCAAGCGCCAGTGTGGACCCGACGCAGCGCAGCGCAGCAAAGCAAACGGAGGAAAGGAAAATACATACGGCGGAAACACGGCATATCCTGATGTGTTAGCGAAAGGAAATGGAAAGAATGTAGGGTGTGTGTCGGGTGGATAGCGTAGGTAGCAGAGGCTGAGGATTGTTTGGTTGTTGAGAATGTTAGTTGAATGTTTGAATGATGAATGGGATGCTGTGTTGATGGATTCTGGAATTCCAAGACTTGAATGGCAATAACACGGTACTCATTTCGCACTAATCCGGAAGAAGGGCAGTCTGTGCGTACAACGACGGGATGATCTGGCTTGCTTTGGGAGGTGATTGGTCTTGAGGATCGTTTCATGTTGAATTACGGTAGGAAGGCGAAGGATAATAAGGATAGAATTTACGCCACCAAAGTAGAGGAAGGTTCTTATCGATAAAATTCAATTGTGTGTGATTATCTGGATTCTCTTTCTGTTGTCCATCAATCTATCTACGCACTCACCTAATAGCACACCAAGACGGGCTACGGCCGACGCAGGAAGAGAAACCCAAAGGCATACATCTCATGCTGTCAAGTGTGTCTCGTATAAACGTCGACCACGTCTCGGTATCGTCATCGGAAAAGATAAAATGGAGAAGGCATTTCTCTCGAGATGGAAAATACGATGATAAGCTCTCCATACAATTTTACGGATGGAGATCCAAATTAATATCAGGACACCCACGCCCAAGCGGTTTATGCAGTGCGGCGAGGCGTTTTCCCCCTGAAAATCATCCATCATCATCCTTAGCCGATGGGTCTCACACCAAGGATGAACTAAGCACATGCAAGGGGTCTAAACTAATTCCATCTGCTGCCCATCGTTCCATTCGTGCCAATTGAATCATGTCAATCCATGCCTATGTCCTACAATCCAATTACATTTGATGCTTGGGATTGCGTTTGCGTGCCAAGGATGAGAGGAGAGGGAAGGGAAAGGGAAAGGGAAAGGGAAGGGAAGGGAAGGGAAGGGAAGGGAAGGGAAGGGAAGGGAAAGGAAAAGGAAAAGAAAGAAGAGAAAACCGACCGAAATTGAATTTTGTGTGAGAGGGGTCGGTCGGGTGTGAATAATCAGACAGTCCCAAAGGCATGGATGGATACATTGTACATTAGATACAGATTGATAAAATGGTATCCTATCACATCCATGTATCTATATCTATCTACCTAGTATCCATTCCTCTCTCATTGGCATAACTTCCACGCATAACCAATGGTCCCATTCCTACATATCCAATCTGAGGATGGAAAAGGAATAGAGGAAAAGAAAGGATGCGCACGTAATTTACAAGATCTTACTTTTCTATTTCTTCTTACTCATTCATAGAGTAAAATAAGAGTAGGTAGGTCATATGTACTAGTTATGTAGTAGATATAATTATAATATTATCGTATACGGTGCCAAAAAGTGCCGGATCCATCCGTCCGTTCATGTTAGTCAAAAGACTACTGGGAATCTACTTTGTAATTTGAATCGTTTTCGCCATTTTGGGACGTGGAATCTGTTCATCCTATGCTCATCAGTTGGTCATTCCTCATTTACTCATTTACTCATTTACTCTGTACTCTGTATTCATTCCCTCTAGAGTGTGTACCTAGGTAACCAATTCTCTCCAATTGCTCAATCTGGTAGTCCTCGTCCTTTTCCTCTTCATTCCCCCTTCCTCCCTCCCCCCTCCCCCCCTCACCCCCTTCCAAATCCCTCACTCTACCCACCTTGGCCAATCTTGTCCACTCTATCCTTGGCATCGTGAGTGGGGATTTTCGTACGCTCGCTCGTAACTTGTAAGATCTCGTGCTATGGCTATGGGTCGCCTTGAGACTTGAGACTTGGGTAATGAATGAATGAATGAATCCTTCCACTCTTCTTCCTCTACCAAAGTCCTCAAACCGGCCTAGTCCATTTTCATCCACCCCTAGGTAGATACCTACCCTTTCTTTCCTTTTTCTTATATCCCTCCTCCTCCACGTTTTTTTTCCATCGCCTTCCACTTTTTGTTTCTTGCCTCTTTCTCCACCGTTGAAAGTCCACTATCGTCTCTATCGACAATTACATTCTTTCTCTTCAAGAAACATACTTCACGCTCCTTAACCCTTTCACTGTATCGACTCTCGTTCGTGGCAAGGTACACGTCCAGAGAATCTTTGTGTGCATACAATCCCATTCTTTACTTTTGGACTATCGTTTTGGACTTTCATCATATCGCATCGCACTTCGACATCGCTTTCCGCATCCCCGTACCATTCTGCGCCGTCAGAAAATTGTTTGTTTCTAGTGAGGTTGGACGAAAGAATTTCGAATTCGAGGTTATTCATCCACGACTTCAGTGCGCAAACTATACAAAATCACCAACCCTGCATCCTAGGAGAAAAGAAAAGATATTCTTTGGATTTATTGATTCAATATTCATTGGAGAGAGAAAATATTGTGGTGATTGAAAGTGAATCATCTACAATCGAACGGTTCGATTTGAGGAATCCTGTTGTCGCTGCGCCAATTTCCGACCGGAATATCAACAGCACCAACAAATCCTTCGACTAGGATAAAAAAAAACAATAACTATACCCAAATACTCAACCACTTCCCAAGAACGTTTCCGATTCTCAAATCCTTCGTTCTGCACATTCTTTTGTGGTTCTTCATTGCTTGCAAGGAGTAATCATTTGAATAACGTCACTGGAACAAAATAAAACTAAACAACACTCGATATCGATTTTTGGATACATATATTCAAAATGCGCGGATACTCTTTCGTCGAAAAGGCAGCCATCATGGCGGGGTTGGCTAGCAGCGTTGATGCTTTCTGGCGTATGCCATGTCTATCTCGAACTGGACTGGCAAGAGTTGATCCCTTGGTCAATCCTGGGGTTTCCTCTCCACATGCACATGTTATTCATGGATCTAGCGGTATGTGGGCAATGATCTATCTGGCAAGGGGAATACTAATTTAATATGTCGAATAGGATTTGGAGAGTCTTCAGGCTACGATGATTTAATGGCCGGAAACTGTACTTCATGTCAAGTGTCTCAAGACAAATCTGTATACTGGACCCCCGCGCTCTATTTCCGTGATGATGCTACTGGACAGTACCAATTAGTTGAACAAGTGGGGGGTATGCTTGCGTAAGTTGCCTCTTTCATTATTTACTTCTTGGAAATTATCCGGAAAAGATGTGGCTAAATTTTCTACAACAGGTATTACCTTCTTTATGGAGAGAATGTAACTGCTTTCCCCAGAGACTTTGCTATGATTGCAGGAAATACTGATGTCCGTAACTTCTCCGATTATGCTGTTCCTGATGTTGATAAATCATCCTGGGCAAGCACGTCTCCATATAACACCCAAGATTTCCTCCGACAAGCTGCTGTTGGCTTCAACTGTTTGAACTATCCCAAAAACGAGCCTGAAGGAACCCTTTACCGTCATTTCATGCCAGATAAGGCTTACATGGATTCAAATTGCCTCAATGGTACCCGAATAGAACTTATGTTCCCATCATGCTGGAATGAGACCGCAGGAGTAACTGCACCAGATGGAAAGTCCCATATGGCGTATCCTGATCAAGTCATGACTGGTAATTGCCCAGCAGGATTCGATACTCGTCTTGTCTCGATCTTGTTTGAAACTATCTGGGATACCTATGCCTTTAAAGGTATTGACGGAGAGTTTATGCTTGCTAACGGTGACCCAACTGGGTACGGGTACCACGGAGATTTCATCATGGGCTGGGATGAAGAATTTTTGCAAGAAGCTGTGGCCACCTGCACGAACCCTTCCGGGAGAATTGAAGACTGCGCAATATTTGATATCCAAGATAAAAGTGTTTATGGATCTTGCAACTTTACACTTCCAACCGCCTTGGTGGATGATGATGTTGTTGGACCTATGTCTACACTTCCCGGAAACTGCCCCGTTCATTCAGGACCTGCTCCAGCTACTGCTATGACTGGCGCAGCCACTACCGCCAAAACATCATCAGCAGCATATGGAACTTCACCTGCCAAGGGATCAAGCGCGGCTACCACAACTAGCTCATCCGCCATCGTTCCAACCCTCTCCCACTCGGCCGGATCAACCATTGGTAAGACTACTAATTTCACTGCTTATGAATATCACTCCGTTTATCCCTCCATTTATCATGCCTAATCTTGTTTTTTTTTGATGTCAACACTCACCTCCGTTTCTTTGTGCATCCATTCTATTTCCTATTTCCTAATCTAATTACAACTTCCCGTTCTCCAAAACTCTTCTCTGTTAAGCAATTATTGACCCTCCGGTTTTACAGTCGCTTCTCTCGGACAAACATACGTACCAGGTGGTGTTTTCGCAGCCGTCGAATCCGGAGTTGCATATTCAGACTCTAGCTCATCTACTGCCGCCGCAGACGCAACCGCAGCGGTTTCAAGCTCAGCAACTACTCTTCTCACCACCTCATCGGCATCTTTGTATTCAACCTCTTACTCAACCACCACCGCGATCTCCCCACTTAACGAAAAGGTAGAAGTCGACGAAGTAGTCTGGGTCCAGGAAGATGTTACTATTACCGTTACCGCCACGGCAACTACAACTGCAACTGCAAGTGGCGTTGCCAGAAGAAGACATTTGCACGAACATCAACATGCAAAGAAAAGAGGAGGTCACTTCGCCTAGTTGTACACGCTGTTTTTGACTTGATTTTGTGTTTTTATTGCGTTTTTACATTCTTTCTCGACGCAGCAATCTTGCTTTTTTTCATGATTGATAGACTGTGAGGGAAAAGGGGGTTCGGGGACATGGACATTGTAGCGGGGAGGCAGGCCTTACTGATATCATGATATGTCCTTGCGACTTTTGACATTTTTTGGCGATTTTTTTGACATAGATAGAGAGAGAGAGAAGCTGAGATACCATTTGCATGCAAAGTTCCATACGATATTGGGGATACCAAATAGATGGTGGAGGAGGAGCGGTAGGAGGGAGAATTGGGGTGAGATGATGTATTTAGACTTAAAAAAATACCACTGCATGAGATGAATATCTGGATATGAATTTTCTGCTTATTTTGTACTGTTCAACGTTTGCTTCATGTGATAAATCGAGGGAGATTGAAGTATGAATGAGACTCCTTCGTAAATCGTATTGGGTCTTGAGGTACTGCTCCGTGATCACAATACAGTCTAACATCCCACCACAGGTTTGATTAGTAAGCATTAACCTCATCTCCTGGTGCTCTTACCTTTACTTAAATTGTGACAGTGTAACAAAAACAAGATACAAAGCTAATAAGTGAGCAGGATTTCAAGGCTGGTATATAACGACGAAAGAGAGCTTGATGTTTCAGGCTCTCTCCGAAAGCTACTGCGGTGGAGGCGGACTATATAACTTTAATATATTGATAAATCTGGCGGTGTGACCACTTGAAGATTTTTCCCAATGATGGGGATTCCTTGCGGAATCGTTCATTCAAATAGCCGTCAACCACTTTTCACCGGTTGAATACGGAATTGCGGGGAAATGGAGATGGGTAAAATCCATCGCGTTACCCCGCGCAGCGAAATGGTTGATCTTTTGCACACCGGCACGACCGGATAAAGTATATCTCCAGTTTAACCTTGCTGAGAGTGACTCCGAATGGAGGATCGGATTATATTCCACGATATTCCTGGGAAGAATGGGAAGAATGGGTTGAGCAGACTAGGTTACGAGATTAGGAATTCTTCACGGGGGATCTTGGCTAAATGTAATTGATGAAGCTAAGTTTGTGGAGAGGCGATGTGGAAGGTACAAGATGCGATGCTATTCCGTGGGTTGAGTTGGTTAAGGCTGCTCACGATGTTTGTGTTTTCACGTCTTCAGTATCTTTCTTTCTTCGTCTCTGTGGTATTCCAGCATGCGTCGGCACTTTCGAATTCTGATACCTCGTTGACGCTTTTGTATCAGAATAATCTTAATGCTTCTGATGATGTCAATCACGTGGGCTTTATTCTTCTAGACCCTCACTCCCCTAAAGATGCATCCGCAGCATGTAAGGCGTTGAATGAAACGCTACTCAGCAGTAGCATCATCAAAAGCCATACATCTGATTTTCTCCTCCCGCTCTCATATCAAGCATATCGTGGTCGCTCGTCGTCTTCTCAGCTATATATAATTAACGATGGAGTGATTTCCTACGACGCCGCTCACGGATTGAGCTTCCCGAAGTCTACCTCTGGTAATGCAAAGTTACCGGTTCTTTGTACACAATCCAGCAAAGAAAGTCAATCCGGAACCGCGGTTGCTACAGACGCCAATGAGGTTTCTCTCGTCGCGGGCGGAAATACATATATTGGATATCGCAACCAGAAATCGTTCCGCTTTCTCGGGATTCCGTATGCGAATCCGGCCGCGCGATTTGTCTATTCCACACCGTACTCGCCGACCGGGAAAACGATCCAAGCAACCGCATATGGCGCACAGTGTCCACAATCTTCGAGTGGGAGCGAGGATTGTTTGTTTCTCAATATCCAAACTCCGCATATTCCCAAAGCGAAATCGACGAAGGATTTGAGACCAGTGATGTTTTGGATCCATGGTGGTGGGTTTGTGGGGGGCAGTGGTGCGGATCAATTGAGTGATGGCGGTGATTTGGCGAGTAGAGAGGATATCGTCGTTGTGAATGTTAATTATAGACTTTCTGTTCTGGGGTTCCTGGCTATTCCTGGGACGAACATTACGGGAAATTATGGGATTGCGGATCAAATCAATGCTCTGGAGGTAAAGTAGCATATCTAATTGTTACACATGATTCATGGTGCTAATATTATATCAGTGGACAGTGAAAAACATTGCTGCGTTTGGAGGAGATCCAAAAAGAATCACGATCATAGGAGAATCCGCCGGTGCAGGATCTGTCCGCACACTTCTAGGCTCGCCACCCGCAATCGGGAAATTCCAAGGAGCAGTTGCCATGTCCAATCTTGGTGGTGGCGTCGATCTTGGTCTTACCGGTGACTATGCAACTACCTACTCCTCATATCTCACCATCCCCGAATCCTATGCTCTCGCCGGCCAAAACATTTTCCTAGCAGCGGGATGCAACCAGTCTAATCTCTCTGCCCAAATTGCGTGTCTGAAGAATGTGCCCGCTCTAGATTTGGTTGCGGTCGGCTCTGAGGCGCGTTATGTTGTCCAAGATGGTCACTATGTAAATACAGCTGAGCTCGACCTTGTGAATCACAACGGAAGCACCGCTCACGTCGATGTCATATTCGGCGTCACTGCCAACGACGGTGCATCCATCGGCACCAACTACCCAACTACTCCGGTCACATCCGAAGTCTCCGGCATCGCGGCTTCCCTCGGTATATCCACATCTTATGCTCAATCCATCATCGACAGCGGACTCTTCCCCTTCTACGACACGGGCAACCTCACGCTCGACGCCTTCAACGTATCGCAGCGCGTCGCCACGGATAAAGATTTCCGCTGTGTGGATCAAGCCACCGTGTATGCGGGGTCGAAAAATGGCATTTTTAAATCAAGCTACTTCTACCAGATGGGACGCACGGTTGCGGGCTGGGATCCGAATGGACTCGGGGGACCACCGTCTTCGCCGGGCTATCCGGATGGGAATCCAAATTTGCCGTATTTTCGATTTCATGGCGCGGATATGCCGTGGGTGTTTGGAGCGTTTAATACGGGGTTGGAGTTTAGAGATCAGGAGGATTGGTGGAGCGTTCAGTTGAGTGTGAGTTATTTTGGGGCGTTTGTGAGGACTGGCAATCCGAATCCTGAGGAGGGGTTCCTGAAGAGTAGAGGATATGCGACGGTGCAGAAGGGGGTTAGGGAGGTGGGCAAGTGGAAGGAGGTGAGCGTGGATGGGGAGAAGGGCAGTATGATGGTGATTGATTGGCCGGGGAAGGTGGAGGAGTTTGCGGATTTGAAACAGTGTGATTGGTTGGGGTATCCGGTGGATTATTATGTGAAGGGGGGGATTTAGTCGATTTGTTTATAGTTCGGATCGATGTAGAAAGGGGGTGAAGATTAATTGATGTGATATTTATCATGTTACGTGCTCTTGCATCTGCATACATCCTGGCATCTTTCAAACCAACCTGATCGTTTTCCTCTCCCATCCTACCCCATCGAATTTCTCCTGTATTGACGCTTCATCGGTGGAATTCTTCTCATAACTCGTAAAACTCAATCTCAATAGTCCTACTCTCTCATACTTTGCAGTTCCAGCATCTCCACTAAATCTTTCTCTCTGCGCAGCAATACTTGCATCTTGATCTCCATCACCTCTCCCCACCTCTCCCCCCTCATCGACCATTCTCAAAACCAACATATCCGCACACCTACTCACCTTCCACGGATCCTTATCTCCCGACTCAACATCCATATCTCCCGATAGATACATCGCGAAGTAATGATCCTTCCTCTTGTCAAATTCTTGCATGCCGCTCTCTTGCACCGCATCACTTCTAGGACCACAGCATTTACAATCGAAGATGGGTGATTGGTCAAGCACGAGATTGATCATGTATTTTGGGAATTCGGGCTGGAAGTACTCGCACAGATGGAGGACGCTTGAGAGAGACACTTCGAGGATGAGCGAAGAATATTCGGGGAGAGGATGTGAGACGGGGAGGGAAGATAATGAACGGGAAGACGAGTCATCGTGTGAAAATAGTTGCGGAGTGTATTTATCGATCCAGGATGTGTGCGCAGAGCGTATCTGCAGGATCGAAGGGGGATAGCTCGTGTACGTGTGCGAGATCGATCCGTGTACGCTCTCCCAACTCCAGCTTGGCGCGCGGGCATCACGATTTGGTGTTAGTAGTGTATTTACGCGGCTCCATGCAAGTCCGAATGCAATATTTTTGGCGAAGATGCCAGAGAGGCTTGGGCCGAGTGTGTCGTTCCCCATGATTTGTGTGATGAGCGATAGGGCTGTGGATTTATCGGGTTGGGAGGGAAAGGTGGTGTGGGAGATGGTGTCGATGATTTGGCACCAGACTTCTAATCTCTGTGCATATTTGCTAAGATTTGTCGTCAGAGTATTGTTGTTTTCGTGTGTGCTGGGGTTGGAGATACTTGTGGCTTTGCGAGATAGATATTCCTGGATGTAGGGCTGCGTGAGATTTTTCTGATACGTTCCTCGGATCATCCCACGTCCATATTGTGTATCTTCCACATTCGCCGCTTCGAATTTCCATCCATCGGCACACTCCCAGATCAATTGACGTTTAGTGAAGTGCACAATTCGAGGTGCGAGGACTCGTTCCATAAATGCCCAGCCAGATTTCGACAGCGGAGAGGAATCGAGATCCGCGTGATTGCGAAGACAGCTTAGACGGAGATAACGGTCTTTGTTGATTCCAAGGGGAGGAGAATGGAAAACTGCTCGAGGTTGGAGTAATCCATCGGTGGGAGACAGCACGTTATCGGCGGATAGAAGGAGAGTTGTTTGGGCGAAGATTGATATCAGATCGAGAGGATCGTCTGACACGTGACAGAGAGCGGCGATATAGATGTATTCAAATCCTAGGCGTCGGGTAATAGCGAATGCATCTGTGAAGACTTTAGGAAGCGAATTTGTATCTAAAGACTTTCCCGTTGTTTCCAAGATGGAGAGATTTTCCACCCTGTGGCCTTCCGTCTCCACAAATGAACGAGTGCTCAATGCGAAATAGTCTATAGATGCTAACCCGGACGTCTCAATAAGCACCGGAGCTACATCAAAATCACTTGATATCCTAACAAGTCTCGTCGGTAGCCCCTCAGCCCGCCGTACCGCCCGACAAATCTGATGATGCATCCCACAATCCCTCATCCACTTCCCAACTGCATCAAGCCCATTCTCATCATCCATACTAACCGGAACATTCTTCACCCGATCAACAGGTAATCCCCTCTCCTCCTTATCAAACCGTCCTCCGCCCAATCCCCCCTCGTAATCCTCTCCCGCACAAACATCAAACCGCATATCCATGCCCCCCCACCTCTTCCGCTCCTGTCTATCCACATCCCGCACATCCAAACCATGCATATACAGAAAAACAATCTTATCCTTCAACTCCTCGCGCGAATGCGCGTAGCGGGATGAATGATGAAGAATCGTTATGAAATAGAGACATGCTTCACAATGAGTTGAAGAAGAAGTAACCGGATCAATTATCCGATGACTTTTCTCTAACAGGGATTCATACGAACCGAGTCGGATATCGGCGTGCGGGTCTGTGAGATCGATCGCGCTGCATCGGGGACAGAGAGACATTGTGGGTTTGGGATTTGTGGGGATGTTGCGCGATGGGATGGATGGATGGATGGGTTATTGATGATATGGTTTTTGGGAGTGTGAGGTATCGGGCTGATGGTGGTGTGGCTTTATGGATGGGATGTTGCTGATGTTGCTTACTTGGAATGGGGAGGGAAGAGTAGACTCGCTTATTTTGAGCAATCGGATTATTGTAACTTTATGCACTCTTTTGAGAGGCGGTGGCATTCAAATCGGTTCTATCATCGTCTTGACATTTTCATGGAAGAATAATTGCCCAGGGAAGAGAGGGGTCTCTAAGAAGATTTAACATCACAGACCATTGAGATGTCTATTCCCCGCATTCTATACATAGCTAAGAAATGATAGTCCTCGCGGTTGCCATGAAGAACGCGAAAATTCCATTACCATTACCTATGTAGTGCATTTAAGGGATCCATCACATTCATATCTCAGGAAGTGATCCTTTACCCTTTTGCAAAACCTCTCTTTTAGAGATATACTGTACTGTGAGCCTAATGTTCCTAGTCTTCCACTAACGAGCGCCGTCTATAATTTATGATTTGTTAGTCAGGAACACTCAGGGGTAGATGCGTCTAACCATATAAAGTCAAGTGAGAGGCCCCTGCGCATGTCTTTTCACGTGTTTGAGCTACAATTATTCTCTTGGCAAGCCGCTGCGATTTCCACAACTATGTTCTGTGGAGGGGAAAACTCTCAAATTATTGCTCAGTCAAACCAGTCTCGATAGGAGGACAGGAAGCGTGATAGCCTTACCAAGCTCAGGACGTGTATGGTCACTTACTTTAGTGATGACTTTTTCACAGTACCATGCTCCAGTTGTATGAAACTTTGCGTCTATCAAAATTGACGGTTAACGCACGATGCCGATATGCCTCTCTTATCGTTGACAGTAGCATCTAGAACGAACTTGGGTCTAGTAGCGTGCTAGCGTGCCTCCGTCATTATAGTACGGATTTTATTTCCCCCCAGCTTTCCCCGGAAAGCTCCTGTCATTTTTGGGAAGCAGAATCGCTTGTTTCTATTTTCACTGTAGCTTGGATAGGATTTTTGGCCCACTCACTTCACTTCCTTAAGCTTTTTTCTGCAAAGCTTCCTATCCGTCCGTCTTGTCAGTGCACGCTTGATCATACCCACGGGCTACTAGTGTATACAGCCTTTGTCGTATGTTCCCAGGTTTAGACACCTAGCTCTAGCTTGACAGACATAAATCGCAATTGAGTTTTTCAAGTCTTGAGGTGTAATAGACTACACATGCAGTAATAGAACAGATTAAGATGAAGCCACTCGTCAAATCATTCTCTATCAGGTATACGACGTCTGGCGAATTTGACGATGAAAAGCTTCGATTGGAGGAGGATGTTTGCGATATGGGCTTCTATCATTTCCACATTCAAGTCATCGAATTTCCGAGAAATCCATCGGGACGCCCATTCTATGGTTCTGTTCACCTGCACGTTACTGCTGAAGTTTATTTCTGACTATCGATATGTTTTGAGGGGAAAATGGATGGTAACATCGAGCCTGGGCGGCAGGAGGTATTATTACGTTTTTTAACCCGTGACGCTGATGGTTTTTATACAATGATTTCTTTTTGTGAATGAGATTCGAGTTTGAGTTTGTTTTTGGATGTACGCATGTAGGCGTATATATTCTCAGTATTCTTTCGGGAAATAGAGTTAGGAATGTTGAAATAATTGTGGGGTTTGAGGTTGTATGCTGAATGGCTTTTATATATAGTTCGGAACTGCAGTTGGTAGTCCTCAGTGATACTGATTCTTGGTGATCAACCCAGCCGAATCTTTTTCCATCATACATACTTTCATGTACATTATCTGATCATCTATCAAATCTGCTTCCTATTCAATATGCGGTTTTCCTTGATAACAATTGCTGCCCTGATGGGTATGACTTTTGCAACTCCAGTCCCCCAAGACATCGACTTTGCTATGGTCGAAGCTGCTTCTGATCCAGTTACTACTGGTCCTCCTATTGGCCCAACTGCTCAATCTGTCGCTTACGATGCTTCGACTGCAATCGTCGCTGCTACTCAAGCTGTTGCATCTCAATCTGTAGCAATCAGCGATGCTGTCAATGCCCCCAAGGTTAAGAGAACAGCGTGTGAAGCTCAACCAGCCGGTGCTACTGGAGCTCCCTCATATGCCTCTGATTCTCCATCTGCTTTTTTAACCAATCCTGGATTTTCTGATGCTGCCTCCGCTGCTTCTACTCCAGCTGGATACACACAATCTTTCCAGAACCTCAAGACATCCAACAAGTAAGCATTAGAAGTCACGATAGCCGAGAAATAACCGGAAACTCGCCTAGTGCCTATGGGTATATGGGAATCACTACTCTCGGATATTATGATTCGGAATTGTGTGCATCGAAATGTTCGGCTATCAACGGATGTATGGCCTTCAACCTTGTAAATTTACATACCCAATCCGAAGAATGATTGCAGCGACGTACTAACGTGTATGCAGACTTTGAACGTGATCCAAGTGTCGAACCTGGAGGATCATGCGAGGATTCCCCAAGTGTTACAATGATCAAATGCGTGTTCTGGGGTGGCCCAGTTTCTATCGAAAATGCCGTAAACTCGGGACAATACAGAGATAATTTTCAGGTCGCGATTGCTGGATCTAATGGATATACGAATAACAGCATTGCTCCTATCCCTGGTTATGGAAATGCACAATACCTAGGAAATGCTGCCATTAATGCGCCATATGATTCACAAGGGTTAGTGATAAGATGAAATGTCTCTGTTTACAATTCTCATAATCGTTCGCTAACATTTCCAATAGATGTAATACTTACATGGGGTCAACAATCTTCTCTACCGGCCCCTTCGATGCATCTCTCTGTGCCGCTTACTGTAGCGCACAATCAAAATATAACCTTGATCACCCTCCATCTGATGGAAGTCCAGTAAAGACTTGTCAATTTTTCAATACTTATCTCCTTTATGTCAACGATCTTTCTCATACACAAGGCCAATATTGTGCCATCTATTCTGAGGCATGGGATTCTAGCTACGCAACCAATGTTGGACAGTACCGTGGATCTGATCATTATCTCATTGGACTGTCATATACCTATACCAACGAAACCAACCCAGGATTGACATCTGGAGATAACACATGCGCTGTTGCTCAAGCGTCGGTCGAGATATCCTACTCATCTCTCCAACCTTGTTGTACCACCTTGCTCGGCTTCGCAGCTGATACTGTTACTGCATCAACTACCATCACTTCAATATTTACATCGACTGTGGTCTCTCAAACCACTACTACTGTAGCCAATAATACCCTTCCAAAAAGAAGCGACGTCACAGTGCATCTAGCAAATGGTACTCCTCTTATACCTTTCATGGTTGCCAATAGCACCGCCACTCCAGCAAAACGCTCAGTTGCTGCTACGCCAGCTGGGCTCACCAAATACCCTAGCACTGTTATCTCCGCAGCATGCTCCGCACAGGCTACCAAAGCGACTATTGCCGTTACCGTCTACGTAACTGACTACGTCTCAAAACCCACTTCAACCACCACCACCTCTACCACCGCCACTACGGCTAGTGCTACCCCATCCTTAGTCATTGCCGCCGACACCGAGAAATCCTAACACGTAACTTACGAAGACTATTCCGGGTTGAAGATCCTAACCGTATCACCTATCACCGCAAACTCCGCAGCCAAATTCTATCTCGACGGCACATCCCTCTACTCATCAGACAAAACCCGCGTCGCCGATACCGACGGCGCGGGTACGGGCGCCCCATCATACATTTTTATGGACACACTTAGCTATGCTGCAAATTTTCCACTGATAAAATGTACACTGGGCACGTATGATGCATCGGTTGGTGGGTTCCCTCTATCGTGTATCGGAGGGGCGTCTGCTCCCCGCCCCTTCTTCAAAGTTGGTGATGCGAGCAGATTGGTACTGGCTAATAAGTTGGGAACGAATGTTTATATCCCCTCTTTATATGCCATTCCAGCTTGAGCGAGCAAGAGAGGATGCGTGAGTGAGTTCGAAGACGTGGAAATGATGCCATTAATGAAGAGGAGGAGAGTGGATTTATTTCTTGCAGTGGTTTGGAGCTGATTTTTAATTATTCCTATTCAGTGTTCAGATATGGGGCTGTGGCCTAGTCACAGCAATTCCCTTCATTGCTGCACCGCAGTTCAGACTATTCGAACCCCCGCAACTTATTGTTTCTCAATTCAAATACAAAGTTTTCCTCAAATGCAAGAACTCATATGATAAACTACTTTTTGAAGTGAATGTATCCACTTGTATATGGATTCCCAGCCTAGCTCATGCCTTCCAGGCACACCCTTAAACGCCCATAATGCGGAATGCAGCTACATATATTACAACATCTTTAATTCTTCTCTCTCGCTTCCAAAATTGTCTTGTTCAATTTATGATCCCCTGCATTCCGTACCCTTTTCCCAATAGTAGGTCCTAGAAACTCTTCAAGCTGTTTTCCTTCGTCGTCATCTAAATCCATCATCCCATTTATCCCATTGCCATTTGTATTGTTTGTACCATTCGTAAGTGTTTCAGTTTTTTCAGAGAGGCTCATCACCGCCTTCATGATTACCGCGACTAACATCTGTATCTCCTTATCATCACCAGTCCTGTCAGTTCTCAACTTGTTCAGCACATAATCGAATGCACCCAAGTTTGGTAGAATAAGAGCTCTGACACCATCGGGGCCACCAATAGCTAGAAGCCCACTGATAGCTCCATAATATTCTCCTGGAGAGCGTGTTGGATCCAGGAAGAATTTTAGACACGATCTTGCCAACCTTGCTCTAAGCTGTGCGTTTGATTCCGTGTAATTTTTTGAGATGATCCCAATGAGGGATGCGGCCGTGTCTCGCAATTGGTATTTTTCTTTCAACTCTTCTGGAGTCCCGTTGCCAAGTTTACGACCGACGAGACATGTAAGAATAGGTGGGCAAAGACTTGATATGTAAGGATTGACAAATAGGGTTGTGTTTGATATAAGGGCATGGGCCAGTTTCAACATTGTTTGTAATACGAAGAGATTGCTCAGAGAATGAGTGACCTTCTCAGCAATGAAATGAACAAAATATGGAACCAGTTGTTGAAGACCCGGATCTGATTTCACACTTTCCAACGCGGATTCTCGCAAGGTTACGACTTCTGGATCGTCATCATCATCAAGAATAGCTTCGCGTATCTTGTCGAAGAAAAGTATCAATTCTTTCGACACAATATGTTTGACTAAAGGTTTGACCGAAACATTATCGTTGCCAGCCAGTGCTCCAAGATTGAGGTTCGCACCAGGACCTTTAGGCACGAGGTCATTTGCACGAGCTTCTGCTGTTGTTGGATTTTGTGGAATTGATGGTTGAACACCTTCAACCGCAAGCCAATGTGCTGTTTTCATTAGCATCATGCCATACCTAAACTTTCCCATATCTTCTTACCAGTAAATGACATATCTCTGGGAACCTTTGGTAAAGGCGCATTAATCAGTTTCTCGAAATCTACTTCCTCATCCTCAATATAAAAGAGCGGTTGGCCAGGACCTAAGCTTGCCTCTCCAAATCTCAATGGTCTTGTGGATTCGTAACCATAAAGTGGCTCAACGTCCAATACTTTGAGCGCTTGTGAAATATCCTGTGTGCCCAACACTGTTCTTTTTCCTTGATGCATAAATCGCATTGCTTCGACAATGACCTGGCCAACTCGGTATTCAACTTCTTGCGACAATGCCCTTACTGCCTCTTCGCCCAATTGTGAGATGCCGACAGATTCGGCAACGTCGCGAACGTTGTCCGGGTTCCATACTAACTTAGGATCCGCCATACTGATCGAATGAGTTCTGGAGGTTTGTGGAAGAGGGGGGTTGGACGCCGACTTTTATTGAGCAATGGATTTAATAGAGCTGGTGGTAGAATAATGGGTATCTATAGCTGGAAGAATTTAGCTGTAGAGCATATGGAAAAGAAACCGGAAAGCAGTTGAAATGCTAACATCTGTACGAATAATTATTGTGGTCGGCGCATTCGTCGATACGGCTCGTGGAATATTCTTTGATAGGTACTTGTCGTTCGAATAGATTGTCGGAGCTAGAGTGCAAGGCTGACCTCTTTCGCGAGGCTACTGCGTATCCAATCAATTTCACCTATTCCCTGTAATCATTCACTTCACCTCATTGCACTAGCTTACATCAAATTTGGAACTGTTCTTCAATAGGGTTTTATTTGAATTCGTTCCAAGATAGAGAGAAGGGTATATTGCGGAAAGAACCACCCCCCACATCGCTCCCCAGGTCGCGTCGTGCAACACGTACCCCGCTGCCCCTGTCTACACCCATCCATTAAATTGATTAATCTTTCCAAAATCTACGTTTCTCTTTTTTTGGTACGTATCCTGCAATATGACAGTTACAAACATAGATCTTTATCCATATCGCGAGTCTGCAAGCCCAATCTCTCGCGGCTCATTCATATTGATCGAAGGACTCGACCGAGCTGGGAAGACGACCCAAGTAAAGAAATTGTGTGATAAACTATATGCGTCTGGACGTAATGTCAAGCTTATGCGATTTCCTGGTATGTACTAGATCAACAATTTACACCTCCAGCTATTCATTCCAAGCTCATCACCCTCCTGATCAAAGGGAAGCCTCCAAGCTCATAATTTAAGACAGAACAACCTCAATTGGTCAACAGATAAATTCCTACCTACAATCCTCCACTACTCTCCCAGATCAGTCAATACATCTTCTTTTCTCGGCAAACCGATGGGAGAAAGCCCAAGAAATTCGGGATTTGATTGCCCAAGGGTACACAATCGTTTGCGATCGTTATTACTATTCCGGAATGATTTACACGTCCTCCAAATATTCAATCGATTCTCCAAATCATCTTTCCCTCGAATGGTGCAAAAACCCTGAAATAGGTCTACCGATGCCAGATAGAGTAATATTTTTGGATTTAGAGCCCGAGGAAGCAGAAAAGAGAGGCGGGTACGGAGACGAGAAGTACGAAACGAGAGAGATGCAGAGAAGAGTCAGGAATGGATTCCTGACATTGCAAGATTCAGCGCTCCCAGGATTCGAGCACGAGCGACGCATAATGAAGGCAATCGATGCGGGTAATGGCCTAGATGAGGTTGCGGAGAAGACATGGGATGCCGTGAAGGATTTGGTAGAACAGATAGAAAAAGGAAAGGGTGGAGAGCTAGGTGTTGTTCGATGAGGACAAAAAAGTGGAGAACAAGTAACAAATGATAGAACGAATGCATTCGCATCAAAAACAATAAATGTAGACAGTGATGAAAAGCATTTGAAAGAACATACTGGTAAATTGCCAGTGTAAGTTCCCTTCCGACTTGTATTTCTTGATTTGAAGATCAAAGACCTAGGATAGATAAATATCCAGAATAGACGTAAATGGCGTTAAGACCAAAGAATGAACGCCCTCCCATGATGGTGTTGAAGACCACTGTACCCCTTTCCCAAACGCCTAGTTATGCAAATGCAAATGAATGTGCCAACCTCTTCCCATCTATCTATCTTCTATTCAAACCCACCAAACTGAAAAATTCATTTCTAGTCTTCTCTCTCTTCTCTATGCAGCCTAAAACACAACTTGTAATGGTCGTAGCACTTGTTTTCTCAACTCCTCGCATAACCATACATAAATGGCTCGATTCCATGACAACTGCCACACCTTGTGGTTTAAGGATTTCCATCACGGCATGCGCGACGTCTTTTGTAAGTCTCTCTTGAATTTGCAGTCTGCGTGAGAACATGTCGGCAATTCGGGGCAACTTCGAGATACCGATAACATTCCGATCCGGAATATAGCCAATGTGCATCTATTTTTCGTAAGAATTAGCTTCCATTGCTTTCAACAATTTGCTAAGAGTAAACATACCTTTCCTGTAAATGGAACCATATGATGTTCGCACATACTGAAGACCTCAATATCTTTAACAATGACCAATTCGTTGTGATCCTCGTGGAAAATTGCATCATTGACAATATCCCTAACATTTTCCTGATATCCTTTTGTGAGATACAACATTGCTTTCGCATAACGTTCTGGTGTGGCCAAAAGACCTTCCCGATCCGGATCTTCACCAATGCATTCGAGAATTGTGCGAACTGCGCCGGTCAATTTTGTCATTCGGATGGCTGCTTGTTCTGGGGATTCATCAAGACGTTCTCGTGCGCCTTTGCCTGAAATGAAGTTAGATTTATGAGCGAAAGAGAAACCGATGTTCCCGCCATTTGATGACATGACAACAATCCAAAGATGACGACATACTAGGACGGCTCAAGCCATCAAAATCGATGACTGGACTTGGACTTCTCGAAACTTCAATTGGAGTTTCTTCTGGAGTATCTGTAACCGCCTCATCTCTTGGATCTCTGGCAGGTTTGGTGCTGACACTGTGTCTTCTATGTCCATGACCATTGGCCTTTGACTTCTTCTTCTTCTTCTTGCTCATTTCCCCGCCTTCCCCATGATTTTCCAATTTGCGTTTGGAGCTTGCGCCATTGAATTCTCTATTCTCCTTCTCTACTTCCTCCTTGCTCCCCTCTAGATTGGAGAATTGTACCATCGCGAAATATTCGGAATTGAACGGAGAAATATGCTTTATTGTATTTGATAAGGTGGGAAAAAAAGTCAATAATAAAAGTGTAAATGGGGGATAATTGTAATCAAAGAAAATTTACCCTTGAGGGATTAGGTATTGCTCTCCGAGATAGGCTCGATTGGTTATCTGAGGTGACGCTAATCACTATCTAGTAATTTCTGATGCAGCTTAGAGCACAGATACCTGTAAGACAAACACTGTTCAGCCTTGTGTGAACTGACATGCCATGCTACCTCACCAATCTTACTAAAAGGAACAACGGAAATGTCTTATTAGATACCTAGTAATCAAGTCTCACTCTTATTAATACCTACGTTTATAATATTTCCATTCTCGAAGAATTCATATACTTTCACGAAAATCTACACAACTCCAACTATTTTCCTGTGAATAACAAGCAGGATTTGTCAAATACGGCGCCGATAAGAGCTTCAGTCCCTACGGCTATTCACGACTTATCAATTTAGCACTGATTATTAGCTCCAGAATCAAGTGCGCCGGTCAATATGGCGTCTCCACCAGCGCCGACAGAATTTCCTCACAATTCCCTGTCCCTCACAATACCTTCTAGCCCATTGCCACTACCTCCAACCACGGCATCGCACACACGTCGAGCTTCCGAAGTCATATCGATAAAACGTCGGAAAGCAAGTATGCTATCTACTACCTCAACGCAGTCTGCGCATCCTTTGCGCCAAACTTCATTCCCTCCCGAATCCGCTGTTTACACACCTGGCTATGAACGATCACCAAGTGTTGATACTATGTCTCTTGTCAGTGGAAGTGTCGCAGGTGGCCAATCAAAAAGAAAACGCGCAAAGAAGTCGAAGGGTGGAAAGAGTGATTTTGAGGGATCCAATGTAGGCGTGGGAAAATCCGATGGACCTGCCTCGAAGAAACGACGAACATCCAACGGCAATATCGAAGAAGAGGAAGAAGATGACAATAATGTGGATCAAACAATGACATCGATGACTTCTAGTATAGAAGAAAAGCAAAGGGACATTCAACGAAGGGCTTTATTGGCAAATCATTTGGATCCAGAACAATTCGAGCGTTATACCGCCATGCGAGCCGTAAAGTTTCCTGATGCTACTGTTAGGAGAATTGTCAATCAGACTTTGTCGCAAAGTGTACCGGGCACTGTCATTCTAGCGGTTAAGAGTGTAGCTAAACAGTTTGTTGGAGAGTTGGTTGAGAATGCAAGAAAGGTACAGGACCAATGGATCGAAGCTGGAGAGCCAAATTCTGGATTGATCGTGCCCCCAGCAGAGAACACCACTACGGAGAATGGGGAAGCTAATGCCAACCAAACAAACGCACCCAAGGAAACGAGAAGAGCACCTTTGCAACCGGATCATTTGAGGGAGGCATTGAGAAGGCTGAGGGAGGGCAATGAAGATGGATTGGCTGGACAGCTGAATCTATGGCAATTGCAACAGCACAGTGGGGTAGAGAGATTTGGTACTAGAGTCAGAGGGAAAAGGCTATTCAAATAAGAGGGTGTGCGTATACGACTGAGAGTTTTCATCATGCATTTGAGCGATATGGAGTTGGGGTCTCAGGGAGCTTAGCCAGGTGGCATTTATTGGAGTTACGGATGAAGTATCTCATCTAGACGGATCACAGAGATAGACCGTGAAACCCAAATCCAATACAACTTTCTACTAATCAAGTACAACAATCACAGACACTGCTGTTATGGCTTGTTAATTCTCGATTCTCTTTCCAAGTCAATGCGATATAGCAACGAGCAAGATGTGAGGCACTGATGGAGTAGGTATGATCTCAATATCTGGTCCAATACTTCCCTTCGTTGCCATTGCGATTTGCAAGTACTTTCAGCCTTACAACCAAGTGGTATGCTGAGTGAAGCGCCAATAAAGATTGTCGATTCATTGAGAGAATGTTAGAAATTTCGACGTAGTTTATCGAGTAACAAGTTAATCACAGCTCGAGATACAGCAACCTCTCTTTTCTATTCTGCCCCTCCACCTGATTTGCGTAACTCCCCAACGAGATTTGAGGCATGAGAGTATCGTCCACAGCATTCTCGATCAGAAAATCAATTTGCAAAAGATACTATAACCATTAAAGTAAACAATTCACACCAACTTCCTGGGCTATAGATTTTCACTCTTGAAGCAGATATATGAAGGCAATTAATCAATCCCTGTGCAACAATTCATCCCACCGTTTCTTGAAGTTAGTGGATACTTGGTGGAAGCTTGCGTCACATGTGAACAGTCAATATTTGACTGTAGGAAGATTATTCATTAATGAATCTATTATGATTTGTATTGAATGTCTTACTAGGGATCATGTTATAAGCCTGTGATCCTGCCCTAAAAGATCCATAAAAAACGTTGTGTATCTCGACTGGTCATATATCAATATCATTTGTTGCATGTCTGAGTCTCGGATGATTGCTTTCATGTCTTCATAAAATTTTAATGGACCACCAATTCCCATGGCTTGCATCTGCAGATTGATTCAGTCACATGAAGATAAGAGTCTTATCTCAGATCCTATCAAGACTGGAAGCAACTTCCCTTTTGAGGTTTGAATGCGTAAAGCTATTCGTAAGTGAATTGAAGGGCGTAATTCAAAGGTACCCCGCTCGATCAAAAGATGCATTCACCCGGGAGAGCAGTAAGGTATTTTAGGACCTTACGGCCAGCAAGTTGTTCTTCAATAAGCAAGTCTTACAATCTATTTTGAAAAGACATCAGTTACTAAGATCCATCAAAGACAATATACGCCCCCTCGCAAACCCTTTTCCTCACCCCGCGCCAATTCATAACAATCGATCCAGAATCGCATTCTTCAGTATGGCAACCAAAGAAAAGGAATTGGGGACAAATGATCTGAAAGGTCTAGGTGGAACGACCGATCTCTCACCAACTCCAGAGCCTCATCATGAAATCAATGCTTGGTCTGGTCCAGGACAAGCAGCATTTGATTTCCGCAGTAAGAGCTTCACTCACGCTGCTCAAAAATTTACTGACATCTTTTTCAGGCGATGTAATGACTACTCCAACCAAATCCATGCTTACAGCCATTCAAAATACTACCCTCTTTGATGATGTCTTTGCTGAAGACCCAACAACCAATTCGCTTGAATCTTATCTTGCAGAAATTACTGAGCATGAAGCTGCCATCTTTGTTCTCTCCGGTACCATGGGCAACCAAATTGCTCTCCGTTCTCATCTTGTTCAACCTCCCTACTCTGTACTCTGTGACCATCGAGCCCACATTCTCGAGTGGGAAGCCGGTGGTACTGCATCTTTGTGCGGGGCTCTTGTGAAGGGAGTAGTGCCTAGCAATGGCGTTTACTTGACGTTAAATGATATAGAGAAATCTGTTACTATTAGTGATGACATACACTCATGTCCGACAAGGGTGATTAGTTTGGAGAATACATTGGGTGGAACAATCATGCCACTCGAGGAGGTTAGGGCGATTTCAGGATTTGCCAGGAAGCATGGCATCAAATTACATATGGACGGAGCTAGAATTTGGGAAGCTGTTGTTGCTGGAGCGGGATCTCTAACAGATTTCACGAAGGAATGTGATAGTGTTAGCTTATGTTTTAGCAAGGGATTAGGCGCACCGGTCGGAAGTATGTTAGTGGGCAAGAAAGATTTCATCAAGCATGCTAGATGGGTTCGAAAAAGTATTGGAGGAGGACTCCGTCAAGCTGGTGTTTTGACCGCGGCTGCGAGAGTTGCGGTCGATGAAACATTTGGAAAGGGTCCAAATGGTGAAGGGGGTCTCTTGCGCGAAAGTCATAAGACAGCCAAAAGAATCGCGACCTTGTGGGAAGGCTTAGGCGGAAAGTTGCAGCAACCAACCGAAACTAACATGGTGTGGCTGGATTTGGCAGATGCAGGTGTTTCGGCGGAAGAATTCCAAGAATTGGGAAAGGAGAAAGGCTTGAAACTTTATGGTGGTCGATTGGTGGTGCATTATCAGATTGGAAATGAGGCGGTAGATAAGTTGGAGGAGATTATGAAGGTTGTTCTGGAGAAGAAAGGAAAGGGCACTATTGAAGTTGCAAACAAGAAGCGAAAAATCGGAGAGAAGGATTATGGTACTTAGGTGCTGGCCATACATATGAGATGTAGGCAGATACTATTTTCAACATGTATTCATCTTCATATATTCAACGCCCGGGATACCTGTGAATACAGGATAGATAGATGGCTTGCAGCTGAGCTGGTCTAAGGTAGGCGACATCCAGATTAGCTAGAGAAGAAAGTTTGACGAAAAATGTCAAAATGAAAATAATGAAAGCCAGAAATTCAATGAAGGATTACCGTTCCGCTTCTCTCTTCTCTCTTCTACATCTTCCTCGGCATAATCACAGACACATACTGGATGTTTAGCTCTGTTCATGAAAAGGTTCTCCGAGAGATGATGAAGAGATGTAATTTCGACATTTCGGGATTTATTTGAAGATAACAGAGCACTGGTCTAGCTTTATGATAATACCTACTATTTGAAGAAGGATGCTCATTAGATCGATGAAGGAGGTAGGAATCTGGTCAAAGATGAGATCATCCTAGATGAGAGGGAAGACGAAAGTGCTTTCCATACTGCATCTCTCACATTTTGATAGATCGGAGAAGAACAACCCGTCGTCTGCCCAAGGAATATAGGATTAAGGAGTAAATATTGGGTCTTCTACTTTCTCAAAATAATCTATTTTTCATACAGAATGGCGCAACCACATCTTTGTTATACAGGTAACTTCACTGAGTAGGTTGCGGCGCTACTAGGTGTTTTCCTGATCACGTCTATTGGGATACTCTTCAGGTACCAAAAAAAAATCTCGTACAAGTCCTCTCTTGAATTGCCCATTTGTCACCAATTTGAAATATGCTCGAATGTCTGAGTCTTTCAAGATTATCAAAAGAGTTCAAAGGCACATGTTTGAGAGAATCTGAGGCCTAGCTTTCGCTCAGTGGTTCAGGCGAGGGATGTATCACATGGGCTAATATTTTTGGACAAGTTTAGGGGAAAGACTATAAGCTTTCGGTTCAAGGCAAATATCCGGTTCATATCGTGTCATCAAGAGAAGTAGCTGGAATTTCGCTATGATTAAACTCAGATTGTGACGATATTATTCCTTCTTTCTGATGTGAATCGAGGACAAATTGGATATATATTTAGGTGTGGAAAACCGTTGTGAGACTTGCTCCAACAGTAAGTACTGGTACAAGAATAGTAATATGAATTGTTTCGTTGTGTATGGAGAGTGGCTTTTGCTACGCAAACGAACATTCAGGAAATCTTTATTGATATATGGATCTCCT
Source organism: Botrytis byssoidea (assembly GCF_014898295.1). Lineage (NCBI taxonomy): Eukaryota > Fungi > Ascomycota > Leotiomycetes > Helotiales > Sclerotiniaceae > Botrytis > Botrytis byssoidea. The sequence goes on along the minus strand of NW_024065852.1, from coordinate 823,350 downwards.
CAAATAATCAAGGTGATAGACAATAGGACATCGGACTTGAATGATGATAGTGTGTACCAGTGTGTACCTACCGTGCCTACTAGAGATATCTATATGCAAGGTTGATCGAGCATCAGTTGATATATTCCGTTCCGAGAATGGGCGAGCTAACTTTATTGAGCGTTAGCGTGATTCTTGCCCAAAAGCCTCGGCCCCAGAATTGATCGGTATAGATTGCTTCTCAAGTGAACAAGAACTGAGGACTATTGTAGATTTTAATTTTATTTAATTATTCGATTCAAAGCATATTGTTAAGCAAAGTAGAGAGAACTGAAAGAAGGGAGAGAGCCAGTTGTCAAATTCGACAACTAATAAAAGTAGCTATCAGCAAATGCTACCTACCCCATACCGCAACATTTACGAATTCACGAAATATTTGATTTAGGATGTCAATCGCAACTAGCTCTTCAAACAGTGCAATGGGGCTCCCATTGAAGAACAAGAAACGGAAGAGAAGACATCAGAATAAACCGGCTATCTCTGCGCGATTGATTCTGGATGAGTATGTGAAAGGGGATATTGGAGTCATTTCTGGGGATTTGGCAAAAGATCTGTGTCTCGAACAGAGCGGTGTACCTGACGATACAGTTCATTACATTGCGATCTCTCCTTGTAGCCCCTCAACAGCAGTCGAAGACTCGACGTGGACTGTTGTTCCTGTTCGGTCCTCGAACAACTTGGCAACTTCCACTGTGCAATTCTCACCCGAAAACCCGACTTTACAAGCATTTGCGGAAACTTTGCAGAGGGTCGCGCCTTCTAAATTATCGAGCAACAGTCGAAGCGGCATTGAAATACGCGTCCTGGACATAGTACCTTTACCCTTAGAGACAGTGTTTGTTACGATCGAGGGGGAATCTGCGAAGAGACTGGAGAATGGAGAAGGGACATTTCACGAAGAACATCCGCAGGCGAATGGACATACAAAGTCACTGAGAAATGGAACAAGCCCCGAGGATAAACTGACCAAGGCAATTCGAGAAGCTTTAAGATCGCTGAGAGTTGTGCATACGGGAGATTATGTTCAATTACCTTTGCAACCTCATCCAATCACCCACGTCCCTCCCCCTCCAGCAAAAGTTACTCTTAGTGAGCCTGTAGGACAAGGACTGCTATCACCAAAAACCAGGATCATCGTTACTCAGACTGGGCACCATGCGAAAACTCCACCGAAACACGCAGCTATTCCATTAAATGGAGGATTGAACCAAGTGACGGAAGAAGATGAGGATACAAGTAATGACCAATTCTATTCCGCTGCGGAGGACAGATACAAGACCGATACTGCTTTTGAAGGAGAATCTGATTATGTCACAGAAACAGACACCGAGATGGAAAGTAGTGCCGACAATGACAGTCTTTCGGACGACTCCATGGAGGATATGATCTCGCTCCAAGTACCCGTATTACCATCTCATAACGCCAGCGGAATTTCGACGATACAGCCTGGATCTCCACAGACAATTATTCCAGGTGGACGAAGGACAAACGGTATTGCTACCCCGGGCTCCGTATTCTCTTCTTTTACTGCTACTACTCGTGCAGGCGGACAAAGCGGAAGATTGTTTAAAACGCAAGGACTAGCAAGACCACTCTCTGATGAAATGCTGCACCCAAAGCCTAATACTGATGATGATGAGGAGGCAAGAATATTCGTTGATATCAATTCTCTAACTAAAATCGGATGTTTCTCAGGAGACTGGGTGCGGTTAGAAGCAGCTGCAGAACCACCTGCCAATGGCGTTGGGCTTTGGGGACTGGGAAGCTTTGGCGATGTTGAGGAAGAGAAGCCCTGGCGACCTGTGAAGGTTTTTGGTCTACCCGAAAGCTATTCACATCGCCCGATGACCAAAATACCACGTAGCAAACAAGAGGGCCGAAGATTGTCCTTCTTTGAATCACAGGTGCAAAAACCAGCAAGCCCACTGGCTTATATGTCACCTCTACTTCTTGCAAACATGGAAAACACATCATACTGTCGCATTGCACCTCTGAAAAGAGCGCCACAAATATTGAAGGCGCCATTAGCTAAGATCAATAGCTTTTGGAATCCCCCCACAGCAAAAGATTTAACTCTCATGAAGATTTCAACCCCTGCTTCAAATGAGCGTACTTTGCAAAATGCTCTATTTGCTGGGCTGAAGAAGTATTTCTCACAGAAGAGGAGAATCGTAAGAAAGGGTGATCTCATTGCTGTTCCAATTGATCAAGGTCTTGGTCGAACTTTACAATCTTCTACTGGTGAAGACCCTGAAATCGATGAAATGTTTTCGCATGCATCATTGGCTGAGGCAGAACCCACTAAATCGGCCAAAACTACTGCTGCGGCTTGGTACAGAATAAGCTATGTCGGTTTGACGAAGGAGAGTTCAGAGACCAATGACGAAGACGGTATCTGGGGTGGTGTTGCCTCAATTGACGCGTCAAATACACGTATGATGCAGTCGGGCAGTGAGAATAGTCGATTACCTGCAACTATGGAGAATTCTTGGGAATATTATCTTGGGCTGAAGTCACTTTCCAAGACTGATCTTGAATCCAGCGCAATACCGGAGGTCAGGAAGCCACATGTCACAACTTTACAACGGCGTTTGAGAGAATTAATCGCCGCAGCTACAAGCCCTAGAGCAATACACCTGAACCTACCACCGCTTGCAATTCTTCTTGTCTCCACGCAACGTAGCATTGGAAAAGCAACATTAGCAGCCAATGCTTGCGCAGATATTGGCTTACATACTTTTAAGCTTGATGCTAAAGATGTTATCAATGAAAGTGGAGGTGGAAGTGATGTCAAGACTGCCGGTTTTCTCGAGGCACGCGCTGAAAGAGCTATGAATTGTGGTCCCGCATTCTGCGCACTCCTCATACGTCACATTGAATGTCTGACTGCTGATAGAATGGTCACTACATTGAAAGATATTCAAAGTGGAACGAGAGTTGTTATTGCGACTACAACCGAGGTAGACAAGATTCCAGACGGTATCCGGGGTTTGTTCACTCACGAGCTCGAAATGACTGCTCCCGATGAGTGGGAGCGGGAGGGAATACTTCGTGCTATTATTGAAGACCAAGCGATTTCTCTAGCACCAGATGTAGATTTCAGCTCCGTCGCTGTAAAGACTGCTGCCCTTGTAGCTGGCGACTTACATGATGTTGTGGATCGAGCTCTCGTAGCGCGTAACTCTCGCATAGAAGCACTCGCAGCTGCATCTACCACCTCTGAAAATATTGTTACAGTTCGCGATATCTTGCTTTCTGCTGGGCCAGCAGGTCGTTGCCTTACCAAAGTCGATTTTGATGTTGCAGTAGATTTTGCAAGGAAGAATTTCGCTGATGCAATTGGTGCACCCAAGATTCCAAACGTCGGTTGGGATGATGTTGGTGGCTTGTCGAATGTCAAGGAAGCAGTAATGGAAACCATTCAATTGCCTCTTGAGCGACCTGAACTATTCGCAAAAGGCATGAAGAAACGATCTGGTATTTTGTTCTACGGTCCTCCTGGAACCGGAAAGACCTTACTGGCAAAGGCCATCGCCACGGAATTCAGTCTCAATTTCTTCAGTGTTAAGGGACCAGAATTATTGAACATGTACATTGGTGAATCTGAGGCCAATGTTCGGCGAGTCTTCCAGCGTGCACGTGATGCACGACCCTGTGTTGTTTTCTTCGACGAGCTTGATTCTGTGGCACCTAAAAGGGGTAACCAAGGAGACAGTGGTGGAGTGATGGACCGCATTGTATCACAATTGTTGGCCGAGCTAGATGGAATGTCGGACGGAGACGACGGTGGTGGAGGCGTCTTTGTTATTGGTGCAACAAATCGACCGGATCTTCTCGATGCAGCCTTGTTGAGACCAGGAAGATTTGACAAGATGCTGTACCTGGGAGTAAGTGATACCCACGAGAAGCAAGAAACTATTCTAGAAGCTTTAACGAGAAAGTAAGTTGTCTGACATTTCCTCACCTTGAATTACACTAACTCAGATAGGTTCACACTTTCTCCTACGCTATCTCTTGCTCGTGTTGCCTCCGGGCTTCCTTTCACATACACAGGTGCCGATTTTTATGCACTTTGTTCAGATGCTATGCTCAAAGCTGTAACTCGCCAAGCTTCCTATGTGGATTCACATCTTGCCAAACTTAACTCTGAACGCGGAAGCGAGGGTAAAGGAAAGGTTTCAACGGCATATTGGTTCGACCACTATGCAAAGGAAGATGATCTTCGCGTGGTTGTACAGGAAGAGGATTTTGAAGCTGCAGGAAGGGAATTAGTTCCCAGTGTTAGTGCTGGAGAGTTGGAACATTATGCGAGAGTAAGAGGCCAATTTGAGGGTAATAAAGATAAAGACAAAGTTGCTCCAAGACCCAGCTCATCGAGTAGCTCAAGAAGTTCGAGGAAAGGAAAGGGAAAGGGGAGGGCAGATGTCAAAGGCAAAGGAAAGGCCAAAGATATGGGTGACTGGGATGAGAATGCTGAGGATGGTTATTATAATGGCACTGACGAAGAGCAACTTAATGGTACAATCAGAGTGAAATCCAAGGGGAAGGAATCTGTGCAGGGATTGTTCCAAGATGGAAGCATGGAAGATGAAGAGAATCTATATTAATGATGTATAAGGATACAAAAAAGCGTATGCGTTTAGAAAGGAAGATGATATATAATCAATATAGGACAGCCAAATATACACCCTCAACCGTAAACTTCGAATTGAAATCAGAATCAAAGTCTTTCCTAGTCATAAAACACTCTCTGTTCTGTTCTGCGTGCTTAGATTATCTGTTGTGAAACTCAATCACTTGGCCGAACTCCCCCATACTTTTGAAATCTGATTTCCATTATCATTTCCAAACATCACCCGATGCGAAGAGAGAACTGCGAGAGCACTGACCCGCTGTCAAATTTATGTCAGCCAAGTCCACGGGTAAGCTTTATCTCACATGTCAAAACGCCAAACGCCACATACCTAACCTTCGTTATCCACTCTCAAGCCACTTCTTATATGCGCATATGGATATCGGTGAGTTCAGGCACGGTCCATTGAATTGAGACAGTTGGTTCAGAAGCATGAATTTCGCATCGTTTTATAATTGTAAAGGTAACGGTATCGCATTTCCTACTTTTGTTTCATACGCATCTCTCTCTTTTCGTTTGCGAGGCTATTCTCTGTTTCGATTGGTAAGTTTGATTGTTCGAGTTGGTGTTTGTAGATTACGAGAGACGGGGACAGGGGATAAGGATCGTCGATTTCCATGATTTTGAAAAGCTCCACTCGAGCGAATAATTTGAATGACTTCGAGGTTCAACTCGAAGAAATTCGAGTACGTGCGATATTCCGCCATGAGCAACGAATCTGAACCCGAATCCGCCTATGCCGGCCAAGCCGCGAAACTCTCCCATATCGACCCCGAGGATGATGATGATGATGATGATGGGGCTGGAACAGCGATGAGAGCGGACTATGTGACGGTAAGGGATACAGTGATTGTTATGGAGGATGGAGGTCGCTTGCCCGGGCCACCGTTGCAGGAATCGGAGAGGTTGAATGGACTCAGGAGACAGGCAAGGGGTGTTGGTGGTAACATGATTAGTGAAGTCGAAGGGGCGGAAGAGATCGCAAGCGAAGAAAATCGACTGGCAGTGGGCGAGAAAGGGAAAGATTCACATGATGTTGGAGGGAATGGCGGGCAAACATCAGGCCAAGGTTCACTCGAAAAAACTATGCCGCCATCGCAAACGCATCCTTTATTCCCACCTCTGCCATTATACGGCCCGTCTTCATTTACAAGAAATTTACAATGCTGGACATTCAGGACTACCAGTTTTTTCATTACCTGCGCATTCTTAGGAGCTATTGTAATGGGAGCGGGAGTCATGACTGTGCCGGCTATTTTTACTTATATATGGTATAAGGCTACATTCAGGGATCCAGACCGAGGACGAGTATTCTACGAGGAAGAGAAAATACGAAGGAGGAGGAGGAGAGAAGAGGAAAATCGTTGGAAGAAGATGAACCGCCAAAAATTGTCTAAGGAAAAAGTGGATGATATTGAAGGTGATGCGGGGCAAGGGGATTTTATACCGACAGAAGGAGGCAAAGATCCGCTGGTTTGTGATGTGGGATATTATGCACGAAGAGTAGGTCTAGATGTCGAAGAAATAAAAGTTCAGACAGAAGATGGATTTATCATTCTCCTTTGGCACGTATACGATCCAAGCGAATATACGCCCATGACGGCGGAACAACGAGCAGCTCGGGGACCAGAATTGTTCACTGACCGGGGCCCAAGTCGATCACTTTCTTCGGACTATAATCGCCAATCAAAGTATCCCGTCCTAATGATTCACGGTCTCCTGCAATCATCTGGTGCTTATTGTACCAATGATGACCAGTCTCTAGCATTTTATCTATGCAAGCAAGGCTATGATGTTTGGCTCGGCAACAATCGATGCGGATTCAAACCAGAACATACACTTCTTGACTATGCTGATCCTCGCATGTGGGCTTGGAATATTCGGCAGATGGGTGTTCTGGATTTGCCAGCACTTACCTCTCGCGTTCTATCCGAAACTGGCTTCCCAAAATTAGCTCTCATTGGTCACTCCCAAGGCACAACTCAAACGTTTGTAGCGCTTGCGAAAGAGCAACGGCCTGAACTGGGTGAGAAAATCAGCGTGTTTTGTGCATTGGCACCAGCCGCATATGCGGGACCGCTTATCGACAAGGGTTATTTTAAATTCGTGCGCAAGATCTCTCCTTCGTTCTTTCGCATCATCTTTGGCATTCACGCTTTTCTTCCGTACATGATGGCCTTCCATAAGGTTATACCAGGAAAGATTTTTGGGACTTTAGGATATCACGTTTTCCACATGCTGTTCAAATGGAGTGATGCTAGATGGGATAAAGGAGTCCGAGATCGGTGTTTTCAATTCGCTCCTGTGTATGTAAGTGCAGAGAGTATGAGGTGGTGGCTGGGAATGGACGGCTTTGCAAAACACAAATGTATATTAGCAACCAGAGAGGAAGGTATGCTAGAAGATGAGGAAGATAGATTGGTGTGGGGGGATACTCATAATGATTTGGATAGCAATGACGAGAAGAAAAAGTCGACAGCCAAAGGAAAGAAGGCATCAGGCACATCAAATACAACTGAGAACGAGATGCAGCCCGGAGCAGAGTTGATGGAAAACGAAGAAAAGAGAGAGCCTAAGAAAATTAGAGCTTGGTATAATGAGCAGGTACCCCCGTTCGCATTATGGGTGTCGGGATCCGACGATTTGGTCGATGGAAGAAAGCTGGTCCGGAGATTCGAGAGAGGAAGAGAACCATGTGTGAAGGTCGTGCATCAGAAGGTGATAGAGGAGTATGAGCACTTGGATGTCATCGTATGTACTACCCACGATTCCCTCACGTCTTTTATTTCTTTCCACCTCCAATAAATGTATTCTTGGAGATTCTTGGTGTCCTAAACTAACATATATAAATTCAACAGTGGGCTGTGGATTCCCTCGAAAAAGTAGGCCGAGAGGTAAAAGAAGTGATTTGGAAGACGTGTTCAGCACCAGACCGAAGCAACTGTCGTGTTCCGCTTGGATGTGAACAAGTGGGAGTCTGGGACGGCGTAGAGAGGTCCGATGTTTTTGAAAGCCGCGATTTTGCAGAGAGCAGTCAAGATCAAAGTGACAGTGATCGTACCCTATGAGCACGGGTCGGGACTGTTCGAGGGTCTATAGACTATGATAAAATTAAGGCGATAGATATCGACGAGAATGCCTCAGGGGGGTGAAGCATCGATTGTATAAAGTTTATGACGGCGTTCTCGGTACTGGTGTATGATCATACTAATACAATCTGGATGGATAGAATTGGGAAGGGGCGGACGGCGGAATTGTTATCAAGGTCTATGCTACCTACACTTGGAGATCTCTAACATCATAATTGATTTGATTAGCGGCATTGTAATAGAATATGTTTAGTAATGAAAATAATCTTTTATTTTTCTATAGTTTAATTAGTATCTGTAAATTGATCTGACGCATGAATTTTATATATTCTGGCTTATTGAGATTCTGTACATGGAATCCACAGAGACGTGCTTGGACAGTTAATACTAAGAACAAGGTCAAGATGTTACCAACAGAAGCCCGTGTTATTTTCACATAGCCGAAGTCCATCACCTATCGAGCATCGGATGGTATGTAGATTTGCAAGAAATTATAGTACAAAGGTTTTCGCTCCACTTTCTTAAATCCCCCAGAATATTTAACAACCACCTCATTTTTAATACACTCCCAGCCTCAACAGCGTCGAACGTCTAGGGATAAAATACAAAACTCTGCGATTTAGTTTGCGCTGACATTTGACGATTTGGATTGCTATCATTTGCCACTCGGTGGATTGATTGAATGATGCTATATGATTTTGCAGAAGATCTCGAATTGACTTCCGAATGTTGAAGGGAAGATAGCGTCGAAGTCATCCGGGGAGCTGATCTAGATGCTTGATATTGGTGCAGCTAAATTTGATCGTAACACGATTGATTACTCATCCCGTGAATGTTGAAGACGTCAAGACACGGTCTCGTATATTCTCTCGCTAAGGATATTCAAAAGACTCATACCGCCGAATACCGTCGTACTTCCAAAAGATTTAATCTCGACGTTTGACACTTACACAATAGGGTTGTTTTCTGATTGCTCAAGGATGACAAGCCGATTTAATGTTTCGGAGCTGATTCTCATACAGATTGTGCCTAGATCTCTTCAGTAGTTGTAAATATTTTCAACCCGGTGGCATTTCAAGTAAAAAAAAGCAGCATCTTCCTCGAATCAGTCGTAAAACTTTGCGTGTTCTAAAATAACCTTGGAATCACCCGGATGAATGGAGTCTCGCTTCGCGAGAGGCACAGACCACAGACCGCATGCAGACATTTTAGCGAGTCTTGAAAGCGTGTAACAAATTAGCTGTCACGACCAGCGGCAGCGACATAGCCCTAACGGCAACGTATCGTATGGTTGTCTCTCCCAATATTCCGCGCTCGTATATCAATAAATGACCAATTGAATCATTATGAGCCATCAGGCTTTTTTTCGGTATAGACAACATGAAATCGGGAGCTTTGTGGTTATTTTTGTTCTGTCTTTGAGGCGAATGAAGCGGAACACAGTAAGTATATAATCGAGCTTGTGTGAAACAGGCTCTCTTTCTATATTTCTTTTCCCAATTGTTGCCGTACTGTCCTACTTCCTGCCCACCGGCGCCCATTATGAATTATTCGTAAATGATTTGATAGTACCGCGTTCGTTTTCTCTTCTGTTATTTGAGGGAAGCCTGACAACAACCATGGGCACTGATTCCGCGAGGGTCCCTGGGAAAGAGGAATGTGGTCGGGCGTTGGCGGCTGCGTGGACTCGCTCGACGCATTACAGGGCCGTTGAAAAGCTTATGTAGTTCTTTGCTTTGTTTCTAGCGGTATGCATTGTTGGCAAAATCCTACTGGTATTGTGCGACTTCCTTCGACTTTAATCCCAGGAGAAGTAAGATACCGAGTCAGTGGAGGTGAAATATAGTTGGTGATTGGAATAGAAATTATATTCACTAGATTGAATGGGGCAGTTCGCAGACGAAGTCTGAAAATGAACATCAGAATGCGCTGCGCAAGTACCGTCGGAGAAGTCTCTAAGATTGGCAAACAAAAAAAATGTTCGGAGAGGGACAGTCGTGAAAGTCGGAAAATAAGTCTCATACGGACATCGAGTGGGGAGTATGGGTAGGGATTCGAAAAGTCGTCCGAGAAAAAAAAGACTAACGATGTTCTTGTATTTCTGTCAGCGTTGTACTTTTAAAACATCCTATCCTCAAAACAGAGCGCACTCAGCATTTCACTTCAAACCAGCTTCGAGAATCCTAAAACCCACCAGCCTGGTCAAATAAGAAGAACAGTCGTTTATGTGCAGCCAAAGTATTATCATTAGTGACTCGAGGATTACACACACGGTAAATTCAAAGCGCCAGCAGCCTGCGCCAAAAATAAACGCCCTGAGCTGATAAGCTCAACCCATCTACTCCATTTCCATTTCCAGTGACTCCGTTCCCAAGGTTCCTGCCCTATATTCCGATTTTGAATTCCAATTAGGAGGTTAAGCCAGCTAAAGAACGGGAGTCAGTATGTGGGCCAGATAATGAAGATAGTAGATATTTTTCGTTATTCAATTGGTTTCACACGCACCTATGGCCATGGTATTCTCAAAATACCAATACTCTATTTTTCTTCATCATAAAGTTCGATCTAAAGCATCAATTTTCTCCCATACCACAAGGGCAATCTGTATATTGCCTGTGATAAGAGCAGCCGCGACAGCCTTGCGTTCTCTCCATGGGAACTCCACACATTACTATACCACCTGTAGAAATACGTCGGGGGGTGAAGCCGCAGGAACATTGCTGCAAAGGTCCTGCAGCAGAAGACAGATATTCATGGTAAGTGTTGCCTCGGCAGGCCGTAGTTCTCTCCATTGGAACACCGCCGACCAAACTGCCACTTACTAAACCACCTCTGCCGTCCGTGACACCAGTACCTTGCTGTTGCGGGTCGGCAGTGAAACCCGAAGAATTACCGTCATTATCTGCAACAGATTGTTGATTTATCGTCGGACGTGGGGACTAGGGACACATACTGTTAGTAATCATCCCAATCATCTTCAGGGTTACCGAGATCCAGGCTCTACACTTCTCGGCGACACGAGAAATGCCAACGATTCAATAACATTGTGTCGGAGATTAAATTTTCAGAAGTGTAAATTGCAAGAAAAAATTGTACTTACAAGAGGTGGAGACAATTCGTCCCTTTGATTGTTGCTGTTTTGATTCATTGTTATTATTGTCGATTCGGTGTTTTTACTGTCGTGATTGATGGGTGTCGATATGTTTTGGTGTTCAGAGAAATTAAAAATGAATTAGTTAGGTAGAAGTCGAAGAAATTCGTCAAGAGGAAAGGAAGCTAATGCTACTAAGCTATAGTAGTAGAGATTTAAGTCTTGAAATCACATGAGCTCTCTAGATTCGAAAAATGGAAGGCACTAGACACCGGAAGGATACAAACGTGACACCACGAAAAGAATAATTGCCATTCTGTAATCATACTCCCTCAACATCTCTATCAGAATCTAGATCACTCGAGATTTACTCGATTCGTAGAGAGTTTGCAATAGGTTTTGATGTGTCTTGCATAGACTCCATACTTGCAGTGGGAAACTTCAGTGCATATCATTTTGCAACTTTTCTGATATATCTTGGAGAACGTTTCACACGATCTGCAGGCAACAATCATGATGAGAGCATCTCCAAATCTGGACCGAACTTCATCATAGAGGTCTTTTCTTATTCTATATGTAGACAAATTCGCAAATGTGCTTCCTTATCTACGGAGAATTATTTACAGAAAAGTTGAGAGAGCTATCTAGTTGAGATACCAAGAATTCGGCCTCACGATTGCAAGGTTTCTTCCATCCAGCAGTAACTCAAAACTATCTATCTCTTAATTCACGAGGGTAGGTCAGACCAATAATCTCGGTAAAACTTCAAATCTTAGAACTGAAAGCAGCAACGCAATCTGACCTTAAGGGTACCACTAAAGGTCATGGGGTATCATAGAAGTGGATATCCAAGCCGTGAAACTGACACTATCTATTTGGTTCCTTTCATTTGCTGCCAGTATTTTCAAAATATCTGCAGTAAAAACTTTTTTGGTATGCGGTGGGCTCCTATTTATCGCCGGAGAAGGTGGAAATGATCTGGTGGTGTAACATTTGGCCTTGGATTGAGATCTGGGAAGTTCTCTCAAAGATCTCTCTTTTTAAATGTTGACGACTACCTGCATTCCACGTCATTTTGAATATCCGTTCCATTCTTGCATCGTTTCTGGCCTATGTGTGTAACCGGTTTGTGGTTGCTAAGGAGAGAACGAAGGGCTGGTTGGCGACTCAGAGGATTGGCCACTTCCTCTTTCGGACCCTAGGAATCCATGTAAAGAAGAAGGAAATGCAGTAGCAGAATTTCCGTTTCTCGCCTAGAAAAAGTCAGTCATCGCTGGATTAGTCATCTTGAGTTATAGGTATGCTTACAGTCATGTACTGCTGAGTCTCAAAGCCCTGTGTATGAACGGCAGGTATTCGAAATTGATCATGCGATTGATTAGATAGAGTTTCGATTGCTCGAGGTGCCCATAAGTTTCTCTCTGGAAACAGCGGCGAGTGTGGTATATTAAGAACTGATATGTGATTGAAGGGATACAAGTCGCAATCATAATATGTGTGGCCCATTTGCTGGAAAGAATAATTTGGCTGTTGGGTTCTTGTGAGTTGAGGTGACGGGAGAGATTGGCAATGGCTATGAAACTTTTGCACTTCATGCGTCATTGGACAAATCATTCCCTGGCTCATGTGCTGGAAAGACATCGCGTTTGGGGTTATCCCTCCCATTTGGCCCGTGTACTGGATAGAGTCTACACTCTGAGGTACTTCTTGTGCTTGGCCCACTTGCTGAAAAGAATCTGCCTCTTCAAACATCCAGGACTGAGTTGATTCATCATGATCTAACTGATATTCCTGATAGACTTCAGATAAGCCTGGTCCACTGTACTGAGCTTCACATTTTACCATGAATCCTTCCAGACTTCCAGAATATCTATTTCCCTTTCGTTTAGTTGGTTTCTTTTGAATGACCTTAGGAGCTAGTGGTTTTGAATTGGCTTGTGTAACTCCTAACTTTCCAGCGTGCTTCTTGTTGTGCTCTTCAATTATTTTGTCGATACTGTTCTTTTCTCTGCGACGACTAGAAGGTCTTGGTGCCATCACAGAATGAGACAAGTCTTCTCTGTGCTTTTGTTTATGTCTATTCTCCTTATCTGACAAGGGGGATGACAAAGCAGAAGATCTTTCAAGCACAGCTGGTTGTCTTATGATGTTGGAGATTTTGGTGCTAGAAGGCGACATTGTTGCATAGGTGGAATGATTTTGAAAATATTGTGATGGCATACGAGGAGAATCAACCAGAGAATGTTGAGCCAAGGATAGTGATGTCTGCTTAAGACCATTAGTTGCTTGTAAGCCAATGGAGAGAAAGGGGTACTATTTACAGTAGAACATTGAATATTCCCAACATTCTCCTCAAAGTTTGTATCAACTGGCATTATCAATCGAGTTTGTGCCTCTTGGTCTCTTCCTCTTCTTGCAAATGAGGTATACATGTTCTCAGAAGGATGGTCTTCGAGGTGTACCATGGCAGTGTCCTCATATTCCTCAATGCTGTCTTCTTGAAGAACAATGCGACTTTCTTTTAGCAGGTCAAGAGACTCATCTTCGTCGTTTGCTTCTAGCAGATCAAAGCACTGCCGCTCTCCCCAAATGTCCTCGAATAATGACATGATTATTTGAAAATTTTGAAAGTTGATAAGAAAAGGATTTTTGAGGGAATGAAAGCAAAGTTACTTTCGAGAGTGGTGGCCAATGAAGGTGGAACCAGAGCCGACTTAATCCACCAGTCAAGCATTAATCAAATTTTTCCCTCTCAAAAATTAACGAAATTCACCTTTGTGGCAGTGATTAACGAAATGTAATTGGAGGATAGTTCATCTGATAATCATAGTTTTTTTGTCTTTTTCTAAACCAGAAAACATTCATCGATGTGGTGGTATTTTGTCACATATCCCATACACCAAGATTCGGAATATCCATTTCACAAAAAATTTCACTTAACACCTACTTGAAGTATATTTCAACTCTTCAAAGAAATTACCCTACATTTGGGACTAATGGAGAATTATTATGTTGGATAAATCCCATCCAAATAACCCCTGCTCTCACCCAAGCTCTCGATCATCCCGAGTTTGGTTCTTTCAAGTTAAAATGTAAAGTCTCTGGTTTCTTATCGTCTTCCGAATCTCCATCTGATGAAGGCAGCCAACTTCTCGTTGAGCCAAAGTCGAGATTCATTTTCATTTCCTCTCCGAGGTTATTTTTCATTGTGATGTCGTTTCTAGTTGAATTCTGGACTGCATCAACTATTGTAGTATTCTTAGAATCCATAACTCCACGTCTAGATGTAGAAACCTTTAATGATTTCTTGGTAGATCCGAAGAGAGATCCGTCTGCTTTGTTCATGCTATCTCTCTTCATTAAGTTAGCATGGCCTGGTTCAGCTGTGTAATTCAACCCTCAAAGACTCACAGTGGACCCTTTCTCCTGTGGACTGACTGTCGGTTTGTCCCTCTCAGAAATGATCAAGATCATCGATTTAAAGACTTCGAGGCTTTGTAGATCGTTTCCTTGGGTTTTCTAGACTTTTCAAATGTAGTTTGAGAAATGAAAATATCTCTTCTGAATCATACTGCAAAGGAATGATGATTAACAAAGTGGAAAGTGAAAATAGCTCTCATATAATTCTTTCGAATTCTGAATGCTCTATGCAAACCCACTAGACAACCTTGGGTCTCGACAAGCATTCCTCCTTTCAATGAATACACAAATTCTGAAAATCTTAGATGGTCTGTCTCCTTTGTCTCAAAAGGAACCTTAGTGATACTAACAATATAGTCAAGATAATAGCTTTCTCGGGAAACTTGCACGATTAGCTTGATAAATTAACAGAAAGGTTGAAAACATGAGTCAATCCTGGAGAGAAAGTTACTATTCATAGAAAATAGGCTAGAATAGTCGTAGCCATACATATTCGTGTATTTTCTAGAACCGCTCGTAGATGAATGAGAAAACACATTGTCGTATCATCTAACTGCCTTGGCAGAATCATCTCTAATTAGGTACACAAGTATTTCGAATAGATATTCGTTGTATCGAGACCAGAACAGAGCCCTCTCTGGTTCTTTTTATATTCTAAAACGTAGCCATATACTCATAATTTGGTCAGTCGGCCACCAAAAACTTAGAAATCCCACCAAATATCCTAAACCAATTTCCTAAGTAGCTTCTTCTTCACATGATATATAAGTCCAGCAGTGTCTCAATGGACTAGAAAACGAAACGAATCGACCCGATTCCCGATGTTTTTGATTTCGCAAAAGCTCTGTATCTCCTCTGGTCGGTCGTGCACCATTTATCTTGATTCCGTTCATGAATAGAAGTAGAACATCTTCGCTAGACGGGTATATAAATCTACCAGGTCCTCTGGGCATACGACGGCGTCTGCTCTTGGCTTTATTGGCTAGGAAGCGTGTGACCCAGGTTCTGGATAGCTTCTTGTAAGAGCTCTTCTCTGATGCTTCTTTCGGGTTGGTTGAATTAGTCAAACTAGCATCATGATTGTTTTCCTGGTCCTCAAGTGCTTGTAGTGGGTTGCTAAATAGATGTGCTGCAAACTGAGGCTCGTCCTCTTCTGAGATTTCTTCTGCCTGGTCATTTATGTACTCAGACATTCCCTCCCGAAGGTTCCCGTCGTATAAAAAGTAATCATCGTCGCTCAATTCCTCTTCGCAATCGAAATATTCCTCCCAGTCATCGTCTCTATCGTCTTCGACACCTTCATTTTCTTCATCGGAGTCTTTCAGAAAGGCGGCTTCTAGCTCAGACTGTTGATCTTCCGCCCCCGTATCTGCTATTGAATCAATTTTATCAGCATTTCTTTCGTCGTCCATTCTTTGACCACCAATGAGAACTTGTTTAAGAGCATGCTGAAGAGCATCAAAGTTGAATCTGTTGTACGTTTCTAGACTCCCCCATTGTCTAAGAACATCCGGCATCTGACATGATTGTGATTCAGCTGTTGGTTGTGGTGATTCTAGGGATTCTGAGATATGTGTTTGGAGTGGTAATAATGGTGACGCTGAGGTCAGGAAGTTTCTCGGTGATTGTGTTCTCTCAACCTAATGAATAATCAATACTGGTCTCCACTATTGAATTGTGCGGGAACTTTTTGTTTTCTTACCGAATTTGAAACTTGCGAAACACGCGCTTCTTCTATCATCTTATTCTCCTCATTTGCGATCAGTTGGTTGAGTTTTGCAATTTCTTTGTCTACCCACTCGGCATCCACTTCAGTATGATAAGACATAGTGGCCAAACATGAAGATCTTGAGTAATTGCGTTTTCTCTCAAATATCTCGGTCAACCAGAGGATGGTATGGTGAAGCCAACGTTGTTTTTTGAACTTGAAAGTTAGGTAAATCGATTCTTATATCATGGATATCAAATTAAGCAAATACCGAAGGCAGTATTTTATGAGCAAGAAACAGTCTTTGAGAGGTAAGTTGTGGAAGTATATATATAAAAAAATCGGTGCTCGCTGTATGGCTCTATAAAATCATCTACGGCTTCCATGTATTGATAGCTTGAATAATCTTTTTTGAAGAATTTGATCGCATCCCAGGTACCGATGATTCTTCTTAAAGTTGATTGGCCTGGAGGAATGTAGACGATAATAGCCAATAACATCAAACGGTTAATTACTACAACTTATGGACCAAAACATGAGAAGCGTGATTCGCTGATTGATTGAACTAACATCTAAGTTTGGAATCACATAACTCGCTGTATGCAAATGCGCAATTGATTATACAAATCATTAAAATTGTAACTCAAACACCGAGACACAAAGCTGCAGCGCGTACTGTACCCCAACGAGAAAACCACTGCCTATGATCACGCGCCCACGAACTTCCAAGGTCAGATACTGTATCTTGAACCTGCTTCAGATACGTCAAACAATAACGCAGGTTAGAGCAACCCGGCTTAGGCTTCCTCGTATTAGCGATTCTCGAATCTACTGCCATATGATCTCGTGGCTTCCAATCTGCTCTCCTCACCTCCGAATACGAAAGTTCTATCCCAAGGTTTTTGTATTCTAATCTTCTCAAGACACGCTTTCTAATGCTACTTTTAGGAGATTTTGTGTTGTATTTTCGTCTTCGATGAGGGTTGATTGGCTTTTGAGAATCTTTGAAACGAGTCACCCAGGTTTTAGTGAGCCGACCGGATGTGAGCTCTTCCTTTCTAACTACACTTTCTAATGTCGTTCTTAACCGAAGAGGAAACGATTCAAGGCGATTTTCATCGGCTCCGCTGGTTTTGTCTGTAGCATTTCCTCCGCCTCGAACCGTAGTCTTTGCATGCTTCACTGGATTTGTGATTGTTTTCTACATTATCAGTTAGCTCAGGATTTTGTTCTAAACTCCAGGTTTCAATATTCAGAAAGGAATCGGATAATACTCTAGGTTCTTGGATTTTGACTCCATTCCAAGCAGGAAAGTGGATTCAGAGTTCCAAAGTCTCCAATCCTTCTGCCAGCTCAAACTGTTGAGGAATCTCGAAATACTTAAATAGAGTGCTTACTGAACTTTTCTGACCATCTTTATCACACTTTGGCTTTGCTGTATTGTCTCCTGCTAAGATAACATTCGAATATCTAGTGTTTTCCGCTTCGAGTGGATCATTTACCGTCTTCGGGCTTGCTGGCGATACAGAGCGACAAAGCCTGTTATTATTGTCGTCGGACGCTAAGCCATTGTTTTGAGTGCTGCTAATCATCGACGGCAAGTTTTGAGCGTCTGTCGTAACTCTCTCTTGCCCTCCAACTTCATTGGCGCCAAAAGACTCATTCGGCACATTCGTTTCGTTGCTGGAAATTGAATTAGAACATCTCGGACGGAAACGGTGAAACAACCTTAATTTCAGACGTCTCAACTTCACGAGAGGAGCCCACCATGGTGACGGTAATTCGCTTGGGCTATGAGGGTTGGACAATGTGCGAGCTTCCTTGCGAGCACGGTGACGTTGACTGAATCCATAACGCGTCATATTTTACCAGATTGGTAGATTCTCGCTTTTCAGTTTCTCGTAAATAAATGAGTATCAAGCTGTATTCTTGAGGTTCCAAAATTGACATTAATTGATGATATGATGAAATGATGTTGACATGGGTGACCAGAAATGCTTTGCTTGAGAATCCGAAATCTGTACAATTCTAGCTATCAAGCTTTTGGCAACTTCGATGGAAGGTTCTTGCTTTTTCTAGATTCTGATCCTCTGGAGATTATGCTCCTGCCGTTCCGATTCTCAGTCATTTGGGATGATTCATCAACATTATGACGTAAATGACATTAAACCATTATTGATGAGCCGTAGTGAATAAAATCCCGATGTGTTGTATGATATGCCCTGGGCAGCTAAGTATTGGATACGGTTTAATTTTGTGCTGTACAAAACTTCGTTATATTGAATCATTACGATATACCTAGGTAATTTGCTTACCATGTAGTACAATAAGTCTTATGATATTATGGCTACTAGGAGCTTTGATGTTGGAGATAGATGTAGATCTACAATAGACAAGCACTCCCGCTTTGCTGCATAAATTCATCAGCAAGATAACCTCATACGGCCCTTCAGACCGCAAGGTATCGTGGGGTACGAACTAAAATTACTTCTTCTAACTTCACTAGATATTTGTAATAGATAGTTTAAACTTGATAACACCTTTTTACATTCCATGTTGTCACTATTTTAACATCTACGAAATTCATCGAGAGCTTTATATGCTTACCGTGCTGATCTGTAATTGGGCACCTTCTCAGGCATCTGATGTCTTGGTCAAGTTGGTTTACCTTGCATTCATCTCTAAGTATTCTGCTGGTCAAGCAAATTTCGTAATTTTCACGTCACCCTTTTCAAGTGTCATTGCAGGATGTGAAGGTGACAAAGATGGTCGTGCATACGTAATATTACGAATTTCTTGGGGGGAAATCACTCATTCCTTCAACGCCTTCCTTTCAAACTAGATTATACATCCCTCAATCAGTATAGGGTTTTGAGAGCAATTGCACCAATTTTTGGTTTGTTGTTAATTTGATCAGACTGCACGTTGTCATATAAGGGGATGGAATCATTAAGCGAGTTAAAGTGGGTCTATTAAGCTGCCATCCGACGAGTACAAAAATGTCCCTCGAATACATGTGAACGCTGATGAAAAACAATCAAATAGACCCCCCACCCAGCATATGCCGTGCACGAACGAGATTTCTTATGACAATACCAGTATTCAATTATGTTCTGAAATCAACTTTCGTATCGACCCCAGCCTCCTCCGCACCGTAATCATTCACAGCCACCAATGTATTCTCCAAATACTCGTCAAAGATATCGTATGGAGTCCAGCATTTTCGGAGAGATGATGGTATCTTTGAGATTCGTCGCCACCATATTCCTGGTAACTGTCTTAACGTTTCTTCTGCAGTCGTAAGACACGTATCATGCATGCGAACCTTTCTGGCGTTGATCCTAGTGGCGTAACGAGTTGGATCGTCGAAAAATGACATTTCTGAGACCGAGGGGCTGCCAGGACTAAGGGTAAACATTGGTAGAAGTTTCAAAACCGGTGTTGGGGGTGGCGAGTATGATGGTGGTGATGAAGGTGAGCGAAGAAGCAATGGCGCTACATCATCGGCAACCTTCAGAGGCACTTCCATGTCCAAATCTTCCTCATCACTATACTCGGACTGAGATGCTTCCTCATCTTCGGAGATGTTGTTGTGGTCTGATGAAGAAATAGCGAAATCGTTGTCGCGAACAAATTCGGTGTCACGAACGGGATCTGTGTTGCGAGTGGGATCGTTGTTGCGCATCAAACCGGAGATATCCATCAAATTGATACCCAAAGCATTTCCAAAAGCTGCTCTAATGCTATGGAAATTATGCGCTCTCTCTTCTGCCTGTCTGGAGTCCTCATTTGTATCCAAAACTTGATTGTCATTGGCAGCCTCGACTCCTGCTGTTTGTCCTTCACCATTTGATTGTTCAAGAGATATTTCAAGGGACAGTTGTGGATCGAGACTGGGGTTTTCGTGCGACATGACTGAAAGGAAGGGATAGACGCTGGTAAATTATCGGGTTTTATTTGTAAGAAGACTCAGTTTGCTGTCTTAACTCGAGGCATAAGACCACCAGGGTTTCTGTCAAACTCGTTAGTATAATTTGACGTCGATATCATTAGTGAGTAGTTTTTTCACCTTATGTTCACTGCACTTGTCTTCGAGTTGATGGATTATGCCTCTCCGAGAATTCAGTAGAGTTAAAAAGAGAATATTGAGAATATTGAGGGGTTTGTGCGAGAACCAACCTGTTTATTCAAAGAATCCTCGCTTGATAATGTAGTGAATATTGTGAGGTGAAATTGTCATCCGCAAGTTAGTCTTTTGATATACTGTTCCGATTTGACGCGATTGATTGTTTCTTATGATGGTTAAACAATACCATTGCTTTAGTTCCGTCTTCCAGAAAATGATACCAGAAGAGACACAGTGAAATAGATTTATGGATTGATACTTGACATAGTCTTTATTAATATGTCTTGAAGTAATGAACAATTTACAGAAGTGTTAATGATGATAATATCACAAAGAAACTAGATTAACAATTCACATGAGATTCAAAAGTTAATATACTCTGTGATTGGAGGAAAGAGTAATGAAGTGAAGTGAAATTTATAATTCACAATTTCCTATTCTGCCAGCTTATCAAAAACAATGTGAAATATCCTAGGATGCAATTTCCATTTTATATCTGTGCTTTCCTCCACTACTCAGCACTTTCCTCAAAATTCTTATGCATCCAACATAGTTTTTGTAGAAACCATCATCTTCTGATTTGTGTCATGTAGTATGTTCTCACACCAGCTACTGTTCTGAGCAACCTTTTATGTCATCAGAATTCATGTCACTCAGAATATTCTTGCGACCATCGAAGTGGGCTAAACTTTCGACATCTGTATTTCAATGACTTCTCTGTTGCAGTGGCCAAACGAACGCTTATTGTGATCCCGTGGCGTTGAAGCCTTCTATTGCGAGCGAGCAAAACCTTGTGTACCCGACTGTTGTTCGAAAAGCGCGCCGCAAGCACTGGGACTGGTAATAGTAGTGATTCTCCGCATTTGGTGCAAGTTGAAGATTTGGTTGGCGCCGGTGATAGTGGTAGTGGTGTTCTGTCGGGAGTGTTGGATGCGGAAGGCCGGATTAAGTTTTTGTCGCATGAAGCTTTGATAAGATTTTGATTTCGTATGTTCTCCTTTAGCTTTTCTACGATGATACGTATTTCATCTTGCTCCTCGAAAAGCTCCACCTTCGTCGCATTGGTTTGATTCATTTTCGGTTTCGAGTTCAAATGTGAGTCTGACTTGCGATTTAGAAGTTTCTTCGACCTGTCGTAGTAAAATGAAGTTTGTACAGGATTTGATCAATGGACTGTCTGCTGAAGATTTTCTCCGAACATAGGCCTCGCTTCTTATATGTCTATCATTGTTGGCTCTATGATTAGCGTAGTCTCCCACAACAGGCTAGTCTTTCTAGTCAATGGCCAATCTGAAGCTAGTGAATAGTTCGGCTTCAGCTAGGACTACTTATTGTGACCGTAATGCAATCTCTTTCAGATACGGGAAAAGTTGATCCCATCGAGTTTTTAGGTTTGGTTTGTGGTTCTCATGATCTAGTTGGGCGTTTTCAAATGCCATCGGTTAATTGTCATAATCGATGGGATATTGAACAAGCGTGAGAGCACACAGAACTCGATCCTTTTCTGTAAATTTATCACGGACTTCTCTTTCTATGATACAGAATACATTGTCACATATTGCGCAAGTCTATGATGTGGTCAGTTGAAGATATACATTATGTGAGTTGTCTTGAACTAAAAAATGCTTCCCCTTGGATTAATTTACCCCAAAGTCCCCACGACAGCTTCTTCCAGAACTCACTGTGATCCCCGTCTCGCTGAATACCCGATACTCTGATTATGGTATTGCTGTTTGAATAATTTAGCTTCTGCCCAAGGTAAGAATGAGCGCTCAAGCTCCAGTCCTGTAAGAATTGAATTTACCCACTCTTTTCACTTGATGCTCTCTCGCCATTCCTCAAAAGTAAAATGGAGTCTGGGTATCCTTCAAATAGTATCGAATACAGCCAAGCTTCTTTCTCACAGGTCCATTGTCTTGCTCTCTCGTCTCTGGTGTTTCGTTACACCATTCACAGTAACACTCTTCAAATATTTGGGGACCTTGGCTCATGAGAAAACGGCATCTGATCACCTCCTGGCTCACTTCCTCCTTTGGGATAGAATAGTACCTGGCAGTATCAATTACAAGCTGCCACATAACGGCTCTTCGTGAAGTCCTTGAAGAAACTTCATTTTCTCTATCTTCGAACGCCGCATACTCTCTTGGGAGTTTCATTTCAAGCACATAACTGAATGAATTGGTCTTTGACTCGGACTCTTTAGCTGAAGCCATGTTCTCATCGGTAGCTTCAAAGTTGGCTGAAGAAATTCTTCTCGTTTCGGCCGTCATTACTGCTTGCTGATAAGACTAATTCTTTGTAACTTGGATGCATGAAGCAATTAAGGATGTAATTGAGGTGATTATGAAAGTATTTTTGAAAACTATACAATTGAGAATACCCTGGAAACTCTTTTGAGTTGGTATTTGAATTGAGGTACTATTTGTAATGCCCAGACTTTTGATGGAGCTAATGAGTACTAGTTGCTGAGTTCTACTAATAAAAGTTACTACAAACTTGATCTGTCAATCCCCCATGCAAGGATCCTTGTGACATCTTGATTTCCAGCCCCGAAATTTGACTTTATCACATTTGCATCTAATCATCAATTATTTTACTATTAAATCTTAGGTTACAGATATATATCTATACATTTGAGTAGCTTCGGAGTCTTTTCATATGTATGTACAAAGAAGCATTGACAATATGAATATCTTTGACTTCGGTATTCAATAATGAATAGACAAACTTGTATCTCCATTACAGATTCATTTAAGAACCAGGGTGTTACCAAAGACAGTTTTGATAAAATGAATTATAAGACTGATATGAAGAAGTTCCTTCAAGATTATTTAGTTAGCATTATTCTAGTCTACTTTTTCACCATAGGCAATCATTAACTTACTTTCAGTTCACAAGGGCATCAATTTATCACTCAATATCAGAAGTCTCATAGCTAGATCTCTGGGGTATTGATTCAATCTATTATTATAAATTATAAATTATCGCTTTCTGCTCTTTCGCCACATCCTGAAAGCAAAGTCGCTAAATTAAATTCAAGTCGCAGACACTGTTACATGCCACTCATATATTGGCTCAGGACTATGCGGATGGTGTAGGGAAACTCATTGTCTAAACTTCTAGGAAAGAAGATATAGACTTATAACAACTAGTATAGTTTTTGAGAGCCACATCTTGCTCCACAGCTCGAACTTACTTCGATTCTCGCGAAGTCGTCCGTATGTTTAGACCGCCTGCCAACTTCCCGGTCTAACAATATGCGGACGACGTGCTCTTTCAAATGGTCTGCAAGCAATCATGGATTTCCAAAGCCCCGGTTGAGCCGCAATAACAGCCCGAGCCGTAGAGCCTGTCTTTTCAACCCCATTCAAGCCATGCATTGTGCTTGTATCCTCGATCTCGACAAATCCGGAGTCGCATCCACAAGAACACTCTCCTTTGCAAGCTTGATTTGATGGAACCGCGGCCTCCTCGTCGAACATTGAGACTAAGCTATAACCAAGATCGGAATCAAAGTCACTATCATCGTCCTCTTCATATGTGCGTACGCCCGAATCTTGGATCGATTCCATCGCCATGTCGACTTTATCCCATTCGTAGCTATCGGAACCTTTTCCTTCCTCAATGATTTCTCCCTGCAAAATACTGCAAGACTTCAAGCCATTGCCAGATTCTGTTTCACGTGCGCCATCTTGTTGTAAAGTTCTTGAAAACCAATCATCGCAGAATTCAAGTGGCTCGTCACTCCCCTCGACTGTGCAGCCATCTTCCTCGTCTTCCTCAAATTTCCCAACTGCCTCATCAATCTCGACATGGTTCGCATCATTCTCATAGTGAGAGATTCCTAAGATTGCGGCTCTGCGAGCAGCTCTGAGCTTTTCTTGTTTCTTCTTCTTTTCTTCTGCTGCAATAGCTCGTGCGCCTTCATGAGTATACTATTTGTTGCGAGAGTAGTTAGCATGTGATCGCGCATGATACCAAATGGCTCTCTCATTTTTTCCTTGACGAATTAACTTACTGGACATGGTTTCACTGCCTCCGAATATGACCAAGAATCGCGCTCTTCATCCGGATCCCCAAAGTGTCTGAGTTCATTCTCCAAACCTCCAACAAGAACTGCGCCATCGTAGTCTGTATTTATGACAGTGCGCCATCTAATAGCGCGCAAGATCTGAGGTGAGAACATTGTAATGGTAAATTTCTTTTGTGAGTGCGATTGGTTCCTGATTTGTTTGCGCTCGGAGTTTTGTAGATAGCAAGTGAGAATGGATGGCTTTCTAGATTTATTCGAGGGCAGGAAAGTAGCTGATATAGATAGAGACATCTTGTACGTTCAGGTTGATGACCTTGATACATTGGTAAGATACCGTAAGAGCCGCAAAAACTGTAGAGAAACGTAAAAACCGTAATTGTATAACAATTTCCAGCTTTTAGTCTATCGAAATGAAAAATAGTGAATTAAGGTCACTGCCGTACGTACGATATCATTGAGTTCAATCTGCCGTAATTGATGTAAGCTGAGAAAAAATGGCAAAAATGGCAACAATCACTATCAACAAGGAAGGAGCGGATAATAATATGAATATCTCAAATTGCAGAATATCTTGATAATCCTAAAACTAACTATATTCATCTTCACTTAAGATCCTAACTTCCCCACCCTATCGCTATGCCTCTGTCTTAATATTTCCCAATTCCAATTCCAAGCAACTTGAAAATTGGGCATTTTACTTCATCAGAGATACTTAACTAGAACTCATCTCTAACTCCTGCCATGTAAATTATTGCGCCAGATAATGGAAGGCCCCTCGTCACATACAACCATCTTTCTGAACAGCCTAGATATAGCATCTAGATGCTTCCTCACGAATAACTGTCTGGCAGTGTCTTAAATTTGATGGAGTCCAGCCCCAAGTTGTTGGTTCCTATGGAGTCAGAACGTCAGCACTGCATACGGTGACGAGGCTTTAGATCCAATGACGGGAACAGGCTATTATTATAAGATACGTTAAGGTGATTCAACCCTGAATCAAGTGTACGAAATCAAGAAATATGCAGACTTACAGAACTACGATAGAACACTCTTGTAGGATGAGCTTCATAGTCACTATCCTTTACTGCCGTGAAGGACACTTGGATGCAAACCACGTCTTTTCCCATTAGCGGGTGATCAATTCGAACATCTTCTTCAACCTCCTCGAGCTCAGAATGATAACTGTAGGTTGAATCACTATCCCAAGCGTCGAAGCCACCAAATGCAGGGATGCTTTGAGCCGACTCGATTCCCAAATCACAATCGTCCACTACAACCGGGGTATCGCCCTGCCAGTTATCAAGAGTAAGCTCGGTGACTGCTGTAGTTTGATGATCATCTTGATCCTTGGATTCTTCGATTTCAGGAATGGAGTTGAGAAATGCATCATATGAGGACTGGGCAGAATAGGGTACTGCTTTAGGAATTCTGGATGTCATGTTTGTGCCTAGCTTTGTGTTCTTGGGAGAAATGGTCTCTTCAGGAACGGTGATTACAGCAGCGCTGTCTTCATTCGACAATGTCTCGAATTTCAATGCATAGTCGTAAGAGTCGATGGTATATTCGTCGTCAGAGAAATCAAGAGTCTGGAATGGTTAACATTAAAAGTGCATTCGAACAGTTTGTGAATCATTCATACCTCATAGTCTCTGAAATCAGATGGTTCTCCCATGACTGCGTCACTATCGAATTTAGATGTATCAACAAAGTTACTAGTAGGTGGAGCATTGATGCAATGCTCTTCCAATTCGTCGTTGGCTTCGTCGGCCCAGGATTTGGTCATTGGTGGCAATAAGTTCGCTAAAGACATATGTGGAGAAATATTATTATGTTTGTGAGTTAGAGGTAGCGGGTGTATATATCTGAGATAGATATAGTGGTAGAATTCTTGGTATAGATCGTTGATCTACTAATTTCCGTGTTAATAAGTCGTTGTACTTATTAGTTGTTTTAAAGTAGAGAGTCAGTGGCCTGATATTCGTTTTTTAAAGTGTTTGATTTGGGTGAAAAAAATGATTTGTAGTGAATTGATTTATGTGTATTTAGAATTTGATTCACGGAATGAGAAGCTCGAATATGTATGAGTAGATGAGAGTGGGCACACTAACAGCATTGAGTAGTACTAGCTGTATTTCGAAAATCTTTAGTGATTAAGTAGCCGTATATCTACCGCTTGTTGGTAAGCAATGCATGCTATGAGATCATATAAAGCAAATAAGCACAATTAAGTTACGGATTTTTGTAGCAGTAGTCATGATGTAGTATCAAAGGGCGTTCTGCACATCAAAATGTTGAACTTACAGATCGAAGACTGTAGATATACGGCCATGGATGCAACAATTCTCTCAGATCACGTTGTACGGTTTTTTGAATCATGGCAAATCTTCAGTGAGGCTCAGAAAGCAAATGAAGATAGTATGAACTGAATTTCGCCATCTAGCCAAGATGACCTGGGATGCGTTGTAGAATGTGATAGAATCACTGGTACCCATACTGTGCATCATAACCGTACATCCACATCTGAAATACCATTTGTGAATCCGATATAACTATCAAAGCATATTCATCGGCGGTCTTGTGAATTCCCCCACACTCTCTCCTCCTTATTTTTCCTATGCGAACATGACTTGTCTCAATGGACTCTGTTTCTTGACTCTCAACGGAGTCTCGCTCTTAACTCTCCACTCTTCACCACCTGGCCACAATAATGCTTCTCGCAACTTAGCCTCCTTAGCCTGTTACTCTGTCAATATCTTGTATGGCTATTCTGAGTCGTAAGATGCTCACCTCTTCTTCTGTTTCTTCTTCCATTGCCATGTTCACTTTCTTGTAGAATGTACGATCGGATTGGCTCGTTCCGCAATCGGCTTTTCCATTGGTGTTAGTTTGAAGTTTTGTCGTATCCTTGAGAGAATCGTCGAGGTTATTTTTGTCGCTCGAACGATCTGACAATTCGCCGGCGGCAGCCTACGATTTCTTGGTTTAGTGTTTTTGCTTCATCATGATGGTAACGTCTTCTTAAACTATCATGGTAACTGGTGAAAGAAAGATGACAGGGGGGAAGATAAAAAGTTCGAGTAACTTACTGCCTCGTTGGTATTATCTAGCCTATCGAAAGTCATCTTCGCTCTTTTATTTTCGCTGCTGGTCATTGTGTGTTGATGAATAAAAAATGACTTTTCAGAATAATTTTGCGGTGAAATCTTACGGAATTTAAGGAAATGGGAAACAAAAAGCTAATACACCTCACATTTTAGTTTTGAGCACTAAAACTTGGCTAGATGCCACTGATATCACCAATGATTCGGTTACTGAAGCTTTCAAGGGGCTAGACACTCTTAGTGGGAAAAAATATTTTCGCTTATTGTCCTAGTATACGTACCAAGAAGTCTAGTGTCATGCCTATGGAATTGATCTTGTCTGGAATCAATGAATACATAACATACTAGGAAGCTCTCATCGCCATTTTGCTGGTGACCAGGCACTACTTGCTCCTACCATAATCTAAAAGCTCTAGGGGACCACGTGAGTCTCAGCTCTAGGTCGATCTCAAATAGTTCACTCACACGAGGAATTGTTCAGCATCTCAAAACCAGTACACCTGAATCCATGCAACATATCCAATTAATACTCACAAGAACCAGTTGAATGACATTGTAGATGAACAAAAGCTATAATTTCCAGTAATGAATGTTAAGGTGGAAATGAACAGACCTTCGATGAAACGAAAAACTACTGCTGAATTTCTGCAGCGATAAATTGTGATCGAACCTTTGAAGATTGCTGAATCTACTAAAGCCATTGGATATATACAATAAACATAGGTAGGAAAAGAATGGTATGCCCTCTATTTCTTTCATAGAATATCCATTTCCATCTACACACACATCAAGCACAGCACAATCATAAACTAGCCAAAAAGATAGTACTAACCTTCGAATGCTTTTCAAATTGCGCAATATTTACCCCTTATGCCAACCTATGCATTGCTATATCCCAACCACATCACCAATCTTCCCGTCTGTAATCCTCAATATTCATCTCCAACCAAATTGCCGAATCCGCCTTATCCCTAAAAATGCCCCAGCGGGTCTCAATCACTACCCTCCCCTTCACCCTCACGTACCTCACTGCCCTCCTCAACCAGCGTCCAACATTTTCTCAAAGGGCTCGGTGTCGCACAATGAAAGTTTCCATATTTTTCATCCGCTTCCGTTTGCTCCGCTTCCGTGCTCTTAATGCCATACACAATTAAGAGAACCTCCTCCTTTCGTTTCTCCTTTCGTTTCTTTACTCTCTTCTGTCTAGCTTTGTCGCGGGCTGATAGCTTCAATGTTTCTGATGTCGAATCGTCATTCTCGACTATAGTGGATTGATTCTCAAGCAACGGCATTGTTGTTCTAATCTCAGGTCGTTATCTCTGAATTGCAGATATATTTGGATAGACAAGATTCTGCTACGATAGAGACTTTTAGCATGTTTTCTTCTTCAATAGTGGGCAAGGTGAGTTCTAACTGGAAATAAATTTTATTCTGGATCAGATAGGTGAAGTAGATGAGAACCCAAAAGTGTTCTTGAAATCAAAGTTTTGTACTGAAATTGTCTGGTTTTGTGAATCAAACTGGTATATTTGTGGAAATTCGTGTTTCTTCTCAGCAAGGTGCTTTATACTTATACCTGGGGATTTGAAATCCAAGGCTATTGTACTGCAGCTCAGATTCACTACCCCTATCACATAACATTTTTTCCCAATCTTTCGACCTCTTGTTGGATGGCTCCTGGTCTTCTCGAGCCACTCTTTGATAGTGAATACTGTTCCTGGTGATTGGAGAACAATGATTTGGTAAACTCTGTGGCACTAGTTGCTGCACACACCTGCATTCATAAAACCTTTTCCAATGCTGACCTGAATCTAGCCACAGTACAGGAAACTACTATCTTGTATGACTAGGTTTTTTTCATGGCTTGAGTGGCCCAATGAAGCTCTGAGATCAACGAAATGCTTTAAGAACACGATTCGCTGTATCCAGCTAGCATACTTGGAGGTTGTCACTTGGGCAAGCATCGAGGAAGGATCACAAAGTGTAAATACTTGTTCATTTGTGTAATCATAATATATGACAGGTCCACAGGTAGTATTAAGAGAAGATAGATGAGGCGCTTCCGTTGATCAGTTCATGACGATTCCGCCATCAATGACCAACGTTTGTCCTGTCATATAATCGCTATCTGGGCTTGCCAGATAGCTAACACATTTGGCCACATCTTCTGGAACGCTTGTTCTTCCAAGTAAGATGAGATCATCGGTGTACTTCTTGATCGTGTCTCCATTCTTAACACCTTTCGTCTTTCCCAGCTCCTCGTCGATCAAATCCCACATGGCAGTGCCAACTATGCCCGGTGCGTACCCATTGACAGTGATCTTATGTTCTGCCATTTCCATAGCAAAGGCTTGAGTAAAACCTCTCACGGCAAACTTTGAAGCACTATAGTGGGAAAGCATAGCGAATGGCTTGAAAGCAACGATACTAGGAAATTGGTCAATAAATGGTCAAGTGGCTTAATTCCGATTTGCTTCAAACATACCTGGCAGCACCAATTATCTTTCCACCTCCACCTTGTTTGATCATTTGCTTTGCAGCAGCGCTGTAGCAATTGAAAGTTCCAAAGACGTTGACGTCAAACATCCTCCGAACTTCGTCCTCGGATAGTGATAATAGCGACTTAACTTGTGCAATCCCGGCATTTGCAATCATGACATTCAAGTTTCCTAGATTCTTAACTGAAGCTTCAATCAGACCTTCGACTTCAGTGAGTTTGGACACATCTGCGGCGTGGCCATAGGATGCTCGGCCCATGCCCTGGATTTCTTTCACCACCTTTAAACCGCTTAGTATTCTGCAGACCATAGGATGATTCCCGAATACCAACCTCGTCGATGCCAGCTTGGTTTGCAGGAATATCATTTATACAAACGTCAAAGCCATCCTCTGCCAGCCTAATTGCGATGGCCTTTCCACTATTTACTCGTTAACTGATTGAGACTTTCCGAAGAAGCTTCTGAGACCTCACATTCCCCTTGCAGATCCCGTAACAATGACCGTTCTCTTTCCATAATCTCTGGTAACTGCAGTGCTGCTTGCCATTTTAACTTAAAGTTTTGATTTGGAGCGAGTTCTAGGGATTGTATAGACAATGGATGTGCTTCGCCGGAAAGGTTGAAGAAAGGACTTTATGATTTGAGGTTCTGGCAGATGCTATAAGTAACAGCGCGGCGGACCGCCGGTAGTACAATAACATCACGGACTCATTCCGTACGCCCATGAAGTGATTCTGTCAAACATAGAGAGAGGGGTAGATAAGATTCGCGGGGTCAATTATCTACCCCACACAAGCCCCATGTTACAATGCAACTTCCTATTGGTCACTAGCTAGAGCACTGTGCCTGTGCGTAGTATATCTCGGATCACTCTGTCAGAAATGCGAGTACTAGTCATCCCTTAGAAGAATGTAGGCCGCCGGTGAGCTCGGAGATTGATGGTTTATAATACTTATACAATAGGATCTATTCTATTGTGGAAAGACTTTGTTCCTAGAATTGAAGAAAGCCCTCACATGATTACTTAGGTACACAGCTAGCAGATCTGTTCATGCTTCTCTTGCATACCAAGCAGACGGGAGTCACACATTGTTCTACAACTCATTCGTGTCGCTAAAGTCGTTACACCATCACCTCGGGACTCTCGACTCCATTCATCAAACTCACCAAGTACCAAATTACTCTTCATCTGTGGTACCATCGACACTTATAGATCCGGCTTTTCTTCCGGGGCCTAGATTTGATATCGAAGTTATGAATCTTGTTTCAGATGACAGTATCTTGTGTTTCCTCTCACGGCAGGGTTGAGATAATATCACAATGCTCCCTTGACATAATCTTACATTTTTCATCAACCTACCTATATCATCATAACTACACAACTTTGATTACATCAAGCACCACGCATCTGCAAATCGACACGGCTTCCCGAAGCCCAACTAGATACTGCTGAGAAGTCTAATTCATACACGAGCAAATAAACATCGATAGCCTGATATCAGCTGAGCCTTCAACAAATCCAGCGAGCGGAGCAAAAATGCCAAGATCTCACACGATCCAATAACCCGTCATTTACTCCAAGATGCCGTCGAACACCCATAAAAATCACTTCAGTGATAAAGGAGAATGAGTGAATGAATAGATATAAAGCCTTGCGACGTTCCTATAAATACCCCGCGCAAGTATTCTCACATCGAATAGTCGCAAGAGGATCTTTCCAGCACCTGGGCCATGGTTACCAGAGAGCTGGCGAGCCACCTATTCTCCGCCTTTGAGCGAGAAATCGGGGGTCGAAAATGGCGAGAATTAAATACAATGAGAGGTAAAATATTTCATTCAATAATGATTATTAGGCACTGGACAAAATGCCGTTGTCGTTTTGTCGTGTATACTGTCGATTTCTCTCTCTTGCCTTGGTCTCTAAAAGTCTACACTGATCAGCTTGAATCTTTCCCTACTTACGAGGATTTTCACCGTGAATTTCGCAGGAAAGTCTGCTATTTTCTCAGACAGTATCTACAGTTGACATATATATATTTATATAGCGGTACATGTTCATGCAACATCAAACTGCCATGAACAATCTCACGGAACGACCCTTCCGAGAATAAGCAAACGCAAACCTAACAATAGCTAGCTAACAAGCTAACCCCCAAGCCTCCCCAGATCAACCACTCACACCCCACCGGAAGAACTAAAACCCATCCACCAAAACCTCACAGAATTACAAGGCTCTCCAAATATCACTCAATATCAGCCGACATCCCCGCCACACCTCGTGAAGTTTCATCTGATCGGAAGTATTCCTATTGGAGCTCACCCCCAACACGAACAGGAACACCCATGAAACATCCCCAGCCCTGTTTCAATCCACCCAAGAGCCCCGGATCCCCTTCCGTAAGAGGCTACCAACCACACTTTGGGGATCTTAAACCATGGAAGCTAAGTCAACACTATCGAGAGGCCATCAATACCATTGTGCAACCCTTTTTCCCTTATGGGATGTTCTCGCATCCGTACTGCTGACCCGGTCGGTACTAGTCTTTTCGTTGCACGTCTGTAATTTAGCTCCATCTATTTGTGTACTAGTCTCGCTATTCATCCGCTCGATGGCGGGAAGAATGATCCAATTCTCACCCTCTTGCACGTGCATGGTAGGTAAAATATACGATATTATTTCTTATATATTTTCTTCATCTATAACTTGGCAGCTGAGTCATCGGAATCGAGAAGATTTATAAATGCCGCGTATACTTCTTCAGTAAGGTCACTGGCTTGTAGACTTCTACCCTTTTTGGCAAAGGCCAGCCTCGAGCATTCCTATCAAAGATTAGTATTTGCAAGTGGGGATCATCTCTGGGAACTCTTACTCTTGTGATACTACTGCCTCCAAAAGCCGCCAATGCTAATGATTCAATATCATCAATATCTGCCTCATGCTCCCATAATCTATCCAAATACGCCTTTCGCCACCCCAAGAACGTTGCCAGGCTACCCGTCAACGTATCACCTTGTCCACCACTTCTCTTCAGCCCTCCTTCAATATCACTCACATACGTCTTCTCCCCATTAGAAATATAATCCTGCGACCCCTTCTGTATAACCGTAACCCCTCCAAACGCCCTCGCCAGCTTTTCCGCTCCCTCCGCCCCATCCAACCCTTCAACATCAATCCCCTTACTCTTACACAGTCTCCCAAACTCCACCACATTCGGCGTCAATATACACTCCTTATACCCCTGCACCAATTCCGGTTTCGTCTGCACCAGCTGCAATCCATCCGCATCCAGCACAAACGGCATATTCTTCTCCCTGGCCGCCTCCAAAACCTTCGCACACGTTTCCTGCATCAGTTTATCTCGTCCCAATCCCGGTCCCACAACGATCACATGTAATCGCGGTAGCATATCAATAACGCTCTGCGCGATCGAGCTCGCCGATTCCGTCATCTTCGCATGCGAAGATTGTCGCATCAGCGGGTGAACCATAAGATTCGGAGAGTACGTCTTGATGACTTGTGCTGCGCCAGGTTCGCAGATGACATGACTCTGTGCATTTTTAATATTAGTCAGATCGCTATTCATGTGAGAAATGGTAGGAAATCTCGTACCATGTCTGCCCCAAGTCTTGCACTGGCCATTGCGGAGAAATATGGCGCGCCAGTGTAGTCTTCACTGCCCCCAATAACAGCTATTCTACCCATTTGTCCTTACATGTGTCAACTGATTGTATATTTACGCAATAATTAAGATGTAGGTAGGTACCTTTGTGAAATTTACTCAGCATTGGTGGCACAATCTTTTTGACTTTCGCCAGAAGGTCTTTCGTCGTTTTCGACATGGCTTGTGTGTTTTCTGACATTTGAATTTGCAGAAACAGTCACAAATTATTCGTAAATAGTTTGATTAAAATATATTGTCGTTGCAGGTATCGAAATTGAAAAAGGTGGTGAAAAGACCGTTAAGGAAATGAAGGAGGGGGTGGAATGTTCTCTCTCTCTCTCTCTTTCACGATGACGTAGGCCATCAATAATTTCCTTATCGCCAAAATTTCCACATTTTTCGGCTTCATTAGCACGCCGAATTGTAACCTCATGGCAACGTCACCTATATATCATACCACTCCGTCACCTCTTCATATTACTAGATCCAATTAACACGGGTAAAATTTCTCAAGCTGGTGCCTCGTATTGTACGATGCAATCTCATCCGTTTACATTGCTACGATTCAGTTGGGTCAGGATCACACGATTTATGTTCTTGAGGACAAAACACCATGGGACACCATTTCTTTCCTTTTCTGCATCCGGTGTCACCAACCCATCGTTTTCACGAGATTCAACTATGGCCTGCTTAGTAAGTACGATTGCAAGCAAATCGAAGTGTTTAGGTGATAAAGCAAGTGTATCTTGTAATTTTCATCTCGCCTCGAAGATCATAGAATTCCTGTCAACATTTCAATGAGAAAGCAATGACGACTAATATCACCACTTGTTCTATGATAACGCTGTGTTATTTGACTCCTACTAAGACCATTCCCATCAATTCCCTTTCTAGGCGCGAAAGACCGCGCAATCATTATCTGAAGCTTCGAGGGACCAATGGTCTATCCAGGCGCTTTCAGATATAGCACCATAATTGGATCAATATCTAAGACTTGTAGACTTGACCGAGATCCTGACCATCGTTATAGAAACCAACACCGTCCATCTGCGCTAACATGGTGCATGCGGGTTTGATGAGAGTGTTAGAAACTTTCTTTGCTGCCAGGTCCTGAACCGTCCATTGTACCTCTTCGCCAAGCTCGAGCGTTATATTCTGTACAAGAAGTTTATCCATTGCCACAGATGTAATGGAAACTTCTTGCCAATTCGTCTCGACGTTGAGATCTCTTTTCTCCTCTTGGAAAACATACACCAAAATTCCTTGATCTTTAACCTGCAATTCATGACCACGAGATTTATCTACCTCTGTAATATTCAGTTTGGAGTTTCCATCAGAACTAATATAACTTCTAGTCTTGCGAATCTTAAGATGATAGATAATGAAATGGTCCATGATATCCTTCGGGAGTTTAAGGGCGTGATTTGGTTTCTTGTTTCCAGGACTGGAACGTAGAAGTCAGTTCGAGTTTCTAATCGATTGGAATTTCAAACTTACGGAATGTAGAGAGTCTTTTGCATCTCTGTAGCTAGTTCGTCATAACGAGGCCAGTTACTTCGGATATCTTCTTCATCTTCGATTCCCTCGACAATAAGCTGCAGATCCCAGTGACGCATTGTACCATGGACATACGTTCCGCCACATCTTTTCAACACCACAATGTGAGTTTCGAAGGTCTCTGCATCGATCTCAATGGTAAATAATTTGTCAGTACGTAATTCTAGGCATGTGAACTCGTAGGTAACTTTCCACTCGGAAC
This sequence comes from Botrytis byssoidea, assembly GCF_014898295.1. Taxonomy (NCBI): domain Eukaryota; kingdom Fungi; phylum Ascomycota; class Leotiomycetes; order Helotiales; family Sclerotiniaceae; genus Botrytis; species Botrytis byssoidea. The sequence goes on along the minus strand of NW_024065852.1, from coordinate 788,191 downwards.
ACTTTTCGGACCAGAGACGAACACCTTCATTGTTTTTGAGTTTAAGGAGGAAGGCGGTATCGGCTTCCAATGCTGTTAGGATATTGGTGAACGCAACTTCAGGGCCATCTCCCTCTCTAAGTTTGCTGCCTGGCGGGGGGTACAGATGTGGAATAATAAAATCCTCATCATATGGTTTGATCTGTTCTTCTTTCGAAACAATCTTCACCGGAAGATTACCCAGTAAGATTCTACCAAAATCCATGTGCACCTTAACCTCTCCTTGAAACCCCCTCACTGGCGACATCAAACTACTAAGCACTACTTCGAAGTGTTTCAGGAATGACTCCTGTGGCATTGGCACAATAGCTGGCTTTGTCACTTCTTTTTTGATTGATGCCTTTTGACCCATGGTCTTGTGGAAAACTCGAGTACGAGTCTCATCCTCCTTTTGGCGGTGAGGCTGCGGCAATTGATTTTCGCGACGAGCGTTTGAATCTGAGGATCCCACGCGTTGGGGAGAGGTTAATATTGGCCAATTGCTAGAAGACGACAAAGTAGGCTTCGATCCTGGCAGTTCGAGAAATGCCACTGAGTTCAAAAACTCATTGCTAGGATTCGATGTTGAATCTATCATCGAAGCAGGTGCCATATCCATCAAGCTCTCAAGCTCTTCCGACGGAAGCTGTGGCGATGCCAGCGATCTCAGCGAGTACGATAGGGCTGGTGGCTCTAAGGCCGTAAACTGTTGACTTCCCAAAGCATCAGAGCCGTCTGCCGTATCAAATATTCTAAAATTGGGGGATCTAGTTGGACTCGAGCTAACATCAACAAGCGTATTCTCCGTAGCCTTGTGTCTCAATGCGTTCCAATCGAAATTCGCCAATTCCGTATCAATTACAGAATCAAGAAGGCACGACTGCATAGTACTGGGTCCGGTTGCGACTCTGTCCGGTGAAAGCACCCCTATAAAGTCATTAGCAGAGAATTTGGCTTTGGCACATCAAACTACACCCACCACTTCGCAGGTTTCTCTCTGTCTCTGAGGGAATACCTCTATATTTTGCCGGAGTAGGAGGCATACTGAAGTTGGCTGTTGTCTCTTGATGAATCATATGGTTCCAGCTTTCGGCGTTCGGCTTCTCGTATGCTACATTTGAATTCGATTCGGAGGCCATTGCCAAGCGGGCTAAAGAATTCAGGCTCGTGTCAATGGTTCCTCTCCAGTCTAGAATCTCGAATCCCTTCGAAGCATCGGTAGTAGTGGTGGCATTTGCTACCCAGCCCTCAATATCAACGCATGTTGAACTGACATTTTCATTACTTGACTTGACATCTTCCTGTTCTCGTCTCTCAATTTCCTTCTTATATCCACCGGGAAAGTATTTCACGGGATCATTTTCTGGACTTCCTCGAGATTTCCAAACAAATCCCGCCCATGGCTTTGTTGCAGAGATTTGTGTACCTGGGCTTGGGACTGCAGGAGTGTACTTCCCAATCTTGAATGGAATAAATGTTACTTTTGCTGTACTCCATGGGCAAGCTCTGACTGTAAACTTTGTCAATAGATATCCGGGAGGATGCTCTTGTTCGAAAAGAGTAGTTTCAAGGTATTTCTTCTTGATCTCTGAAAAAGCTTTGATAATAAACTTGCACGATTCTACCTCTTCTGTGTAGAAAATATGATACTGCAAGGCATATATCGACTGCGGATGTGGTCAGCTTCAAGACAGTGAACGAGAGAGAAATTCTTGAGATTTCACTCACACTATACTTCGCGATATTATTAAGTTTATTGATAACTAAATCAACACTTCCATGCTTGTTTGAACCGATATAAACCTTCGATTGGCTAGGTGACGTTACAATTTTGCTGTCTGTTATTGTCTGCAACGCCAGGACTGTGGCTAGTTTCAAGAACTCGTCAATCAACTCTTCTCCAAGATAGATCCAAATGTCGCGATAACTATACTTCTTGATAGTATCTGGATAAAATGTGTCATCTGAAGCTGAATTGGGTGAGCGCGTGTGTTGAGACGGTTCGTACTCATCCACTTTGACGATTAAATCGCTATGAAACTAACAGCATCTGAGCAATTATTACGAGCATATCGCATTGGAATTGTATACCTCAGCTGACCAGTCACTACGCGTATCTGCTTCTTCATCTTCATCTTCGGAATCTGCTTCTCTATCGCCACGTTCTTGTGCCACTATTGCTTTCGTGATCTGATTCATCTCTTTTAACAGAGGTATGAGATGTCTTTCTGAGAAAAGCTTGAAGTGATGATCCTGATCGAGCCATTGAACATAGCCGTCCTAATATTCTGTTAGTAACAATTTTTCCAAATCCCAGTGGCCACATTGTATTGATGTAAGAAAGCATGTGATGTCTTTAAAAGAAAATCATCCGCGCTGAATTCATGGATGGAAAGACACTCCAACGACCATATTTCGAGTTTGTCTCGAGAAGTCGTTGCTATATGGAGACAAGCTGTTGAACGCATGGCAGCATAAACAGCGCAGTCAAGTATTTATCTAGATCAAGAAGGAAGTCACTACTCACAGCGCGCATTCGATCTCTTTTTTCCGCGAAACGTTTCTCAACTTCCATAACTCCTGCTGGCTTGAAGTGCCATTCCGAAGCAATAATGACTGACGAGATTCCACTTCTCGCAAGACTTCCTAGATCACTGGTATCGGAAAATGCATCAGTAGCAGATGAGCTGCGCGCAACGCTTCCTTTAAAATATGCGCTCATGGTTGAAAAAATTGCTTTTGACGGCAGACCTTACTTTGTTGTCGGCAGTATATCAAAAGTCTCAGTAAATCCTTCAGAAGAAGATAAGGGAAGAGTAAAACTGAATTTGATATCAGATCCACATGACTATGGGTTTGAAGATGAGATTGATCTAAGTGGTAGTATTGTTGTTGTGTGCGTGGGGCAATATTGTGATGGGAAAAGAAACGGATTTGGCGAGGTGAATGAGGAAGGAGGGAAAACAACAGACGATATCAAGAAGTGAGCTAGTGAGAAAAGGCGACCTCGTCAAAGGGACTGAAGAAAAAGATAATACCGCAAAACATCTATCAGATGAACGATGTCAATGGTTTAGGTCCATGTCATTTTACATAAACTCGATTGTTTGTTTGTCAGTGACGTGGGTACCTGCATGCGCCAGTGGCTGCACGACTTCACACTTTTGTTGCAGGCCACACAGTATCAAAATAAGAAAAGACGTCAACGGAGATAGAAGAACGGGCAAAATAATTCTTTGCTTCTGCATCAAGTAATGATATAAGATCAAAGCAGCTATTGCACGATAGAATCATTAAAAGAAATCTAGTTCATTCAATCATCACCAATAACCCTGGCAAATCTAACTCTGATGAACTTCCCAGTGTTTGCCCCAATGTACAATTCCTAGATATGATGATCTCATGTAGACACAAAAAAGAAACTCCTTAACACCCTGGGCTTCGTGGCCCAAGTTCAACCCGAGATACCCTGACCGCAGTGTCTAATGTACAAAAGCGCAGAAAATACAACTGTATCCTGTTTCTCCAATGCAATGCAGTCTTTGATGTCGCTGGATCGCTCGAAGAGAATATCATAATTTAATGTAATTCGAAAGTAGATGATTGATGTGAGTGTGTGTCGAGATTGCGGGATTCATGTAGAAAGAAAGTCTTTTAAGTCAGTGAAATATTTATGAGTCTGAGACTTGAAATTGGTAATCGGGCTTCTTATTCGGCCTCTTTGACGTATTTTTTTACGTTGAGAGCCCATCTTAGCTCCCCAAGAACCTTCTGCGTCTCTAGCATAATCTCCTCGTTGGCCTTCTGCTGTTTGCTTGCCATTTCTTTGATATCTGCGAGAGACTTCTCCTTCTCTGCCTTGTACTCCTCATATTTCCGATCAACGTCATCCTTTTCTCTCTGCAGTGTCTTGAGTTGCTCGGCTTGCTGTTCTGCGAGGCGTTTGAGCATGGTAATCTTCTCGTCGTCGGCTATCCTCTCCTTCACAATGATTTTGATCTCTTTCTCTAGCTTCGCTACCGTTCGATTGGCGGACTTCTCCTGGTCCTTCCAATGGTTGGTCATGACATTGTTTCTTCCTTCGTATAGCTCCGCCCGGCTCTGGGCTTCTTCAACCTTTTCTTTGCATTCCATTTCCAATTTCTGCATCTCAGTCTTCCAAAATAGCTCCCCCTCAGTAGCTTTCTCGGCCTTGTGTCGTTCCGCATCAATTTTCTCTTTGGCATCCGCGAGTTGTCGCTCCCTCCTCTTTAGAACCGTTGAATTCATGGCAGCATCGCGCAACTTCCGCTCCCATTCTTCGTTTTCTTGGGCGAATCTGCTCTCCGCCAGTCTTGCTTGATCGAGAGCCTCTTCCGCTCTCAACCTCTCAATCTTGACATCACGCTTCAACATGTCATTTTCCTTTGTAAGTCGCTCAATTACTCTCCCCGACTTCCCCAGGTTTGCTTTCCCAATAGCGGAGTTAAAGTCTTCACCATCATTCGCTGCCATATCTTCCACAACATGTACATTGCTACTCGAGTATTTGGTAGGGCCAAATTCGGTAGATATACTTCTGACAACTCCTCTAGGCATTCCTATCGCGGACGGATTCTGTCGACTGAGTGGTGGTTTCGAACCATTAATGGAATTATAGCTAGCTTTTCTTGGGGTAATAGGTGTAGTTGACTCGTTTTGTGATTGAGGTTGCGCAGTCGGACTGTCGTCGTAAGAATTTGGACCAAGTCGAGAGTCATCAGAGGGTACGGATCTAATTGTACCCGTCGAGGATTTGAGTAAGGACGGATCCGTGTTTATGTGAGGCATGTTCATTGCGCTGGAAGAGAGTATCGTGAGAGGGGCATGTGCAGGACTTTGCATCCTGTTAATATGGGGGGACTCGGAATCTGGTAAGAATACTGGTTAGTCATTGTTCATGATCGCAATGAGTACCAGACTTTTGTTTACTAAGTCGAGGGAGTTTTGCATAAAGAGACAAACAATTATTCAATGGACCAAGAATTGTTAATCTTTTCCCGGTGTTTCCAAGTCTTCATTGACATCTATTAAAATTTAAGGTGCAGATCATGATATCTTGCGATAAGAATTCTGGATCATAATTAGAAATGCAAGCTTACCTGTACTTGGAGATTCCGTATGATTATGGGTACTTCGTCTCGAAGATGTATCCACTGGAGGAGTTTCTGCTCGAGTTGGCATTGCTCATTTCTCCTTTTTCGCAATCTAGGATAATCCTATCAAGCCATGCACGACTTCCATGAGGTGTTTGACGTTATGTGCAATCTTTTATGCGTGTAACGAAAACGACGCTATGAGTGACCGTCTCTCCTTGCGTAGGGTAATAGATATAACGAATGATGGGAAGAATGGACTTTTTACCTAAGTGGGCTGGTTGGCTGGGTATTTAATCATAAAAGATATCGACAATGCAATGTAGGTAGGTAGTCAGTCGCCTTTTTCCGAGTTACTGTATGTTTTTCTCAGTAGACGCTTTTCGAGTTTACCAGATAAAGGATGGAAAGCCCGTATGGCAATTGAGTCTCATCCAATGAATCTGGCTGACCGAGCAACGAATCATGTAAGCCCCAGTAATGAAAGGATTAAAAACGGTCTAACCTGTCAATGCCGGGAGACCGGTAGGGGGTTGACAATACCTAGTAGGTATGGTATGGTATGGTATGGTATGGTATGGTATGGTATGGTATGGTATGGTATGGTATGGTATGGTATGGTATGGTATGGTATGGTATGGTATGTATGGTATGGTCCCATATGCTCACCATTTTCCTTTTCATTACCTTTGCAGTACGGACGGTGCTAGTATGTACTTTGTACGTCAGAGAACATGAAGTGGAGCGGAAAAAGTTATTTTGATATTGGAATATCCACGATGTACTACTTAGGTACCCTACCGAGCATCTACCAATGCACTTGTCTTGCTAGCTAAATTTACCCACGACGACCTCTCTAGATTTCAACGCTGAGCTCTACACAATACTCATTATTGCCTGGTATACCTGTCAGCGCCGGTCAGTATCAGTATCAGTACGAGTGTCAGTGTCAGTGTCAGTGTCAGTGTCAGTGTCAGTGTCAGTGTCAGTCATCTACAGGTTGGTAACCAATATTCTCCGTAGGTGATTTGGATTGGATGTCTTGACTCTTAAAATCAATTTTAACGTTCAACTACCTAGGTAGATGAAATTGGGATTCCCCCCATCATTATCCCATCTCGTTTATCCAGAGTACGAAGCATACAGTCCCTACCTACTGCGTCCTACCAATGAATGATTCTTACCTAATCAAAGCATGAAGAAATAGAGGTAGAGTTTTGAATAAATTCATGATAATGTCTTGTAATTTATGGTATAAATTATAAGAAGCTTCCTTTCCATTTATTTCACAAGTTCGGCGTTTTGAATTTTAAATGCTGGCTCCTTGAGAATTTAGTGCGTTGGTTCTACTTAGCTGGAGGTGATCACTGTTCTCGCGTTCTAAGCCTCAATAGCCTGTGCCTGAGTCGAAAGTCGATAGTTTTCCGCCAACAAACCTTTTCCAGTCAACCATCAAACATTTCCAATTCCCGTGGACCACCAGGACCCCCTAGGATACTCAAAATATCCTTCTTGGAGTCCTGAAGTCTTGAATACCTAAGACCATACATCCTTTTTCTTCTGCTTTTTTCTTTCCTCTCCTTTCCTTTCCTTTCCTTTCCTTTCCTTTCCTTTCCTTTTCCCGCATTTTCTTTTTCCTTTCTTTTATCCAGTCGATCCTGATTAGGGGTCGTGATATTTATCTTCATCAACATCAATTGAAATTGATGGGTTTCCAATGGGAAAGCTTCAACATACATCCATTGAGCACTACCCGCAACCTCTTGACGCACCCCAGATCCTACTCGTGGTGCAGACAGGTACTCTAGTTCTTATATGATATCATTCTGAGTGAAGATTGTGTGAATCGAGGTCAACAGAATTGTCTAGAAGTATCATGGTGGAGCATGAATGCTAGCAGCACAAGTTGAAATGCCGGTGCTCTTGGGCATCGGATATCTTCGGATATTTAATTCCTTCACAACACCGGATATTTAACAGTTTGACCATTGGCCCAGTGGCCAAACAATGGAATACCTCCGCTGGACTAGAAGATCTCTTCCATAGATTTACTCTACCGTATCCATTACCGGACTGTCGTGTTGAAATCCTCAGTGGATTGCAGTGCTGTTCATACCCTACATTCATTATCTTGGAGATTGTAATCCATCTCCCTGCTCTGTTACCCGGATATTTCATTACTTTGTAAGCTTTGTATCGTCGGACAATTTCTCAATATGATATATACAAGCCAATTCATGTTCAGTGAGAAACATCTCAATATATTGCTACCGGTCTCTCGTTTTGTCCATCTTCATTGACACATTTTGGCCTTGGATTCTCACGGTATTTGCGTGATACGATGAGTTCAGGATATACAAGCGAGGTAAGTAAAACCTATCTCTTGTCTGGCTTTCTTTGCCTATAACAAGGATTCCATCCTCTCAATTCGAGGAAGAGTGGCTAGAAGCAATTCAACTGACAGTTCACTTCAAGGGTGAGAAAACCGATCAACAAGATAACCCCTCGCAAAAGTTGCCCATATATCGCCCGGAAGGTCGTTCACTTGGAGTCCTCTTTGAAGACATCACCGTTCATGGTGTCTCTGCTGGCGAAAAACGTGCTCAGGATCTCCTACGAATTTTTCAAGATGTTTTCGTCAACTGGCCAACAGGCTTACTATGTAAAGTAATACACCCCGGCCGCTCCATGCATCCCACAAGAAGATTGATACAAGGAGTTTCCGGTGTTTTGCCTCCTGGTGAAACGCTTCTAGTTCTTGGGCGTCCTGGTGCTGGCTGTTCGACTCTTCTTAGTGTGCTTGCAAATCAGCGAACGCAATTCGTAGATGTTGAAGGTAGCGTGCAGTATGGCGCAATCGGGTCGGATGAGATGAAGACCCTTTACGGTTCCGAGGTGGCCCTGAACAATGAGGACGATATTCATTTTCCTATCTTAAAAGTTGAAGACACTATGCAGTTTGCACTACGCCTGCGCAGGCCGAAGTCCAATCCGAAGACAGATGCCGAGTTCGCTGAACACTGGACTGACGAAATCCTCGATTCTCTTGCAATCAAACATACCAAACCCACAATTGTTGGTAATGCTTTTGTTAGGGGCGTATCTGGTGGCGAACGTAAACGTGTATCGTTGGCCGAAGTTCTCAGCGCTGCTCCTGCTGTCGTCACATGGGACAATCCATTGAGAGGTCTTAACAGCTCATCTGCCCTAAGCTTCTTACGTCTTCTGAAAGGCATGTCAAGGGCTACTGGAATGTCTAATATTGTCACAGCCTACCAAGCCTCTGAAAGTATATACAGAGAATGTTTCGATCATGTTATATTGTTGTATGATGGATGTCAAATCTATTCGGGCCCTGCAGGCGACACTGCTAAACGTTATTTTACCGGTCTCGGGTTTGAATGTCCTCCCCGTCAAACGACTCCAGATTTCTTGACAGCTATTACTTCGCCAGATGAACGCCGTATCAAAGTTGGGCATAATCCCCCGCCACCACTTGATCCTGTTGGCCTTGCTGATGCGTTTCGAAAGAGCTCATATTACCAGAATCTGCTAGGGGATATTGGACAATTCCGTGAAAAGCATTGTGACTTGGCGAGTGCTGCAGCCTTCAAGTCCGAAGTAGCTGATTCCAAGCACAAGTTTACTCACCCAAAGGCTCTCGCGCTCAGGTCGTTCCCTACTCAGGTCATAGTTGCTATGCGACGACATTATCAACTTGTCTGGGGATCTCGGAGGTCGCTCGCCATTATTCTTACCCTAAATGCGGTAAACGCTCTTATCACAGGCTCCGCATTCTATAAGAGACCTCTAACAGCGACTGGAGCGTTCGAGCTCAGCGGTGCTGTCTTCTTCGCTCAGATATACTTCTGTCTGAACGCTTTAGGAGAAACAGTTTCCACGGTTAGTTCACGAACAATTCTCCAAAAGCAGCACGCACTAGGCATGCTACATCCGGCCGTTTCGGCAGTTGCGCTCAACATTGCCAAGTTGCCGGTGTGTTTTGCACAGACCATTCTTTTCACTCTACCGTATTACTTTCTCGTCTTTGCAAACCCAACAGCGGCAGGGTACTGGTTCTTTGAGCTTTTGATCTTCGTTTTCTATGCCAGTCAGTTAGCACTTTTCCGAATGCTGGGTGCATGGTCACCGAATATACCGGTCGCTCTCTTATTAGGTGGTGCAGCTATGCCGGTCAGTTTAAGTCATTCTGGTTATGGCCCGACGTGGCCAACACTATTGAAATGGGATTCTTGGATCCGTCGAATCAGTCCAAGTCCATATTCACTGGAAGCAACAATGGGGTTTCTTATGAAAGATGACACTCTTTACTGTAGCTCTGACCAATTAGTCCCAAATGGAATAGGATACGATGTAAGTGGCAAATGCTCTGAAATATCTTCTGCATTATTTTTGTTTTTCTAGAAGACAAAAGCATCAAATTAAGCTAATTATCTTTATAGAATATAACAATAGCCAATCAAGGCTGTCCTATCTCAGGAAGCACTTCCGGATCTTCTACTGTACCAGGCTCAACGTATCTACTCACGCATTTCGGTTATCGCCCATCTAATGCGTGGCGAAATTTCGGACTTGTCTTAGTCTTCTGGGCTATCTACACCGGTTTAACAGCTGTGGGTTTGACTTTGATGACGAAGAATCGAGGCGGAGGTGGAGCAAGTCGTGTATTCAAGCGAGGAGCTGTCATCCTGACGATATCCGAGGCGACGAAGAATTGCGCGAAAAAGAATCTGATTTAGAATCTCAAGGAAACCCAACCGCTATACATCCTCATGAAAATTCCCAGAGTCTTAATGACTCTAGCAGTACTTTGTCCGCAAATGCCGCTGATTGGACTGAAAATGCGAAAAACAACTCTAGAGTGAGCTATACCCATGTCTTATATTGCGAGAAATGGAAAGTCTCTACTGACACGGAGTAACAGCCCTCATTTACCTTCTCAGATGTCTCGTATCACGTCCAAGTTGATGGGGAGAATCGACAGCTCCTTACAGATATAAGCGGATATGTCAGGCCTGGTCAGCTCACAGCCCTCATGGGAGTATCTAGTGCCAGAAAAACAACTCTCCTCAACACTCTTGCTCAACGCAAAGATACGGGTATCGTGACCGGTGACATGATGATTGGAGGTCAGCCTGTCGCCAATCTAGGAGCAAGATTCTCTCGGGCTTGTGGATTTTGCATGCAGCAGGATGTTCATGATTCGGGGGCCACAGTCCGCGAAGCTTTGATCTTCTCGGCGATGATGAGAAGGCCATTGTCCGTATCGAGCCAAGAGAAGGAAGCGCACGTGGAAGAGGTAATGGATCTTCTGGGGCTTAGGTCAATCGCCGATGCTTTGATTGGCGTTCCAGGGGAGGGAGGTCTAGGAGTCGAGGAACGGAAGCGAGTCACGATAGGTGTGGAGTTAGCCGCCAATCCTACAATGTTGCTATTCCTTGATGAACCAACTTCTGGACTCGATAGTCAAGCCGCATACTCGCTCGTCATGTTTCTGCAGCGTATTGCAGCTTCTGGAGTACCCATCATCTGTACAATCCATCAACCTTCCGCAGTTATTTTCGAAATGTTCGATCATGTCCTACTTCTAACAAGGGGAGGACGCACTATATATTTTGGCGAGACGGGTAGTAACTCGAGCATTGCTGTGGATTACTTTGCTCGCAATGGTACCACAATGGATGGCACTGCCAACCCAGCAGAATTTATATTGGATACTGTGGCTAGTCCTACAGGAAGTGATGAGTGGTCCAGAAGGTGGAATGATTCACCCGAACGCCGCAATCTGCAAATCCAGGTAGAACATCTAAACTCTTCAGTCAATATTAATTTAGAAGTCTCTACTACAGACGAAACGCTTCCATGGATACACCAATATATCACCCTCACATCTCGACATTGGCTAACCATATGGCGTAATGGAGTTTACAGTTTTAGCCGTCTTGTTAAAGCTATATTCATGGGTCTTTTTCTATCATTCATCTTCTATCAAGCCTCAGACACAGAGCAAGGAACCCAAAATCGTCTCATTGTCCTCCTTCTTCTACCATGGCTCATCCCCGCTTCTGCAGATGATATCCAAGCTATCTGGTATTCCAAATGGGCACTTTACACGGCACGCGAGCGCTCCGGTGTCGGTTATCATCCACTCGCTCTATGCGCCGCTCTCGTCACAGTAGAAATCCCACTTGCCATAGTAATCTACACAATATACTTTCTCTGCAGCTGGTTTACCATCGGCCTATCAGAGCCTGGGTTTGGCTACCTCTTATTCATCGCACTCGGTATATACGGACTCGGTTTCGCCTTGGCAATCGCCGCGCTGGTTCCCAATAGCGAAGTTGCTGGGTTTGCAAATAGTCTTGTGTGGTGCGTCCAGACGACTTTTGGTGGAATGGCTCTTACGTATAGCGACATGCCTTCATTCTATTCTGCGTGGCTTTTCTGGGCAGACCCCCTACGATACTGGCTGGGATCTGCCATTTCGAATGGAGTTCACTCTGTTCCTGTGATTTGTTCTGCCAGCGAAATGACGATTGTTCATCCACCTGTAGGACAAACATGTGGACAGTATCTCGCGACTTACCTCTCGGGAACTGGAATTGGTGGTGCAAGTATGGGATATGTCTCAAATCCTAACGCGACAGACGACTGTAGTTACTGTCCCTATCAAGTGGGGGACGATTACGCGGCTTCGTTTTCGTATTTCTACATCGAGAGAGTGAGAGATTGGGGGATATTTACGCTGTTTTGTTTTAGTACATTGGCGATTGTCTTTTTGGCTACTTGAGGGAGGTTTTCAGATTTGAAAGGTCCTTCGCTGAAGGGTTTGGGTTTCGGGAAGAAGACGAAATGATTGGATTCGAATGAATATGATGCGGGATACTTTTATGCTGGGAATGATAATAGACAATAGAAGGGTGTTGGCGTTAGGAAAGAGGGTAAATTAGATTGGGGTGAGAAGAGAATATTCATAGACATTAGAAAAATATGGTAATTAGATTTTTCGGTAATAACCCCATATAGCATTATTCCATATATTGATATCTCAAATATCAGGAATATAATCAAAATGATTTTAATTAGTATTTTTGATATTTCAGTTTTGATTTTTTTTGGTAATATTATTATTCTAATCTCAATTTGATTTGAATAAAAAATTGATATTCTAATTTTAAAAATATATAATATTTTGGTTTCAAATTGATTTAATATTCTGGTTTTAAAAATCATATATTATTTTAATTCCAAAAGTTATATTCTGATTATAATATAATATAAAATAATAAAAATGAGAAATATAAAGCAAAGCAAAGTTCGTTTAAGAAACAAAAGCTTTAAGGTTCAATTTAAAACTAGAATCTGATTTCCTAATCTGATTGGTTATAGTTTGAGTAGAAAATTCAAATTTTGTATTATATTTAGATTAATATTACTTTTGAATCTGAGATCAGAATATCAATATCTTTATGAATTTAGATTAGACTAATACTTTTCAAATGGAGATTAGAATATCAATATCCTTATAAATTTAAACTATATTAATACTTCTGATTGAGACTAGAATATCAATATCCCTATAAATTTAAATCAAACTAATACTTTTCAAATTGAAACCAGAATAGTAATATTTTGAAAATCAAAACGACCTGAAATAGCATATACTAAACCCCAATTAGCACTTTTGATATTTGAGATATTAATACATGGAATAATGCTATATAGGGTTATTACCGTAGTTTTTTTTTTTTTGTAGAATATTGCATATTTGGTACTAAACAATTCTACATTTGATAATGTGAAACTATGACCTGCAGTTCATCTATTTATAATTTTGCTTCGTGAAATAAAAACTCATTTGAGACTTAATCACATACATCATTAGAGGGTGTTGACAAAATGCCACACAACATGATTCTGGTGTGCGCCGCGCTACATACATTATTGTAGAACTTACTGTCTTGAAAATCTCCCTACTCTTCTCCTTGATAGAATAATCTCACTCTCATCTACTGAACCTCAGATCCCTCGGATTTCTCTTTAATATGATACAACTAACTATATGATTTATATATATATATATATAATGCACAGTACCAGATATTGATAAACAGTTTAGTTTGGATACCCCGCCAGTCCCTTGTAGTAATTTTCATTCTGCTTTGAAATTCATATGTTTTATTCATAGAAAGAATGTGAGATAGATGTGCAACCCCCATTTATTAATACGCGTACAGATAAAAATACTTTGCATTTTCACGCCCATTCTATATTCTATTTTGTATGCTACTTCATGTTATTCCTTCACCTACACTTCTAATACATCGCGGCACATTCACACCACATCAGACCGTATCGTATTTCGAGGGATGACAAGCTTCTGCACCTATTTGCCATGATAGCCACATGTGCTGTTTGATTAACAGATACTTCAAGCTCCAACAACATGATCCACGCTTATATCTCACAGCAAGCCCCACGGTACACCATTACCATTCGACATACCATGATCCGTAAAGACCTGGCCGTTGACATCAGCCCATTGATTTACACCTGTATTGCTACCGCCGCTGGTATTCTCAGCAACCGCAGCTTCGTGCGTAGGTGCCTGTTGCGGCGTTGATCCCTCGAAGCCATATAATGGCATCAAGAGAAAGTCCGAACTTTGTGGAAAAGCTTGAGTTGGATATTGCTGAAGCTGGTCATGTTGTGGTGTACTCCCATAATTTGAGGAAGTGGGAAAATTGGCACCAGAAGCATTGTGAAGTGGACCCGAAGTGTTGGCTAGAGGTATTTCTGTGGCAGAGTGAGAGTTCGGTGTATTTGCAGTTGTGTTTGCGAGCCATGGAAACTGTCCAAGTAGTGTATCTAGCTCATTATCAATAGCATTTACAGTTTCAGTGTTCTCTTGAATAGGTTCATATAAAGGCGCCGCATCATAAGCAGCTGTTCCGTTGCCATCGGGTAAATCATCTGGGTTAGGGCCTTGGGCAGAGCGAAAAGCATCTTTGGCCACACGCATTATGAGTGAACTAAGCGTTCCCCCAATCTTAGGCCCAGAGTGCTCCATAAAACTCAAACAACGAAGACCGTCTTCCACAGCTTTGAATGTAGCTGCGACGTTACCAGCGCAACTCTTTTTAGGCCCACCTAAAACATCATAGAGCAAGGTAAGACAAGCACCCACAATATTATAAGCGACTCCAGAATCTTGCCTCATCGGAATGGCACGCGTATTATAGGCATCAAGCGCGAGGGTAATGAGTTTTTTCGATGCGGACATGGCCTTTTCGACAGAGTCAAATATATTCGTGAAGCCTAATTCTTGGGCTGCGGCCAAAGCTTCGGCCTTTGATGCGTGTCTGCTCACGAAAGCTATTACAGGACGATGAATGAGTACGATACAATGATAGTAGTGTAATCCAAGATGTGTACGTTGAACTTCATGCCACAATTGAGGACTTGGAGGCATCGAAGGATCAAAAAAGTGCAAGAAATGGGGAAGGTCTCCCATCGCTTTTTCTAAAGCCGATTCACACTCGCGGGTAACATGGGGAATATTGGCGGAATCAGTTGCGACTCCGCCGTAGAAGTATATTCCGCTTTTAATACGATCAGCCACACGGCCTAGGGTAGCCATAGCACGGACATATGCCATGTCTGTAATTTCTTCTGGAGTATCATTTTCCGGCTCCAAGCTTGGTAGATCTTCGGGAAAGGCAGTATCAATGAAGTCATCTCTCAAACAAGATGCCCGACCATGAAATAGAGAAACGAGCTTTTCCGTCGAGTAAAGATTCCAAAATGTTACGCGGAGACGATGCATATTGGGTCGGGTGCCGTTGGCGACCTGGGCCCTATTCATGCCTAATGCAAGTGCGTTCAGCGCTGCATGACCTACGTAGAGATAAGAGTCATTTGGTCGCATTAATTCGATGCCATATATAGATTTCAGAAGAAGTAGGTGAACACCCTTGAGGGAGGCGTCCTCGAAAGTCGAACCAGACAGTATTGCACGTGATGACAAGTAGGATGCCCATCTAGCCATAACCTTAGCATCTTTATCAGGAGAAAGACTAGACATTACGGCGCCAATCGCAAGCACCATAAGTACAATATTTTTCCGAGTTAATTTGCTACTATAATAAGCGTCTCGTTCTGGTGGCGGAGGCTCCCAGAATAACTCCCAATCTTCGCGAATCTCGCGCAATTGAAGGAAGGGCCACTGTGGATGAGCGACCTTGAAATAAGTACCAATGAAATAATCCCCAAGATCTTTACTTAGATGAACGGGCAGAGATGTACCGCTCTCATTATGATGCTGGTATTCGGGACGCTCAGGTGGGAAGGCAAATTGGTCCAAGCCCCAAACGCGCATCGCTCCTAATCGTTCATTGCTTGAATTTTTGGTGCGATAAATACACTGGTAAATGCTTTGAAACAAAGCCAGGTTAGATGCTGGCCCATATACTGAAATGCTCCGGTACCAGTTTGGCATACTCCAATACCAGAAGAACGTAGCTCTCGACGTCTCTTGACTGCAAGTGGTCCGTTGTTGTCAATTGCTAGTGGTCGATGAGCTTCTGGGCGCATTACGATAGGCGACGCTGTTGAACCATCTCTCAATCCCGGATCTTGCGTCTCCTCGAGAGGATCCAAATCAAGTCGAGGTCTCTTTTTCTTCCTACCCCGTGACTTCAGTGGCGTGTATGAGCACTCTCGATTGTGCTTAACACATGAATTGCATGGTTTATCACCAGAGCATTTTTCTTTTCTATTTCGGCAATTCTGGCAAGTAGTTAGAGTCAGTACAACAAAGCCAGACGAATTGAATGCGGAAATACTTATGCATTGGCTACTCGATCCACTGCCCCCTTTTCTCTTCCTCTTTCTATACTGGTACCACGATCAAGGGATGTATCTGGAGACGAGGTGGTCTGTATTATTCCATTAGGCTTTGACAGACTTATGGGTGCTGTAGGAACTCTAGTTTCCATCTGATTGAGTTTATATTCAGTTTGTGATCCGTACGCCTGCGATTTTTTCCAGCTCTATCTTCTTCGGTCATGATTCAGGACAAGCACAGCTTAGTAAGTATGCACGTGATTCATACCAATTCACCTACCTAGTATCTAGGTATTTAATGGAGAAAATATTCGAAAGATGACTTTGGCTAATAAAGTGATGAATTCTTATTGCATCTATCAATGACCCCGCTTCATATGTCAGCCGTTGCGACGAGAGGATACAACACAAAGTTCATCGCTTATAAATACATCAGAAAATAATGAGCCTAGATACCTAGCTGGGTATGTCAACCTTTGTGAACTTGTTGAATTGGCCAGTCAGAACTGCGATCTAACTGTAAATATTTAATAATTCATGTACCGCCCCGCATCTGTTTCTGACTCCCGGCGAACTCCTGATCATACAATAATGTGCGTATAGCATTTTTTAACCCCTACCCCAGTCTTAACTCACGTCCTGTGAAATCCCTTATACGCCGATTGATGCTGGAATGCGAGCATTGCTAAAGTACAAGAAGGGCATGTAAACTGAAATGAGAAACGAATGCACCTAAGCGCTGATGATCATGCCATTCGATTTCGTTTCTTCGTCGTCGCCTTTGAGTCGGTCCTCAAATCCTGGCCGCCATTTCTTGAGATATTTGGCGGCGATGGGTTTCGCATTGTCGTCTTTCAAGGTTATTAGTATGACCACAACGAAAGAAGGAAGTGATAAAATCTTACAGGTGTTCCAAATATCTTCAACTGCGTCAAGAGCCATGTCTCGGACCGGTGGCCGCATCATAACCAAATAAAGGAGACTGGTAAGCGAAAGATTGACCATTGTTGGGTCTTTGCAAAGCCCTTTGATTTTGTTCAACACCTCTGGACTCAACCCTGGAATCTCGCTTAAGAACCTAGTGAGGACTCTGTCCTTCGCATCAAGGTAGATTGAAATTCCATCTAAAACCTTGAGTGTCCATTTCTCATAATGTAGCACCGCTGAACCATCTCCAAGCTTCATTTGTACTTTGTCGTTGTACCATTCTTCGCACAGCCAAGCGACGGCGATGTCGATTCGTTTTCTAAAATCTTCTAGGATGTAAACAAGCAGTGATTGCCGAATAGTGTTACTTAAGGACATCCGCTCGGTATCTGGCGACTCTAATTTGACAGCGTCTGAGGACTCTTCGAGACCGGCCCCAGCACGCGTTGCAAGGCGCGTAATGATGGTAATCCACGCATCTCGATCATAGGCACTAGCTGCTAGTCTATTTATGCCAGCCTTAGTCTTTCTTGCGGTAGGCTCTTCTAAGGTCTGCATCACACCGAAGACTCGAGACACGGTACCTTGGCCAACCAGAGTCACTTCCTCGGCATTTAGAGACGGAGGGGGTGGCAACGTGAACGGTCCAAGAGCTACATTTGCAACCTTTTCGATATCTACCTTGAGCTCTTCAGGTGGTGAACTATCTAATTTGTTCAAAATTTGTTCTGTATCTTCGGCATTGTAAAAATCAGGCTCGTAGTCATCGTCGTCTTCTTCTACGCCCAGTGGAGCCGTTTCAGGGTTGATTTCTTCGGGCCTAGGCTCTGAGAGAGCTTGAAGTCTTGCTTTCACACCCTAATTGCCAGATAAGTAATCGTGCAAAGATATCATTGAATTTGGGAAAACTCACGCTTATAGCCTGTTCAATGGTGTCCGTATCTATCCTCTGGAGAATTGTTATAACAATCTTGACGACTAGGTCTTCCGATAAAAGTGCAACGTCAAAACCCTTTAGGGCTTCATCGGTGGTGATAGTAAAAAGCTCGGCGATTGTGTGATTCCCGGGTGTTAGTGGTGGTATATGTAGTTGAGCAGATTTAACTTGCGCGCCTAGCTTTTGACGTTTGGCGGGATCTAGGGCGTCCACAGGTTCTGGAGGTCCACGCTTTCTATTTCCCTCGTCGAAGATTTCCGTTTTAGAGCGCATCATTCGTTCGACATACTGCTGGATTCGCCCATTGAGTGGATTGTGAGGGTCCCTACAACCATCAGCTTAAAACAAGCATACTTCACAGGGACAAAAAGACATACCGCTTGCTGATATGAATAAGTAATGATCTAGTAGTCTTTTCCATAGATTTAACCATAACGCGCAATTTGGGAGTCATTGGAGAATTGGCTAGTTTCAGGGGATTGAAGTTTAGAAGGACATTTAGAATTTTATTTGCAACATGGGGACGGGCTCGGATTAAGATGGAAAGGGAATTCAAAGTTGCATCAACAAGTACAGCATCGCTAGACATGTCAGTTCCTAGATGGGGGGAGAATGGGGAATACAACGAGCTCGACATACCTGGAGTTCTCTTGGAAGACGCTGAGGAGTCTATCGAGAAGACCTGACGCTTCGGCTTCAAGGTTTCGGGGAGGAAGAATGGTGTGGTTCGGAGGAACCATGGATAGTGATACCTGAAGAGGATCGCCGCGCTATACAGAAAACACCATTAGCATCTTGCCTGTTGGGAAATTCTAGGTAGCTCTCATACTCTAGAATCTGCGTCAGGTCCTGTTGTTTGCACCAACACAACCCTCTGCGCAAACTTAATACAGCATATTCTGATTCCTGGCTTCGCAGTATCCCACATTCGAAGTATGCGAGTTTTGATTGCGACCATGCGCTCCCAGGTTGGTATGTCGTAGGCATTGTTGATACTGTTTAGACACACTAGTTAGAACCAGCTCTAAATTTGGCGCTTTTTGCTTGCGCCATCCAAAGATATGAATATAGGAAGATAGGAAGGATGTTAAGTTCTAAATCATAGCTATAAACGGACAAAAATTCAACATACATCCATCGAACGACAAGTGGGTATATGCTAGCTGCTGTTTGCACTATACTCTTAACTACTGCACTGTCTTCGTGCGGGTTCTCGATCATATCCTTCAAAGTATCAAGTACGACCAAACTCAATGTTTCTTTCTGTGACGAAGGTATGGTTGGACTTGAAAACGTCTCTGCAAGGAAATCTGCGCCCCATCGTCGTAATTCAACCCTCGCGGAAGGTCCAATAATTGGTAGTATTCCTTGGATGATTTGATTGTAATAGTTGGCATCCGATAGCACAAGTTTTCGAGCATCATTCAATTGATTGATTTGTTGTTCAACAGTCAAGGTAGCCATGACGATGAGGATAACCTTTCAAGGCTGTGGGGAAAGAAGTCGAATATGAACTACTATGGATTGTACTGTGCAAGCTGCATGTGAGAAAGACTACACCGATATCCACTATATTGATTTGCTGAGTTTGTAGTCAAATTGACTCCAAACCATTCTGCGAAGCTGTTGTTGAAAGAATCAAGGTTGACAAACAAATTGTGTTTCTTTGATGCAATATTGGCTGAAGGTAAACGCGACCCTGTTTAAAGTTGCGCGATACTGGCAAGCACCTACCTGGCTCGAGCCTGGTAGGCTTATTTCAAGGTAGCCTTATCGATAAGGCTGAATCTCATAAATTCCACTACTTGGGAATTTCTTTTTGGAAAGTGGCGCCATTGAACCATATCAATATACCAATTGACAAAAGTTCACAAGTCAAGATGCCGTTGTAAGTTCATATTTTGATTCTAGACAATCGAATGCCTTATACTAATAAAGAACAATTATAGAGTTCCTAAGTCTTCCTATTACGATAAGAATTACAAACAATCTGCCGCCCTCATTCGAGCGCGGAGACCATATCTTGTAAAGAATGCTTTGACAGGGGTTGGCATTGCCGCATTTGCCCTTGGAGTTTGTAAGTATCTGCGAGAGTATTTCAAGCCAGTTCAGGGTAATAACTTTGTACAGTTGCTTTCACTATTAGAGCAGTTTCGCAAGACGACTTTGAAGATGTCAAAGTACCAGCCGCACCAACCACACGGGATTCTTGACTGGATTGTGACGACATGACTGAGATCAACAACAGTTCGTGTGTGCCAAATCCCATATACGTGGAGGGGGCGACTTCATAATACCAACTTCGAGCAGACTAGGGGCTACAAAATCACAAGTAGATGCAATGATTTTCATAGATTCAATGGGAGGCGTTTTGATGAAGGAAAACTCTTGGGGATCTCAAGGGCTTTAACTTTGTAGCTTTCTATATTTGAAGCCTCGCGTTATAAATACAGATGGAGCTGGTATTATTGCAATACCGCCTAAAGGTTGAAGGGAATCATATACCATGGGTGGTAACCATCATATCACAGAACGCCGAACCGAATGAATGCTTTTCTGCCGTAACACCCAACATGCCCCTTGAACCATATATTTGCGCCCTCGTAGTCATTAAACTTTACTTGTAAACTCGAACGTGAGTTTGATTTTGTGGAGATGCACGAGTCACTCACGGTGGAGATATGCGGGTCATCTCTTGTACAACGTCCTGTAGTCCGGCGCGTGACGTCTGGTGGATTTGATTACTAGCAACGGGAGGAGCCTGATGATTATGCTGCTCGTTGGAAATGGATAACAGTGGATGAGGAGGTCTAGTTTGCTTTGGTGACAAAGATGGCTGTCGACTGCCCAATGGTGATGGCACGATGGTGTGTGAGTGCGAAGTAATGGAAAAAGGATTATGTGGAGAAACTCGTCCACCAGACGTCATGTATCCATTAGTATGCTGTAGTACCGATGTTGACATATTAGAGAAGGTTCCTGAGATAGGGCCACCTTGTTGATGAGAATGGCGACGGGGCTGTACTTGAACTTGCGACAAAGGACTTGTGGTTCTTGGTGTTTGCTGGGCTGAAGACTGACGCTGTATTAAATGGGAGTTAGAAGGATGCTGCGGATTCGCCCAGGGTGTTTGTTCAATGAACTGTTCTTCCGCCGGCCTATATCGCGATGTCGACCTTGCTGTTCGCAATGCCGCGAACTCTTGCAGCGAAAAGCTTGCAGGTTGATGCACATTTCTAGTCCCCTGTGAAAAAGCCCCGTCAGCTTGCCTGTCCCCTTTTGGACAAAGGTTTCCTTTTTAAACTAAATCCAGCCATGGCTCCCAAATAATGCACTTACTCCTATTGCATTAGTTACACCCATCTTCTCAAAGTCTTCTTCGAGCTCTGCAGGCGTTGCTTGCGACATCGAAGGAGCGGCTGGAAATCCGACATGTTTTGCGATGCCCGAGAGAATAGAAACCTCGTTGGAATATGCTACCTGGTTCTGAACCTGTTGCGATCTTCGAGTGGGGTAGTTCAGAGTGTACTCGGGTACGCCAGTGGAGTAATTTCTTCTATCATGTTGTATTTCGTACCATTGTTTACCTAGTTGCTCCATCTTATTTTCTCGAATTTCTCTCGCTTCTTGACGATATTGAATAAGAATCTGACTCCTCCTCGCGACAGCATAAGTTTTGAGAGTCTGTAGCTCATATTCCCGTAATTTCTCTGCGACACGGATTCTCTCATCTCTCCGTGCCTCGACAGGCTTCATCTGCTCAAGAAGATCGGGGTGCGTTGGATGGTCTTGTCGGAGCATAGCCTCCTCTCGACTTATTTGCTCAAGGCGCGCATCGTATAATCTATAATCATATCAGCGGATGAAACGGTGACCATGAATGTAATCTGACCTGTCCCTAAAGACTGCGAAGTCCTTCTCAATGCCTCCAAGTTGATCAAACGCGCTTATCTTTTTCTCCACTGATCGAATCTACGTTAGAATAATTGTACATGCTTAATTTCAATTTGCTGCAACACAAACTCACATTCTTCTTCTGTCTTTAATACGAGATCTGCTTCATCATCTTCCTCATTATCTACTTGGTCCTCCTCGCCGTTTCGTGTATCATCTTCGCCGTTGGTTATGACGCCATTGTGCAAGCTGTCTGACTCGTCCTCAATATTTATACCATTCTCCACAGCTTTTTTCTTCTTCCTTCCTCGTCTTTTAGGTGACGCCGGTATGCCAGCGGTTTCGGTAGCTTCATCATCGGGAAGCATCGTCTCTGCCACCCCCGCAAGAGCCTGCTCCTGTGGTCCATCAACCTCTTCGCCTGATATATTACCACTTATTGTATTTGATGCATCTTCTTCTACGGGTAATTCGTCGTCGATCGCAAAGTCGTCGCCTTGATTAACTATAGAGCCTGTCCGCTTGGGCAAAGGTTCATCAAAATCATCTTCGAGTCCACCGCTGCCCATTATTGATCGTTTGCGCTTTCTTGAATCGATTTCGGAAGTCGATAATGCTCTCTTTCCTTCGCCCGCAGAATCTTCTAATGACGTACGAGCTGTGACTGGCTTGCGATCTAGCTCACCATCATCGTGGTGAGAGCTTTTAGGGCTATCATTAGAAACGGCAATTTCCTCGTCAGATAATTGGTCTGCATCATCTTCGTCATCTTCCCTCTCATCTGCCATGATCTGGTTGTGTAGTTTGCTTGGGCTGCGCTCGTTCGAATCGGCGCCATTACGGGAATTAAGAATCACATTCTTTTGCACTCTTAGTTTGTGCGGAGATTCTTCCAGTCGCTCTGTCTCTGCTTCAGAATCGTCATCTTCAGAAGGGTTACTAAGGTCGTCTGATGCTTCGGCATCGTCGTCATGATCTTGCTCGGCATCTTTGTCTTCAATATCACTCAGACTGCTAGAGCGATCTTCTTCCACGTCGAGATCACTAAGCTCGTCATCAACCGAGGCTTCGTCAGGTATGATAGGATCAATCACTGGCTCAACGTCAGTTTCGCCACCCATCTTAAGAGTAAATGAATTGTTGCAAAATTGTTGTGGTATTCGTATTGCTATTGTCGCAAAACGAAGCATTAGGAATCAAGGTATATTTATCGGTAGATCCTCGGAATATGAAAGGCGGTCACTAGCTAGTGGCAGTATCACCACCACTGATCCCTGCAAGCTGCAGCTTTTTTATTTTTTTAATGAAGCCCCGAAATCTCAATATCTTGCGTCGTCGAAAGGTAGCATATTACCTGCATTACTTATTTCCAACGAAAAAATAACTTAATCGCAATGGGTAAACGCAGTCGCAACGAGAGTGCTAGCGGAGGGGAGAAAGCCAATGGTAAAGATAGTACTGGTAAATCAATCTTCACTGAAAACAAGGCTGTCGACCCTACTCTGGCCTTGCTATTTGCATCAAGTGTAAGTCTTGAAATTCTGGCATCGCGCAATCTTGCTGATGAATTCTAGGCTGGCCCTGTACAAGCTCCTCCGAAATCTAGATATCAAGAAGCACCTTTGCTTCGTAGAAATGTCGAATCGCAGGAGGGAGAATCATCCGAGGTTTCTGACGACGATGAAGACGCCGAAGATATCAAAATGGGCGAGGGTGACGATGACTTGAGTAGCATTGATGGTGATCTCGAGGATGCTGAGATTTCGGGTCTATCTGCTGAGGAGGATGATACCAACGATATACATGACGAGGCACCCGAATTGGATAAAATCATCGAAGCCAAAAATGAGAAACCCGAACGAAAACGTAAAAGGAAGACCGATGAACCAGATCTTGAGGGAAAGTACCTTGAGAAGCTGGCCAGGGAAGAAGAAAAGGAGGAGGAAGAACGCCAAGCCGAAAGACGATTGAAGCGCCAAAAGTTAGCTGCAGAGCAAAAGCCAGTTTCAGACGAAAATATGGAGGAAGGTGGTTCTGATGAGGAGGACGAGGAGGATGCTGAATCTGATAGCGAAGCCGAGGCTGAGGATGGTACAGAAGAATCTGGTTCCGAGGAGACAAGCAAAAAGAGAAAGACGCCATCCGATGTTCCCTTACATGAATCCCTCGTACCGGATAAGGATGCTGCTGAGCTCGAAAAGGCATCGCGCACTATTTTTCTCGGAAATGTAGCAAGTTCTACCATATCTTCTAAAGCAGACAAAAAGATCTTTATGTCTCATCTGTCCTCTTTCATTGACGATCTTCCTCCTCCCCCAGCTGGCAAACCGTCTCACAAATTGGAATCTCTCCGCTTCCGTTCCACTGCCTACGCTACTGCTGCATTACCAAAGAAAGCTGCTTTTGCCAAGAAGGACATTATGACTGCTACAACAAAAAGCACAAATGCCTACGCAGTCTACTCTACAGCATTTGCAGCCAGAGAGGCCGTTAAGAAACTCAATGGAACTATAGTACTAGATCGACATCTCCGCGTAGATGGCGTAGCGCATCCTGCAAAGACCGACCACCGTCGATGTGTCTTCGTTGGAAACTTAGGGTTTGTAGACGATGAATCTCTTCTTGAACAGGATGGGGAAAATAGCCGCAAACGGTCGAAAATACCCTCTGATATTGAAGAAGGCTTGTGGAGGCAATTTGGAAAGGCTGGTGAAGTAGAGAGTGTACGGGTTATTCGCGACGAGAAAACTCGCGTTGGAAAGGGTTTTGCTTATGTACAGTTTACCGTAAGCTTCTTTCATCACTCAAAATGTTCGAGCCCTTATTAATGCAGAAATATAGGACGCAAATGCAGTTGAAGCTGCCCTCCTTTTCAATGAGAAGAAATACCCGCCGATGCTTCCTCGTGTCCTTCGTGTTGTCCGCGCCAAAGCTCAGCACAAACAAGTCTCGTCCCGACCCACAGCTCGTCAACCAAAATCGTCAAAAACCTCCCAAATATACAATCCAAAGGTTGATCCAAATCAAGCTTCTTTGCAGGGTAGAGCTACCAAACTGTTAGGGAAAGCTGGTGGCGCAAAATTCAAGAAAACCGGGGCAAACGATACGACTTTGGGCTCCAGGGGAGACAAACAAGCCAGTGGAAACGGGGAAGCCAAAAGTGGAATGGCCGGTATCAAAGCACCTGAGAGTTTTGTTTTTGAGGGTTATAGAGCTAGTGCAAGTAAGGGCAAGCCGAAGGATCTCAAGCTGGGAGGAAAGGGTGGTGGAAAGAAGAAGGGTAAACCCAGAACAAGATCGTCAAACAGAGGTGCTGAGTGGAAGAAGCGAGGCTCGAAGTAAGCTTGTGTTGTTTAGATTGTAATCAGAATAATGATATAGTAGAGTAGTAGTATTGGTGAATCAAATACCTGAGAATGGCAACTCTTTGGGTTGGTCTTGACTTTCATATTTTGAATGTACATCTATGGATACGTGAAACCGACTTAACCAAAATTGAAAGATACATTCAAAACATTGCGTAGTCGGATTACTACTTGCACAGTTTTGCAACGAACTGCTCTTCAATCATCACTCCAGCTTCTCTTGCTCCAAAAGTGCGGGGCTGTCTGTGATATACAACACACGTGATACCAAACAATTTTCATGGCCATTTTTTCTATTGAACAACCCAAGATTTTCCTTCCCACATCCACATTCTTCTGAAACCCAATTTCAAGATGTCTGGCTTCAGCTTCTCATTTGCAGGCGATGATATAGAGATAGATTCAGCTCAAGATGCTCTTCCATCTGTCTCCAACCAAGCTGCAGAAACCGGCACCCTTGCACCACAGAAATCGAGCGGGGCATTTCCGGTAGCAGGACAACCACTTTTACCACCGACCTATCACACTTTGGAGGAATTTCTAAAGACATTACCATCTCAGATTGCTTATTCCACGCTGGTCGTTAAGTTGGATGATGGTAAGGAGATTGGTATTCCAAGAAGGGAGTTATGGGATGTTAGAGCGCAGCTGATGGCTGAGGATGAGGGAAATGGGGAAGGGCTTTTGGGATTGGGAAATGATGATGTGAAGACGGGGGTTTATGAGGGAGGGTTCAAAAGTTGGGAAAGTTCGGTGGATTTGGTTAAGGTTCTCAGTGGGAGGACAATTGTTGGGGAGGGGAGGAGGAGAGTTTTAGAGGTATGTGTTATTTTCATTGAGACTTGGATCACGTTCAAATCGCCAAGAGCAATCATACTGATGAATCTGATAGCTTGGTTGTGGAACTGCTCTTCCATCTCTAGCAGTCTTCCAATGGTTCCTGGAAAACACAACCTCTTCCACATCCGGGCTGGATCTTGGACTTGCAGACTACAATCCTACAGTCCTACAGCTCGTCACCTTGCCCAATATTCTCCTTTCCTGGGCGCAGATCACAAAATCCGAGTCTTGGGAGGCAGAAGGCGAACTCGATATCGATGAGGCACTTATCTCTGAATTCATCTCTGCGCTGACTTCTCGCAACATCAAAATATCACTCTTCTCCGGTGCTTGGTCCTCGGATTTTGTCTCTCTGGTCACTGATAAACTGCATCTATCATCCGAGAACACAATCATTATTGGAGCTGAAACTATTTACTCTCCAGCTGCTTTGAAATCGTTTGCTGAAACTATGATGGCATTACTTGATTTAAGCACAGGGTCAAATAAGACGGCGTTGATAGGGGCCAAGAAGGTATATTTCGGAGTTGGCGGTTCAATAGAAGATTTTATCGAGGATGTTACAGCGCGTGGAGCTCTTGTAAACCAGGTTAGGGAAGAGTCGGATGGTGTTAGAAGAGCTGTTATAGAAGTTGTGAAAGCAGGCTGAAAACTAAATTTGTAATCATGAGTCATATTCGTAAGTTCCCAGACATTGGTGATGAGCTTTCGACCGTGTTAGCAAGATTGAGGAGTGATCTTTTTTTGTTAGTATCCTTGAATATTTCTCCTACATCCCCAAATCATATTCTGCTACGACAATAACTTGTATCCCCGCATGTTTGAATACGTATCAGGAAGTTTCTGTGATTCAATTCGGTTTGATCATTTTCCATTTCTATTTATCGTCCCAAATACAGCAAACGTTGCCCTCCTACAACTCTTCAAATCAAATTCTGTCAGACCTCATCGGGGCACACATAGTCCTATCTTGGAGGCATTCATAATCAGGTGAACTTTAGCCATATGCTCGATCAGTAGCAAAGCTATCAAGCCCTCAACACCTTCAGTTCCCTTTACTGTCTTTACAATTCCATTTCAACACTTCTATCCACTTAACTTCTTACTCTTAAGCTCAATGGTAACGCATCCCTACTCTAACTTTGTTTTGGCATATAGTCATAACGTCGATAAGTTAACTTTGTGTTCCTTGGATGACACTATCTATCAATATTCTACAGAGAGAGAGGACAATTCTGAAAGATCTTGCCAGTTCATCCAACTCCACGGGAAACACCCAATTATCTGTCATCCGAATACAACAAATTTGTCCAAAATATAAAAGAGCATTGAATTACAAATTGCATGTTGTATCCCCAGCTAGCCCATACATTACACTCGGCGTACTCTGTACCCTCAGCGGTACAATAGAGTAGATCCAGCTCATTCAAATAACAACAAGCATATAGTGAATCACAAAAGAAGATGCTCTTCCATGTCAGCCATCATGTATATATACATGCGCCATTTTCAAAGAAGAGAAATTTCGACCTCGGGAAGCCAAAGAAGCGACGACAAAACATGTGAGTGGGACCCTACTCATAAACATCAATATCAACAACAACAACAACAACAACAAAAAGTCTCCAGCCAGGTAAACGAGCCTTCGAAAAAAGAGCCCACCAGCAAGATATCAAGATATCAAAACATGTAACGCAGCGCTGATCAAGCGCTGAGATGTTTCCCATATCGTGTTTACGTCACAATACAAGTCGTCAACACACAAGACTCTGCATGGGTTCGGATGTAGCTCGAGAGACAGAAACTGAACCACTGAGCCACGATCCTCAAACCACTCACGTTGGTCGGCTGATGTGATTGTCCTGCAGTCATGCGATATCATATAAACTCGAATGAGAATTCTCGCCTATATATAGTTGAGTAATGCAAATTTATCCAGTATATGGATTTGACAGTACGTAGCAAACGGATGTATTAAAGAGACATTTTTATTCCCTGGTCCAGATGAATATTTGTTTTGATAATGATTTACCTTCAGCCTTGAATACCTAGTAGTTTCTACTTCCAATCCCATACTTGTGTTGTGCAGATCGCTGCGACGGAGAAGGAGTACACAAAGGCGTAGTATCGTTAGTAAGTGCAAATACAATGAGGATTTAAAAAACGGAGAGCTGATACTCGAAGTGATTATGATTCCACCGATTTCAAAAAGCTAGTTCGCCCCGCGGTTCAAGCCCACGTCCGCGACCAGATTGTTGATATAAGAATAGTATACGACCGGCGTTACATGCGAAAAATCGGTAGAATCGCTTCGAGCCACTCTCAGGTGACTTCCAATAGCAGATGGGCCACTTCAATCACGAGATAACAGATCCCTTCCAAAAAAAAATCTTAGCCCATGTCGCATATCTCTTTCAGATATACGATCGCGATAAAAGTCGCATTGCAGGTGGGCATTTATTTGAAGCTCGACGAATAAATACCTGAGTAATTTGCTTTTCCTCATGATTTCACAGTTGTACCAGCGCGCTTTCACCGTTTTCGAACGGTTTATCACACATGTCTCGCTATCGTTTAGAAGACTCTTCCAATCCCGTCGTTGATATATGGATTCAATGCTTGATTCGATGTAATGCATGAATGCCAATGCTTCTCTTCTACATACTCCACATTTTTATTCCGACCTATCTTCAAATTGTGCGCATCCTTTCCTGCGAGAGGAGGATCTTCCGCATTGTTTGGATCGTGAGAGAAGGACACTATCGGACGTAGACTGCAGAACTCAACACCTCGTTTCGTGAAACCAACATGCACCGATAAGGAATCAAGCACTGCCAGTGCAGTATAGATGAAGATCTTAAAGCAACTCTCATCAGCCACATTCATCACAATGACGCTACTCTGCAGATATCTGACCGTGTTCGGCTGGTCTCAAGAATCCTCCAGCTGCAGACAAAGGGAGCGCATAGCCCTATCAGACGAAGTCGTCGATCACTCGGTATATCCGAATATAATACTATGCGGTTTCAGTGCGAAAATCCGTCACTTGACATGATCAGTATTATGCGTTTATAACGACGATTTGATTCGTCAAATAACAATAGACGTCTGTCGCTCAACTGCCAAGCATGTGGACGAAACCCAAATATGAGCCTACGGAGAATAAGCTGCCAATACATCAAGCTAATGTAGCGCACTGTAATAATGCATATGTACAACCTACAATCAACGCGATACAATGCATGCAGTACTCTATTGCGTTGCGCATCACTAGCAAGTACCCATGCACGTTGGATGGATATATAAAACCATGTAAGATGTGATATCTCGGCTTGAACGGCACATTATAAGAACGTCGGGCTCATCAAGTGCTGAGGATTTGAAATTACTGCTCAATCCGCTGGGTGCTCATCTCATCCTTCATTTCGCTCACGCCGATCGAAGGGACGCACCCCCGGATTGAGCCAACTACTTGTTATAGGCGCGCTCACCCTCAACAGCCAGCCTTATGCATGGCTCGATGTCAGCCATTCATCGCCAAGAATGCCAAAACGTGCCATGCCCGCGATGTGCTCACGCCACTGAAGTGATGGCGCAAATTATGGCTGGAAGGAAGGAGCCGCCCTGTCGGGACATACGGGCATATTACACGACGGCAGGCATCCACCTTCGTCATATTTGTGAGACAGGTTGGTAGACGGACAAAGTATATGCTTGAGATGGACGTCTCCCGTTTCGAGGCCTGCGCACGTGGGAGATAGTGGTTCGGAAGAGTTTTCGAAGCGAGATTTTGCCGACTAGGAGAAATTCCGAAGTAGATTGGTGTATAGGCAATACGGTTCAGGTGATGGATAGATAATCGATCTAATTGCAAGCTCTTATCAATGATGTTTGTCAGAAAACATCGAAATCGCAAGGAAAAGACAAAATCGGTCACCGTACAGATGCAGGGACTGCAGCATCCTCACCGATATTCCCAGGACATGCATTCATCCCAGATCATGGGCTGCCCCACCCGGCCGCTAGGGCCAACGCTTAATCCAAACTCCGGAAAACCTGTGAAAAGTTGCGAGACAAGAACGTGTTGTTTTCTCGGTACATGATTGGTGCACTCCAACCTCATCTTTCAACAATAAAGGGAAACCAAGAAGAGATTGAACGGGAGTCCAAATTTACATTCGACATGAAATCCGCCAAGTTCTTCTTATGCACGATAGTAAAAAAGTTTTATCTGACAGATTTCTTCGATGGAATATGTGCCGTCTTGGAAAGCTTGTGCTAGTTAGAACTCACCCAAATGCTTCAGAAGGGAAAGTATCGCGACAACGGGCCATCCAAAATATCAAAAGACCGTTGCAAAATGATAGCTACAATATAAATTAATTATCTGGGGCACCCGCACATGGTCTCTGACTCTACTCAGCGGGGGATAGTCACAACAACTTGAATAATAGTGCACAGCAGGTAAGTGGAGAAACATGCCGTTTTTTCATCTTGACAGAAAGAATGGCAACGATTTGCTACAAGACCCCCATGAACATTGATTTTAAGCCAGGGTTTTGGATAATAGACCCGAGGAAGACTCAGGAAGTGCATGCTCTCACTGCTCAGCCATGTCTCAAAGCAGATAACCTTAAGAAGCTACCGTGGCTTGCTCCGTGTCGTCCGATTTGGACGTTTAATTCAAGAACAAAGTGGGGGACGTGGCCTTAATTTTGACGGACTTATCGTTCAATTTCACGATATTGATACCTGTCAAGTAGGCTATATGTATAGGATCAACGAGAAGCTACTGATTGCATCAGGGCACTTGAATCCATTAAGTTTGAATCCAACTGTACACTTGCTACAAAGTATTTGGTATTACAGAACTCGACAAACCTCGGGGAATTTTCTTGGTATTGGTGTTCCGGATCGAGGAAGATAATTTATGACGAACCAACTGGTTGTGGGAAGTTCCTACTCTCCTACTGTGCCTATCTAGGTAAGCTCCTTATGTATTCACAAGCGAAAGTTACAGCATCAATCTAGACCAACGAATAGCTGCTGCATCTCGAACCAAAAAAGAACAGTTATTACATTACTTTTACACACTCAGTAACCTTAAAGCGATTTAAAACGGCCAAAATTATTAGAATTTACTATACGAGTAGAGGCAATTTGTCGAGAAAGTCTGTTACTACCTACCTTATCAGTAGATAGCACTAGATGATGCATTGATTTATTTCATTCTCGATACTAAAATAATCGTCTCAATTCTCAAGTCTCAAGTGATTTTAGTTACCTACCTAGGTATCTTTAGCAAGCAAAATTCTTTAGCTCAATTGATATTCGCATCACAACCCAATCAAACGTCATGCTCCTTCATTAATCCCCTGTTCAATCCCATCTGAATTTTCTAGACTGGATTAGCACGTGACTAACATTACACAAATGGAAAATGGAAAAGAAAGATCTCTCAATGCGATCCATAATCGGTTTGCCCTCCAGTCTCGACGGATCAGACTGGAATGATCATATCTGCCGAGCCTGCCTAGGTAAGTAATGGATATGTGGCAAATTCCAATCGAGTTCCACCACCGCCCCAGCCATATAATAAATCAAACGACGGAACGACCAGAAGCAAAAAGACAAGTCAACTTGATCCGATTAAAATATATCCACCAAAGTAACTAGACCAATCTAAGTTACATTGATTTTCCTCGGTTTCTTGAAAAATCCCACCCAGATTTCGAAAAAGTCCACTTTGCCCCACCTGAAAGTTTGATGACCCACTTCGGAGTACTCCTACTTTATCCATTTTTTTCATGCTACCAATCTAGGATACCAACCTACCTGGTACATGAACATGGACCACCGTAGTGAAGAAAAAAAAAGGTAGGCTATGATCTAATTCCTTATTTATTTCATCTCCCCCCAATTGCTCTTTCTCTTCCTTTCTCTCCATCGACAGATTTTCTTCATTTCCCCCTTCATTGCCCAAGCAATAAGGGCTTCGTCGTCAAATTCCTCAAATCTCTCACCCTTTGAGGTATCGGTCGCCAATTCTCAACATGGCGAATCTTGTTCACGCCCACGAACATCACAATCCTACCAATATGGGGATCATTGGTCTTCCTCATGGGCCGGAAACCGGTGATGACCATGTGTCGATATACGATCTAGGAGCTGATGAAGCTATTTTCAACGAGTTTCTCTACCCCGATGACATTTTCACAGCCGACCATGTTTATTGGGCAGATCTCAAATTGACAGACAAAATCTCCTTCATCACTAGAACTGAGGGGGCGGATGCAAAGAAAGAGATCAAGGCAATTTTGGCAATGATGAAAAAGGACCCCCTCAGTCCTGTCAGTTGGTATTTCAGCAATGCTGTTCTCCCTGGTGCTGGTTTGGGTCTTGAAGGGTATGCCAATTTTCGTGATTTATATTTCCAATACTAATCATCTCTTCAGATACGTTCTCTTCTCTATCGGAAACTTGGGACCCCTCTTCTCAGCTGTCTGGCCGCATTGCTGGAAAACTTTCGAGGTTTGTAGCGAGCAATGGACTTATGCTGTGACTTACTTGGAAATTATTGGTATTATTGTTGGTCAAATCTTGGTCGGATACTTGGGTGACAAGATTGGCCGCCGTTGGGGTTTGATCCAAGATGCTGTCATTATGTTTCTTGGTCTGGTCATGCTCATCGCTTCTTGGGGTGTTACTCTCAATGGCTGGGTCATTTGTTATGCCTGGTCATTGTTCTTCTATGGTATTGGTGTCGGTGGTGAGTATCCAATGACAGCCACTGCTGCTATGGAAAGCGCCACTGCATCAAACCGCCAAACAACCAAAATGGACAGACTCCACCGTGGCCGCAAGGTAACCATGGCCTTCCTTATGCAAGGTTGGGGTCAATTCTTTAATCAAGCCATTCTCATCCTCTTGCTTCTCATTTTCCATCATGGAAGCGGAAACCCACCTTACTCCGAAGTCTCAGCACAATGGCTGTTCAGAGTCTCATTCGCCATCCCCGCTGTCGGTACTCTCTGGCTTGTCTATTACCGCATGTATAAGATGCCCCTCATCTCCAAAGGACTCGATATTGCCAAGAAGACTACAAACGTCACTGGATACGACAAGGAATCTCTGACCTTGACAGTCAAGCATTTCTCAGGTCGCTTGATTGCTACAGCCGGAGCCTGGTTTTGCAACGATGTCTTCTTTTACGGCAACAAACTCTTCCAATCTCAATTCATCAAGGTTATCTCTCCAGGCTCAACTTCAATTATGGAAGGGTGGTTATGGAACTTGTGTAACGTCGGAGTATCTCTTGCTGGATATTATTGCGCATCGTTCCTCATCGACAACAAGCTCTACGGACGAAAGTGGATGCAACAAGTTGGATTTGCCTTGGATTTCATTCTTTTCGTCATCCCAGCTTTCCATTACGCCCATTATACCAGTATCGCTGGTATCAAGTCTTTCCAGGCCATGTACTTCTTATCGTCCTTCTTCAACCAATTCGGTCCAAACAGTGTTACTTTCCTCGTCGCTGCAGAGGTTTTCCCCACACCTATCCGCGCCTCCGCACACGGATTTTCAGCAGCTGTTGGTAAATTGGGCGCTTTATTTGCATCTGTTCTTTACAATTTCATTACAACCCAGCAAAAGTTTTACGTTGTCCCATGGTTCGGTCTTGCTGGTATGCTCCTCACCGCCGTCTTCCTTCCAGATACCACCGGTCTTGATCTCAAGGAACAAGAACGAAGATGGAAGTACATCAGATCTGGTAGGGAATCTGAATATCATGGTATCGCCATTCATCCAGCACATTTGTCCCTATGGGAGAGATGGATGAAGGCTGGCAAGAACTATG
The DNA here is from genome assembly GCF_014898295.1 of Botrytis byssoidea. NCBI lineage: Eukaryota > Fungi > Ascomycota > Leotiomycetes > Helotiales > Sclerotiniaceae > Botrytis > Botrytis byssoidea. The sequence goes on along the minus strand of NW_024065852.1, from coordinate 754,369 downwards.
ATCCTAAATTGGATGCCGGAGACAAGATTCTTGAGATGCGTCAAGAATGGGAACTCAAACAAACTGAGAAGGGAAAGAACGAGGAGGATATCGCGACTTATGACGATGACTGGAGCCAGGAAATTCACCAATATTTCCGTTCTGATAACAGCCCGAGAAGAACTCGCGCGCCAACTCGTGTAAAGCCGATTTCCGAATCTACAAGTGATGAAATTACGAGAGAGAAGTAGCTAGACATCTGTTAATTTCTTGGGCTTCTTACGGCGTTTTGGGCTGGTATTTGGACGGGAGATTCCCCCAGAAACTTGTACAACTCGATGTTGGAAAAGTTGTTTAATCATATAAATATTTACTCATAACGATCACACTGGCCTGCATGCCTTTGGTGGGACGAGATATATAGTACCTAATGATAAAGATTTGATCTTACAATGATTGTCGTCTGGTATAGACTTGAAGTGACTTTTGATTTCCCGGTTCTAATTCGACGATAAAATTGTCCTTGATCCAAGCCAAGCTAATAAACGTCTATCATGCATACTTCTGTAGTGTATTTTAACGCGCAATTCAAATTCACATGTCATCGTTTTATATTCATCGATGACATGTGAATTTGGGCCGGTGAGTGCACGGCCCCATCGGTGCCAATGACTTCAGATGAAATAGACCTTTTTGGACTTGACACGAACACATCTTGAAGCTTAACCACCAGATGATAATTTTACATTCTTCTGCATCTACTGGACTCATGGAGATCAGTCATATCATCGGGAACGCTTATTGCGGGATCTTAGCTTGGTCATCTTTCCTGCATGAGATGGATACATGCAGCCACAATCACGGATGGCCCCCAAAACCTCACGATAAGCGTTCGAAGTACCTTCTGTGTTTGTTTGGACATACATGATGGTGTGTACATCGAGATGGTTTGGTTAATTTTATTGGTTTACTATATGTGTAAGCGTGTAAGGCTTACATACCATCAGCGCTTCATCGAGTATCTGTTTGTGCGGCTCTGAACTGCAAGGTTATACGTAACCTGGAAGATGGTTACATACCTAGGTAAGATGGCCTTACATTGAGGCTGCACATTAGATGAGCAAACAATCAGAAGATTTCTTTTCCCTACCATTGCTCTATAATTACTGTTCATACCTGATCAAAAACAAACAATCAATTAGAGCATATCGCTATATTTCTTTATACATGATTTCCTTGCATCTCTGCGTGCATCAAAAATGGAAATTCATGGTGGAACTGATTGGCATAGGGATTCGGAAATTTCAATGATTCAGTTGAGATCGCCCAAGACTTCTCTCTCCACTCGAACCTCGACTGGCGACAATGAGGTTCAATCGCAAAATTTTGTGCCACTCAACAGCGCTGAAACATCAGAAAGTGTGCTTGTTAGACTCAATGGCCGCCCAAAATATGAAATAGATGAATTACCTTTCAAAGGAAGTCCCTCTCTAGGAGACAAGCCAAGCACTACAGAAGTCGAGTGAGATTAATTTCTGCTTCCAATAATATGTTTATGACTGACAGAATGGCAGCATAATCGGAGTTCCTGCTATTGGAGGAGATCCAGAGATGACGTGGATGCCTGAAGCTAAATTCACACAGGGCGGGCTCTTTTCAACTGAGAACGATAGAGATATAAAATCGGCATCAATGAGAATGACTCCTGTGTCGCCAGCTTACTCGACGAAACATTTTCATAGAAGAAAGCCTGCGTGGATTGTCCGCGATATTCGTAGCCACAAGAACCTGAGCAAGGCTCGAGTTCTTTTGTATGACCATGGGTATCCGAAAGAAGGTGATACATTGAAGCAATTAGCCACTAGGCTTTTGGATAGCATCAGGAAGCTAAGGTCATTCGAGGTATGAAGAGCATGGTATTGGTAGATACCTCAACTCGAATTGTTGCACCTGTGAATTTAATCAAAACCCTTGCCTGACATATACACAGAAGGAACATCGACCCCTTTTTTTCGTCTGTCACAGTACCGGGGGACTAGTACTCAAACTAGCTCTAACCGATGCTCGAAGGCTCAGAGATCCTATTCTTCATGATTGTTATGGCGTCACTTTTTTCGGTATGTCCAAGAAGGAAGCCAATGAAGGGCTTACCCATTCATGCAGCTAACGCAATCATAGCAACACCACACAGAGGCTCAAGTTATTTATCGCAGCCAGCATTTTCTGGAAGTATCCGCACGATCATGGATTTATCACGGGAACTCCCAATATCTATAACAAGGCAGCTCGAACTAGACCACCATTCTCTGAAGCAAATCGGGAAAGACTTTAAAGCTATAGCCACGGAACTTAAAGTGTGGACCTTTTTTCGAGACAATAGATTCGAACATTACCGGTCTCGATCAAGGAAAGCCTTTTCATGCACCTATCACATCTATTAAATCCGCAATACTTAATCTGCGTAACGAAAGTGTATTTCCATTGGTGAGCACTCATACAAAGTGTGCCGCGTTTGGCTCCGCAAATGAGCACACCAAAGAAGCTTATTTGCCGGCACTAGCCGCTCTGGTCGAGCAAGCTTGCAAATTGAGTAAAGAAACCCACTTTGAACTAAATCTCGAGCACAGAGTGGAGGTAGAGATCAATGGGTTCTATGAAGGCTCTGCTACCATCTCAACTAACGAGCCTCCAATCAGAGTCTGGTCAACAAACAGATCTCTTCACGATTTTAGACGAAATGGTCCGACCAAACTTTTGAAGGAACGAAGGGAAGAAGTATCAACTGCTCCAGGGACTGGCCAATATTTACGTCGCAATGCCAGAGCTCCATATTTGTCTATAGATAAGGTCACTTCTGATGACAACAATATTGATGATGATACATTGGATACCGACAAAAAATCGAAATCGAAATCGGAATTGAGGCTTTTTAAGAGAAGTTCAAGCTGTCCACCTGAAAGTAGACGAGAGCTGAACAAATTCGTAACCCTTGAGTTTATGTGGATACATGTACCGTTCAACAATCCCACCTGGGTCCCAGTAAGCTCTATATTTCCCAGATTATCTCTTTCTACTGACTCAAAAGGATATTCTCGAAAGAATATCAGTCGAAAAGGGGTCAGATGTTCACAGTAAAATGCTAGATCACGAGCACTGGCATTCAAAACATGTACGTGGAAGGTATCAAGAACATCATCATGCTTGTTTCTTAAAGCCTCATTGTTCTTTTTTTGGCTTAGAAAGTGGTAAGTCTATTCTCCTATACTACATACATCTGCTTACGCACGTTTGAATTAGTATTGCCATTAGCGCCTCCTAAAATTGGCATTGGTTCTGTCGACATGAATCATGTCCAAATGTGCTTATATTTGCCTTATCTTCACTTTGATACCTATCAGGCTCTTGTGAAAAGGAGAGCTTTCGTGAAACAAAGAATCAAGCAAGGCCGATCGAGACCTATTCCTCAACAAGTTTCAAAGCTTGACTCGCAAGAGATTCAAGTCCTCTGGCAGTATTTGGGACACGACCCTCCAATAAACGCTCGGCGTACACTAGATCAATTTGCATATCCAAGTCTTCTCGATACAAGCGCGAGAGATAAGGGTCAGATGTTGTATAAGTTAACTAAAGAGCGACACATAGAGCCAAATATTGAAACATATCATTCTGCTTATGGACAAATAAATGCAGCTCGGGTGACAAGGCTAGCCAAAGAAAGCGAAGGAAGCGACTTATCCGCTGGAAATACATCGATTCCGACGACCCAAGCGATAGCGATTTGGCGTCTGACGATAATGCTGAAGATGGGACTGTCCTCATGGTTGATCAGTTTTGGCTATGGGTCGTTGATGTTACGTAAAATTGACGTGCAGAGTTTCAAAAACTAAATATGGCGATTAGGATCTCTTATCACTTTCTTTCCTAGAGTAAGATACTTTGAAGCTAAGATTATCGATGGCCTATAATCACTAATTTCGACATAGAACTCAGCTGCAAGCGAAAGGGATTTTATATCAACAAGGGGATCTTCGAGACAGCATTTTCAATGAAGTCAACGGTGACCTTATTTCTCGCTGTGAGAATGCGTATGACCTTGCGGCTTGTGAGCAAATTTGTCTTTCTATTCCTATACTCCCTTCGACCTAATTTATCTTGATGTTTCATATCTTGCAATCTCTTCATGTTTTAAGTAGCTTCACCTCCTTGGTCAAGTGCCCTGGAGGTAGCTAATCATAAGTACCTAAGCAATTGCTGACTCACTAAAATTCAAGTGGCTACCCTTCATGCGGTAACTGTCTTATTCGAACGAACTTCTCATGCTGACTTGGAGGTCTTTCGAATATTTGAAGGGGCGATCAGTATTATGGCAAGTGTTGTAACGAATGACTGTATCCTTCCTTCTCTAATTGAACAATTAGACAGAGAAAATGTTTAAATACTTCCAAAATTTACGTACACAAGCTTTTCGAGATGAAGCGGAAAAACGGGCGACCTTAGAATCAGTTCTATTCGTGCAAAAAATCAACGCGAAAACCAAATAGCGGAAAGACAAAATCGTGAAAACACATCCTTTCTCCTAGAACTGCGGGATATTGAAGATGAGTTGAACATTTTGAAAACATTGTTTACTACTCAAATGACAGAAATTAGTAAGATGATTAAGTCCTATGGGAGAATGAATTCCACTGAGAATGGGCGATTGTACTTGATGAATGCGAAGGAGTATCTGGAGAAATACACTCAGCAGGTCGAGAGGATGATCGAGAATTTGAGAGGTACTCGAGATGAGGTATTGAAGCTGATCACAATTTCCGATTCAGACCTGCTGCTAATCGAAAACAGTTCGACAAGTTTCTAGCAATGACTCAGACACAGACACAGGCTAGTCTATATCTTCTGTGAGAGGAAAGTCAATCATTAATCCTTTGTAATAGGTTCGCCTTGCAAGGCTACAGGCGGATCTTGCCGACGCTAAAAATAGATCTTTCATGATATTCACAATGGGTTCATCCAATATTCGTGACGAGCTGGACTAATTTCTATTGAGAAAAGGTCTTCACGGTCATTTTTGTATGCTACCTACAACCACGTCCACAAGCTCTGAACTGATCCCTTTCTATTAGCTGCCACTTAGTTTCTTCACAGGTCTTTTCGGGATGAACGTCCAGTGGGTTCTCCTATCTCTACTGACTCATACTTTTGCCATATCACAGGCTAACATCATATCAGAGAATGGGGTGGTGGTGATTACCTTCCACTTCGCACTGTAGGTGCAATCGCAAGTATGAAAAAATTCCCTCATCCGTTCCAAGAGATAGGGTTGACAGAATTCCACCCCAAAAGTCCCGACATCCCCTGCCCTTATAACACTTGCATTTGTCATTGCCTGGAGCATCCGTGTTCGTCGTGTCTTCAATTTCATTGGGAAAAAACTTTCGCATATCTACCCTAGTATATACAGCCATGTCAACAAAGCCATCGACAGAATTCTTGAGACCGAGAAGGACTCTGGAAAAAGAAGCAGGATGAAATAACTAAGGCAAAGGAAAAAGAAGAGAAAACTAGAAAAATCATAAAGAGCGTAGGGAGAATGACTATTAGATATCGAACAAAAATGCGGAAGAGTGGGCTCAGTGCAGAGAGTAGTATTGAGTGAAAGCGATGGTTAATTCATAAATCCTTATCTACTTTCTATATGCTGTCGTTGTAGGCAAAATGACATATTCAAACAGGAAAGACTATCATTGCGCGAAAACTCGCGCCCCCGGCATTCTAGTGAAATCACATCAAATCTTCTCAATTTCATCCCTTTACATTAAACCATCACTTTACTATTCTTCGGGCCCAATCATTATTTGTCTTGAGAATCTACTCGACGCCAGTGATCCGCCATTGTGTGCGACCACAAACCTCTGGTCTATAGCATCTCCCTACCACAGACGAGGACAACCAAAGACAGCAATGTTAAATATGAAGAATTGTATTCTAGTTGCCGTAGGCTAGAATCTGAGGAGTGCAAGAGTAAATCGTCTTTAAATTTTGGAGTGAGAGTAATTCGCCGTTCAATAACACATCAGCATATATTCAAACTTCAGACTATTTTTCATCCGAATGTCGAAATAAAAATATTGAATTTAGATTATTGTATTACAAAGCTACACGATCATGATTTAAAAGTAATTTTGTGAAAAGTCAAAAGCGTTTTAATGAATTTGCTGCTGTCTCTGGTTGTCCTTGGCTGCATCTCCACGAAGAAAGACGATGTCTCAATCTCATCACCGTACTGAAATTACATTCCACTTTCCGGAATCACAATATACGCGCTTCTTTCCCAATCTCCCATGTTAGAGAAGTAGTGACTACATGCTTCATCAACACATACACAAGCTTCATCAAGGACATCAATGAATCTTCCACATCGACAGAACGGATTCATCATATCATTGTCCAGAAGGGACAGTGATACAAATCCAAGCGGGATGCCATCTAGGAGGGAAAGCATGTCGAAATTACTTGATAGCCAGCTATTCTCAACTTCTAGTCGGCGGTAAGTTAGTAATTCGGTTTGTACAGCTGCCCACAGTTTTCCTACAACATCGCTTCGTCCATAGAAATTTTTGTTCAGTTCGTCGTGATCGCATAATGGAGAATGTGTTTCCGTTTCCTCTTCACTTTCATCTTCATCGTCACGTCGCTCATCCATGTCGACGTCACTATCACTGCCGTACTCTAGAAAAGCCGAGAAATCTTCGCCGCGATCCATTGTGTTCACACTTGAACGTGTTGTGATTTCACCGGATCTTCTTTCATTTCCAGCGTAACGTAAAACACTGCAAAAGACGTCCCATCCCAATCTTGCATCGGAAGTCCATGATGACATAAGTGTGCTTGGGATCTTATCCGCAATATCAATCGGCTCAAGAAGTTCATGACTGCATTCATATGCATTGTCTTGACCTCTAAGGGCTTTCATCGAGATAGCTGCCCGATCAAGAGGATTTGCACCATTTGCTAAAAGGCAAACCAGAACTGCAAGTATACCAAAAAGATTCTCATCTTCGCACCCACTTTGTGCAAGATGAAAAGCTACCAGGACAAGTGAGTGGAGGGGCAATAGCTGGAGTTTGTGCCCACAGTTTTGACAGTGTTTCAAAAAAAGCCCGCTTGGTGTGTCGATCTTAGGGGCGTATGATGGTCCAAAAACACGGCCTATGCAGTGACAAATGGTTTGGACGGAGGTATGACAGAACATATGCTTCCAACCGATTGGGATGGAAGCATTCCCTTCAGCTAAGTGAGAGCGGACGCACGGTGAATCAGCATCCCATCTTCCACAAATGTCAACTTCTTCTCCCGACCAATGATTCAGATCTTTGAAAGAATCGTCCACAGTGACTGGTGCGCAAGACGTATGTGATTTCAGGATTGCCATCATGAGATTATCCAAGACTGTGTGGCCACGATCGTTGATGAAGAGCTTGCGCACAGAGTTGCAAATGCCCATATGATTCATCAATGCGTCAAGAATATTGCAACATGTCTCAGACCCATCTAAAAAGCTAGTTGCTAGATGTAAAGGGTAGAAATGACTATTCTGCACGACTGTAGTTTCGATTTTGGGTAAAATTTTCCAAAATAGCTTCGGGTTCCTGGTCATGATGGCGAAGCAAAAACACTCCATCAACAAAGCAGCAGAAGAAGTTTTCGCAGCTTCCTTCAGTGACATGGTAGTGATGGGCAGATCCGAGGCGCAGATGATACTGAAGCGATTATTTTTCAACGCAGCTTTCAGCTTTTTCGCAAAGTTGGTGGGACTGCGATTGGCTGTCCATCTTTTCCAAGTACCAGGGTCACGGGTATCAGCATCTCCATTCTTCTAGTCTTCACTTTCTGGTTCTTCACTCTCCGAGTCTTCGCTGTCGCTCAAGCCTTCCGAATCGACAGAACTAGGACTCGATGCTCCTGAGTGATAGAAACTGTACACGTGAATAGCCTAATGGCATAATTGAGCTGGATGGCGATTTGAATCCGATGCTTCACCAATGACACCAATGGCACCGCTACTCCCAGGGGTTGCTGGTATCTCTCCATTGAAGTTTGGCGTATTTGACAAGCATGGCGATACTTCATCTCGATAGCGATCAAATTCGAGCATATCTGACGTCCAATTCCTTGGCCCGACGCCCCAATACTTCGCCGTCATGAAGGAGAATAGCCAAAATTGATAGAGCCATGTTGTTAGTGCCCTGAGATGATGTTAGGTACAGCCACTATGTGTGCGGGTTATATGTAGCCTGTTGCAATATGTGCCTTACATTTTCTCACGTTTGCCCATACGCTGTAAAAGTGTTTCGTGATGACCACCAAGAAAAAGGTCGGTTCTTTCGCGCTGTTCTTTTTCTCTTAGTACAATCAAATTAGGAGATGGCGCATCTAACATCGATGGGTCGTTAATGAACGGACTGCCTCCAATCCTGTTGGCAGCCGGACTGACTACAGAGATATCGATTGGCGTCAAGTTTGTTGTCCGGTATGGGGATCGATGATCGGCTACTGCAGGTGCAGAAGATGCGAATGCACGAGATGGCAAGTTCCAACGTATGAACCTAGCAACAGTATCAGTAATCAATGATTGACATAGCAGATGTGTTAGAGATTACGTATTTCCACCCGAGTATAGTACTGCCACATCTTTTGTGTGTGTCCTCTTTTGCTCAAGCATGTATCGACGAAGCTGTTTCTTCTCTATCACAGCTCCTTTGTATTTAGTAACAGCAGTAGATGTGCTATCGTCCCGGACGCGTTTTCCGAGGGCAGTGATAGCAGCTTCCTTTTTCTCTTTGGGGACGGACTTCGTGAAGTTCCATATCTTCAGCCGGTACTTGTACTGGCTTCCGCTGTGAATGAATAGTCAGTATGAAGTGCCTAGCTCATTCATGGTGAGTAATCTTCACTTACAGAGCTGAGAATTTGTGATCTTCTTTCATTATTCTAGCGACGTCTGCTACGCTACGATTGTCATCGATGTATAAGGAACGTATTATGGGCTGAAAGAGATCCCATCGTTTATCGTAAGGAACGCGAAGGAAGTAAGGGTCCAGTTCTTGCGATATGCTCGAAGCCATGAGTAAGAGAAAATGATGTGTTCAAAACAGATCCTTAAGACTATGATCAAACATACGAGGGGAAATTGACCTCTTATATAGCTAAATCACAATGGCGAATGCTACCATATCAATGCTCGAAAGGACGAAGTACTTGGGAAAGTTTCACTGGGCCGTTCAAAAAGCATGTGGAAGGTTGCTTAGATATTGCCAAAGGCGTCTTTAGCCGGCCGATGGTGGGTGCATAATAGCACCACGTCCCGACTGTGCATTCGGTGAGTGGGCGGGTAATAGAACAATCGAGCAATGACCAATCGGCGTCAATCAGAACGTTGCATACTCACACTCACTTATAGCCTCAGGGGCATTGTTATGCACACCATCTAACACAGCGTGAACAAAAGGACAATAGCCAATGATCATTACGAAACAAAAGATATCATTCTGCAAGCACAGCTCGCACAATCTGCTTCCGATGCGACATCTAACAAGGGTGAGAGCTCAATCGCCCCGGACTGTTGGGCAAGGATTCGTTTAACCGAGAACAAAAGTTGAACAGCGAATTATCATCAGTTATATCTTTGGACAAAAGAATACAACCCAACCAGAAAGAGGATTGTCACTAGCGGCTGCTAAATGATGCTGCAGCTTATGAGCATGGGAAGAGTACCTAAACAATGAATTACTACACCGAATTTCCACAAATTCAACGCTTTTGACAGTCAAATGTAACCCTCATGGGAAATTTTAGCTTGGTCATCATCGATTCAAAATGTCAAGGTATCGATTGATACAGCTGGGGAAGCCGCATATCTCTTGGCAAACTATATTTTTCATGGACCGTTCCATTGCGTTCAGTGCCATCTTGGCTTAATGGTGTCAGAAACGTAGGGACCCTGGAAATTCTTGAAATGTTCATCCAAGCATATCACTGGCAGAAGCCACCACACACAGGATCATGAACTGAATAGCTGAAGAATGTGAGGGGTTAGGCAATGTATATTCTGCCCTGAGTAGCACAGATTCTGTAAAATTGTATTTCACACTGCATGAGAGCAATAGATCTGGAACATTTACGTCAAATGTCAGTTTTGAGACTTGCCAGATATGTTGTCTTTTCAATATAGTGAAAATGGGTACGTTATGCTCCGACACTATCACGCCCGGACACAACTACTAAGTATTGTATATAGCTGTTCCCTTTGCTCCCATATCTACACATCTCTACCATTCTTCGTTTTCCTCCTCGTTCCCAATTCAAATCCAAAGACCTTATTTGTTACTTGCACTAGCGATAGGAAAATGGATTCCGTGAAAGATAGAAGGCGAGACGAGGCCCGAGCAAGGTATGCCACCTGATTACTGGTATTCTTTTGATTATTGTGTTGAGATAGCAGTTCTAACAGTCAGAATGTAGGCCTGAACATACTTCAAGGGACTATTCCTCGAGAGCCACTACTGAACCTCACATATCCTCTGACAATGCGGTGGTCGAACCTGCGACGTTACCTCGAGACCAGCCTTCAGTCACGAATGTCTCCATGTCCGGCGAGCGTGCACACCCTGATTCATATCAGAGTTCTCACCACTTGATTCGTCAATGCTCTCAGGATAGGCAGCATGATCTCCAAGGGATCGGTGCGCAATTTGAGACGTCTTTGGACGATTTCCGCCAAACACTTTCGGCGGATCTCCCACCGTTTCTAGGCCTCACAAGTGACTGCCCATATTACTCTCAGCTACTGCGATCTGATTTGCAAGGTGAGGGTACTTCTGCATTATCTCAAGGAAAGGATGCAGCCACCTACCAATCAGACGATCAATGCCATGTGACGAAACAAGGTTGTTGGTGCAGGCATAATTTGTGAAATGTTAGCAATGGCTACCGAGAGAATGTTATGAGGTTGTAGAAGAGCTCTATAGAAAAGATGAGGAACTGGCCGAGATCGGGCAGGATAAAAGGGAATTTCACATGTTTCACATCAAGGCAATGAAGAAGGTTCTTATTTTTGACGTAATTTCATATTTGCCCACTGCTCGCTATTCATTATAGCTGTGTTCCGACCGTAGTCAAGCAAGGGTTGGTATCTCAGGCTTCTGTGCCATAACATCCCATGCAAATATGTGAACCATCCATCCTTGATAACCGGTATGATACAGCGTAAATGTATCCGAGTAATTTACTTAAGAGGAATGAAACGGGAAGAGTGGGTGGCACCGATACCGGGTCTTCCGTGCTTGACTGGGCGGCTGTTTTGGAGTTAGTATAAGCTTCCAACGCGAATAACTTTGAGCTTTCGCATAGAATACAGTAGAGAATGACTTACTAAGAGATAGAGAATTCGGCCAAGTAGTGACCAACCATCTCAGGCTTGATTTCGACTTGGTTGAACTCCTTTCCGGAGTAGATACCGATAACGCTACCAATCATCTCTGGGACGACAATCATGTCTCTCAAGTGAGTCTTGACCAAATCAGGCTTCTCGTTTGGCTGAGCCTCTTGCTTGGCCTTGCGGAGCTTCTTGATGAGACCCATAGGCTTGCGCTTCAAACCACGGTTGAACCTACGGCGAGCACGAGCGTGGACGACATCGCGGAGTTGGTCGGAGGAAAGGTCGAGGAGTCTATTCGAAGAATATAGGGTTAGCTACTATGAGATCCCCTTTGATATTCATGCTGTGGATTTGTTAAGGTAGGCATACTGGTCGAGGTCGATTCCACGGTAGGAAAACTTGCGGAATGCTCTCTTTGCCTTGATCTCGGCAGCCTTTTGGGCATCCTATTAAATTGGAAAATTTGATTAGCGTTCCATTTCATTCCAAATTGCGTCCATATTTCCGAAGGAATCGGTTTTCGGAAATCCCAAACAAAAATAATCAATTGCTCACATATTCTTCGTCGGCCATCTTAGCGGTTGGGTTCTTTCAAAGGTTGTCGAAAGGATGGAGTTGTCGTAAGAGTTGTTCGACGCCAACAGAGTCCAAGTGCCACAAAGTTTGCAAATTTTGGTCTCGCTTAGATTTCGGCGCTAAAATAGGGCAAATATCCCAGGTGACCTCTCAGCCTCGTCCTTTTCCCATGAATATCGATGCCGTATCAAATCAAGGATGACCAGGGTGTTTGGAGGGGTCTATACGTAGGAGAAAAAACAGGCGGGATTTGACTACTCAAATCTTTATTGAAGTCTTCTTAATTAATTAGATCAAAATCGATTACAAATGATTTATATAAATCCAGTAAAATTAAAAGATATATTAGTTTTTTATTCTTCAAATAATATTGAAAAGTTTTATTTCATTTATTATTCAAGAGAAGTAATCGAGTTGTAAAGGTATTATAGAAATGGTCAAGTTCCGCCTCTTTTTTCTCCTGCGAATAGGGGGTGTCAGATAGTAGATAATGGTATTATGAGTGCCTTGATTGGCCTTTAAATTTTATGTAGAGGATAATATGGAGTTCTGTACGGCTTCCAGATAACCTTGATTTCACAAGTGAAGGATTTCCAGCAGTATATGTTGGCAAGCAATTAATTACAGATGTTCACCGAGATTATTTGCATTTACACATCACATAAATCACAACATATCACACCGTATAAATCTTTGTCTTGATAAGATGTTGATGATATTTGAAGAATCACGTCTTTATTGCTCTATTTTGCATGAATATATGCTTGTCATGGGAATCTTCGCGAGATACAATCAGTCCCATATGGCGTGCAAATAATGGGCGAAGCCCGCACGATTTCTCCCAGAAATCTCGAAATGATGTTCCGGTAGGTCGAGAGCGTCGAGTCCGTGGGGAAGTCAATTGACTGCTTAATCGAAAAGACCGAAACCCATGTCCTCGTCGGACTCTTCCTTCTCTATTTATTGGGTTAGTAGATTTTTTATTAATGAGGATATAGCAAAACATACCCTCAGCCTTCTCCTCAACCTTCTCCTCAGCAGCAGCACCACCGGAAGCGGCAGCTCCACCAGCAGCTGGGGCAGCACCGGCACCACCAGATGGGACGGAGGCCAACTTGGAGGAACCCTCAGCGATCAACTAGATTTCACGTCAGTTGTGTATACATGTGCGCGTTTTGCTCGATTGTGCTAACCTCGTTGATGTCCTTTCCGTCAAGCTCCTTGATGAGAGTATCGATACGCTCTTGGTCGATCTCAATTCCAACGGACTCGAGAACGGTGGTGATGTCCTTAGCGGAAGGGGAAGCCTTTCCACCAATGGTGAGGAGGAGGTATGCAGCGAGATACTTCATTTTGAATGCTATGCGCAAATCTTGTCAGTCAACAATTTCAATGATTATCTTGGTGCGCAAAACAATACTGCAAAGTATTCAACGTGAGGAGGATCTTACATTTATTTGTTTCGTTAAAGAACAGGTATATCAATCGATTTAACCGCAAGAGACGGAGACTGAAATTTCAAGTTCTGAGAGTTTTGAAGTTTGTGAAAGATACGATTGTGGATCTCAGATTCGATTAAAATCAAAAAGTTTCTTGTGTGGGCGAATGGCGTGGCGCTAAGCTACTCCTGTCAAGTCAGACACGTGATAACGAAATGGACTTAAATCCTTGCGATTGTTTGCCCGTTTGCTTTTCACATTGCCTCAAAACAAAAAGTCAAAGGAATAACACAGATACAACAATTTAATCTGAAGGCGCAGTTTTTTACTATCTGGCGCTTTCAAATTTTATTCCTGCTGCTAGCACCATACTTATCAATTTTCATGTGCTGATGCACTACAAGAAGTCGGAAATCCACGCGATCTGCGTTTGAGTTGTTCATCCATCATCTTCTGATTCATTCTTTCAAATTTTCGGTGTATCACAAGCACATCATTCAAGATGCCGGTACGTCTGCTTTGCGCATTTGTTCACACTCTAGATAATCATTATACTGACTTGATCAAGATCGGTGATCTTCTGGCCCAGATTTCGGGGGGCCCAAGTCCAGATTCAACGATGACGATGCCGACCGCCACTCTCCCGCCAAAGCGAAAAGCAAACGATGATTTGAGGAAGCCGGTTGACAAACTTCAAAGGCCAAACACTGCTACTATATCGAGACCAATCACCCAAGCGCATCGTCCTACAGCTGTTGATACGAGTATGGGCAGGATGAAGATCGACACGAAACAACAAAGACCAACTCCGAGCTCGGCTAATACCGCCAACACCACTTTCAAAAACGGCCAGCCAACACCACCTCCATCGTCCACCGAATCAGCAAAACCTCCCAAGAAAGGTTCATATGCGGAGATTTTGGCACGGGGTAAAGCTGCACAGGCTTCTTTGGGTCAGGTTGGAAAGATTCAACATAAACGCATCGAGAAAGCACCATTCAAGCGAGAGTCGGATAAACTAAGAACCCAAAAGGGGAAAACCATTCAAAAGGGGCTAGAACCAAATTCCAAATTTCAAAGACCTGGCCAGGTTCCCGTTCGGAATGGACAGAGTGTCACGAATGGTACGAAGCCTATTGGTGCCAAGGCTCCTCCACCAGCTGTTGAAAAGAAAGTCAAAAAAGCTGCAACAGCAACGACTGGATACACCGGGACTGCTCGCCCAAGACCAGGAGGTGGTGGTCCAACTGCTAATAAGCCAAGTGCACCTTCATATTCCGCTCGTAGTGGCAATGACCGATACAAAAATGGTAGAAAGAACCTTGATCGCTACTATGCTACCGATGAAGATGAGGACGAAGATGACATGGAGGATGAAGTTGAGGAGGATGACTATGCATCTGACGTATCTTCTGATATGGAAGCAGCCACGTTCGAAGTCGACGAAGAAGAGGAAAAGGCTGCTGCTATTGCCAGGAAGGAGGATGCTGAAGCTCTTGCCGAAGAGAACAGACTCAAGAAGGAGAAAGCTGAAAAGCGAGCACGACTTGCAGCTATGGCCAAGTCCAGAAGATGATGAATCGGTTAGGGGTATTGGCTATGGTTCTTAGGGATTTTTACGGGTGGGAACTTTTTCAGGAATGCTATGGATGGATGCATTGTTTGAGTTTAGCGATTTGGAGTTTTGGGATGGGAAGACGAGATATACAGGCATTGCAGGCGTAACATACTTGGAAGCTGCTTTGCTGCTTTTCCACTTCGGTGGTAGTACTACTTTCTATGCTTTGCAGCGCATTATGGTTATTAGAGGATCCTATTATAATGAAGGGCATCGATGCGTGTACATGATTGCTTACTCTAATTCATCAAAATTCATGATTGTCTTTGGTCGATCGAGCTTGAAATATGTGATGGCATTCAAATATCAAGATGTCAAGATGACACTGCCAACTCAATTCATCTTTCCACTTAGCCATACATACACGCAAAGATGTGCCATCAAATTCAGTGTCAGTCATCAACATCCATACTTCAATATCTTACTGCTATCTCTTCTAGATGTTATCCCCATTGTTTCGTACCTAGATATGTACTCGTCCCAACGTTGACGTTCTACACAGAGCTCCCAATTTGTACCCTCCTATTTCCAAGGATGTCAAGACCAAACAACAAGCACAGGGAAAGTACACAGTTCTCAATGACAAGATACCTACACATATTCATTGTGATATAAAAGACGAATCCATCAGTGGGTGTACAAATTGATGGGACACTACAAAAATGGACTTGTGAATATTTCTCGATGTATCGAATTAGATATCTTGGAAGTTCTTACAATAATTCATTAGATTTGATATCAAACAATTGAAGAACGAATTTATTAGAAATTTCAAAAGTTGGGAAGTGTCCCGTCAATCCATGCACCCACTGGCGGTCACAAAAACAAACTGAATTGGTATCACTATCTCCCTCCATCGTTCTCAAGACTTTGTAACTTAAAATCCACCATGTCCTCCACGTCCACCACCACCATGTCCACCTCTCTCGCCTCCAAATCCTCCTCCGCCATAGTGTTCACCACCTGGCCCGCCAAATCCACCGCCTTGATGTCCGCCTTGGTGTTCACCTCCGAATCCGGCTCCACCTTGATGTCCACCAAATCCACCAAATCCACCTCCCTGATGTCCGCCTCCGTGGTGCTCACCACTTGGTCCTCCGTATCCTCCTTGTGGGCCACCTGGTCCGCCGTATCCGCCTTGGGGTCCTCCATTACCGCCCATGTGGTGTTGCTGGGGAGGGGGAGCTTGGTTCTATTCGCATGTTAGCATTTGCATTCGGGAGTACTCAGTACTGATTTGTGGAGGGGGGTAACGAACATACTCGTGCTCGTGCTTTCCCTCGACCTTGTGGATGACTTTGCTGATGAGACCCATTGTGATTGACTTATATATGTATATGTATAATTGAGAGATATGTATAAGATTTATTCTTGTATAGACAGGTAGTTGCAGATGAGGAATTGAATTTATATTTGAACAAGTCAAAAAAACTAGCAAGAGAGGAGGTATATACTACTATATATACCTACAATCCATTCCTCCGCTCACCCACTCCACTTTAATATCCCGACCTCAGCCTACATGCCAAAATTCATTGTCCATACTTGGAACAACTTCTCGAATTCCTGCTTTGGCTGCTTGTTACGCATGCATACATATCGCTTCATTTGCATCTACCCTGATTGCACCAATCCACCCGCGACCAAAAAGCTTAAAAGGAAGAGTAGATGCGTAGTCCAAGACCCCTCAATTCCCATCCCCTCCCAGATCCTGCAATCCGGCAAGCGGTGCCGTAGAGACCATGCCCCCTCATCCCAGTATGCTTCTTTCGTCCACTACAAAACCACAGCTTCCCTGACTAATAAATACGTATTGTACAGCCACAGAGAGTTAAGCCTCATGACACGATTGTGTTGTGGTTAGAGTCGTGGTGTGTAAGTGTCTTGGCGGTGGGATAACGCGCGGACGAATTTTCTGTCGAGCTCTGAAATACTCCGCGCACAACAGCGAGTACGAACCGAGGATCTGGCATGCATTGAGTGTTTCTTTTTGCGTCAGACGATCGGATTGATGAAAAGTTACACTTTGACTTTACGAAGTATAGATGTATGTAGATAGGTATGCGAAGAAGACGAAGTAATGAATTCAATTCGAAATCCATAATATAAATATGTTACGGTTGAATATCGGTGAAGCGAAGAAGTGAAACAGATGAGCGAGGTTTCCAGCTGAGGCAATGCACGGGAACTACCATGAGTTGAAGCTTCGTCTGGCGAGACTCAAAGATTCATCTAAGAGGGTGATAAAAGAGTTATGCGAGTGTATGTATTAATAGAAGCATCCATTGCGCTTCATATACGCAGATATGAATTTAGTATTACATATTAAATCCTCAACTCGTGCCCGAACGGCAATTCATTCCTACTATACATTTAACATCAATGCCGACTGTGTTTCTGGCCGTAAAACTGTGTCATAACCGCATTCAGTACTCCAAAATGGCTTGTGTGTCAAAGATGCTTTTCCCCGTTGATAGTTGTTTCCCAATACGCCAACGGCCCCAAACTCCTCGATACTGGAAAGCATATCGTACTCCGATACTCTCGATTTTTATAATTTGCGAAAAATTGGCATTTAGTCTGGTGGTGGTGCAGTGTTCATAATTTTAGCCAACATGTCGATGTGTGAGATGAGATTGCCATTGAAACCTTCTTCCCGTTTTGGTGTTCCTTCTGTATGCCAACAAGAGCCCCATGTATCCTCATCTAACCTCCCCTCGAAATATGCAATTCGCATTGGCCAGTCCATCTTTGGCCACCACTCTTCCGGCAATAAACTAAAGATTCCTGTCACTTCTCTTTTTGCAACACCTTGGAGCCACCAGATATCATCAACAATGCGTGTCATAGCAAAAAAACATGACACAATAACCAAAGCACGAGGATCCTGTCTCTTCAGTAGATCAATGTAACGACGCGTTACGGTAGCCGCAAAACTAAGAATTCGAGCTCGCTCTGGTTTTTGATGAGACCAATTGAGCATAGCAACAGCATGTTCGTATGCCTGCTTTGTATCTGCATCTATGGAAGCATCGTCCGAGTTCGATGCATGGTCAATACCTTCGAGTAAGAAAGCAAAGAACCCTCGGCGCTCAGGATCAAAATCTAGCATTAGTGGAGGCTGCCCATTGATGATCGGAAAGATTTTGGCCGAATTTCGCAACCAATGCCAGGAAGTAATAACAATTGTCTTAACTCCCTGGAAAGAATGGAACCAAGCGAGTGGTAGGACGTAACCGCTGTCAGAATCCCCATCGATTCCATTCTCAACACAACGGGATGCCGATGCTTGGAAAGCGATGAGAGCAGCTGTACAAAAAAGTGCTTCTGCATTGCTTTGAGATGGGCCCTGGCTCAAAAGAGAAGAATATTGAGCAAGCGCTGATGCCATATAACTATGTGATGCACGTGCAAGACTTCGATCTTCGGGCTGTAATATACGTAAATGTAGAGCAGAAACGGCAAGGATAGCATCCATTAGATATGGGGAGTCATAAGCGAGTGATGGTACGATCACAGACCAGGCAACGTCCTGACTTTCGTCATTAGAAAGAGTTTTTGAGGTCGTTGCAGTATAATGGTGCATTAGCCTGAGCTCAAGTGACCGATCATGCATTGAGTCACCGTGAGCCCGGACTGTCATTGAAGGAGACCGGTAGAAGGGCATTATCGAAGAAGTGGTAGACGCCGGTGATGAGGCTTGGTTGACCGAGCCTTCGGAACTTTGACGGACAAGCGTTGGAGGTTGGAAAGCTGGTGAATCAGGTGATGAGGGCATATCTCCGAAATCACAGGAAACGCCTAATGGCCATTATCAACATGTACTCTACTCTTCAGTGAAGATATACGGACCATGCTTTTTACAATTTCCACACAAAGGATGTTTTTCGTCACACTAATTCCAAATTAGCACGTGCTCATGACCATCTCTGGATCCCAATAAGTATGATTGATTACTTTGATTTTCCTGTGCTTGCATCTTTGACAGCCGGCTTTAGATTTCTTATGCGATCTTCTTGGTGGCATCTTGTGTTTCTGCTTGTTGAAAGACTAATAAGGAAGTTGTAAGCTATCAGGGGTGGCGACCAGATTGACTATTTTGACAAATGTTCATGTTGAAAACGGATGGTATTAGTTCAATTCATTCGGTGGAAGTATGTGGGAATGTTTGTTTGACGGGTGTGTTGGAGATATATTGGTCAAAAGTAAGTGACTGATAGATATGGAAATTTCATCCCCGATTTGCAACGATTGTTTACCATCGAGCGCACCAGCGTTGTTTAAGTGCTTGAGTATCGGGGCTTCGGAACATCGAGAATTGAGGGTACCCCTGCCGTATCTGACTTGTTCGATCGTTTTTGTACGATATGATTGGCTCTTGGTGGAGATTAGTTAGTCAGCATCTCAGCCTTCTCCTGGATAGAAAAGTTCCGACAAATTCTATTCCTGGGATGAGATTAGCACGTGACTGGATATAGGGGCTGTGGAATTATGCACAGTCTGGTGTGTTTTTATTGAATCATTCTGACATTGTTACCATCCATCCGAGCCCATCACCATTTGAGATCATTTAACCATAAGTCGAGCAATGATAAAATCGCACCTCAATGTTTATTAAAAACTACCTTGGTGGTTTTTCCCATTGAGCGTACTCTGTATAATCATCTCACATTTCATCACGATTTTTAATCCGTCACATCATGATCTCGCTAACTCCTATCGACAACGCATCTTTATATCTTCAAACTCAGGATCAGTAAGATGTACAGCATTCAGATCTTATGTCTGCCTACTTGAGCATTCTCGTTCGACTACGTAATAACCTCAGCGACCTCCCTAATTGGGGTTCTAATAACCTAAAAGGTGTGTAGAATGGTAACAACACAACGAAAAAGATTGATAATAGCGAGCGGTTCTATACGAAGTACAAGATCGATTTGTCATGATGTCTTCATATTATATATACCCTTTTCATTCCTGAGCCTGCATATGATAAGCAGCCAAAGACCAACCTTCCTCTTCCTCCTGCCTTTTCTTACCTATATATCTACTTTTGAACATTCCTTCTCCCCATCTAGATGAATTGCGTGCTTTAGCCTCTGATTCAATACCTACCAAGGTCATCATCATCTACATTTGCCGCCTTTGTTCCTTTCAAATTAAGGTTTAGCTCTCGTCACGACATTCATCCTTCTTACATTATTACCAATTTGACCCATTTACCAAGACTCACTTACACATTTTCTTCCTCGACCCTTCTACCGAGTACTTCCTAGTACACTAAAAGGAAAAACTATTTAATTAGAACTTCCCCGCAATTTTTACTTACTATATTTTCCATCCGATCTACTACCAAACTTCTTTCTATCTTTTGTTGCATAAAATTATTTGGAAAAAAGGAAAGGAAAAAAGGCAGAAGAAGCTTATCACCCCGCACTACCCCTCCAAAATGACTGTCCCAAACTTCGATCACCCCATTGAAACTCCTCCACGAGCCCCTTCTCCAGTTCATCGATTTGGTACTCTAGCGGTCCATGCTGGTTCCCCTCACGATCCTGTCACCGGTGCCGTCATCGAAGCCATCTCCCTCTCCACAACCTTCGCACAAACCGCTGTCGGAAAACCTGTTGGCGCATACGAATACAGCAGAAGCTCCAACCCCAATCG
Organism: Botrytis byssoidea; assembly: GCF_014898295.1. Lineage (NCBI taxonomy): Eukaryota > Fungi > Ascomycota > Leotiomycetes > Helotiales > Sclerotiniaceae > Botrytis > Botrytis byssoidea. The sequence continues at coordinate 733,653 of NW_024065852.1, read as the reverse complement.
TGACAATTTCGAACAGGCTGTCGCAGCTCTCGAACACGCAAAATATGCTCTAGCTTTCTCCTCTGGCTCTGCCACTACCGCCACCATTTTGCAGTCTTTAGCTGCCGGCTCGCATGTCATTTCGGTTTCGGATGTTTACGGTGGAACCCACAGATATTTCACACAGGTTGCTAAAGCTCATGGCGTGAAGGTCACATTTACACCAGAGATTGAGGTCGATGTTGTGGATCATATCACACCCGAGACAAAACTCATCTGGATTGAAACTCCTAGCAACCCAACTCTGCGACTCGTGGACATCAGAGCCGTAGCAACAGCAGCACACGAACATGGTATAATGGTTGTGGTTGATAATACCTTCATGAGTCCATATGTGCAACAACCATTGGACCACGGAGCTGATATCGTTGTTCACTCTGTTACTAAATACATCAATGGTCACTCCGATGTAGTGATGGGAGTAGCCGCTTTCAACTCCGACGCTATGAAGGAAAGATTGGGATTCTTGCAAAATGCCATTGGGTGCATCCCTTCGGCATTCGACAGTTGGCTTGCTCACCGTGGCTTGAAGACATTGCATCTCCGAGCCAGAGAAGCTACGGTTAACGCAACAGTAGTAGCAAAGGCATTGGAGGCTTCGCCACACGTTATTGCCGTCAACTATCCTGGCTTGGACTCCCACCCACACCGAAAAATTGCTCTTAAGCAACACAGAGATGGTATGGGAGGTGGTATGCTTTCCTTCCGTGTCAAAGGAGGCTCCGCTGCAGCAGAAAAGTTTTGTCAAATGACGAGCATCTTCACATTGGCCGAGAGTCTGGGAGGAGTCGAGAGTTTGGTTGAAGTTCCTAGCAGTATGACACATGCCGGTATTCCCAAAGCTCACAGAGAGGCCATTGGTGTTTACGACGACTTAGTCCGTATCAGTTGCGGAGTTGAAGATGCAGAGGATCTGAAAGCAGATGTTTTGCAAGCCTTGGAGAAAGCTGTCGTCTGGCCTAAAATCTCCAACGGTCTACAAAACCATTCTTCTTAAGTCCTAGATTGGGGTTTAGATATTATTCTTGTTAGAAGAGCCGCATGCAAATGGATTTGCGAATGCATGGGCGCTGGCGTTGGGGCATAGTTCGAATACCTCTTATCTCTCGAAACGCTACATTCAGGTGATAAACAAACATATATAGATTTATTTGCATGATTTACTCTTGTAGTTTTCCTTTTCAAGGCTTGGAAATTAGACAAAAATTAAAATTTTAACACAATATTGGCTAGCGCCATCGTGCAGATCCTGCATAAACAAACGCAATTCCTTGGGTACACATTACCTTGATTCAAGGGAGTAGTTTAAACTTGATCTTACGTGAATGTTATTCTCAACCTGATACACATTGTCGAATCCGTATGTTCGGCTTGTCCTCGATGTGTTCTCGAGCATAAAGATCGCTTGAGTGGCATTAAACAAAAGGTATGAACACCTACATTTCTGTTTTGAAATATGATATCTTGAGGCAACCTGATTCTCCGGATTACAAGTAATTGAATGAACATCTTTGGAAGAAAATTAATTCACTGCGCACCCATAGTATAGGGCTAGATTTTTATGTAAAATTATTCAATTCTGAAACCAATTTTCGATTTCATTGGTGAGGTGGGGGGAGGTGTTTAGATGTAATGTAGTTTTGTGTTGAGAACTGCACAGAGTAGGACAACCCATGACTTGAATACCCAAAACGAACCTAGCCCCCTTGCTAACATCTGCCAAATATTCTTCCCCACCATTCATACTGGGAAAAAGCCAAAAATAATGCGGCACCCCTTCATACAAATCATTCTTTACCTTGATGCCTTTATCCTTCAACATCATTTCCAAGACGGTGCCATCATCTCGCAAAGGATCCTTTCCACACGTAGTTATGCAAGTCGGAGGAAATTCATCCAGGTGTTTAGAAAGCGTCACGACTGAGAATAAAACGGATTAGCCCATCTCCTTGGATCAAGCAAATATACACGAGATTGTATCGGAAGAATACATACAAACTCTGGGGTCTTCGGGATTCGCGTCAATGCCTCCGAAGAACGTATCTCATATTATCCGCATTGTTAACCGGTACGCCAGACGCATTCTCCTCGTAGGATTTATAATGATCTTTGTAAGCCGCGGGAACAGAAGATGGTGTGCGGCTATGGGGACCATAGCTACGACGCCTTTGATTTGCGAACGTTTACCCGCGGCAATGAGATCGTGTGCTACAGTTAGAGCTAGACCGCCGCCTGCCGAGGCGCCGATTGTGAAGAGTTTGGATTGGGAGGAGTTGAGTTCCGAAGCATGTTTATAGGCCTGTCGGTGGGTGTGAGTTGGGTGTAAGCAGGTTCAGAGAGACAGAGCTGAGAGACAACGAGGGCTGGGAAATAAAGAGAAATGATATAGTTACCCATTCAAAAGCCTTCACACTGTCATCCAACATAGCCGGAAACTTATGCTCGGGACCCAATCGATAATCGACGCTCACAAGAACACAAGGAACATTTTTTGCAATGTATCGACACCACATATCTTCGGAATCAAGGCTGCCACCGCAATATCCACCTCCGTGATAATACACTCCTAAATGAAGTTCGTCGTCTTGGGTGGCATTTGGCGGCGTGTAGATACGAACGGGAACGCCATCTGCGGAAGTGTCACGAGTCTGGACTGAGGTATCAGGAGGGGGTCTTTGACTGTTGAGCTCTGCGACCAAATCATTGAATTGCTTTTTAATGCTGGGTGCGTCACCGACGGGAACGGGACGGGTGCTCAAGGCTTTTTCGACCTGCGGAAATCGGAGTCAGATATACGATTGAGGTGGTAGATCGCGAAGGAGCTTGTCGTGACAAGAATGGAGGGGTGATTACCTCGAGCCATTCGGGCTTATAACCTGCAGTTGATGGATTTCCCATTATGTATAGCTGGCTTATATTTGTAGTTTGAGAGTTAAGAGGCGGAAGTCGAAGGGTTGAAGTAGGATCTGGCAAATTTGAAGAACTGCTAAGATATAAATCGAATATCTAAAAAAAATTCAACAAAATACTTAAGGGGAACATGGCACACTTTATAGGAAGAGCTTAGAAGCACAAATCTCTGTAATAGTATAATAGTATGTGACGTAGGTATCTTATAAAGTCACTATGCCATGTGAAGATTAGATGAGAAAGTAGTACAATACCTTATAATAGCTTACTATTTTTAGAGATTGAAATATTTGGGAGACTAATCAGATTTCGATACTATCAGGAAAATGTTACTAAGCCCTTCACTCTTTCTATCGCAGATGATATCATTATAATTTCACGTACGTAGAGATATTTGTATTTTCAGAGACTTTCTTCCTTTATTCATTCTCGACTTTCCGAAATGTATTGTAGGAGCTAATTATGATATAGACTATGAAACATGAGCAAAAATCCCTCCAAAAATCATAAAAAAATCATAAGCTATTAAAAAATTAGCTGAAGAATCAGATTTTCGATTTCAAATCAAAAAGACATCATCGTTATAATATAGTATATATGAGAGTCTAGAAAAGACTAATCAGAGACTTAGATCCCCATAATATTTATACATGTTTTAGATACACAGCGTCTCCAAAAATGGAATAGAATGCGAGTTTTATGATTTAGTATCTCGTTGTTTAAATGAAGGAGATGAAAAGCTATAGTATCGTTACACACGAAATTGAAAATTGCAAGAGGATTTGTATTGAATATCTCTTCATCGCCGTGATGGAACTACCCACCTCGGGAAATATTTGAAAATGCAGACGGGATCAAACGAACCTAGAAGCATAAGTGACCCGCTACGCAAAGTTCCAGCGTGCCTCACGTAACACGTTATGTTGTTGGGACGTTACCAATTTGAAAACAAGCTGGAATCAGTGAAATCATCCAATCACTCGGACCAGCACAAGACAAAATCGCCGAGCTGAGAGCTCCGCTGCACGGACATACAGATAGGCTTTACTTGGCGAACGATGTCCATACTGTAAAGCTTGACTCCACCGGAGCATTCTTAGTCTGATCGTCACAGATTTTGACAGAGCGAAGCGAGACGAACTCTGAATGCCACCGGACTGAAAAGTTCAATTAAGCGAATCCGATGTATGAATATTTCATTATTAAATGATGGTTCAGGCTTTTTAGATGTACTCATCCTCGATTTCAGTAATGTTGATTTCTGAGGCGGATTCACCACCAAAATTTATTGGACTTGGTTAAAATAGTAGCTGATAGTCGTCGCGATCCAAATCTGAAGCACACCCAACCGCAATTAATAAATTGGAATGAGAAAGTTAAAGAGAAAAGGGGTCCCTTAAGCACCTCTTTCATCTCTTATATGATAAAGATTGCTTAGCTAAGGGGAGAGTGATAAAGGGTCACGCGATGTGTATGCATGTGATACTGGTTGCAATAATCCCAAAAATTATGAAATCAGTATGTAAAAAGTAGCGAAAATGGGAAGTCATATCAATAGATCCAAAATTCTGGTATTTCCCAGTCCGGCATGATCAAGGTTTTCTGTACGTACTTATTAGATAGTACCTAGCTGCAAAGTGTCCAGTGCGGGGTAATTTAGCGGCGTCTATCCAACTAGAACTCTGTGATATCACAGTTTAGAAGTATATCTCGGAATCGTGGTTATTTTTGATACGTTCCATAAGCCTTACTTTGATTATTACTCGAGGGCATTGTTATCAGTTCGTCCCTGGGATCTGAACACTCTGAATATTCTGCCTTCACTTCCTGCGCCAAAGACATTGCCTTGGCGTGTAATCTTGTTGAGCTACACACAAAAACTCGGGTTTCTTTGGTTTTTATTCGTATATAAGCCTTCAGATGCGAATGAATAGTCCGGTCTAGGAAAATCTCGAATGTAGCACTATAAGACATATCAAAGTGATACTTTTATTTATTCATCTATATCGAAATCATACGATTCGTTTTTCACAGCCACTGGGCTTTTCTTATATTATGCTGAGTTGATCTTCCCGCTCAAGTAAACACTTGAGGCAACAGAAAAATGGAAGTTGCTCATTTCCAAAAGGTAGCAATCATAAGAGGTTAAGCACCAGCGTTCAAGAGATATACGGACCAATAAAGGACTCATTTAGAAAGCCTCTTCCTAAGTATCGGTTGTATTTCTCTGGAAGCTCAATCATCCGATATCCCCAAGCTGCTTGGCACCTCTGCCAATTCAAGCATCTTCACTGAATTTTGAGAAATGATTTTTTTGGGTTTCAAACTCACATTCAAGCCTAATTAATTAAATTTGATACCCACTGACTGTATCACCGTCCCAAAAAGCCACAGAAACTATAATACATTCAATTTGGTGACTCTCAGCAAACTTGCCATCGATTCCGTACCCGTCAGTATGTAAAACTTGCACAAGTGTATCAAGTATTGTGTTTCGTGTGGGATTTGATGAAAATTGTCATGATATGAAAAAATGTTTGCTTTTCTGGAGTGAAATGTAACTAATACAATGAAAAGCCTGCGCGAATGAAGAAATCTTGAGAGGCCAACGAAGTCGTGATCTCAAAGGACTGTAGAAGTGTACAGGTGAAAAGAAAAAAAGGAAAACCCCCCTCAACTCTCCGCCGATTCCTCCCCCAATCAACTAAATTGAAATACAAAGCAAGAATTACAAGGTATAGACTACCGAGCATAAAGGTTTCGGGTATCAGACTTTTGATGAGTACTCGCGCTTTGCCGATAGTGGTGGATGAAAGTGAAAACATCAAACTCATCAAAACAATGACTTGCCCCGATCTTTTCAATCTGCTCCGTCACATTGACTACCAATACATATCGAGTAGGTGCTGGGTGTGCATGATATGTGACAGATTGCAACCGGATGAACCCAGAAAAAAATGCCTCCATAGAAGATCAAACCTCTCCATACTCGGGTGCGTCGGCGTAATCATTTTCCTCAGTTTTTGTTTCGGTTTCTTCTGCTGGTGGTGCACCAACAGAGGAGTTCTCTGGCATCAAACCCTTCTCCTTGAGGTACTTGATAGACTTCAAGATTGTCAAATCATCCTTGGCCGTGTCGTTAAGAATGAGACGCTGAGCAATAGTCATCTTACCACCATTCAGCTCCTTCTCTCGCAAAGCTTGATTGCGGACGTCTAAGTCGTGAACGAAGCGGCACTTGCCCTTCTTGCCGCAGGTGCCACCAGTAGAATAGTACTTGCAGTGACGTTGAAGCTGAGCTTTTGTTGGTGGTGCTCGTGCGTGGACGATACCGGTAAAACCATTGTTGCGCGATGTCATCGTTTCCGGCTTCCCCGAGTCAGAATTAGATGAAGAATCATCATCATCACTCACTTGACCACGATCTTCATCGCCTTCGTCGCCGTTTTCACGCTTGCGCTTTCCACCGGACATCTCTTGTTTAATCTTACGTTCAGCTTTCTCAAGTTCTAGTCTGAGCTTCTCGGCCTTGCGTTGCTGTTTTTCGAGTTTGGTCTCTCCTTCATCCTTTTTAATCGGCTTTGCTTCAGGCTCTTTCTTGAACTTGTGATTCTTGTTTTGTTCACGTTTCAAGCGAAGCTCCTCAGCAGCAGCTTCTCTACGAGCTTTCGTAGGGAAGCGGCTTTTACGCTCAGCGAGCCATGCCGTGAGATCTGCAGGTAACCTAAAATTCATTAGCAAAAAGAACAAGAAGAACTAATCTTCTAGGCCTGCAAAAACATACTGTGGAGTATCTGGACCAAGCAAAGTAACCAAACGAGCTTCTTCATCAACATCATCAATCTCATCATCGCTATCCTCATGATCCACACCGTTTGGTGTCAAACCAAGGGTATTTGTTCTGCGCTTCTTCTTGTTCTTCTTTGCATTGTCTCCTGCACCTGCAGGCTTGAAATGCATTGGAGGAGATTGTGAATTGCCATTGAAAGAACGATTGTTGTCGCGACCGCGAAATTGAAAATTATCACCGCGACCTCTACCTCTAAAGTTCCCATTTCCTCTGCCCCGATTAGAGCTCGAGTTGAATGAATGAGAATCATGCGATGGACGCTGTCCTCCATGACCTCCATTAGAGAAGTTTTGTGGGGGATATGCTTGATAAGCAGGCTGAGAAAACGGAGCAGGGGGGGTTTGATGATTGGAATACTGGGGGGTAGGAAAACCATTGCCCGCTTGAGCCATATGATCTCCACGTTCGTTCTCAAATCCCATGCGGATCGGAGGACCCATGAGAGGTGCTTCATGACCGCCACGGCCATTGTTGAATCCGCCACGACCACGACCTCTATTATTGTTATTGAACTGGTGTTGTCCTTGAGGTGGACCTTGCCATTGTTGAGGTGGGCCACTAGGGTGTGGTTGCTGAGAAGGTGGGCCATAGGGTTGTTGAAATGGTGCAGGTTGTTGTGGACCATATTGTGGTGGTGGCTGTTGATTGAAGCCTTGTGGGGCATAATTTGGATGGTAGTTCTGCGCAGGAAGAGGAACTTGAGGTGGTGGCTGGTGTGCTTGTTGAGGTGGACCGTGATTGTGCTGAGGTGGACCATGTTGACCCTGTTGTTGCCATTGCTGAGGATAATTATTAGGGGGACCGTTGTGGCCAGGACCTTGGGAGCCACTTGGAGGTCCTATGTAAGGTGCTGGATTATGCGGATTGTATTGGTCACTTGGAGGACCCTGTATCTGTGGAGGACCGTTGTAACCATTTTGATGCGAGTGAGAAGGGCCATTGTTACCGCCTCTCCCTCCACCTCTTGGGGGGCCGTTATTGCGCGTCTGTTGATATGGAGGAGGTTGCTGATATCCATACTGAGGATTTTGTTGAGGATATCCAACAGAGGGTGGCCCCGAAGGAGGAGGAGGAGGGGGAGGGAAATTGTATTGCTGCGTACCAGCCATAATGACTTCGGGCTTCGGGTTATTGCGTTGATAAGTTGGAGGCTGATCGGGAAGTTGACTCAAATATTGTGAGATCTTCAGAACATGTATATTCTGCGCAGCAGGGGTATGGTTGATTATAGGTTGACTGTACGGAACAGCTGTTGGTCCTGAGTTTGAAAGTTGTCGCAAACCGTTTTGTGCCGGTGGTTGGATCTTGGTTGCACCGTATCGACCAAAAGGATTGCCGAGTATCGTAATGGGGGCTACCGCGTATTAATTGATGAAAACCGATGGCTCAATGAAAGAATTATTGAAAAGGGATGATGAAGCAAGATGGGAAAGAAAGCCGCCTCGCGCAATTACGATTTGGTCGGGAGGACATCTCTCTTATTATTTAGTGTGGAAATTGTCGCACAACATGAACCAATAAAAACTCTCCCTAACTCGGAGAACTTGGCTGGATTATGTAAGGCTCTTTTCCATCAATCTTTCGATCAAGAACTTCAGAGTTGGAAGGATCTGATCTTTGGTGAATTTTGGGAAACACTTAAAGAAATAATAACATACCCATCTTGAATAATTTCTCAGTCGTTTTTGAAGATACCTAGGTAACTTTAGAAAGAAGTTTTCAAGAAAAACGTTTGATCTGGTAGAAAGAAGAAAAAGGGAAAATTGAGGTAGTCGGAGAAGATTCTTTATTTAGATCCGAGTTGAATTTTGTTCAATTTATCATACTGTCCTACTTGATGGGCTCGCGAAAGTGAATATTGAGAGGAAACAAGCAAATCTGATCTAGGTAGTCACGTTACATTGTTTTATTTCATTTCATTTGGTTTTATTCACTTTCAGTTGGTGGCCTGTTGTTGAAGCAGCATCGATCGTACAAAAGGAAAGAATTATTATAGGAGAAGGAGCAAGGCACAAGGCACAAGGCATAAGAAGCAAAAGCATTTTTTGACTTGGCCAATAGCCAGCGCGATATTTCATCATGTTCATTCTCGTGAGTCTTTCTTTCTAAATCAGGGGAGGAAAGATCATATTCTAACTTTTTTCAAAGACCAAAATTGCCGATTTAGTTCAAATCGCACCTCAGGATTTGGGGAAAAATGCCAGTCAAGCAATTGAGGATAACATCAACCTTAAATATGCCAACAAAGTGATTCAGAAGATTGGCCTTTGTATCTGCTTTTATGATCTTCTCTCGGCCTCAGAAGGTTTGATTGGTCATGGCGATGGTCTTGTGAATGTCAATGGTACATGGTTCCTGGGAGTCATCACAGCAATTTATGTTTTGCTAACCACTCAGCAGTTGAATTTCGCATCGTCGTGTTCAGACCTTTCAAATTTGAAATCATGACAGGAAGAATCAGCAGTTCTATTGAGAGCGGTATTAGAGGTTAGTATATACGTGTGTATGCTCATCAAACTCCACTAACAATATCAAGTTCGTACTCACTTTTTTGATGAAATCTTCGTTCCTGCAAAAATGCTACCAGAGGGTTCACACTTGTAAGTCGGCCTCGTTCATTCCCTTATCCATTTTGGTTACTAATAATCACCCAGTAACCACAATGAGCAAGTTTTCATCTGGGAGACCGAAGAAGGTACACAACTTTACTTCGATAACCAGGAAACAGTGCGATTTCGGGTCGACTCCGAGCAATGGAATGATCAAGCACCACTGGGCCCTGAAAAGCAAGATGACAGTGAGGAATCACGAGTAATCGAAGCACCTTACAAGATAGTAGCTTCGATGGAAGAAGTTGGATTGGGGCCTTGCTTATGGTGGGACTAAGGAGAAACGGACTTTCAAGAAGTTCCAAGGGAGCCAAAACAGTTGTGTGGAGCAACATCGTATGCATTTCTGGAGTTTAGGAAAGAGTCTAGGATTTGGAGTTCATTGAAATTCGATAAGCTCTTCAGGGCTATTCTCAGGTATATTAGAATTTAGAAGTAACTCCGACAACTAAGATCGGTGCTAGTCCCAGGGCTCTTTTGAATCCACTGTAGTCACACTGCATTCTATGTAATAGTTTGTGTACTAATACTATTCAAAATTCCGCAATAATTTTACGGCTGCCAAAATTTAGGGTCAAATTCCGCCCTGGGCATAAAGATACTTTCGTGATTGCAAAAAGCTTTGTCACCATCTTGGTAACCATAAGACAAACACGCATATGAGCTTTATATAATGAAAAACTTTCTTTGGAGCAGTATGTACGGGTATTTTTGTAATTGGGGTTTCAACGCTTCTTCTCTTTGTTTTCCTTGTTGAACTTCTCATAATGTGCTACCAACTTCTCCATATCTCTAGCTCTGTGTCCTGCTGGAACGTTCCATGGGGATCCCGTGTTAAATTGTCTGTAGAAAATCAGCTTCTGGGTTAGGTACTGGAGATATTGAGACCAACTCAGGGAATCTAAGATTGACATGTGCACTGCCCACATCACTCTGGAAAAGGTTGCGGTCAAAAGCAGCTTGTTCGAGCATAGAAACATGTAGCGCATTTCTTGCGGCCCATTTCTCTTTATAGTGTGAATAGCTATCGATCAGCTTCGCGAGACCAGAAGGAGATCCGTCGGCGGATGGTTGGGCGTATTGGTAAACTCCAATCGAGATAGGGATAGCTGCGAGGACAAGGAAGAAGCCGGTCTATATCGCGATTAGTCGTATGACTTATGTAAGAGACAATCGAAAGCTCACTCCGAAAGACTCGTTTGTTGGGCCCGCATGATGATGTCCATGTTCTGTACTCGATCCAGCGAAGTGATGGACCTCATCACCGGTCTTTCCATGTTGTGCAGACGACCATCGTCGCGAAACTCGAGTAGATACTTTTCCAACTCGATCGGCAGATTGAACTGCCTTTCTCCTGAGCGCGAACATTTTGTTGTGTATTAATTGACGTTCAATATGTCATTCCTAGAGGTCGTTATGTTTGGAAGTCCCTCCAATTGATGGCCTTTGATGACTAATGGAGCCTCAGGCATTCAGGCGAAAGACCCCACAAATCGATTAACCCTCCGAAGGCAAAGAAAGCGAAACGATTGAATAATAAATCTGTACTTATGATTTGAAGGCCACTTGTCCTTACGATGACTACAAATAACCCAGTAGATCACCACCTTACTCTTGTTGATGCTTTAAATCTGGAAAGTGAATCAGAAGACTCAAATTCAGCAGAATCTCTTGCTTCATTAGAAAGTGATACCGAAGAACGACCACCCGAGAAGATACTCACTGAAATAGTGGGGAAGAACAACCATATCTGGTATCTCGTCAAGTGGAAAGATTGTCCTCTTTTACGTTCCAGTTGGGAAGGAGAATCTTGCTTTGAAAATTATCCTTGGGTTTTTGATCGGTGGCTAGTAAATAAACAGGGCCAAAAAGAAGGGAAAATTCAGCCTTTTGACTTGCAAGCTTTCGATCAAGCCTGCAAGGACCTCGACCTAGCAGAGAGGCAACGAAGAATTCTGAGACGGTTCAGAAGAAAAGCTAAACGACTTTTATCGATTGTAGCTGATTGAATAAGTCATTTGAGAGGAATCACTATTGTACTCGATACATTTCATAAACAATTATAATTTAAAATGGTTATTGTAGGAACACGCAGCATAGTCAGCCTAGCATGGCTCAGTCTTCCAATACTTGCGAGGGCATTGTCGATGGATCCAGAGGCCTCACCATCCGCAGATACCGAGCTCATATGCCCTACAGACAACCAAGCTGAATGTTACCCTCGTATCTTTCAACCAACAAGAGACTTCCAACTCATCAAGCCTGGACAGGATATTCCACCAGGCCTTCACGTTCGGCTAAATATATCTTCTGGCTTGAAAGAAGCTCGCCTGAATATTCCAATGGAAGGTGATGATGTTACGCTGGAGCTTGACATACCTACAGAACAAGCTATGGTCGTCATTGAAGATGCCGAAGTTGAAACCTCGGAAGACCTGCAGCCACCCTCAGACGCACCGGCGTACAGTGGCCATGGAAAGATACAGCCCCCACCACCCTCATCATCTGACTTTGAATCATTCCGAACTTCTCTTGCCTCATTGAAAAAGCAAGATGCTTCCCTCGATTCGGCTCTGGCTTCACTCTCGGAACTGTCACACGACATTTATTACGGATCTGAACTTATGGCCGACGAGGAGGCAGTTTCTGCCCTGATATGTCTCATGGCCATGGAATCCTCGGGGGATGGAGATGAAAACGACCATTCAGCCTCCGCCGCTCTCTCCGGTTCTCTACAAAACAATCCTACTGCCATCGGCTCCCTTTCCCTGTTTCACGACATCGTCATGAAACCTACTTGTCCTGTCCTTCGTGAAAATGAATTAAGTCTTATTCCTGCACTCCAGAAGAAGCTGTCAGCCTCCACAACATCACCCTTATCTCTCAAATCTCAAATTTCAGCCCTTAGTGGCCTCTTGAAATCTCCAGAAATCCAAAAGTCTTTCCTTGAGCAAGATGGTACTTCATACCTACAATCTGTCTTCTTGAAGTCTGGGTCTCAATATGACGTCGTTCGAAAACGTATCGTACAGCTTTTGATGGACAATTTCTTAGATGATAGCATGGGGGCGCGGATAGGAGTCTGGCCGAAGGTAGATGTAAATCAGAAGGGGGAGAAGGATTGCAATGGCGACGTTATCAATGATGAATGTTGGGCTTGGTATGGGAAAAGGTTTTATGGAACGGAAGGTGGAAGAAAGGAATGGATGGACGAATTTTTGGAAAAGATAAGTCAGGGTAATCAGAGCGGAGGGAGAGACAGGGAATTATAAATGCAGATGTATTGCACGCTTGTTTATGTATGACTTCATATACAAAATTGAATTGATGACCAATCCGCTTCCAGAGGAACTATAGCTGGCAATTTGATTGCGACAAATAGTAATTTGTGCTGCATTGCGATTCAAGCTTTTTCCCCTAATGTGACAGATATGCGCGAAAACCAGCTTTCCGGTCACCAGAAGTATAAGGAGGGTTATGAAAAATATCACTGTATTGTCACTATGGAAATGAGACTCCGCATACCCGCCCTAGACTACGCCATGTTTTGCGGACAACTGATTCTGAAATTTCATAGAACTTCTAACCAATCCTGCTACCTATTCAACATACTTTCTCAAGCCCATCCGCATTCAGCGCAACCAGCAAGATACGGTATTATGAAAGAAAGAAGTCTCGAAGGCTTGGAAACATTGTGGTACTTGGATCGGAAGAAACTTGAACATGGTGTGCAAATTTAAAAGAAGTATCTGAGATTCTGTCATCGCTGTGTTGTAGTGCAGGGCTCCCGGTGAGGCAGTTGACATTTACCCTCAAGTTGTACGTTCTGGACCGTGCCTGGTTCGATACTTGTGCCTGAGGCATAACATACCGACATCATCACTTTTGGGTGGTGGTCAACTCCATTTTCGAGACTCAGTACTCTACAAGCTCTCTACAATATCGAAACTTATTTACCAGCTTCCAATCTGCCAAAATGTTGTTCTTCAGGTGAGTGCGATCCCACAAACAGCTTTGAGGTTGCAGCAGCTAATATTTCTCCACTACAAATAGCTTCTTTAAAACCTTGGTAGACCATGAAGTTACAGTCGAGCTCAAGAACGATATCCAGATCAAGGGCATATTAAAATCGGTAGACCAGTACCTAAACATCAAGCTGGATGACATACAAGTGGTAGAGGAGCTGAAATACCCACATCTGGTCAGTAGTTCAACATGGGCGACAGCAATGCAATGAAATGGGATGGGCTCTGTGCTTCGAAATTTGTGATGCTGATGATGCGCGCATAGTCATCGGTCAAGAATGTTTTCATAAGAGGAAGTGTCGTTAGATATGTACATCTTCCCGGCGGCGTAATTGACACAGCACTTCTGGAAGATGGTAGGTCCCCTATACTGACCGAATATTATGTACGGAAGCTAATGATCAATTATAGCTACTAGGAGAGAGGCCGCGCAACAGGCGACTAAAGGAAAATGAACGCATACACTCAGAGCGGAAGATAATAGTTGATGTGAATGATTTCCCTTCGTGGGAAGGGTGTACGCTATAGATGATATTGAGAAGACAATGGGAAGAGGGGCATGATCAACAGGAGAGGCACTGCGACCGGCCAGCTCAGACCATTCTACGTGTTAATGAAGATTTATGGGAAAGCAAACACGGAAAGTAACTTCGACAATACGTTGCTTCGAATTGCTTGGGTTGTAAAGAAAAAACATCAAGATTTCATAATTTCCCCAATTTTGCTGAAAGTCTCCCAAGAAAGATAACACAAACACCCCGAGATGTATTGTATGAAGTTGTTTGTGCTTCATAAAATCCAAAAAATCCATGGGAACTTATTGGCTCTGCCCCTCCGAATACCTGAGTGAATATTTTATCGCCTCGGGTCAGGTGATAGCGTGGACCGCGCACTACTTTTCGTGATTTCTTATCAGACCACTCCAGATGAATCGCCTCTAGATAATCTATCTTTCTTTGGAAATACTTTTACGGTTTCATGTAATTTGCCAATGACTTCTGGATTATAACAATTAATCAAAATCGATTCGAGACTTCCTCATTTATCAATGGCCTAGACAAGGCAGCCTTAGCCTTGCCCTTCACCCTGCATCTTAAAATACAAGCCACCGATGGCAAACCTTGACACTTCACAATTCTAATATCGCACAACTGTAAAATACTATGTTTCGGAACCCTCGAGAGAACTCTACTAAATCTACAGACTCTCATTTGAAACTATCCACCGGTAGACCACCTACGCCACCCGGCACTCCCTCAATTCCTCGACCGGTAGTTACAATGGCCCCTCGAAGTACAAACAAACCGACTACCCCGCGACCTGCCAAAAATTCCATTGTCTCTGCTTTCAACAAGCAATCATCGAAGAAGAGTGCGACAGCAAAAACGCCAGTGAAAGCCAATGGCACCATCCTGAATTTCTTTAAGAAAGTGGACAACCCACTCAAAGACGATGACTCTCTTTTCGTAGCCCAACGATCTGGCGTGGCATCGTATTTTCCTCCCCGCGGACCCAGTCCAGGCCTGGATGAAGGCGATTTGTACGGAGCTAGCGAAGAACTGATGGATGAACGTTATAATGAGACCGAAAGGTCGGTCAAAAAGCGTAAACTTTCAAACAGTCCCAAAATTGAAGATTTCGAAAGTAATCTCGTAACGCCTTCAATACCAACCGAGCCGTGCAGTCCCTCGGTCGAAAGTCCTTTGCCAGCTGAAAAGGTGAAAACTGCAATCAGAGTACCACGCCGATCAGGGCCGTTCTTGGATGACTCCGATAGCGATGGAGAGTTTATGGAAGGCCCCAAAACTGAGAATCAAAACCAAGAGCGAACACGCGTAGAGGGCAAGGAAACCGGAGATCCTCTCAAAAATGGCATTACAAAATTGAATATTGAGAAGGGGCCCCTTATTAAAGATCCCTCCGTCGTATCAAATACGGAAATACTTTTACCTCTGGAAGGTAGCGTTTTTAAGCCCAGGAAGAAAGTTCCGGTTGCAAGAGCTCAAGCGAAATGGGAAGCATTACAGCCAAAAAGCACAAGGACCATATCATCATCGGAGGATGAGGAACCAGAAACGTTGAGAGATTCAAAGTACTTCGATAGTAAGAGCAAAGGGAAGTCGGAATCGGAGTACGAGGAGCCTGATACATCGAAAATCTCAAAAAAGACCGATAGTAAGGAAAAGAGCAAAGGAAAACGAAAAAGGAAGAGCAACCCACTTCCAGAAGTTCCGGTCTTAAAGCAAGAGAATACAAGTGTAGATGCATGGGCAACCTTTGAGGATATGGGTGAATTTCCTGATGAAGATCTGGATGGTGAAGAATTCTTAGAGCGCAAATGGATGGAGGAACAAAATAACTTAGAACGCGATGAAGCGCAGGAAGATGAAGATTCATTCAATGGATTCGATGACGACGATGGCGTTAATGGCAACACAGGAGAAGAGAATGTCTCTGCTTGTCCTCTCTGCGATGCCAATTTGAGCAGCATTACTCCAAATGAAGCCTCAATGCATGTCAATGCGTGTTTAGATGGAAAACCCATACCTCTACCAGCAAAGATCAAAGCAAAAGCAAATATAGAATCAAGTGAGACAAAAGTGGTAATGCCCGAAGTTGCCAGAAACCGTTTTGCCAGGAAAGCAGCAGTTCCAAGGCCAGGGCAGGTGAACCCAATTGATCTCAACAACGAGGGGGGATCCGCATTTTCCAAAATTATGTCAGGCCACGCAGAAGATGCTGCTTGGGCTAATGCTGCAGATAAGGAAAAGTCGTCTCGAGGAAAGCCTGCACACCAGAGGACTTGCCCATTTTACAAGATCATGCCTGGGCTGTTCATCTGCGTTGATGCATTCAGATATGGTGCAGTTGAAGGCTGCAATGCCTACTTCTTGAGTCACTTTCATAGCGATCATTACATTGGTCTAACTTCTACCTGGTCGCACGGCCCTATATACTGTAGCAAAGTCACTGGCAATCTCGTCAAACAACAACTGAAAGTAGATCCAAAATGGGTTGTGTCCATTGACTTTGACGACAAGATCGAAGTGCCTAATACCCAGGGCGTTTCAGTGACGATGATTCCAGCTAACCACTGCCCTGGAAGCTCGCTTTTTCTCTTCGAGAAGACTACTGGCGGTGGCCAAAGGCCTAAAGTTCAACGCATTCTTCACTGTGGCGATTTTCGAGCTTGTCCGGCTCATATTGCTCACCCTCTTCTAATGCCCAACATTGTGGACTCAGTCAATGGGAAGACTAAACAGCAAAAGATCGACGTCTGTTATCTTGATACTACATACCTGAATCCCAAATACTCATTCCCATCACAAGAAGACGTTGTAAAAGCTTGCGCAGATATGTGTGTCAGTCTCAGTAAAGAAAGGGCAGAAGAAAGTGATGCATGGGAAACAGTCAAGAGAGAACGAGCAGGATCCAAGATGACGAATTTCATCAAACCTCCTCTGAAGATTGAGGCTGAGGACTCTGACAACCCAGAAACGTCTTCTAAGAGCGAGAAGAAAGCTCGAGGCCGTTTACTTGTTGTCTGCGGCACCTACAGTATTGGCAAGGAACGCATCGTACTTGGTATAGCTCGTGCTTTAGATTGCAAAATCTATGCAACCCCAGGAAAAATGCGTATCTGTGCCGCTTTAGAAGATCCCGAACTTACAAGTCGCTTGACATCAGATCCTCGAGAGGCACAAATTCATATGCAGATGCTTATGGATTTACGGCCAGAAACTTTACAAGACTACCTCACTGGCTATAAGCCCCATTTCACACGTGTTGTGGGGTTTAGACCAAGTGGTTGGAGTTATAAGCCACCGAATTCTCGGTTTGTAGATTCTCCGCCGATTCATACAATTCTTACCGCTGCGAATTGGAGATCAGAATACAACATGGGAGAGTTGGTACCACAAAGAGGAAGTACAAAAGAAGCGCAATGTTTCGGAGTACCGTATTCGGAACATAGCAGTTTCAGGGAGTTAACGATGTTTGTTATGGGTTTAAGAATTGAAAAGGTGGTTCCAACTGTCAATGTCGGTAGCGAAGTTGGGAGGAAACGAATGAAGATGTGGATTGATAGGTGGCTTACGGAGAGGAGAAAACATGGAGTACTGAGATTTGGAGATAAGAAGGACGAGGGAGTGGTTCAGTGGTAGGGAGCGGATTACTTGGGTACTAAACAGCTTCTTCGAGGTTTTTAGTCTCGAGTTATAGAGTTCCAGGATGAACTGTAGAAAGCTTTCTAATGTGTGTTTTGAAGAAATATCGACAAACAGGGTTTGAGTAAAATCATAAAAGGACGCAGAGAGGAAGAATTGTAGTTAGGTAGTTGGTTATGAATTAATGACAATGACAGATAAGATTATATTGTGTATATATAGTCAATTGCAGTTATCCTACTGACCTATATTCCTACCCAAAATTCTTGTATTTGACTTTACTGTCACGAGTACTATCAGCCTCTGTCCTCTTGTTCAAAGTGCTAAATCATCTAGGCATACTTCTGCTGATTAGGGGTGGCGAGCTCTTGCCACATCTCGAAGAATCAAGTTAAAACCTCTAATCACAATCTCCTTACGGGTATCCTGACTTCTCCAGTACCTCTTATTTACACATCGATCGATACAAGAGCTTTCATGCTTGTTATATACTACACAGTTACAAATTGAAGCTGATGATATTATTTGATAGTGTTTTAATCAACTTTATAAACATCTAGCTAGTTAATAGAGTTATGAAAATACTAGGGGCACTCATTTCTATGATCACTATTTACAATTGTCATGACTATTTGGTGAATCCAAACACTACCCACCTATGATGGTTATAAGGGTAAATATTATAAAACACACCAAAAAGCGGCCGTGCTTTTCCTTATATATAAGGGCTTTAATTAATCAAAATATTATATTCTTTGAAAATTAATATAATAAATTCTAATATATCGAAATATTATAAATATAGATTTTAATATACTAATATATTAAAATAAGTTTATTCCTTAATAATTCTATTAGATAGTTTATTAAAATCTTTAAAATCTTTAAAAACTTTATAAGTTTTTATAAATAAAAGAGAATTTGAAAATTGAAATTTGAGGAGATAGTTTAATATATATTTGAATTGTTTAAAGTAATAATAAATAATATATAAAAACAATAAGTTTTTAGTAAAAGTGGGTTTTACATTACTTATTCATATAACCACTGTACACAACACTCCTTACATAAAAACTGTGCTGCATTCATAAATTCACAAAATCAATCATTAATTCAATCCAATCCAATTCTACCTAGGTAAAACAAAACCAAGCAAGCACCAATTCCCTTACCCGAAACCTTGGGATCCCCCTTGTTTCTCACCCCTGTCTGTTCTCCCTGAGCTTGCCCATTTCCCCACACACAACAGCCACGGCAGAAGATGTTTTTCCCCATATTTTGTGATGGCATGATTTGCGGTGTGGATTTTCAGGGTGCGCCGTGATCGGCGGTCAGATGCATGGAGATGATGGAATGATTGTCAGGGACTGTGGTGGGATCCTTGTATTTGGGAACTTGTTGGGGGGTGGTTTGAGGAAAGGAATGGGGATACGGGGTTGGATGGGGAGAGGGAGAGGGAGACGGAGATGGGTGGATGGAAGTGGGTGGATGGTTTGGAGATTGATGATGATGATGATGATGATGATGACGATGATGATGGTATGCATATGTGATATGTTTCATGTACCTATATATGCACTATCTATGTATGTATGTATGAACTCTTGTTTATTGATATTTCTGAATATTCATGTTTGGAATTCTGAGTTGAGCATATTGCTTGAGACGCTTGGTAATTTACTCTACATATGTACTAATCATGTAGGGAGTGATCAGGTGAAAATTTCCAATTACTAATTAATTTCCATGCATATTTTCTTCTCGGTATATGTATCGATACCCGTCGATACGAAGTATTCCATCACCATTCATATCCATCCATGTCTACCTAGTAACTCCACTCCACATATCCCACGCACGCAAACACGATCTCCTAAAAAGGGGGGATCCCAAGAACAAGTAGTCGCATGACCAATATTCCGTATAGATAATATATTTTCAAAGTATAAAAAAAAGCTTTGAGAGAGTGGGAGCAAGGGATGGAAGGGACGGTGTCTTAGGTGTCTCAATTGCACTGTACGGAGTATGGTGTCTTGACTCTGGGACCCTGTCTAGTCCGCCTCATTGTCGATCGGGCTAATCGTTTTCGGCCATTTCTTGGGGTAACGTGGCGTGCATTTGCATGGGGGGGGAGGGGAGGGGAGGTGTGGAATGGGGTGATCGACGAGCGAGCGTGCTTACCTACCTATTTGATATGTATCGTACAGAGAGAGTACTTACTCTGTAGCTCGGTATGGTATGGTATGGTATGATATGATATGATATGTAAGGCATGCTCGGCAAATTGTGGGGTTGGAATTTGGAATGGGGGAATGGGGGAATGGGGGAAGGGGTGGTCAGATGTCTCAGATATGAAAAATGAGGGGAGAGCGAGGGGGGCTCGAGAGGAGTTTAAAATGGGATTGGAGGAATGGAGGAAGAGGAAAACGACAAGTTCTGAAAAAAAAAATCCAATGGACGGGACGACTGCGATTTGGAATCGATTATACAAATGTGCGACGGATCGAAAAGGAGGCTGAGTGATGTACCTAGTTAGCGCGTCAACTAAGTCACACAAGCTACAACGTACCTGCGAGACTAGGTATCTCCGTATGCGCGCGTCTTCTCTTCGCCATCCCGAGGTTGCGCTAGCGATCTAACTACCTAGCTACTTACTTACTAAACTGACTGACTGACTGACTGACTGACTGAATGACTGACTGACGTTCTAGCGCTCTGAAGCTCTCCTTAACACTCTACCCCGGATTTGGGGATACGTGATCATGTACGATTGGACGCAACGGCGAGACCGACTACGAGACAGAGAGAGAGAGAGAGAGAGAGAGAGAGTAAAAACAAGAAGAACATCAAAGACAAGACAAGAAATAAAACAAAAGCAAAAATAATAATAAAGAGCAACAAGTGCATGTCTGCAATTGTCTCTCACTCTCAGAAGCATCTCCTTTATCTCTATTTATCTCTTGATCTTATACTCTATATAGTCTACTATAATCCTATATGTATACACATAATCTTGCTTGCCTGCGTAAAATCTTTCCCTCAATTCCCAACTCGCAACTCCCAACTCCCAATTCTCTATCCTACCTATCCCATACCCTTTCCCCATTCCCCATCATCCATCCTCCCTCTCCCTCTCCCTCAACCCCTCCTCAAACCCAAACTCAAAACTCAAAAAAAAAAGTAACGAAAAAAAACCCCCCACCCAAAAGACCCCCTAAAACCCACTCTCCCTCATAAAAATGGCCACATAAACAAACCTAGTACCTAGTAAAGCGAGCAGCGCACCCTTACTGCACTGCACTATCAATCAACCAAATCATCAAATCCATCAATCAATCAAACCACCCACCCACCAAATCTTCAATCAAGATCGACATGCCGAAAGATTCCCACAGAAGAAAGGCGCGAGATGCGGGATGCGGCATTCTAGAAGTATAGGGGCGACAAAGGAATATTTTAGCACGACATACTAGGGTATCAACACTCATATTTCATAGGATGAGATGGACCATAGAAATCTTAGGGGGAAATTCTAGGAATGATTGTAAAAGGATGAATGAAAGAGGCCGCAAAGTTTTCTCATCTAGTGTAAAAGTATGACGACACTTCATCAAAGCCCGTTTAATCCCTTACATACCATCAGATCACAACATAACCACATTACTTTGCATCACATAGCTCCAGAGATTATTTGCTTTGTATATTGTTCATTTTTGTTGACTACTGTATTGGTGTATATGCTCAATAGTTCGCCAATTTCTTTCTCCTCCCCCTTTCCTCCCTAGGTATGGCGTGCGCCAATTCGCATTATTGCGAAAATGCAGTGAGGTGTGCATTTGGATAGTGTGCTTGCGCACAACTTATGATCCCCATCGTACAGTGTAAACCCAATTTTTTTCCTCCTCACCAAAAGACAAACCTGTCTCTCCTATACCCAGTGAAAGCCCAACCCCCAATCGCGACGAATTTGCCCGAACCCTTTATATGTAACCCATTGCCAAAGTACAATTTTGGCTATCATCCTCAAGCCCTGACCCCATTAAGAGCAAAACCCGTTCCCAAGCCAAAACGCCGCCCAATCCCAATTGTGGTTCCTGAACCCGGTGTGTAAATGCAGCATCTAATATGTGCTTTAGTATTATGTACAAAAGTCGCCGTATATAGGTACGCCGACATTATATTTCCATCAATAATTGTATCGTATGCATGAGTTGACCCTTGGAATGATAATGAGGCTTTCGAGAGCCGTTGTCCGAATATGAAAATTAGCGCCTCCATCCGACATTCCAGATGACATGGGCGATGTCCTTTGCTGTATTTACAGTATCGACAACTTTTCCAAAAAGTCCTTCAGATACAACATCATCTTCGTCCTCTTCATAGGGCATAAACATGCCGGATGGCGTTCTCCTCATACCAGATGGCTCCTCATTGCCAACGCAGTCCGAGGTGCTGAGACTGTGGAATCGATCTTGCGCAATGGATACGCTATCTTTTCTGTGGGCAAAGGCATTTGGTGGTTGCCAATCGATATCGTCATCGTCTTCATCATCGCCTAGAAGCATTCTTGTCGATGGTTTTGAAGGTTTCAATGTGTCTTGAGAGGGTGACGGTGACAACTTTCCTCCGTGAAAAGACCCACTGTGCTTCATGGCTGTTTCCTGTGGCTCGGGAGTATCTGCTCGATACTTGAGTGTTGTAGATGGTAACATTGCAATGGTTTTGCTATCAGTCATAGAGTTGACTCTGGAAATTATCCTCTTCCTCATCGGTGGGAGTTGTCGCTTAGAAGTGCTTCTCTTCATCATGATAGCTCCATCATCGGAGTCACTATCGTCAAAGTCTTGAGTACTGTAATCCAACTCGTCATCATCATCGCCCTTGACTTCCAAAGCTATGCATTGCGACACTTGTTCATTAAAACTAATGTGTTTCTTTTCAGTACCAGGGGTAATCAGTCCTGACGAGGTGACCGATGAAAGCATGCTCAAATCAGCTTGCTCAGATTGTCTACTTGCAAATTCATAGGGAACATAGTCAGATGCAGCCCTAATTATACCAGGGCGTCCATCCCCAGATTGCTGTGCTTGGACCGCAGCAGCAGCTTGTTTGAGTAATGAAGATGATGACAATGACCTTTGAAGCATTATTTCGGACATGCTTCTTTTCTTGAGAATTGGCTTCTTTTGCAAAAAGGAATTTGATTTCGATAGTCTGCTGCTGCTGACAGGAGAAATATCTGGGGCGTTGAATGTGGTTGGTCCAGCTTGAAGTGGACCATATAGCCAGGTCACATCACAATCCTTCAACCTACAAAATGTCAGTTATTTTTCGATTCAAGTCACAAGAGTACAGTAGTAGTATAAACATGAAAACCAAAACCTACCAATTAAGTGTTTCGGGCGAAACGGTCTTGAGTCTATATTTTGCCTTCATCCAAGTTCTCCACGAAGCATTTTCTAGTCGTTCATGATTAGAGTATTCACCCCCCTTTGATACAATGAGTTTCCATGATGCCCATATATCCTCTTCTTTCCAATTGTGTGATAAATAATCAACGTGCCGCGAAGGTTTCGCTTGTAGTGCTGTGTCATCCTCGGCATGTGCGTATGGTAGTTCTGGGGATCCAGGTCGGGAGATTATAGAGGTACTGTTTGAGGTGGGTGAGACAGCATAGGAATCGTCGGTATGTGGACTGGTTGGCGGCTCTAAATCTTCAATTTGATCGCAATATCCTGTATCGTCGTATGTGGGAAAGTAAATTCGATCTTCGTCGTCTGCATCGTCGCTATGATCGAGTGACAAGCTGCTCGCTGGCGTTGACGAGTATGAAGGAGCGACAGAATCGGCATGTAGAGTTTGGGGAGACGATGGTGCCGAAGACACCGAGGAATTACTGGGTGATATTATCGGGTTGAATTTTACGCTGTTCGATCGAGATAGAGATTGTGAATATGACGACGGCTGTGTGACGAATTTGGGCTGTGAGTGTGATCGACGAAGAGGACTTGACGAAAAGTAGGAGTTTTCTTCCGAATTGAGGACTATCGCCATTTTTGCGGTGATACCTTCCGGTAGAAGAGTTGGGTTGATTGGTGGCGGAGTATGTGGTTTAAGGTCAGAACGACCTGTTATTGAGAAAAATAACCTCCTCTTCGTTTGAATTTTCTATCGTTTCTAGATTCGCTGACTTCCTATTCCGTTGTTTCAAAACTTGTACAATGACTATGATATCAATCATAAACTCGAATACGTCCAGAGTACTGAAAGGTTGTTTGCGAAAGTATGGTTGGTGGTAGGTAGGGAGTGATTAAGGTAGGCAGGATTAAGGTGCAGTAGGAATTCTCCACAATTGAGGTTTTTATTGATGAATTGAAGTGAGCTGCGGTTGATTTTGTAGGGTTTCAAAGGCTTTTCCAAATCCCAAGTGATCAATAGGATACAGCAGCAGGTTATCGATTGGAAAGAAAAAGGGTTGATTTTGGTGTTTAGGTTTGTAGGTGATAAGGGAAACGAGTGAATGTGGAGAATGGGGGAATGGAGGATGGAGAATGGAGAATGGAGAATGGAGAATGGAGAATGGAAGATGGAAGATGGAAGATGGAAAACGGAAAATGTAAATGTGAAATGGAGAAATGAGAAATTGATCGAGGTGAAGTAATATAACAAATCAAGTGAGGACTGATTCTGAAGAATTTAGTTGGAAAGTCTTTTTTTCTTTGGAGGAAGTTTATTTTTGTACTAGGTATAGTAGGTAGAGTAGTATTAAGTAGAGACAAGAAAAGAAGAAGTTCTCGACCCTTGGAATTTAGGAACTTGGACATTCATGAAGTGGCTTTGGTGCGGAATTTTTCTGATTGAAAAGTGGGTGGGAAGTGGATAGTGGGTTGCGAATGGAATGAGTGGATGGATGGGCGAGGGACGGGGTGTGAAGTGAGGAGTGAGGGGTGAATTTAGTAAATAATGGTGGTGATGGTTGATATTGAATGTGAATATGGAATACGAACGTGAGGGGTGTGTGTAGTCAGTTTGTATGTAGAAGGCTATATATGTCTAGGAGGTATATGTGTAGGTAGGTAGATAGGTAGGTAGGTAGGTAGGAAGACAATAATAATAACTGCTAAGTAATAACTGCTAAGTAGGTAAGTAATAATAAGTGGTAAATGCTAATGACTTTCCAAGGTTGTGCGTTTCTCTAATAATGCAGGGGCTCCCATTATGTACTAGGTAAATATAAAACCCCCCGTAAAGTATTCTGTACATGACAAAAAAACGTTAGATCTCTATCTCATACCAAGAAAGGTTAGATATCATCGATCGAAATGGAAGTAAAGTAGAGACGACGAGGACGCCTTCGATATATCATATACCTAGGTAGGTCCAGTCTACTACACATGAGCGAAGTGTTTGGTCTCGACGGTACCTTTGTATGGAATCGCTATCTACGGACAATGGTAGTTAGAGCTACCTACCTGGTATTGCATGGCATTGATACACTTTGCATCACCATCATCATCATTCATTCACTGACCTCCAATTGATTCCATTACTTAAGATTAGGTACATGCAATACATATGTACGACACAACCAGCATCCAAACAACTCAGAATTCCTTCTCTTTCACCACCTGACTTTCATTATGCTCAATGAGGAAGTGTGTCTGTGAAGAAAGGAATGTTAATTTAAAATTAACAATTCCATGATGAATACTCGCATTCCCTATCCCAATTCCATGGAGTCTGAGACAGAGAACCCAAAGAAATCCCGTGTCAGAGCAATCAAAGGTCTACCTATAGGTGCCTCTCTTCTCGTGAACTTTTACCTTTATTCCTGTCTAAGAACCTTACTATCAGTCAACTACGGGCCTAGGTATATCTAATTATCAATAGTATCCAGATCTCTAAACTCTCTCCATCTTTTTTATCTCTGATAAGGTATGGATGGACTCTAGCAATGGGCCATTCTATAAGCTTTCCAATTCCTGGAGAAGAACCTTGGAAGACTGGGGAAACGAAACACTTTCAGACATTCATCGTGCGATGTTAGTTCTTGATAGGTAGAATGGGTCAACCGACAGCGACCCAGATCCGAATATGGTGTAGAGAGAGGGGGAAGTTGTCTCGATTGATATCTAGGCCTGAGCGTTGTGAGCCAATTTATTCTCTCGGCCTTTTTCCATTGTTTCCAGGTCGTGGCTTGTCGACTAGATAGTCTCATACAAAACTTATCCAAATCCTAGCAAAGCTGCTCTTTGATATATCGATCAATGTGTGGAATGAACACGTTTTGGGATGCTTTGTTACCTTCGTCCACGCAGGTACATTCCGGTAGATTACGTGTATACGTGCTACACTGCAGTAATTCTACCTAACCAGTCTTGCTGAGTAAATTCTGTACCTCGTACGCACCTTGAACTACATACTTATATCTCTCATCTACTTTTGCATCTTCTGTTGCATCATCATATCAAACCACTCGTATTTCCCGCACCTCAGGGCCTTTCACATTTTGCATCCTAGTATTTGACAGGCTATAATAGAACACCTATAGCGTCGTGAACCGGGGCAGATCAATCATTCCAGACCGATATGGTGGAAGCGAAATGCTCATCATCGATCAATCACCGAGAATCCCATATTTATCAATACCAGGTTAATGAGATATCACATCGGTCTCAAATGATTAATGTCGAACCATTGCTACAACGATAGAAGGCCTATCTCAAGAGATAATGAAGTGGCACGCTACCTCCTGCCCTGATTCTACTAATAGATATACCAAGCTCACTAATTTTGCTAAGCTGGCTCTCAAGGTGAAGAGAACGACGACAGACGACAAACACTTCAACCTACGAGCCCGATTTTCCGAACCTAGAATTCTCCAAGGTTGTATCCCATCTGCCAATCACATCTCGTTCTTCCTCTCTTTGCGGGACAATGTGGGGATCATTGGAGGCGAGCAACACCGAATACTCACTGGCTGCAGGCGTAGGCTGGTGGCTCGGAGAGAAAATTCTCGTTGCCATTGCCACTAAAAATGCCAATTACCCCATGAGGTGATGGCTCAGATTCAAGATAGACCGGAACGACCATTAGTTTTCTAGCTTCTAGATAACCCCTGAGAATATCAAGAAAGAATCCATGTTAAAACCTTTTACATCGCGAGTGTTTTACCGAACTTCAGTCTTGGTTGGGGTTGGCTGTCTTGTGCCGGCCATCCTTCAAGTGTCTCTTCGAGCAGCATAACAAAATATCAAGACAATGCCGTTGAACCTCGATTGCTCCAAAATATGCCAGGCCTATTACAATCAATATCTCCCCCCTTATTTCCCATTTCCGGATTGAAGAAGCAACAGAAATGTCCGGTGTTCTAGTCAAAGCTTGTTCCATGATGGGAAAAAGTATGTTTTGGAGTAGTTGAGTTTATACGGTAGGTTATCCCAGAAATCTCTCATACTAAACATATTCGTTGGAGTAGCTCGAGTAGTAGGAGTAGCTTGTCACGCAATAATCTTATCTCAGAATATTTTATTCGCTCGCTTTGACAGAAACACATACAATGGCTTAAGAGTGGCAGCATGTAAGAAGTTAGAATGTCGGCTATCTTCAAACTCGGCCTACACGTATATACCTAGGTCCATGGCTACGGAATCAAAGTTCAAAGTATAATCCTTCGATGGTCTGGGGAAATTACCAAAGTGTTCTCAAACAGACCTGCTTCGTTGATTGTGTTGTAATTTTAAATTCAGACCATTCTTTCCTGCTTCTCTTCACCAAACGCCGCAAGTCTATTGTCGGCAGTGAGAGCTGACAATTCTAGATTATTACTTTCGGCGCTTCTTCTACAAATATGGGTCTCAATCTACTGATAGGAAACCGAGCCCGACGGGAGATCGTCTATTTCCAACTTCCAAGAAATATGCAGCCTTTTAACTGCACCACTAAAAGGAGTCATCAACTGAGCCTCGGGTTTGACCGATGAAGTATTTCTCACATCGTAGTTGTCCGAAAACAATTGCATTGTAGTAGCCTTACCTCCGTATCGCTATATACGAAGGTCAACAATGTCTATACCGAGCCGGCACGCATTGTCCTTTATGGATGATCTTGGACGATCAACCCGTGCCGTCGAACAGTTTGCGCTGTCATCGCTGCATAGTCCGTCCTACCCAAATACGACATCTGCATGATCACTGACATCTATGGAGAAACACCCGGGGCTTCTACCGCCCTCATCTTTCTCTGTTTGTTCGTCCATTCGATATCCGTCTAACTATGGTGAAGCAAAATCAGGTTTGAGATTGAACTAAACACTAGAGAAAGTTAATAGATGTGCGGACGTCTCTGAAAGGTTTGGCATTATCAACGTCTGTATCTGATAAGGACCTCAAGAACAAGCATCAAATGATAGACAGGCATTCATGAGTATATCACTTCCTGCAGCAACTATTGAATGCTCCAGGTTATGAAAGCTCGATATGGAACGAACATTGGGCGGGCGCATACAACATGCGGCACTCTGTCATATTAATAATTGGTTCATACAAGTGGTCAAACACGAGTTTATTCTTGAGTATTACACATCCCGCATTTTGAAAAAAAGTGGTTCCAGATTTAACAAGTCCCTTACAAAGCTTGAAAATTGGTTCTCAACTTTTCTATTGGCAGCTCACACAAGCCACATAGTGGACTCGTTGGATTGGATTTCTATACAAAGCACAACTTGATGTGCCGAGAAGTCTTCCTCATTATGGACTACAGCTTATCAGTTTATCGGAAGCTCGTTAACAACGTCGACATAGTTACAGTATCCAATGACAATAAGAAGAAGCGTCAGAAGTCAAACTATAAAGTAGTGGAAGCAGCTATATTCTTACAGTGGCATCTGAATGCAAGTTCAGGGTCAACCTGACTCACATCCCCGGAAATCTTTCGCCATCAGTCCATCAGTGCAGGATATAGCCAGCAATCTAAAAATTGTGATTGTGATTATCAGAACGCGACATCTCTGGGGAGGGGCAATCAAATTGAATCAAATTGAATCAAATTGAATCAAATTGAATCAACAGGTGACCCTTATCGACTTTCCCAAAAACTGGATATGTATTATGAACAGACTCTCCCTAGTACGAGGAAGGTAATCTTGAATGAAAATTTCAACGGCTGTATAAGATATCGGGTACCCGGTAGATGCGAATTTTTATTTTTAACATGGGAAAGTTACATCCGACCGATGATAATCTCAAAGTGGTATCCCGCACAGTCGAGAAGAATTTATCCGGCCGAATTGTGGAGTCTCTGAGCAAATCCCATACAGTAGTACGGAGTCCATGGCGACAAGGCGCAAGTGTTTTCCATCTCATTTCTATTTCCATTTCCATTTATATTTCCATGTCGAGAGTATTGGAGGGCTGAAGGCTGAAGCAGGGCATTGTTGCATAAACAGACTATCAAGGGTTCAAAGGTCTCGATGAGTCTATTGTCGAGTGGGGGAAGTGGGCGGTTTTGAACCATTGAGCCATTGAACCATTGAACCAACCATTGAACAATCGAACAATTGAACAATTGAACAATCGATAAGTCACTCAGAACTTCAAAAGTCATCCACCCACACCAAATGCAAGAGCAAGGTTCTGATTGACCTATTGCCTATCTGAGTATCATACTATTTTATCTTCCACAATTCAATTAATACCGGCAACTACCTAAGTACTCGGAGACTGTATGTAGGTAGTAGATACATGAACTGCACATGAATTGCACACTTACACTTACACTTACACTTACACTTACACTTACACTTACACTTACACTTACACTTACACTTACACTTACACTTACACTTACACTTACACTTACACTTACACTTACACTTATTACACTTACACTTACACCTTATCTTCTTTCCTCTTATCAAATCTTGCTAAAATGTTATGTTGTCATCAAACATGACAATTGTATTGATATTGATTAATCATTCATCCATCTCCTAATGTGCAATGTCGTCCATAGCATAACCTAGCTTTACTCTCGAGCTCTTGACTATCTCAAGTGTTGCAGTAGTAACCACCAGCCTTTTCAAATTCCAATGAAGCAACCCCACTACATCGAGGTGGTTGTCATTCATGATTCATGTGCCTTCTTCTTGTTTACAATAATTCACACCTGCCCATTGCTACCCCTCACCCACACACACACCACGGATATATTCTTGAGGAAGTAATCTAGATCCTCTCATAACCCCAGCATGTCAAGCCCATGCCGATCTCCCCTTACCCGTCACACATCATATGATAACGGTTCACCCTCTGCGCCGTGCTACGAACTCCTGCCCACGACACACCGCAATATAAATTCCCTGGGCCTCACTGCGGTCGTGATTTGCATAGATACCTAGGCATTGTTCGCCAAGTTTCATACATCCACGTTCGCTCATTCGATATACACAATACTGGAAAGAGTCTCTCCTGGATTTCATATGTTTGTAACTTTGTATAGAGGAGCTCATTCACACCGCATATAATGATAAGCAACTGACGACGCTTTCGGCAATCGGTCCCCTACCATGCGAAAGGAGTTGCTTGGAATGCAAGTGGCTTGCGTACCACATCTTGGTTTGATGGCTTGAAACTTGCCGGTCATAGATGCCAATCTTTCGTGCTTAAAGATGTCAGTTTAAAGTGTAGTTCCCTTGTTTCTATCCCTTTTACCCCGCTGTCTGGAAGTAGGTAGTCATCTTCACAATAGAAATCAAGCAGCACAATACCACCAAAGGATCTCGAAACCACAAACACAATAGCAAAAATCCATACACAAACACAGTACCAAGTACCTATACATGAAATAGAAGGTTCCAGCCCCCCCCCTCAAATCTTATCTATAATCTCCTCATATCCCATACTACCCTCATACATGCACCGTCGTATCCCACACCCTCGTATCTTAACTTTCTCCTCACGTCATTCCCCAATCGTCCATCGTCGCATCGGAAACACTCGGAATGACACGTTATGGTACATGCATAAATGAATGATGGCGTAGTCATGGCGCGGAGCTTATGCAAGCCCTCGATGTATGATGCACGCCGCGCAAGTGTTGCTGCAGCCACTTTCACACGATACGGGCTCTGGAGACGATAAATGCAGTTTCTGGGACGAGAGCTTCCTCTCGGGATCGGATACGGATCTTCGGGAAATGAGTTCAGATGAATGTGATGGTGCAATTGCGATCCATATGGATAATAAAAAGATCTTGGTATATGCACATCAATGTTCCATCAATTAGCAAAGCAACGTTTAACTCGCCAATTCCCATCGGCATCAAGTAGATTCCAACAACCGATTTTCAATATCTTTTTGACAGCACCACTTATTTGATCGTCTTCTTGGAAGTCAATGAGACTCTATCAAGCATCTTTGTGAAGTATCAAATACATCTCATGTATCGGTGTCGTATCCCAACCCTACCTGCTTCAAGTGTACTGCTTCAAGGGTCCTTCCTTCAATACATCGTCTTCGTCTCGTCTATGTACAATGATGTACATGATACGTCCTACAAGTACATGGTTCGTTGAATCAAATCTCGCATCCAGTAAAGACAAAAGTTGAACATGTACCGAACAAGCGAGCCAGGTACCTCAGATGTCACAACATACGGATGTACAGGTACCTCTCTCCCCGGTTTCTGGATGGGACTATGGACAGTATAGATGCAGCCGAGATGTCGAAGAATCGAATTTGGAAGATCGTTGCGATGTTTGGGGTAGTCGAATGATTATCGTAATCTCTTTCATCTAGGATGGAGTTGCATATTCGATACTGTTTCGTCTATATCCATCATTCCTATCTACCATCTCATAAACCACATGTGAAAAGTTTGGGGCCCAGACAGGAAAAATCGAATCCATGGGATATATTCCCCAATCAACATCGGCATAAACTGCAAATACACACCAAACCATATCAAATCAAATCAAATCAAACCATACCGTTCAACACCGCAAACCCACCCAATAAAGACCAGGTATGCAGAAGCTCAAAACAGGAGAAAGCAAGAAATCAAGCAAAAACCTTGATAGATACCTCCAAACCACAACGTTCGTCTCACGGTATGTCCATGTCGTGCTACTTCCACACTTTATATCAACTACACACGTGCCGCTCTGTATATACGTACATACCTAAAATATACACCTACATTTCGGTATATGCTTACGAATGTAAGATTACAATACCAAGATACATACACATACACATATACACATATACATACAAACACGAGCAAACACACAAACAAACAACCCCCATGCACACTCCCCCCCTTCCCAAGCCACAGCATACCAAATGACTAATACCCCTATCCCATCCCGTACCCCCACGCAACCAAATTCCCCCACGCTTTTTCACAAAGCACCTACTAGGTATGTACATGTACATGTACCTAGGTAAATGTACCTAATAGTTACACAAACCCATGGTCCGACCTCCCTCTTCCTAGTTTTAAATTTCTAACAAGTCGATCCCGGTAGGTGTTCTAGGAGGAAGAGAGGAAATCATGCCATGCAGTGCGATGTGACACCCGAAGCGAGGTAAATGGACTTGTACTTGTACTTATTCTTGGTCTTGGCTTCGGACATTAAAATCTTGAATGGACGGTACTTGTTAGCTGCTCTCTATTGTGGATTTTGTACCAAGAAAGTGTCATTAATATTGTTGTTGTTATTGTAGGTAGGTGAGGAGTGCCCATTGTATTCAAGCAGATGTAGACTCTACGGGGTTGTAATAGTTTTCTTTCTTTCTTGTTATTCAACTCTCATGCTAGATTCCAAATCTATGAAGGTGGTCTCTATAGGTAGGCGATCTTCTATTTTCTCAAAACTCAACTCGCATAGCTAGTCCTTTTATCCAACCGCTTTCTAACCCCTCCTCTCCCCAAAAGCTACCTCTTCTGGAATCCTGAAACTAACACAGAACATCCTCTTCTTCGGCGCCACATCTCTCACATCCCAAACCTTCGTTTCATACTTATCACCCTGCTCAATCTTCATACCCAATTTCTCGCTCACCCTTTCGCAAATTTCTATATTAGCCGCCTCGTTATCTTCATTCTTTGCCGCAAAACAATGGACATGTACCATTGGCAATTTTGTTTTTGTATGTGGGGCAAATAGGTGTTGAGATTTATGATAGAGGCCATGGAAGGAGGGAAGGAAATCTATGGCGGTGGCAGGGAGATTCATTACGAAGTGGGAGATGGTGTTGGGAATGGTGAGGACTTTGGGAGGTGGAGGTGGCTGAGTTGACGGAGGAGCACTGCGAGAGGGTCGTTTGGGAGCGATAGTAATGGTATTTTGATTTGTGGCGGTGAGTCGGAGGAGTTCGTCTGCGGCTTGATGGATGAATTTGTGGCCATCTTCGTTGAAGGGATGAACAAAATTTTCGACCTGAAGAGTTATTAGTTATATGACCTTTTGTGATTTTCAATACGATTGAGGAATGGAGTCTTGGTCAGATCAAAGCGCCTTGTCAAAAGCATTCTCATCAAAGTAACCCAACTTGTGGTTTATGTTGACCGTCGTGATATTGATATCATCATGAACAAAAGGGGCAAGATCTTCAGTAAGGGAAGACAGACCTTATTTCTAACAACCGCATCTTTCATAGCCTTATAACTATCCGGATTCAAATCATTTGCCCACACAAAAACCCCTTTCTTTCCTGCTGGTAAGGCGAAGGGACCCACCCCCGCCATAACGTCACAGACGACATCCCCAGGCTCAAACAGATCCACCAATCGCTTATGTTCTGTTTGCAATCTACTATTCCAATAAACTTTCGAGTAATCGAATCGAAACGTACAATCTCCCTCGCGGATTTCAACATTCATGTTATCTTCACCGGCGAGCACTTCGTAAGAGAAAGTCCGGTATTCAGAAACGGTGCCCACATCATCAATTTTGTTGATGACCGTACGGATGGTGGGATTTTTGTCCATAAGAACTGCCGCAACGAGAGACTTATAAGGAAGATATTCGTCATGTAGGTTGAGATGGGCTGGTACTGTTAGAAAAGTTCAGACGATTGGAAAGAGGAGCAATACCAACATGCCCGACAATGGCGAAACCGACTGGAATCTCTCCTTGGGCATCTTCGGGAAGAATAGATTTCATGATATCGACTGTAAAGATTAATTCCTATAAATGCATATGGTGACCGAAAATAACATACTATAATTCCAATGATCATAACCCAGAGTCAAATCAAATGGGATAACTCCCAATTCCTGTGCCTTCACAGCTTCATGTAAAATTGGACTCCAAGTGGTAGGATCTGCCAAATAAAATCAGAATCTCATTCTACCACCCCTAAGAAATCCGAGGTACTATACCATCATGTTTTACTTTAGGATTCAGAAGCAAACACTTTCCACCTTTCGCCGCAAATTCTGGGTCTGGATCCGATCGTATAGGCGCAACTCTATCTTCCAACAACATTTCTTTGCTTTTTGTCAATTGCGATCGACATTTTGATATAATTTTATTATTCATCAATCTTGCTGCGGAAATTGGTATAGTTTTGGAAAATAGAGCACGATCGAGTACTCCCGCTGCGGAGCGCACAACGGGTGGGCGAAATAATGACATTTGGTCGTTAGATGTTACTGTAGATTTCTACCTAGATTATCAGTAAAGCCATTCATTACTACGGAATGCGAACATACCTCCATGACTTCATATCGTTTTGTCATTTCTTGTGAAGGTTTTAATTTTGTGTGTAGACGACTCATAATTTCGCACAAGGCTGAAGCGAGAGATTTTAGATCATGAGCTAGCGATAAGGCTACGCAAGGCTATGACCGAATCAGGTGGTGATGTCATGAAAGGCTATATTCATTAAGATTTCCCGACGCGCTGACTGCTGTTGGTGTAGCTCTATAAAGAATTGTATCTCAAAATGTCGACAGTGAAAAGAACGATAGATTCCTTCTTCAAACCACCGGCAAAGAAACCCAGAGTATCAGAATTGGCAACAACAGAAGAAGCGAAAGGAGAAGCATTGGTAAGTATCGTACAACACAACAGCTTCATTTCGCCACTAATCAATGAAGGAACGCGAATTCACGCGTCATTCAACTTATCCATTTCCAATACCATGTCTTCCTTCCTCCATATCTTCAGAGCTGTCTTCGTTTCCATCTACGATCGGCAAAGAGATAAATAATCAAGCCGATCTCGATCTTCTTTACTTCGAGCCTTACATTCCCAAGTATCTTGAACGTCATATGTTCCAGTTTCTTCGTTCGGAATTGCCCTTTTATCGTGTGGAGTATGATATCAAGCGAGGAGGTATATCGACGCATATCAAAACTCCAAGGTAGACCTTCCATTCTTTGAATTTAAGCCAATCACTAAGACTCGAGGAGGTGGACCACGGTATTCGGCCTCGATGAAACATCTAAGTTCAATGATAATGGAGAACTCGTTGATGCCAATAGTGGTAAGAGAATCGAGAAAGAGCGATGTTACACCAAATATCCACCTCGGCCAATACCCAAATGTTTAGACGATTTACGACTTTCCACTGAAATGGCGACGGGTTGCAAGTTCAATTTCTGTCTCGTCAACTATTATGCATCTGGATCGGATTCGATCTCATATCAGTACGTCAACGGTAGACAGGTTTCGCTGTCTTTCACACCTAATTCTGTGCTCTGATATCAAGGCCCACTTTTCCTCTTCTCCAGAAGCGTCGTTTCCATTTTCTAATGCAACTTCTGTTCTCATTTCCCCCCAAAATGCGTCTTTGATAGGACATACTGATTTCCTGGCTTTCAAAAGTAGTGACGATGAAAGATTCTTGGGCCCATTGCCGGCCATTGCAAGTTACTCGCTTGGAGCAAGGAGAGATTTCCTCATGAAACATAAACCTATCCCGCCAAACGATAACGCTCCTCCTCCGCCAGAAACAAAACCTATAAAGTTGCCACTTGCAAGCGGAGATATGATATTGATGCGAGGTAGGACGCAGGCAAATTGGCTTCATTCTATTCCCAAACGAACGGGGAAGAATGCCGATGATGGAGGAAGAATCAATATTACCTTTAGACGTGCTATGGTAAAGGGTGGAACGGAGAATTACTATAATTATAATGTTGGCACTGGACCTGTGTATAAATGGGATGACATCCTGAAGGAAATGAGAATATGGAAAGAATTATGATTGGATTGATTAGAAGTAAACTTCACCCACCATCCGGATTTATATATTCTCGCATTGTAATGGGATCTAATCTATCTTCCGAACCTCATCTGTGCGTTGCCATAGTTATATAACGCTTGCAAGAAAACTTGATATCCAACTCCGTGATTATCTTGCACGTGAAAAATTTCTGTGAGGCGTAATTGCCATGGTGGATATCCGGACAGTTCGACCGTTGGTCCAAATAATATCAAAAGATTTGGCTCTCCCATGATGCTTTCCGTAATTTCGGCATCAATGAGTTCTTGGCTGATATCATTCGACTCAATTTTGCCTCGTTGGGACATCTCTGTTAGCGTTTTGGTCAAGTCAACTAGTGAATCCCGGCCGTCTTCGTTTGAGAGAAGTAGCACCGAAATATGCTGTAAAGAGCCAGGAAGTGTATCAGTCGTCGACGTAGCTGATGAGGATTCCATGGATGGGACATGGGGAGCTCTCATAGACAAGGCTGGGTGATCTGGTCCAAAATATGAGGCCAGTTTTCTCACTACTGCTCGATGCGTCGCAGGTATATAACCTTTAAGAATTCCTGCATTCCATCATTAGCACGCCCCCAATTATACCTTCCCTTCCATACTAGAATCACATACCAGTCTTTTCGTATACCGACAACATTGGAATTCCTACACATGCACACCATGCTGTAATCTCTGCTACCTCATCGACTAGAGCTTCCAATCCTGCACCTCCTCTTGCACCGTCCTCCAGATTTAATATGACACTGACATGCTCGGGTAGTCTCTCTAACCCCTTTACATCCTTCTGTATCAACCCTGGCGTCCGATGATGGTAAAATAAAATCGCAAATATGCGATCCTTTACCGCATGATATGCTTGCCTCAATCTAATATATAATGAAAATACTGCATGCACAACAGCATATACTAATCCATGCAATTGGAAACGAAAGAAATTGCGAATGCCAAGATGAGAGCGGGATTTCGAAGCTGACGATTTAGACTTCGACTTCGATTTAGATCTACTTTGGCTTTTGATTGATGAAGTTCGCGAGGGTAGATCGGAAGGGAGCAGTGGCTAAAATGCAGTTACGGCGTCAATGAGTGGACGAGTCAATCGAATGGGTACCTGCAGGTACACAACGACAGGGCGAAATCAAAACTTACCTCGATAAGCTTTCGTCTTTCTTCTGCTGTCAATAGCGTGTGACCACCTTTTGCATCTTCGCGGTACGCTTCGAGGGCTTTCGATTTACTAGTCATGTTGATAGTGACACAAGAAGTGTAAAGAACCCAAAGATAATGGATAGAAAATTGGGGAGTGAAGTGTCCTAAAATATCTCTAGAACGTTTGAAAGGCTGGAATTCATTACGAGGCCACGATTTCTGAGGATCCACAGGTCTTCAAGGTTCAAGCGAGGCTGACCGTTCCGCGCCTCCGACCCATGCTATTGATACATTGTTCCCATAAGTCAAAACGCACTTCACATACAAGCTTCATGAAATTTAAGTATGGCATCTCTTAATAGTGGTTCAGTGAGATCACTATATCCAAAAGGGCCAAGCTTTAATTTGGAAAACTTCTCAAGTAAAGACTTCATAGTGAGAGATTTTGTGGAAGAACTGTCCGAAAGTGCGATTCCGATAAACAGGCGCTCTGGACCAGCTCAACCGGCATTTGATGCCAAACCATTCATAAGGACATTTGAAAGTATTTATACTCACTTACTCAGCTATCAATACTACCAATGCTGATGAGGATTCAGGTGCGCTGCAACAGCTTGCGACACTTTCAGATGAGCTAGAGGAGAAGGAGACAGACCTCCTGACATCTGTTCGGCGGGCCGAGATACAGCATGATCAAACATTAGACACTTTAGGGCGCAAGCTGGATGAATCAATTGATTCTTTTGAATCGCTCGATATAACACTAAATAATCCTAATGGCACGAATGGCGCAACCACAGATCGATATGGGCGACCGGAGGCAGGAGGAAACATTGCGGTTCAAATTGGAGAACGACTTGAGGACTTAGACAAGCAGAGACGGCGTGCGATAGATGCCAACTTCTTAATACAATGCTGGATAGAAGTTAGCGAGAATGGGTCGCTCATATCTTTGGAAGATATGATCAGACGGCAAGGTGGAGGGGAAAACAAGGTTAGATCTGCTGTTATCGCCAGGCAACTAATGCGCATGAGCCAGAGACTGGATCCGGCATCTTGGGCTAATGGTTCGAAAAAAGCCAATGGAATTACAAATGGCGTTGTTGGATACAAAGGCCATAACACTAGGGAAATTATAGAGAAATTCTCTGAAACTTTAGAAAAGGATCTTTTGAAACAGTTTGACAACAGTTATCGGCGCCAGAACTTTGATGATATGCTCGAGTGCGCCAAGGTCTTACACGATTTCAACGGTGGATCTAGTGTCATTGGTACATTTGTCAATCAGCATCAATTCTTCATCGACCGAAGTCAACTTATTGCAGAGGAGGTCACAACCGACAATGAGACGTGGGAGATGTTAGCCGATCCCGACTCTGAGCCCCCAGGAGTTGAACCTAGCTTACAATCTCTCATTGATGAGATCAGAGCTGTCATGCAAGAGGAATCTTTCATTATTAAGCGAGCGTTCCCATTCTATGAAGTCGTTCTCATCAAATTTATTCAGCGCATATTCCAGCAATCTATACAGCAGCGTCTAGAGATGGTGCTTGAAAAAGCCGACACTATTTCTTCTTTAGCCTTCCTTAGATCGTTGCATGCCTCAAGGACTTACATTAATAGCTTGATCGAAGACCTTAAAGCACACGGTCTTACAGAGCACCCCGAACCTTGCACAGCTCAAACTGCACAAAGTTTAGATCAGCAATTAGACGAACTATTCGTTCCATACCTGGTTGGAAATTCGTATATTGATCGAGAGAGGAAGAGTCTGGAGGAGCTCTTCTCTTCGTTGCTCTTTAAGTTTACCATCTACCACTCACGGCGAAAAAAGGTTCCAACAGGTTTCATGGCTTCTTTGGCCCAGCAGGGAAGTCAACTGTTATCTTCGGCAAAGGATGCATACATCGATCGTCTCGACTCGTCTGAACTCACCCCCACTCAAAAGGCTATGATGTTACGTGTTGCTGGCCTCCGAGACCTTGATAACAATAAGAATGAGATTGAAGTCACAGATGAAGACGGTGTGATTAGTGTCGCAAATGCCAAACGTATGCTTAAATGGCTTGCAGAGGGTGTGCGACGAGCGTTGGAGATGGGGAGTGGAAGCGACACACCTAAAGATGTCTCAGCCCTTCTGAACCTTCTGCTTAGCAGCATGGGTGAGGTGTATATCGAGACAGCACTTGAGGCCGCTGCCGAACGAGCCGCCGCTCAAGAGAACATCAAAACCGAGCCTGATTTGGCCTACCTTCCTTCAGTGCGACCGGCAGTCATCATTACAAATGTGATGTCGCGGTTCATTAACACAGTACTCATACGCCTTGCAGAAACAAATACGACTGTTCGACGTGGCATGGAATCACAGACCAAAGCTAGTGTGGAGAGAATCGAAAAAAAGGCTAACGACATCATGCGCAGTACCATTACTGTGGTACTGAACTGGATTACAAGGCTGTTGGCAGGCCAGAAAAAAACGGACTTTCGACCTAAGGATAGTGATCTTGGTTCAATTGAGACTTTACAAACTGCGACCTGTCTTGCCATCTGTAATTTTCTCCAGCGTGTGGCTAAGAATGCCGCACAAGCTGTTGATGGGCAGAATCTCGAGGTATTTAGTTGTGAGCTCGCGATCAGCATTCGAGACATGCTGTTTGAACACTTCAAAAAGTTCCAGGTGAATGCTACTGGTGGTTTGATGGTTACGAAAGACATGTCAAGTTATGTGTCCGCGCTGAAAGACTGGCCATTAACAAAGGATATCACGAGTGAAGTGGAAATCCTTAGCGACATTGGCAACTTGTTTATCGTTGGAGCAGAAGCTCTTAAAGAAAAGTCGAGAGCTGTGCTTGCAAGTGGGGCTAGCAAGAAGTTGCAGAAAGCAGACTTCAAAGCTTTTGTATTGAAGAGAGACGATTCGGGAAGCGTGGGAGTTCAAAGTGTGCTTGCAGGATTATGATACCAAAGCTCAAAACGGATGTCAATTGGAAAGCAGGCGTTCAGGTGTAAGCGGGAAAACAAAGGTGAATAAAAGGCATCTTATATGAGAGGGCCTTCTTCGTCGTTCACCATTATCTATGATGTTGTACAATATTACAAGACAAATACGTTTGCCGTATATGACCTGCTCAAATATAGAGTTGGGAGATTCTTCCTGATCCTATGAGATCCATAAAAGGATTCTTCTACGTGACC
This sequence comes from Botrytis byssoidea, assembly GCF_014898295.1. NCBI lineage: Eukaryota > Fungi > Ascomycota > Leotiomycetes > Helotiales > Sclerotiniaceae > Botrytis > Botrytis byssoidea. The sequence goes on along the minus strand of NW_024065852.1, from coordinate 693,478 downwards.
TTTCTCGGCCCATTATATCCATCAAATCCCGCCATATAACGCCCTTTCAATGCCCAAACTCCATTGTAATCCTTTAATATCGTACAGGCGGTCTTCGCTATTGACTCATGGCAAATTGAACCCAAACCCAGCCATACAACTCTTATACTTTTCCACCATACTTGCACAAGCTACTTGCGGATCCTTGGCCGTGCTAAATAGCATACATTCGTCTCGAGCAGCTTTCTCATCTTTACATACGCAGCACGGCTTTTCCAGAAACTCCTTAGCTAATGTTCTAAATTGCCAATCATGAAAAGAAAATGGGTCCGTACCTTGGGTTTTGCAGAAGCTTCTCCAGTTGGTTTGAGATCTACGCCCATATTTGCGCTGGTGGCCGATGTAGCTAGTTTCAAAATCAATATCTTGCTCACTCGAAATGGATGGGGCAAGGAACTTTGGAAGAGTAGAGAGAGACATACGCATGTTGATTGCAGATGTTGACATATTCATATGTCGAATATCGTCTTTCAGAAGGCTTTGTAAATAGTACATGTACACTTGATTGTAATTTTGCCTCTCAATTTGTTGTGTTCGTGGAGTATTTGTATGTGGAATTATATATTTGTATTTGTATTTGTAAGAAAGCTCCAAAATTCCATCCGTCACATAACATCACGACACTATTCCGGACCGAGCGGCCGTCTGCGGCCGATATGTCGGTAAAAAGTCTCCCCGGTCCGATGATCGACCAAATCGAGATTAGCCTGTCTTAACCCTGAGCATTTGAAGACCTGCAGCTGCAACCCCCACCACCTAAAAACATTGCCGCATCCATCAATTTCTACAATCTGCAACTAGATCTCTTACTTGCAAATTTTTGTTTTTTTCCTGTCTCTTTCGAAACTTGTTATACTTGCGCAACGTTAAGACTCAAGATGGCTACCGCAACAAAAATCTTCTCGTTAGAAGGAAAGGGATTGAAATTGGATTCCGCCGCCGATGTCGAGCCGCATATCAAAACTTTGAGGGAGATGAAAGATGTGGAGGAAGTGAGATTTTTGGGAAACACTTTAGGCGTTGAGGCTTGTAGGGTGGTTGGAGAGGTTTTGGAAGAGAAGACAAGTTTGAAAGTATGTCCAGTCTTCCTCCATCAATTTGTGTCTTATTTCCCTCGAGCGGGCATTTTAGATGCCTAGAACGATGGGCCAAATATAGTTGCTAACCTATACATTAAGATTGCAAACCTGGCGGATATATTTACTGGACGTTTGCTTAACGAAATTCCACAAGCTCTTTCATCTCTCCTTACTGCTCTGCTCAAGCTCCCAAATTTGCATACGGTCAATTTGAATGATAACGCTTTTGGACTCAATACTCAAGCTCCGCTCGTCGCATTTCTTTCTTCGCACACCCCACTTCAACATCTCATCCTCAATAATAACGGACTGGGACCTCATGCTGGTATTTTGATTGCAGATGCACTTAGCGCATTACACGCAAAGAAAGTCGAGGCACGTGCGGCAGGAAAACAAGTTCCGGATTTGGAAACTGTCATTTGCGGACGCAACAGATTGGAGAATGGCAGTATGACGGCTTGGGCAAAGGCATATAGCTTGCATACCGGTGTAAAGGAAGTCAAGATGGTACAGAATGGCATTCGACAGGAGGGAATTAGTCACTTGTTGAGTGAAGGTTTGAAATATGCTAAGGACATTGAGATTCTCGATCTACAAGACAATACTTTTACAATTACGGGTTCAAAGGCCTTGGCTAAAGTCGTGGGAGGATGGGCCAATATTCAGGAGCTAGGTGTTGGAGATTCCTTGTTGGGTGGGAAGGGAAGTGTTATTTTTGCAGAAGCTTTGAAGAAGGGCAAAAACACCAAGTTGGAGATTTTAAGATTGCAGTTCAATGATATTGGAGTAAAGGGCCTAACAGTCTTTACTGCCGCTGCGAAGGAGGCTCTACCAAAATTGAAGAAGATTGAGTTGAATGGAAACAAATTCGACGAGGATCATGATTGCATTGTGGAATTGAAGGAGTTGCTGGAGGAAAGAAAAGAGAAGTTAGCGGGTGAGATAATCATTGAGGATGATTGGGGCCTTGACGAATTGGAGGATTTGGAAGGAGAAAGTGATGAAGACAGTGATGAGGAAGAAGAGGAAGAGGAAGAACAAGAGGAGCAAAGAGAAAAATTGATCCACGACGCAGAGGAAGCTCAAGAAGGAGAACCTGTTGCACAAAGAGAGGACAAGGATGTCGATGACCTCGCAAAAGTTCTCGGCAAGAACCTCCAAGTCTGAAAATGGTATTACGATTATGAATGATGGATTTTGGATGATTTTGGCGGAAATGAATTTTCAGGGTTGGCATGGCCAAGGAATGGTTTGGTTGGATGGGTAGAACACGTTGAGGGAAAGGAAAGGGAGAATTCGGGCGGAGCTCTTTGTGCATACCCCACTCATGTCACTGAAGTAGAACCTTCGGTTTTCTGTCTCATGCACATATGCATAGCATGGTATAATTGCTTCTTTCTTGACGAAAGTTGGCGTTGCGAGCATTCCCGTAGATAGATACTATTAGACCGGTAAAGAAATGACACTTCTTTGCCATCCAAATAAACACTATTCGTTGTTGATTCAATTTTCATCCGAGTATTGTATGATAATAAGAAGCTTATACCCCAATTAACCTTCAGTACCTCAGAGCTCACCCAATAACATTTGGACCAAGATTATTGAGGCTCTTCCGCATCATCTCTATTCGCCTGTATGTATGTCATGTCTATCATCAAACTCCGAACTCGGTAACCAATCATGTTGAAAACATCCGATTCGTTACCGAATTGACTTTTTCAGCCCAGTCATCATTGTTAAGCCGCCATCTAGATCTCTTGATTATATATCAAAATTCCATAAAAACAACCAGGATCCGATTACTCACATTACCTGGAAGAAGAACAGGTCTAAAGTTCTATTTGATTTATAATACAGATTCCATATTTATGTGTTGAGTAAATAGGTAGGCAAAGCCAATAAACTCTAGGTTTAGGAGGTACCTCGGCCTTTACTCGCAAAGTGGGAGAGTTGACTATTTTTTTCCCTTTGTTGATATATGGATGACTCTTCGCTCTGAACTTGTCAGATTCTTCTTTTATTTTACTTTTTTACTTTGGATATCTCAATTGAAGAGATGGATCCTTCTGGTGCAGGAACATGTGCGCAAATTGCTAGGCAAGATGCTAATCGAAAGGTTGATGATGGAAATACGTTACCTAGTTCGTTTGAATCGGGTGGCGCGAAGACTTTTGATCCAGTGGACATAGAGATAGCGAAGCAAAACACCGGATGGAGGAAGATTGTCAGGAATTTCACTCCCTCGTATGTTATTTTCTTTTGTGCCATCAGTATCTCAGAGAAGACTCTTATTAGTCTTAAGATCTTTGCCACCTTCTTTTTTCTCCTTTTCACGTTCTAACATACCCCCTCTAGCTGGTTCTCCGTAACAATGGGCACGGGAATCGTATCTATTCTACTTCATAATCTTCCCTACAATGGCGCCTGGCTGAAATATATCTCTATCATCATATTTGTACTCAATATCGTGCTTTTTTCCACATTTCTTGGTATTTCGCTGGTGAGATATATTTTATATCCGCAAATATGGGGCGCAATGATACGGCATCCAGCGCAATCGCTATTCCTGGGAACTTTCCCAATGGGGCTGGCAACGATTATCAATATGATTGTTTTTGTTTGTGTACCAGCTTGGGGAGGATGGGTGGTTTATTTGGTGAGTTTTGTTTACCTTTTACAATATTGAAAATCTTGAGCGGCATGGATGAGGACTAATTTCTTATGTAGGCTTGGGCTTTGTGGTGGATAGATGCAATTATTTCTGTAGCGACTTGCTTCTATCTTCCTTTCGTAATGTATGTTTGCCCTTTCATTCAAATTCTCTTTCTCATTTAACTAATCTCTCTCATAGCATGTCTCTTCATAAAGTTGAACTTTCAACTATGACGGCGGCTTGGCTTCTCCCAATTGTTGCCCCTATCGTTGCAGCCGCTTCAGGGGGCATCGTCGCTTCCGTCCGTAAGTCTATTTTTGTTGTCTCAACTTCACATCCCTCCACATCTAGATATATCCATTTGGATTTTGCAATTTTCTCAATTTTCATTTGACTTCGAGTTGCAAAATTTCCTCCCAAAATTCCATCACCTAACAAAGTAGCAAACAAAAGCTTACATTTCTCAGTCCCCAATCCCCAACACGCCCTCTATACCGTCCTAATCTCCTACATCCTCTTCGGAACAGGTTTCCCCCTCGCAATGACAATCCTAGTGATCTACTTCCAACGTCTCACCGTCTACAAAATCCCTCCTCGAGAGGTAATCGTTTCCGTCTTCCTCCCCCTCGGTCCCCTAGGCCAAGGCGGTTTCGCACTCATGCAATTAGGAAAAGTTTCTTTAACCCTCTTCCCCCAAACTAACACTCTCCCCGCAATCCCAGCTCCTGGCCCTGGCCCCATTTTCTATACTCTCGGATTCCTCTTCGCGCTTATCATGTGGGGCTTCGGTCTCCTGTGGTTATTCTTTGCGTTGGCGAGTATTTCCCGATCGAGATTTCCGTTTAACATGGGATGGTGGGGGTTCACCTTCCCGTTGGGAGTTTTCACAACATCGACTGTGATGATAGGAGCAGAGCTCCCTTCGCGATTTTTTAGAGTGCTAGGAACGGTTTTTAGTGTCTTGGTCACGGCGCTGTGGGTAATGGTTGCGGTGGGAACGGTCAAGAAGGCGTTTTGGGGAGGGTTGATTTTCGCACCTTGTTTGAAGGATGTGGAGGGGGCGGAGAGGGAGGCGAGAATCCATTTTGAGGGGAGGGGGAAAGGGGGGAAGAAGGGAGATAAGGAAAGCGGGGACGAGAATGGGAATGGGGTCATACAAAGGAGAACGGGGATTCCAAGTCCTGTTTAGGGTTAGCGAGGATGTGCTTTCTCGTTCTGGCATGCTGATTTTTTCTTCAAGCTTTTTGTATTAGATGGATTGAGATGAAACCCACGCTTCTTGGGCCACTATTTCCTATTTTTCATGTTGTATAGATAGATGAATATAGTATTAGAGAATTCCATAATAAAGCATAATTATAAGATACCGATACCTACACAGTCTACCCATCTACAAACATCTGCAGCCTCTAAAAACGTGAAAATCAATATAAATAGCAAGTTAAATTCCGACTTCTGAATTCAATTCGAGGATGTAGAAGATTGAGATGCGCTCTTAATGTTTAAACCTTAAAGGGGTTTGATCTCAAAACTAGAGATGGACGTCAAGTTTCCTAGTATTTGTTATATTTGTACATGTATGACCAAGTCGTATTCATATTGTACACCTCAGCAAGTTTCAATACACAAATCTATTCATTCATTCATTTGATCATCTATCTTAGGCTCTAGAAAGTCAGAAGAAAGGTCAAAAAATAGAAGAGATAGAAGAGAAAGGAAAGAAAAAGACAAGAAATAAGACAAAACATATAATTTCCAATCAATCCCATCCCATCCCCAGTCCCCAATTTCAATCCCCAACAACATCCATCAACCTATCAAACTATCAATTATATATACAACATCTTACATTTTTCTACAACTATTAATAATCAAAGAGGTCCATACTACTACATCTCATCACCTCATCTCAAATACAACTTACAAGCATATATATCCCTAACCCATTCCTGATCTAGTTATCTCCAACATACTCAGAATATCTATTCATCCATTCATCTATCTCTCAACACTTACCCACCCAGTAACTCATTCATCTCTGACCGAGCAATCTAAACCTCAAATCTCTGCTTCATTCTCTCTATTCCCATTCCCATTCCCATTCCAACATGTTCCCATACATCCCTCCACCTTTCCATCACCCCCTCACTCCCAAACAAACAAACCACAACAGATTCCTGAAAATATCAAACATCAGAAATACCCAAAAGAATCCATCAAATATCTAAATTATGATTAGTTCTTTGCCACAAACATACAAAACATACAAATAGTACATAATAGTACAACAAATCGCAATACACTACACTCTACTACACTCTATTAACTTCCCCAAAAGCGACATACACACAAACACACAACAAATCTTCATATTCACATTCACATTGATATCCACATCCACATCCGCATTCCCATCACAAGACGAGGCACACATATCCAAGCACTATAATCACAATCACAATCACAATCATATCACAGTACCAAGAACTCTCCATTTTCCCAAACAAAATCCTCTCTAGCCGACCCAATGCTTCCAAATCCGTGAAGAAAGGAATGAATGAACTGAGTATACATATATATCCGACTTCCACCCACGCATCCCTATGCATATCATCTACATTCCTTTCCTGGATATTCTTCCTATCTGCTCCACCCCATCTCTATCCTACCCCGCAAAGCACGTGTGTATCGACTCAGTGGAAGGCTAATTATGTGTCCATTTCTGGTTGATTTGTTGATAGTGTAGTCAGAAGATATATTCAACTCGAGCAAGTCGTTGGATTTGAGATGTATTGATATGCTTCTGGAATTCTGTCGCTGGAACGCAGAATCATACGTCTCTGGGTATGGATGGCAGGAACTAGAATGCGAGCAGTTGTTTTGCTGCTTCCGAGACTCGTATACTCGTGGCCATGGCAGAGAAGATTGAAATGAGATGGGGAGTAGTTATTTGAGACTTGAAAAAAAAAACAAGAAGGGACGAAAAGGGGCTGGAGAATGAAGAGATGAGTGAGAAGTAAGAGAAAAAGACACGTGTAGAGGAACGATGAAGGGAGAAATGAAATGAACAGAAGTGAAGGATGGAATGAGCGTATACTTCGTTCAAACCACCATCGAAAGCGAACACTTCATTGCAACTGATTACCTAACCAACCCGTGAACTTTCTCAATATCATATCGTCGATGCAACTATCAGAACATCGCTTGGAGATTAATCTTCTACATTGGTATGACTGATAAACAACCTCGTGTATGTATTGCAGCCAGATTTCCGAGCCAAGTTCGACATTCGGAAATGATCAAAATTTCCCGTATCCAATAACACGTCCATCGGCAAAATTCAGCATGCAATTCGATAAATTCAAGGAATCCATTCTGCACATCGCTCGGGTGAACTTGCAAATGTGAAGAAGTCTGAAACAATTTTCGAACATCATCAAAGTCCTTGGGTGTACGTTACTTTCGGACACGTACCGAGGGATAATGGTTTACCCAATATCATTTGACGATTAGATATTGTCTCGCTTCGAGACTTGTCTAACATTGATAGGACCAACTGCTGTGATCTAGATTTAATGTCCGTGGCGTTGAAGAAATCACAAACACGTGTAATTTAACTTCTACTCCAATCGGAGCAATTTTGACAGCTTTATTAGCGCACAGTTGTACAAATCGATCTCCATAATGTACTAGGAGTAGTATCTTGAAGCTACTCTCAAGGTCAACTTCGATCGACAAAGGGGTGACGTTAGGATGATGCGGGTTACTAGTCTCGACCATCAAGGGACCAGGTTAAATCGGCATGAATACCAAGAGAACTCAAGATTGTTTGCAGCATTCGCGTACTAAGGAATAAGAGATGTGGAAAGAGTGGTCTGGGCCCTCCTCCACAATCGTGAAGTTGTGACATCAACTCCTATTCTTTATTAAACTTTCGAACGGTGCGAACAGCACAGATAAATTCAGGATTAAGCGCCAGGTACCCCGGACGAACACAATAGCTTCTCTATGATTCATGAGACCTAACCACAGCGCGTATTACGAATACCAGATATGTCTTGTCTTAGCCGCCGAATGGAAAGGGAAAAAGAGGCATATTGAATGATGATTGGCTCTCGGCGGAACCGAAGCCATTGGAAATTGATCTGCACTAGTCTTTTTATGAAACTAGGTGATATTGAAAGTAAGAAATGAATAGTCCGTTTCCAGATAGTACATGATTCTGCGAACGAGTGGTGGTGGTTGAGGGGAGACTACCGGCAGAGGCGTGGAGACCGCAGGGAAGATATTGCATGGAAGCGCTAGAAGATTAATAATAAGGGAAATAAAAAAAAATGTGCCCTTCCGTACCGTTACTGTACGAGAGGAGTGGGATTGACATTCGGGCTTTCTTCCGAGGATACCTCACCTGAACAACGAAGAAACGTTGTATTCTCCGTATCACAAAAAGATTCAATAATATTACGACATCGTACACGCACAGATAGACGAATGTAAAAAGAACAGAAAATCACCGAATCTTCAACCATCGGAATTCGGAATGAAGTTCAGTGAAGAGCGCGGAGTGTAGTGGTATAGCATTGTAGTAGTAATGTAAGGTAGTGTGAGATCCAGATTGGTAGATGATATGTTATCGAACTTTCAATAAGCGGGACGATGAAGATGTTTGGTTAGAGATGGGTAAGCGAAGCAGAGGACGATGATATCCAGGATGATGTTAATCTGGTCGATGTAACATTAATCTGTGTGGATCATGAATTTCATTTCCTTCAACCAAAATTTCAACATTTCTTCATCTCAACCAGGACTGAATGCGTCTAAGATGTCAAACAGGCTAAATGTTGAAGCATGACAATGTCACACACAGTATGCCATTGACAGCGGGGAACTTGCTAATATGATGGATGATAATATATGGGGATGGAGGATAAGGAATGTGAATGAGGATCCCCGTATATCAATGGGAGACGGATGTCGATGCGAACTCAATGGGGGATGTTGATGCGGGACATTGGCCGGCCTTCCCGTTTGCTCGTGATGAGGATGTTTAGTAAGGGCAAGGTAAGCAAGCGAGAAACGCGAGGCGACTTCAGGCAAGGCTTGGAGTTGAGTGAGGCAAGAAAGAGGAAAAGAGGAAAAGAGGAAAAGAGGAAAAGAGGAAAAGAGGAAAAGAGGAAAAGAGGAAAGAGCATAACTACGAGCAAGGATACGAGACCAATAGAACGGTCACAACTTCCGAAAGAAGAAGGCGTCACAACTTTTCGGCCTTATAGTGGCTTCACACGTGCAGATAGAAAAAAATTCACTGGGAAGGATGATTGGGAAGGATTATAATGTCGAGAGCCATAAAAAAGGCCCAAAGAGGAATATTAACGCGGTTCTCCACCAGTAATAAAATAGTATGAAGATGGATTTTCTGATTGATTGATATTTTTACATTGGTCTGGACTTTTTGATGGACAAGAAGCAGTATCATGTATGGCATATATGGCATGATTTTGGTAGATGGTGGATAGTGGATAGTAAGTAGATGGAAGAAGGATAACTTTGCCTTGCCCGCATGGTGCAGTAACTGGAGACGACCACGGAATCTCCCTCTCTTCACGGGATACGGGATACGGGATACGGGATGCATTATCATAGTAGACCCATTTATCAGGTACTGGAGTAGCATTGTGATTGTGAAAGTATTGAATCTATTGACATCAAGACATCGATGCCAGCATTGCATAACACTTCCCTACCGGTACATATTGATTGTATCAAAGCTACCAACGTAGCATACATCTCGTTCCTTGATACCCAACCTTTCCCACCCTCCCACGGGGATGTCACCCGTTTTGATCTTCAAGGCTCACGGTTATCTAGACTCCGAAGCACCGAATGTCCACCCCAACCGAAGATTGCAGGAGAATCCGACCCTTTTGCTTTTTCTTTTGGCTTTCATGCTTCCATATTGCAAGGCTTCAGTGACAGAGAGATACACACGCACATCCTCACATCTTCACATCCTCACATCCTCACACACACACACATATACCACACCCCTTCTCTCTCGTAATACATACCGTACATACTCCACATACACCGACTTTTCTTGATCCTGATTCGTCATCATACGGTTGATGGCACAAACAGGGAGTCGAGGAAGGGTTTCTTTGATTGAAGGGCAACGGGAAAGTCAAATTGGGAAAAGAGTGAGATTATTGGTAATGTTCCATGCGAGTTGGAAATTGGAATTGAAGGTCGAATGAAGGTACTGTGCCTGGCCCAACGTACCTGATATTTTGGATGAAGTGATGTTATGATTACCTGGCTCGCCTGGTATGGTACTATGGTAGTTGAGCATTAGATGAGCATTAGTTGGCGGTTGACCAGCCATCTCTTTTGTTAATGTAGAAAGTTTTTTCAGTTCGATAATTAGATACAAATAAAGTTTTGCTTAAAGCACCTGGAGAGAGACGGACGTTTTACAGCCGCAGTAGAACATACATGTAGAGACATAGTACATAGTACACACAGATACATACAGGTCAGCTCGAAGGATGATGAAGATGATGAAGATGATGAAGATGATGAGAATATCACGAGTCACGAGTCAAGAGTGAAGATCATTTTAATCCCGTTTTTCCCCTCTCTCCAGACCTCCACTAAGTCTATCTATCTCACCCCCACTAATTCAGAACTTTTTTTTCTTTTCTTTCTTTTCCCATACATATCAACGGACAGTCATGAGTTTTTTTTCTTCCGTCAGTACTTCGTACAGTAGTACAGTAGTAATAATATTAATAAGTATTCAAGTACGAGGTGCGGATTGATTGCTATACCCAATCTAACGCAAAAGAGAACCAACCACTCCCAACCACCAACCAATTTATTGCTTTTGCTTCCTCTTTTCCATGCACCAATGAAAACTAGGAAATCCACGGCTCGTCCCTTTGCCCCTCCGAAAGGGCATTACACATTGATTATCCATTTACCTCAATAATATATCAACCAATGAGAGAATTACGAGCTAGATTATTGGGAGCTATGAGGCCATCACTCCAAGTGACCCCGAAATTGATTGAATTGATTGAATTGGTTCTCCACATCTGTGTGTACAATTGATACTTCGTAGGTACCGGTTGAATGTTGGAGGTTGACAGTCAAAGGCCTGCAGGTTACCGGCCTTGTTGAAGAAACCCAAATTCAAGGGCAAAAAGAAAAGAGAGGAAGGGAAGAGAAAAGAAAAGAAAAGAAAATATAACAAATAGCTGTCTTCACCCACTTAGTAGCTAGTAGCTATACGATAACAGACCTTGGGATCTTAGATCTTGAACCTTAGGCCGCACCTTAGACCGTAGACCTTATAGACCGTGGACCTTAGACCTGGGACCTCCTTGACTTTGACCCTCACACCCTCCTCATGCCTCATGCCTCATGCCTTAGACCTTAGACCTTGCAGCCTTGATGTTGGTTTGGATATTATTATTATTTATTATTCCCTATTTATTTTACCTTGGAAAAATAATCAATTAAATTCTCATCCAGTCAAATCCAGTCAATCCAGTCAATTTAATAAATAAAATAAAATAAAACAATGTAAAACTTAACACAAAAGAAAATACCAGAAAATACAAATTACACTATCCCCCATTCCCCTTAGCCTCCTTTGCTAGCCCAGCCCACTAAGTTACTCATATCTCGAGATCCCCAATCAAAACCTTTCATCTCCCCCTTCCTTTAACATCAACAACGAATCAAACAATTTCAACGCAAAACCACAAACCAAAAACGACCCATTTTCATTTTCATCGTTGTTACCCCAAGACTCAAACGTACTCGAGATACCAATCAGACGTATTCCAGTATTTATCGAGTCCCTTTTTCACGATAACGAATCATTTTCCCTCAATTCTACCTACTCTTGCACAATTTGTTTTTCCATCCATACAGATGGTCGCATCGCATCGCAACTGTACACAAAAATAAACCTTAACAATCGACACAACATAAAGGTTGATTAGAGAAAGAAGCACAGTCAATCCAATCCAGTCCAATTACGCTCGTGATTTTTTCCCTCTCCCGATCGTTACGAATTCACTCGGTTTATTGGCGTGAATTGGTATTGGAATATCAATTTCTACCCACCTGATTTATACTTGCCTAGGCTTCTTTCTTTGTTTACCCATACTAGACGCGCTCAATTCCCACGGGAAAGCAAGCAAAGAAGAGAGACTCCAATAACGTGTCAGATACCTTGTATCAAACATCGTGGGATTTTGGGAAAAAGAGGGGTGGTGACAAGCCAAAGCAGAACACTGCCAATCATTCATCGTCTTCCTCCACCAGCAATATCATCGCCATAGCCCTATCAACAACTCCAAAGACCTCGACGCCAAAACAATTGGCCATAGCACCGATCCCGTGATTAATTCTACCTGCGGGAAGGATTAAACTGAGCTTGCCATTGAATTGATCTGAATTGATTCCAAGTCGCGTATTGGAAGGTGAGTTTCGTCCCTAGTCAAACAATTTGATACTTCAAATTTCCTATCCACCGTCTAAAAGTTGTTTACCCTCGGCTTCTGCTCTTGATTTGTACTCATTGTCGCGGCTGCGTGTCACACTAGCATCCAAGCTATGGGTACACAATAGAAGCTAAAGCGTGAGGAGTACTGGATCAATTCGAAGCAAAGCAAAGGAAACTAAAAGCAAAGCAAAGTGGGAAACTACTTATACTATATACATATACGAATCTTCTAGGATAACTAACTAACATTCATCTTGTCTACTTCTTTTAGCCAGTCAACTTGAAGCGTCACACAACACAACACACATACACACACACATTAGATCGACCTATACCAGGATTCAATTATTTCAAATCCACGAATTAATTCACTTCTCTCACTGCCATACTTACTTGGTTTATTGAACCGAACCGACCCGATCTTTAACGCAACATTACAGTTCATTCACTTCCGAGCAAAGTTGAAGTTAGTTGACTACCAAGCGCTCGACTATCCAACCCAGTTTAAGCTCATCCCAGCCCCCCTTCCCATCAAAACTTATTAAACTTACCAATCATTGAGTCAATATCATAAGGTACAGTACCCCTCAAACACATTACAGCCGCACTGCTCTACTCCACGTCAAAGCTCCTTTATCGCAACTTGCAAGGAAGGAAAAGCTCTTCTTTGCATTTATTGATACATAATACGTACAACTTACTTACTTACACATACACCTATTAGGTACATCAAGGGTCTCAACGCGCAACACAAACCACCAGTTTGTTACTTGATTTGAATTTTTCAATTTCAAGTACGTCACGTCACTTAAATTAGAATAATATTCCCAATTGTTATTCCATTATTACCGGTAAAGCTAAAGAAAGCTCATACACAAGGTAAGCGTAGCTTTTGCATGACCTCCACATGCATTGCCAGCGCATCACTGGTCAAAGGCAAAAAATTCATTACATCGGGTCCCAAACCCTTCCCCTCTCCATTATTCCAATCATTCCCTCTCATTCCGAAGCTTGATTCAATCTTGACCATTCATCATAACTAATCTGTTTGGTTGGATAGTCATACATTGCAAAAAGTCAATATTTACTGGAGAAAGCTTCATTCCTCTACGAGTGGCTCGCGAAATCGCTAGATACCACAAAAGGTTGTTCAACGTTTATCTTGAATAACTTCAACCCGATATTCTCACGTGGGGTGACCAACTTTCGAGCCTAATACGCCGCACGCCTCACTCGAGCGCCTTTCGTTTACATCAGCTTGCATATGCTGTGCTGCGGTCAATTGCGGTGTACACCTACCATATTGCTTGCCAGCACATCCACGCATACCAAGTCGACGGTTGACGACCAGGCTTAGGCACTAGCTCAGTGACAGCCACCTGGAACCTTTGCGACAGCATTGCCAACGCGTTAATCCGAGTCATCGAATTTTCCGATTTTCATCATAATACTCAACTCCAATTCATAACGTACTCGGTGAACTCGATAGCACTTCTTTCGTCGCTTTCTACACCTATCAAGAACTATACCTTATTGCCTCAACGCGCCCCAAGCTTCACGCAACCGCGACTTAGACAATTGAGATCTCCACTTCTTTACAAAATTCTCTTACGGGATCAAAACTGTACAAATGATGGAGTACGCGCATTATTCGCAACCGCCGCAAGGCCAGCATAATCATACGCAGGCGCATATTCAAGGTGGATATGCAAATTCTGGACAGCACCCAAATTCCGGAGCTCCAATTACTTCACCATCTCAACAACAACCAGTCCATTCGCAACATGCCGTTCAACAATCCCCCATTCTTTCTTCGCAATCGCAGCAAGGAGGTCCCAATGCGGGACACATGCAGCAACACACTCTGGGGTATCAACCAGCATACGTACCGCAGATGAACTTGCAATATGGAAACAATCCGATGAATACCCAGGCAGCAGCGATGGCAGCAACCAATGCAGCAGTTGGTGGTAACTATCCTTATAGCATGCCGGACTCCAGCTTGCCGCAAACGTCGCCAAGAATTGGTGCCGGTATAAATGTGAAGAAGGAAAGAGTACCGCGGTCACCAACACAGGCTGCCATTAACAACCAAGTTGCTCAAAATAGACGTATGAGTGTACAACAAGTTGGCAGTCCTGCTGTACCTAATGCGCAACCTCTCATGAACCATGGGCCTCGGTCATCAATTTCAGGACCTCCTATGCCGGCACCTCCACCACACCCTCAATCTCCCGAACTCGTATCGGGCGCAGTTGAAGAGTCACCTCTATATGTCAACGCAAAACAATTTCATCGTATTTTGAAGAGACGTGTTGCGAGACAAAGATTAGAGGAGGCACTTCGATTGACTTCAAAGGGTAGGAAGCCATATTTGCACGAGAGCAGACATAATCATGCAATGAGAAGACCCAGAGGTCCTGGTGGTCGATTTTTAACTGCAGATGAAGTTGCAGAAATTGAGAGAACAAAGGGCGATGGTGGAGATGAAAATGACAAACCATTAGAAACTCCGGCCAAGAGTGTTTCTAGTGTGAGTGCCAGTTCGGGAACTAAGCGAAAGGCCGACTCCGACAATCTCACTCCTAGTAAGAAACCTAAATTGGTCGCTGCAGCTAGAAGCAGTGCTGAGGAAGATGATGAAGATGAGGATGATGCAGAAGATGATGGATGAACATGATATTTAATATCTTTCATAACATTCATCATTCCATCCACAGCTCCAATTGTTTATTTATGATATCACGACAGCGATTGTTTCTTGACCTGCTATTGTGTTCGTAACACTTCAATTTAGCGATTTTAAGGGTCTGGTTTTTTTTCTTCACGTATGGGTCGCTTCTTTTTTTTTTTTTTTTTTTTTTTCTTTTGAATATGAACAGGTTTTTCATGTCACAATGTGAGGATGTGCCGGCTGGCAGGAGTTTTCTCACAGATTTCAATTCGGATCTCTCGGGTGGCTTTTACATTTGGTGGGATGGGAGGAATGGAAGGGATTCATTGGGAGGAAAGGAATATCATATGAGGGTGTGGTAGGATGGATATCAGACGAAAGTATGACACAATTGAGATGAGGGGAAGAATTCAGATAAAAATACGAGGGAATTAGGGGAAGGACTGCATATGGACGGTTTCTCTTGAGATAGTGTGGCTACACGGGACATTCGCTTCTCTTTTACATTTCCCATTTGTGATTCCCAATTTTATGAACGTACAGTACAGCGGAGCTTCCCTTTTAAACTTCAACCTTGCAAGAGACCCAAAAACCAGCGAAATGTTACTTGTTTTTTTTTTTTTAACCAATTTCTACCGATGTTGTATTTTCTTGTAATTTCTGACTATAGGCGCTTTTTGATATGTTACTTATGGTGTGGTGTTGGTGTTGATGTGTATGTTAACTGATATGTCGGGAGGGGAGCTGTGTGAAGGTATCTTTTCTGGTTCTTTCTGGGATGTTTATATTGAATTTGAATTTGATTGATGGCTGGGCTATGTTAGGCTCTGCTATGTTTTTGCATTTCGCTCATTCATTCAATACGTGTTGTTTGTTGTGTTTTGTGAAATTGTGGTTGCGAGATTTGACAGTTTGAGGTATTGACGAGGTAGCGGGATACCACTTTTTGTGATGATGGTGGTGATGATGAGTCTTCTTTTTGTGTTGTTAGGGTTCTTGGTTTTGAGTGGGAGTGAGAGTGGAGATGTTGTAACTTGTAGGTAGTTGGTGAGTTGGTGAATTGCGGAAAGTACAAGGGAGGTGGAGATGGAAGTGGAGATGGAGAGGAATTTGTGGATTTAGTGAGATGCGAGATGTGTGAGATGCAAGACGTGTGAGGTGTGGAGAGATGGATGGGTGGGGAAATGATGGGGGAGATAGTATGGGGGATCAAGAGGGGGAGGTGAATCGTCGTGGATTCAAAGTTGGCTGGGATTGAGAGCAAGAGGGTGAGGGGTGAGAGGTAGGAAGCCTAGTCTCCCGCATCCGTTGTCAGATCTGGGCTCTAAGATAGGAGCAGAAGCAGAAGCAGAAGCCGGAGTAAAAACTCACCAGACCTCTTTGTCGCGAGTGAATGTGGATGTGGATGTGGATGTGGATAAGAGAGTATATGAAATAATACGAAATGAAACGAATCGAAATAATCTGATCTGATATGCAATACACAAAAGAGATACCTAGCAGCTGGCTACGAATGGGGGTTTCTTCTATTATATACATATCTCATACATATATATTGTTTTGGATACATAGTTCATGAATGAATGAATGAAGAATTAAGTAATCAATTCGTTTCGGTGTCTCTTATGTGAGGATGGATGGATGTATATGTTTAAGTCACCTACGTGCAGCTACCTCTACTCTTCTTATTCTTATTGTTGTTCTTATTCTTTCTTTGTTACACATCGATTGTCAAAGTTTAACAAGCTATGAATAAGGTAAGAATTGTAAATAAATCATTACATCTCTAGTCGAACATATCGAGTTGAATCCATATATGTGGTTATCAAAATCCTGTAGATTTATCTAGGTATCTATCATCCATAATTGGAGTTTAGTTCGTTTCGAACAACACTGCGCTGTGTTGGCATTCATTCATTCATCTCAGCTTGGAATGGAAGAAAGACGTTTCCCTTCCCCGTCCTCCCCTCTCCTTTTTTCTCCTCCCTCCCAAAACCTCTCGCCTCAAAAGGGGAATAAAAATATTCAACCACAGATAACATGATCTCTCATCTACACCTCCCCAATTACCATACCCATCCATCTATAATGATATTATAACCTTCCACCATTCAGGCATTCTCACCCTCCCAGTTTCCTTCAGATCCACCCAGTTCAAGCACGACCACATCTCAGCAATGTGTTAACAATACAAGCAGATCGTAAAACCTCACACCCCTCCCGTGATCAAGTGAAGGACAGAGACAGAATTATCTCACCCTCCCTACAATGACGGAGTTTACGACATCGCCGAATGGGTCCATGCGGACGCAAATATCGAGATGTTCGGTTACTGCTGGGGTCGTGACGTCGAAATCCTATTTTTCTGTGATTAGCTATTTGCTTTGTTCTGCTTTTCTTCCACTTACATGAGATCTTGTATCTCGCATTCCACATCTCCTGGTACCAAAGAAAACATCTAAACCATCAAGCAAGAAAACCAGAAGAAAAAGGCAAACACATACACAATAAAGCACACTCCTCAACCCCCACGCCCCTCGCATAACCAACAAACTCCCCTTCCTCATCTTCCTCACCACATTTTGCAAAATGCTCTCTTTATCCTCCTGGATGCCACCCACTAAGGCCGCTAACCATACGATCTCATAACTCGAGAGATCGAGATCATTAGATCCAGCTAATGACGTGATAAATTTCATTGCGGTGGATGGAAGTCCGCCGAGTGATTCGCATAGGGCTTGAGCTTGCGTATTAGCGAGAGGATTACTGTCAATATTTGTGATTGTGGTGGGATATTGTGGGGCTGGGGCAACAGATGGAATAGATGAAGTGAGTGTAATGTTGTACGTCATGTGGTTTGAGGAGAGTGCAGATAGGATGCAGAGACTAGTGAGGGGCATTGGACCCGAGCCGATAAAAGCGATGCTGGTAGATGGGGAGAGAGTGAAGCCGGTTGATGAGATAGCGGCGAGTTCGAAACGTGTTAGGTGTTCGTAGTTCTTGTCGTAGGGGAAGGTGGAGAGGACGCGATGGGCTGGGTACTGTTAGTTGTGGGGAATTTGGGCTATGGAATTGTCAGACTTGCCATCCTCATAGGTTTGAGCGTTGGAGATTGCTTTTGCCCAGTGGGACTCCATGCATGCTTCAGCGGTTGAACAAATCTCTCGGAGCGTAGGTAAAATGCTGGAAATTCGTGGATCGTTTAGTACCTACATATCGATTAGTCGACGGTTGCCAATCGAGCTCTAGTTACAAAACTGACCAATTTTGAATTCAAGTCAGGAACAACAGTGATACATGTTCCCACAAGTTCTGAAAACAAAGCATTGGCTACAGGAGAAGGACCAAGATCGGTGAGTTGGGATAGCTGTGTATGAAGAGAGAGGATTTTCTGTATGTAGACTTCGGCTTGTGGATTTGGGATATTCTTGAGGACTTCTTTTGTTTCGACACCGGGAGTGAAGGAGGCACTGCTAAATTTTGAGGACGAGGATGTTTTGTTTTCCCGGTAGATTGAGCGGATGGAGGATAGTAGGGAACAGATCGAAAGTTTGCCCATGATCGATATTCCAGGCTTTCTTTGAAATTGTTATTTTTGCGTAAGATTCGGAGCTACGAGATGATTGCGAGATTAGAATGTGATGATTAAAAAAGTTATTACGGTGCCAAGTATGAAAGGAGGGTATTAGAAATTTAGAGTTGATGGGAAGACCTCGTGGAGGCACGGGGTAACTATCAGCTCCAATATTATTCGTTGACTGATAAAGTTGTATGTGATATGAAACAGTCGACTATAGAGCCATGGATGAGCTATTCATATACCTGCGGACGAAGGTATTGAAGTGTTATCCATATAATATATTATATGTGGGACACAATCTGGATTGAAAGTGGTGATTATGAAATATTGCAAGATTACATTACCATGAATTTGTTTGCGTAGTTTATCTTGTCTTGGACAATCTTTTTGCAAAGTCTGTTGTTTTAAGTCTTGAAATTGAAAGAAGACAGAAAATAATTTGAACTCTCAAAAATTGATGTGCAGAAGATCCATGGAATTTTTGCTTGTACTCTTAAATAGCCATCAAGGTGTTTTCCAGGCTCCATTTACATGTTTAACCGGGTAAGGCGACCAATCCAAAGAGTCTAATTGATAAGATTATGGGAGTAAATCCACTTGACGTGATACTGAATAACTGGGAAGAGATGTGAATCAATTGAGTTGAAAGATTTTTCATGCGAATGTGATCCTTCCATTTGCACGTTTATGTAGAGTGAATAAACAAGGAGGGGTATGATCGCCCAGGCCATGCCAGAAGCTGATGGATTTTCCATAGAGCAAAGTTTTGTACAATACCCTTGTATTGTTTCATTCATGAGGAAGGTATGATAGATTCCAGAACTTGGAAGATCTTCGTTGTGATAAAGGCAGGTGCTCCCATGAAGAATATCATACATATCAAAATACGGAAGCAAAAGAGTCTCAACATCCAATATCTGAAATATACATCAGAATACTTGTGTATGACAAATAATATGAGACGAGAGCACAAAGTGAATATTGCAATTCCAGCATTGATGGTGGTCGATATTGCTGGCATGGACACTTGACCCCGAACGTTCGAGATTCCACGACCAAGAAAACTATTTAGTGAGAAGCAATTATGGAAAGATTTAAGAATCATTATATAGTTTATCCTTTCCATAAAGTGTGAGCATCTGGGTCATAATTTCATAGTTTCTCGACCTTGCTTTAAGACGCTTCGTCGTCATTGCAATTTTTCTTCTCTGACATCGTTTCAGCTGCTTTGTGTACTGGAATAGACTGGTTCGAGTGAGCTCAAGGAAGTTATTGGGAAGTTTTTGCCTCTAGTCTTGGTCGCTATTTCCCGACAAACAGTCGAAATATAGAAGACGCGACATTTCATACCGACGGAAATGACTGATCGAGCAGGATTGGCATCCTTAAATAGTAGCTTGTAGAGCTAAGAAGCCATAGCTACCTACGCGCATGATCAGTCTTGTGTACTGTAATACAATAGGAGCGACTCGCTGTATGGATATCTCGAACTTGGCATACCCCTGGACGTCTCAACATGGAAGCAGTAAGGATGACGGCTGTGAGGATAGCGAATAGTGTATCATATTCTGTTATAGTCATTATGTTGCTAAGAGTCTTTGCAGACACTGCAAGAATTACCAGGCAAATGGCTGGATCTCTGTCACATTACGGCGACATTCTCTTAGGTGAAATCATCGATTGACGAGCAACCCAAGCACAACATACATAGAATCGTTGCTCGACGAGTTTTGGGATCTTTCGGTAGAGCTAAAGATTACGTTGTAAATAGGGAGACATCATATCGGCCTGGTGTTGCACTAGGGACTTAAGCTTGTCTTGTAGAAAGGGTGATCCAAATGACAGACATTTGATTGTAGGCGAAGAGCAACATGGTTTGGCGCTAGCTGCGTATGGTAATGCGATAGAGCGTTGCGATCATACCTAGTACCAACTAAAACCCGATGCAGGGTAGATGTTGATCTCCGAGTACCGGATTTGTTCTATGCCTGGGCTTAACTTGCGGATCGAGGGAATGATCATATGATTCTTGAACAAGAATTTGTTCCAATTATGCAGGTAACAAGAGATGAATTTTAACTCACACATAAGGAAACCATGTATATTCTATAATGGCGCAATACTGCGGACTGAGACACATTTGATGTGTGGGGCTTTTGTCAGCTCCCAAAGCATCAATATTCCGCCTTGACAAGAAGCTGAAGGGGGCAACAGGATAGGATCTCTTGGAGCTTGGGTAGGCAACCCTTTATCTCTGTTGCTAGCTTTCTTTCGATTGGGAAATATGGCAGTTGATGACAATCTATTCGACTTATTGACAACCTGCAAGAGTTTCGCAAGGCTTTCCAATTCCCTGAAACCGAGGATAGCTGTCCATCGGAACGCAGCCCAAATTCTGCAACGATGCCTTGCTTGCTTCCCCCTTCTTTCCTTCAGATCACATAGCTCCAATATCAATTACCGTCCATTCATTGGCGTACAACAGAGAAAAAGCGAAACTGTACCGAGGAAATATTCCAGGACTACCCACTGATTTGATCCAGAGTTGAGGGTTCATGTCGAACTGTTCGAGTAAAGATAGATATTCGCGCGACGTAGTATTCTAGAATGCTACCAAGCTACTCTAGTGTGTCCATCACATTTTCGAGCCCAGCGTGTTAAAAGCATAGGATTGCGGCCATATACATAGAAATTCATTTCATTTCAATGTATTAAAACCGGATGTAGACTGACTGAGAATACCAAAAATTAATAGGACAACAACAGCAAATGAGCGGTAAATGCTAGGAACGATTCTGGGCCCCCAGAAATACAAGAACTCTCTTGGATTGGTCATTAGAAGCCAACTTTTCTGGCATGCTGATTTGACTTGACTTTTTGACTTGGATTGTTGACTATCTTCTTCAAAGTGAATCGAATCAGAAATCTTTCTGTGTTAGAATGAATATTTGATATCACCAATAGTAACAAAAAACATCTTGTACTGGTCATCGAAAGTCAAATCCTACTACCCTTTCACGCTAAAGTGAGTTGATCGCGTACGTAGGTAGATGATGACCAATATGTCACGTGAATCATAAGGCTAACCCCAGTAAAAGCTTCGGCCAATAATACTGTCTAATTCTACTCTAGCTTGGCTTATATAAGCGCTCGGGGTCTCTACGATTCCCCCATCCAAAAAGTTGAGCCTTGTCTGTAGAAAGCATAGAAATATCAGAAGAAGTCCAAATCAACCAGGACGAAGAACGTTTTTAATATTCACGACATCACGACAGACCTTTCATTTCGAAATTTTCTATCATTCGAAACCCTTATTGTCTCTCAACTATTGACCAAATAGTTAATTTAATTTTTTCCACAAAATCTATACTTTCCCAGCCTTTTCTCAGAAGCCTTCAATTCAGGACGCGAACTACCTGTGGGAAGCACGCCGGATCTGTTTGCACATAATACCGATACTTTTCCAGCCTGACGATAAATTTTATTGTAATTGGTGTTATTTTCTCGCGCTGCATGAAGTAATTCCCGCAAGAGGCTTGCGCCAATGCGAATTTCGCTGCTATTGCAGCTATGGCTTCTAATAATATAGAGGTCCTCGTTCAGAGGTTGAGCTCTGCAGACACTGGTATGCCTTTGAATTACTGGACTTTTACTGAGACCAAACCACTGTGCATATTTTTCTGCACAATTTGGGAAATTCATCTGCTAATTATAATGCGACAGATCTCAAACTCAAGGTCGATGCTGCTGTTCAATTGCGCGATGGCCTCGAGCATTACATCACCGGCCCCATATACCCGGCATTCTTAAGGAAGCTCATGCCAATTTTTATAAATTGCTTGAAGGGTCCTCCTGTATTTATTAGCACTAACTTAGAGCAGGTAGGCATCACAATAACGAAATGTGTGACGCAATGCTCACCTGGAATTTTAGAAACTTCGATGTTGCGTCCTGGAGATACTTCATCGTCTACCAACGAACCCCCCGGAATCATTCGAGCCATATGCGGTGGAAGTGGTGGATCTTTTGATAAGTTTAGTCCGAGTAGATAACGAGGAAAATGCTACGCTATGTGTCAAAACTATCATGGACATCATGCGAAGTCAGACCAAGGTTTTGCAAGACAAAGTGCAGATGTTTCTCGGTCTCATTCAAGATCTTTTTGACCAGATGGATTCGGTTGTTCGTGACCAACTCGATAATGTAGCCACTGGATCCAACCCCTCTGGTGTTCCGTCCACACCTGGAAGTTCGCAGACATTTCAGAATTCCCCTCGGCCTGGCTCGCCTGTTACTACTGGAGACATTGGCCAAGATCCACAGCAGCAGACGCGCAAGCTACTGAAAGGCATGCAGTCGTTCAAAGTCCTTGCTGAATGTCCCATCATTGTCGTATCGATATTCCAGGTTTATCGCAATTCCGTGCCTCAGAATGTCAAACTATTTATACCGCTCATCAAAAGCGTGCTATTACTCCAAGCCAAACCACAAGAGCAAGCTCATATTGAAGCAGCGAAAAGAGGTACAATATTTACAGGTGTTAGTCCGGATATCAAGAATCGAGCGGCTTTTGGTGAATTTATTACAGCGCAGGTAAAGACTATGAGTTTCCTAGCATATCTTTTGAGAGTCTATTCGCAACAGCTCACCGATTTCCTTCCTACGCTACCGGATATAGTAGTAAGACTGTTAAGAGACTGCCCCCGCGAAAAGTCTGGAGCTCGAAAAGAGCTATTGGTGGCGATCAGACATATAATCAACTTCAATTTCAGAAAGATCTTTCTCAGAGTAATAGACCAACTTCTTGATGAAAGGACACTCATCGGCGATGGCTTGACTGTGTATGAAACGATGCGACCCCTAGCCTACAGTATGTTAGCCGACCTTATTCATCATGTTCGCGATGCATTGGAACCCGGCCAGATTCGGAAAACAGTTGAAGTTTATACTCGGAACCTACAAGATAGTTTTCCTGGGACAAGCTTTCAAACTATGAGCGCAAAGTTATTGCTCAATATGGCTGAATGTATTGCAAAAATGCCTAGCAAGACAGATGCTCGCCACTATCTAATAATGATACTTAATGCCATTGGAGATAAGTTTGCAGCCATGAATCGCCAGTATACCAATGCAGTCAAGCTTTCGAAGCACTATTCCCAGCATACAATCGACGCTGCTCCCGAAAATTATTTAGCAGACAAGGATAATCCACCAGACTGGGACGAAATTGACATTTTCTCGGCAATGCCTATCAAGACTTCGAATCCTCGTGACAGGGGCGCAGATCCAGTAGCCGACAACAAATTTCTATTCAAAAATCTTATGAATGGCCTGAAGAATACATTCTACCAATTGAAGGCCTGCAACGGAGGTTCCCCAATTGAGCTATCGAACGCTCCTCCACATTGGGCAGAGGTGTCACACGGGTTTTCTGCGGAAGAGGTCCAAGTCATCATAAAACTTTTCCGAGAAGGAGCTTACGTATTTCGATACTACGAGATTGAGAAGCCTGCGACAGAATCGCAATACTCGTCGCCTGTTGAATTCATGGCAAACCATTATATGGTATCAAGCAGCAAGGAGGAGAAGGATCTCCTTGAAACTTTTGCCACAGTCTTTCATTGTATAGATCCGGCCACATTTCACGAAGTATTTCATGAAGAAATCCCCAAGCTTTACGAAATGATCTTTGAGCATACGGCTCTTCTCCATGTCCCTCAATTCTTCCTCGCTAGTGAGGCAACTTCACCAAGCTTTGCCGGAATGCTGTTGCGATTCCTCATGGACCGCATTGATCAAGTTGGTACCGCTGATGTCAAAAAGTCATCAATTCTTCTTCGACTCTTTAAGCTAGCTTTCATGGCCGTGACTCTCTTCGCGAACCAGAACGAGCAGGTTCTGTTGCCACACGTTGTTAACATTGTAACAAAGTCCATCGAGCTTTCGACTACTGCCGAGGAGCCCTTGAATTATTTCCTACTACTGAGATCACTTTTCAGAAGTATTGGAGGAGGAAAATTCGAACATCTTTACAAACAAATCTTGCCTCTGTTGGAAATGCTATTAGAAGTCCTCAATAATTTACTTATGGCCGCTCGCAAACCAGCAGATCGGGACCTTTACGTAGAGCTTTGTTTAACCGTACCGGCACGATTGAGCAACCTTCTGCCTCATCTTAGCTACTTGATGCGACCTCTAGTAGTGGCTCTACGCGCAGGTTCTGATCTCGTTGGTCAAGGTTTGCGAACACTGGAACTATGCGTGGACAATCTTACGGCAGATTACCTAGACCCGATAATGGCGCCAGTAATTGATGAACTGATGACTGCACTATTTGACCATCTTCGACCAAATCCATACAGCCATTTCCATGCACATACCACCATGCGTATACTTGGAAAACTGGGAGGTCGCAACAGAAAATTTATGACTGGTGCCCCCAATCTTAATTTCCAGCAGTTTGCGGATGATATTGCGACCTTCGACTTGAAGCTGATCGGCTCCAAGAAGGAGAAAGCTTTTCCTGTCGAGATAGGAATCGACCTCGCAATCGGCAAATTGATGGAGGTTCCGAAGGGCGCTGCTGCCAAAAAATCAGATCCTTATTACAAGAAGCAAGCGCTTGCTATGGTCAAAGCCCAGCTCAAGTTGCGACTGGGTGCAGATAATCTTCCAGAGGACTTTCCTCGTCTCGTAAGGCTCCAGGCACAAGATTTTCTTTCCAAGAAGTCAGATGCAGATCTATCACTTTTCGAAACACCCGTCAGAGATCGGTCTGAGACTAAGAAGATGCAACAAGATGTCACGCTGAAGAAACTTTTCAAGGCTTGCATATTCGCAGTATCTCTTCCAGACTTCTCGGCAGAAGCTACTGCTCTCTTGTCCAACATTTGTAAACACGTTACGATTATCGAAGTCGCTAGATCACTAGGTGATATGAAAGTGAGAATGAAGCCGTTTGATGTCAATGCAGGAGAAGGCCCTCCTTGCATTGACAGCAAAGTTCTGGGGGATGCCATCGTCGAATCTCTCGCTTCCGATTTGCCTGCTGTGCGTGATGCCGCTAAGTTTGCTGCCCAAGAGGTTTACGATTCGACATCAACCATCTTTGGGTCCAATCGCTTCATTTACAGATTGTCTTTTTTCAGCCATTTGAGTAATGTCTTCTGTCACAGCTGTTATCAGGAAGAGTGGTTCACCAAAACCGGTGGTAGTTTAGGTATTAATCTCATGCTAACAAAATTCGATCTGGGTGATAGCTGGATGTTGGAAAAGCAAGTTGAGTATACTAAAGCTCTCATGCATGTTGTCAAAGATATGCCCCCTGATCTGCCAGCGAAGACTCGAATTGCTGCTCAGGATACACTAGAACTCCTTCTGAAGCGGTGCGCCGGCAAATCTTCTAAAGCTGACCTTCAACCTTCGTCACAGCCTGGACAACCTTCACGGCCATCCAAGCTACTTCAACTGTGCAACTTTTTCAATGCTGAAGTGTACCACATGAATGGTCATGTTCGTGAAACCGCGAGAAAGTCCCTCGAGATTATCGCGAAGGAGATTGGGGTTGAAGTGTACGAGCTTCTTGCCCACCAGCAGGATCGAATCTTGGCTCCCATTTATAACAAACCTCTCAGAGCTTTACCATTTGCAACTCAAATTGGATATATCGATGCCGTCAATTATTATATGAGTCTGAAGAATGACTTCCTTTCCTTTGATGACACTTTGAACAGACTGCTCATGGAGTGTCTGGCGTTAGCTGATGCACCAGATGAGTCACTAGCGCCCAAACCCACTGAATATCGAACACATGAGCACATTGTTACTCTCAGAGTCTCTTGCATAAAGACCTTGACAACTGCCATGGGATTCGATGACTTCCAAAAAGGCCCGGCCAGCCCTACTAGAACTAGAATTGTCAGTGTGTTCTTCAAATGCCTTTATTCTAACTCCAAGTCAACCATTGAGGCGGCCAATGATGCGTTGAGAGTCGTCTTATCTCATTCCAACAAGCTTCCCAAGGATCTCCTTCAAAACGGCCTCCGACCGGTATTGGCTAATCTTCAAGATCCCAAACGATTAACCACTCATGGTCTCGATGGGCTAGCACGATTGCTTCAACTTCTGACAACATATTTCAAGGTTGAGATTGGTGCCCGCCTGTTGGAACACATTAGAATACTTGCAGACCCAAACTCTTTCCAACGTATTTCGTTCACTCTCGTAGAGCAAAACGAGCAGATGAAGATTATTGCAGCGGTATTCAACATTTTTCATCTATTGCCCCCTGCAGCCGAGCAATTTAAAGAGAAACTTATCGAGACTGTTTTGGAGTTGGAAGAGAAACTTCGTAGAACACGCCATAGTCCTTTCAGAGAACCACTATACAAATACATCAACCGGTATCCTAAAGAGGTATGGGCCATGCTTCTCAGCAAGATTGAGGACCAAAAGTATGGCAGGTTTTTGGCGCAAGTTCTGGGTCATCCCGATAGTGCACCGCTACGAGCAGTCGTAGTTCGGAACATAGATTCTTTGATAAAGAGCTGTGGAGACATGGGTGCAGAAAACAGAGAGACCCGATATGCAGCCGTCATTAATGCAATCAATGTCATGCACTCCATCTGTAACTTCAAAGGAACCGAACTTTGGATGGATAAAAAGGAGAACTTAATGTGGTTCAGGCTAGTTGGTAAGAACCTTGAGCAGCATCTACGCACTAATACTCTTCCGCAAAATCTTCGACTGGCGGCAGAACAAGCAGGACAACAGCTTATGATCATCTTCACAAAGTTCCTGGAATACAATCCCCGTGACCTAGATTCATTCTTCAATCTGATCGAGTCGGTAACAGCTGAAGATTTCAAGCCTAACCAGCCCATCTTTGACTTCATTTACAAGTCTATAATTTGTAGCGAATCGATCGAATATCGTAAAGCTATTGTCCTGCGAAGTCTGGAGATCTACGTCGGTAAAGCTGCAACGCAGCGAAACAAGACATTCCTCCTCCACAATCTTGTCAATCCAATCATCGCCATGGACATTATGCGCAACTTCCAGCAGCCATCATCGGCTAAGAGTCCTCGTCTCATAGACAGGACGATTATCGAATCGATACATACCAAAGTTTGGAAGGTGGGGCTGCCAGATCCAAGTGATGATCTCACACAACCAGGAATCGATCATACTCGAATGGAATTGTTGCAATTGACAGCCATGCTCGTGAAATACAATCATTCCATCCTTCAAGAAGCCAGGAAAGACATCATTAAGTTTGGTTGGGGCTACATCAGGCTCGAAGATGTGATCAACAAGCATGCTGCATATGTTGTTATTGGATATTTCATTGCACACTACGAAACACCTGCCAAGATTGTCCAACAAGTTTACTTTTCTCTTCTCAAAACGAATCAAAACGAAGGACGGGCTTTGGTCACTCAAGCATTGGAATTAATTGCGCCAGTCCTACCCAAACGTTGCAATGCAGTACCTGGAGATCGCAACCCCGTGTGGGCTGCTGCTCCACGCCGCATACTCGCGGAGGAAGGCAACAATGTGCAACAGATGACAAGCATTTTCAATTTCCTTGTGAAACATGCAGATCTTTTTTACGAATCTCGTGACAAGTTTATCAATTTTATAATTGGCTCCTTGCGAAAAGTTGCGTTGCCGCAAACAAATCCAAATCCATCCAACGAGAGCAAAAAGTTGGCATTGCATTTGATGTCATTGATATGGCAGTGGGAGGAGCGCCGCGTCCAGGGGAAGTCAGCTTCTCCAGAAAGGTCTTTGTCCGAATCTCCAAATACAAAGAAAAGAAAGCTCGACAGTCTCAGCGAGGCTCAGACTTCGTCTCCGTCGCCATCCAGACCTGGAGCTGCTTCTGCGAATGATAAACCAGAGTATCAGATACCCTCTGTGATGCGTGCAAAGATGATCAAGTATCTTGTTGAATTCATTGCCTCGCTCAATGAACGATACCCTCTACCATCTGCCCGAAGCCGAGATGCAACGACGTCTCACGGACCAGCACAGCCAACTCCTTCTGTGGAAATCTGCAAGAAATCTTTGGCTCTACTTTGGAATCTTCTACAGCCCCAGTACTGGGGTGATCTTGACATTGATCTTTTCCCAAATGTTACGAAGGAAGTCCTCGCAAGTGACAAAGCGACAGCGGCTCTTGCAAACGAACGCCCTGATAAGGACAAGCCGGACGATAAATTCATCACAAATATTGTCAATACACTGCAAGTTGTTCGGATTGTTGTCAACGTAAAGCCTGTGAAATGGATTCTCGAGAAAGTGCCAGAAATCCAACATATTCTAGAGAAGGCACTTAAATCCGATAACCCAGAGATTCAAGATTGCTTGCATGCTGGCAACGAGAAAATTGACGATGGACGGAAATTGAGTCCTCTGCTCAAACGTATTTTAGAGGCAGTTCCCGATGATACCCCGATGGAAGATGCAGACGCAGAGTCGGAACCGGAAGCCTCCACTTCTGAGATCATAACTTTCCTATCTGCTATAGCGACAGAGACGCTCCAGGCTAATAACTACATATCTGGTCTCAACATTCTCTGGACTTTAGCGCAGAGAAAAGCATCGGAAATGGATCAGCATATTCAGCAAGTCATGAAAGCTTTGCAGCAGAAATTGGCGCGTGAGCATGTAGGTCATTACCAAGCATTAACGGGCCAGGGTGCAATTCCTGTCGCGCTGCGACCTGGTGAGGTTGAACCTGTTGGCCTCATGACACCGTACGATCTGGAGATTCAAACTGGGCTTACTCTCAAAGCCATTGACATAATATCGTTACGCATGGATACTCTTGCTGACAATCGCCGTCCATTCCTGAGCGTCCTCGCAACTTTGGTGGAAAAGTCTTTAAGTAATCCATTGTGTCTCAAAATCTTGGATATGGTAGAAGGCTGGGTCTTCAAGTCAGATGGCTCTTGGCCTACTTTGAAAGAGAAGACTGCTGTACTGCATAAAATGTTGACTTTTGAGCAGCGCACGGATCAGACATTGTTGATGAAGTTCTTGGAGCTCGTCATCCGCATCTATGAAGATCCAAAAATTACGCGCACCGAACTGACAGTTCGCATGGAGCATGCTTTCTTGATCGGTACAAGAGCACAAGACGTAGACATGCGAAATCGATTCATGGCTATATTTGACAGAAGTCAGTCCAAGACGGCAAGCACAAGGCTCAATTATGTCATCATTGGACAGAACTGGGATACTCTCGCAGATTCTTATTGGCTAGCGCAAGCTTCTCAACTGCTTTTAGGTGCTGTGGATTCTAACCACTCCATCCACTTGCATTCAGATGACTTTAAGATGATGCCTGCTTCAGTACTTTATGAGACTTATGCTAAAGACAATCGAACTCCTACTTTGCCACAAGACAATAGATTTGAAAGTTTCATGGCATCTCACAGACGCTTTGTTGCTGAACTAGGGGATGTCAAAGTGCGAGATATTGTTGAGCCTCTGAGCCAACTTCAGCATCTTGATCCAAACATGGCTCACGAGATATGGGTATCTTTATTCCCAATATACTGGATCGCCACGCCAAAAGATGAACGAAGCGAACTGGAACGAGGTATGGTGACTCTACTCACGAGAGACTATCACTCACGTCAGATCGATCGACGACCCAATGTGGTGCAATCTCTCCTGGAAGGTGCAGCTAAAGCGTGGCCCGAGTGTAAATTACCACCCCACGTACTCAAGTTTCTGGCAAAGACCTACGATGCTTGGTACACAGCCCTCGTACAACTTGAAAAAGCTGCTATCAAACCTGAGATTGAAAGCGAATTGGTTCGGGAAAGTAATCTTGATGCCCTTGTGGAACTGTATTCTGGGCTTCAGGAAGATGATCTTTTTTACGGAACTTGGCGCCGCCGGTGTGCATATGTCGAGACTAATGCTGCACTCTCATACGAACAGAACGGGATGTGGGATAAAGCTCAAACGATGTATGAACATGCTCAGATTAAGGCACGAACAGGGGCACTTCCCTTTTCACAAGGAGAGTACATACTATGGGAAGATCACTGGGTTTTATGTGCTCAAAAACTTCAGCAATGGGAAGTTCTTCAAGATTTTGCGAAGCACGAGAATTTCCCAGACTTGCTTCTTGAGAGTCATTGGAGGCAATTTGACATCTGGCAAGAGGCTGAGAGTCGTGAATCACTAGACAACATCATCAAAGGTGTCATGGATGCGCCAACGCCAAGGAGAACGTTCTTCCAGGGCTTCATGTCTTTGCTCAAGCTACACAAGAAGACTGAAACGCAAGCAGATTTCAACAAAGTTTGCGACGAAGCTATCCAACTTTCAATCCGCAAATGGCACCAACTGCCCAAACGCATTACCAACGCTCACATTCCACTGCTCCAAAATTTCCAGCAGCTTGTGGAACTACACGACGCTAGTGTTATATGTCAAAGCTTATCGCAGACTACCGCTGCCAACCTCGATGTCAAATCGGGTGAACTGAAGCTTTTATTGGGAACTTGGCGCGATCGACTACCGAATGTCTGGGACGACATCACAGCTTGGCAGGACCTTGTCACGTGGAGACAGCATATTTTTGCTCTAATCAACTCAACTTACTTAAACCTTCTTCCTCAGCAAGCCCCAAATGCCAATGGTGCATCTTTTGCCTATAGAGGTTACCATGAAACTGCTTGGATCATCAATAGATTCGCACATGTAGCCCGCAAGCATAATCTACCTGAGGTTTGCATCAATCAACTGAGCCGGATCTACACGTTACCAAACATAGAGATTCAGGAGGCTTTCCTCAAGCTCCGAGAGCAAGCAAAGTGTCACTACCAGAACCCTAACGAGCTGAACAATGGTTTAGACGTTATCAATAACACAAATCTGAATTACTTTGGCCCTACCCAAAAGGCCGAATTCTACACTTTGAAGGGCATGTTCCAGGAAAAGCTCGGGTTACGTGATGAAGCATCCGAGGCTTATGGAATGGCATTGTTTTTCGAGATCAAGCTTCCAAAGGCCTGGGCTGAATGGGGTTATTTCAATGATCGCTTGTTCAAAGCGAATCTAACTGACTACACGTTTGCCAGAAATGCCTTGAGTTGTTACTTGGAAGCAGCCGGTTTGTTTAAGAATGCGAAGTCTAGAAAACTCCTCACGAGAATTCTCTGGTTATTGAGTCTCGATGATGCTGAAGGTACACTTTCGAAACAATTTGACGAGTACAAAGGAGAAACACCGGTTTGGTATTGGATCACATTCATCCCTCAACTTCTCACTGGTTTGGGACACAAAGAAGCCGCCAAGGCGCATCTTATTCTGTCTAAAATCGCAAAACAGTACCCTCAGGCGTTGTTCTTCCAGCTCAGAACAAATCGTGAAGATATGCTTGCTATCAAGAAGACGCAGGAAATGAAGGAGGCTAAGAACAAGAGAGCCCAGGCTCAAGCCCAAAACCAGGCATCGAACGGTACCTCTAACCTCAAAACGGAAATAGCCAATGGCGCAAGATCTGAAAGTGCCTCTGCATCACGGCCTGGGACTGCAAGTGCCGAGGCTGCTCCTGCGATCAAAACAGAACCTGGAGAAACGAACGGAAATGCTGCCAGTACAAACAGCGCTCCTGTGAACGGGGCACCTGCTAATGGCGCGGCGAGTGCTTCACAAGATGTCACAACATCCCAGGCACCTCAGAAGAGACCTCCCTGGGAGTACACCGAAGAATTGTTGGGAACTTTGAAAACAGCTTTTCCATTGTTGGCACTTTCCATGGAAGCGATGGTTGATTCTATTCAAAAGAATTTCAAATGTCCACCTGACGAGGATGCATACAGATTGATAGTAGCCTTGCTCAATGATGGGCTTTCTTATGTTAGCCGTACCCCATCTTCCTATGCTAAGGATACCAGACTGCCGCCAGCGACAGAAGCAAACATCACCCGCTTTGCAGAAACTATCCTCCCTCCTCACATTAGAACTTCGTTTGAACAGGATTTCGTTAGGCACAAACCTACAATGTTCGAGTATATTCACAAGCTTAGAATATGGAGAGATAAGTTTGAAGAGAAACTGGATCGTCGAACCCTGACAATGCCGCTTGAAGGGTACAACTCTTATCTTATCGATTTCCGTTTCCAAAAGCTCGATGAGATCGAAGTCCCTGGGCAATATCTTCTCCACAAAGACAAGAACCAAGACTTCGTTCGCATTGAACGATTCATGCCTGATGTGGATCTTGTGCGTGCAATTGGGGTCTGCCATCGTCGTATTAGGATTCGTGGCCATGATGGAAGTCTACATCCCTTTGCTATACAGCATCCTGCAGCACGACATTGTAGACGAGAAGAACGCATTTTGCAGTTATTCAGACATTTCAATGGTAGCTTAAGCAAACGAAAGGAAAGCAGAAGACGTAATCTGAACTTCCATCTACCGTTAATGATTCCTCTTGCACCCCATATCAGAATGGTGCAAGATGACCCAACCTATATCTCATTACAGGGAGTTTACGATGACCACTGCAGGAGAAATGGAGTTACTAAAGACGCGCCAATTGTGTTCAATATGGAAAAGCAAAAACTCCTATTCGATCAAAAAGTAAGTTTCATGGAGGACGGTACTTCCCAAGTTTCTGTAACTGACTTTGCCAAGCAAAAGACAACTATTGAACAATCTGCCACGGCAAAACTCGAGACCTTTGCTGCTATTCAAGAACGATATGTTGGCCCATCACTTGTTCTTGGATATTTTACGAAAACCTACCCATCGTTCTCCGAATTCTGGCTATTCCGAAGACAGTTCTCTTATCAATATGCAGCTCTTACCTTTATGACATATATTCTACATATGCATAATCGTTATCCTCACAAGATCACAATCTCACGTGCCACAGGAAATATTTGGGGATCTGAATTGATGTCGTGTATGGCAGCAGGCAAGGCACTTTTCCACAACCCTGAGCCTGTACCATTCCGTCTCACTCCCAACATTCAGACACTTATGGGACCATTGGCTACTGAGGGTATTTACAGTTGTGCCATCATGGCTATTGCACGATGCCTCACTGAACCTGAGTTTGAACTCGAGCAGCAACTCTGTCTTTTCGTACGCGACGAAATGATATTCTGGTTCACGAGCAGCCATAGAACTACCACTAAAGATACTGATTTGAGAGATGCTGTTCAGATAAATAGTGACATGATCGTTAAGAGGGCATTGAGCATAGCTAAGTCGCCAGAAGGTGCGTTACCTGCTAACCAGACGGTCATTGACTTGATTGCCAAGGCAGTCAATCCTATGAACCTTGCGCAGTGTGACGCTCTGTGGATGCCATATCTATGATCCTAAGGGTTGGGTTTTTGAGTTGTGAATACGAAAGGGAGGGAGAGGGATAGTGGTAGAGGATTCTGTGTATTTTCTCAAACGTTTCAGGCGTTATTGGCTGGTGTGTAGGAATAGAAGCTTGCTTGGCTAGTGAGCGTCGGGGAAATCGGAAGGTTGATTTATGGATAGTTTAATTACTTTTTCGGCGTTCATCTTGGGGGAGATGCTGGCGAGTTAACGGGAGGCATAAAAGTGAGGACAGTATGGATTTAGAATAGGGTGGCATGATATAATAACCAGGAGAGTGTTTTTGATATTTTCAACAAGGAAATGTCCATGTAGATAGAATTTTCGTAGCCCTTGCCACGAATATAATTTCGCCTTTTAAAGCGACAAGTAGCTTTCTTACTTTCAGTGAGAGTGAAGTTTCACCCACTCACTATCGAAGCACGACGCACATATTCCACGTGAGCGGTTATTGAAGGCAAAGTCGCCTTGCCTTGCAAGGTTTCAGAAAATCTTCCAATGCTGCTGAATAATGTCGCTTTGTCATTTGTGATAAAGTCATGCCATATCAAGGCACATATAATTGAATGTTCATCTTTGTCCTTACCATACCTGTGCAAAAAAATGCAGATCACATCATAAACTTCAGTATCAAATTTTGTCATTGTATTCCATCTTCATTTATCCATTCTATCTAGCAAGGTATTCAACCGAGCCAATAACATCCAGAAAATTCCTAATCCAATCACGAAACTCATTGTCATCTCATGGGAGGTCGAGTTTATCAATCATACACCCATAAAAATCCCATCAATTCGCTCCATAACTCCGAAGTACTGACTTTTTAAATATTCCCCGTTGTCCCTTCTCTATAATCCTGTTATTTTTTAGGACTTATCTTCTTCGTGGACTTTGTCGTTCCTGTTATACAACAGTTTCATCGCGTTTTATTTTGCTTTTTCCCTCTTATCATTGTACATACATATATGCAAAAAGCCTCCGTGGTTTCGCGAATTGCATTCCCTAAGTGGTCCAGGTAGCTCATCGCCTAAGCATATATCCTAAATTGGGCAAGCCACCCACGATTCTCTTCACAATCTCATCCTGCTCCATTTCAAATTTAGTCTTTGAATCATGACTTGCATAGGTAGGAACCGGAGGTGAGGGCGTAGATTTAGGTGAAGGGGTAGAGAAGGTAACGGTCTTAGGCTTTGGTGGAGCTGGATAAGATTGAGGTCTTGGTTTTATGGTTTGTTTGGACAGTAACATAGGGGCAGGTCCTGTTGCGATTGCCGGTGCAGGAGTTGGTGCATCGAAAAAAGAGAAATCGACCGACGCCCAAGGATCCTGCATGCTGTTTGAAGGAGGTGGTATCGAGGGACTTGATGGTTGTGACCAGGTACTTGTGATCGGCGGCGCCGATACAGAGGTGCTGGGGGGAGGAGGTTGAGACCAGGTATCTGTGAAGCTTGTTTTCAATGGTGAGGACAAAACAGGTTGTGGCAAGCGATCGGAAAATGCCGTGGTTGATAATGCGGGTGACGGAGGAGGTAGCGCAGTTGACTGAATTGGCATTGGAGTAGTGGCTGGTGCAGACCACAGATCTGCAAACGAGGGATTTGAAGATATAGGGGATGGAATAGTACCGGATAATTGCGGGGACTGTAATGTTATAGGGCTTTTATGTCCAGGAATTGGTTCGAGCTTTGATTTTGGGTTTAGACTAAATCCAGATTGAAGCTTTGCAACCTGGGGATTTGGAAGAGTGATAGAGCTGGCAAGTGTATCCCCAAGGCTCATCGACTTCTTATGCCTCAAACCTCGGGTCGGAAATTTGGGAGCCTCAGTAACAATGGGCGAGGAAACCATTTCGCCCCATTCATCATCATCATCTTCTTCTTCTCCCTCTTCTTCATCGTTAGAAATGAAGGCTAAATTGGCAGGTTTATCATTTGAGCTATTTGTAGATGGGGGTGGCATTGAAATTGGTCGCGGTTTCTTGACCGCTTGGGCGAAGCTCGGGGGTGGTTCGATTGGAGATTTGGGTACTGGGCTGGGTAATGCAGGACTTAATTGCCCCATATTTCCAAAGGAAGAGTTCATCGGGAGGGTGAAGGTTTTCATGAAAGATCCTGTATCTGGGGGAGTAATACCAGAACCAGAAGCGGCCTGCATCGCTGGTGACGATGCCCATCCAAATTGCGCAACGGGAGGCGGTTGCGGTGCTTTTATATTGACACCTGAGTCCACTGAATTGGTTGGGCTGCGCTCTCTCGGCTTCGATGGTGAACGAGACTTGGACCCGGATTGATCTAGAGTGAGCTCTTTCGACGATTCCCTAGGAACCTCAACTGACTCCTTAGCGGCTACCTTCGCTTCGAGCTTCACACTCTTTCGTTTCGAGCTAAGAACCGTTCCTAATGGAACAGGTGGTGCATTTGGATCATTCCAACCAAAAAGAGATCCACCTTTGCTTGTATCACCAAAACCAACATGTCCATCATTTCGATCTTCTTCCATCCATCTGGCAACTATCTTTTGGGTCTCTTGCTTGACCTGAGATGGAGCCCATGAGATCCGAACGTAGTTTTCATCGTCTCCAGTGTTGTATTTTTGCATAGTGCCATACCTTGATACTCGGTACCACATCTTTCGTTCCTCAGTAGATGCAAAAGTATCAGCAATGATAGTGTCAGGTATAAATATCTTCTCAGCGGCTTCGTTGTGATCTTCCTTATTAGCTTCCCCGAACAATGTCTTCACTGAAGTCAGGTCGATTGAGAAATCAACGGGTCCTGTCGGTCTTTTCGGTGAGCGTATTTCCGAAGATTCATCTTGTGGTGTAGCCAATTCGGAAGAAATAGGTTGCTCAATCGAATTGTGATTTTCCGTAATTTCTTCGCCATCATCCGAAAAACCCTCCTCAAAATCTCCAAAATCTCCGAAGTCGTCATCATTTGGCTCTTCAGCATTGGAGCTCTGTTCTATTCCTTCATCCTCTCCAACTTCTGGCTTCGTTACAGCGGCATGTTCATTATTTGATTCCGTCGACCTATCAGTTTTCTCCTCTGATTTAACATCTTCCGTAACAAGCTCGTCTTCTGGCTTCGCTGGGTCATCGCATTCTTTAGCTGGCTCCTGGACATCCGGCGATACAGCTCTTGTAGTTCGAGACCTTTTCGGTTCTTCATCTAAGGATGTTCGTGGTGAGTCTGGCAGAGGTTCATCGTGATGACTTATGTCAGACGGCGAAGAAGATGGTCGCGAAGACTCGTGCTCGGGCACCTGTGTCGATGGCAGAACAGTATCGTCTGATTCATGGTTTTCTTCCTCGGTGATTTCGGTAGATAAATCACTCTTAGGTTCTAAGTCAATACCTAGTCCAATTGCTTCCTCATTTTCCTTATTTATTCCACCTGTTGCTGTTTGAGCTGTTTCATCAAAGGGAGATTCTACTGGCTCGAATTTTGTTTCGTCAGAATCCTCGGGTTGCGACGCAATTGCTTCGAATACCTCAGGAGACTCTACTTCGGATTCATCATCAGTAGCTTCTTCAACGACCTCTTGAAAAGGCTCCAGGTTTGTAATCGTAGCCCCTGAATTAAGCTTGTCTTCAACCGTCGCAGACTCCTCAGAATGAACCGCGTTTGCCCAAGGATCCGGAGATGGTTCTCGAGTAATCGCGACAGGTTCTGCCAGAAGACTCGGTGATAACTTCGGTGCTGCACGCGCAGGACTTGGAGAGGAATTACCCCAACCAGGCGATAATGCACCAACATCATCCTTTACCACCTCCAATTCTCTTCCACGATTCGGTGTGTCCCATTGTTCTGCTGCGCCGTCCAAACCCAAACCCCCTTTCTTTTTCCCCGTGTCCTCTTCCCAATCACCAAATCCATCGTCCGAAGTACCCCAAGTCGCATTAACGTTATTTCTCAAAGCTTCACTCGCCTTTCCAACCGAATTTCCATCT
Organism: Botrytis byssoidea; assembly: GCF_014898295.1. Taxonomy (NCBI): domain Eukaryota; kingdom Fungi; phylum Ascomycota; class Leotiomycetes; order Helotiales; family Sclerotiniaceae; genus Botrytis; species Botrytis byssoidea. Next base: position 655,623 of record NW_024065852.1, on the reverse strand, counting down.
GTTACGTTGTCAATGCTTCGAATCCCCAAGCCATCATCGTTATTCAATTCGTCGGCCCACGGTGAGCCCCAAGGGTCGTCCATATCCATTCACATCCCCCTTTGAAAACCTCTTTCATATTGATATTCTTTCGACCATCATCCGCAGATCCGTTCGGATATATTATTTATGCTTATGTTGACTGGAAAAACGCAATTTCGTGTATTGTAGTATTGTTACTCGTATTAATTTCGAGCTCCAAGGGTTCAGGGTCAATCAATTTGACAATTCATCTGTTGTAAGACCCGGCCCCGTAACGTTGCTTAAAGCCTAACAATGCACGCTAAAAGCGTCATGGATCAGATGTCAGATTAGTGATGGGTTTTCAGCGGTTTAACAGTCATTGATTAGCAACATCGGATTGATAAGCGATAAGAATTTCAATGTTCTACCCATCTAATGATGATATTTCACATAATGCGACAATGACTTGAACAATACATTTTACCATTTATATTTGATATTCTATATCCTCAAAGATGTCTTTAGATGGAGTGAAACACATTGTTCTCGTAAGTATCTTAACACAATCATAGTACTCATCATCAATTAACAAAGAACCTCACAGGTCCTCTCCGGTAAAGGAGGAGTTGGAAAATCCTCCGTCACAACCCAACTTGCCCTCTCTCTCTCTCTCGCCGGTTCCTCTGTCGGAATCCTCGATATCGACTTAACCGGACCCTCCATTCCCCGTCTCTTCTCCCTCGAATCTGCCAAAGTCACTCAAGCACCCGGCGGCTGGATCCCCGTCCCTGTTCACCCCTCCAACCCCTCTTCCTCCATCGGCGCCCTTTCATGCATGTCTCTCGGCTTTCTACTCCGAGAACGAGGCGATGCAGTAGTATGGCGCGGACCGAAGAAAACAGCCATGGTTAGACAATTCCTCACAGATGTGTTATGGGGCGAACTCGATTATCTTCTTATTGATACCCCGCCTGGTACCTCGGACGAACATATTTCATTAGCGGAAACGCTTCTCAAGAATGCATTTCCAGGTCAAGTCGCCGGTGCGGTGATTGTAACGACGCCGCAGGCGGTGGCAACGGCAGATGTGAGGAAAGAATTAAATTTCTGTACGAAGACTGGAATACACGTTATCGGAGTAGTGGAGAATATGAGTGGATTTGTGTGTCCAAATTGTTCGGAGTGTACCAATGTATTCAACAGAGGGGGTGGAGAGGTTATGGCCAAAGATTTCGGAGTGCAATTCTTAGGGCGAGTTCCAATTGATCCTCAATTCGGAATGTTGGTAGAAGCAGGCAGAAAACCAGTATATCCGGAAGGGACGCTAGTAAATGGCAAAGACATGAGTGGTGCCCAAAACGGTGCTAATGCTGTCGGGGATGACGGGCTTTTGGTAGAGAAATATCGGGACTGTTCTCTGTGTCCAATATTCCAAGACATAACTAAGCAGGTCATGGATGCGGTGGAAGGAAAGGTTCCAGAAGAGGCATCGAGTGCTTGAGATTTGGTTTGGTATGATAGGCGGCATAATTGCTGGTGTTGGGGATTTTGAGCATTTATAAGACGGTTGCTAAAAGGACAACTCTGGCGTCCAAAAAGGATGCATTTGAATGATTGGAATGAGTACCTAGGTATTAAATGAATATACGACCAGAATATTGCAATATGAATTGGGCTATCCAGGTACCTAGACATCTGTCATTCACATCAAATCAAATTGTTATTTGAACTATATGCATTCTCACCTAAGCCTATTCAGCCGAATAGCAAGTCATTGTCCGATAAGATTACAGACATTACCAATTCACCAATCCGAACGAATCATTACAGATCTCTCCCATGCGCATACTATTAGCTTGTGCAACGTATCACTCAGGGCTGAATGTTCATAGTAAGCACCCCCTATGATTTTCGCTTAAGACACCTCGCGGAAGGACTGAGACGGCTTAAAACAATTCACACTCATGATTTGTTGCTAATACTTTTGTATTTATCTTGCAACCTCACGATAAATACGCATAAATTATATCCTGTAACACAATCTTATATTCTGTGTTGAAATATCACATCCAAATCTAAAGCGCCTCGTCATGTTTCAACTTCCAAATCTACCACTCCCTGTATTATCATATCATCATAGATCCAACCACTTAACAAGCCATATTCATTCCCAAATTCATCACTTCACCCTCCATAGCCCCAGCATTGTTTGCCTCAGTATCGATATCATCCAAATCCTCCTTATTCTTAATCATCCAGAAAGCCTTGACGCCCTCGGCAAATCTCAAACTACTCTTCTGCACCTCCTCTTCCTCCACAGCCGCAAAACACAATCTAAAATATTGCCAACCCCTCTCCTCTGCAATTTCCGGCGTGGGACTAAAAATCGCACCCGGAGCTGCGAGGACGAGATGGGGTTTCATGGTGAGGAAAATCCATAGCACTTTCGCCAGTTTGACCCCAGGGACTTGTTTGGCCAGTGGGTGAGTATCGAAATGCATATGGATCCATACGAACATGCCACCGCGCGGCCAGTCGAAAGAATACATCTTCGTCTTGGTGATGACCGCCCATTCGGAATCGGAAATGGCTTTGGAGGTACCTTGTTTGACGTAGTAGCGACCATCTTCGAGGGCTGCACACATTCTGTTCATCCGTCTTTCGTATGTGCCTCTCAAGCCCTCTAACCAACGAACCCAGCCGTCAGTCTTCCACCCTGTGAATGTGAGTTGCTCATTTCTGGATTTCTTGCTAAACTCCGCAGAAGCCGCTTGAGGACCCATAACCAATTCCGCTATCATTGCCTGAACGAACCCAGATGGCGGTGAAGTGGTGCATTCGGTGATTCGCAAAAGACGCTCTACGATAGCTGGCTGTGCCGTTATCCAACCTAGACGACATCCCGGAGCCACTGTCTTCGAGAACGTATCAAGACGGATAACTCGTCCATCGTAATCGAAATTTAGGTATGATGGGACGAGACTATCAAGATATGCGTACCCGGTGGAGTTTTTGAACGTGTGCACTGGTTCTGGCTCGGGTAAAGTCTCACTGCGAGCTTCTGCTTGCAGTCCTGCTGCGGAGGGAAATTGGAGGTACCAATATGGATCATCTTCAATGATCATTACATCATATTTACTGCAGATAGCGTAAAGTTCTTTGCGTCTTGGAATAGACAGAGTACCACTGGTGGGGTTCTGGCCAATGCTATTTTGTATGGTAAGTATTGATAACAATAAGAAAAGGTAGGTCAATACTTACGTGATAGTATACATCATATGAGGTCTTCTACCTTTCGAATCATCCCAATTCTCAAGAACATCTTCGAGACTACCAGGGCCCGTTGGGATCATTCCCTCAAGATCAATCTTGACCGGGACAACCTGTATACCTCCTTAAAAAATGCATTAGTAATTTTACAATCTCTCCATTTTCACATCTCGAATATACTGACTCGGTTTACAAGCCTGAACAGCCGTCATATAAGCGAACTCTTCACAAAGTATCGCGGGCCTCTCTCTAACCCAATCTCTCTCCTCACTCCAAACATCACTCAACGCCTCAATCGCCTTCGAAAACCCATCCGTCGATCCGCACGTCAAGACAATCTCCGCCCCGCCCTTGTAAGGAATATTCGGATGCAGATTCTCGAGCGCAAATTGTCGCACAAAAGAATACAGCGGTGGATATCCCTGCGCCTGTCCATACTGCAACGCCGTCGTTAAATCAATTTTCTGCAACGGGTTCGGCGTCGTCGACAAATGGGGAATTAACAAATGTCTCGAAGCATCCGTCGCCGACTTTTTGATCGTCGTCGCGGCGAGCTTGTGCGAAAGCTCGTCTGCCCCTGAAACTTCATTCGGACTGGGTGTGAATCTTTCCGGCTGTGCAATCTGGGCTTCCAGCGTATCGTAGGGAAAAAATGCCGCGTTGGGAAGACCTGAAACAATCGATTAACATATGGGTCGACGTGCAGTATCTAGCTGCCGCTGCTAGTGGAACATTGTAGCGTGGCGAATGCCAGCCGGGATGAAGCTTACCTCCAGCCAAATTTCCAATTCCGGGAATCTGGAAGAACTTGTAGAAACTTTTCACGGCGCTCTGTTGACGAGCCACCGTGACGCGGGAAAAATGATGGCTTAAATCTAGAGGTGGTTTGGCGTCTTCATGTTCTCGATGCATGCTCTTGATTCCATTCGCGAGAAGGAATTCCGGGGTTTCCATTCCATGGTTCGCCATTTTGGATATTGGTACGGGATAAAGATGCAAGTATTCACAATTGACAAAAATCAATACTCACAACAAATAATAAGATACAATCTATGAAGAAAAGGAAAGTAAATGCACATTCGAATTCTATCTACCGAGATACCTACTTACTCCGTATCAATATTTGCTTACTGATAACGTATCAGTCAATCCACTGGAGTTTACAAAGCAAGCTCTAGGAGTTCCCACTACGATTAGTTACACCGAGCCGATAAGCTTTTCCGAAAGTTCGCCCCCTTATTCCGTTACTCCGCCGAAGCTTAAAGGTGGAAAGGCAACATTGCGGCAATAAAGAGAGATGGTCCTATTCGTATCAATCCCTTTTTAAAAGTGCAACTCCTGAATTCTGAGATATACGCTTTAAAATGCGTCAAAAGAGACTTGAAAAATTGGCCATCAAACCTCAACATGTCAACTCACATTCTTTCCTTCAAAAGCAAATGCTGTCTAAACCCCGAGTTTCTCCATCGTCACTTTCGACGAAGGTGCTGTCTGGTAATTGCTCTATCTAACCCTGTCTATTCGTAGTATCCAAACATCTGCAAACGATGAACCACAGAAAGACGCCATTATGATGTGCAACCAATGGACGGTTCTTTCGAACTCCGCATTTATGAATTTTAATGACTCCAATCCAGCCTTACTTAATAGCGATAGCCCAAACAGCTGCCAAAGCTCGAATGGCTTCACGATTGTACCTCTTACCATTCTCGAGAATATCATCCATCACCATAAAAGTATCTAGAACGATCAATCATTAGTGATTTCCATGTGTGCAGTTTAATACCAAAGTAAAACTCAATTGAGGAGTGAAGAAGATACAAAAGATACAAAAGATAGATCGACAGTGAAAATCAGGGGTACGCGAAAGGAACCGATTGTACTTACGAGGCATTCCCTTCATACAAATAACTTCTGCGTGAGAACCTGCAGCAATCATCTTTTCCCCATAAGCGTTACCCTCATCTCTCAGAGGGTCCATCTCCGCCGTCATAATGAGAGCTGGTGCAAGCCCCTCAAAGTTGGTCGCTAGTATAGGGGAGACTTTCCAGTTCTATCATTCACTGGTTAACATGCGAATCGTTAAGGGGTAACGAAAACTTGCATTATATGTATTGCGATCCCTCTCTTCTCCCAGGAACTGTGCCACAAAATACTCCATCCTAGCCACCGGCAACGGCACCGTAAATTCCATCTCCCTATAACTAGGGTACCGATCCCATCCCTCCTCCGTCAATTTCCCATCCGTTCCATATACATCCAAATCCACAGCCGGCACGCCCAATAACTGAAAACTCAACGGCATTCCCTCATCCCGAGAAACATGGCTCACAACCGCCGCCAACATACCACCCGCACTTATCCCTCCCACCGCAAACCTCTGCCTATCCAAATTCCGCTTCTGAACCATCTCATCCGATCCAATCCATTTAAAAGCCTCAATACAATCATCCACTGGGATAGGCCATTGATATTCCGGCGCCAGTCTATAATCCACATCAAAAACCACACAACCCAATTCCCCAACCAATCTCTTACAAAACTCCATATCCGTTTCCAAGCCCCCGAAGACCCATCCCCCACCGTGAAAATTGACATACGCGGGTCTTGGTTTCCCTTCATTAACAGTTGGAGCTGGTTCAAAAATTCTCACGGTGATGCTGTTCTTTCCATCGCTAGACTGTGTGACTGGACATTGAACATCGGTGATAGAATGTACGTCAGGTGCTATAGCACGTCCGTAAACGATGCTGTATTTGCGAGGATTGGCCCTAAACTCCTTGATTGGAATTTGATGAGTAGCCAATCGCCCCGCTGAGTAATGAGCATAATATTTTGCATAGACGGGATCAAACCGGGGAAGAAGATCAGGTGGAATACTGTTGATAAGAGGTTGAGATATGGCTGCTGGTTTGATATCTGTGGAGGGTGATGTATCTTCCCCTGGAAGATGAAAGACGTTTGGGTGAGGCATCTGTGAATATGAGGCTTCAATTGTCTTGGAGAGCACTGGGTATCATACAAAACGGTGCATGAAATATTAACTGAATATCTATTGGTATATGAGATTGATAAAAAAATGCAGTTATTGCCTCAACCCCGCGCCACAGATGTGTTGTCGTTATCAAATGTTCCCCGCAGATGCTTATCGGATGATTCGGATGATTCCGCCACTAAAGCAATTGTGCGTCGTGATTACCGGTTTGCATGCATCGGAGGTTATTGATGCAGTGAAATGTCACATCCAATGTGTTGTATGCGAAAGCCTTACAATTTGTCATGTAAATACTTCGCTGTCAATAAACTGGAGCCATGCTCTAACTTTGACAACGGAGGAGAACAAATACATGCCTCTTCCCAATGAGCCGCTGGGCTTAAGGTAACCCACACTTGACTTAAGCTGATGAAATTCTTGGCCGGCCAAGTGTACTGCTTTGCTGTGGAATGTTTGTTTTTTCCGGGGAGGGAAGTATGCATTGAGATTAGCAGCAGACTTCATCTTAGAGCCTGTGTAGGTGGCAGCATTTTGAAAAGTACCTCTGGATCGCCCATATAGACAAGGGTCAAATATCGCAATTGAATCAACGAATCTTGCGCTCATGACGGTCCAAAAACTGTGACTATTCCGTCAGTACCAGCACAGCACCATTGGTCCCCTTTGCCATTCTCTTTCCAGGCGATGGCACTGATAACATTCGTACGTTCTTTCTCTTTACCATCCCGACCAATCTTTTTCTTGCCCTCGACTTCCGAGCCTTCAACTTTGATCCTATGCAAAACATTTCCAGTCAAGGTTTCCCAGACCACGACTTCACCATCTGGTCCCTTAACATTCTCATTCCCCGATAGCACCCACTTCTCATTGCCCCCAAAGCAACTTCTGACTCTGAACTCCTCATTCTTAAATCCCTCATCCTTATAAGTCTTCAAACATCCTCCACTCTCCCTATCCATCAGCCTCACACACCCATCCAAGCTCCCCACCAAAACACCTCTCCCATCCCTCGTCCTCATCAAGCTCGTCACACTCCGCCCAATAACATCAGTCTCCAGCGTCCCAGCCCTAATATCATACCACCTAACCCTCTCATCCACACTCCCACTAACAATCTCATACTCCCCACCCCCATATCCCTCATCCCCTCCCTTCCCCGCCAAAACAACACTAACACTATCCCTCGCATCCTCCATGACCATCACCGGCTTCATGCTCCCCGCTCTAATATCCCAAATCCTCACACTCCGATCAAACCCTCCACTAACCAACAAGCTCTCCTCGCTTCCCGCAAACACCACACTATTCACCCGCGATGTATGACCATTATTCCCCCCAAACTTGCGAATCACCTTCGCTGTCTGAACATCCCAGAGAAATACGCTGCGGTCCCCGCCGCATGATGCGAACGTAGCGTTTGTTGACGCGACTGCTATGGAGAGAACTTCATAACCATGCGCAGAATAAGTCTGGATCAATTGGCTAGATTTAGGAGGTTGGTGAGGAGCGATCGATTGAGAAGAAGCTGCGGATCGCGAAGGATTATACAATCGGATATTGCGGTCGGCGGATCCCGTTAGGATATACAGTGAGGGAGAAGATGAGTATGTTAATGCGTGGACCGGTCCTTGGGTAACGAATTAGTTTTGATACTTCCCCAGAGATGCGAGCATTATACACACCATTGGATCCAGTAAGTTGCGTCACAGGCTTGGAAGGAAATTCCATTCTGGTTGTAGAAGTCTCATCGCATCATTGTGGATTAAGATATAAGTCCTTAGGCTAAGCACAAAAAGATACAATACTTTGGTCGTAAATCATTGAAGCATCATCAGAAATTCTGATACTACAAGCTCATTCTGCCTACCTGTTTCTCACCGCCCAAGCCTTCAGTTTTTATGCCTCATATCCAAGGCTTCAGTAGACACAACGACATCCGTGGATAAATTACTGAATTGCTAGAATTGATTTTTTATATTTTATATTTTGCCTCTAATTTAGAAGATGCATATTTTATAGCAGACTTTTGAATATAGCGAGGGTCTCTGAAATTAGACTTTCAGCAAGTAATAAACATTCTCCCGAAGTTCTGTCTATTACATCGTACACGAAAGTCAAAATGGGTGATTCCCGTTCAAGACCATCCATCACTGAAGAAAAGGGTTGAATCGTGTTCTTCAACTGTGCGATGATGGATATGCGGTGCAACATGATTACTGATTATTGCCCTTTGGTGCATCAACCTTGAACACCGATATTTCCTTCATCGCGACACCTTCCTCTCCTTAATTGGAAGCTCGAAGGTTTTCTTCTTCGCACATCCGGGAATCATCGACAAGTCCGTTTCACAGTATCACCTGATCGGCACATAGGCCACTCCTCTATGGTGCGCTACAGCCTACTCCTCACCTCTAGTTCCATCCTAACTCCCGCCTCAATACCCACCGAACCAAGACCGACCAAGACCACGCCCAAGCCCAACACCAAAAACATCTCCCTATCTTAGCTCCTCCTCTCTTATCTACCCGACTCACCATCCCAATCCAGTTTCCCCTCGCCTTCCTCGTCTAGAAGCCCACGTCAAAACTCCGGTCTCCCAACTCCCATCCCCTAACTCTTAGCTCCTCATCTACCGCCTAAGCGTCGGCACCACTACCGAGTCATCTGCGCTGCCCCAATCCCAGATCCATACCCACCACCCATCCCAAACAAACAAGCCCTCTCTACGTGTCCCCTTCCCTCAAAAAAATCCCAGCCCACCGGTACACACTAATCAGCATCTCCACCCTCACTAACCCAAAACACCTCGCATTCACCCAAACTCTAAAAACGAGGCATGCGCATCGCTTCCGCTCTCCTGAAGCAGTTAGATCTTTCAGCTGCCGAGCGGCTCCCGCATGTCCCAGACCCAGCCCGGCATTTCAAGAAGCCAGATAAATCCCGACCTAGGAGATTATTTCGTTTCCGCTGTGTATCTTAGTCCTTAGCTCATCGACTGCATTTAGTCCACCGGCAAACGTCAGACTCGGTCGATCTTGACGTAAAGCGTATAGACACGGTTGTGAAACTCGATGTACGGACGTAGTAGTGTGGCAGTGGTGCCTATAGTGGTGTAGATAGTGTAGGTATTAGTGGGTTTGTGGGGTGCCAGGGAAGTTGGCTCTCCACATTGAAAGATCGTCGATTTTGAACAGATTGAGTTGGAGAAGGATGGGGGTGTGCTCGTTTGGACGGATAAATGTTTGCAGAAGGGAGAGGGAGTGCTTGGGGCGGTGGTGGAGGATCAGATGTTCTGTGAGTCTATTACTCGTAGCGGTGGAGATGAGTTCTTAGATATTGAAGCGTGTTAGTGAAGAGTCAATGTGTTGTCAGTTTGTCACAGTAGTGATATTGAAGAGCTGGAGAATGCAGAACATGTCTGTAGTTTATATACAGAATTCATAGGTTGACTATTGGGACAAAATGAAGCAGATTTCTAAAGTGATAAATAAAATGTCATTGATGTAAATTGATTGAGAACTAAGAATCCGGTATGTACTGTATTCCATACCTATGCCGCTGCCTCGCTATGCAAGATGCTCTCATAATCATCCAAAATGCAAAATGCAAATGCATAGCAATCCCAAACGCCTCTTGGTATCATTCCATTCCCCGCTAGAGGACCCGTCATCAGTATAATAAAAATGTAATAATGTACAAGAACAACCCTTAAAATGCATTTATACTTGTGAATAAATGCCATCGTTTTCACGAGAGAAAGTTTTTTCCAATGGTTCTCTCATCTCGAAAGCTCCGGCGCTTGATTGTTTGGCAGAAGCCGACCAGCTCCTGCGATCGATTTCAATCAAGTCACTCACGCGTCCCGAGATGAGTGCTTCCTGTATCCTTGCCATCTGCCAAAACTGGGCAATCTCGGCAATAACTGATTGTGCACCAGAGAAGGAGTCGATGATGGAGGGTATTGAAGCCTTATGTATTTTAGCCGAGAGAATATCGACTGCAGAGAGGATAGCATATCCAACGAAAGGTGAGGAGAATTCGATGGAAGTATTTGCGCTTGGAGATCTCATGCCGGTAGATTCACGACGATTAGCTACAACATCCATGATCTTCAAGAACTTCTTCGCGTGCTCCTCGGCTATAGAAATGTAATGAGAATGATGTGACTCGTCAAGATTGTAAGGTTGAACATATCGATGGAGCTTCATGAATGTTGTGTGATACAGTGCATGCATCGTTATGTAGGTGCCCAGTTCTCCACCATCGGACATTCTTCCCATTGATTCCGCTGGGATAGCAAAGCGGTTTGGCAGTGTGCTTTTCCAACTTGAGAGACGATCCATTGTAGATCGATAAAACTCATTGAAATCAGAGCTCCTTATTGGTTGTGGTCGTTGTGAGTTGCTGTATATGTTGGACATAATATCCCCCCAAATCGTTGCTACGTTTATTATGTATGCCATTAAGTTCAAAGTCCGTGGATAGTCTAGGGATCGCGGGTTTGAAACCTCGAAAAGAGGATTTTGAACATTGACTTGGTTTTCGAAGCTCTCGTCATCGCAAGGTAGGCGAAGATATACGTGTTTTGGGTCAATCATGCTCAGATGTCCAGAGCCGAATCCATTGAATCTATCCATAAGATAACAACTCCAGAAGGTGCGTCTTCTGCACTCCGCATATCCGCTGAAGTTGAGCCCGAAGGGGAAGCTCTTGCGGTAAGCATCATCACTCTTCTCTATTTCTATATTCAACTTCAAGCCAGTGGCGGCCCTCACAGCGGACCCACAGAAATCCCATGAATCATTAGGGTTGTTGATTGCAAAATAGTATAAAGCCAATAACAAACGAGCCTGAACTAATTGAATGCCGATGTGGCGCCTGTCACATGCATATCTGGCAACTTCAGCATATCGTGCAGCCAGATGCTTGTGTTGAGATCGAGGTGAGAATACTGCTCCAAGGGCAAGTATGGAATAAATGAGCGTGAGGTCATTCAAGGACTTGTCCTTGGTAGAACGAGCCCAAGTTTTGAATTGAATTTTTGGAAACATGAAATTGGCTGTCTCTGGAACATGTTTGAAGAAAATGGACAAGAGTTCGTTGGCGAGATCGGTGTTTGCAGAGTGGAACGGGTCATTTTGCCACTCTGTCTGTAAGGTATGATCACTTAATCGAATACTCTCTGGCTCAGCCCACGCAGCTCTTGGGGATGTTGCGTCTTGAACAGAAAGTCGTGGTGAAGCTTCTGATGCTACCGGAGTGTAATCATTATAGCCGTTGCGCTGTCTCTTGGTATGCTGCTCTACTTCCGGGCTTGCTCGGCGTAAGTTTTGTCGCGGCGAGACTGAATGGGTCGCTTCACGTTCCTCGACTCTGAAAGATTCACCGTCAGTCAAAGAAGAACCTGGCCTAGGTAGGCTATCTTCCGAGTCAGCTGGAGGCGTATCTGGGGAGTTGTGACCTCCTCGGGGACTGTTGAAAGACTACCATCAGCAAAAGCGGGATAAGTTATGAGGCAGGATTATATCTGCATAAGTGACATAAATGCCACTTTGATTGTGGTAACTTACGCATTCTTGAACTTGCACACCCTGCCAAACTTGTCGCATTGCACACACCTAGGGTAGTCTGGATCGCATTTGATCTTCTTCTCCCTACAAGTGATGCACGCAATTGCAAGTCTCTTTCTTGGCTTCCCCGCTTTGGTGACTCCCCAATGAGCATTTACATTCTCCCCATCAATGACTGTCTTGCAGTGAGTTCCATCGTCATAGAAATAACACATCCCTTCACCCGCAACGTCGGCTTGTCTGACGAAACGAGGTAAAAATTGAGTTCCTGTCCAGATCTTGGGTCCCAGACCATCCTTGACCGTCACAGGCTCGCTCATTACAGTGCCGGTAGGGGTGGGAAGGTAGCTTCGTTGAGCCGGGGCATGATCACGGTAGAACTGTCTAGCCTCGTGTTCAGATCGAGAGACCTGATGTTGGTGTCGGTATTGATCAGGATGGGCTCTCAACGCTGGAAACTGATCTTGTCGAGGAGATTCGGAGTGAGGTGACCAATTATTGCCCGAAGGCATTTGACCTTGTCGTAGGTCATGGTTCAAGTATTGTGGTGCGTATCGAGGAGATTCTGGCATAGATCCCAAGTTGGGACGGGTAGATGGAGCAGGATAACCTAGCCTATCGAGCGAATCTGGTCGAGAGGCGTGTGTATACTGTCGTGGAGGTGCTGAACGCTGGAAGTTTGCATCGAATGGGCGGTCTTGATGTAAAGGTGTAGTAGGGAGACGACCATCTTGAGGTGATGAAGAAGGAAAGATTGGGCTCTGTCTCTCAGAGTATGGTGATTGCGCAGGTCTACTTGGAGGTGGTGCGCCGCCAAAAAGACTGGTTATTGATGGGAGTTGCTCTCGAGGAGCTGCACTATGGGCTGGTTGGTACATGTCACCTCTCCTTCCGTGGTCGAAAGGTCCTTTGAGATCAGAAATAGGGGACCGTGATAGTGAAGTATTATTGTCACTTCTCTCGCGCAAAATGTTTACTCGCTGCTCAGAAGTGTTGTGAAAGGGGGAGCAATCCTTGGTTGTGTTTACCAGTTCGTGGGAAGGTGAGGTGGGCGGTTGGGAGAATATCATTCTTGAGGGTGTATACTCAAGCTTGGGAATAGACGAGAGTATATGGTTGGTCTCTAAGATTTGTACAGGGGCGGTATAGATCCTTCCCTTAAAGGTAGCAATGTGGCACAGACACGGTTTGTGTCAAATATATCAGGATGCTGTAATTGCTTCGATACTGAACCAATTCAGCTGACCTCGAGTAAGGGTAGTTGAGCTGTTTTTCAAACGGCAGTCGCAACGAAGTACCGCCAGTCTTGATTGGAAAGGCAGGAAGGAACAGTGACTGGAATGAATCGTGAGTATAGTGAGGAAGGACAATGTAACAATGACACGAGGAGGACCCGAATTGAGAGATGAGATGTGATAGGTATATTGGTATCAATGAATCCTGTCGGTAATGGAAAACTGAAAGTGTGGCTCATGCTGTGACCACAAGTTCGGACAAACCCATTATTCTGGAAGCAAAAGCTCGTGCGAGGCTGGTCGAAGTGTGCTTAGTAGTAGTATAGTGGTAGTAGTGCTGTAGTAGACGGGTGGTATATGAAGTAGGATGGATGGATAGATGTCGAGCAAGCGTTAAAAAGATGGAGTCAAGGATTTTAAACCTGGTAATTGCAGAAGGAACATGCAGTTTAGAAAGCCGGTCAGAATAAACCAGGGCTTGTTTGAAGAGCGGGCCTTTATATGTTATATGTATATGTATATGTATATGTGGAGTGGAGTGTGGTGTAGTGGAAAGAAGTGAAGAGGAAGGTCGAAACCGAGAGGATGGTGTTGTTAATTTTTATTTTTTATTTTTTTGGCGTGGAAGAAAAGGTGGATAATGAATATACGTGATAATTAAAGATTGTCTGTCTGCTTCTGCTCTCGTAGATTTAAAGGAAGAGACCAAGAAGGGACTAAAGAAGACTAAAGAAGACTAGGAGACTAGGACTGAATCGATCTAAGAATCCCTAAAATGTAAGCATCACATCGAATCCAAGCTTTTTTATTTTATTTTATTTTATTTTATTTTATTTTATTTTATTTTATTTTATTTTATTTTATTTTATTTTATTTTATTTTATTTTATTTTATTTTATTCTCTCCCTTGGATCCTGGGGAGGGGTTTAATGTGATGTGTGTGGGAGTGAGGAGTGAGTAGTATAGTAGTAATAGTACGTACGGAGTATTTCGAGTAGTAGTAGTAGTAGTAATTAAGTCCTTAGTAAATAATAAATCCTCTAGTACCGGTAATCGGGTGAGGAGGGAGTCAGAAATTACCAGCATACTAGCTAGTATGGTGGTAGTGTGGTAGTATAGTAGTGTGTTCGAATAAGTTCTTAACCATCTAGCTACTTTTCCTAGTCCGAGATCACAATCCACCATCCATACCCAGGTAGGTAGGTACTAGGTAGGTACTAGGTAGTCCACATTCATCTTCGTGCCCATATCCATCCAGCCCGTTTGAACAAATTTGGAAACAATACTATTTCACTCGTCCACTTTCGCGCTTCGGCATCAGGATAAATGGGTGGAAAGGCGAAAGGATTAAGGTAGGTAAGGGGAGAGGGCAAGGGTGAGGTCGAGGGTGAGAAAAAGACTGTGCAAAAGGTCGAACTTGTGGGGTATGAGAATTGAACAATGATCGATGGATCAAATGATCGGAAATGGATCGATCTATGGAACCCATGGAACTAGGGATGGAACCGTGGATCCGTGGCGGCTCAGATATGATGTGAAATGGTTAGAGTGGTAGGAGGGTAGAAGGGTGGAAGGGTAGAAGGGTAAAATAGTGAAATAGTAATATTATAAAATAGTGAAATAGTAATATTGTAAAATAGTAAAATAGTAATAATGAAATAATACCCGTACATGCACGGCTCCAAGAATTAAATACCTAAAAAAAGCCCCTTGGGTCTATCAATTAAATAGGGAGTAATGGTCTAGGGATGCGACATAGTATGAGGACTAGCTCACTACCGACTTGAGTCCCCAATTAAGATTGAGTTTATACGGATCTGAGTCTGATGAGTGTGAATACCTAGGTATGAAGAAGACCTACCGGTATGAAAGATGGAAAAAAAATATAATTTCAAACTTTATTTTCATTTGGTGCCACCATGGTGCCATGTTCTGCACCAAGCTTCTTTAGAGAAATCTGAGATAGAGTAGTATTCAATTTTGGGAGCGGGCTTAACCGGGGGATGGGTAATGTATTTCACGACAAGGAATGAAGCGTGGCAGAGCAAGGTATGAGAAGCCAGCTCGCAGAAAAGGAATACAAAATAGAAAATATATTGATTTAATAAAGACCCATCAGGGATGTGCCTTTTACTAGGTAGCGATGTGATTATGAATACTAGCTAGCTAGGAGGTACCGATCTGTCTATTCTACATTTTACATACAGGTACCCTTCTTTTGTATGTTGATGTAGTATCAGATAACATCATATATGTACCATGAGACCAAAATAGACTACCGCACATTAAAGGGTCGTTGACTTGGTCTGCTCACAACAAAGAGTAAGAGCCGGTCGTACACAGATTTCAGAAAAAAAGGTACCTGTCTTCCGTATTGTTGTCTACCGGTATTATTCATGTGGTCCATAGCATCATGGTCTGTCTACCGGTACATCCACTGTCCATCGCCCATTTTGTGCCCAGAAACTGATAAGATCGTTTAGCGTCTTATGTCAACTGTGATGATTGGCATGTACTCTGTAGCTTGGAATTATTCAAACATGCATAAGTTACTGGTGTGTCGGCTATTAGAATGAAGTTTGACTCATTTAGTGTCGTCTAGTAAGCCGTGAACGACATAATTAAACCTACTGACGCCGGCACCCTCTTAAACTTTCTCGTAGTCTGTAGCCTGCACACTTAAGAGTCCGATACACATTTGACTTCTAAAATAGTAAGAGGTCTGACACACTTGGTCATCAACTAGTATCAAATACCGGCCGATATACGCAGGGAACCCTTATATTGAAGTGCATCATCAATTGTATGACCGCAGACGTACTTTGATATAGTATTGTGCTCACAGTCCCTCAAATCATCCCTAGATACCGGTATCATTACAGTTTTACCGCATATGATGTACGGAGGACAGAGCAGATAATGTCCTTCTCGTTTCGAAAGAGATCTTCCGTCATAATTAGCGAGTAGTAATACGATATACTGTACCAAGTCATTGTACACAGTATATTAATTCTGGCCTGTCATTGGTGTGTTCGTATGAGCCTCTCAGAAAAAGATGCCAGTACCCAGCTGCCATTCCCACTGCCGTCCGTCCCCATAAGTTTTGAGTTTGTTTGTCAATGTTCAATCTCCATCTCCATCTCCATCTCCATCTCCATCAGTTTCCACATTTCACATTCCACTCTCGCAACATCATTTGCAAAAATTCGGTAGAATGTGGAAGTGGAAGCGAATGCGAAATTAGTGCTTGCGCAGGTGCTCTAAGCAAGTATTCAGGTTCATGGGGGAAACGCAATCCACATCCCGTCGCCTCACGTCTCCATATAATGCTTCTACCCGACCTTCGATGATACGGGAAATCGGTACACCAAGAATTCTTACGGCCGTTGCATCCCTAGATCTATGTGCTTGCCGAAGGCGTGCTGGGTGCCTACCTAGGTAGGTAGGTGCGGTAATAAGATGTGATGTGAAATATTTTGGGGAAGGCATGTCGTAGTGGGTACAAGGTTGAAATGTGCTCTCTCTATGTTTCTATGTAATAGGTATGTAGGTATGTAGGTATGTATCTACCACCACTTCTTATTTTACAATATGAGCAGCTCATTCGCTCTTTTTATTTGTCATACAGAAATTGGTTAATGTTGGTGTAAAAGGAAACCTAGGTGAATCATTTGACTACTTTGGGCGAACATTAAGGGACCTCTTTGCTTATTTCTCGTGGTTGGCATTTCTTCAATACTGTATCGTTAAACAATGTGTTTTTAACGAAGGAAGGATTTTGGATGGGAACAAGCATTATTACAATCTTAGCCAAGTTTGGTAATATCATGTGGGATGCTGCTGTGTTGGAATTGGTAATCATTCTATAATCGTACCACCTGCTGCGGGTTTGCCTGACTGATGAATCCACCAACGATTAGAAGGGTTGGTTCTATACGACGTATAACATCCATACCACCCCACCACGACCATACAATTTGCAATTTGCGAATGTACAACGCAAGATCTTGCCAGTTCCCTTACTAGACTCATCTCCAACTCCGTGCCCGTTCCCTCGGTACTTCAAACGCTCGGTCCCGAATGCCTAATGGGAAATACATAGAGATGAGATTAAACCGGATTTTATCATCGCTTGGAACATCCAAGAATTGGTGAAAATTCCATCAGATCAGTCTTGTCTTCCCCTTCTGGACGAGGGTTCCATGCCTTTTCGTTTGGAGGAGACAGGGAGGGAGACAGGGAGAGGGAGGGAGGGAGGTAAGTAGGTAATAAGTCTGTTTGGATTTCACAGTACAATTCAATACAACACGATACAATCCATACCCACTCACTACTCAAAATACTGGTAATTATGGTATAACTACGGTACTCTACTGTTTGAATTTATTTCACTAGCTTGTTCAATCTCTCACTCAGGGTCCTACAAATGACATTGGTCGCCGACCGCCCGCTTTTTGTCATCATTGCACAACCACAACCTTTTCCTTTTCTATCCACCCATTCCCATTCATTCCACTCATTCCACTCATTGTATTTTTATTGTCTTGTAACACACATGAGTAATCACCGGTCATCATGCTTCCGAAATGAATCTTGAAAAGAGTTCGTATAAAACAGTGCTGAATAGTGATAGGCACGGGTAAGTAGGATCTACCAAAGACATGGTGAAAAGATCATCGCTGAGCAGTCTCAATCAAGCCCTTCCTCTCATGATCAATATACAGCGTACATCTTCCTCTGCGGTCGTATATTA
This sequence comes from Botrytis byssoidea, assembly GCF_014898295.1. Lineage (NCBI taxonomy): Eukaryota > Fungi > Ascomycota > Leotiomycetes > Helotiales > Sclerotiniaceae > Botrytis > Botrytis byssoidea. Next base: position 637,797 of record NW_024065852.1, on the reverse strand, counting down.
CCACCTATGTGATGATGAGAAAAAGGCCACGACATTTGATTCACATGCTCCGTTTGAACTTTGACAACAAATCTCGTCTCAAACATTTAAAACAATATCTTGCTTCCCAAGGCAACGCTTCGATAACTTGTAATTATGCAGGTGATGCCCTTTTACCCTGATCAGGGACGTGCTCCGGCGGCCTCCAACTCGTTTGGGTTTAATTTACTTGGTAAAACTTGTCTGGATTCTACAAGCAAACGAACAACAAAAAAAGAACGTTTGACTGATCCACCTATGTACTCAAAGCCTCAAACATCACATCCATTAGCTCCCGGCTGATCATGGAAAATGTTGAAATGTCAATCATGAGTAGAAGCGAGCAAAAGAACAAGAAGATGCAAGCGTGAGATGCAAAAAGAGCCGCGTTTCAGGGGTTTCTCAGGATGATCTCAAGCCACCGAATGCTAAAAGACGCCAACGGTGAAAAGATGCCAAGATCGATTCGTCTATTGGAAAAAAGAAACTCCAGCATTTCATTTCGGTACATGTCCCTTGTTGATAAAGACAATTTCTTTTCTTTTTCTCCCAAGAGCCGAACGAGACGCATATTTCATATTTCCGGATTCGGATCCGAGTGCATATCTCTACAGTGCCGCAAACGGGCCGCAGCATGACCCCCTCCCCATATTGCTTGTTGCCCCCTCGCAACTATGGCCTCTTCGGGTAATTTTCAATCTTATCCTGGGACACGACCTCCGTAGAAACTCCAACGACTCGTTTGGTGTAAAACGTGGTATTCCCGCAAGAATCCATGAAGCCAACGATAGCAATTTTACTCCGACGGCTAAGCGCGGTCAGCAAAGAAGTATGCTCTGTTCTTAAAATGATCAAGTCCATCCATGTCAAAGGAATATACCGAAACTGATATCCAAAGAACTGGTATGATGACCCGACTGTGCCTCTTGTCTGCAGGGACAAGCGCCGAGATTTGGGACCAACCAAATTTATCTACACTCCTCACTGCAGATAATATGGAGAAACAGCTCGGGTCTGGTGCCAAGGCTTCAGGGGTGGGAAATAGCCCTCCATGGGTGCCACGAAGTCCACGATAAGGCCAGTCACAATGCCGTCGGACGTGCTTGCCGAATAACCCGGGAGGGGTTTGGGAAATACCGTTGTAATTGAGTTGCGGTACATCAGAGTGGAGTGAAGAGTGAACCATGTGATTTTTCCCATGACAAAACCAATATTAATGCCAACGTCGAGGAGGAACACTAAGGAGGCATGAATATTTGGTAATCTTCCTTCAGTACGTAAAATTCTCCTCAAGCACCCAAGTAGTACCTTCCACAGAAGTTCCAAATCCAACAAAGTTTCCATGCCTTTAGGCTTACTTTCTTTGGGGCTCAAATAGAATTGAACAAACGAGATTGGGCACAGCACGAAAGAACAGTCTGGTCGGCCTCCCACAAGGACTAGCATTGCATTCCTTCTGACTGCGAGACTCTTGGCATCCATGTGCCGCACACATCCAACGTCACGAAAGGTCATATTGTCTCGGGATTTTCGAGAACGATATATTACCATAAGCTGCCTAGCGGGATTCAATGCTACTCGCCTAGAAGATAATACTTGAGAGGATTTGATTGGTCTAATTACGAGCAAACGGCAAGCCTGTCAGCTTTGAATCTTCAGAATCACCATACCGTGTCATGCAAAATTCTAAAGATAGTCCCCAAATTTCCAATACACATAACAGACCCAGACAATGGGTAAACAACAAGTGGTGCAGATCGAAGAAGGTCTCATTACCGGCCGTTGCGTGAAAAAGTACGAACTTTGTGCGATCAAATCCGAGAAAGGCAGGTCGGTTAGGTGTTACCAACACCTTGGGTCAGCTTCAAACCACACCTGGGTATTTTATTAATTCAAGTGTAATTAACATGGATACCATTGGGACTTCCATGATTTATTTAAGTTTCGACAAGGGCTTGCTTACACAACTGGGGGTGAATAGACGAAGAAGAAAAGCCCTGGGGAGCGGAAGAATATCCGAGCTCTCTACGTGGAGTGAAGGTCGGTGGGTAGGACTCCAGGGAGTCAAAGTCTAGATTCTGATACGCACATCGCTTGTTAGCCCAAAGATGCCAGAATAATACCGGCATCCCACAGGCCACTCGTTAAAATTTTCCACAAGCGGGAAATTTAATAGATGATCCCACGTTTTTCCTTTTTACTCCATGCGGATCGTGAGGCAGATGGAGACGGGGAGACGACAGTTGTAAGCTGGATCCGAGGGTAGTCTAGCGTCATTGAGGCTGCAAAGTGTAACCCAAGACTGTGCAATCTGCACTGCACTACCGATGAGGGGTTCGGATATGCCGTGATTCGTATAAATCTTGGAAAAAGAATAGTTCATTATTGGTGCGAAATAACGGAAGCGTCATATTATGGACGGGCAGCCAATCAGAGAAAAGAGCGAAGAGCGAGATTATGGGGAAGTGCTAATCGAAATTTATGGTATCCTTGATTTAGCGATGGCAATTTATGCTGCGAGAGAAATTTCATGTCGAAGAATGGAGACAGTGACAGGGCAATAGTTCAAATATGGGACGAAAATTCAGGAACCTATTTTCTTGATATTGTAGCGTATCATATTGTATCGCGTACCTACTTTCGGGGGGAACCAACTGTTATCCTCGCCGAGATTATGGATGGGTGGGCTGGGTCGTTCGCAGAGAGAATCGAACGATTATTGTCTTGACGTATGGATAACATCATGCAAGTTGTGGGTGAAGAATGGGAGAAATTGGAGAAACTAATTCCGGGAATGTGTCCAGTGTTCCTTTTCGTTTCGACTCATGAATAAGTCTGAAGTCATCATGCCATGGCCATATAAACCATGCATGTGTAGTATACATGTCCCAATGTCGGGTGTCTACATGTGATGTATGTCAGTACCCAAAGATATTCGTGTTATTCAGGTTATTCATGTGCCTAGCAGTGCCTACATCCGATTCTACACGGTGTTGGGATCGGCTCAATCTATTGTCCGAATTTGCATAAGCATGTTCATCTGATGGCTGGGCATGATACTTGCTGAGTGACAATGGGTGAATTATTATGTTATGCATTAGATGGAATAGTATAGTTTTTCTTTTATCCTTTTGGGTTTCCTTACTTCTGCTAAGGATTAGGTTCTCCGGTAGAGCGAGCTAAATGATTTCCTTTATTGGTATGCGATGTGATACAATCACCTCCTCGCAGGTCGCAGCCGACAGAATCATCAATCATCTAATCGTCGATTTGTTCCCACACCCTTTCCCAAAGATAGTAGAAAATTCATCATCACTCATTAAGATTGTATGGCTTAGAAGGGTCCCAGCGGAGTGGTTACATTTATCCATCAATATTCTACAGCCAGCCCACAGCAAGGCCCAATTATCCGATATAGGTGATTCTGCCTTTGCTTAGCTATTCTTCCGTTTTACCCTCCATTTTCCAACCGCGCGTTTCAATCCAATCATACCCTATCGCATCACTCGGACATTAGTAGCTGCGGGTATACAGATACGGCATTGACTAGGGAGAGCTATCTTTTCTCATGCCGTGCCACTAAAATTTGTTCCAGCCTCTCACATCTCTGTTTATACTGCTGCCTTGTCATGTTGGTACGATGAATTCTTGGGAGGGTGAAAGTTTGTGGAGACGAGAGACAATGACAATGACAGCCCGGCATCTACTCCCGTGCTGCAAAGACCACTTACGGAGCAACCCTCACCCTCATTATTAATTTAAACATGTACCTACCTTCTTGATTGACCTCTGATTAAATTATTGCCATCCATCGATTCTCTCCCATGTCCGCGCTCGCCACGATATCCACCCCCAAAAATCCATGTTCCGTGTACGAACCTGGAAATTCTCTCGTCGTGAATAGTGGACCTTCGTTCCCCTACACTGCAAACATGTTCAACCTTCACATGTTACCATCTCTGGGGACGTGGCCCGCCATGCCACATGGTTTTTACGATCTTTAGAGGCACGGCACAGCAAAAGCAATCTTGCGTGATGCTGTCAGCTGCGTGGCAGTCGAACCGCACAGCAAAAGTGGTGTTTTGGAGGGGGATGGGAAACCCTTTTTCTTGACTGGTGATTGAAAAGCCCACCATGACACAATATTCCCATCCTGCCTCATTCGACTTCATTCTTTTTCCAAGGATTTTTTCATTCGTTCCATGGTTTCGAGATATTGTAACGGCGACGGGGATGAGATTCTAATTGTAGTGTTTCTAATATGTCATGGAGATGCAAGGGATCAATAGTGTAGCATAAGCTTCATTTCGACCACGATGTGATGTAGCATTGATTAAGTATTCAAGAGGCGTAATCCAGTTGATTCGATGTAAGCTCCTCAATTTTACGATGCCGTAAGCACGCGTGCATTACAAGAAAGCCCTCGCACTTTGATTCCGAATTAGAAACATGGGGAAGGATCCTTCCAATGGAGCGAACAATCACCAGAAGTTTCCTAGAAACTCCTGCGCCACTCGCTCCCAGAGGATTGTTTTCTTCTTCTTCTTCTTCTTCTTCTTCTTCTTCTTCTTCTTCTTCTTCTTCTTCAAAGTTCTCTGGCTTCGGTAAAATGCTTGAATGCTAACGGGGAGCTCACCGCTCTTGCTCATTCGCTGTCTCGTTGTCTCCGTGAAATTGAAGGATTCCTTCGTGTGTCACTGCATTTCCTCCCACACACCGCTAATATACGGCATACAGAAGTGTAAGACGGCACATTGAACAAGCAAGATGGGAGACAAGGAAGTATCGTGGTCTTCACGGGGGCGTTGTCCACTCTCTCTCGGCATAGTCTGCTGATGGGAGACGTCGCGTAGGCAACAGAATGAAGGATTCCTCCACCTTCCTCTTTCTCTCAAGACTGCGTTTCCCTCATATCGTGATATTCTCGTGCTGGCCTTGTCGGTGGCTTTCTGCTTCCGATGGAAAGGTCTGCGCCGCATGTACTTGCTCCTGAAACTCAGACATATATGTGTATGTACGTGAAAGCGATTATTGAGATGCTTTGAATGGATGGCTACACGGAGATTGTATCGACTACATAATCTTCCTTTGGGCATTTTTTTCATTCTCTCAAGACACATCGTGAAATCCTATGCTGCTTCAATTAATGATGAGAGTAGCCAAAAACCCATGAGCATAGCAAATTCCCCGTTTGTTGTATCCACAGTGATCTACATGCCTCACAATGTCTTTCATGTACGTATGTGTAAAAGAGCGATCGTAACAATTTCTATTTCCATCATGAACGCATCGGCAGGCAAACTAAAATTAAAGCCTCGTCAATCGCGATCTCCACCAGACGGCCATGTACCGGATCTACCTGTTCCAAACCACCTTCCAAGACTCGCCTCACTGCCACGTCTTTCGTCGCATGGCGCTTCTGGGCTTCCTTCCTGTGTGAGTAACGGTTGCGATCATCACTCCGTTCCAGTCATCTGCTCTGGCCCTCGGTAAACCATGTTCCCTCGCACATCTCTGTGTGCACGTATCGTATGTCGTTCCTATTGAATTATCGACGCTCTTCCGATCCAAGCGCTGCACCTAGCCTGGCTGAGACATACATGATGGAAAGTTTATCTGGTTGTATGATGCAATCATCTCTTTGTTGATACTCGAGCATCTCTAGTTGGTAGTTTACGAACCCCCCTCCTCTACTTGTCTCTTGTGCCGCATACTCACATCGCAGATTTCAATATCGTGGAGGCTCAAATATACTAGATCGCTGTATGTATGCTGCGTGTTATCTGCTTAGTCGATTCAAATCATAGATATACTCTACGCGCTCACTCACTCGCATAACTTCTACTTTCGTTGCTGAGTGCATACATGTACAACCAATCATGAGGTGAAGCTTTGCTGTGCGAATTATCATACCACACTATTTGCTCTTATGGAGTAGAGGGAAGCGTGGATATTGGACTCTAGAGTAAACACTAGATCTACGATATTTAATTTGCAATATCAGTAGCATTTGATAGCAAATCGAGCCTTATTTGCTGTAGTGCGCTGCCCCCTCCTCGGCCATTCCATCAATCCAACAACGTCTCAATCCAGTTATAGACGAGCGATACGTGGCAGGGAGGAACGCACCCTTTACTTTCTTACATGGATTTTGTTTTATCTGGAGTGTACGTTTCGTAGATTAAGGAAGTAGTTAGGTTACGTCTATAACATGTTGGCTAGCAATAGGAGACGTTGTGTATTCCTCCAAAGATCACGTTTCGGAATTGAGCCACTGCTTTGTTTATCCCTCGAGGTGTATTCTGATAGAGGGGTGAGGATGAATTGGGTATTCATGTCAGGCATGTTTCCCGACAGGTTTGCGGATTTGCGAATTTACCGTAGAGTTTGTGTAGAGTAGGGGGTGTAGTAAGATTCTATCTGTATCTTCTTTGGAGGACGTAGAGGGAAGAGAATCTTCCACTTTGTGATCATCAATCTTACCGCAATATCTTGTTCCTTAGTTGCCTGGCTTCAATATGTGTAGATAACTATTGAAAGTAGCTAGCAAGTCGAGTGGCTTTCACCTCAATCAGTAAATGAAAAAAAACACCTTTACTTCATTTCTCTAGCCTCTAGCCATTCAGTTCAAACTAGAGAATTGTATCAACGTATTTCTGACCGTAGGAACTTTAGAAGGCTATCATCTTTTCTCGTCTATCTCTTCAACTTTCAACATAAGTCAAATCTCTCCAGTGAAAATGAACTGAACGTCCTCAACCCAGCTTTGTATATATCGAAATGCTGTATTTTCTACTCATATTTATTACAATAATCAAGTCTTTTCTGAAGAAAGCAGCAAGCTTCTGGTTATGACTCATCAAATTTGGCTTCTTATACGCTTTTGCTATAAATGTCGGCTTAGTATATATTATCAGTTCAGTATATATTGTCGACTCGATATAAATTATCAGCTCAATAAATGTTATCAGCTCAATATACATTAATGACTCAGTATAAATTATCTGCTTCGTATGTGTTATTAGCTCAGTATATATTGTTGGCTCAATATGTTGTTGACTTTGTGTATATTATTGACTTAATACATATTGCCAGATTACAGTCTAGCGACTACATCATCACTGATATTGAGTGAGCTTGAAAGTACAAAAGAATAAGGCCGTAATCTCTGAGTATTATGCATTACCTAGCTATGCATTTTTTATATGGTACATGATGTATAGGGAAAGAAGTTCGTTGGCGATCGGATGATAGCTCAATGTATCAAGATAGATTTCGAAGTCGATGTCTCTTTACTCCATCCCACTGGGATCGCTCACACTCCATCTTTCCATTTACATAATATCCCCGTTGAGCAAAAGATTCACTGTCACTGGCACTGCCGTTATCCAATTCCTTCATCTAATCATCTGGTCTATCTTATGGGGAGACATCAACAGATGCATTTACAAGTAGAGTGCGAGATTGTGCATTTTGAAAATAACAATCTATACGTTGTCATCTGATATTCCCTGTGCATAGCTACTCACTGCTTAGTAGAATGCAAAGCTGCTTCTATTGCGATAGCATTCTATATTTTGCACTATCATGATCAAGACACGAGATATATTTCAACTTATTGAAACTGTTCCGTAAACGAGGTGTGAAGCATGTCACTATTATACGCGATATGTATGGTATGAACGACCAAATCAAGTTTCTAGCATAGTCGAAAGAATCGATATTGAAGACAGAACCAAAACCTACAAAGACGTCATACAAATGTGCAAGGAGAAATATTGTAGCATTTACATTCAAAAGAATAAATAAAGGTAGAATAATTTGAAGTAAACCTCTCATATCCGCACAGAACCTTATCATCAACTACCCCAATCATCCCAGAAAGGGGAGAGGTTATTCAATAATTCACTAAACCAATCTTATAATACAATCGTCCGACTTTAGACGAATAATAACACCAATGTTCATCCCAAAACCATGTTGTAATTTGTCACTCAATCTGCATACATCTCCCCGAAAAAACCATCATCAGCCGTCGGAGGAGCCTTCGGTTGAGTCTTCGCCGGCTCTCCTACCACTTTCTCTTCCACCACCGTTTCAGTCTTCTTCACATCTGATTTCTCACTCTTAGTACTTTTCGTCGGAACCAAACTTGAGCTTTTCCTCGCATCCGTCGTAGCAACCTGCAGCATACTTGCGGTCGATGACTGTCCTTGAGCCGCCACTTTGAAACACATACACTCGCAGGGACCTGTATGTCCAGATGCTTTCTCTGAATCTCCAACGGGCTGAGCGTGAATTTCGCTCTCGGAAAGTTGTGCGGTTTCGTATTCGAGTGCTTTGATTAGTTTATAAATTATGCTTGCTAGGCCAGCGCCGGCAATAGGGCCGACCCAGTAGATCCAGTGGTAGCTTGGGAAACTTAAGGTTATGACTGCGGGACCGAGGGAGCGGGCTGGGTTCATGGAGCCGCCGGTCCAGAAGACGCCTTGTTATGTTAGTGTAAATCTGATAGACCTCTTCGGGATAATCTGAGCCTGCTTACCGGCTAGTTCCCCTATGAAGACAGATAATCCAATACCCAGAGGTGCCAAAAATGTAGCCTCATGCTTTTCAGCTGCGAGCATGAGAACTGTAAAACAGAGCTGACATGTGAGTATCATCTCAAGAACAACTCCTTGTGCTGGACTCATGCCAGGCTTAAGTGTAGTTGCCGTATGTAAACCTCCGTGATATAAACCATAAGCCATTGCTGAAGCGGCAATTGCACCCACACATTGTGCTATACAAAGTAGGACACATCGAGTTAAATCGATTGCACCGACGAAAAACAACGCGATAGAGACCTTTCAAAATTAGTACAGACTCCAAAACTTAGACTTGGATTACTATCGCACTGCTGGATCAAACAGCCCTCCACTAATACGGAAAAAAGTCCACGCGTTAACTACCAGACTTATTCCAGCTCCAAATGCTATAAACAATATCTGAGTTGTACTAATCGATTTTGTCTCGTAACTAACTTTATCGCCTTTGTTATCATTTGCAGACGCGAGAGCTACTTCAGCTGCGGAAAATGCGATGAATAGAAAAGCAGTTGTGCCAATAAGTTCGCCAATGACGGCAACAACATGACCTCGTACTTTTTGTGGAATGGAAGAAAAGAATTTAGTGAAGACTTTCTTGAGCGGATCGAGACGGGAGAGAGCGGTCTGGCCAGGACCCGAAATGTTAAGTGTAGGTTGGCCGTTTAACGTCGTGACGGACATTTCGATGGGCTGTAGGTTGGTGGATAAAGATGTCGTTCATAGGTCTGCGAGTTGTCGAATTCATGTGTAGTTCAACTTGGAAAAGTTCAAGATTCGTAAATTTCATGTCTTACTTTTTTCTTGAATAGATGACTCTTTCCCGTTTTAATACGAAAACGCCGAGACCATAGCAGCGGGTGTGTATTTGCAAGGACTGAGAAGGGAAAGAAGGAATTTGTCTAAAAGCTGAAAGGCAATTTTGCATGTGTTTTTGATTATCTTTAGAAATGAACAACTGATTCCTGTATAAATGCAAATTTTGACGTGCTTCGTATATAATACTTTTCACAATGAAAAATCCTCTGCACCAAGAAACACCATCGTCATGAGATAGAGCTTGTAACTTTTACTGATTGAAGAAAGAGATAGAATCCAACTATACTGTATCTACAACAGACCACATATAATCACTTGCCAGACAAACTCTCGAACCTCACAACTTCTCCTGAGAAACACCTGCCTTCCTATGCATTTCGTCCTCAAAAGCAGCAATCAATCGATTTGTCTTTGGATCTCCAGGTGGAATTAGCTGCGAGCCCCATATACCACATACTCCATCTTTACGATTGATCCACCACTGAAGATTTGGATATCCTCCCCAGGCGATCGAGCCTTTGCTTCTACCACCGATATCTTCCAGATTCATCATGCCTCCGAGGCCCCAGTCCGCTTTCAACCCCTTTGGAAATGCACCCAAGCATTCATTAACTTCTGGGACAGAAAGGTTCTTCATCAAGCCTTTTCTTGAGGCTTCACTCAGCTGCGGCTTGAACATCTCATCCACGGTTTCCGATTTTAGTAGTTTCCCATCATTGGCACAAATGCTTTGTAAACACTTGAAATAATCAACAGGACTTCCGAATGCCCCAGCACCTCCTTGACAGTCTTTGGTAGCTGGATCAAATGGTACTTGACTGGTATATTTGGCTTTACTTGTGGGACTGTCTGTTGTTCCATACTGAGTGACGCCTCCTTCTCGTTTACTCATTGCGATTAATCTTGATAAGATCTCTGGGTGTTGAGTCGGGTGGAAGGTTATGCTATCCATACCAAGAGGCCCCCATATGTTCTTTCTGAAGTATCTTTCCAAGGACATATTGCCATTGACTCTTTCTACCATCTGGCCAGCCCAATCAATACCAACACCATAAGTCCATGACTCACCAGGTGCAAAGAGAAGTGGGAATTTAAAGCGTTCTTCAACTAAAACTTCCCCATCTGTTGGCATAGGCGAGCCTTTACTGATATATTCTGTGTACCGTGATAGCAACGGATCTTGAACGTTTTAGTTATTTCTTTGAACGCCTAGAAATTACATTACTTACCGAAAACATCGTATGAAAGTCCAGATGAATGCGTTAGGAGATGTCTTAGTATGATTAGTCTCATGATTTTTATTGACTCAAGATATCGTGGGGACAACAAACCGAAGTGTTATAGTTTTATGGTTGTCTATTAAGATTGGCTTCTGGCTTTCTTCATCAAAGCCTGTCAAGATTTGTACACCCTTGAACTCTGGTAAGATATCAGAGATATCACCGTCGAGATCCAAAAGTCCTCGCTCAACACATTGTAATGCCGCAATGGTTGTAAATAGTTTTGTGCAGGAAGCAAACCACATAACACTGTCCAATTTCATAGGCTCCGAGGGGTCTTTAAGAGACTGAGCCCCGAAGGCTCTGGCATAATAGAATTTACCTGGACACGTTAATCAATGAAATATTCTGACGCGAAAAAAAAACAAGAAGAAATCCAATGAGCTTTGAGAACCATGTTGAATATGTGCTCGAAGATTATAATGCTCGTGTCCACACTAATGAACACCAGTTACCGACTAATTTGTTGAATCGAGGAAATGTGCATACCAGAGCTATCTCCCCCTACCACCACTGCACCTGCAATATCTCTGCTACTGCAAGCTTCTCTGACTATGTCCTCAAAAATCGACATCTTGTTGACGAGCCGAATCCCAAAAAAAATGCAGCCCAGGAGAATAGAAGAGCACGGAAACAAATACTGCAGACAAAGAGCAGTGGATACAACAAACAAAAAAACCAGCTCATCCAGGAAATAGAAAAAGGGAACCTGGATCTAGGTATTCTATATCTATATACAACAATCTATCGTTTAATCGGCACAAGGTACCTCGGTGTGACTGCATTTCTCCATAAGCAGCCCCGCGTAGATACATTCAGGCCTCGGAACCAGACATGACTGATTCCCAAGAGGGTTTCGCCCAATCTCTCAATTTGATTGAGACTTGTGGAGAGCGAGAAACCTCGGCAGCATTTTTGCTAGAAATCTTCGCGGCAAACACTCAAATCGGATGATCTTGCGAGTCTTTGGGAATATTTTCTCAGAAACTAAATTGTCGGACGTGAACGCTCGCTACATTGGGCTGATGGCATCGTAAAGAAACAGTCACTACACAAACCAAGCGGTCTTCTGTCCGATAAACCACTGGAATAATGCTATTCAAAATGCTTGAAAGGAGTTGAGGATAATGTTAACCGATGTTCTACCTGGGTGTCGCTTTCCAAAAGCACTCCTGCTGGTATATGTAATTCATGAGCCGTGCCATATTATACTCTAATAATTTGTCATGTTTCCCGAAATCCTACCAAACGCCCTGCCAATGCTTGCCTGCTTTAAACTTTCAAACATCATAAAGACACTTAAATACAATATGTCAACCGTTACCACCATCTATATCCCTTTTGGTCATTCCCGGTTCCATTCTCATTCAGCCCATACCGACATATTTGAACCAGTTTGCCCTACAATCCTCCTTGTGTAGCCAAGCTTCTCCGTCTGTGAATCGTCCCGCCTGGCAACCTTTGCATTTTGGCGAATTGGGGCAATTGAAGTAAGGGATATGCTGGTAACCGATATCACGGAACCTGTGGAAAAAGGTCAGTCATGGACACGAATTTCACGTGAAGGACTCGAAACTTACCAATGAATTTTGCTCGAATCCTCAAAAAGTGCCAAGGCAATACTATGAACTGGCGCATCTCCCCATCGCTCATAGAAGAAACCTCCAGCACGATCCAAATGGTTGAAGTAATCCTCATATGCTTGACTGCGCCAGAAATCCATGTTGGCAATCTCGAAATTACTCCAGAAATGGCATGTAGAGTAGCCATTTGCGTTCCGATTATGTTCTGGTCTGCGCGCGCTATCTGTAACCCAATTCATTGCATTATTCTCGTGTATGTACTCTGGATGTGCGGCCAAGAATTTTGTGGTTTCGGGCCATAGGGATGGAATTGATTGAGGCGCATCGTAAAGATTGATAGTGAATCCGTAAGTTTTGTTTTGATCTTGCATATACCTGAACACATCGTAGTCGACATCGCAGAAAAAATGGACCTTTGGCTCGACGCGCCAGTAAAACTGCATATTTGCCATGGCTGGATGCTTGTAGAACAAACCACTATTCCATCGACACATCTGGTGGTAAGATGCCATGCTGGCATATTGAATGTCATTCTCCTTCAGCATCTTTGCCGATTCTTCGAAAAGCTCTGGATCGATCCATGAGGGCATTTCCCAATGTTCTTTGGGGATCTCTTCTATTAGGATTGTTAGAGTTGACAGATGTCATCAGAGGCAGGGCTGCGTACCATATCTGCATTCCGCCTTCGTTTCTGCAGAAGTTCGACGTTTGAACTCCTCTGAGAATGGTACGTCATTGAAAAATGTCCACGGGTAATTAAACTTGTGGTTCCATGTTCTTTCCAAATCTCGCATAGCCTGAACCATTCCATCAACCTCTTCGTTGCGAACCAAAGATAAAAGAGTAGCATTGATTCGACTCGTTCCCTCCGCGCCTAGTCCATAACCCTGATCGGCTCTCCATAACACACCTTCTGGTTCTCCAGTAGCTATGAAAGTTGTTAGAATGACATTCAGGGTAATTGGCATTGAAGGAGATTCGGCGCATACGATCTAGGTTAGGATCTCTTTCTATATTGGAAAGTGTATCTCCAGGCCCAAGTTCTGGTTTTGGTGGACCAAAAACTTGATATAAGAAAAACATCCATAATCCTATAGCTAATAAGCCTAGGACTCGAATTGGGCGTGCTACAGCCATATTGATGATTTCTGGCTTCAAAAGATGTGTCGAAATTCTAAAGTCATCGAAGCTCCAGCGCCGCGTAAGTTCATGGAAAATAAAACCGACTATCTGAAGACCCTAAAAAAGGGGATGGGATTTGCCTTGTCACACCTGCAGGTTAACAATAATAAGGTACTAGATAGATTCGAATAGGTAAGGTTTAGGTAGAGCGATAACAGCCTTGTATTCAAGGCTGAATAGTTATCGCGTCTTCCCTTCCAGAAGCGCGTTCGGAATAAATATACCAGCATTATTTATATTGATTTTAACATTGATCAGGAGTGCATACACTCTACTACCACTCACCCTTTCGAGTGAACTTCCGTCTGATATATCGCTGATCAAAAGTTTGTGGATTATGTCATAGAGACAAGCTTGCTAATGAACTAATACAATGGCGCATCTTGCAAAGCTGGGAGCTTTAACGGATGAGCTTGTCACATTAATCACTTCCTTCTCCCCACAGGTAATCATCTTTGTTTTTATTGGATCATCTTCTTTACTGCTTCAATATCTTCAGAATCAAGGGGCTGACCAGTTTAGTCTGATCCTGGCAGGTTCAATATTTTTCGGGAAACTGCTCTTCGAGCACTCAGACATGGTAACTACAATCGAACGAACCAATTCGATATTCAAGATCGACTTGAAGGTCTGGACGAAAAGTTTCGAGTATTCAATGAAGATCCACTCGCAGATGCGCTCAAGGAGCGTTTGCAGAAACTACCTGAGCTGAAATTGAAATGGACGTCCGAAATTCTACATCTACTTCTTGAATTATCGAATAAGCCAGTTTCCAAGTCGAGGATTGAAGATCTGGAATTGATCAAAGTATTGGATCCTGAAACCGAGCCCCCTTTGAAATGGCGAGATCTTGTTGCCGAGGATCCTCTGCTACGTGAAAAAAGTATTTGGAGGAATGTCGATTTTGGAGCGGATAGTTCTGATGATGATGATGATGATGCCTTTGGGGATACTCGATCAGAATTGACAGAGTCGACCAGATCAACAGGAGAATCGAGTTTGGATGATGACAACACCAGGAGACCTCAAGATTTCATTGTGAATACACTTGAGGAGGACACCTTGAATAAATTGAGGAAGGCACAATTTTGGCAGAAACCACCAAGCGTAAATGGCATTCAGCTAAAAACTGTTAGAAAACCTATCACCGAACTTCAGGGGGTTCGAGAAATTCTCTTCATGCTTGCTGGATCATTGAGCTCCCTTTTCGAATCAAACCCTCGTGATATTCGGATTATTAAACCCTTGAAGGGTTATATCTTTAAGCATTTGACTCCGGAAGGTTATGATATGCTAATGGAAACCTTTGCATCTCAAGGCTCAGCATTAGCTGTTCTTCGAGCCTGGGTAAAACAACCTCAAAACGTGCCATTATTACAGGTTCTGCAGTCATCTATTTCTCAGCGGCTTATGGATTTGGACACTAGACTATCCAAAATTCAGAGTAGATTTGTCGCTCCATCGAAAGACGTTGTTGTGAGTCTTCTAAGTTTGCAAAACGAATTGGCAGATTTTACCAAACCTCTTAGCAGACTGGCTGATATCATCAAAAGAGTTGAGCATGATCCATATGCCCATGCTTTCCGGTATCTTGAGTTCCTATACGATGAAACTTGTACCTCTCAAATGGCTGGAGATGATGATATTTATTCCTTCATGGGTAAGATCTTCTTTCAGTGCTTTCAAATCTACCTAAGGCCAATAAGATCATGGATGGAGGAAGGTGAGCTCAGCACTGGAGACAATGTATTCTTTGTCTCTGAAGTTACTGGAAACTCAGATCCGTCTTCAATTTGGCAGTCTCGTTTTAAGTTACGCAAGACTCAAAGTGGCGTATTACATGCTCCGAATTTCCTTCAAACTGCCGCGGGAAGAATCTTCAATACTGGCAAAAGCGTTGTTGTTCTGAAGCAGCTAAATCAATTCGAATCTGTACGATTAAAGAGGAAGATAGAACCAAAGCTCGACTTTGATTCCGTATGCAATACCTCCAAATTTTTCATGGCCCCTTTCTCCGAGTTATTTGATGTAGCCTTCGAAAAATGGATTAGAAGCAAGCATCATCATACCTCAAATAAATTGCGCCAAACTCTGTTCGATTCTTGCGGTTTACATAATGCCCTGGATGCATTAGCTCATGTCTACTTCATCGCCGATGGTGTTTCTTCCTCCAGCTTCATGTCATCTATTTTCGATAAGTTGGATACGTTAGATTCTTCCTGGAATGATCGCTTCCCATTGACAGAGCTCGCACAAAGTACAATTGGTTCCCACCCATCCATAATCCCAGAACGACTTCGACTTCGAATCCGACCTCTTTCACAAAGGAGTCGAGATATCAACAGATGTCGAAAATCGGTCAAGGTACTCTCCATAATCGAACCTATATACCACCTCTCTTGGCCTGTCCAAATAATACTTACTCCACAAACAATACCCTTATATCAAGCAATCTTTACCTTTCTCTTCCAAATTCGTCGTAGTTCTCATATTCTCTCCAGAGAACGTTTAGTCTCCGATCGTCATAGTTTGACCAGTACTACCGATGAACGTTCCCTCTACTACTCCCTCCGAACTCGTCTCCTCTGGTTTTACTACACTCTATACTATTATCTCACATCCTTAGTAATAGAACAACGCTCCCAAAAAATGTATCAGAATCTTCAAGAGGTCGAGGATATTGATGCAATGATTCGCGTCCATACATTATTCATCAAGCGCATTACTGATGAATGTCTCCTTGGTAGCAAGCTTGAGCTGATTCATAAGACTGTCATCAAAATACTTGATCTGGGTATCAGACTAGAAGATGCGCAGGCTGCAAACGCAGCTCTTAGCAAAGAGACAATGGAAAAACAACAGGAGATCATGGATCTATCACTAGCGTCGCTAGATTTGCCACCAACACCGCGAAAATCGACAAATATGAGGATGAGTATGAGGATGAGTCTTGCAAAGCAAAGGGACGAGGACTCGGAGGATGAAATGGAGGTGGATTTGAGTATTTTATCACCCGGAATGGAAGATCGTGGTGTCGAATCGTATGTGCAGAAGTTGAAGAGTATGAAAGGAGAATTTGATAGATTAGTTCGGTTCGTAGGGAGTGGGTTGAGGGGTGTGGCTAGGGCGAGCGGAGGAGAGGAGGCAAAAGCCTGGGACGTGTTGGGGGAGATGATCGAAGGGGGTTTGGATACGTAGGTCTATATAGAGCAGACGAAATTCACAGTAATTACTAAGAATTATAATCACATACAACTCCCATTGCAATCAATATACCTATTAGAATGAATTTAGATAGAAGCATTGTATGGCATCTGTCATGATCCCCATTCCAATAATAGCGGTCTGCATTGCCATCGTAGACGCACAAAATTGCGCCGTGAATGTGTATGACATTTGAATGCAAAACTTCATGAGTATCAGACAGCAAGAAAGGAAGATGATGGACTGAGCTATTAGCTGTCTTCAAATCGCATCAAAAAATCCCATACTCATGTCACAATGAGTTTTTCAAGGTTCATATTCTTTTGTGTTCCATTTCAAGGCTTTGAGCGAAACAGAATACTGCCCGATTCTGAATCTGGCTGAAAGCAAGTATAATAATCCACCTCACTCGCATACTTCGTGGTCTCACTCACTATCTGGTTAAATGTTTATGGATAAAGTTGATGACGAAGATGATTTGTTGTAATTCGGAGTGAAGCCAAAGATAATGGATATTGATTTCCTTCAATTAGGTAAGCAGGCCTGTTGTGTTACTCTTTGGTGGGGTTCACCGCTCTATTTGGTAGGTGCGGGGCAGGGGGAATGAATGTAAACCTTTACCAACCTTACCAACCTTACCAACCTTACCAACCTTACCTGGGACCGCTACCAAACCCACACCTACCTGCCTATGCCTTTTCCGCCAAGAAAGCTGTTGCTGCCCATCGTTAAATGATGGTGCGATCTGATAATTGGGAAAATTATCAATAATTATATCTTATCTTCCCCTTCCTACGGTGAAGAAGAAGAAAAGAAAGAGTATAAATCCCTCATCCTCCAACTTTTCATTTCTGTCTTCGCTATCATATTCACCTCAAATTGCCTTCTTCATTTTTATTCTAGCTACCTAGTATCATCATCGTAGAGCTTCTATGAAAAGTTCTAGAACTTTTGGTAGGTCGTCGAACTGTTCATGTCAATTAAATACTGGTGCGAAATGAACTGACCAATGACGCATGTTGTCTTAGACCTTACCTATACCCAAAACAAAAAAAAAAGTTTTTCCAAGCAACCAACGCAACAAATCCACACTTCACCCATTGAAAGACCCATTTGAACGACTCAAAAGTCATCGTATTGCTACTTTGCTATTCTTTGACATTTCAATGAAGATTTCAATGAATATATATCATCATTGAAATTGCAATCTTTGCAACCAAAGTCACAGTCAGTGTTAGGTGCACTTGACTGCGAATACCACTTCCCTATCAGTACTTTTTCAATTCTCTATGAGCACTAAAGATCTACTACGCTTCCTTTCCAAACCAGCAAAGTAAGAATTTCTATTTACCTCTTCTATCTGCCAGTGTATTCTTTCACAGTTCAACGCCTTCTACGGCTCCAATTCTGAACATTGGCCTATCATCTAAATATACTTCTCCTGTGTATGGGGACGTGAACAGCCAGATAATTTGATTACGAGGGTCTTGGTGACTCGCGAAAAGCAATAATTCACTTGATAAAGCGGAGAATGATAAAAAATTTCTTTTTGAATCACACCAAATCTTCTTCCATTTTGCTAACCATCTCCTTTCTCTTCTCTAGGCCCAGATAACACCAGCCACGCCCCAAAACACACAAATCAACTTCATTACCTAAAACTGCAGATACTCCTCGTCTGCTAGACCCGATATCTTTTCACGGTATCGGCATCTATCAGAGCGAGCTCACCGAATCCAACATTCCTTCGGTTAAGGACTTTTTCATCCCCCTTTGCACCCGACCTCCTTAACGTCTCTTACGTGACGTCTATACTCGAAACATCTTGCTGGCTTCGCCAGCACATCCCATATCCCACGGTTCTGTGGGCCTTCTCTTCTCAGCCGAACACCGCAAGGTTCGTCTGGGTGGCAGATAGTGCTTCACAGTACTTTGCCAATTAGCAAAAACACACATAATCTGCCAAAACCAAGCATAAACCCGATACTACGTGCATTATCGCACCCTCACGTTAGAGATGGTCAACCTCGAAATCCCATCCCAATATACATTTTCACCCTCTGAAGCTACACCTCAGCTCACTATCAATCGCGATGCCACTATCGATCTCGATTCTAGCAATGCTTTCGAAGGTTCGTACCTTGTACACTATTCTGGAGACATAAGCTGACAATATTAGGCCCAGAAAAGCTTCTAGAAGTTTGGTTTGCTCCCTCTCCAAAGGACTTACCTATCGGTGCCAAAGAAGATGGACTCAAGTCCGTCTCAGCCGAAACTTGGACAGGAATGCTAGATCTTGTAAATTGCAAGGTTTTGTCAGTCGTTGAGTCTGAGCATGTTGATGCCTACCTTCTCTCTGAATCCAGCATGTTCGTTTTCCCTCACAAGCTTATTCTCAAGACTTGCGGTACTACCACCTTGTTGCTTGGGCTCCGTCGAATGTTGCGAATTGCGGCCGTCCATGCAGGTTTCCCGGTCCAAGATTGTGAATCTCCTGATAACGTCAAGACTGCTGCCAAACCCTACCGAGTCTTTTATAGCCGAAAAAACTTCTTATTCCCCGAGAAGCAGCAAGGTCCACATCGTAGCTGGAAAGATGAAGTCAAATACCTCGATGACATGTTCTTAGGTGGAAGCGCCTATATGGTCGGCAAGATGAACGGAGATCACTGGTACCTATACTTGACTAACCCTAATACCGATCTCACACCGCCTCAAACCCCGGATGCAGAAAGATCGGTCACGGAGACTAAAGTCTTGAACATGCCCAGCCAGGCTCTATCTTCCTCGGATGGTGATTGTTCCCAAGGACCAGATGAAACTCTTGAAATTCTCATGACTGACCTGGAGCCAAATAATGCCAAACAATTTTATCTTGATCACGCAGTTGCGGCCGCGGAGACTAAGTATGCTAGTCGGGCTATCGAAGCACGAAAGGATGCAGAAGACAGTCTTGGTGAATTGAGTAGAACTGATTTGAGTATCAGTGGTACAACAGCCGGAAGTACCAACACCGATGAAACTTTTGACGTTTTTAGCAACACATCTTCCGATCACAACGGAGGTATTGTCACACCGGATGATGAGGTATCATTTCCTGAAGAGCTTGGAACTGAGGGTCACGCTCTTGGTACGGTAGTTTCCGAAGCTTGCGGTCTATCGGACGTTTATCCTACCTCGAAGTACCCTGATGCACGGGTTGATGCTTACCTCTTCACTCCGTGCGGATTTTCAGCCAATGGAGTTATTCCAGCTCCTGATCAAGCAGGTGCTGCCACGCATTACTTCACGGTCCATGTTACGCCTGAACCTCAATGCTCGTATGCGTCGTTCGAGACCAACGTGCCTGGCTGCCAGACTGGTCGTGAGACGGCTGACATTATCGAGCACGTTGTTGATATTTTCAAGCCTGGTCGTTTCAGTGTCACTCTTTTTGAATCGAAGAACAATTCAGCCGAGGGAAGAGAATTAACACTGCTTGGTGATTCTGCATCTGCCATGAAGAGTGCAGGCGCCGCTCGCTTGAGAAGTGCCAGAATGGAAAACATTCCTGGATATCGTAGAGTTGATAGGATCGTACACGACTTTGACGGCTACGACCTCGTCTTCCGTTATTACGAGCAAGTTGGTTGGGAAGGTAAAGCTCCACGATTGGGAGAGATTGATTAAGTGGCTGGGGGATTGCACGACCTATAGATTATTATTTTTATCATCGGTTTCACTTCTACTTTTATTCTTTTCATCTCTAGCTTGTCAAGGTGCTCATTAGAGCCTACACATCAACTATCTTTACATTAACAACAGTCGACATGCATAGTGGCATCGAGCCAATATATGATCATCCATCTCTTAGCACAAATTGAATATACAACCTTTCACTCAGGAATCAAGACTCAGTATGACACATTATGCACATCAGAAAATCAAGTACAACATTAGATAGCATAGCCTCTGTGATAATGAATGAATACCAATAATTATGCATGCATAACATGAAGGGCGAAAGGTCGCAGCAATCGCGACCATATTCTTGAGCCGGTGAACTTGAACGCGTGGAAACGAATGTTCATTTTGATTCAATTGGTTAAGTAGCACTAGTATGGAAAGGCATGATGGTGATGAAGGTAGCATTATCTCGAGTATATCAACAACAGGTGGAATCGATTAGACATTTAATCGATTGAATTGAAGAATTGATCAAATTTTTGATGATGCGAGGGGAATAATATGATATGAAATAATATGTACCCAGATACTTGCAGCTAAAGCTAAAGCTGCAGGAGTATAATAATAGAAATGTCCATTTCCGTTACTTCATGGATCGCGTTCTCATGCAAGTCATTTTTCACGATTCGAGAACGAAAAGAACACGAAGAATCGCCATTTCTCCTCGATCGTTTAATGGAGACGCGAAGATCTTCTTATACTTCAGGTGAGTCGCGTTTTCTCGCGATGGAAAAGGTTTCAATTAGTTCGTACTATGATATGAGATTTCCTCATCCCTTTCCCTCCTGGCGTGGAGAAAGAGCCACTAGTTATGAGTTGTGGGCGAATGGCATTGCGGAATTGAGATTGCATGATTGAGATGTGTCTCGCTTGTGGATTGGTGATCCTGGCTGGGCTTATGATTCTCATGATGGCATCCCGGTTTGGACTTGGACGTACCGGGGGTTTGTGAGAGTGGTTTTGGGTTTTTTCGGGACGTTTTGAACTTTTATTGGGAGGGGAGATGGGGATTGGTGGGTTTTCGCGTGGGCTACGCGCTGGTGATGCGTGATTGAGTGGGAGGTATTGGATTGGAATTGGAATTGGTTATGCAGAGGAGATCTGAGTAGATGGGTGAATGCTAGAGCTAGGTCGATATAAGGAAGTATCGTACTGGTAAGGTTTAGAAATGAGGGTATGTATGTACTCATTCATAGATGTAAGGGAAGAGTAGAAACTTGAATTGATGAATTGAGTGGATAGGTATGGATGAACAAGCAGGCATACTCTGTACATATGTAGGTATATACCAGGTATTCCAAAAGGGAAATGGAAACGAGAGGGTTTTCAATATAGACCTGCATTCCCCCTACTCTTCTTCTCTTTTCGTGCTCCCTCTCTATCTATCTTGTTTTGATCTTTCTTGATTGTTTTGATCTTCGTGACTTTGATTCCGAATTCAATTAAAGTTTTCTTGCTTGTGTGGGGAAAGATATTGTTTACCTTCCATCACCTCTCAAGCCTCTTCATAGTACATTGTACTCTTCATACAAAGCCATCAAGTTGTTGCTAGCCCAAGTAGCTTGACATAATAACTTCCATCTAACCTTTCCAAACATAACGAAACGATCCAAGCAAGGCTAAGAGCTCTCAAATCTCGATTTGCCGACCCCGACACACTGCGCACACTGTACTCCCATCTCCACTTTATTCGCTCCTTTCGCGAACGCGACTGGCTTCTTTTTCTTCCTTTTCCTGCCACCACCTTTTTGACATCTTTCCTACGAAATACTTGAAGCACAGCATCATAGTTAATTATCTACTTCTATCCAAATCTTGAGAAAATCATTTCACTCATTTACTCAAAATCACTTATAACAATTGATTTACATATCATCCGAAAAGGAAAGAATTGAGGAAAGATAAACAATCGGAAAACCCAAATTGATCCCTGTTCAACAGAGATCGCAATCATGACTTCACATATGCCAATGGGAATGGCTAGACAACCATTTGCTCCATTGAATAGTTCACGTCTCCAGAACATCACGAGTATCAAGAATCGTCAAAATGGTATGCCTAAAGTTCACTTCATCAGAATAGCAGTACCTGTCTCTCCACTGCTACAATCCACTCTTTCTTACCTACTTGACATGATCTACATATGAACATGATACTTACATCATACCTAGCTCTATCACCCAATAATACCTCTCCTAAACGCAAAGCTACATCATTCGAATCCGACGATGATTCCGAAAACGTTGATCCTATATTCTTCGAATCTCCCAAGCGATCCAAGGCTGTTGAGGAAACTAAAGATACCTACTCAAAACCTACAAGCTACTTCTTAACCAAAGCCCCTCCATCTCCCACCGAAGCGTCGCTTACCTCTCCTCTCAAACCTATCAAATCTACCACTCAGCGAAAGATTCTACAAACTCGTACTCAAACACCAAAAGCCACCACCACAGCCCCAAAGTCTACACCTCTTACCGCCCCAGCAGGTCGTTCGCCTACTAGAAAGCGCGTCGGAATCCTTAACAATCACCGTCGTGCTTCTGGTTCAATAACCCGCGTTGATCCTCCTAAATTCTCCACCTCAAAGCCTAGCGGTCTCAGCTTCTCAATCGATGCCGCTCTTTCAGGAACCATTCCATCATATGGCGCACGCCAACGTCAAGCTCTCTCTTCCAAAGGCACAAAGGCTCAAACCTCTCAAAAAGAAATCCCGTCCTCCATTCGTGCACCTGAAGGCAAATCGTCCTGGTTCTTCCAAATTCACGAAGACACAGAAGAGGAACACGCGACCAATCTTATGGAACATAGTACTGGTATTCTCGACATTTCCTCCGACGAAGAAACACTTACCAGATTGAGAGACGAGAGAGGCAAAGAGAATGTTCCACCTCTAGATGATATTTCTCAAACACGTACTTCGCTTACTGCTTTCGCTTCGAGTTCTTCCATGTCTATGTCTCGTAAAGATGATATGGATATTAGAGAAATGAAAATGAGGATTAAGATGCAACAAAAGAAGCGAAGAGAGATGGAAGAGGGTGCTATCGATGTTGATAGAGCTCCATTAGGGGAGATGAGGAAAGAAGATTTCTATGCAGAAGGTTGTGATGAGAAGAGTGTTTTTATCATTCTTCCGGATCCTGAACCTGAGGTATCGGTCGAAGAAGAAGAAGAAGAAGAAGAAGAAGCTGAGAAAGAGACGGAGGCTCCCTTGGAACAAGAAGAACAAATCCCAGAACCTCAAACCACATCTCCATTACCAGAGCCAGTATCTACGGCTTACGCGCCTGGAAAAGGGAAAGGAAAGGGAAAAGAAATCGATATTGAGTTTCTCATGCAAAAGAAAGTGGTAGAACCGATGGAGAAACCGGAATCGGATTTCGTTGTTTGGGAAAGTGGAAGTGCGAAGGATGAAAATGAATAAGTGACTCGTTTCAAAAGGGATTGTGTATGGGTTCATGAGTTTATGTGTATGATTTTTTTGCGAGGGCACTTTGGGATTGTACTTGGAGGAGTTAATTACTTGTCTGTAGGCTTGTTTGGTTGTATATGGATGGATCAATGGGTGGATGGAATGGTTGCAGGGTTACTTGGTTGCGTGGTTATATTTGCATATATTGGCTTCTTGTCGTGTTGTTTCTATCAGTGTTTGTGTTAGGAAGTTTGGGAGGGGTTTTAGTAGATGGAAAGCTATTTGATATTGCAATTGCTACTACTATTGGAAGAACCAAAAAAATAAGTTGACCTTATAAGTAACATTTCCATTCGGTCTGTTCGTTTGTGATTATCCTAATGTGATGTTCGAAAGACGGCGCAGTGCAGTGTAAAAGTAGGTGGAAGCTTTTTTTGCATGCAAGAAATTGTAGAATATAAATTGAGTTTGAAGGGAAGCGGATAGAGGGGTTGGAGGTTGGGGTGTGGGGTATGGAAGCGAGATTATCAATGCGTTGTGCCGGGGAGGGGAGTGGAGAGGAGGGGTATTGATTCGCTTGGTGATGGGAGGAGGGGGAGGGGAAGCAGGGCGGGGTAAGGGGGCGGGGTAGAGATGTGGAGATCGAAGGATGAGAAGGTGTGAGGATGTGGGGGTGTGAGGATGTGAGGAGGTTATGTGTATGTATGTGTATGTGTATGTGTATGTATGTATGTATGTACTTGTGTGTCAGGAGGAGAAGAGGAATAGTGAGAGGGATGGATGGATGGATGGATGGATGGATGGAGCAGGGGATGAGGATGAGGAGGGGCTGGAAAGGTTGGAAAGGGTTTGAAGGTGATTGGTTTGGGCTTGCTTGGGAATCGATGGGTGGAGGTCTACTGAATGCCTTATTCTTGGGTTCTTGCTGGTCGGGACTCGGAAGGAGGTTCTGGTTTCGTGGTTATATGGATGCAGAGTGGTGGGTGGTGTTGGGATTGGATTGGATTGGATTGGATGTTTGGTCGGAGAGGTGGTAGGGTTGCTTGTTGTAGTATCTATGATGGTAGGTAGATTATGGGGATGTTGATGGAGGGGGTGAGGGTGGGGGATTGATACTTGGCTGGGTGAGTGGATATGAAGGGTGAATGAATGATCAGTAGGTGAGAATTCTGGGGCGTGGAATCCTATACATCTCTTCTGCTTTGAAATGGGAGCCGAGTTATTCATGGGAAAAGCTAGTTCGTTTGTGAAGTCTTTTCTGCATCAGATGTTTAGCAGATGTGTTATGATATTCTTGCTGTGGAACTTGGATAATAGGAGTAGGATTCAGAGGAACTTTAGGATGGCTGTCCTGTGTTTGAATTGGCTGTCTAGATAGTATACGAATGGGTGTGTTGGGAGTTGATGGCTAAGTTGATGGGTAGCTGTAAGTTCTTTCTGCTTGGTTGAGAATGTGTAGGTGCTATGTGTGTATATCTTTTATTTCTACTTGAAACCGGGGGTTGTTTGGAGTGTTTGAATTACAAGTGTTCGAGTGATTGCTGCTTGGATTGTTGATGCATGAGATATGAAATGGGGCTTTTGAAAGCTTGATATGATGAGTTTCTGTTTGAAGGCCAGATAAGTCTAGTTCAGATAGTTGTAAGGCGGGCTCGCATATAATTTATCCCCCCAGAGGTTTCGAACTGTTTCCTCAACAGTAGAATGTCGCTCTTGTCAAATTACAGGTACGACGATGACATCGTTACACTATGATTTTTGTGTGAGTTGCAACTGGTCTCCTCCTGTCATAACCCATGAACTACCCATTCATTTTCATTTCGTTAATCCATTCTTCCATTTATTATTCACTCATTATCTATCCACTTCCGAGAACATACTCTCATCCAATATACTTCCATCCTATCTCACCATCTCCACCCACATCCACAAAAGCCATGAATCCCCTCTCTCACAACGCTCTTTCCTTCACCCTCCCAATAAGAAAAAAAAAACAAAGCCATCAAAAGACTAATAAGCCACAGGTCTCCTCATCTCCCAACATCAACACACAAAGTAGGATATGGATCATTGTACTGAATCACAAGGTTGACCATATTCAATCATATTCAATACCATTGCGCCACGGACATTTCTGTGTTCAGATATTGGGGAGGGTGGTGTTTGGGATTCTATGTGAATGATGGATAGTTGGGTGATGGGTTGATTAGTGTGATGAGGATTGGGAAGATGGTAGGTGAGGTTGGGGAGTGAGGGGGATTTGAGTTTTGTTTGGTGGGAAGAGGGTGAAAATTCCTGGAATGGGTAGTAGGAGAGTGGTGGGAAGCTGTAATCAAAGATTGCTTTCTACTAGGATTGTCTTTGGGAAGTAATTGCAAAAGGAGGTGGCTTGAACAGATGGATATGTTGTATAGATTAACGTCGTTCTACTGAGATTGCTTGTAATGTTATGTCCCAATGCAAATGCGCCAACTGTGAAATGACACGAAGTTGATCGACTTGACAATATATCTCAAAGTCTGCATTTTACAACTTGATGCAAGGATTTATTACAAATCTGACATCAAAATCGTATAATTGGAGATCGATGATGTGAAGATTGAATTGGTTAAGGATTTGGAGGTCGAGGAAGTATTTAATAAATTTGTACACCAACTGTTATGTGCCCCTGCTCCCACAGATGCACTGTTAATGATATGCTACTCACAACTTGCGAGTTTTTAGTAAGTATTTTACAATATGTATTCTACATCCGTATCATTCACACATGTGGTATACACATCTATGATATACCAAGAGGCTTCAATATTCTCTCCCGTGCGACTCTTGTTGCAACATCACCACCCTTTTGCAATGCGATTGCTCCAATAATAGCATACAATGAAGTGGCTAGTACGAGCTCAAGACCAGACTTCTCGAGATTGTCCTTCTGTAAAGAGAATTAGTAGCCATATGGAATATGCCTCGTGAAAGAACACTCCAACTTACCATTCTAGGTTCCCATCGAATGATATCTGGCATGCCCATCTGGGTAGCCAGATTCGCCAATCTCTCCTTGCTTAAAATATCATCCACCTTGACGTTGGTCAAGTTTGGCAAACCGTCCAGAGCAGGGTGTGAAAATGGCTCCTCAACTTCTGTCCCCTGGCCGTCTGTTTCCTGAGGTAATTGAGTTTTTGTCGCAACCGGCGATTGTAGTAAAACCAAACTTGTCTGTAAGTTCAATATCCTACGTCCTGCACATTATAGACTCAGTATACGTTCAGCCATTCGCAACGCAAATCAGGATACGCACCGAAATATGCCAATCGATCATTGAACCCTCTCCTTCCTTGATCAAAACTCTTATGTGTAATCGCAAGCCATTTTACTTCGTCTGTAAGTACTTCGTCGCCTCCCCGTCCTAGAAATTTGATATAAAATCGATTTAATCTTTCCGGATCGCTGTTGACTTCCCATGTGGGTATATCGTGGTTTGCCCTCGGGTTGAATGGTAATTTCATCTGTGGTGGTGTGTATGACCATCTTGGTCTTGCACCTCGTTCTTCATTATATTGGGTATCTGATCTCGAGGTTGATATTGAAAATTGTCGGGCGGTATTTGAGCGGGAGGATATGGGAGTGGCGCATGAGCATCTTTGACCTGCTTGACGGGTAAGGGACCGAAGCGATCGGGTGGTAGTTTTGGATGCCATTGCTATGTATAATTCGTGGTTAATCGTCGTGCAAATACCCCCTCCTCTAGTAAAATAATTCCTCGAAGTTGAAAGCTCAAGATTTCTGGAAACTTTATGTAGACGCTAAACTTCTTTTGGTATAGACCGAGTTTCGCGTCCATCATTGTGCCGACTCGCCGACGCGTCTCACCAAGAACGACATCATTTAAAATTCCACTAAGTACTCGAGGTATTTAAGCTATTGGACTCTTAATTTATGATCATGAAATTCATGAAATAATTTACAATATTATTTTGCTATGGCTACTCAAGGGATTGCCGGTTCGAAAGAATCAGATATATCTTCCGTCCTCACACAACGACTTGCTTCTGTCCTTCCTAAAGACGTCACTTTTAAGATCTACCATCTATCTACCCCTCCAACCAAAACCTCATCATTATATTCTGCGCCGCCGAATAGTCGACCCGATAGGACTTATCGCGAGAGCCATTTTCTTACAGTTTCAATTCGAACTCCTTCAAAACAAGATGCATCTGAACTACTTGAAGTATTAGTTTTTGCAATCGAAATCCTGATTTATTCCACCGCATATGATACTACATTTTTTGTTTCAAAGGCCGATTCGACCGGTTATCTTCACCTTCTAAATCTACCCAAAGGAACGCCTTCTCCCATAAGGGATATCAGTGCTACATTCTTACAACATTTGGTCGAACAACATCAAAGGGAAAATATTCGAAGTATTGTCTCGCTTTTCGCACGAGCTCAAGATCAATATCTTTTCCCAGGGAGCATTGAATATAGTGGAAAGCATGTGTTGGACGATAGAGGCTTGGTGCGCTGGTGGTGTCGAGTTCTTGATCCCCTGATAGAGCAGACGGAAACCTCGAATAATTTGCGAAAATCACAATGGGACTCAGTGAAGGGCTTTTTAATTGTGCCTGGGCAGGACAATTACGAGACCAGGTCATATCTTCCAGCAAGAGCAAAGGCACAGACTACGCAGAGCTCCTGGACCATTGGGCACCCACTTCGACAAATTTCAAGACATGCAGATGATGTTCCTCCACGATGTCTAGTCCCACATTATCCTGACGATCCAAAAGCAAGATTTCTAGACGAATTAGATGATGAAATAGGAAGAGGAAAGGATGATTCGAATGGGCAATGGAAGAGTGTGAGAAATATTGACCAATTTTGGGAAATGATGGCATATAGACAAGAGTGTTCAGCCGGTCGACTTGTTGGATTTATATGGATTGTTTTTACACCAACATCTCGACATAATCACGGAGATCTTGTAATTGGCAGCAGCCAAACTTCAACATTAGCTGACGATAGTCAAGAGCTCAACTCATCATTTTCATCCATACCAGACGCTACACCAGCCATTTCCACTCCAACGACATCCTTTCCTAGCTCGAATCCAGCTCAGCAGTCACCTCCGAAGCGAAGTGATATTCTTTCAGTCATTAAGGAACCTAGTCAATTGTCAAAGACTTCCGCCCAACGGAAGAAGAAAAAATTGTCTGGGCGTATCATTCCTAGACAGCCACGCATTAAGACTGAGAATAAAAATTACTTGTTAGAAAGACCCGAGAGCACTGCATACTATACTTGGAAACCAGAAGGTCGTGGTCAAATTATCGTTGACGAAACGGATTATCATCGAATCAATGAATTGCTTCTTCGACTAGACTTTGCCGATCTAGACCTAGCAAGTTCGAGTTCGAAAAGATGGATCAATGAAGTTCGTTCAGGTGCTGGAAGCATGGGCGACACATGGGGCCAATTAGTTACAGGAACCAAAGTAACAGAGATCACAAATAAGTCGAGTGCCGCAGGCGTTACAACTCTTAATGTAGGACTTGTGCGAAAGAAAAGGAAATCCAGCACAGATGAGCCTCATGAGCCCACTCCTGCCGCGGTAACGATCCCACAAGTTAATGTGCTTGGAGCTGGTATGATTAGAAAAAAGGTAAAGAACTGACGTGGTTAACATTGCGCCTGGTGTATATTTGGGATAGTTAAAGGTCTGCATTCAAAAGGCGTTGGATACAAGGGGTGTTTCCGAGATATGAATACCCAGGATATGGATCACGGATAATCGAGGCAATTATTATTTCGCATTTTTATACAACACTCACGTGAATTCGAAACACAATCGCGAAGCACTGATGCAGTGGCTTCTCAATAGCCCCGGCCCAATGCGCCAGCCTCGTAGACCCATATTTCCCCAGGTCCGGCACATCCTTCTCCTTGCGTTATTTATGGAATGGTAGGGGATAACTTCAAATAGACTACGAGTAGCCGATGATCTTCGGGATTGCGACAAAGTTGCCGTTCCATCTGACCCCATTTTTGAAGCGGTAAAGTAGGTAAGCGAGACCTCCTTTACTTCTCCACATTGTTCGGGTGCACAATTGGTCTATTCGTACACAGATGTCATATGACATTTAATCTTTTTTACGCCCCGACCAATGAGAGATTAATGCCTCATTAGTCAGCTACACTTCTCACATCATTGCTGTTTCCTTCTTCATATATGAACCTAGATTTCTCAAAGATTTTAAATTCCTAGTTAGAAGCGGTCATATTTGTTTCTCTGCAATACCCTGAAATATTTTGTATTGACTCTCCTCATGTTCACTTATCAGTGTTGATTATTATCATCAGATTCTTTGTTGCCCAAAAAACGATGATGCTTTTTTCTAGTCTCATAGTCTTAGCATCGACAGTCTTTATCGGTACCAATGCTCTCGCTCTGAGTACCACAACTACGCATTCAAGCCCCATTGCAGCTCCAACTATTTTGCGGCGCGACGCGACTACCACTGCTTCACCTTCATCCACAAGTCCACTTTATTTCCTAACAACAAATTACATTACCATTGCCGGGGTAACAAATGCACATGTGACTAACCCAGCCAAAACAGTCTCTTTTGCAGTTCCTACCTGCATACAAACACTTACGCCGGACAAGAATGGATATCTGCCTCCGGGTACATGCAACGCTCTTTATGACTACTATCCTAGTTCTGCATCAGCTGTAGCTGCAGCTGCCATTTTCGGAATCCTTACTCTAGCTCACATCATACAAGCATTCTTTTACAAAAAGGTATTTATTCTTTCACTTTACCCCAGACTTTAACACCAAAATTGACACATTACGCAGGTATATAGTTTCTTCATAATTTCAGCATCCATCTGGGGTCTCACGGCCTTCATAATCCGTATTTTATCAACCTACAACCAACAAGATAACGTCCTTGAACTCACGTCGTCCATCTTTGCCTTGACTATCTCGCCCTTGATCAGTGCCTATTACTTCATTCTCCTGGGTCACCTCGTACATCATTACCTCCCAAGTCGTTCTCTTCTCGGTATTCGTCCTCATCTCCTCGCGCTCCCATTCTTAATATTCAATGCAGCGGCCTTTGTGCTAGAAATTGTGGGTACATCAATGATGGAGAAGAGGGATTTTGAACGAGAACAGAGGAATGCCAATCATGTTTACATTGGAGGCTTGATCGTGCAGATGCCAGTTACCTTTGTGTTCTTGGGCTTGCTTGTGGCATTTTGGAGAGAGATGGGTGTGCTGGGACAAAGGAGCGTCATGGGAGCAGGGTGGAAGAGCTTACTGGGAGCATTATTTGGAGGGTTGTGTTTTATCCTGGTAAATTTTCTATCCTTAATATAAAATGATATCATCTAGATAGTTGTACTAACACAAACCCCACAGATCCAGATATTCTTCTCTCTCGCTCGATTCTCTACTAGACATAAGACATCCAGTGCACTGTCCACCCATGAATATTATTTCTACATCTTTGAAGTCACTCCAGCAATTCTAGCTATAAGCATGATGAACGCACTTCACCCTGGTCGAATCATGATCGGAGAAGAGAAAATGGAAAGTCTTTGGAGCATTCTCACGTGTTGCTCGCCTTGCTGTAGATTGAGATTCAAAGCCAAAAAAACAGGGATACGGGCTTGATTGCTAGCTCGAAGAACTGACTGACTTAGATGAGGAGGGTCTGAGGGGAAATGTGATAAGAATGATGAGCCGCCGAGGTATACTCCTTTGCGAGCTGGTTTTAATTTTGCCCTTGCTCTAAAATAGTGTAGAGATATTGCTTATTTTGTTGTTTTTTGATTTTATACTTTACTTCTTTTCCGGTGTAATGTGCAGCCCCAGTATTTTTTAAGACACGAAAAAAAACCATCGAGGGAAGTCTTGCGATAGCCCAACTTGCTTTTTCACAGCTCACTTTGCATGTCGGCTCATCCATATCATAAAATGACAGCCCGGTAACCCGTACTTTGATTGGTCAGCTGCATGCCCACTGAGTTGTTTTTGCCTCATCACAAGATATATCAAGCAGAGTCCCCTCATTCTCTGAGAGCTAGATGTAAATTACATTTACAAAGTCGAAATGCCGTGCACAAAAAAATGGAAAGTGGTTCTGAGAGATGACAGGGACGACCCAGATGAATCCGTGTTGAGCCTGGCCTGTAGTAACTCCGCCAGATTTCGCCAGCCTATCGTCTTGAAGCCAGGCATAATTGAACAGAGATTGGAGGGCAACGAAGTTATTCAGCGATGGGGACTCCCGACTCCCTGTGAATGTGAAGCCCGCGACAACACTGCAGACGTCATAGTCTCCGCTATTGGGTCCTGGAAACCTTCCGCACTATTAAAAATGTTGGATCTCAGCATATCTCAATTTTACTGGAGTACATCTACTTATAATATGGAATTTTTTGTTAAAAGATCATGGAAATTTTTACGAGTATGTGTCCTTCGAACCACAGCGATTTCACTAAAATTAATCTAGGTCACGCTCGACAAACGGGCTCTAACCTATCACATCCATGACGATGATAGATGGCAGCTATTGGGATCTGAACACTTGGGTATTGAGGACATTTGCACTCTGGAAGATCATTATAAAAAAACTGGCACGAGTGTCATATTGCGAAAAGCGACCGAATACTGGCTGGGAGATTGGGAAATTCCCTCCCCTGGCACCAAGATAGTCTCAAGGAATTCGAATTTGAGTGTTACGTCACCACGAAAGATGGGCAATGGATATGCATCGACGAATTAGAGGCTGTTTGCAGAAATCCAACTGTGGAGGATAAAAAACTGACGCCACAGCAAGTATCCGTACAGTCAGGCAGCGATACCGAAATCGAGACCGGGACGACGAACGCCACGAGCACCAAGAATCCGGATCGATTCCATCTGCAAGAAACGGAGAAGAGAAAGCGTGCAGCAGAATGATTAGGTTGATGAACAGGCTTTAGCAGATGTATCCAAGATGATCTGCTTAGGAAGTAGTCCCCAGAATGGAATAGGATGAAAGAGAATCATTATACGGACCTTCGTTAGCATCTAGTAGTATTCAATCAAAAGTTGGGTGTAGTGAGCAAGTTCTGATTTGGTATCATGATATGTGAACTGTATGATTATTATTTCACAATTCCACGTGTTCGACCAATGAGAAGCGGATGACGCGGCAATGCTCATTCATTCGGGAATATGCATATTTGAGTCTTGAAGGTCTTTAGGCAACAGTAAGGTAGATGCTCGTTTGTTGTTGGTTTAGTCTTTGTTACACACCTTTTGACCTTGTTTGCATTTCATAGAGACCTTGGGCTCTCCTCATCTTTAGTGCCTCGCAAACAGGACTTGGTAAAGGTTAGTACTGCCTGAGTTACCGTGGAAGTATGTGTATGAGAATGATCACATAGAAGACATAGAAATTTTGGAGAACTGAAACCAGCTAAGATGAATTTAAACCGAATCAATCATATAGTCAATAGAGTATCCTTCAATCCGCCCTCTCGATTATGCTATTTGATGCCGCAATAGATGAACTGGAGGCCTAACGCTCTTCAATGCGGAGAGGCTTCGTTTGTAGAATTATGTCAGTCACTGAAAACTTTGGTAAAGCGATGCACTTTGCCGAGATATGCAGGGATTTCATTGGTTGGATGTCAAGTTCACTGCACTCGAAACTTCATTTGTTGAGTTACATTCAACTGAACTAGATATCGGTTTCAAAATACAAACGGCCAGGGTATCAGAAGTCGCTCTGCGCTCCGAAGGAAAAAAGAAGTGCAGGGTCCCACGAATGAGTCGATCTTAGTGTGAAGGCTTTGAGAATGCTGAACGCAAGTTTCCGACGAAATATTGTCTGCCTGTGATGGCGGTGCCCATGCATGCTTCCGACCCTTCAACTTGCCTTTACCTGAGCAATTGGTTTTCAATTTGGTCATGCCAGTTACACGGATTGCTTAGATTATAACTACACCTTTTGGACATTTGTATGTAGACGAATTTCCAGAGGCAGCTTCGCAATCTTTCTAATTTTTCCTCTCAACATCTCTCGCAACGCAACCGCCATCCGATTCGCAACCATGTCTAGTCAGCAGTTATGCATTCGAGCTGATCACAATCTCGATCTTCATCTCAATTTTTCGGCTGATGCCCCCAACTATAGTCCTCACATTATCCACAAAACCGCAAACCCCGCGGGGGAAAAAACTGATTCTGTTGCCGCCACTCTTGTGGATGTCATTCGCACCATTCTTGCCTACCAATGCCCATGGGCTTTGGTCGACCTCCTCGATTTTAGCGTGGAAGAGTTATATGTCAGTTTAGACGCTTTCGACGAGACACATTGTGGCTTTGTTGCTCGTAAGGATCGGAAAGTCCAGGTGGGATTCATCGATTTGATCAAAGGAATTCTGTTAATTGCGATTGCAGGTAGTCTTCAATGACATGACTTCCAAGAAACGATGGCACTACGGCTACGAAATACTTGACGATGGACAGTGGATTCTCGTCATCCCTGGGGGCTTTGAAACAGAGACGCTTGTCAATCATTTGATCGAAAATGAATGGCTGGGATATAATGCAGGATTCGTAAGAGAGAGGGACAAGCGTTTCGAAAAACCTCGTCTCCAGATAGATGCGTGGCTAAAGTATTTGGAGCGTGGAATCACAGACACCTTGGATCCAAGCAAAGAGAGAAAGAGAGGGTTGTTAGATGAAATAAACTTGTCCTTCTTCCGCTCGATGGTACGCATGTTTCTTCGATCACTATTTGGGGGAGTTGGGGGATGGTTTTTGTAATTATAGAGAACACAATAAGTCTGTGGTAAGAAGACAATACTGCGTAGTTGGAGCAAAGTGAAAGCGAGAAATGTTTGCTTTCGAATATTGGGTATCCATTGCAACCTTACAATAAAAAGCTTTAGTTGGTGTATTCTGTTGTGGCGAGCAAATATGATCCTTGTGTTTTATCCTTGTGGCTGCAGTCTTGAATAAAAAACTACTTCGGCACCTTTCCGTGCCGAAGACTGGTACCCGTAGCCTGAGCTCGGTAGATGCTCGTTTCCTCATCCATCAAGATTTAAGAGTGCTAAATTTCCATAATCCTGTCATCTCCTAAAAGTTTTAATGAACTCATACTCCTTCTTCCATCTCACTACCTACCTCTAGAAATGAACGACCCAAACCTCAAAGAAGGGACTGCCCAGCGAGTTAATGTTGGATACGAATGCAAAGTTAACCTTCTTACAGATGCTCCTTCGGGTCACTCACACATAATCAGATGGATTGCTGTGGTTGAAAAGGACAAAGTTCCACACGATTTATTTACAGTTGACGTAATTGCTACTATTCTCTACGAAATTGATCCGTCTGCTCTTAGTCATTTGCTCGATGTTCAAGCGAGTCAGTTTTATTGCTGGTGGACAACAAACGGGCATATCAAGGAATCTGAAAGTGATAAGGAATTCCAGAGTGAAACCGTGGATACCGAGAGCCATAAATCGGATGACTTGTCGCCAGACCACATATATCTTCTTCGCGTGGAAAACATTGTTCAAGTCGGGGTGAGTAGCTTCCTGAAAAACATGTGTGGAACACGCATGTTTAGTGCAGTGGAAATGCCTCTGATAACCCAATCATAGATCGTTAGTTTCGCGAGTCATCGCTCTGATTTGAATGTAACTTATGCTATCTGCGAGAAGGGAAATTGGGAGATTGTATACTCTGAAGATCAGAGTCAAGATGAGAAATACTACCCAAGTACCAGCTCTCTAGATCGTCGCGAAGCACACGATCATAAATTAGCAAGAATTATTATACGCGGGACAGATTTCGAGGACAAGAATAATGTGCCAATGGGCTT
This sequence comes from Botrytis byssoidea, assembly GCF_014898295.1. NCBI lineage: Eukaryota > Fungi > Ascomycota > Leotiomycetes > Helotiales > Sclerotiniaceae > Botrytis > Botrytis byssoidea. Next base: position 602,103 of record NW_024065852.1, on the reverse strand, counting down.
TCACTGGGCATGTGTGCTTCAAAATGGAGCCGGTGGCCCAAAATATTCCGGGCGCAGGACACAAAACATCTCGAATGCGGATCGTATCACCGAAGTTTCTCAACAGGTTCAAGAAACTATAACTGGTTCTGGAGGCAGTAGCAGATTTGCAAACAGGATGTCTGAGGTCCAAGGTCCGTTGGACAGACTTCAGAAGTCAGCCGAGAAGTTGACAAGCTCTTTGAAGAGAAAGCGCGATGATTGAGAGGATATGATGGCTGATTTGGCATGGAAATGGGGTTTGACTGTGGCTTCCGTATCGAGGAGATGAGAAATATTGTGGGTTCACATAACTTGGGCTGTCATATCAGTTGGTTAAGGAAGAAGATTGTCAGATTGTATGCAAATGATGAACGAAACATGGAAGGAAAACTTCCGATCAAGCCTTAATTCCTTTTGTGAATTTTAAAATTTGATTGTCAAATGATGGAACATGGAAGAGTGCTATGAAATACTTAGATACTAATTTTTATAAGCCTACAAGTCTAAAGGGTCATCCAATTTTCGATTCTGAGTCGAGATAATTCTCAGGTAGTTCAACTCAATTTTGGTAAAATCATTCAATCTGTCCAGCGTGAGATTGGTGAGATTGTTTTTGTTACCATGTCCATGGAGTTTCTCTTGAATGTCCTCGGAGTTTCCGTCAAAGAGAGTATCCATTTGAAGAGAGCCAATTTCCAAGCAGTCTATTCCACAAAGAAAAAGAAACCGAAAGAATTGATGAATAGAAGGGACAGTAAATTGATGAATCGCCAAGCATATCCATACTATTGCTACCGAATACTACTCTAGCGTAGCCAAAACAAACATAAAAAAATCCTGGTGTGCTCTGGCCTAGCTTTGATATGCAGCTCAAGAGCCTGTCACAAGCTACCCCTTGGAAAAAGCTAGGTACAATCGATTTCTTCTGCCAAAACAAAACTCAAGAGATTCAAGTGCGAAGGGATGTTCTACCAAAGAGTTGTTTAGTGATACACTGTTATATAACAGCACTAGGTTGATCCCTTCTTTTATTTATCATTGATATTTAAGACAACGTGCCCCATACTTGACTCCATCAATCTAGCTCAAGCAAAGCCTCGATTAAATATGGAAGACAAATCTTGTCAAAAGGTTGACCTGAACCTCGATATCAGCATCGACCTCCCGGCAAATGCTCCGGAAGGCCATCTCCATCTCCTCAATGTGAAAAGACCTCGAAATAATCCTCAACCTCCAAAATACAAGAAGCGCAAATCAAACCAGATTGAATTCCCGGAAGATTTGTCTTTGGTTGATGTCCTAGCAACTATACTCTTCGACTGGAAACCGGCAGCACTTCATCACCTTCTCAACGTTCAAAACAAACAATTTTATTGTGCAGCTGCATGGACAGAGTACATAGTAGAATACAGACCTATGGAAAATCGCATACATCTAATACCTTCAGAAAGAGTCGAAAAATGCGCCTGTAAAGAAATCGAGAAGAACATGGCTCAGCGTATGGATCAGAAATATCTAGCCGATGGCATACTCCAAGATAGGATTTTCCCAGTTTTGATGTACGAGCCTGAAGCTAAGAGTACAAAGGAGCAGAAATCAAAGGCAACTACTACAAATGAGCTCAACGATATCGGGCGGGAGTCAAATACTGAGAGCAGCTCTGATACTCTAATGGAAGGAAATATAAACGCAAGGGTCACGGAGCTCGAAAGTCAGGTATTGGTACTGCAGAACTCGATCAAGGAACTTATTGGTCCAGTAAGAAAAAGGCGTCTAGAGGGTCAATCAGAAAGTGTTCGGGGCATCGATTTAGAGCAGAAATAGTGCTACGTTGTGCAATGGAACTTGGATTGAGCAATAATAGTAAGGTGCATGGTCCAGAAGAAGGTTGCACATGTGCCAGAAACTCTTGGTGGTGTGGGCACACAATACTGAACAGGATGAATCCACAATAAATCATGTTTGGCTACTTGAGACTTGGAAATTTGTGCTTTGCATTTCGAAGAAAATTTGCCTGAGAAAAAGTAAGAATGTAACAAAAATTCTGCAAGGCCCTCGCTGATCTCCGCGCCCTGGAGCTTGATGAGCAATGATAAGCATAGTAGGGATAATGACTAAGGGCAGGAATAGTAGAGTGCAAACAAGTTTGCAAGCGAGGTATCATGGTGTGAGAACTCGCATCATCTGGAGTTTCATTGTTATTTGAGATGGAACACAGACCGAAATTAAGGAGCTCCAAGATAGAATAGATTAACCGGAGGATGTCACAAAATTTGAAGTTGTGGCGTAAGACATCACAGGCAGTAGAGACATTTCAGCAGCCCTGGGAATTAGGCAGTTTCAATTTGTGAAAGATATCGAAATTATGTGGGAATCTATGAACAAAAATTAAACATCCAATCTATATAGTGAAGACTTCTCCATCCAGTGATCTACTTTTGACCTTACTTGGCCCCTTTTTCATTTCTGTCCAGGTCCCATTGACATTCCAAGTGCCCGCCTTTGTGTAATCCCAGCTTCTAGACCCTTGCATATATCCAAATCTAAAATATTCGGGTTGTTGTAAAGGTGAGTTTTTATACCAAACGAAATGCTTATCACTTGCGAATCCTTCATCGGTGTATCCTCTGAAACGTTCTACATCGTTGACTAGCACACTGATGCCATCAAATGGGGCAGGTGGTGGAAGCCAGGTGAAAGATATAGAAGAAACATTACTACTCATTGAAATCTCTGGAGATGAAATATGTGGTAGCGCGGAATTATGTTTCGCATCTCCTTGAAGTGCTGCAGGAGTCTGAAGCACAGGATCAAATCCCCACCGTGCAATACCGTTGATGAACAAGCCGACCAACAATCCTTGGTAGAGAAGTGCAGGTCTAGTCTGCATAGAAGTTCCCGGTAGCAGTAAAAGAGCAAGAATATAGTGATGTATTCGAAGACTGAGACCAGGTAGTAGGAGAGATATGAGTAAAGCGGTAACAAATATCCCATACAAGCCGAGAAAACGAATTAAACGACCCTCCATGCGAAAGAAGAATGCTTGTTTCACGATTATAATGATAAGGAATATGATGATAAGTGCCAGAGCAAGTTTGGCATCTGGCTGTTGATTTATATCGTGAGCATTCAGCCGTTGAATAGGGATCCACTCAAAAGTATAATTTGAGAGTGTTCCAACCCAGCAGCCCCCGAGCCATAATATCGTCTTCTCGATTTGAGCTATGAGCCCAGTCAAGGCACGTTCGACGCCCATGTATTTATATATGACAAAAGCGCAAAAAGCTGCAGGTAGGAACTTCCCTAATATGTTTGAGACCAGTCCGGCCATAGTATTAAAATTAGGTGGATCAGAGCCGAGACCAGTATGAGCAAAAAGCCCAGTGAAAATGGAAAAGAAAAAGAGACTAGGCGATGTAGTAAAAAGCGATAGCACTACTGTGAACGTCAGAGAAACAAACAGCAGTGACCAGCGCGAATCTTTGGCCTTGCAAGTGATTCCTTTCTGGAATGTAAATGAGGATGGGAAGGTCGAATCGAAACCAATGCTTTTGATCCCATGCCTATTTGAGCTTTGATAGCTATTGCGTTCTCCAACCAGCAACACAACGCCGCAACCTCCTTTGACATTATCGACAACTCCAGCATGGATTGCGGATCCGCAGATAAAGCTGTCACTGCGATAGATTGCAGTAGTATCATCGTCTGCAGGTCCACCAATCACTAATGGCCTGTAGTTGATTTCTTGCGCTCCAACAGCTCGCGGATTAAGAACCTTTGCGCTGGCACAGTTTGCGGGACATTTGAATGCAAAACCACTTCCGTTAAAGGGACGGCAATCGTTTCCATTCAACCCACACTGGTTCCCAGCTACCCAATATGTATTGCCACATCCAATATCGCTAGGGACTCCCCATTCCTCTATCGCGGTAGCAAGTGTGCTCTGGCGTAGGACAAGAGCAAAAGTCAGAATCCAACAGAAGTAATATGCTACGAGAAGCGAGATCCTATGTCTTCTCTTTGGTATATATCGATCTAAAAGCCGTAATGGTGCTTCCTGCAGCCATGGAAACCAAGGCTTGATGACGTTTATGCGCGGAGGGTCTGGCCCATTCGCCCAAGTAATAGCTTGCTTAGTGACACGTCTGACCGGAGTAGGAATCCATTTAAGGTACCGATAGGAAGACTGATCTTGTAAAAACCGAGGGGTAGGAGGAGAATCATCATCTGATATTTCGTTCATGGGTAGAAGCTGAGTGAGTGTAGGGTCTTCAATTGGATCATCGGGGTGGTCATTGTCCGTAAAATGGTGCCTGTTATCGACGCGACCATTTCGGTCCCCCATATTGTATTATTGAAACCCGAGAAATGAAGGTGATTTGATCCGAACGTTTTGCCTGCTCGATTGCTTTTCCTTGCTTATTATAGGAAATTGGGCATGTCAGTCCTCGGTCCAAATAACAACTGAATTCTTGTGGCAATCTCAATTTATTCAACAGCAGGAAAAACAACGTAAAAGAGAGTTAATGTACCATGAGTACTGCGGTGATAGAGGTATACTTTTGAAGTACTCCTCCCTTCTCGTCAGACTTGAGAAATGCAACATTTATCGCACGGACACTTGTCCGATAAGGATAAGCTGCTGTGAAAACAGAGCTAACCACTTATAGACTAGTCTATCTATTCTGTGCTAGTACTAATCAAGCCGCCAGTGTGGTAAAAATTATATTCTGGTCAGATTCTATGATACAGCTGTTCTCGACGCCAATATACAATTCTTTGTCCAAAATTATACATTTTGAGATGTTTATGAAATCTGCAAGTGCTTGTCTCAAATTTACGGACGCTCTGTATATAATCTGAGGGTTACTGGCCTGCAGAAAACTCAGTATCTTGGCGATATTTAATCGACCTATTTGCTCATACGTCTTATTTCACTTAACGAAATGTCCACTATCAATATGGCTCCCAAGAACCCTACGAGGCTCGGATTTCAGATTTTGAATACTTTGGATCACAATGCCTCTGGACCAAGGCTCGGAAGAATCACTCTGGAAGGACGGAAAGATTTGGAAACCCCGGATTTCCTCGCCATTACATCTAGAGGCGTCATACCTCATATGACGCCAGATGTAATTGCAGCACATGCAAAAGTACCGGGTGTCCATTTCGCATTGGAAGATTGTAGGTTTCACATCATTATATCACGTGTTTGTATTCGTTCTGATCTTTTCTAGTCATAGAAAAGAGCAATAAAACAACCATATCTCCCATCTTGAATTGCCCTGGAGCAGAACCACCTCTTCATGCTTTTACAGCCTTGTCCAGATCTACCATATCTCTTTTGGCACCAAGACGGACACCCGCTGTTACAGCCCCCAACGGCAACAGTAACACAGCCATTTCTGTATTTACATCCACAGGATTTCAACCTCTTTCTAACAAATCCTACATCGATTCAATCGCAACTTTACGCCCGGATATCGCCATTGGGCTCGCGGATGTTCCCTATAGCACTATAGCAGGAGCCAAACGTACCGCCAAAATGGGCGATAGAAGTGGGCAGTGGCTGGCCCAGCTCTTGGCTGACAAAGTCAAGGAACAACCCGTTTTTGCACCAGTATTACCCATCGATTATCAAAGCCAGTGGGAGTACATAAATTATATTTCTGACGAACTGGTCGATGAGGTGTCTGGTTTAGCTTTCTATGATTCAAACTTACTCCCAGAAATTCCAGAGACTACAGCCATGTCTTTACTCCCTCGACTCTCCTTGGATGAGCCATCATCTCCTCATCATGTACTTCGTCAAATCTCACTCGGAATGGACATTTTCACCATACCTTTCATCAACTTTGCCACAGATGCAGGGATCGCATTAACGTTTGAATTCCCATCTTCCGCCAACTCTCAATCTCCAAACGAGAGCAGTTCAGTCCTTCCTCTGGGTATTGATATGTGGACTGCAGCTCATGCTACTTCCTTACTTCCCCTTTCTGAATCTTGCAAATGCTATGCATGCACTTCCCACCACCGAGCATTCATCCAGCATTTACTTTCAGCCAAAGAAATGCTTGGATGGGTCTTACTCCAAGTTCACAACCATTATGTTCTTTCGGAATTCTTTACATCAATACGAAAGAGTATTAAAGAAGGCACATTTGAGAAAGGCTGCGAAGAGTTTGCCAGGAAATACGATAGTGAGCTACCAGAGAAGAGTGGACAAGGACCAAGAATGAGAGGATATCAGTATAAAAGTGAGGGGGCAGGGGAGCGGAAGAAGAACAAAGCTGCCTGGAACAACCTGGGATCCGACTCAAAAGCCACCGGCTCAGAAGTTGCGCTGGTGCCGGATGAGAGCTCGAAAGAGCTTGAAGAAAAAGGATTCGCGGAAAAATTAGAGAATTAGATAGTTGTTAGCATCGTACTATGATAATTCTTGTATCGATGAGTAATGTAGATATCTGGATACATCAAAGGCTACTAAGCACTCTCTATTCTCAATTCTATCTTTAATACGTCTCTTGGAGCTCTAGTTAAAGTGTTTCTTTGTCAGGTTTCCGGAGCTACCCGCCCCCAACTTAGCTCCTCCATGGGCATCAAACCAGTCCAAAAACTGGAACATGCTTGCCTTTGGAATACGTTCCATAGAAGTCTGGTTCAACCACTGCATTCCAAATTTCACCTTACTTCCCGAAAACCACTCAAAGTTATCGAAGATAGCCCAGCCAAATGCACCAGTGACATTGACGCCTGAAATACATTAGTACAAGCCACATCAGGCATTGGCAATGGGAAACTTACCATCAACAACCTTTGCTGCAAGAATATTGTCCAAGAACCCTCTATAATAATCTGCTCGTCTCAAATCCCACAAGATCTCACCCAAAGTACCCATCTGTCCCTCAAACGGCTCCGCAAATCCGAACTCACTAACAACGATATCCCCTACTGCTGGAAACAACTCTTTTGTAATAACATTCAAGAACTTACGGATAGCAGCTGGTGTACTAACCAACCAGTTGACCCCTTCATCGGCGGCAGGTCCTAATGGGAACCCATCTGCGGCAAGCGAAGTTGAACCTGCGCATTCAGGAAAAGAGGGGTGGGAAGAATTCGATGCGCAGGCTGCAGAACCTCCAGGGATGGTAGTAGCAAGGAATGCGGTATAGCCATCTATAGCGAAGAAATCACAACTTCCTTTGATCATGTCCTTTTCCTCCTGGGTGAATTCCGGAAGTAGATCTCCCAAAGTTTCTTTTAACATGGAAGAATAATCACCGTCGCGCCAACAGCCGTTGAACCAACCCAATGCGAATTCAAAGTTACGGGCTACAGAGTCGACGTCTCCTGAGGAGGTGCTGTTGGGTGCGTAGAAGTTACCGGAGTTTTTGAAGGTTATGCGGCCGGCACCGTGGAACTCTTCGTGGTACCATTTGGCCACCTTTGCGTGAGCGAGGATGCTGTAGTGTGAACAGGCGATGCGAGCGGGGAGACCACCAGTGATGTTGTGGTAAGCGGGGTAGTTGCCTTTGGTGTTTCCGGCAGGGTAGGAGGCGTATTGCCAGTTGCAGTATTGAGCTGAGGATGAAGGTTAGTAAGAGAGATGTAACTTTCGAGAGAGCAACATACGTTCATTGAATGTATACCAAATTGGCACATATTTGTCATATCTGGTGATGACAAACTTGGCATAATTGAAGAAGTCGTCTACAATTCGCTCGTCTGTCCAGGCTCCATATGAATTGAATAGGGCGAGGGGTGTATCTGAACAATGATTAGCATGTTAAAACATGACTTTTGGGTATCGTAAATTACCCCAATGAAACAGTGTGACAGCAGGCTTGATTCCATTGGCGACCATGCTAGCAATAACATCATCATAGTGCTCAACACCCTGTTGGTTTACGGGCCCGTTTCCGAATGGGAAGAATCTCGGCCTGGCAATCTCTCGCATTAGCACCCAAACTCATTGTGAATTCGAGACTACACCTACCAAGAGAATGACGGAGAGAAGTATGGAACTCCCAAACTAGCAAGACGAGCAAAGTCTTGTTTGTAAAGCCAATAGTGACTAGCCACGATATCACCGGTGGAGTTGTCTGCGACGGCTCCATAGTCTCGATGTGCAATCAAATCCCAAATCGAGGGACCTTTACCTTCATCCTTCGCGGCTCCTTCAATTTGATATGAACTGGCTGCTAAACCCCAAATGAAATCGTCAGGTAGACTTTGATTATTCAGGGATGTATCATAGGTTGGCACCTGCAAATATCAGATATGTGATCTTCAATGGTGACTAACTGACATACTAGAGGGTGAAAGATTCCTGGACGAGGATACGATGAAGGCTCTGGTGTTGGCTCTACTGTCGTCGTGATTGGCCCTACAGCGATGGATCCGACTTGGTTCCATAGCATAGCCAATTCCTCATTAGTGTACTCATAGGTTAATGTTGTCGTCGCTGCGGAGACATTGTAGACCTTAGTTGACCAGGTATTGGTAGCAGTAGCAATCGGAGAGCTTGTACAATGGGCCAAATGAGCGAAAATTTGAATGCCAAATAGGCAATTGATCTTAGATGAAAGCATCATTGCAGAGAAAGTGCATTCACCTGGTGTAGAAATTCACATCCTTTCACAACCTGCGAGATTGAACTTTATAGTTTCTTCAACCTGCATGTCTCAGAGCTTATGATGATCTCATTTCGTCCGATTAAATACAGACTGCCAGGGGACAACAAGCTGTACAGTTTGTTTCCGGTACGACTTGCATGTATTCCATGTCTAGATACGAGCCGATCGATACACGATGGACGTTTAACCTTTTTTTCAGGGCAGGGAGTTAAGTGCATTCGGGATGGCGGAGGGAAACCCCCCGAAGCTTTAATTGAATCATAGTTCATATTATATTGAAGCGCAGGAGATGCAGCCATTCAAAGGTCAACGGGTTAACTTGAATGACCCCGCATATACCTTGGCATATGGACAATAGTTTTTCCAAATTGAGGCAAGGTTTGAGGAGCCCCGCCGTATAATAATACGTTGCATAAAGAGATTTATGCTATCAACAAATGTGCATATAATGTTTTTGAATTTGAGACAGTTCACGATGTTGTTTCATGCTTTGAAATGTAGAAATACAAGTGCAAGAATTGGCAATAGCAATAGGCAATCAATACGTCTTCCGACTTGTATCATCGAACAGCAGTAGTGTCGGAGACACGCTTCCATAGAAAAGGTTGCTTCGTGCGCAAACGTTTTCAATAACCAGCTTGAAAGCTGTCATATATAGATCATAAAATGAAACAACAACGAGATTGATTTCCTCGAGGTCGAGATTAACGACAGATCCTTCCTTCTCAGAACATATAGTATGACGATATCAATAGCATAACGCCATCAATGTGCCATATCCCTAGCGCTACCACTTTGAAGATCAAGCAGCGTTGTGGATTGATGCTCATGAAGAGGAAAGAAAAATTAGTGACGCGAAAATTTCGTTGATATAGGACCCGAGTTTTTGAATCACGTGCTGGTATTTCTTAGTCAGTTGCGTCTTTGAAATTCTTGAGCCTTGATTCGTTCAATTTTCGTAGGGACATAACCGAGGCGCCGGAAACCGATACCTTCCGCATCAACGACGATAATATCAAGATCCTGGTGTCGTTTTATCCTTTGTGTAATTCATCATTTTCAATTGTTCTGTGACAACTTGAAGCACATAATCAATTTAATCAAAATGTTTTCGCAAAGAGCAACTCAACAATCGCTGCGCCGGCGTAAGTTTTCTCTGACCAATCTACAAACCACTACCCACCTCATACCCCAGACTCTATATTTTGCTCACCTGCTAACGATCTTTAATAGTCGCTGCTGGTCAGCCATCACTTATCTCACAATTGGCAATGAGGAAGCTCGCGGCACCTGCAGCCATTGGCGCATCAATGCAAACCAGGTTTGCCTCCCACAACGAATACCGCAAGCTTGACAACAACTAACATCTTGCAAGACCAGTAGCCACCCAAAAGTTAACCCCAAAAGATAGCTACAACATCCTCGTCGAGCAACGCAAACTCCGACCTGTCGCACCTCATCTCACAATCTACCAACCTCAAGTCCCTTGGATTATGTCTGCCCTCAATCGTATTACTGGTTGTATTCTCTCGGGAGGTTTCTACGTTTTCGGCGCTGCATATCTTGCTTCGCCTTTATTTGGATGGCACCTGGATACTGCCAGCATGGTGGCTGCGTTTGGAGCTTGGCCCCTGGCGGCAAAGTTCCTGGCTAAGTTCACATTAGCCATGCCATTCACATATCATTCCTTCAACGGAATAAGACATTTGGCTTGGGATATGGGAAAGACTTTCAAGAACGCTACAGTTGTTAAGACAGGATGGACAGTTGTTGGTTTGAGCGTTGGTAGTGCTTTGGCGTTGGTTGCTTTCTTCTAGGTTAAGGTTGGGAGGGGCAAATTTGGAGGGCTTGTAAGAAGAACAAATGAAGCATGGGCAACAAACATTGGTTTTTGTGAGGGGACTTGAAGATGTTATGGTGCTCGAAGACACAAGTTGAATATGCATCGTATTATGTATACGTTAATGTTCTACTGATCTGGGTCGCATCGGCCACCAAGCCGACCTATGCGTTGTATGAAATAATAAAAGACTTAACCCCAAGATATCACCTTCCTCAGCAGTCACTCTCCCCAGACCCTCCCTTTCAGTAGGATAAGAACAGGGTATCATATTCAGTTCTCAGCATTCCAAATAATATCAGACGATAGTATTGTCAAGTGGCAGTCGACTTGCGAAGCTTGCTTCAATCCCAATATTTTTGGAGGCCCTACCAACTTCAGAAGGCACAATCTCAAGACCCAACCGTTTTGCGTCATTCAATATAATCTCAGGCGAGACTATCGTTGTCAAAAGTGACCAGATCATTTACCCTCCATTATATTGAGTTGTAGCACAAGATCTGCCTGCTTTATGAGCCCTCTTTGGTCGTGTTTTATTCTCCGAGTTGGTAGCTTTGACTTTTTGAATTCGCCCGATTGATACCGTTTAAACAGCGAGCCTTGTATTCCCTCTACATATCTGACCCTACTTCTACTCCATGCTCGGTTACGAGCGTTTATTTCACTAATCGGTGTATCGGGGGGATCACCCAGGTTCATCTCCTCGTATTGCTCATTCATCTCTCTCAGCGCCTCCCGCAAAACACGTACTTCGGCTGGCCATTGGACTGTGGTATTGTGAATCTCATCGTTCCTCCTGTTTGGATTACTCTGATGATCTGGTATCCTGGATAAAACCGTCATGGTTGCTAGAGATGTTATGCCTCTATCTCTAATTTGAGGTCGTTAAGAAAAATCAACTGGATAACTCGAAGGACAAAAGTCCCACGTCTCAATGTTTAAAAGTGACAGTAGCCAAACATCTCAATGAGTGAAATTAATCGGTACTAAAATATAGCCTAAGGGAAGAAGATGGTGAGAATCAAACTATTTGTAGAGTAGATCGACGTTATTTCCATATACTATTTGATTTCCAAGTCATTCGCTCTCTCCTTAAGCAGGCGAAAAAGCAGACCGGAGTTGACCATTGGGAAACCCTTCAATAATCCAACTCTTCCATTTCAATTCAAAGAATCAAAGCTTTAACCAATATTATAACTGGAGGCTATTCGAGGGTTTGTCTAATACTATCCATTTTGGTAATTCCATTCATTCATGATTTATTACAGAATCTCTTGAAATCATCAATTTTGACCTTTTTTTTCCTCCTACGTATAGATAGACTAGATGACTCTTATCTTCCCCAATATTTCTCCAGTTGCTTAAAAACTACCTTGCACAAGATTAAATGGTCATGCCACTATTTCCACTAAACCCAATCCCAGAAACAACCATTCGGAATACGTTCTTGGGGATAGATGTCCAGCTTCAGGTTTGAACTTTGAAATATCTCTGCTTAGATAATCCCCATAACTACCTACCCAAGCTCCTCTACAGAAAAGCGTCGCGGGTACTTCATGAATCCCAACTCAACAGCCAACCACAATGTAAGATTACTTCCAAATCCCAATCATCATCCATGCGAGATTATCTTGACGATCAATCTTCACTACATACCTAGGTACTTAATACTAGCCAGTACCTCTAATGTCCTTCCATCAAACTATTAATCTTTATCCATATATCATACTTTTCAAAATTAACATCTCATTACTATCTAATTATGTACAAACTATCAGTCGCTCCTCGCCAGAATTGTACGGTGGAAATTTGGATCATGTCATTTTCGCAATTAAGTGTGTTATACTTTATAACATCCTGATGGAAAGAAGATTCTCTCAATCGAGCCAGGGAGTATCCGTCAGTATCTGACGCTCGATGCGGGTATACATATACATGCGTATACGAACATGCAAAGCTTTTGCGGGCAAGTCCATTGGGGAAATAATGAATAGTAGTGCATGTACTCATGTACTCACTAAGAAATTATTCTCGTTGCGAATCGTATCTCATACTTTCGTCTTGTGGCAAACCATTCACATATTTTTATCCACAGACCTGCAAGTTTCTACTATGTCGTTGGATAGAGGGAATAAATTCATATCTTAATGGAGAGTATTGTTGGTTCTCGTTGCTACTGATTGATGATTATCTATTGTGTGTCATCGATGGCAACTTTATGTATATGTGTGCGCGTGTGTGTATACGAAATAGCAATACCAACATCCAAGCCAAAAACACAACAACAATAATCCCCAATCCCAACAGTCAATTCATCTACAAATACAGCAACAACAACAACAATTTCAATCACACCCCCTTCTCCCTCCCCAAATAACAAATTCCACCTCCATTTCATTCCTCATAAATCTGCATACTGCAGACATGAAGATGTCGAGCGCTGTCAGAAACAATCTTATCAAACATCTCTCGGCTCCAGCTCAGCCATACCCCTGGGGCTTGCGATGATTTTGCAGTTTGTGGAGAGGAAAGGGAGAGAACAGAGGTTGTGGTTTTTATGGCGTTTGATTTAATTTATTTGTTTGTAGGGAGTAAGGGATATTTATGATGTGGTAGGTAAGGTTACTAGAGACCAGAGTTACACAATGCGAATGGAAAGAAACATGGCATTCTATCTTAAGCATAGATGGAGATTTTTCTTTACAGGAGATTGAAATTTTGTCTGCATGTAACAATTTTACTCCACAAAACTTCAGGAAGAGTATTGCATTGAATTGTAGAAGTCTCTCACTTGAAAGCGTTGAACTTTTTAGCACACTTACTTTTTCAGTCTATGTTAACCATAATCTTCCCCATTGACTGTCCATCACATTATAAGTGATTGTTGAAAGATGCAAAATACTCGACCTTCTGTTCAAATCATGAAGCCTTCAAAATATCAGACTTATGAGATTTGAATATGCAAGCAAGTTGAGGTTTGACGCCAGGCCATCACATTGTTGATCTATGTGGTAGCGTACTTGGAAACAATCATATTTTGTGAGGAGCTCCATAGACCAAATACTCCGTAGAAGAAATAGAAAGCTTCAGCTCACTGTATCGATGATGTAATTTGAAGAGCCAAAAATCAAATTCAAGATGTGGCATTCGAGTGACCAGGCAGGGAGGGGCAGGTACCTAGGTAGGCAATATCAACAATATCAAAACCTTTAACCTTTATTTCCCCAGCGATCATGAATAAAATCCACACCACTCAACCCCCAAATCTAGAATCCTACAAACAAGGAAAGCATAAGGATCCATAGAAATCGAGAACAAAAGCTGTTCCAAAGGTTCGACCCTGAAGTTGTTGCGCGTTTCGATTTTCGGTGGAGAAGTATCGGAACGGGAATCGTACAGTGACGATTTTCGATTTTGGGATGAATTTCGTGATCTTCCCTGTTGATGGAATCATGCATGTGCTCCCGGCCCTTGAAACAAATGGAGCAGGGGATTTTGTTTGATAGAAGTGAATGGGTTGGACGGTGGATGTTTGTATGTCTATCTAGGTAGGTAGGTATCTAGGTACACTGCACATTTGTCTATCGTTCATAAATTGTCGTGAATTCACGATACAAGTACGTATAAATCTATGTACAGTTTCCTATGAAATCTCTCGGCAGAGCTTGGATTTCGATATACTCAGAGATTCTTGGAATCTGGATAATCTCCAGCTTGGCTACGTAGATACAGAGTAGTTATTCATTTTGCTAGTCAGGGAAGATCAGCATGCGATCTGTGAGTAATAAATTGGAGCCATCGTTGCATCCACTTTTTCAGGTTATTTTGGAAGAAGATCCGGGACGCCGTATCACTCACTCTCTATGCTTAAATGAATAAACGGATAAGCATAAACCGACCACTTTTTGTACCCGTAGAAGAGATATATCTCGTATGGAGTAGAGGATGGTAAGGGGCTTTGGAGAGAATTTGGGGAGCAATGATATGTTGGTGCACTCTTATTACCATGATTGAATGATGTGGATGTAGCAGAGCATGATGTGGTAAAGCATATCAAATCAAAGCACTAGGTAGGTATATGAGGTCAGCCAAGGGGCAACAAGAGTTCTCCTACTTCCGTTTTGAACGTGTATATTTCTACAATGTAAGTAGTAATAGTAATAGTAGTAGTGATAGTAGTAGTGATAGTAGTAGTGATAGTAGTAGTGATAGTAGTAGTAATAGTAGTAGTAATAGTAGTAGTAATAGTAGTAGTAATAGTAGTAGTAATAGTAGTAGTAATAGTAGTAGTAATAGTAGTAGTAATAGTAGTAGTAATAGTAGTAGTAGTAGTAGTTGGTTAGTATTAGGTAGTAAGATTCTAATTGCTCCTTCCAGGTCATAGGAATTGCCCTGTAGATCTCGTTAATCCTTTCCTCTCCATCGGCTATGGACAACCTGATTTCTTCTACATGAAACAAACTTTACCACTCCCTTACTGCATGTTCCCCGAAAGACTGACTGGTCAAGCCTCTTTCCGCTGCATCCTTTGATGTGTATCTGAAAGAAACCATCATTCTTACCAATTGTATTGTAGTTTCTAAAGATACATGAGTGGTGGCCCGTGGCGCCGGGACGATTCAGTGGCTGCATGAATATGAATGCCTGGGACGGAACACTACCTTACCTTACCTTACCTTACCTTACCTTACCAAACCGCTGCTGTTGCTATCACTTATAAATTGCCGCCAACGAATGCGAAAGAGGTGGGAAGCGCAGGCAACCTACCGTTTGTTGATTTAATTCGATATCCCGAGTTGAGTAGATCATTTACTCAAAATGAGTGTTTGTGAAACGAAGGGTTACCGACCGGTACATGACTGATATCTGATAATATGACAACCGCTGTCAAGAAGTTCTGATGTTTTATGAATTGTATCGCAAGGCTGGTCGCACCAGCCAATATCGAATCCTCATTGGCTTTACCTGGGGATTGACGATGGCTATTTTTCCTTGAAACCGACTTGATTGCATCGTATCTAGGTGGGAGGGTAGGTACCAGGCAGTGGTGTTTTTGACTTTTATTAGTTACCTAGTAATTCCCCACTGCAAATCCTCAAGGTCCCTGAACTCTCGAGTCTCGACATCATCACCAACAACTTACCCAGAACTTATCTTTATCATCACAATACAATAGAGTAGCTCTTTCTCTCAACATCTCCTCATCTCAACTTCTCAACTTTCTTCTCAGGCTTTTGTTCTTGCTTCCAAATTCCAATCATACGCATACGGTGCCTCTTTACTTCCCGTTCGTTGCTAGCATACCTAAGTTTCGCTCGGTATCTCTTGGTACCTAGAGATATACAGATCATACACACACCTGTCTGGTGGCGGGACAATCTCTTCAATATTAGATCTTTCAATTCAATCCTCATCACAATTACATTTCGAACGCTAATTCTATATCGATCTTCTCCAAATCTTCTCCACAACTTGGTTTGTTTTACACTCATCTCAAACGAATTGAATTTCACGTATTACGATCATCCCGTACAGGGTCTGAAATCTGGTGGCGTCAGTGCATTCACCTGGGGTGCATTTTCCCCCTGCAGCAAGTTACATCGATCCAATTTCGAAAATACCTGTTTAGAATTCTCCATTCGTCCAATCAAAGGTACCACGACTGGGAAATCAGATCAGTTTATCCAGTGTTCTACAGATATGATTTGAAAAGGATAAAGACCATCCATTGACCAAACGGAACAATACATAGATGAATTATCTCTAAGCCTTTACTTGTATCGTCTGGCTTCAATATACTAAAGAGACAGTGCCGTTTATGAGGTCACCATGTTAAGATCACTTCGAGGTTTACTGGCGGGTCTGTTATCAAATAGCAATGAACCCAACTACGAATTAATCCATTCGAATGCCAATACTTCACCAATGTCAACGATGTACACTACCAACGACGATACGTTTTCCCACCTAAAACTCTCTTTCACACGATTCCTCTTCTTCCTTATACCTTCGCCAATACAACGTCGACTCCAACCGGCTCATTTCAAGCCTCAAAGATTGTATGCAACGTCCTATCTCGATGGACTTCGTGGAGTCGCTTCCTTGATAGTGTTTTTCTGTCACTACACCGAGGGGAATGTACAATTCATGATACCTTCATATGGCTTGCCAATAGGTGACCCAGTTCCATCCTCTTTCATGCAGCTACCTTTCCTTCGAGTACTTTATAGCGGACGACCTATGGTTCATATTTTCTTCGTGATATCTGGGTTTGTTTTATCATTGAAACCGTTGAAGTTAGCTCGAGCCCATAATTATGCCGATCTCCAAACGACCTTGTCATCATCTGTCTTTCGTCGGGGAATGCGATTGTTTCTACCTACCACTGCTTCTACGTTCATGGTCATGATCTTCATCCGTATGCGTTTGGTTAGGGTTGAAGGATTTGAGACAGCCTCACAGCAGTTTATGGATTGGCTGCATGCAATCTGGACGATAGCTTATTCTTGGGATTGGGATAAGATATGGTGGCCACAATACGATGTTCATGTTTGGACGATTCCCATTGAGATGGCTCAGTCCATGTTTCTTTTCGTCACAATTACCGGCTTGGCGAGATGCAAAGTATGGATTCGCCTCTTCATGTTCGTTGTCATTATGTTATACAGTCTCAAGTGTGGCCGATGGGCTGCGTTCGAATTCGTTGGCGGGGCGCTGGTGGCAGAAGTGGGACTTATTCAACAAGCACGAGCTGAACGACATTCCAACAAAGAGATGCCAGTCTCAGACGAAGAATCTTCAAATTCATGGCAAACATCGGTAGTTTATGCATTCTGGAGTATGAATTTTGTCTTTGCCATGTGGATAGCGGGATGGCCAAACACTGATGTACTGAAAACTCCTGGGCTCAGCGAGATCGCACCTCATACGATGGAGCCATACTGGTCTCAGAGGCGACAGGAGGAACAAGCATTCTCTTGGTTTGCATTGGGGGCCATGCAAGTTGTCTTTGCTTGTCAACAACTTCCTCTATTACAAAAGTTTTTTACCTCTGGTCCAGCGCAATATCTCGCAAACATTTCATATGCACTATACCTTATGCATGGACCGATTCTCGATGTGTTCGCTCACCGGTGGATGCCAATTGTTTGGTGGGCAGTAGGTGGGCGTGAGAATAGTGGTATGTGGACACGAACCTTTGCTTGGTGGGGTGGAATGCTGGGGTTGATAGTACCTATATTTTGGGCGTCAGATATATTTTGGAGGGCCGTGGATATCCCTTCTGTAGAATTTGCAAAATGGTTAGAAGGGAAATGTATTGTGAAGGAGGATTGATATCAAGATACGAAGTGGGATTGAAAGACAATTTTGGAAGCATTTGCAAGGCGTCATCGACATATTGGGATTTACAAACGGGCGTATGATGGATGGATGGAGAAGTGCCAATATTTGGGGGGGGGGGGGGGGGTCGGGGGTACGACATAAAAGTTCAAATGTCGGCAGTATCTATCACAATATATTTGTTAGCGGGAGTCGGGAGTTATGCGATAGAGGTCGATCTGGATTCGCCTCAAACATGAATATCTAAAAGGAAATAAAACCTTATGAAAGAGCAAAGGTGTGACACGGTAACTCGGTGAGACATTTATTACTTCTTTCTTATTTGAGATAGTGCCGAGTCTTATCGGTCAGCTGAAAGGCACAGAAGCTTATTTTGATTGTGTGACGATCCGTCCCGACACGGGTAATAAAATTGAGGCGGGGGATGCTTGACGGCTCGTGATTTTATGCCGCTGAAGATGACAATCCAGGTGATTTGTACGCCACCGATCAACCAATGAACACGAGTACATATCAAATTAATCTTCTTCGCAAACTTATCCATACTTATCTATTTTTTCGTGACCAAGAACCTAGGTGATTGAAGATGTGCAATCAGCTGAGAATGGAGATGTAAGAGGGGGCTCCTAAATACGAAAGGAACTTCGGGATCTGCTCTTAGTGTTGGTGTGGAGATTTTGACAAGAGGTGAGAAGGGTCATATTCGGTAGGTAGCACAAGCGATTCAAGCGGGGCGATCATTAATCGTACAAGCTAGGTATGTGATGGGTTATGTTACATTTGTATCATGCTTTTGGATTCCTACATACTTGTCTCACAGGGAACAGATTGGGATGATCTAGAACTCGGCTTGATCATCGATTACTTTCTAGCTGAAAGTTGCAGTTTTGTGGCAGCGATGGCTCTGTATATGAGTCGTGATGGGTGGATAAAAGGGCTGAGATACCTGGCCGTATTTGTGTGGATCATGATACCTTGCTTTTGAGCCGTACGAGATTGTTTATAAGAACTCGAGTCGGGGTTTTTATAGGACGAGTGCAACGGGGTCTGCATCCACCATTACGCATTGCATTTTCGGGCATTGTTTTCTTGCAGTAGTACAGTAACACCTTTGGTGTAAGGCTGTACGAGGGTATTCAATACCGAGCATACGTTGCTAGGGCGTCAAATTCTTATGTCATCGAGAGACGAGGGGAATTTAAATATGGAGGGTGTGAACGCGGGGAATGGAGTGGATGACAAGAAATTTGTCAAGGAGAAGAATAAGTTGGGTTCGAAATACAGAAATTATTTTACAGGAAAATTTCAAGGAAAATCTAGGAAAGGTGAGAAGTTGGATCAGAAACGTCCACAAAAAGGAAATACTCGATCGAATTCAGAACCGATACCAACGCCAGCACCAACATTGGAATCCAGGTCGGAACTCCCGTCAGAACTCCCGTCAGAACCAACATTGGTTCCAACATCTCAATCACAGGCTCAACCACAATCTCAACCCAAAACCATAACCACAGTCACAGTCATGCCTCCCAAATCATCTACATCCCAACCACGTTGGACTTCCGACATTCCCAAAACAACCCCGACGGTAGTTTCCGATATCGAATCCGCAACTCATAGTATCCATTCTATCTTTCATGACCTCAAAACCATCACTCCGGAAGATGCAAACACACTTCTCCAACTGTTCTCCTCTCAGATCAAGGGTGTCCAAAATGACAACACTCTCCTTCTTGAAAAGACAGTGAAACTCCTAGCATCTCAACCAGAAGATTCACAGATTGGAAAAAGTTTAACAGCAAGTTTTGTAAATACGCTGTGGGATGCTTTGCCGCATCCACCTGTGAGGAGTTTGGATAAGAAGTTTATGTATAGAGATGCAGATGGAGGAAATAACAACATCCTAATGCCGGATTTGGGAAAAGCTGGAACGGCATATGCAAAGAGTGTTAAACCTGAGAGAATGAGGAAGAAGAATCTACCGGACCCCGGTGAGCTTTTTGATGGATTGATGAGGAGGGGCGGATTGGATGGAGAAGAAGCCTTCAAGGGAAGCCCGACTGGCATCAGTAGTCAGCTCTTCTATCTGGCTACGATTATTATTCATGATCTTTTTCTTACGGTATGAACAAATCTTTTCTCTTGGAATTTGGGTCTGGAAAATTTGAGAAATAGATTTAGGACTAACAGAATGGCGTTAGGATCATGAAGATATGACGAAATCGAAGACTAGTAGTTATTTGGATCTCGCACCTCTATATGGTTGTAATCAAGAGGAGCAAAATGCAGTCCGAACATTCGAGGATGGAAAACTCAAACCAGATTGTTTTTCCTCGAAGAGAATCTTAGGATTTCCCCCCGGTGTAGGAGTATTCTTGATCATGTTCAACCGATTCCACAATCATGTGGTTGGAATGCTTGCTCAGTCAGTACTCTTCATTTACTCTTATTCCATTTGTTGGTTGTAGAACCTAACTGAAATCTCAGAATCAATGATAATGGCCGCTTCACAAGACCTAAAGCAGAGGCAGCAAAGTCTGCATTCGATAAATACGATAACGACCTCTTCCAGACAGGCAGACTCATCACTTGTGGCTTATATGTCAACATCGTTTTGAAAGATTATGTTCGTACGATTTTAAATCTCAATCGCACAACTTCAAAATGGGATTTAGATCCAAGAGTCTCTGAGACCAAGACCCTCTTGAATAAGCCTGCTGCTGAGGGTGTAGGAAATCAAGTCACTGCTGAATTCAATTTAAGTATGTTTAATCCCACTTGAAGCGCCAAAACTCCATGATGAATGTGCTAATCAAGTAAAAAGTCTACCGCTGGCACTCGGCTATCTCCCAGAGAGATGAGAAATGGACCAACGCAGAATACGCCAGGCTATTCCCTAATAAAAATCCGGCTGATGTTACACTTCCTGAACTTCTCAGGGGTCTTCACTCCATGGAAGCAGAGCTTCCTACCGATCCATCTCAACGCTCTTTCGCAGATCTCAATCGTTTGTCTAATGGATCATATGATGACGAATCACTTGTCTCAATTTTCTCATCTTCAGTAGAAGATCTCTCTGGTGCTTTTGGGGCCACAAATGTTCCGCCTATCATGCGCTCCATCGAAATCCTCTCTATTCTCCAAAGTCGTTCTTGGAATATGTGCACCCTTAATGAATTCCGGTCATTCGTCGGATTGTCGCGGCACACATCGTTTGCAGATATCAACCCCGATCCTGTTATTGCAAAACGACTCAAAGAATTCTACGGAAGTCCTGATGATGTGGAATTCTATCCGGGAGTTGTGGTTGAAAAGATTAAACCACCGGTGGTGCCAGGTAGTGGATTATGCACTGGATATAGTATCAGTTATAGTATTTTGAGCGATGCGGTAGGATTGGTTAGGGGAGATAGGTTTTATACTACTGATTATACGCCGGAGAGTCTGACTAATTGGGGGTTAGTTGCATTGTTCTTTTCTCCCCCCCTCTCTCTTCCGTTTGCATTCTCTTAAAATTTCGAGAAGATCAAAAGAGTCACTAATATGATAAAATAGATACAATGAAGTCCAATTCGACACCAATATCGACGACGGTGCTGTGCTTTACAAATTGGTTCTTCGAGCCTTCCCAAACCACTTCCAGGGGAACTCTATATACGCACATTTCCCATTTGTCACACCGGAGACTAATCGTGAAATTCAAAAGGACTTGGGAAGAGAAAATCTGTATAGTTGGGATAAACCTAAGAAGAAGGCAGATCTACCAAAAGTGGAGGGTTGGGAAGAGTGCAGGAAGATTCTAGATGATAAGGCTAATTGGAAGGTTAGTTTTCCTTTTCAATCTCAATCTTTGGGATTTCAAACCTTCGGGAATGACAAAAAGGATAAATACTAAGTATGGATAACAGGTAACATGGGGTGCACCAATTGCTGTCCTAACTTCACAATCGCCTTCCGACTCCACAAAGACTACGGGGCCGCCAAAAATCCCCCCGTTCTGTCTTGCAGGAGACGAATCTATAAATACCACCTCGCGCTCTCTTATAATATCTTCTTTCCACGATCTTCCAACCGGTCATGGAAATAAGAATGATAAAGAGCATCCTGATTGGCAATCCTCAATTGCACAATTTTACACAGACAACACGGCCGATTTATTTGATAAACACAAAGTTCTCGTTCCAACCCCAAGTGCGTACAGCAATACCAATGGAAACGGAAGTGCTGCAAGAAATGGAGCTGTAGCGCCCAGGAGGACATACAGAGTGGATGTCGTGTCCGACATATGCAATCGTGTCTTCACTCGTTTTGCAGCTGGCGTCTTTGACTTTCCCCTTAAACTCGGAATGGGCAATACTGTCGACGTTAACGTAACTACGGATGTTGAAGATGGATATACAGAAGAGGAATTGTACACGGCACTTTCCACTGGTTTCATATGCATTTTCAATAATTTCGATGTTACGAAATCTTTCGTGGTGAATCAGGAAGCAAGAGCTGTGGCTAAGAGGCTGGGTGATATTTTGATGGAACATACAAATGGAGGTGGGATTGGAGGGGTAGTGGAAGGATTGAAGGATAGATTGCATAGTCTGGTTCATGATGATGAGACGGAGAGACTTGCTGAGGAGAAAGTAGAGAAAGAGAAGGCAAGATTGGCATTGAAGGGGTATGGGAAGTCAATGCTACAGAGATTTGTGGATAAGGGAAAGAAGGCTGGATGGGGAGTTGAGAGGGTAGTTTGGGAACAAATGTTCGTGTTCCTTTTTGTTTCTTTTATTTTCCCTTCCCTTTCATGCCGTTTCACCTACCCATTCCTATATTTTGAATCATCACGCTAACTCATGTACACAGTCTTCCAACATCGGCAGCTATGACGGCAAATCAGTCACAGCTTCTCTCCCAAGTTCTGGACTATTATCTCAGTGATGCCGGATCTTCACATCTGCCAAAACTCTACACTATCGCTCATGAAACTAGCAATGAGTCTGATGATTTATTGTTGCACTAGTATGTTCCCTCTCACATCTTTTTGTCTTTTCATCCCCCCCTAGAGCTAGATAACCCCAATTTCTCCCAACAAAGAAAAAGAATATATAAACTAACACCATCCAAAGTTTCCTCGAAGCAGCCCGACTCCGCGGCACCGTCGCTCTTTTCCGCCTCTACTCACCCTCCCAAACCCCCTCTCAAACCACCACCACTTCCCACGCACCAGGAACCGTCGTACTTCTCAACCTTCCCCTCGCCCACCACGACCCCGTCGCCTTCCCCAACCCCGAAACGGTCGTTCTCGACCGAAATCTCGACTCCTACCTCATGTTCGGCCACGGGCCGCACGAATGTCTTGGTCGCGACATCGCTTTAGCGGGGATGGTGCGCGTGTTTAGAATTATTGTCGGGTTGAAGAATTTGAGATTGGATGCCGGGTCGAGTGGGTATAGTAGGAAGAGTACGGGGGGTGAGAGCAGGGGAATGAAGACTGTGGAGACGGAGTTTGGCATGGCGTATTTGGATGATGAGTTGGCGACTTTGGGACCATTTCCGAAGGGATTGAGGGTTTGCTGGGATGAGTGAGTGAGAGAGAGGGAGGAGGGTTTAGTGTCTGATTGGTTGGTGGGGGGTCATTTGTCTATTTCTTTATTTATGTATCTACTGAGAAAGGAAGGGAATCGGAATTAGGGTTTATAGTATCTACGTATCATCTAACAACATGCCGTCTTTAACTTCACCGGCGAGTTGTCAGAAAAACAATGGATTTTTCATCACCATATCTCTTCTCCTCCCCAGAGTATCCGCATCACTAAATTCTGTTTTGGATACTTGACTCGTGCTGATGATTCACTGTACATACAGTCCTCCGAGTCTCCTTACTCGTGCATTCTGCTTTTTATACGTGTGAAGATGCATCTACTTGCTTACCTAGCTGTTTATAAATTATAGGTAGGTAGACATCGTCGATATCTCATGGAATTTTCCAATGAGATAGAAGTAGAGAGAGAAATCAGTGATTTTACATAAAAGTATCACTCGTTTGCGAGTGTTTATTTATCTGTGCCGGGGATTCGTGAGATTGTAGATATTATACTATACTATACTATACTATGCTATACATACTGGGCTATAAACGGGGTGGTATGTATGGGGTTTATGAAGAGATTGGTTGGGGATGGGAGGTTTGTTGGTGCTGATTTTTAATTATTTTGATTATTGTTGTTGTGTTGTTGTTGCGAATGGGGAATACATAGATGAGTTCGTGTTCGCGTTCTTATTATCAATCATCATCATCATCATCATCATCATCATAACTTTTCTACACCTCCTCCTCTAGGTAAGTAATCAATATAGAACTATAACCACAATTCTCAATCCTATCCTACAAAATCCAGATGCATCATCTTCATACCCTCAAGTTCTTCAATATTCAATTCTCGGGCTATGATAGTCATGGGGAATCTTAAGTTCGTTTGGATGAAACTTTTTGGGTGGTGAGTTTGGGGAGTGCTGGGCTTGCATGTTTGGGTTTTTATATGGACGGATGGAAATAGAGAGAGATTGTGTGTGTGTGATGTGGGGTTTGGAGGGTTTGAGTTGGTTAAAGTGATATTTTGATGTGATGACGAAATGTTACCGCTGATAGATTCTTGGAGGAAGAATAATGATTGGTGTATGTATATTTGCATGTGCGTATTTTTCAGTCAGAGTAATGTTTTGTGTTGAGACTATATAAACACGATATTTACTCGTTGTAGATGAGGTCTTTCACGAATGGTATTTGGCAAGAAAGAAAGGAAAGATTCGTATGAGGTAGTTTTCTTGTAGCACTCTTGAAGTTTTCTGGAGATGGGATTCTTTGTTTTTAGGTCTAGAAGAGTGTTTTTTTCTAAAGTTTGGTATGGTGAATTAGTGCTGTTAATTTTGATGTTGATCTTGTCGTTGTTGTGAACTCTAACGACAATGAACATGTTCGAAGATATCTTTTCGTTGTCATTTTGTGTGTCAAATGTTTATTGAGAAGATGCATGTACCTCTAATAGATCGATATTTCATATGACGCTTTTCATCGAAGAATAAGTAAAAGCCAGTAATAATTTACTCACCACGTGCTCTCATACCATTGCGTTAACATTCCTGGAATAGAGTTGATATTTGAAAAAGCTGGTGGTTTTATACTTAGAAGAGTAAGTGAGAATGGGTGAAGAGAGGATGAGATGGAAGTTTAGTGCATTCACTCATTTTGTAGTTTATCATCTTGAGTTTAAGGTTAGGTATTAGTTAAGTGAATGTATTAAAGAATCATAGAGTGTTTGATGATTGCCATTTTTTTCTCTTTATCGCAGAGTGTAATCTTATTCTAAGGCGATTTTGCTTGTTGACGGGCTGCTGGGCTTCCGGTAACGGTTTCTTTGAAATCAAAAGAAGTAGTATGAGGTCTGCAAGAGGAAAGGAAGACATTTTCGGGGTATGTTTGGGGAAGCAGTGGACTGAGAGAGAGTAGGAGATTCTTTAGCGAGATTAAAATCAAGCATCATAAAGAATGAGGATGACTTCTTTTCCATCATGAGGAGGTATGTACAAGTAGTTAGCATTGTTCAACTAAACCACTTCCAAGTACCCACGTATACCGAGTGATTAAATTGCTATTAAAGGAAATAGAAAATGTTCACTAGAAGATAGGATTTAGTATAGTAGATTCGTTAACATTATATACATTATAAATAGTAGCCAAGCCCATTTTAAACACCACAACCTCTAAGTAAGAACGCCACCTCCAAACAGATACCGCTATATACATGCGCATCTAAATGCACTTTTGGTCATAATTCATTAAGCGTTACCCATAAATACTCTCATCCCAATCCTGTGCTCTCGGTATCCAGTAGCCGACCTGATCTCTAGAATTTAGCATTCAATTTCCATCCGCCACCATAACCTCTTGCGCATGCCATTGCAACTGCGCTAGAAGCATAGCACAGACCAGTGAACAAGATCAATCCCCAGTAAGCACCCCCGCAAGCCTCAATTAGAACGCCGGCGATTGGAACACCGGTCAAACATCCAATACTGACAACTGAATAACAAGTTGCGTAATATCTGCCATAATCCTTGGTGTCGCACAATTGGCCCACGCAAACGGGGGTTAAACCGACATTGCTACCGCATGCAAAACCGAGTATTATGACGGTGCAAATTAAACCCGCGTAAGTGTTTCCGAAAGGAAGCCAGACAACAAAACAGGCAAATACAGTAAGAGAGAGTGCCATAATAATAGTGTTGAAACGGCCAATCATATCAGCTACCAAGCCTGGGAGGAAACGGCCGACAACAGATGCAGCAGATAGGATGGACAGAGATTGGTAGGAGATTCTTGCATCAAATCCTTGATAGAGAGCGTAGGATGTAATATAAGTGACTGGAATAAAAAACCCCCATTCAAGGAGATAGACACCCAATACCGTGAAGGCAAAATCTGGCTTCTTGAAGATTTTGATATCTGGATGAGGGCTTTGAGCAGTTCGGGAACGTGGCAGACGCGGTTTAATGAGGAGGTTGGCTAAAGCGGTGATGAAAACGAAGATGAAACCCATTACACGCATTGTCCATGAGAACTAGATTGATATCGCTTAGTAATGTTCTGTGTTAAATGGAGAAGTTTGGAGAATGTATACTTACACCAATCTTTGGAATGAGGTTCTCTAAGAGAAGCGGGAAAACAATGCCACCGACAGCACCACCAGTGGCTGCAATTCCAGTTGCATTTCCACGCTTCTTATTGAACCAGTGGCCAATTACTGCGACTGATGGAGTAAAGGTCAGCGAACTTGCAAAACCACCGAGTATGCTGAATACGGCGATCCAATGCCAGTATTCTAAAGACAGTTAGCTTTGCACGATCTTGCTTCTTGGGTTCAAAAACTTACCAGTACACTCCCCAAAGAGGAAGATGGAAAGGACAAGCAAAATGCTTCCTGGCAGGACCAAATATCTTGGCCCATAAACGTCGAATGCAGGTCCAATGTAAATGCCGCCAATAAACAAAATGAATGAGTATAGTGAAAAAATCCATCCAATTTGCGAATCAGAATAAGATGCCAACTGGTTCGTAGCTAAGTAAGCTTGGAATGAACCTGTGGAATTTGCAATACCGAAACTGCAAAACATGCCACACCATGATCCAAAGACAACTAGCCAAGCTTGCAATCCACCCTCGGGGTACTTATAATCATCCTCAGAATCCGAATCAGATCCATCTACCAGTGGATCAGGAAGTGGAGTAACAGTAACAACGACTATTTTCTCTTTCTCTGAGCCGAGAGCTCCGGCTAAGGAGCCCTCGTCTGCATTCTTTTCAAGATCAATTGTTGTGGTGGAGTCTTTGTTGACCTGGGATTGGTCCATGGTATGCCGGGTTGAAATGTTTGAGGGATTATGTGCTTATCGTTGTATCTGATGCGAAGAACTCTGTGCCTAGCAGCAGATATAATGCTTTCACGATCAAACGCAATTGGGAGAAAAGGGTACAGGATCCAAGATAGTGGTAAGAAGTATGGGGCTGAATTTGATGCTGAGAGACTTCCTGTGTGCTTTTGATGAGGATGTGATGATTTACTGTAAAAGACGAAGGGAATAAAGACTTCATATATGAAAGATACGCCAGGGTGCTTCAGCTTCAATGAGGATACTTTCTGGTTGTCAATGCCCAACGTTACCACTATGCTTGACTGAACGCCATCCCTTTCGGGATCTAGCCCTCTCCCCAGAGCCGACAGTAAGTATGTTCTTGGTGTGTGATCACTACAAAGCTCCATTACGGCACACACTAATAACTTCACGATGCTAGCTTGCGATGGTAATACACTCAAAAAGTCTTGCCAACTCAAAATCTGGAACAAAATCCGCAGTGCCGACGTAGTACTTGGAACGCTCTGGAGCATAAAGTTGGGCTTATGTCACTCGTGATACCCAAAAATAACGAAAAGAACAGACGAAATTGCGCAAAGGAGGATAAAATTTGAAGAAGAAAAGAAATAATTCTCCACCATTTTGCGGTCAACGGGGAACCTCTGCTAGCTCACCGTGAAGCTTGAACTTGTCAGGTTTTGCGGGGCGGAAAAGGTTTCCAATTTTGGAAAAACAATGCGGATTTCAATAAATCATCTCCATTTCAACAGTACCGACGGTATCCATTTTCCCACAGACAAAGTCAAAAATCTGATGTGAAATACTCATGTGCTGGAGGTGACAAATGGATTGTTGTTTTGACGATAGAAGGATTGTGAAGGGGTAAAATAAAAGAGAATGATTTGGCGACGCAAACGAGAGCTAGCGTAGAAATTCTCGGCAGAAGTTTCTCCGAAGAACCTTTTCTACAATCTCCACCTTCACCTCATATCCATCCATCCTCATCTTCATTCTGCATTCTCAATCACGGTTTCACTCAGCGCTCTAACGTTTTCGTAACCTTAAGAGCATCTGTTCAATAAAATCTATGAACGTGTCGATCCTCTCTCATGATCTCGATCAAAGCGTCATTTCCCTGAATGTCTCGTATACCAACGTGTTTGATCAATTACCACACCGAAGGACAGCGTTCTCAATGCAGTACCTCGAGTACCTGCAGGGACCATGTGTATTTGTTCTAGAATGATTCGATTGGGCTGGAAAGCTTCTTTGCAGGTGAATTTGGAAGCTATTAGCAAACAGAAATTAAAAAGTCCATCTTGTGAAGCGCTTAAGATGGATCCGGGTCGTGCACGAAGCATTCTTCTTGTGGGGATAATTGACATCCCAGTTGTCACGAACACGGTTGGATCCGAGATGTCTGTCTTCTCCACTTGTTCCACTTAGCTCTGGGCACATCTATCATTTTGAATGCGAATCCAATGTCTGAATATGCTCACATGGCATGTAAATGTCCCTATCGGTGTAGCAGTACTTACCAGTGTAAGGTTAAAGTTACTTTGTATAGTGGAGAGCTTTTTTTTTACCAGCAGAAATCCATATCAATCGGCAGGCGACCTAAACCTTAAGAAAAATATGCAAGAAAATGGACGTTCTTTTTTTTTCATGGTTTGCTACAGCCTACAGGTACGGAGAAAGCGGACTGGTACCTGGTCAGTTCCCATCTCTACTTCGGGGCCATAAGTCCCAACTGCAAATCCACAGTTTCTATAGCTCACTTACACATCTATATATATGCTAAAGCTTGGGCCAGGCGAAGTTGCAGACTCACGCTATTCCCGGAAAGCATCCAAGCTCTGAAACGTTAGAATGAACAGGGCGTCTCAAAGTTAGATGGTGGTATGTGCTGTCTAGTCTCCGGTACATGAACAGTGCCATCAGTCCTACTTATTATTTTGGATGTGAGTAGGTACCTAGTTGATGTAAAAATGTTGATGAAGGAGATATCGTCCATATCTCAAGGCCTCTAGAAATCTGGCGTAAATTTCAGTGAGCGTCGTAACCTGTAGATGACGAGCTGTGTAACTCTCGAGATATGGGAACCACCCCCAGCATTCTCAATCGTGCGAACATTTCTTGATTCTGAATTCCTGCCAGCCCCAGGCCTTTCAACAATTTCTTGAATGAACAGAACTTCTTTGCAGAATCAAACCCTTTTATTCGCCAATTCAAATTTTGTGAAATTCATTCCATCACCAAATGCAGATCATTTGGGACAAAGAGGAACATGCACAGAATGTACTGTCAGTCAAAGAACAAGAATCCTTTGAATGGAATTATCGTCATGAAGAAGGATAAAGTTTTATTTTCCAAATTTATCATTTTTGCCCATCTTTTATATTCGCAAAGTGTGGTGATATCAATGATCGAATTCAATAACAATGGAAAATTCATCAAAACTCAGCGAGTACGAAAGTAAGCGAGCGAAATTGGTCGCTGATGAACAGGAGTACAGAGGGGGTGAGTCTTCTGTTCATCTCTCAACTCAAATATGACACACTAACGTTGTAGACTATGGTTTTGTTGAGTCTCTTTCGCCTACAGCCCAAGCCGCCAATACGATAGTTTCTCGCATTCAACAATTCAACCGGCAGGTTCTTTTTGATCCAGTTGAGCCAACGAGTCGCTTACGTTCAGACTCTGGTTTCCCCCGCATCAAAGAATCCATAGCAAGGACAGCTTTGTTAGAAATAATGAAAAAGTTACCAAAAGGTGCAATTCTTCACGCCCATGACGCTGCTTGCGTCTCGATTGATTTTATCATTGAGAAGATGATCGAGACTCCGGGCATGTATATCAGCGCCTCAAGGCCCCTTGACGAATGGTGGGCGAAAAGGGAGAAGAGAATAAAGATAAAATTCACATACAGTTCTTCGCAACCTCGACAGACTAGAAACTCAGTAAACAATCTTTGGGGCCCTGATTATGTACCCAATTCACTTGTTCCAGTCTCTCTTGCGGCGTCTACATACCGTGATTACCCTACCACTTTGAACTACGATAAATATCGTATCGCAAATAGTATCGAAAGACAACCTCTTCAGGGCAAGTCTTACTTTATCACCTGGTTGAAGATTCGATTAACGAAGACGGAGACCCAGCGTACATATGTCAATGGGAGATTCAATGAAGCTTGTAATACATTCCAGAGTGGAAGAAAGCTACTTAATACGATAATTCATAACGAGCCAATTTTCCGACCATTCCTCAAGCAAATTTTTGAAGGGCTGGACGAGGACAACGCTAAGTGGATAGAGATTAGGATGATTTTCAAGGTTGAATTTCGATTAGAATGGAGTGATACACCAGCCGGAGAGCTTGAAATGGCAAGAGTAGTTTGGGAAGAAAGAGAAAAGTTTGCAATCGCGATGAAAAAGAAAAATAAAGAATGGTGGGGACTGCGGGTTATCTGGACAGGCTTGAGACTGTGGAAAGATGAAGAAATCAAAGCTGGTATGTTTTTCCTTTATACATATCTCTGGGAGAAGCTGACTCCATTCAATAGATATGGATGCTTGCATGCGTGTGAAGGAACGATATCCAGATCTGATCTCAGGATACGATTTAGAGGGAGAAGAAAAACTCGGTCGTACGCTCGAAGATCTCATACCTATTTGCCTCTGGTTTAAGCAACAATGCGCAAGCCGCAACTTAAACATTCCATTTTTCTTGCATGCAGGAGAATGCTTGGGTAATGGTGATGTAAATGACCATAATCTTTAGTAAGTATGCTTGAAACATATTCAATGCTCCTGACTGCTGATTGTTGGTTGTTTAGTGATGCCATTCTTCTAGGTACTCGACGTATTGGTCATGGATATTCACTTCCTAGACACCCGCTGCTGGAAAACATTTGTAAAGAGCGACAAATTATGATCGAGTCCTGTCCACTCTCAGACGGAAGTATGAGATTAACAAATCCTGCCAATGCTCATACTTTTCCAATGCTGTTGGCAAAAGGTGTAAGTGCTAGTTTGAATTGTGACGACCCATTTTTATTAGGTCAAGAAATGATAGGTGTTTCAATGGAATTCTTCATGTGCATCTGGTCATGGGATAGTATAGATCTGGGTGGTCTGGTATGTGTATTTCCTCTATGGACCGATTGTACTGTGATGAACGAGCTTGCAAGCTAATTTATAATAAAAGGGTCATTTGGCACAAAACAGTGTAAGGTGGTCACAATTTGAAGATCAGACTGACGAAGATTGGCAATCGGGAATCCGATCAGGCGAGGATTCAAAGAAAGGATTAAAGGCTCTGAGAATGCGAGAGTGGAAGAAAGACTGGGAAGAATTTTGTGCTTGGGTTGTTGAAAGATACGGAGAGCCTTGGGGAAATGAAGATGCTTTTAAGGCTACTTTGAAAGAGAGAGCGGAATTGATTGAGCAAGATATGGCGGATGAAGATGCGGTAGAAAAAGAACTTGATAGAATAGCCGCGCGGTACAAGGAAAAAGACGAGTCGCTAAGAGAATGGAAAGATAAAGAGATGAAGAGAAGGAAGTTCATTACTAAAGCGAAGGAACTGATGGCTGAGGAAAAGCTACAAGAAAATATGTCTAAAGGCTTGAAGAAACCTCCCGACAGTCCTGATAAGACTCCAAAGATGGTATTGAAGAAGCTACCAAAGAGTTGAAACTGGATTTTGGAAGTCGATCCGAGATGGATTACTGCTCAAGGTATCAAGCAGGTTCTAGACATAAATCTAGAATAGCAAGAAAGACTGATCAAAGCTAAGTGTATTGGAGTTCTCGATCATTATGTCAAAGTCAGGAATTAGTTGCAGTTCACATTGTTAGATTTTATGGTATATATCACTATGTAATGTATGATTAAAAAGGGATACAATGAAAATGACTGTTCTTGCACCAGACGACTATGGAAAGTGGGAGATGACTAAAGCAAGGAAATTCGGAATATTTCCTTGACTCCATCTGGATAAGTTTCAATATAATAATAAGTAGGTAGCTAAGTCTCAGGGAAGGAACGAGTCGAAAATTTAGCTTCCCCATTCAGGTCCCGGTACTTATCAATGCGGGGTAATGTTGACTGTTATCGTTGACATGATCCACACAATTCGATTTCCAAAGTCATACTGTAAGATTGGGAGACTTTCATTTGATATAGGTAAAGCAAATTAAGGGATATATCGAAAAGATCAGCAACTCAGATACAGAAGCAAGTGGTAGGTACCATTGTCTTGGTTTCTTGTTGCTCAGATACTCACTATGGAACTAATTATCTTTTCACAACGACCTTCACTTGCTCTCTCAGATGACACCATTTCTTCATCGCAGAGCGGAAAAGATTGGACCAAAGAAGAAGAGAAAATTGCCCAAGCCGCCTGAGATTATGATGAATCCCAAAGAGAAGTCTTAATTTCGAGACATATACTTATCGACTGAGAGAGCTTTGCTCTTTCACGCTTAAAGATCCTTTTGTCGACGACGGCCGATATACATATGATTCCGATGGGGAATGGGAGGATAATGCGCCATATACCTAGTATTAATAACTATGTGCTTAGGGTTCATCTGTCTTCTCTTTCAATGCACACTCGGAGATGAAAATATTCTACTTTTGAATACTTCCAGTGTAATTGATGAACGATTGGTTTATGCATATTCAGAAAAAAGTGGGGGACTTTTCATCAGAGGACAGGATATCTGGTTGATGTCTGTCTTGAATGATTGGCGAGAGAATTCCTATTAATCTCATAGTTTACTACAAATTAGCCAAATACATCAAACCAGTGCCTTCAGCGCAGCCTATGTATTCAGCGTCCAAATCTCCCGACTTCAAAACACACAGCTCCACAAACAACACCGACTTTCCCTTTTCCAACTGGCCTCCAGGCCCATAAAGACTCATGACCGTCTTTCTCAATTCCACATGACCTTTATGGGAACGGCCTGCTTGCTCAAAATGCGACAGGTCCAAGAAATATCCAAGTTGGTTTGTCTCTGCGATAGCTTCGGTATCAAGCTCTAAATCTCCTTTGGCATCAAATTTTTCATTCACCATCTCTGGAGTGGGGTTCTCATGGCCTATGTGTGTTGTAAATGCCACTACACCATTTTTGTTGCGTTCAGTATCGAGATGAGATATCCAGGATTGGGCATGTGGATTTATTTGCTTGAGCCAGGCTTCTGTTTCCGCGGGTGGGATATTTGGTTGGCGTTGTCCTTCACGGACAAAAATGAGATTCTCGGGTGGACTAGAGATGGTTACTCTACCTAATTTTATCTTGGAGCTGCGAATTTTAGGTATATCAATAGTTTTTCTCGCGTCGTTTGGTTTTGCTTTGGTGATGGTAATATAAGCGGAGGTAAATGTATCTTTGGGATCGGTATGTGCATCTAACGTCTCAGATAGTCGATGACGGTATACGCCCCAGTATCCTTCGTCGGAACTTTGTTTTAATGGAAGAAGAGTACCCATTGCTGAGGCGACGGGTTGGCTTGAGGCGAACATGAAGCGCGATTTCGGGACGGTCATTACCTCGCGCCAGACACCTGCGTCTGGGGGGAGAGAATTCCAGAATTCTTGAACTGGGGAGGAGGCTTGGAATGATTGGTAGGAGGAGGATGATAGCCAGTAGGCGATGAAAGTAGTGGATTTTGGACCATGACGAGGAAGTCCGTGACTTTCGTCTTGAAGATGGTCGACACGATTGGCAGACGAAGAGAGTAGCTTGTATAGGGTGGATATGAAAATTACTTTTTTTAGCGTAAGTTCTTCGTGTTGGACACCAAAAATTCCATAAGTAAAGATGTAGTCTTTTCCGTCCATATCAAGAAGAAAAACCATGATGGGCAATGTTTATTAAGATAACAGTAGTATATCTTCTCGTGGGAATTGACACTTGTATCCAGAAATCACATAAGGTCTTTGATTTTGACCATCTGAAAAAGTACTAACATGAAAGCAGTATGGAAGGATCTGAAACACTTTTTATAATGGCTTACTATGCCTGGAAATATTTTGTCCATAGATGGGTACCCCTGAATTTCAGCATGACTGGCTCTTATCTTCATGTTGCGGATGTAGTATCCGCCCTAACGACATAGCCATATGGAGACGATGACAATAAATATACAGTAAGACTGCGTTCGGCTAACATGGTGCCACTCAGCTGCGGAGATAGGCTATTGAGATTGTGCGACATTACTCCTGTGTAACACATAGCTTGAAATACGGCACTTTCGTAATGATTTCTGTGTTGGATGCAGGAGATTGGAATTCAAAGAAGTTGTCCGGAATATGTACGGGTTATTAGTTCTAGGAAGTTGCCGGTACGCTTCTACACTATTGATGTCTAACTAACCACGTTTTGCGTAGCTCAAAAGCTCAGACCATAAGTTTATTACTACGAAGTAGGTACCTGTTGACAATGACAACGACCTGAAAAGTTGCAACAGCGAGTGATACATACCTAGGTACCGGGAACCAGCGTTCAATGTGAATCTTCTACATCTCAATGCCAAGAGAAAGGTCTCCATCAATCATTAACCTTGATAACCGCGGAAACAATTCCATTGGGATTTACAAATGTAAGGTCCACCAGTGGGGAGAAGACTATGACATTCTCATATGCATGTCATATCGTTTACTAACATGATTCATTTAGCTTCTTGTCTTATGTAGCATATTTCAACTTGCAAGAACACTATCAAACGTGCGGGTTTATGTTGTGTATCCGCAGCCATGGAATCCATGACTTCTAACGAGCAAACACGTCTACGAATCAAAGTTGCTTGTGAAGAATGTCGAAGGAACAAACGAAAGGTATCTATCGACACCATAATATGACCTAGAATAGTTCGTAGCATTATATACTAATTATGATCAGTGCCAAGGCCAGAGACCAACATGTGCTTTATGTGAAAAAGGAGGGAAGCTGTGCTATTATCCACCAGAGACCTCGCGAAAGTATGTTCTCAGTTGACTGAATCAGTCTACACCACCAGCTTAACTAATACGCACAGACGTAAACATTGCGATGATGGCTATGTCCGTAGTCTCGAGGACAAAGTAAAAGCTTTGGAGGCTCAGTTGGCACACTATCAAAGTTTGGACCCTCAATCTCAACACAATGAAGAATACATGGGTCACGAGATTTTGCCCGTACGCAGTCCTGCTACCACCAGTTCTCTTACTTGTGAGTCTGAAGCCATGAGCCCAGAGAGCATTGATGAGCCCAATGATCCGCGCTCGCAGGTTGCATTGAAAGAGCTTGCTTCATTGATGTTAACCATGGATATCGAGAAGGGTGAACCGTCATTTACCATCCCAAGGAACAAGTCCTCCTCTAGACAAAATTCCATTTCAACCGAGAACTTGAATCCTGATACTAGCAGTCATGACACAGACTTTAAAAATATTGGATTCTACACAGAAACACGAACGCATCTCGTTGATTGTTTCATGGCTGCATTCAATATTTATCATCAATTTATAGAACAAGGAGAGTTTCAAACCATTCTATTGGAGACCACATTCTCAACAGAACTGGATTTTGACTTCCGTAATCATGCCTTGCTTTCCGTGGGTGCCTTTCTTTCTCCCAAGTCGGATGCAAAGGAATTGAGTACTCACCATGCCACATCTGCCGAGAACATCCTATTGAGATGTATACGGGAACATCCGAGTGACTTGGTTGTTCAAGGACTTGCATTGTTATCGTGGCGAGAGTTGATGCTGGAGAATAACAGCATGGCCTACACTTACATAGGTACATCTTCCCTCATCTTTTGGTCAAACATTTATTGATAGAATTATCGCAGCTATGGCCACAGGCTTGATACTACATCTTGGGCTTCATGTGAGTAGCCTCGGATCAGGGAAGTCGCCAGACCTGAGTTTGAATCGTAATTCCACGGTCGATGACTATGTTCGTAAACGCCGAATAAGGTCATTTTGGGCTTATTTTTCGGTGGATCGGTAAGTATATCTGTACACAGACTACGATGTAAAAATAATAACTTTTGTGTGTAGCATGGTAACTTCAAGTCTTGGAATGAATTGCACCATACACTGGCAACGTATTCGAATATCCTCATTCTTCAGCGTCTTGGATCATAACCCGTCACCCGATGAATTGGCCCATGATAAGTTCTGCCAGCTATGGCATATTTGGGACTCTTTCATGGATCAAAGGTAGGTTCTCGTATCACAATTAAAGAACAATCAACTCACATTATCAATTAGGTATGCGTTTGAGTGGACCGTTTTGAAAGCCAAGCAACGGGAAAATCTTTTGAAACGCGCGCATCAAGCACTCACAGATTTCTATGCGGGTACCGATGATAAGCTGGCTCTGAGTAAGACTTACATGCCTCAAACTTTCCTTCTTTTTCAGTTGGCATATCACACTGCAATATTGCTCATTCATCGTCCCTTTCTAAACGAGCCTAAAGGCTCGGAAACTCTGAGCTTTGCTCTGAGATCAGCGACAAACGCCGCTGCCTCGATAGCTCGAATTGTTCGAGCATATCGAAAATTTCGTGGATTTGCTGATGCCAATCCTCAAGTCATAGATTACATTCTTAGTGCTGCCGTGATTCATTTATTGAATGCAACATCTGGCCGTAACTTTCTAGGGAGGCAATCTGCCAATAGCCTACAAAGTTGTTTGGATGCTCTAGTCGAGATGCAGAGTACGTGGATGCCACAAGCAAGCAGAGCGATACAAGAAATTCAAGAGCTCGCAGCCAAATGGAAAGTAGTATGGGCATTACCACTAAAATTTAGCCAGCGCTTACCAGAAGGGGAAATTCGTCAAGACCGCAGTCGAGTTATGGTACCGATGCAAGAATTTTCAAATGTCCTTACTGGTGGCGCTCAAATACCCCATGGATTTGATATGGGTGAAACCGCGAATAGGTACATGTATACTGGCTTCAATAATGACTGCGGGGCTCTGTGGGATCCAAGCTTATTTGAAAATGCATTGGAGCATGTCAATCTACCTGAACATTTTGCGTATCAATCAAGTCTTGAGTGGCTTTTCGACGAAAGCAATCCTGGTCTGCAGTAGTAGTCTATGAGATATCAAAGACAAGAAAGTTTCTGACATTTGGCGATCCGTCGGACGATGTAGTCGACAATTGTGCTTACACCCGAGTAAGACATAATAAATTTGCTTCTCCAAGGAGAACGTAAATATTCAGGCGGAATTAGTACCGCGGAATCCCTATTTTTAGCGGTATGTCAACAACCAAGCCACTGTCTTATCGGCCAGCGGGGGCTTCATCCGCAAGATAAGAAATACCAAATGCGGGGAAAGCTGTGTAGTATCTTATTGTACTTTGAACTTTCTCTTTTTGGGTATTCATGCACAACATTACCTGATACAATCTCACCAAAATCATGGAGTTGCGAGATATCACAGGTTGCAGGTTTGGAACACATAAGGACAAAGAAAATGCTCACTGTGGTATTCACTTTGTTCATTTTACAATTTCTCTACCAACAGTTTTTAAAATTCTACTAAGAACATGGCTATCTCAGCTTCCACAAGATATCGCGTAGCTGTTACTCAGCATGAGCCGGAATGGTTTGATTTGCAGAAGTCGGTGGAAAAAACATGCCGTATCATCACAGAGGCTGCAGAGAACGGTGCGCGGCTAGTTACATTCGCAGAAGCATTTATTCCAGGCTATCCTGCTTGGATATGGTGAGGAACTCTAATCTCTAAAACCCCATTCCGTTTGCGACACTGACCGAACAGCAGGACTCGCCCAGTCGACCCAATTCTCTCTACCAAATACATCAAGAACTCCCTAGTCGTCGATTCTGATGAGATGAGAACCATCCAAGACTGTGCCGCGAAGTATGGAATCGTCGTCTCTTTAGGATTCTCCGAAAACGACAACAACTCATTGTACATTGCGCAAGCTATCATCGATGGCGATGGAACGATAGTCATGAAAAGAAGGAAGCTAAAGGCTACGCATATGGAGCGTACAATTTTTGGAGACTCTTCTGGAGACAGTCTTATGAATGTTGCTTCGACTCGCGTTGGAAGGGTTGGAACTCTAGCGTGCTGGGAACATTGTCAACCGTTGTTGAAATATCATACTTTATATCAAAGGGAACAAATTCATTGCTCGGCATGGCCACCGATTGTCAATCATACTGGTGGACCTGAGTTATGGTCAATGTCTATGGAAGGTAAAGAAATACAATTCTCTCAACTGCAGGATGTCACTAACCCGCATCTTCCAGGATGTCAAGCCCTCTCCCAAGTATATGCCATTGAATCTCAAACCTTCGTTCTTCATACCACCACAGTTATCACAGAAAAAGGAGTCAACGCCAATTCTTCAGAAGGAGGATTGTTGATGTCGGCGCCAGGAGGTGGTGCTTCAGTTATTATTGGGCCCGATGGCCGTGTTATGTCGACACCTCTCGGTTCTACAACTGAAGGAATTGTCTATGGAGATATTGATCTTGATCAAGCGCTATTT
This sequence comes from Botrytis byssoidea, assembly GCF_014898295.1. NCBI lineage: Eukaryota > Fungi > Ascomycota > Leotiomycetes > Helotiales > Sclerotiniaceae > Botrytis > Botrytis byssoidea. The sequence continues at coordinate 563,330 of NW_024065852.1, read as the reverse complement.
GCGCGCAGTTTCTTGGATGTTTGTGGGCATTATAGTAGGCCGGATCTTTTATGGCTTGGATGCGATACTCGTGAACGTAAATTGAGGGTCGAAGAGAAGCTTGAAGTTACGGAGAAGTGATGGATTTTGCTGCACTATATCTTATGAACTATCCTCGCAAATTTTTATCTAATGCCTATTTATTGGTACTGCTGTTTGCTTGAGTTTATGATGATGCAATTTTCTATCCAATGCTGCTAATCTGCAGGCTTTTTTGAACAAACATTCTGTATTCTTGCAAGACGCATGGGGGCATATCGAGGCTAAAGCCAAACGACTATAACATTGCGGTAAATTGTCTCAAGCTCCCTACATCCAAAATTTCGACTATTTTAGTAGTCTGAAATGAATCCCTCTGGTGGAGAATTGAGGAGGGTGAGTATTTGCCGGTATAGTCAAGCATGCCATTTCTAGACGCTTTAAAGACTTGAAAGATGCCTATTAACCACCGAAGACCTAGGGCTCTGAGGCATCGAGCTTGCATTTCAGCAGGAACGGAGTTTATAACTTTGAATCTTGCGATCCGTGCTTATTAATAATTTGTGAGGGGCTGAGCGTGACGTTTTGATCTTGTTGCCATCTGATAAACATTCTAAGCATCTTCTTTTTCCTCATCACTAATCCTCATGGGATCTTTATCACCGACTGATAGGTTGAGTACAGCCAGAAATTTCGTAAGAGACTAATTGTTTGCCACATATCAACTGGATCCATGAGATAATCTATTGAGGTTCTCAGCTCACGTTTTCCAGTCGTCCCACTGTCAACTCTCGCGGTTTTGAAATCACCAAAAAGCAACTGAATACTTCACGAGGCATTGATCTATCCATCACACGTCGGTTGTACGACGCTGAGCTCAAATCTGAGAAAAGCGGTTACCGCAACAGGACAGCTGAAGTTCCAAATGGCGGGATGATGTATCTAAAAGGCTCTTGAGCATACAGAACAATATATAAAAAAGCCACTTCCGATGATGTCTATTTATCTGGTATAGGTTGTCTCTCGCCATTGGTTTACGGCTTCTCGAGTCCCAACTTTTGCACACATGGAGACTCGTTGTAGTATTCATATTTATATATATTCCAAGCCAACCTCTTCTCTTACCGAGATTCGGAATGTTTTGCGCTCGCTGCTGTGTTCAAGTGGCACTGACTATTCATATGCAGATGCATCGTAATAACATCGGGTTCATGACACGGGTTGCTTTACCCCGCTCCCCCTTGTTTACTTTTGAGGGAGCCAATGATTAATAGGTACCAAATACTTCAACAGACTTCTGGCTCCGCTAATTACACCTCATCATCTTCATATATTTAGTTATACATGTTCAATGTTTCATCATATTTTGTCTCTTTTGTGGTCAATTGACCGTTGAGCCAGATACTCCCAATGGCAACACAAAACCCCACCGAAACTACCTCGCTGCTCAATCCCCCACCGGAACCCCAATCCGAAATCCTCTATCCCAATGGCGATGCCGCGACTACCAATTTTGTTGTCCCAGACGATCCCTCCACACTCTACGTATGGATCCTCATGATCGGGCCCTTTCTATCCGCCTTCGTAGCAGCTGTTGATTCCTCCATGATTGCTACACTCTCATCACCTATAACTTCCTCATTTGGCTCACTGTCTCATCTTCCATGGCTTGCTTCTGCATATTTCATAGCAAACGCTGCAATTCAACCTTTGTCTGGAAAACTCACTGATATCTATGGGAGACGGAGTGGACTTGTACTTGCGAATATTGTGTTTGCATTGGGGAATTACATGTGTGCAAGTGCGAAAATAGAATGGGTGTTGATTGCTGGTAGAGTTGTAGCAGGGCTAGGAGGTGGAGGGATTATGGCCATTGCAACTTTTCTCTTGTCTGATTTAGTGCCTCTGAGAGATAGAGGTATGTGGCAAGGCATTGGAAATATGATTTTGGGCGTAGGATCCGGTATAGGTGGTGTACTTGGAGGATGGATCAATGACTCTCTAGATTGGAGAGCTACATTTTTATTGCAGATTCCCATCACGCTGTTGGCTACGATATGGACATGGTTCACTATACGCATACCTACTGTAGATGATGGGGAGCGGAAATCAAATCTCAAACGGATTGATTACTTGGGTTCAATCAGTCTATTCACAACGCTCGTTGCGTTACTTCTTGGCATGAGTACCGGAGGTAACACGGTATCTTGGACCAGTCCCATCGTTCTAATCAGTCTTCCTCTATCCTTGATATCCCTACTGGTTTTCATTATCACCGAACTCAAATACGCCAAAGAACCCATCATACCACTTCCTCTTCTCTGCGATCTATCTGTTGCAGGCGGCTGTCTCACAAATGCTTTCTCCTCAGCCTCCCGCTTCGCGATGATATTCTATCTCCCCCTCTTCCTCGAAGCGCAGGGCTACACCGCCACAAAAATCGGTCTCCGTCTAATTCCCGGCTCAATCGGCACAGCCATTGCCTCTATGATTGCTGGAATCATAGTGAAAAGTACTGGGAGGTTTTACAAACTCGGTATTGCATCCCAAGTCATCTATATTCTGGGAATGGCGTTTATCTGCACATTTACATTACGGACATCTGCCTGGCCCCCCTTTGTCTGTTTTTTCATCATTAATATTGGATATGGAATTACGCTTACTACGACTATTCTCGCGCTTCTGTCGTCGGTGAAAGCGAAAGATCAGGCTGTTATCACATCCGCACTCTTTGCCTTTCGTTCAACCGGAACGGTATTGGGGATTTCAGCAGCGGGACTTACGTTTCAAAGTGTGTTGGGCAAATTATTATGGGAGAAACTGGGGGATATAGATAATGCAGCAGAATGCATTCAGCGAATCATTGATGATTTCAAGGTAGTTGATGGTCTTGAGGAAGGTTTAAAAGAATTGGCTCTGCAGGCTTATATGGGCGCTGTAAGAGCTGTTTTCTTTTTAATGTTGGCATTGGGAGGATTAGCTTTGGTGTTTACGTTGTTAATTAGGGATCGGGAATTGTCTCAGAGAATGGTACGATGATTTGCTAGTTGCTTTCTGGAGTCCATTGGACTATTGAATTTACCTGAAAATTAACATTCACTTGGACACTGGGAAATGTCTTCAGTTTACCTTTCCAGAATGTTAGATAACATTCTATCCTTATCTATAAAAGTTGGAATCAATGTACCAACTCTCAGACGGCAGAACCTCTAAACCATCAAACACATCCATTTCTCTACCAAAAAATTCCACATCACATATCAAAATCAGGCCGCTGTAGATAACAAGCATACAGCATATCATGATCCGACTTCCAGACATGAGAATAAGAACACATGTCGTACTTCTCTAGCCCAAAATTCCACCTGCATGAAAAGTATTTTAAAAAAAAATACTCAATGAAGCGTGCTTATGCAGCAGCTATAGGAGACGAAACCTTCTCTTTCACTACTTTCCCGAATTGATATGTGAGATCTGAGCTTTTCTTATTTGCATCTTCAATATTCCAGAGAGCTTGCGCTTGCTGTTCTTCTTTCACGGTCCATGTGCTCGTATTTGATGATCGAGATGAGTTTGCTGCTTGTCATGTTATTTGGGGTGAGGAGATGATGGCATAAATATACAAGTGCCACTTACCAGGTAGTGTTACCGCATTTCGGTAATCTGTGATATATCTCCCAAGGATACGTTTCCTAATCTCTTCGCACATTTCCTCGAGTTTTTGCTTCACTAGTGTCTGGGTCCTTGCAAGTACCATTCCTTTTTCAAAACCTGTCGCTACCCACGTTCCTCCCCAGTAGATTTTGGTGAACGGCACCACTACCATTTTCCCTCTCTGATACTTCATCTCGAGGGATTTATCTTCTGAAGTTAGAGACTCGGGTGGGATAGTGAACGCCAATCCAATATCTAGACTCCGATGCTGTTCAAAAAACTTGAACCACTCGGCGACGGTAAACTTGGGGCGTGTTTTGAAAACCCACACGTCGTGGTTTTTGGAGTTGGTTATGTTCTCAGTGATGAAGAGCGAGATGTTCTTTTCGAACTGCTGTTCTGTGGACAGGAGACTCCATAATCGGGTTCTTTCGGCTTCGTTTTGGATGCGCCAGGAAGGGTCGTGTGGACGATGCCTTTCTGCCTCAATTATTTCCCTCAGGCGTTCTGGTTCTGTAATTGGTTCATCGTTCTCATTAGTTTCATTCACTTCATCCTGATCAGTGATTTCAATACGCTCAACAAATTCAAAGTAATCTTTCAATCTTTCCTGCATCTCTTCTCTAGTACCAGAAGTATTTAGACCACGAAACGCACAATATGCACGCCATTTCTTCAACGTTTCCTTGGGTGGTTCGAAATATTCCGCTTCGGGACGATCATATTTTTCAGAGACTATTCGGTGATTCAAGGACCAGTACAATAGACCATCATCTTTGTTTCGTTCCCCTTGATATACTAATTCGCCCTCTCCGTCAAGTGTAAAGTCTGCTAGGTCCTCGTGGGTAATTTCAATGGGGGGTATAAACACTGCTGCGGGATTCGCGATGTATTCGGTTCTGACGATGACGCCCTTGGGAGGTTTTACTCTCTCTGGTTCTTTGGGTGTGACGATCTTTGGGGACTTGGGAGACTTCGTCTTCTTTTCTCTGGGTGTGGTAGTTTTCCGTGGGGTTTTAGGAGGGCTGGTTTTATTTTTCTTTGGTGTAGTGGGAGTTTTACCAGGACTAGATATTAAATTTCCACCACCTGGTGCAGCGTCGCTTTGCTTCTGGCGTTTTGAAGGCGGCTCGTCTTTTTCCAAAGGTGAGTTGTGCTTCGTTGCTTCTCTCTCTTCGGAGACCGAGCCTTCCACTGATCCCAACATATCCTCAAAGCCTAGTTGATCTTCTGATCCTAACATAGCTTCTGACCTCAGCTTATCCTTTTCTACGTATGATGCCGCGGCATTCGTTGATTTCCCGCTACGCAGCCAGTTCATTAGGATTGATGTTGAGGCATTGGTATTTGTCGATATCCCTCCGCGATTTGCCCTTTTTACTTTTGAGGCAGGTGTTGCAGCTCTTTCGCCTTGCATGGCTTTCTTCTTGGGAGTGATTTCATCTGCAGCTGGAAGCAATCCTTTGTTTGGTGTTTGGTGATCAGTTGATGACTTTGGGTTCCCTCGTTTTTTGGAGGCAGAAGCTTCGGTATTGTTCATCTTGGCTTGTTGATTGTGTATATAAATATGATTAATTAACAATTTTACCGTTTCGTACGAATTATGTGAACTCAATAACCCGACAGTCTTTATATGATCCTAATATACAAACTTAGAGAAACAGAAAGATACAAGGCTTCGGAGCAGGAAGTTATTTTGGGAACGCATGAAGCGGGGTACTTCAATCCGGCCTCAATGATATCCTAAGTAGGTATGCACATGGATTTGTTGACCTCTCATCACACTGCGTAATGAAACAAAGCGGGTAGATGGTGCATCCTAGACTCTTAAATGCTTCTTGTAATCAAATCGACTACTGAAATTCGCACTGGTCAAAATCCACAATTGGATGAAGCAGAAGCTGAATACTTATAATCATGCCCTGCTGATCTTTGTTCACTCTGCCTGAGTATGTGGCACCATTGTCCACCATACCCCGAGCCGGGGTTATCATATGCATACTCATGTATATATGAAACTGTAGAACTTGATTCTTCGTCCATACACAAGAAAGGGATAAGAGCGATGTAACACTGATGGAAAATGACTCAGAGATTGTCACGCTTGAACCTGCTTCATCCAGCAATGCGAAAAGATATGTGTAGGTCTAATGGAATTTATATTGAGAATTGTGGTGAAAAACAGTAGGTTAATGTGAGTAAATCGAAGTTGAGTAGCATCTTTAGTGGTGTTGAATACTTGCTAGCTCGAGATCATGCAGGTGACAATGTGACTTGCACCGGCATGAACCGAAACCAACACCCATTGGCCGAGAACGAATGATCCACCATATCTATCCATCCCCCCCCCTCCCCCGTAATATGGTCTTACTAGCTCACCGGTCCGCCGAAGCCTATTTGTATTCTAGATAACGTGGTTTATCAATGAGCGGGTTATATCAGTAAATGGATCACTTATTTTATATACAAAATTCATCTGTATATAACCATGTATTTTCTTTATTTATAAATATAATTTTCTGAAAATTTAATATAAAATATTTGAATATAAAATAATTCCAAAAATCTAATTAGTTTTAAAAAATTAGAATTTATAAAATTATTATTATAAAAATAGTTTTTTTGTAACAAAAATTGTAACAATTTTCTTTCTTTTTTAGAAAATAATAAAATTATTTTATAAAAATTAGATTAATAGAAAATCTATATTTTAATTATTTTTAAAAATCTTTTATTCAAAAAAAATAATAATTAATTATTAAAATATTAATATTTTGAAAAGCTTGATTTAAATAGTTTTCAAAATAATCCATTCACTGATATAATCCGCTCACTAATAAACCACGTTAGTATCTTTAGCAAACTGCGACATCGTTAGACTAAGACCTCGCTAGGCTCGGTACTTATTCATGTTAAATAAATGTAAGATTTCCATATTCAACACTCAGTAATTTTGGAGAACTCCAAATCAGCTGACCATACACTGTACATAAATTTCAACCTCGCAAGTAAAAATCATCGAATCATTGAATCGTGAAGAATGTAACCTGTCAGCCCAGTTTGGTCACGTTCCACGTTATACCTTGTTAACACATCTGAATTGTATTTTTGCCGAGATATCCGCTCACTCACCAGCAAAACATCGACTACCTAGTAGGCCCACGAGTATTTGTTAGCACTCGTACGAGTTGCGCATTATATATCAAAATCGCGCTTCTGAGAAGCCTCTCACATTAAGCAAACGCTTCTTTTACATCTTCCCATAAGAAAAATCACCGATGAAAATCTGGCGCAGATGTTTCCTCAATACTGTGCGTGAAGACCAAAACAGTTGGTTGCGCTTCCTTCCCAGGTGACTAGCAGTCAAGCAAGTATATATTGCGGATAAGACATCTTTTTCTTATCAAATTTTGGCGCCAATGATACTGTTGCGACTCAGAGAACACCTCCCATTCATACACACGAACGCTCCTACGTTTCTCACTGAGATGAATGCCTGCAGCGCACAACTAACTATCCATCTGGTCGTCTATTCTTTCCATATTAAATACTGTGCAGGTATTATATGGGTAGCACACGCAGTCTTGCAAAATGATACTCCTCCATAAAACTCACTATAGACACACTAGTTCCACGTACGCATACAGTATGAGAAGAATCATGCATAGATACCTAACCCAGACATGATCATGGGCGACATTACGATCAATCTGTCGCCAAGCTATTTCAACACGAGAAACACAAGTGAGAACGAATCATTCTCTAGAACAATATGAAAGCCAGCGAAAGATATCGATGTGAATTTACGTTGACACTTGTCAATCTTTGTGTGACGTTTCGATGACTGTCTTACGAATCGTGGTAATGTACTGCTCCTTAGAGCTAGAAACATAGCTTTCTGGGGTTGTCAAACGTGACGAAACTTCTAGACCTGGTTTGTAGGTGCGAGAAGAAAATTGGCAAGCTCCAAAAAAATCATATTCGCAGGACTTTTCCAGTGCTGCGAATTTTGATGATAGCAAGTCTCAAACAAGCAGAAAATTGATGAGTACACATTTAGTTCCATGCTAATAATAAATGCGAAGTAAAGACATTGCATTTTTTGAGATGCTCGCTACGCTACATTCGATACAAGTAACCTCCGTCATTATCATCATCTAATCCCCGTAATCTAGATCCCAATATTTCACTGTATAATATAGCATATACCTATGAAGCCTTCTCACCATATACTTCCTTATTGTATCGCATATATCTCCACCCCAACAGCGGCTTTGCTCCTGATATTACTTACAGACTCGGAAATTCCACCACTACCTGCATTTAATCTGCTATATGCCGTCCATCTGATCAATGTTTTTTAGACCGCCTGGTACCAAATATCTCTATCTTTGGGCCAACCTCATACTCGAAGTCATCATCCGCTTCGAGCTGCGCCCTATCCTCCAATAATTGCCTGCGAGTAATTGGTTCCAGCATGTCGAACTCAAGACTTAGAGATAGATTATTCATATGAGCAATAAGATCTGAACTTCGCGTAATGTTCGGTAGTATTGGAAGGGGCTGGGGTGCCATGTTTACATGTAGATCATGCTGCTGTCGAGCTTGGTAGTATGGTAGTAAGGGTTTGGTGCCATCTTGATCTTCGTGTGCATCGAGACGATAAAGGCTAGTCTCGTGATAGTTTGGACCTTGAACTGCACCAATAGCAGGATCTGTATTTATAGTGATAAATTTACTCTGAACAAAATGGTTTGATATTCCAACCCCTGTGTCAGGAAAATCTTGTATAATGTAGTTGTCCGGAGGATCAGGTTCCGGATGGTGCTTGATTAGCCTGGGACCTCTGAGATGCGAAAGAAAATGATTGTTTTTGCCAGGCTGAACCCTGAATGAATCATCAGTCTCTTCAAAGTCGGAATACTCCAGTTCAGGATCATCTTCATTGCGTGTCAACAAATGGACTTTTCCTGTCGCATCGCCAATGATCAGTTTGGAAAAGTCCGAAGAAAATGCGCCAGCACCAATCCCACCAGAGGCCGCTAGTAATTCGCGGACAAATGCTTTTCCGGGCGGTCTCTGAATGTTCCAGGCCTTAACTCTGCCATCAGAAGCACCGGTATAAAATCGGTCAGAAGTTTCTCCCCAAGCAGCAAACTTAACGCCGGTGTCTGCAAGTTCACGAGGAATATCATGGTAGGGGTTATCAAGCGATTCTTTGATTGATTAGCATGGTTAATTGTAAAAGGAAGTTTCGATCCTCACCTCCATGTGGAAGAACATGAATCGCATCGTCGTCAATTGCTCCAGTGTCCCACACGTAAGTATTGCCATCAGTACAGCTAGCCGTTACGTAGCACTGATGAAAGCTATTTGGCCTGTGAATATGTTAGTCGCTGCATCGAAGATCGAAAATGCCTACTTACATGACTGTTAATTCGTTGATATCCATGGCAGGGCAATCAAGAACTCTAATTGGATAGAAAGCGGTATAATTATCATTGTCGGTTCTTGCTGCAAATAATCTAACTTGTGTTTTTGCCTCGCTTTTGAAAGAACCGTAAGAAGAGGTTGCGGCGATGAAGCTTGGTTTGGTAGGATGCCAGACAACTTCAAACACATTCTGGGCACGAGCAGAAGCAATGGGAACCTTAGAACCATCAAAGGCATTCCACAAGCATAACTCTCCGCTATTTCTCTTGTCTTCTGGGATATCAACCTCATCATTGCTAAATGAACGAGGTGAGTAGCCAACCAATAAAAGGTTCGAAACACTGTCTGCTTTGCCCCATTGGACGGTAGCAGGGTAGTATGCCCACAAATTGTTATCGTGCAACTCACGGGCTTGCTCGGCCGCTTTCTCACCATTATACGTGTGGAAAGTCGATCCACTTATGTTGTCACTATTGAGGCGATAAATACGAACAGCGTCGTTGTAAACATCAGACGCTGTAGCCACAAGATCATGGTGCTCCGATGTTGTGACGAAATTGACTTTTCCTTCGTGCGCCCAGGTCCCCAATATATCCATTGACGATCCAGTGTCAGATGGCGACACCCTCCAAACCTTCACAGTCCCATCAAAGCTTGCGGTGAAAGTGAGGCCACTATTGTGGCTATGGGATATTGCCGAAATAGAAGTGTAAAGCCAAGGATCCTGAGTTTGCCTCATAGAGTGAAGAGCATTCTCAGCATTATCTCTCACATTCACAATTGGCCGTGCAATACGATGATCTGGCATTGCATCCAAGGTCTCTTTAGAAACAGAACCAACTACGAGATTACCTGGTTTGTTGTATTGCATATTGTGGCTATCAGAATGTGCAGTAGCACCACATACAAAAGCATCACTACTTGTCCAACTGATGGCCCAAATGTCACCGCAGCAATCTGTCCACTCAACCTTTCTTTGCAATGAGTCCTCAAGGGCAGAATTAATCTCTCGTACGTATGATTTATGACCACCACAGGATCGAACAGGGGCCATGCCGTGTACTTCACGTTGACCTAAAAGCGCAGAGAATTGTCTAGGAGACCTTTTAGGACCTACCATAAGGGTTCTTGAATTCATTGATACTTCGCCATTAGCGGCATCTCTGAGGAAAGCAGCCAATGATTCTTGTCCACGACTCTGAATAAGGCCATGGCTGGGATCCTCACAGGGGTGCGATATCAATAACGAGACTAATTCAGGTACTTCTAGCGTCTGCTTTTCCATGAGTAGTGCCATGCTTGGCTTCCCTCTCAGTTGTGTTTGCGCTTTCAAAACTTTGCGTACAATCGATAGTTCTTCCTCACAGAAGTCAATGTGGTAGACGCGCCCGAGAAGTACCTCTCTTTCTTGATCAGAGACGCGTTGGAGGCCACGGCGAATTCTCTCACGGCCCCTAGCATCGATATATGGCCGTGGCTGTCCATCTATAGTTTGATAGAAGGAATGTGTATCATGAGAAGATTTTGTATCCACTAGATCAAGAGTTGTCTCAACGTGCACAGTGTCGTTGTTAGCTTGCTTGAAGGTAGCAAAACTCCCTCTCTCTGTCTTGGGTAGAGAGCCGTTTTGCAGAAACTGAATGTCTTTTGAAGAAGAATCTAGCTCTTTTTGAATATGTTGAGTTCGAGATCGCGTGCCTCTTTTCGGAAGAGAAACACTGCTTGTTTTCTTGACTTTTCGTTCGTCCCCATGTGTGCTAGAAGCATCAACATTCTTGCTGAAGGATGTTGCTGGGCCCAGACTATATGCAACAAACTCGTCTACGTAATGCTTGACTTTCTCTGATATCACGATCTCATCTTCATGCGATACTTCATATCGATTGAGGTTTCCGAACATAGGACTGTCCACAAGTACACCAGCAACTGAAGTGCCAATCTCGTGGAGTTTCTTTGGGTCTATTGTTTGCTTGTGGCGCACCATCGCAGCATTGATGTGAATGAACACCTGATCATGGATCGTCTCCGAGAACCTATCATTGGCCTGTGAAGATACAGAAGTAGGTTGAGAGATGGGGGATTTCGAAGACTCGCTGATGCTTGAGGTGGCTCGTTTAGGAGGTAGTATAGCTGGCATCGAAGCCCGTCGGGGTGTAAATTCTTCGATATCCCGAGTGTGTCTGTTGTAGTGCTGAGTGGAGTCCTGCACCGTTGTCCCTCTCGTCGACCGTCTAACTTTGGGGGCATTTTCAATCGTAGGGTGCATCTCTTTAAAAGAAATATTTTGTTCGAGTTGCCCGTTGGGATGTTGAGCGAAGTCCTGGCCAGCCATTCCCCTCTCTGTCCACCGTCTGGGGGCTACATTTTCGATTGTGGGCTGCAAACCCTGACTTGAGCTAATCTCTTCTGGAGCCCTCAAAATCCGCCTTCTCTTCGGAGCATGTTCTATTTCAGAGTGTGGCTCTTGGTTAGACCGCGTGCTACTGTCTTTGTTCCCTTCCTGATCTCGTCTTTTTATCGCGGATGTATTGGAGGACAGTGCTATATCTCTAGGTTGAGTAGTTCTAGTTGCGACAGTAGCGCCTGGTAGTATCGGCGCATAAGTGAATCCATTAGGGGTAGGCATTGAAGCTCCTTTTGACTCTAGATTCTTTGGTAATATTGGCGCAAAGTGATGGTCTGATTGAGAGTTTATATATGATCGCGAATTTCCAGTTGAAGGCGCTGGAAATGACCCAGGAATTATCAGGCCATGATTTGACGGCAGCAGAAAAGGCGCATTCGGGATTTCCTCGTCGTCTCCTGTCAAATCGATCACCAAGGGGCTAATATTTCATAAGTCGCGTGTGCGAAGTTGAAAGGAAATATTGACTTACGCTTGTCGCGTCATGGGAGCCGGTGCCATGGAGCAAGAATCAAGACGCGGTCCGCAGGGAAATACCGAGGTCCCATAATATGCGGCAGGAGCAAAAGAGATTCGTGGAATTTAAGAGTTGAATTCGAATTCAAGGGTGTTTGCAGATGTACATGGAATAATAGGGCTGAGAATCATAACACTGATGTTAGCCAATGCCTTATCGTTATCGACAAATGCATCTAGAAAGAGAAAGGAATCACCGAATGCGGGGATCACCTGATCTTGACGAGATATAGCCTTGCTCTTATAAATGCAAGGCTGACACTTCACCAATTTCACTACCAACTGTTGTATCATCTACCAGGTTATTCATGCCTTCTAGCCAGCTTGGCATTGTTATAAAAGTTTGTCTTTGGTGATGTTGCAATAGCATATTAGATACAACTAAGTGTTGACGCAAACTTAAGTCTTCGCACGAGGGTGCTTCTTGGCTTGGCTTTACGGATTTCTGAGAAATACAAATTTGCCAACACAGATAAACGGAAGCGAGACAATCATGACTGACCGTTCTTCCGGAGCTACCTATACCTTCAGGCTTGGGGACAGAAGTCGGAGGTGTTTGTATAGCACCAAGAACTAGAAACATTGACACTTTTATAGATTTCACAGTATTACATCACCAATCAAAGCCTGTGGGCCAGAGATATCAATCACAGAATCTCATCATAATAGTCCTATCGCATTGACATCTAATAGTAGAAAGCTCTAATATCTGAAGGGTTGTTCTAGATTACAAAGCCAAGGAGCGTATCCAACTTTCCTTATTCGCGTATATGGTTGATGATATGGATGCTAGGTAGATTCTTTAGGCTGGAACTTCAACCTCCTTGCTGATATCCAACTCCTCATGTCTTCGGAGATCCATTGGCTTTCCCAAGAGTGGAACGACGTATGGGTCGAAAGTTTTCCAGTATGGGTTCTCGAGGTGGTACTTTTGACTCTGCAATGACAAAATTAGTATCATGTTGATAGAGACATGGCATAAGGGACTAAGCTGCACATACACTTTCTTGTTCGAATCTCTCTACAATGGTGAATGCTCTAGGGTCGTGGACATCTTGCATGACAATCCAGTCAACGGTTTCCTTGTCCTGTTTGTAGACTCGGGATGCTTCAATGAGCTTGGCCTTGATGCGGGGTATAGATTCTGGGTTCTCGTTGGCATAGAGATGAACGGTCAAGGTGTAAACCATTTTGGAGATATTGCTTTGTCAGGGCTGTTATGAGCGGTTGACAGTGTATAGCTTGTGAATGTTTTGAGGTCAATAGTCAAGTTGTTAGTTTGTAAAGTTAAGACTTCTTGGGAGGGAAAGAGAAGTTTTGGAGGGGCTGCATTAGGCTTGAGCTTGTAGCTTAAATGTGGAACAAGAGAGGAAGGGCCGATGAATGGAACACCAAAATCGAATATATACTTTGAACAAAGTATGTGTATCCACCAAAGAGACGTCAATCCGAATACTTGTTGCTTTCCCAAATAAAGATTCAGTATCAATCACGATTCACCCAAGCTTTGAGAAAGCCTCATGCGATGTTTCACAAAACATTCACACTTTCAAAGTCCCATGAGCCAAACCACTATAATCGTGATATCACGTGACGTCACAGAACTTTTTATTCATCGTCATTACTGCCGTTGATACTCCGTAGGGTAGGGCGTGCCAAATTAATTTAAATCTCCTAGTACCGTTTTACCGTTACTTTACGTCACATACTCATATAATTTACAAAATCCCAAATGTAAAATCCTATCTACTTCTCAGACGAGTACTCAAAAGTTACGTAGATATCTGAACAATAGTGAGGTTATTAATATGAAGTCCAATACTTCTCAAGTACCAGAACTTCCTGGATACTATTACGGTACATCAACCTCATCTAAACATCGCAATATTGATTGACTCGCAATTTACTGAAATTTTGTTTAGATAGCGAAAAGAAAAAGTATTTCAAGATACAGGCAAATGCACCATCAGGTTCTGCATATTCATCTCACGACGTGAAGAGACGTAAGCTTGATGACGAGAATAACAAAGCTGAATCTTTAAGGGTTCAGCGGAATGTTGGCCGTATCAAAAGAGCAAAGATTCTGGAGTCTCCTATGGCTGGTGGCTTTTTATCTAGAGAATTCGGACAGCTTTGCTTGGACACTGCTGCTGCCTCCTATTATGCTCAAAGTCTCTCCACAGCGTTTGCGGTTGATTATTACCCACAGGACAACCGAGCAAGCGGCGCCTACCTTTTCGACGTGAGTGGGTATACTAATGCGTCTGATCCCAAAGTTCTTATGTCTTATGGTACGTTTACCTAACTAGTATTCAATGTTTCAATTCGTATTCAAGAACCGAATGGTCGTTCAAAATTGAATCCTTTCTCTCAGATGTCCTAAGCCAATTTTGATAGGCAAACTATTATTCTGGCATGCGCTGTAATTCGTTCATCATGCAGAGCTAATACGATTTCATCCATGATTTATTCATTCACTGACAATCGCTAAGCTGCCAATAATACCATCCTACACCTATCATACGACTATGGAAAGAAAGCAAAAGACAAAACACGAGTACCTAATGTGTTCGGATCTCATTTTAGATTTCAGAGATCCTACAATCTGGGGTTTCCACCGGGCCAGTCCACTTCTATCAGTGCTAATGAGTCAATTGGGCACGTTGTAACGACATGGTCAGGTGTACCTGCCTCCAGAGCAATCGTAGTTAGTCCCTTTCCCCCACCTGAACTTCGACGTAAGTTATTCCATAATTGTTTGCGTGCGTACAGATTGAAAGGCCAATCTATTCATTACTCTGTTCTGCTCATTCAGCCTCTATTCCTAATATGTAGATTGTGTGTGGACACGGTTAACATGACCTCAGCTCATCCTATGAAATCCGACATCCACCTCAGTCCTGGGACCAAGCGAGGTCCGGTCGATGTCTTATCATCCGCCTCAGCACCTGCAAGTTCTCCGGATTCATTTGTCGTTGGTACGAGCAAAGGCATCCTTCGGATCAATCAAAATATGGATATGTCCTGGATTCAGACCCTCAACACAAAGGACCAGTATTACAGCGATGTATTCGCAGTGCAGTATCAGTCAAATCACCAGGATATCCTCCTAACGGGTGAACGAAGAGGTATCCTCAGTCTCTTAGATCTCCGAACATCCCAATCTGGGCCCATAGCAAAGATTCAACACACAAGCGGCATCGCGGAAATCAAGTCTCTCGACGAATACCGCGTCCTTGTGGCAGGGTGTGCATCCGATCTTTGCCAGTACGATAGACGATTTACCAAGCCAAACACTCACCTCACACACACATTAAAACACACCAAGAACACTACAGCTCCTACAACACCCTATCTAAATTATCCCGATTACCGAAACAACGGACGGCTGAACATTGGACTAGACGTTGACCTTGAGCTTGGCATTATCGCAGCTGCAGATGACGTTTCGACAACAGCCGCCGAAGCAAGAATCAAGATCTTCTCTCTACATGGAGCGCAAGTTTTACACGAACACATGATTCCAACAGATGTTCCCAATATGGGTTGTGTAAAGTTTGTACAGGATACGTTCCACGAACCCAAAAGTATCTGGGCAACCTTTGCACAGAAGATCGTGCGGCTCTCGCTTGATGATAATCATAACATCCCATCGTTCAAAGCGAGCACTACGTGGCTCTCCTGAGTATAATGCCTTTCAGAACGTGCTCATGAGATACACGCGTGCAGAGAAAGACGAGTAATGGAACATCCGGAAAATAACACGGTGTTCTGGATATACGTATACGGAGTTTCGGGAGTCGCGGAACGCATCGGTCCCTTCGCGAAAGAATCACATATGGAGTTCTGCTACTTTATCTAGGTATTCAATCTTTGGTCCGCATTATGTATATATGCGACATATCACACGGAGTTGCGGGAGCTTCGGGATTTCGGGAGTTGTTACTGATTACTTACTTGGAGGATGAAGGTCTCGAAGGAATACGGAGTTCTTTCTATTATTCCACATCCATACATGTTTCTTTCACAATCTGTATATCACTCATATCCCCATTCCTTATTTCCTCATCTCTAAGGTGTAGCGAGGAGTGAGGATGGGCAGTCAATAATTAACAATAGTAGGCGTTTATACGCTGGCGCAATCTTGAGATGCCCGCCTGGACTTGATAACAGTACATAATTCTGTATGCACCCCGCTTTAGAAGGGCTCCTATGACATGACTTCTATTACTAGAGCCCTGTAACTACTTCCCACTTGTGACGGTCACAAATCGAAACTTCGACGAAAAATGCAAATACCTTTCGATATTTTAGTAGTGGCTGCAATCTTTCAAACACCATAGCACGTACGAAGAACGGGATAAATACAATACACTCAAATTAAACATATGCATCAAATGACATATTTCCTTACGAACATGACAATTTTAAGTTTGTGAGAATTTTTTAATCATTACTGTTACGCCCTTTTATTTCCATGGTTGTGCATGAAATGCTGTACCTAGTCTCCGTGTCCAATGTATGATAACCATAACCGGTCCCAACCATCGTGATATCTTTAACTTTCCATATTACTTTCCACATCACTATCTGCCTCTTCTCTCTTTCTTGTCCCGCGTACACACCAAACGTCCATTCTCTAACGCAAACTACCTTCCTCCACAGACGCTTGTCGTAGCCATTAAACAAAAGCTTGAGTTGATCCAAGTCTCTACATTCCTCCTATTCGTGTTCCTATACACTGTTTCTTATGTCATTTATGTTCCTGCACAAGAATTTAAAGTTCAAGAACTTGACATCATCCGATCTTTCCAACATAGATGATCAATGCCAAGAATATAACTTAAGGGGCGGAGCCTCGCTTGTCCCATATCGTTCAGTTTTACAAAATAAATGTTAGTATTCGGAATTATTGAAGACGCTTTCTTTTGCGATCTTCTTCCCTGAGCATCTCTTCCTCGTGTTCTTCTGCGCGTTCCGCAGTTTCAGCTGGATTCAAGATATGTGCCATACTTCCTCGCCGAGTAGGGGGCCCTGAATTATCTCTGAAGAGACCTGGTCTTTCTCTCTCCTTAGATCCGCTCCAGGACCAGCTATTAAGATGCTCTGCCGCATTTCCGTTGGTGTATGGAGGAGTTGTTGGGCGAGATATGCTGTGGCCATGCGTTGCTCCGGCGAGTGAGTACATGCTAAAACTATCGCGAATTCGTTGGTCCTCGTTGGCCATGTGCGTTGCTGTTCTCTTGGGAGATGACGGATAGTGTGACGACGATTGACCTGACGCGAAAGGGGATGAAGTAGGTTGCCATCCGACTACGTTACGAATATCAGCAGAAGTGTGGCGGCGTGACAAATTAGACGGTGGTGATGACGCGTTAGCGAGTGGGTGCGGGTGCGGGTGGTGGCGCTTGGGCTCTCAGTGAACTTGGTGAGGATTGTCCCGTACCTGTACCTCCAATCGAGCCGTACCCTCTGCGAGCAGAGAGAGACAAATGCGATGGAATAGGAGGTCGATGGAAATTGCGAGGTGGAACCCCAAGGAATGACGAACGACGAGGGTCGTCTTGGGGTACTTGGCGAGGTGATGGGGGATTGTCCATTTGCAAATTCGAGAAATATGGTCGACTACTTGAGGCGGGGGGTTCGCCCACTTCTTCCATGCCTCTGATGGTTCCCATGTGTCGCTGGATCTCGTCTTGCAGGGCAGCAACTATAATGTGTCAACAATCAAGGAAGTGGCTTGGTTGTCACGGAATACATACCGTCGCGATGTACACCTGAATCTGGACCAGATAAAGAGGCTATCATCCTAGATAGCTCATAATTCATCTATGCAAGATTAGTCATGGCTCCTTCTCGTTTCAGTGCTGTTGGTAGTTACGTGTAGGACACGAGTCAGAATATCCATCATACCCTGATGTCTGACGTGGAAAAACTGTTGATTATCGGCTTCTCTCGCCTGTTTAGCATGCATCTCAAAAAGACCATGTTCCAATTGTATCAGTCTAGACTCCGTTGATTCCTGAATTGGTTGAATTGGTTCGCCTGGAGTTCCGGGTTGCGAAAGCGGTGGTTTGGGGGCAGAGTATGAATCTCGATGAACGAGAGATTGTCGCGAGGCCCGTCGTCTGATCTCCCTCAACCCGACGACATCTCCGCGCTTGAAGCTATTCTGTCCATGTTTGAATTCCCACAGCGGCGTTTCCGGCGCATTTTGATGGAAGACATCACTGACTGAATTTCTATTAGCGAAAATAACCGATAACTGGTATGGATAACTAACCTTTGTGAAATCCGTACATATTCAGCTGGCGTACAAAAGAGGAAATGTTGGTATGTTTGAAATATTGTCTACAACCCATGAGCAAGTGATACAGCCCGAAGTGCGTTTACTTACGAAAGGACTTTTGAGAAATCGCTAGATGGTGACATAACGAAGCTGTCCTGGGTAGCGGACCAGGAGATAAGATGTCGAATATTAACATCTTCCAACATACTGGTACACAATCAGTACTTGTAGACTAAGAATAGCTTCTCTTGAGCTCCAACCTGTATAATTTGTGAATAAATGCAGTTTGCACTACTTTTGGCTGAATTCCTCCTCCAGCCGCAGCTGCGGCAGCTGCACTAGGAGTCGCCAAGCTACCTGAGCTGGGTTGATCTTCCACCATCATGTGTTCTGGAATGCTGTTTGCTTCGTGGTCGGGACTTGTTCTCGAAGGAGGTCCCATTACCGCGCTACCGGGGGGCGTAACATCCATTGCGTCGCCAGATGGAGCGGGGGTTTGTAGAGTGGGTTGTTGAATGATTGGAACTGTTCGAGCAGGAATTTGGCCTAGACTGGGGCCATTGATGTAGGAGTGCTGTTGCGCTCGATCATCCATCACGTCCATCTTCGCAATATCTGAGTACTGCAATGTACCTCAATCTTTTGTGTAATTAATGAGGGTCGAGCTTCTAGACACGTCGTGCTTGATTAAAACCAGAACGTCAAGGCGGCGCAAATGAAATGCGAAAGGGGGAAGACACACCTCATCGCATGCGAAAGTTAAGGGAGCTCTGAACTGCCAGAAATTCAGATGATGATGTTGAGAATGGCTTCTTTGTCCGATGCTACTTGCTATCCTGCAACTTCCCGAGACACCTCAGCCTCGCTGCACGCTAAGATGGTAGCAAATGGCAGGAGATATGATATACGATGATATGCGAGTCTTATCAAAAGAATGTTGAGTAGCGATGGTAATTAATTCAGATGTTATCAAGTTGATGTTTGGAAGTTTGTGGGTGAACTATTATCTCCTCTGGTGAGCTGTGAAGTAGTAGGGAGGTCCTTCGAACAAGTGCCGATTACAGATAATGATATCCGAACTTTAATGTGAAGAGACTGCTTAGTTAGATGAGACTTTACTCAAATCTGGAATCAATTGAAGGGGACTATTAGAGTGAGGATGGTAATTTAAAGAAGATATAAAAAAAAAATTAGAAATCAAATCAAATACTACAATAGAAAGCCGGATGAGGGTACGGATGGTATTTCACACACAGTACGTTGGGATGTGAATAATAATAAATGTTAGTTATAAGAAGTGTAACAAATGTGAATGTCAAATGTCATTTGTAGATCTGGTACCAGTAGAGTAGGTGTGGATGTGGATGTGGATGTGGATGGTAAAGAACATTGATGAATGATGTTTATTATTAACCAGGATAAGCTATACCGGATATGAAAGAAAAGCCCCGCTGGGAATTAATAAAAAAATTGTTTCGTTCCCCGATCTCGTCTTGGGTTATTCTAGGTATTAAATTGAATGAATTGGGTGAGAACTAGTCATTTTGTAGTAATAAATGTTGTAACAAATACCTGCTAGGTACTATATATAACCTTATATTACTACTTTGTATATTCTGTAAATAAAAAAAACAAAAAGCAAAGTTTGATCAATTCGACAAATTCGACAAATTTGTTAAATCTCGAGAACCTCAAGGTTTATTACCACCCTGAATATTGGGAAAAATAAAAAAAGGGGGGAGGGGAGAAGAGGAACCTCGGTCAAAAGATTCAATTGCCATAGGAAAAATGTAGATATATACGGAGGATGTGTACAATTTTTGATATGCTGTATGTTGAATTGGCCATGATACGTACCGTGTCCAATGTTCAATGTTCAATGTTCAACGTGCGAAATGCATATGGTGACGGGTGACGGGTGACGGGTGACGGGTGACGGGTTATCATCTTTTCTCTTGGGATCGATCTATCATTCATTCCATCGCATGAACATGCACAGAATTTTCTTTCTTTCTTTCTTTCTTTCTTTCTTTCTAGAAGCATACAAACACCATCGAATGCTACATCGTACAGTACATGGAAGCAGGAAAGAAGGAAGAGGAAGAGGATGCGGCGGCTATGGTAGCTAAACGTTAAGAGCACGGATGAATAAGGGGGCTCGGGGGCTGTTCTTCCTAGACTTGCATCGATTTCTCTACATGGACTTCTTGGTGCGCACGCATAGAAAATACGGAATATGTGGATACGGTGGGAAAATATGGAGACGGCTGACGGAGGATGGATCTTAACAATACTAGCAATACATACTAGCACCACGCTCTCCTTCCGTAAGGACTCAGGAGTGCGTGAGTAGCGTGAGATGGCGTGGTGGATAGGAATTCCAATCCCGGACTTGCTTGTTTTCATGGATGAATGAATGGATGGTGGAAAGACAAATAGGGGGATCCAAATTCTAATCCTTCAACTTTCTGGCCCCCAAAGTATAATCGACGAGTCTACGCAGGATACGATACCTCGACCTTTCCAATAAGATCTTACGAATATACTCATGACTGTGACTGGAGTTTGCCGTGTTGAGTGTTGAGTGCTGAATGCTGAGTGCTGAGTGCTGAGTGCGTGTGTTCCTACAACACACCACACATCCATCCTTCCACACTTGCAATCTGGACAAATTAACCTTCGCGATCGGTTCGTCCTACACTCCAATCCCGAATAGCGCATTGGTCATGAAACAGCTTGGGCATCACAAGCACGGTCATCATAACGATTCCTGGAGACTAATACATGTTTTACCAAAGTACATCTTACTCGCAATGAGATTTCAATATAACTCTAAAGAACGGCTGGCAGGTCATCTGTGGTCATCTGGATTGCCCAGACCTCAAAGCTTAATAGAGTTCAGACCAACAGGTCTCATATTATGTTCGACGCGCCGCAATTAGAACAAAATGAATTTCATTCCAAGTATCAACTCGGTCACATGTGTGAAACGATATGACTAGATAGGTACTTTACATGTCGTGCTAAAGCTTCTGCAGGTCCAGATAAAGGCTCCGAATGAGATCGATACCTGTGAAAGGACCTTTCTCACATACCGTACCATGTGAACTAATATGTAAGCCTGCACATTCTCAATCACTCAAGATCAGAGATAGAGTATATCTGTCGGAAGTATCAGGAGCCGTGTTCAAATCTCGATCAATTGTGTAACATCTCTCTGGTGCGGTAATATATGGAGAGTGCTTCTCCCGTCATCAATTCATTCGTAACAGGAAGTAATGTTTCTGCCATTCTCGTTGGTTGCGTGGTTTGATTCAGCTGGTTTTTGATATTACATGTACTTGACATATACAGTGCTCGTCCAACAGCCCCTGGCATGACGGTGATACTGGATTTGATTTGAACGACCGCCCTGAAGTGTGAAAAGGGGCTGGCTATGCGTCAAACATTGGTCGAAACATAATAGTGAACGTGATATAGATTGAAGTACCAACCTTGGAATACCTTGAAAACATTAATAAGTTAGTCACTTCAAGAGCTCTTGATCCTGTCGCTCAATATTGGGAAATCTCAATTTGAAGATATTACCTAATATCATAGTATATCCTCAACTCAAACATCCCCAACTTGCTGTAGCTTGGTATGCGTACACCTAGAAATAATAAGATGTCAAGACGTACATACCTACATAGCTGGAGTGTTCGATTATCCGTTTCCAGCGAAATGCCAACCTTGGAAGTTGATGGTCTCGGAATCAACTGTGGCTGTGATGCTGTTGTGGCTGTCAGGAACTGCCAACGCCACCAGTGTAGTCTAACACGTGATCTACACCATCTTATCGTCACTGATTGCTATAGGTACCTCATTGGTATGATTATCTAGCTAGCTAATGGATAATGGTCTAAAATTTCTTCTCAATTGAAGTCCATGAATTTCTGGTTTTTCTAGTTCTTCCAGTTCTTATGTGTCAATTACACTATTCATATGCTGTGGGAAGCATTTGGACTTTCAAGACACTTGATGCTTGAGTCTTCTTGGATATTCAATATATTCCAGACACACAAGCAGTCTGGTACACCTGTTGATTTATATAGCATACCACTGTATTGAATACGAACCTTTCTTAATCAGACCATCTTAAATCTCCTCGGTTCAACACTCTATCATGGCAAATAAATTGAGCCAGGCCCTCGACGGCATGAAACTCGAAGATGGCCGGCCAGATACCCAGTTGCGCACATCAGCGTAAGTCAAGCAATTTGTTACTGTACCATCAATACAAGTGGGTAATCCGGTCAGGTGATAGGGATCATGAAATTCATATCATTTGGAGATGTCCTCGAAAGGATATGTATGCTCATATTTTCATAGAATTCAACATCTCCTCAATAGCTCAACCTTGACATTTGGAGAAATGCGATTATTCAAAGCGCATTTTGGTCGAATCAATTTTCATCATGATGGCATCGCTCAATTACCAGAAGAAATTCTTGCGCTTGTCATGGAGTATCTCGATCTCAAGGACTTCATGTCTATGCGTTGCGTTTCGAGGAACTGGAGAGAGAAATTGTCCAGCGAAAAGCTTTGCGCGTCACTACTCAAGATACACTTTCGTAAGACTTGGGAGATCAAATTTAAGTCATTGGGAGACAGCGACAGGCAGCTAAAGCTTGATGATTTCCTTAGCATGTGTATAGGACGACTTAAGAGAGACCGTGGCATGTATTATCAAGTAATGCACTATGATTATTTATCAGACCCAAACGAAGACAGGTTCTATTCAAATTGGTGCCACGAAGATTGTTATAGAAAAAGGTTTCAATACAAAAACGGAAGAATAGCAATGAAAAAAGATCCTAGCACCATTCAAGTAAATGATCTCCGGACACATGCTTCAAGACGCTATATGCATGAGTTTCGATATAGCTTCGATTATTGGTTACTCTCAGATCAAATTCTCGTAGCCTATTTTGATAGTCCGTAAGTCAATGATCCCCTTCAAGAGTCATATCGGCAAACCTTACAGGCTTTGTATGTACGGGAAAATGTTGAGAGGATCATACTGAAAGCCTTGTGTACAGAAAACCGCGATTCAACGTATGGCAGCTTGATGAAGAAGATGACCCGAGAGTTATTCATCTGGACCGTCGTTACGAGATATTGGCCGCCCACAACAAAGAAATTGCTCTCGGTGTCAAGAGTCCTTCATCGAACTGCCCTGTTTACATCTGGAATGATGGCCGCATCAAAAAGCTTGCCGATCCAGATTTTGGCGATTTGTATCCAAATCATGAGATTAAGTTTTGCGAAATCTTCTTCCACCCCACTCAAGAAAATCATCATTTCTTATTTTATCATGCCTCTTGCTTACCCTTGGGTGGAACTCTACGCGAAACCGGAAGCGATTTAATAATCGTACAAGAGTATGTCGGAGGAGTACCACAAGGGCAGCGGAATGAAGTGCTTGGATCATGCTTCGAGATAACTATGCTCAAGTTTCGATTCATTAGCGACGATGGCGTTGTTGCACTTCTATCGCGAATGTATCGCTCGCCGGAAAGGAGAGCTTCCACTCAAAGATCCCCTTGTAACCATGATATATCATCAGCTACAAAGGCTGCTGCTTACCCCCTCATGACCTTCAATCTCTTGACCCAAAAGTTTGAAACCATTTCAACTCACCTCGAGTCGTTTCTGGAAAAATTCCCTACCCCTTTAAACCCGTTATTTTGGCGTGGCCAGGCTACCATTCCATACGATAGTAGAAACGGCGATGCTTACTCCGAATTTTGTAAGCCCAACCCAGAAAAGATGCCTTATTATCTAGTATCCGCAAGTATCTGCGATGCGACGAAGAGAAATCTTCAATGTGTGGGAAAGCACAAGTTTACTCCAGAAAGTGGTTTGAGCGCTCTGGTCGCCTTTTGTTTGCCCATCGACATACAAGCGACTACATCGAACAACGAATTTAATAAGGGTGCTGTATGGGGCGATGATGACTTTATAATCTATAGTCATCGCGAAGGGTATATTGTATGGAGTTTTAACCAAAGAAACACTTTACCCACAGGTTTGGCAAACTCCCCTCCCTCCGGACTCCTCGGCCAAAGGAGAATCGTCCCAAACAGTATCGAGGTGAA
Organism: Botrytis byssoidea; assembly: GCF_014898295.1. Taxonomy (NCBI): domain Eukaryota; kingdom Fungi; phylum Ascomycota; class Leotiomycetes; order Helotiales; family Sclerotiniaceae; genus Botrytis; species Botrytis byssoidea. Next base: position 538,876 of record NW_024065852.1, on the reverse strand, counting down.
ATAGGAACAATATTTTGCCAGTTTACCAATGATGAGGAGAATTACAGTGAAAATATATCTTCAGCAATTATCCGTGGAAGGAAATGAACAAGGCAGGAGGATTTGATCACAAATCCTGATTTATGGAAAGTGATATTCGTCTTCGCTTTTTGTATGATGTTTACAATAGTAACATCCATAATTACAATAATAATAACAATCCACCAGATAACTCTCTTCCTCATTACCACCCCCCCTCAAAATATATGAATCAAAACACACTGTATATTTCAAGTTCGGTTGCAGCAAAACAAGCTAAAAACCCAATATAAACCCTCCAGGTGTGGCAGAACAGGTAGAAAATACATATCTAGTATCTAGTAGGTACCTAATCCATCAACTTCGGGACTTCAATACCCTCATGAGAGTATACCAATTTCATTTTCACTTCCACTTCCACTTCCACTTCCCTCACAAAACAAAACACAACACAACATAACACGACTCCTCGAATCGCAAACTCGATCTCTCAAATTTTCCTTTATCTTATTTGAGAAGGAATTGATTTGGAAATGGAAGATTTGTTTATTTGTCACTCGGTGTAGAGTATTGTATCGATTTGCTTCCCGTTGTAGTTTATTGCATTCCAATCTGTCCTTTCCTGCGCTGTTTATCACGAGAGAGGAGAGGAGAGAAGACTTGAGGTTGATTGGAGAATATAGGTGTACTCCGACATGGAGACTTAAGAGTTGTATTTATGTATGATCATTTTGAGAGTGGATTGAGATACTGGGGTATTTATGATAGATCATAACGATATGGAAAAGAGGGGGGGGGGGGGGGGGGATTGGTGTAACCAAAGGGATTGTGCACATTTTATTGAGGGAAAAAATAATATATGTATATTTGTCTTGTACTCATCTTGATCTTGGTCTTCATATTTCTTGACCGTTCCCCTTTGTTCCCATCTCAATCTTCAATTTCTCATTCTCAAGTTCCTTCCACACTGTTCCCTCCTCTCCCTAGAGGCTCAAACACCCACCTCCTTCAAACTCTTCACCAAATCTACAATACTTTCCTCCAATCCCCTAAGCTCGATCCCTAACACACTTCTCGTCCTCCCATTATCAAACTTATAAACTCCTCCTTCCGGATAATCACCCCCCTTAACCTCCTTCCCCGGCAACTCGTTCTCATACTCCGAGAAATTCTTCCGAATAATCTCACAAATCTCTTTATTACTAAAATACCCTTGCGTGATGAAAAATCTCTTGCTCGCCGCCTCCGGAATCTCAATCGCTTTCACATGAGCCAATGCCAAATCCCTCACATCGACCCAGATGAATGTTCCCGTGTCTGGTATTTCCTCTTTACATTTCCCTTGCAGGAGATTGCGCACGCGCTGATTAGACGTGTTTAACGCATCTAGAGAATTCAGGTAATGCACAATGGGACCTAGTACTAAAGGAGGATTCATGGTGCTAAGTGTGAAATTGGGTTTCTCTTTCTCGACGAATTCCCACGCAGCTTTTTCGGCAAAGGTTTTGGAGGCACGGTAACCGTTGGATGGGGTTTCAACCGCTTCTGAGAGGGTGATGGGATTCCAGTCTTCTTCGGTGTATGTGTGATCGGGCCAGTTTCCCTTCGAGGCATCGAGAACAGCGGCGAAGGAAGAGGTTACCACGACGCGGGTTACAGAAGGGGCAAACTTTTTGATAGCGTGAAGGATCGCGGTTGTACCGATTATGGCGGGATCGAGAAGATCTTTCTTGGTGTCGGTCACGTTGAAGTGGAACTTCAGGTTGTGTCAGTATGCCTTTCTCTTCAACGACATCGCATTCGCATGTAATCATTTCGCCACCATAAACTCTCATTCTCATTCCTAAAAATTGAAAATACAAACATACCGGACTAGCCGTATGCAACACAGCCTCCAATCCCTCCCCGAACTTCTTCAAGCAATCGTCAAAAGCATTTTCCTTTGCAATATTTTCGACGATGAAGAAATCTAATTTGGAAGCAGGAACATCTGGATGAGCGGCTTTAATAGCATCAATTTTTTGCTGAGAACGGACGGTTGTGATGACAGTGTGACCGCGGGAGAGAAGAATATCGAGGATGTGAGCGGCGATGAAACCGGAACCACCTAAAAGAAGGGAAATATGTTAGTTGTCTGGTTTGATGCGATCTGTGCTGGGGGGATAGGGAAAGAAAGATGAGGAGATGAGAGGAGATGGAGAATGGAGAATAGCTCACAGATTGGAGGAAGAGAGTATATCTGAAACTTCAAATATTCATCTCTCTCCAATCCTCCAAACCTCCCCCCCTCAAACACAAAGTCCCAAGTCCCAACCAAACACATCCCCAACAATACGGTATCGCCACCTCATCCCATCCTCCGGCCCCAAATCCAAACCCACAAAAGACAAAAAGATACCATATCAAGAAGGCAGATAGACACATACCCGTAAGTAAAACCCTCATATTTTCCAAACAAAACTTAAAAGATCTATAATTTTTTTTATCTTTTCTTGGTATTCCGCAATTCTTCAGTCGAACAAACAATCAATCCTTCAACTTAAATTAAACAAAACAAGCCAAACCCAACTGCGGGGTCCGATGACGTTTATATAGATATCTAGTGTCCACGAGCCACCCCACCACCCACCACCCCCACGTTCAAATTCATCCCTTCCCTTCCCTTCCCAAGGTTCTCACCCCTTCCTCCACAATTTCAGATTATCAATCACGACCTCGACCTCCTGACGGAATTTAGCTTCGCTCTTAATCGGAGTTTGCGGTGTCGTGCTCACGGTGGGGTAGCATGCCATGTCGCGTTAATATCCATATCCGAGGTGAATACATAGAGATCAACAATGTCACTAATACATGAAAAAATCTCATTCTCAATGGTAGTAAGCAGAGATACGCATTAAATCATTCATATACCTGATTTATCTACCTAGGTATTTTCCAGCTCCCTTATCTCAGCCCATCTTATCTCATCTCATCTTTACCCACTGTTTGTACAGATGGAACTTAAAATGCCATCTATGTTGCCATGAATGAGCTCTCCAAAGCAGATTCTCCATATGAAAAAGGCGAATTTGTGCAAGGAAAATGTAATATGGTATCAACGCTCACAAGATTACTTTTGAAATCTCGCGTGTTGCTACCATGGCCATATCCTCAACGCCGGCGCTCAAAGATATCAGAAGAGAGGCAATATTAAGGGGAAAAAAAGAAAATCAGAACAAAAAGCAAAATATCATGTCATCCTTCTCCAACACCCCGCCCGATCCTATCATTATTTTCTCCGGTAAACTCTGTGTAAATCTTTACAGATAATCATTATTGTTGAAAAGCATGTCCTGACTTGCCTCTCCCGATAGTTTTGAAACTGCCTCCTGATTCCATAATATCAAAACGGCTTGCACCCATAGCTTCAAGATCCGTCATTCCCGAGAACCAGAAGCCGACAATGACAACTAGATAACTAAGAAGAAGAATAGAACCTTTGAAATAGTTGCTCTTTCCCTCACCATACATGTAACTTAGCAAGAATACACAAAGGATGACCGTCACCATATCCCACTGTGGAAAAATGAGGCTGAAAGATTTATCGACGAGTTCGGATCCTTCTAACCATTGGCCATTGATGGCACTAAACAAAACCAGAGCCGGAATCTGTAGTAGACACACTTGGAGTGCATAAGCAGATCCGATCTCCATAGACAAAGCGATGTTGCCATTCATCGCAAATGAAATGGCGTTCTAGACAATTCATGTTAGCTTTTTGCACACAAGATTGAGAGTCGAGGTACTTACAAGAAACTCGGTTGTATTCGGAACAAGTGCGAATAATGTGATACCGAGGAACTTCTCGTCAATTGCTACATTTGAAAGAACGACATCGACTGTATTGACTAGGATCTCTGCAATAAGAGCATAAAGAACAGTAGCACCACACAAAATCACCGAACTCTTCATTCGGCTCCAATTTGGCGCATCATGACCACCACTTGTAGCATGGGCCTCTGCGTTAACAGCCTCTTCAGGCTCCGTATGCACAGCGGTTGTTCTCAAAGGAGGCAGCTTGTGCGCGTGAGTAGTAGATGCCTTTCGATGAGGTGGTCGGGCTGCATCTCGAGCAGCAATTGTAGCAGCGGTTGCAGCCATTTCAGCTACTTCGCGAACAAATGTCGTATTTTGAGCCTCAGTAAATCCCGGTATTTGAAAATCAGATTTTGTACTGTCTCCTGCAGCGCTCTTGGGTGGAACTAAATGAGGTGTCTGTACTGAACCATTCTGATTAACGTCTTCGGGAGTGCAATCCTTAGGGTTGATGCCGGCTTGCTTTAAGGACTGGCCAAGGATGCGTTTATATAGTTGAGAGTCCCGAATTTCATTTCCACCAGAATCGGAAGCAGCCTGAGCGTGTCTTTGCGCGCGGGTTTGTGGGGCGCCAACTGAAGGTTGTTGGATATTAGTAGTATTGACTTCCGGCTTTTGCTTATCTTCTGATTCATTATTCCATATGACAGCCGCATGAGTTCGAAGAGTAAACCATAGTCCAATGACATACGAAAGGAATAAAAGCACGGCGGCAAACCAGCAGTATGGGCGGACAGCTTCCAGGTAAAATCTGTCGTTCAATGCCGGCGATTGTGAAAAATAACAACGACGGCAATCACGACTTGTTGACTCATACGTGTCAGTGCATGAGAGACAATTGAGTTCGTGCTGAGTGAGCATAGTGGTTAGCGAGGGGCCCATGGCTACGAAGATATTCATTAACTTACGGTTCCGTATATTTGATAGAACAGAGTAGGACCAAATGCGGCAATGACAGCAAACAGTAGCATCGTCGAAGTCACACCAGCAGACTTAACATTGAAACGTTGAGTTTTCCTCTTGATGGCACCAAAACACATGGATAAACCAGGCAAGAACAAGATACCAGCGAAAATACTACCGATGATACTTCCTTCAACAAGCTGCCCTTTACCTTGATTCAAAGCGATGCAATACAAAAATACCTCTACCAACGTAGAGAAGAAAGCATTGATCGCAGCGCCGAGTCCCATAGAGGATTGAGCAGAAATAGAAGCTACAGCTTGTCCTATGAAGTATGCAAGAGGGATAATGGAGAGTAGGGCCATAGTAAACAAGAATGCCGGGTGAGTGATTGTGATTTTCATATGAAGCATCTCCAGAAGAACCCAATAGTCAAAGATGACAAACAAAACGACAGCCATGAGATTTATCAAGAAAATGTTGGTCCCGTCTACTGTATATTTCCAGTACTTGCTGCCCACGGCGCGATATGTGCAGACGAGGATCGAAGAATTTGGAATAGATCCACGAGAATATGCTGAATCTGATTGGAAAGACAAAGCTAAAGGATGTCGACGTAGATGGTCAAACAGTAGCATTGTAACCTTACCCATGGGGATCCAAAAGACAAGGAACCAGCAAATACCAGAGGCGATAAAAAGTAGTGGCGTGATCAGTCCGTAAAAGAATAGAAAGAAGATAACTCGTCCAGTATTCCACTGACCCCTTCCAAAAAGTCTTCTTTTGTTGGGGCGTGCTGAATCTTCTCGATGAGTACCGCGTCTTAAACGACCGAGTAAACTATCCGTCTCGCTACCACCAAACGAGTCAATGCTTCTCCTTGATCGGCCTACGATTGATCGTGGATGATGAGGCCCAAAAAAAAGTCTCCCATCCTCAATATCTCCACTTTGCCATTGTTCGTATTCCGTGATGGTACGGCCCTCTCCTTCATCTTCGTGAGCATAAGCTTCGTCTTGCTCGAGTCGAACGAATTTTCCAAAAGGATAGAAAAGATAGCCAGCCAGATCTAAGAGTACGCGACCATATGCAATAGCACTCGGCGCTGCTCCGAAGATGAAACATACCAATGCTCCAGTCAATGCTGCAAGTGCCAGCCACCAACCAAAAACTAGTGTCCAGATAATGTTAAAGAATATCAGCCACTTGTTGACGCGACCACCAGGAGATGAATGAATATCGCCTTCTGCTGTCTTCTGAACTGAACGGTTCTTTTTATACAGTGCAGGCTTCCAGATTCTTATACCGAAAGGATGGGTTTGGTTTATTGCCTGTTGACGATCCTTGAGTGTGAAACTTTCCGCATCACTCAGGGAATCTTCGTCCTCCTCCTCCACCTCTGCGATACCATCTTCTTCCTGCAAAGTGTCTTCGCCCGATATAGTCATTTGATCGTCTTTTGTCCTCTCACCACTGGTGGAAGCCGCCGCTTCAGCTTCAGCCTCCGCTTCAGCTTCTTCTTCGTGGGAAGAATCTAGTCTTGGTAAAGTTGGTTGAGTTGGAGCAGGTCGTCTCCTCACGGTTCCAGGACCAAGTCTAGAAGGTCCAAACCCAGATGCAATACCCCCAATTCCAAGTCCCGCCTGTTGCTTGTTCATTTCTTCTTCCATCTCCGTCACATCATCATCTACCGAGAATTCTTGCCCTCTATGAGGCGCTTGTACGTTTGATGAAGCTCTACGCGGCATAGGAGGCTTCTTTGGTCGCTGACCTGCTCGACCGCGGTCGGAAGGTCCTAGCATGGGAGATCTGGCCGGCTGAAATGATCGTGAAGACTCTAAACTGACAGGCTGGGGTCGCTCGCCGGTCATGGACGATTCGCTATTTCTATGGCCGTCGACAAGTTGTGGAGCCTGAGGAGTTGATTGAATAGTCCCTATACTTGGCATTAGTAAATCTATAATCTGGTAAACCTGTAATAAACAATAGCAAAGGGTGGAAATTGAATGTGCGGGCAATTTTCAGAGTGGCGTACCATATCCTCCTGCACTATCTGGTCTCCGTCGTATTGTGTCCGTAGACTGAAAACTTTCGGCCAGCCCATCATTTTGTTGCGAGATAGATCTTGATAATGGATGCCGCGTATCTGTGGGACTTGTTGGTGTTGACATGCCGGAAGGAGTTGGAGTTGTATCTTGAGTATCTTTCCCAGGTCCTGAAGATTCGCCGGGCGTTCGAGAAATTTTGTAACTCGAACCTTGTACACCGACTTAAATTTTATCTGCCAACCAGTCAAAGAGTATGATGCGATCAGTCGCACATCGGGTATGGAAACAAGCTTAAGGCTTGGATTAAGTTGAGTCCTTTGGTTAGTATAATTGTTAGTTCCCGCGTTTGTGGAAGCTTGAACATGCGACGAATTCGAGAGGAGTAAGCAGATGATGATGATAATGCATTCAATATGAGAAAAAGTCTTGCGTGAATTATCGAAATATGTTATTATGTTTACGGATGTATGTGATGGTAGTAAGTAGGTGAGGTATCTTCAACTATTAAGAGATTTCGACGAGAGAGGAAAGGGAAAGGGAAAGAAGGTGGGAAGTTGGGAAGACGAGAAGAAGAGAAGAAGCGATGATGAGAAATTGAGAGATTAAGAGAATCCCAATGGAATATAATTGTTATGTTATTTTTCTCCAGGTTGCGGCGCTTGGGTTGCGAACTTGTGGTTAGATACCGTAGCAACAATTTATTTGAATCATCCTTTGAGAGAAAAAAGATCAGGCGGATATGGAAAATAAAGTTTGTTTCTTGGGTTTCTTATCGAATGGAATGCTACTACATTACATTACATCGTACTTTCGAATTTTTGGCTGAATTGTGTGTGGAACTACAATCAACGTATGTATCTCTTGAGTCTTGATCATGTATGTAGTATGTACGAGTAGAGACAAGGAAAGACAAGACGGAAAGGACGCTTTCATGTGCAATGATGATAGAAGTTGAGTACGTACCAACCTAGTCAGCTTGTCTTTCATTGGCGTGTGCTGCGTTGTACATTCAATCATTCCCCTCCGCCCACTCAAAAAAACGGTTGATATTTTAATCCTCAATAAACTTTAATTTGTATTATCATATCATGATATGATTATGATATAATAGAGACATATATAGTTAACTTATAGCATTTGTATTTGGATGTATATTCTATCCACCCATCGACAGCACCTAACAAATACCTAGGGATGTACCTGTCGATACCTCTTCATCATTCCCGTCACTCCAGACTATATGGATATGGATCCTTATGAAATCTGGAGTCTGGAGTGTATACTCTGTAGTGCTAGGCAAGATTTAAGAGTTGATAATCTCCGTCTCCCGTCTTTGTGATTTGCATGATGAATGAATGATTGGCTTCCTTGTATCAAAAGGTTCTATTGTGAGAGGAATCCATCGTAAACGGTATAATTGATAATCCCACTTCTGGATGGAAATATCCGCCGGTGATACTTTGTGGATAGCTTCCAGGTTCCTTAGCTTGACTCGAGCTTTTCCTACTAAGAGAATGAGAAGTTATGAAGTGATAAAGTGATGAACTGGTAAACTGGTGAATTGTGAACTGAGGAAGGAATCCGACGCGTCTACGCTTGTTACCTAGAAAAATAAAGTGTAAGCCTTATTATTACCTACTTGACCCGTCCGAGATTCTTAGCGTCCTAGCCTCGTGTGTGCACTGTGCACTGTAAGGTTACCAGCAAGACGAGACGTACACTTGTGATACCTTAGGATAAATCAACAAATTATCAGCCTTGAAGAAACAACAACATTACAAAACTCCAAGCCACCGATAATTTCATCACCATTTGAGATCTTGTTTCCTCTTTTCAACTCCCCCCCCCCCAAACTCATCCATCATGGCGTTGGATAGCTTCTTTCATAATAAGATTGAGAGCATGAAGCTCGAAATCATTCAAGGTCAAGCGGTTCTACGAAGATTAGAAGCTCAACGAAATGACTACAACTCAAGAGGTACCTTTGCAGATGCTGTCGCATAAGAAAGAGTAGCAGCTAACCATGTTAGTGCGACTTTTACGAGAGGAGCTCGGGTTATTGCAACAACCTGGATCCTATGTTGGTGAGGTGGTAAAGGTTATGGGCACAAAGAAGGTGTTGGTCAAGGTGCACCCAGAAGGCAAATATGGTATGGAATCTATCCCAGACGCATAAATATTCACAGTACTGATTTTGATTGAAGTCGTCGATATTGCGGATAGTGTCGATATTTCAAAACTTACCGTTGGAAAGAGGGTTACCCTTCTATCGGATTCCTATAAACTCGAAAAGATGCTCCCATCATCCGTCGATCCTCTTGTATCTCTCATGATGGTCGAAAAGGTTCCAGATAGTACATACGACATGATTGGTGGTTTAGATCAACAAGTAAAGGAAATCAAGGAGGTTATTGAGCTTGGTCTTAAGCACCCGGAACTTTTCGAATCTCTCGGTATAGCACAACCTAAAGGTGTTCTTCTTTACGGACCCCCGGGAACAGGAAAGACTCTGTTGGCAAGAGCTGTCGCACATCACACCGACTGTAGATTCATTCGAGTTTCTGGTTCTGAATTGGTTCAAAAATATATTGGTGAGGGTTCAAGAATGGTCAGAGAGCTATTCGTCATGGCAAGAGAACACGCTCCATCCATCATCTTCATGGACGAGATCGATTCTATTGGGTCTTCACGTGTGGAAGGGTCTTCAGGTGGTGATTCTGAAGTTCAAAGAACTATGTTGGAACTACTGAATCAATTGGATGGTTTCGAGCCAACCAAGGGAATCAAGGTCATCATGGCTACCAATCGTCTAGATATTTTGGATCCGGCACTTTTACGACCAGGTCGTATCGACAGAAAGATCGAATTTCCACCCCCAACTGTCGAGGCCAGAGCCGATATTTTACGAATTCACAGCCGCAGCATGAACTTAACTCGTGGTATCAACTTGACAAAGATAGCGGAGAAGATGAACGGATGTTCAGGAGCTGAGTTGAAGGGTGTTTGCACGGAAGCTGGAATGTACGCCTTGAGAGAACGCAGAGTTCATGTCACTCAAGAGGATTTCGATTTGGCGACGGCCAAGGTATTGAACAAGCATGACGACAAGGAAGTCAGTTTGGGCAAGTTATGGAAGTAGACGGTTGGGTAATGGTCGGAATGGCATTTGTACAGTACAACAGCATGAAGAGCAAAGAGATATCAATTTAAACATATTTGGTGTTTTAGTGTACCTCTCTCAAGCCTCTCAAGTCAATTTGAAGCCTCACGATTTCGGAGTTCCCCTTTTTAGTAGTCCGATCCGAGTTGCAGGAAGCCGGTGAAGTTGCCGAATTTTGAACTTTGTGCTTCCGCTTGAGCGATCCTCACCTTGTTTTCAGAAGGACAAGCCCAGATCTGCGTTCTACAATACCCTATTGCCATGGTTTTTTTTTTGCCACCAGAAATGTGAAGGATTTGAAAATGCTGCACGAAGGGTGCAAAGAGGTGGGTCTAAGTGACAATCGACTGACAGACTGACCTTTTTATTGGCCGTTGAGACCATATAGTAATGCCAATATCGTAGACTAACTACCCCGATACCCTGAGAGCTACTCGTACTTCGGTACTCGTACTTCATGACCAGATATCAATATTGTAGAATTGATATTGTTGTTCTGGATTTATTCAAGATCACACAGCTCCAGATTCCAGAAACCTAAATCTTGTCATATTGAATTACTCGAATATACTCGAGTATTATATACTAATAGTTCTAGCTTGGAGTCTAGAATAATGGTTGGAGAATGCTACGGCCACGATAAGGTTTGGGCCCCAGTGATGAGATTCATGAGAATTGCAAAGTTTCCCCCTTTGGGAAAACGGTGAGCCATTCCATACTCTATTTGGTGGATTTATGCTTTTCAGTGGGGGGAAGGAAGGTAAAAAAGAAAGTGGGGTCCTATGACGATAAAAAAGCTGGAGCTTCCAACTAGGAGATCAAGCTTCGGAGAGGTCTACATCGTGAGCTACAGTGCTAGGGACTTTCAATATAGATTAGAAATTTCTTTCCTCTTCTCTTTCTTCCTTCATACCACCATACTATTCACATCTCGACTATCTATCTCACCGCGACGATACATATCAATATATTTCTGAATATAGAGAATTGGATTTACGTTAACGCTCCCACATTATATCACGTATGTCCCTATTCCCCCTCTTTACCCCGCCGTGCCCAGCTCTCACATTCTTGAGACTATTGGCACACTCAACATTCTATTCCATATCCAATGGACACAGCTACTACCAAGGGTATCAGACTTTGTAACACGTACTAATGGGGATTGTAGAGACAAATAGACAAAAGCATTTAATACGAATACCGGCATCATGAATCACTCACTGCCTTTCCGTCAAAACTACAGGAAGTAAGTGGATTTATATCTCTCCCCCCCCCCAACAGTTCTTACGCCAATACTGCTTGTAATCGCGCATTATTAGATCTTTGTACTGATTATATATCCTTTAGACCATCGCGTCAAGCGAGTATGGAGTGAGTATTTTTCGTTATATCAAGAAATTCAATTCATTACCTGGCATGTTCAAATGGTTGTGCCGAGCTCGGGTATTGGATGCGGGTGGATGCCCAACGCATCTCTTGATCAAGACCCAAACACAACTCGAAAATTTCAGATTGAGTCCCGAGAATTGGATATGGAAATATAAATTCATAGGGTGCCTTACTTGATTCGAACGATTAACAAGTTTGGGGTCGAATGGATACCAATTGTTGCTTCAACGGCAAGAATGAATGGCATCTAATACTGACATTTCTATAGTCCACATAACGATTTGAACCCTCACGTAGACCATTTCAGTAAGTTTTCCTCGAATTTCCTAACGAACCCGTACTCTAGAATCATTCGAAAGACGTTTCTGCCACTTTTAAAACTCATATCATTTCCACTCGTCGACGTTAGCTAATTCTTGTGATAAACAGTCGGTATCGATGTTGGAACTGGATCAGCCAGAGCGTGTATCATCGATGCTTCAGGAGATATCAAGGCTTGTAAGTTTTACACACCGAGAATATGTTATAGAAGCCCTAACGTTCAATAGTGGCTACAGAAAACATTGGTTTATGGCAACCGGAAGTTGGATACTATGAACAATCCACAACAGACATCTGGAGATGTATTTGCATGTGTGTGCAAAGAGCTCTCAGCCAACACAACATCGATCCAACAACAATCCGTGGTATCGGTTTCGATGCCACCTGCTCCTTGGCAGTATTCTCAGAGGATACCGATGAACCAGTACCTGTCACCGGCCCAAACTTCGCAAACGATGGCAATGACCGCAACGTTATTCTATGGCTTGATCACAGACCAGTCGAAGAGGCGAAGAAAATCAACGATACCGAACACAATCTACTACGATATCTTGGAGGAAAGATGAGCATCGAGATGGAAATTCCCAAGGTTCTATGGCTTAAGAACAACATGCCACCTGAGCTCTTTGACCGCTGCAAGTTTTATGATTTGGCCGATGCTTTGACGCACATTGCAACTGGCAATGAAAGCAGATCCTATTGCAGTACTGTCTGCAAGCAAGGTTTTGTCCCAGTTGGTGTTGATGGAAGTGTAAAGGGTTGGCAAGAGGACTTCTACGAAGCTATTGGTTTGGGTGATCTAACCAAAGATAACTTCAAGCGAATGGGAGGAGTAGATGGAGTAGTAAGCCCGCTTCTAACTGCAACTTATGATTTTCAATCATCCGAATGAATGCTAACAGAATCGTACAGAACGGCAAGTATCTCAGCGCGGGTGAACTTGTTGGTACCCTCAGCGAAAAGGCTGGTAACGAACTTGGTCTCCCAGCTGGAATTGCTATCGGAAGTGGTGTTATTGATGCTTATGCTGGATGGATTGGTACTGTTGGTGCAAAGGTCAACTTGGGACAAGATTATCTCGATACCGGAGCACCCAAGAATGACATCTCCCAAGCCTTCAGCCGTCTTGCAGCTGTAGCTGGAACCTCTACCTGTCATTTGGCTATGTCTCGCGAACCTGTCTTCGTAGATGGAGTCTGGGGTCCTTACAGAGACGTTCTGCTTCCTGGCTACTGGATGGCAGAAGGTGGTCAGTCTGCGACTGGTGAACTTCTTAAGCACGTCTTGGAGACTCATCCAGCATATAATGAAGCCATGTCTATGGCAGAATCATTCAACACCAGTATTTACGATTACCTAAACTCCCATCTCGAGGAACTGAAGGAGAAGGAAAATGCTCCAACCATCTCATACCTTGGACGTCACTTCTTCTTCTACGGTGATCTCTGGGGTAACCGTTCACCAATTGCCAACCCAAAGATGACTGGCTCAGTCATTGGCCTTACCAACGACCGCAGCATGGACGGTCTAGCCATTTATTACTATGCAACCATGGAATTTATTGCAATGCAGACCCGTCAAATCATCGAAACCATGAACAGTGCCGGTCACTCCATCACATCCATCTTCATGTCGGGTTCCCAATGTCAGAATAAGATTCTCATGGAACTTATGGCTACCACATGCGCTATGCCAGTTCTGATCCCAAGATATGTGCACGCAGCTGTTGTTCACGGTGCTGCCATGTTAGGTGCTAAAGCTGCCAGTGCAGACAAGGAGGGCAAGACAGAAGAGTTGTGGAGCATCATGGATAGAATGAGCAAGCCGGGCAAAGTAACCAGACCTGGAAAGAACGCCAATGAGAAGAAGTTACTGGATGTTAAGTACAAGGTATTCCTTGAGCAGTGCCACACTCAACAGGTATACAGAGACCAAGTTGATGAAGCAATTGAGGGCTGGAACTACGAGTAAATGACCTTGATGGGAAAAGCCAAAACCTTTGATTATGAATGAACGAAACTTTGGGACGGATGGTTAGGATTGCTGAGGGTAGATAGTTGGGTAATGGGTTAGCGTATTTTTTGCATTGGATCTGCAGAAATACATTACGATATTAGAATAGATAGTCTTCCTTTCAAATTTTGCTCCCCCTAAATTGAGTATGTGAAGAAGAAATGTGAGAGATGTCGAAATCAGCGTTCATCTCATTACAACTTATCCGAAGCCCAAACAAATTGTACGCTACGCTATCAGGTAAATCATCTCGATATTATGAATGAATAGACATCACTCAGCAAGTCCAATTCTTCGCGTACAGAACCTAAGTCGACATTCACTCACTCTGTTACTTTCATATTAGATAATGTAACGATAACCAAGTTCGTCCCTCGTCTTCCTTTCCCACAATCATCTGATCTGATTCCTCTTACACAATATCGAAATGTTGAATGAACCATATAGGTAGGTAGTCATCAACATCAATTCATCCATCCACAAGAGATCTACCTCTCTCATCTCATCTCATCTCATTTCACTCTATTTCACTTTATTTTATTTACTTAAGCATCTGTTTTTCTGTGAGTAGGTAGGTAGGTATTTCTACGTTCATACTAGGTATATATACTGCATGGCATCTGCATCTGCACACACGTTCACTTGTTCCTTGTTCCTCACTTCTAGGATCTGATCTGATCTCGCTACCTGGCCGCTATGGGGAGGGAAACATTCGAAAACGATTCATTCATCGCATATATCATATCACATCATGTCATACATATCATATCATACCTAGAACAACCCTCAAAGCCATTGACATTCGATCAATTATTCCTTCATTTATTCACTCATTCAATGTCAACCTCTTCGATTACTTGATTACTCGACTGATACTAATTATTCCTACTCGTATATATACTAGGTACCCACATCTCATAATTATCGTCTAGAATCTCGATACTTAAATTACCTCCCTCTCGTTTCCCTTTTCTGTGTCTATCTCCTTGCCATCTGAATCTCTACCCTTTTCAACGACAAAAAACAAGGTGGAATAACATCCACTATTATACCAATATATATATTTACCAATGTATTTTTGTCCGCCCATTTCTTCATTTTCTCGTTTTCTCGCCTGTAAGGTATTCGCATGCGCGTGTACATGTCCAAACATGTATATTTCAATTCAAATCCAAATCCAAATCCCATTCCCACTCCCGTTTCCAACATACCACCCGCACCCCAACTCTTGAAACTTCTTGAGAAACGTACTGACATATACAAAAGTCTAGTACGCCGTTGATTTCATGGCACCCCTTCCCCTTCCCTTTCCTCATATTTGCCGCCCAAGCTAAAAAAATATATACAATAGGCCAATCTGATACCCATCCATCTGATGCACCCTTACTCCAACTCCGAAAATATATTTATACAAAAATCCCCCCTCCACCTCAAATCCTTTCCATTAACCACTACCTTCGATCCCCGTCCATCTTGACGCGATACGTATCCCTCAATCCGGGGAACGCACTTGCAAATTGAGGTCCCAAACT
This sequence comes from Botrytis byssoidea, assembly GCF_014898295.1. NCBI lineage: Eukaryota > Fungi > Ascomycota > Leotiomycetes > Helotiales > Sclerotiniaceae > Botrytis > Botrytis byssoidea. The sequence continues at coordinate 523,634 of NW_024065852.1, read as the reverse complement.
CCAATTTTCCAGGCGTCTCAAATGTCTTTCAAAAACCGGATTAATCAGCAGCTCACCCTCCTCACTAAACCCCAGTCCCGATCCCCCAGTCCCACCCCCAGAATTTAAAAGTGCATCTGTAGGTTCATATGGCCAATTGACACTCAATGTACCTGTAAAGGGTATAAAAAAGTTATCAAATAGATAATCCCGCGGATTGTAATCTCTCACAAGAATATCCCGCATCTTAGGCCAAGGGAGATGATCGATCCATGCCGGATGCGGAGTGAAGAGCTGGGAAGGACGTGGGGTTATCCAGGAGGGAAGACGATCATAGTTTGCTTGGCTAGGATGAATTTGCCAGCGCATCAAGAGAAACATTATATAGAGCACTGCGACTCGTTCGGGAAGAGTAGAAAGGTCGGGAAATGTGGCAAGGATATCGGTGAAGACTTTTGAGACGGGGTGGGAAGTAATGCCACGTGAAGGATTTAAGAGGCTGGAAACGGATGGATAGGCTGGTCCTACGAGTTTGGGAGTAGGTAGACCTTCGAGAGCAGCGGCCTGGCGCTCTTGAAGGAAATCCAGAAGGAGACTATCTAGAGGGCATGTAGGAGGCCCGTTTCGGATAGGAGCACTAAATCCGTTCACTTCCGAGCCTGAACCCGAGGCCGAAGAATTATTTGGTGTATTGTAATTCGTTGTACTACTAGCTGTTGAATTGTTGCGCTGGTGTATGGGACTCATAGTGTCAGCCGGTCTTTGCATTTGTTGAAATCCAGTAGTTTCTAGTGGACCAGGAGGAGGGATGGGTATCTTCCCACGCTGTCCTTCGTCAAGAAGAAAATCTAGACCGAGTCTTTCCGGGCCCAATTCAAGATTATGTGCCATTTCATGTCTTTGTTGTGCTAATTGCTGAGTTTGCTGAGTTTGGATAAACGGTCTGGAATCCTGGGTAGGAGCAACTGGCATTGATGCAGAAGAAACTGGCCATGAGGGTCCGGCAACGGCGTTGGGAGAGGCTATACTATTAGGCGTCGTTGCATTGCGATTCGCGGAATTTGGTCGATTAGGCGGAGGATAATTTGGCTGCGGTGGTAATTGAGGGATTTCGAATCCTGTATCGCAAAGTTAGCTATTGGTCTAGCTGTTTCTGCGAATTTTTTGAGCCACAAACCCAATTACTGACCATGAGCACCAAGTATTGGTGTGATAAGTGCAATGACCTGCGATAGCCTCTTCTTGATATCTAAGTTCTCTTGCTCTACCATTTCCTTCTGCCGTATTACTTGCTGTAACTCCTGATAGGGCTGTTGACTAGTCAATTCCCTAATTCTCCTTTCGTAACCCTCCATCTGATTCTTCGTCCTCTGTCTTATACTCCTCTGTGCCTCTCTATCATTCGCCCTTTTCTTTGCCAACTGTTCGGGTGTTAAATTTGCAACGCCTCTTGCACTCGACCTCCTCTCTTCCGTTGGCGGAATCTTTCTCTTCTTCGACGATTCTCCTCCACTAGTTCCACCTCCACCCACACTGCCCTCTCCTTGCTCAACCGGAGTACCTCCCTCCCCACCATCACCCGTCGCATTTGCATTTTCGCCCTCCTCCCGATCACCCGGTGTAGAGTGCGCGATGCTCACATGTCGCTGTTCGGACAATGGAGATGTAGATCCCTGCTGAGTTGCATTTACATCAGGTGTCATACTGTATCTGCGAGAACCACGGGTTCTCGCATGCGATGCGGCCTTCCGTGGGACTTCCTAATCTTAATGCTCTAATTTTCGAGAACAGACACAGCACAGTTCGTCTTGCTAGCAATAGATCAGAGACATCAAGTATTTAATTCGCGTTTGGTCAAGTAAATGGGGTCGAGGGATGGAGGGGTTCCTTATATATATATCGTCATGTACATTTGAATATCGGGGTTCGCTCGAGTCATGTACTCCGTAAATTGAGGAGAATAAACAAATATATGAAAGCTCGGGGAAAACAATGGAGAAAATCTGGGAAAATACCGGGAACGTTGATGTCAAAAAAGATCATTGTGGAAAGAGCTTACTAGGTATATTAATTGAATGCCAATCATTGCGGAAGTGATCCGCAATCTAACCTTTATCTCTATTTGACAAATCTTTACATGTCATGGTCTTTTGAGTGTTTACAGAATAGCTAGTTGTGCTAACTAGGTAGGTATGCCATTCTAGAACCCGTATGCAATGATCTGCTATTAAAGATTCGCTTGTATCTACCACAAGGGGTTTATTGATATCAACGGTCATATTAACCTGCCACGAGCTTGCTATCAATGCTCACAAACCATATAAAAATTGTAATAATCCCCTGTGAGAGTCATGGTGTCACAAAGCAATCAGGGGACGGACAATTCCCAGATCACTTGTTAGTGAAGATTCTGAAGAAATATTTGCAATAATACGGGTAGATGCCCCGATTAGCATTCATTCCCGCAAAGGTGTACCAATCAAAACATCACTTTGGTCATTTGACTGGAAGCGAAATATGAATTCTCTACAGATATTCGTTAACTACTCATAATTAATCTTCTAACAAACGACATAGTTTATTCTTCATCCATGCATTTGTTCATGAGAAACTGTAAAAATCAACTACAAAAGTAGTAGACGGACCCCTAATGTTTTCATTTCGTTCCATCCAAATCAAAACTCAAAATGCTCTTTTAATCTCTTCCCACTGTGCTATTCTAATATACATTCAAGCTCATAAGCTCATGTCATATGTTCATTCCCTTACTCCGATTGAGCCCTCGCAAGAGCTTCATGAAGAGACGCAGGGAATCTGTATCTCAATTGACTGGTATAAGTCGTTAAGTCCATATTTTGTTGTCTCAATTGATTGATCATCAATCGTCTGGTACCCTCATTACCTCCATATTGGGCATTCATGAGAGAAGTTCTTTGGTTGTTGCAACACAGAACTGTCCATGTCAAAAGACTAGGGATAGTGTTTGCAACCTCTTGGGAGAGCGATGAAAATTTGGTGGCATAACTTCGTACTGCACTTGGATTGCCCTCGGCGCTCAACGGGAGAATGTCAAGATTCTGGACAATCTATAGTAAAATAAAATTAGCTTACGATCTACAAAATGTCAAAGATCAAAACTTACGTCTAATGCTTCAGCCCATTGTCTGTTTTCAACAAATTCCTTGGCACGACAGATATTCAACAAAGCCTCGCAAGCTGCACGGTTCTCTTGCTTAATCTTGTTGAGATACATGCGATTATTTGAGTAGAGCTTCGTCATGATGGTAGCCAATTCGAAAGGATCATCAATTGACGTAAGACTGAGACTGGTATGGGCCTCTCTTCCGGATTTGTCTCCAGGCCTTGGCTTGAGTGGTTGTAATCGTAACGGGCTATGGCCTACGGGCACGGCAATAGCTTCGCTAAGGGCTCTGTTAAGGATACTGACGACGGTGTCATATTCTTCTGCTAAATGATAAAGTAGGACTGCATCAGTGGTTCGCCCATTGTCATCCGCGACACTTCCTGCTTGTATGGTAACTGTTCTCATGAAATCATCCGCGCTGCTGAGATTGATGAGTTCTAGGCGTTCTTCGATAACTCCCTTTAGACGCTTTCCATCTTGTCTGATATCTCCAAGCAACAAAGCAAATTCTCTGCTTTCCAAAATCAGCTCTTGAAGAGCTTCGTGGCATAATGCGACTTGTTTTGAACCAGCATCGCCTTTAAGGTCGCTGTTAAGACAGATCAATGTGAGATAGTCCACGGCAGCACTGACATTAGCAGCTCTGAATTCTGCAGTGTAAAATCCCATCATTAATCCAAATGCTATCTGAGGTTGTTGTCTTATTGTGTAACTTAAAAATCCACCCTCTGCAACATCTGGATCTGAGACTCGAAGCAGGCCATAAAAGTCAAGTGCCGTGGCGAAATGAACACAATCAGAAATACTATGGCGATAAAGAAGGTCGATTGCGTCTTCGAATAGGCCTGAAAGTATCAACAGCACAAAGTACACACTAAATGGTCCACTATTTTCATTTCCCTTGGAAAACATCCGGGCACCGATGTCTTTGAATGTCTTTTGTACATTGGCGAGTCCATATGCATCGCTGGCAATTTCATCGACTCGGTTGGCTTCACGCGCAAGGACAAATTGTATCCAGACAAAGTCATCTTGGTTCTGGACAATATTTTGATCCAGAGCGCGAACGTGGAGTTCGCAGCGACCAATTATCTTGTAGCATGCCATTCTGAAGGGGTCAATAGAACCCTCAGGGGAGATTCGATTTCGCTGGCTGTATTCGCTTTGAATACGATTTTGAAGGTCATGACTTAATTTTCTGTCGGGACTATTGGCATATTCTGCGATATAAAACATGAAGCTTCGGTCAATTACCCTGAATGCTTCCCTATTCCCTTGGACATACGTATTGGCTTCCTCAACGTGGCCGGATCTTAGAAGATAAAAGACGACTGCCCAGACGTAATCATCATTAACAATTTGTAGAGCGGAGATGTCGGTAGCAAGATCTTTACGGGCTGAGCGCAGGCGAACATAACCCTGTATTTTTGTGAGAGGACTAGGCTTACCACCCACAAGTGCTTCCCTGGGGTTTTTGGCAACAATAGTTTCTACGTTTTCGAAGAACTCCTTTTCGAGATATCGAAGTGATCCACTGAGTATCCGCTTTTTCAAATCGGCCGCTTGAGCTGAGTTTGTATTGTCATCCAGGTATGCAGCTGCAAACTGTCTATGTTTGACCGCGCCAGGGAGTTGTAGTCTGTCCGGGTCAGGATCTTCGTTAACGATTTCCATCAAGCATCTGTAAGCCCTGTAAACATCTGCAGAATGCTGTTCACCACCTTGGGCCACAACAGTTGAGAATTCGTTCGCAATTGGGTAGTGAAGGTTCTTTAATCTAGCACCATTGAGGTTCTGGACTTTCTCGATATATCGAGCCTGCTTCTCGCGAATGAATCGGTCACTTGGAACTGCTGCCGACCCATTCGTATCTGCTTTCTCGATATCGGTAAATAGTGTGCGGTTTGCGGTTCCGCCTGGAGTAATAGCTCCTATAACAGATCTCTGCATGCTTGATTTTCCAAAAACGCTAGCCCGCGGAATTCCAGGTCCTTTAGACGCTCCAGGAGCAAGTCCTTTGCCGCGTCTTGATCGACCAAAACCGCCCATAGTTTCTGTAGCCGTGGCTGCAAAGCTTACTGATGGCCCTGTTGTCTGTTCCCTTCTGGGCTTAATTCCAAAATGTTCGTATATTCTTTTGCGTTGTGCACTCCACTCCATGGCAACATTCTCCTCCAGGAAATCATCAAAATCTCGAACAGATCGTGCCAACCCTTCAGATATCATGCTCATTGTGGTTTGCGTTTCCAGACGTGTAAGATATGCTTCGACATCTGCATCAACGGGTGCTTCTACAGGCGCTGTCCTATCGAGTCTTCCTGTGGCAGCGGTGAATAAATTCAAATCTCTGAGCGCAGCGCCTGGATCCACCCCAGAAGCTGCTAATAGATAGTGAGCTCTTCCATCGACGGAGCCATCTTGAGTACTAGGTGCCAGCCTCTTCATGCGCTGGCGAATATCCCCCAAGCCTAATTGTAAACCCAAAGAATCCTCATCGTGTGCCCTCTTACGACTCTTCTCCAATATAGCATCAAAGTAGGCACCGCTCGTTCCATTTTGTTGTCGAGATTGAGAGAGAGGTTGGGTTTGTGGAGTAGGTCCGAACATTGATCCTGAAGGGTTGGGTTGTGTGGTAGTATTTCCGAAAAGTCCACCAGCATTTTGTTGCGGCTGCTGTTGTGGTTGTGCCAAAGAATTTCCAAAGAGACCTCCGGTTGTGCTGCTTGTAGTTTGTGGTTGTGTAGTCGCACCGAAGAGACCGCCAGTTTGTTGTGGTTGTGTTGCTGCTGGAGTTGCACCAAGCCCTCCAAATAAACCACCGGATCCTGTCCCTGATTGTTGTTGAGGCTTGGCTGCACCAAAAAGACCGCCAGTTGTTTGAGGTTGACTTGTTGCTGTTCCAAAAAGGCCTCCAGTTGATTGTGGTTGACTTGTAGCTCCCATTCCACCGAACATTCCTCCCGATGATGGCGCCTGACTAGTCGCAGTCGTTCCCAATCCACCGAAAAGACCTCCCGTACTCGCACCTGTAGCCGCTCCTGTTGTCTGCGGTGCACCAAAGAGTGATGGCTTGTTTTGATTTGTATTCCCGAAGAGCGACATATTGACGGAATCCAATCCGTTACAAAGTTCTAATTGAGATGAAATTAAAGGGAAAAGAAAGAACTCTTGATGAGCGATAACAAATCAAGAAAGAGCGCAATTTAATGCTCTTTGAAAGGGAAAAAGTTAAAGCTTAGAATAAGCTTATAACTTTTTGTTAAAGACGCGACTTTTTTTGAAGCTGTTGATAGAAATTAAGTTTTGCGCTAATGTTTACAGGCTCCAGCTTCCTACTTACCCTGAAATCTTTGATTGGTTGTCGTCAAGGAAATAGAACTACCTACCTATCAATATCAACATTCACAACTCGCAGTCTTTGAAACATGCCAATTGTACCAACGATGATGTTTGCAGATGATGCTTCTCAATCGAAACATTCTAGGGTGTTTAAATTCATGCCATTAGAAAGTTTAGAGGATCTTAATGAGTAATTGAATCTTTTTTTATTTTTGATTTACCATTGTGGTAGTGTATACAGTACCCGTGGGACTGACTGTACACAACAATCTAAAGGCAATTCCATCTCGATGTTACAAGGCGACCCAAACGCCAATCCAATGTATTTATACCTAGGTATGGTAACTTTCCATGTTTGCCTCCTACCAAAACTCCGAGCAAGTCTCAAAGCAAGAAGACCTATTCTAAAAGACTTCCGTTCCCACTGAGCTTCCAAACCATGACCCCAGCTCATCCGTATCCTTATCTTTATCCGCACTGAAAAAATCCGTTAACCTACTCGTCTCATCATCCTCCTCGATTGGCCAATCGACTTTAGCCGCAATCCCTTTGAGATCTAACATGTCTTTCGTCGTCCCCCAACTAAAACGACATTCACTACCCCATCCAAATATGGGATCCATGTTGCGTTTTAGCCATGCAGTTGCTCTAGCATCAGATGGATAACCCGAACCCCAACTGTCCTCTTCCGTTCCGCCCATCTTCTGATCCCCGTCTTTACTCACGTAGCTTTCATACAGTGACTCTAGAGCAGCATCTCTAGTAACCTTTGCACATACACTTGCCGCACTCACACATGGATACAAACTATCCGCCTTTTTCGCAACTGTGATTTGAGCTGTGGGGAAGATCCGTTCCAATTTCTTCTGATATGTAACTGTATTTCCCAACGCATCGATATAAATTTCCTTCACATTGACACCGTTATCCATCACACCCTGAATCAATGCGATAGTAGAATCCATAGCCTGGGCATTCAGATTGTATGTTGCCGGTTTCATCATGTTGGCACCAATATCTCTCGCCGACATAACGTCGACCGCCCAGCCGCATTGTGTATACAGATCTGAACCTGGCGTGCACAGTTTCTCCATAAGCTCGGATCGAACGGTCGGTGTAAGAACTTTACTGTCATCGAAGTGATGTGTATTTCGTAACAAAGGATCAGAGAGAGGTAATGGTAAATAAAATAGTCCGTATACCATGGGGCCGAGAACAGGACCACGCCCAGCTTCATCAATTCCTAAAGCACATGGCGGACCAGGAGCTGGAGGCGCATCAGGTTTCGAAGCATCGGTATTGGGTATGGGAAGAAGTGACGGAGGAACATCTGAATAATGTTGATATGAAGCACCGGATAGTAGTAAGGATTGGTTTATCGAAGGGGCTATGAATACACCGGATGCGGGGGTTTCAAGAGCAACATCTACTTCCATCTGGGAGTCTGCCATATCTCAATTGATTCTGGTGAGTTGCAAAAGTTTGTCGATTTTGGCGTTCTTTTGATTGGGAATCTGAGGAAGACGCGTTTCGCGACGATCTCGCGTACACCACTTTATTTCATGAGTCTAGTTTACAGGGGTTGGCGAGCGAACAACTACCGGCGCGCAGCTCATAGTTTCATAACACCCCAACACCGCCCAACGCACCCATTCATCTCACGTTGAACCTAGCATGATGTCATTATAAAAACAAACGAGACAGTTACGATGTGAGACGTTTCTAGAGTTGGATAAACTTCCTTCATTCGCTACATGGACACCCCAAAGAATGGACATATCAACGTGCACTTGGTGTCTATATGAAAATGCTGACGATGATTAAGAAGCATGGTATCATCAAAAACCCTTCAACAATTAACTCCCCAACCAGGCGTGAGAACATAAGCCCATTTTTCCACTCTGTCATACCACAAAAAGTGAAAGCACAAGTTGCAACAAGACAAGGAAAAACAAGTAGACATGAATTACATTATTTGTACATTACTAACTTGCAGGTGGAGCAGCGCCGCCTTCCGAATCTCCAAGTTCACAACCTTGCGCAAAAAATATTCTCGCTGGTTTGTCGTAATCGTTGGTGATGCTATAAAAGTTTCCTCCATTGTCTTAGTGTTTGACTAAATGAGTGATTAATGAAGTTGATGCTTACCTCGAGGGACTTGCCACTGTCCGCCTTTGCCTATTCTGAAAGTCGTTTCGTTGACCGAAACTTCAACTCTGCCATAGTGCACGAAAAACACCATCTGCATCTTCCTCGAATTCTTTGGTTTCTTGACAGCGCCAGGTTCGAGGTCAACCATACCTGAGCCGAAAAAGGGCAATGTAAGGGTTTTGGCAAATTTGAAGGAAGCGTTTGGAATATCGCGAGTCTTGATTGCAGCTGCCGAAAAAGCGACATCTTCCACTTTCTCTGCAGCATTTTCTCCAACTTGATCTTCCGGATCCCATATTCGTACTGAACTCTCAATGCGACCAGGTTGGGATTCCCATTCTTCTGTTTCCGAGTCTTCATCTACTTCCTCTCGCGCCCTCTTCTTTGATTTGCTTTTGCTAGATTTTTGATATTTCGGTCTCGGGCGCTTTTCTTGCTCTACTTCATCTACACGGACAACCTCCTTAATACTAGGCAACAAAATCTTTGCACCATGGGTTCCATCTGGCACTGTTCCGTCATCGTCATATTCGACGTGTTCACCCTTCCAAAATGCGAGAGGCTTCATTGAGTTACGGCCAGATCTTGTTCGTAGCATACCAGTACCACCCAATGCCGTTTCACGTCGAAGAATATAGAGGCCATTTTTCCTAGGAATAGGGGGACCACGGTGAACTAGAGGCGAGTCCACCTCAGATATTGGGGCCATCTTTGATCGAGCTTTCGGTTTCGCCGCTGCTTTGGGTACAGTGGTGGATTTCGAGGCATTACTTGGTTTTCCAGATTTTCCAGGGTTTTTCTTGGTGGGTTCGGGTGCTTCGACAGCTTCTGCAGATCGTCGTGCTTTCTTTGTAGGTCTTTCTTTAACTTCCCTTTTTTCTTCCTCCACAGGTTCGATTTGAGGAGCCAAATTCTTCGGTTTCCTGCCTCTGCGTTTTGGTGCGGGCTGCTCTAGTTCCGGAACTTCTTCTGGCTCTGGCTCCTCAATCACTTTCCCTTTCCCTTTCCCTTCCCCTTCCCCTCTGTTCTTACTTGCTCCTTTTCTAGGTGGGGAAGGTTCCGGTTCTGGCTCATCCTCTTGTTCGATCTCTTCTTCCTCTTCTTGTTCCTCATACTCTTCTACCAAGTCTGAGTTTCCCTCGAGCGCATCGACAACAGCATCGTCATCATCATCGTCATACGGAGCGTTGTATTGATTTGATTCATCTTCGAACTCCAATGCACCATCGTCTTGATTTTCTATGCCATCGCTACCCTGGTTTAAAGTTTGCGGAGGGCGTCTGCCAGGTGAGAGTCTAGTGCCATTCGTAAGATTACCTAGTGCTGGGCGTCCTGGCTTTCCTCGTCCATTGGCAGCACTCGCTACCTGTTTCGTTTCGATTGCTATATCTTCGGCTGAGAAATCCAACTTCCGTCGAACAGGACCCGTATTATCGGCTTCACTAGATGCTTCTTTGGCGGGGGAAGATATGCCGAATGATGGATGCCTGCGGGCTGGCGACTGTAGGTGCGTCTTTAAAGGCGACCTCGATCTAGGTATAGGCAGAGCCAATCGCGCATCTTGTCTCCGTTGATTCAAGACTTCAGTAGGTTCCGGGGCTGTATCTAAAAGAATGTCAATATTGCCAATCGCGCTGGCGCGTTTCTGGTCATGTAAACATACTTTCTCCATCCATATCCATATCCTCCTCACTAGATATTGTCGCGTCTTCCAGCGCGTTTCTCCGTGGTCCATTTGCGCTTCTAGCGGTCTTCACACTCTCAGGTTTATCGGGAGAGAATAAATCATCCATTGGCTCCAAGCCATTTGCATCGCGAATTCCCGTATCTGGGAGTTCAACACCAGTTTTCCTAGTCCCATCTTAACAATGTGTAAACAAAAGAACAATTAACCACTAACCTTCCCTTGACTCCTAAGTTAAACAAATACTGATTCTCCCTATTTGCACCTGTTCTCCGCCTTCCTGGCGGCGATGCGGACTGTTCGGGCGCCATCTCGAAATCAAAGTTGGATGCTACGCGTAAACAGACGAAAGGTAGAACGCGCTTTTAGCTGTCGTGATTGTTAGGGTGAATAGTATTAAATTGCTATAGAGCCATATGCGACAGAGATTCTGTAGGAAGTTCCTAAGATTTTACGCTTTTGAAGGATGTGTGGCGTGAAGTATTTTGTTGATGAGGGGAGTTCTAAATTGAAGATATGCCAGATCCTTTAGTGGCCTCGAGAAATAAATCCCGGCTATGTGACCCCAGGTCCAAGGGAAAATCACTGAAATTGAAGGTCACCAGTACCACCCACCCACGTACCTGCCTATAAAAAGTAACCTTATAAAATATGCTATATTATATTTATTTCTAAATTTGTTATAACAATTCCCTATCTACAGGTAAGTTCCAAATGATGAAGTTGATTAATTTTGATATCTGATAATAAGCAACCCGTGGTTGTATTTTATTCCCAAAGGTAATGCAAAGTTTAGTTAACAGCAAAATATCTACCTACCTACTTCCACCAAAAATCCGAGGTTTCTTCGTCCCGAGGCTGTTAGCGCCGTTAGCACAATTTCACTACTAAAAAGTGAATCATTCTATCAATCATCGAATGACGGGGAAATAGTCGTATCGATGTTGACAGTGATGGTAGTTGATGATATATCTTCGCAATGAATGAAATATGTGTATGGATATGGAAGCAATCAAACGGCAAGATTTCCATGTTGGAATGTGATATTGAAGTGATAGAGTCGCTCTTGCGTAGCACGTGTACTCTAATCTAGTTTGGGACTACTGTGTGAGCATGTTACTAAGGAAACTTCGCCCTTCCATGGAATCTTAGATCCTTAGTATTTACTACATACTAGGAGCCAATATAGCCTCAATTCTACCGTATCAGCTTCCCACCATTCCCTACGGAGAAGCTATTCCTCTACATGCATTGTTGTCTGCTTGTTTCCCACTTGAAGAATTTGGCTCGAGTCCACTCCTCTGCACCACAAGTGAGCAAAAATGCCTTGAGATTTGCAGAACCTATAATGTCAAACACGGCTATCTTAGCTCACGACTTCCTCGAAACTGATCTTAGAGCTTCATGACAAGCAGAGAATCGACACAGTATTCGTAGAACGGGCTCGAAGTATCGATATTCTCGGTCGGCTCCAACAAGAGAGGGTACTACCTGCGAGTCACCACACTTGCATATGCACATCCCATGGGTCTGCGGGTGTCGACACGTCCTAGGGTCGTGAGCAGATCAAGAAAGTTGGCATTGGCTGATTTGACTTTGATATCGATCTCCATTGGACCTAGTGGTTCGTCGGGATTTTGAACCTAGTGAAATAGAATGAGTCAAGGTACCCTGAAGATGTATATTTAGAAGTGAGTAGCGATCCAGACTCGAAAGATTTTGTCTTCAATTGTTGAGGCTATGTTCTTTCAATCAAGCTTTGAGTTGAATCAGGCGAGGCAGCTATTCTTTTTATGTAGACTTGGAATGTTGCCTAAGACTGTTATTCAGGACTTGGCTCTTGAAAATTGGAGATCATCGTTGAAGCCTGGGATATAATTGACGTTTGAAGGTCTTGAGCCCACAGGGTCACCACTGAAGACTTATTTCGCTCACTCGCAGCGCGGACCAAGCCGCAAAAGTGCAGGTGAAGTGAAAGAGAGAGAAGCTATATCTATAGCCAGTCCCCCTACACTTCTGACGCTTCTCGTAGCGAGTCTAGTCCATACAGATACTTGAGTGAGTTCATCGCAAAGTGCTGCCAATCCTCTACACCATCTATTACATGGGAAATGATACACGAAGTCGAAGAGTCATGGACTACGTTTCAACTTGCACTTTGCTTATGAGCTCTTCGTGCAGTGTGAACGCCCAGAGTTTTGTTCGATAGAGGGTCGCTGTAGTTTGCAGTAATATTAGAGGAAGCCCCACTGCACTTGACGAGTTTCTCTGCAAGTAATTTTATTGGCAGCATTTCATTAGACGCAATGGTTCATTGTAATACGTTGATTCATGAAAGATTTCCGTTGGCAAAGTTACCTATAACATTCTACGCTATAGAGATACGAAATAATTCTCTCCAACAAGCACCCTAGCCCAATCTCTTCTCGGTTCTGAACATCTTTAACCACCGAAAATCAGTTATAAAAAGTTCTCCTGTGAAGCCAATGTGCGTCGAGGGGCTAAGAGCAGAGTTTGAGCCTGCTCAATAACTATTATAGATGTCGAAAAGAGAGACCTTTGTCCATATGCTAATACGATATCTTCCGAGCTCAATTTCAGTTTCTGAAAGAAGAAAATAAATCGGAATCTCTGATGACCTCTTCTGGGGGCCCAAAATGTGCCACTTCGCCCTTCTCCAAAACCAAGATTTTGTCAAACTCAACCGCGGCCTCGAGACGATGTAAAACTGAGATTACAGTCTTTCCTTGCAGTCTTTTGGCGACAACATTCATAATTTTTCGCTCAGTGGCGACATCGATGCTTGTCAGTCTGTTAGTCCCCATTGATCCTCAATAGAATAGGTTCTCTCTCACCTGCTAGTGGCTTCGTCAAGTAGCACGACGCCCCCTTTATTTGAGTCCTCAATTCCAAGAACAGTCCGAGCTAAGACAAAAAGTTGGGTTTCGCCAACCGATAGACTGACGTCACATATATTGGCAGAGAGAGACCCCGATGCATTGATCTTGTCTAGTAAAGCACAATCATGCAGGGCATTGTTGATGGCCTCATCAGACAATTTTCCAGCTGGATCTAGTACATCGCGAATGATTTCTCCATCTGTAAACGCGTCTTGTGAGGTAACATGGAGTTTGGATCGCAAGACATATCGCTGGACTTTTGAGATATCGATACCGTCAAGATATATGGCACCTTTTGTTGTTTCAATCAGGGCCAAGACAGATAGCAACAAAGTCGACTTTCCAGAACCACTACGACCACAAATCGCAATCTTCTCACCAGGGTTGATCTTGAACGTTATTGCTCGCAAACTCCATGAAGGCTTTTCTAAATCGAGGTTATAGCTTGTCCAAACGTTTTCAAAGCTCAACTGGCCCGAGGTTGGCCACGTAATGGGTACATCAGTTGGCGATGCAACTTCTTGCTCTACAGGTGTTTCTTGCTCAAAGGCTTCAATTCTGGCGATGGCCCCAAGAGACGTCTCCAAAGCTGTCCAAGATTAAATGGTTTGTGTCAGTGATTCTCCCAAACTCACCAGATTCAAAAATGCCACTCCAATTCCTCCGGCACTTGTCTTGTGGCGCAAGCCAACAGCCACGCCAACCATTAGTACTGCAAGTCCGGCAACTACTAAATTCAGTGTCAACTGAAGCCAAGTTTGTACCATGTAGAGAAGATATATTGGCTCTTGTGATCTGTCCAGCTTCTCGTAAAACTCTCTTTGCATGATGTTCTGCCAGCCATGGGCCCTAATCGTTACTAGTCCTTCCTACATCTCTGCTATCATTGTGTGCAAGCCAGCCTTAGACTCTAAATCAAGTTGTCGCAGTTGTTTCGATGTTCGTAAGTAGAAATTTTGGACCAAAAAAAGCACGGCTACCAGAACAGGAAGGATAGCAACGATATAAACAGCAGAAACGGTAATCAAGATCGCCTGGAGAATTGCGGCAAACAACCCATAAATAGTATTCAGAAGCTGAAATGGAAGTTGGGTATCAACTAGTAAAAGGTCTTGGTTGAACCTGTTCATGAGGCATCCGGAATCGATGGTGCTAATGAAGATAAAAGGTGCATTGAGAACAGATCGGAGTAGTTTACCATGTAACCCAACACCTGAAGTTGGAATAATTATGAGCATGAGGTGACTAAAATTATTTAGCGTAGGCAAATTCATAAACTGGGGATAAACTCACGCCGCCCAAAGGCTTATGGCGATCGGTGGAAGGAGATTTAAGAATGCTTAGATGCCCATCCAGTATTCAACGCTTTTTGTCGAGCTACCAGTACTTGCATCAGACCACCACTTTGCCCATATATCTATTTCTCTGTTAGTGGCTATGATAATGAAGGTAATCGCTCAGAAACAAACCTACTTGGGAACCTAAAAGTGAAGGCAAATATGATGGCACCAATGAAGAAGATGATTATGTTTGAACGTCCGATGGAAAGGAGATACACTTGGTAGACCCTTTTATCTGCGATTTTAGTCGGGTCGGCATGGGCAACTTTTGATCTGGATTGAGGACCAGGGCTGGACTCTGTAGCACTAATTGTTTTCCCATCAAATTTGTCTACCAGAGTGGCATGTGTTGTATCAGCCACGGGCTGCACTTGTTGGAGGTTTCCCGCATCGTCTATTTGAAGAACCACATCCGCAGCTTCTATGAATTGTTCTACAGAGCATTAGAAGATGACACAGCTCTGGTCTACGGGCCTACTTACGACCCTGAGTAACACAAATGACTGTAGTTCCTTGCTCGCGCAAGATGCCTTTCCTTCCAAACAACTTTTCTTGCATGAAAGTTTTTGTAGTTTTATTTATAGCACTGAAAACTTCATCTAGTAGTAAGATTGCAGGTCGAGTTGCAATCGCACGTGCTAAAGCCTAAACTCTGCAAGTCGTTGTCTCGTTCATGCAAAAGAGCGACTTACTAGTCGCTGGCGTTCACCACCACTTATCTTAGCTCCACCACTTCCAATAGTCTGATGCGAACTTTCCGTACTCAATAAGTCACCGAGATTACAACTATCAGCAACCAAGTTCTCCCATGATTTGTCGCTAGGTGCGCTCCTGAAAGCATTTTCGTGTGCGGAAACATTTTCCAGCCACGGATTTTGGCTGCAATACCCGATAGCTATGTCCCCAGCATGTATAGTTCCAGCCTTAAGTTCGACTTCACCAAGTATCGCCTGCAACAAGAGCGACTTACCGCAGCCGACAGGACCAGTAACGGCGACGTGTTGACTTGCAGCAATTTCAAAATTTATATCGTGCAAACTTGTTTCATTGCCCCAGCCGAAGCTTGCGTGCCGCATGGATAATATCGAAAGATCTTTTGAATTTAACGGGTATTCTTCCTTCTCTTGGTTTGATACTTCTTTCCCATCTGAAAACTCAGTCTTGCTGTCACCCTTACCGTGCTTGGTCCCATCGACTACAATTACTCTGGAGTCAGTGACGACCGACTTCTCAAAGAAGTCTTCTATACGAGAGAAGCATCCAAGTGCGGCTCCAAAATGCGGGAGAATCTGTAAATCCATATGAGTGGTGATGCAAGCAGATTGATGAGAATGAGAGAGCCGAATAATCTCGAGGCATTGAAGTCTTCATTCGTAGCTCTAGTGGAGCCAATATATGTTCCAAATGCAACAACGGGCGCCAATGTGAGAGTGGAGTACGCTTTCAACGAATGTCAGTTGACGCGTAGAGAATCCTGAGTATAGATGCACTCACATGAGATTAAACTTCCGATCAAAAGTGTACGAAAGGACTTGGAGGCCACGAATTCGAGATCCCGGAATCTCTCGATGGCCATTCGTACACGCTGGCTAGCACCCATCATTTTAACTGCCTTGAGCGAAGACAGCATTTTCTTTGTTGCCGCAATTCTCTTCTCTATGCCTGTGAGCCAAGTTTGCTGTGCCTTGCCAATGTGTTTTCCGAGAAATGTTGATCCCATGGCACAAACTGATAGAAAATGTCAGAAGATACAAATGCTTTAGGTGATGGAAACTAACTCAACGCGACTGCCAGGACAGTCAGGCTTGAAGGTCCAATCTGTCTCCAGAGCAGCCATGTTGCTAAACCAGTTTCTATAACCACTGCCCATATTCCATGTATATATGCGGAAGCACTGATTATTTTGTCAACATCTGCTATTACAAGAGTGAAAACTTTTGACTCAAGGCCTGTCTCATGTCTGAGCCTCAGCAATTTGTCAGAGATCTTTGCAATCAAACCACCACGTAGTTTTGTGGCATATTTGTATGACATATGCCAATACCATCCAGTAGATATCTATGAAGACCAATAAGTATTGTATTGATCAGAAAAGACGGATAAGTCTGCCTACCGCAATTCCAGTATAGGTAAGGAAGGAGGCTCCAATCAATCCATACCCCGTATTCAAAGTTGTGGATCCTTGATTTTCAAAATATACAATCAACGATGTGGCCAAGAATGGTTGTGCAGTGAGACAAAGTCGTGGTAGCACAGGAAAGAATATGGATGAGCCCGAGCATCGCAAAGTTATGCCTAGAAGACCAAAGCGCCTGACTGGGTATAAAAGGTCAGGGGCGGTGATTAGAGGAAATGGCTTATGATAGGTACTCACGCTTTGGACGCTTCTGGGTTTCATGAAAGTTATTCGCTAGGCGGGATGTACCTAGAGTCTGATCAATCGGTTGTAGATCAAGCAATGTGAGCCTTTGTTTGTATCCGTAAAGGAGTAGCTTGTCAAGCCAAACGAATAGCGAGCGGTCCACAAAGCTAGCCAACTCTTCGGCCGCAATTTTTGTATTTTCAAAAAGATACTGTTCCTTACTCCAGCTTTCAAGAACGATGATGATAATTTGGAAGAGGAGTGCAACTGAACTCGCCTCGGCAACGTGTATGTAGCCTGTGTCAGTATTGGCAAGGAGCCGATAAGTCCGCGTAGTTACAGCTTTGAGTAGGAAAGTGATGCACAAGTACGAGCCGATTATAAACGAGGGAGAAAGTGAACGTGTATGTTCAAAATGCGACAAAAGCGTCAAGGAAATCGCGACAGCCATGGACAATGTGGTCGCGGGTATCGAAAGAAAAGTTCTGGCATGTTTACTGCAAATCAATACTAGAATGGCGAGTTGAGTTATCGCGAAGATTATCACTGCAATCTTTAAGTATATTGGCTAGTTCCAATTGGAGTATAATATGGCTATCTACTAAAAGGAATCCGAGGGACTTTGACTGACAAGCTTAAGGGAATAAAGTGTACCCCGTCGGACTATGAGAGGTTTGTTGTAAACTGCAACCACTCTTATAGCGGCAACGATTAGAAAAAGACATGACGGGAGTGTTGTGGAAAAGATTTCCTCGAAAAGAAGAGTGAAGTCAAAAGGTCTGCGGCACTGAAGAACGGCGGGCCCGTAGGTCAACTCCTGTGTGAATGAACACGGCATTTTGAAAACAAACTAATACACTTGGCAGTTGTCAGAGTATACGTATTGTCCTGTGTTCAACTGGTTGCTTGTTTACAGTTAGTTGCTATCTGAAGCTTATCCGAAAGAGGATCCGATCCATGCCATAAAGCTCGCTAAGCACCAGGAAGCTTGATAGACGCAAGGGAATCTCGCTTGTACCTGGCAGCTAATAAATTAATCAGTACCTGGCAGTTTGGTTCTTATCGCTGTCCAATAAAAGACACAACACTGCCTGCCTCTTCAAGAGTTGCATCAGCTTTTGTTGGTGACTTCGTTTGTTGCCAAACAATAATGTACAATATAATGTACGAAGTATAAATGACAGTATTCTTACATATGAGCTGCTATCGAAGCTCCTCTATAGCTAAAGATTTCTTTAGCAATTCGTTTCATACATTATATCACAGCGGACTGACAGCGGGGGTTAGACGTGTCGTTTACGGCGCAAAAGTGCAACAAGGGCGGTTCCCCGTGTGTGTGTGTGTATTGAGAAGCATGAGCCATAAATTGTCATAGATAAGTATGGGCTGACTGGAAATACGGGGGCAACAAAGAAAGACAAGAAGCAAAACTCTGCTCAACTACGACTGTGTTCCACTTGGACCACTTCGATAGATTTAGTTTAACAGAGTGGAATAATGGCTTGTTCAATAACACTTGAGATGAGATTGTTGTTGTAATAAAAACATTATACAAACACGATTTCCTTGAATCCCTGCTACCACTTGTAGAGCATTTATTCTTGAACAGAGTCTAGACGTAATTCGATGCAGGCATCATTGAGAAGAATAAGAAATCTTAAAGTTGCTTGGAGACAGTAGTAGCAGAAGTGAGCAAGATTTTGTTTAGCTGCGCGGGGTTCACTACAACTTCTGAGAGGTTACGATATGTTTGATGCATATTTATGTGTATTTAGAGAAAAGGAAATAGAATCAGCCAGTTTTGATTGAATGCTAAGTGCTAAGTTTGAACTTGACTCACCTAGGCAGGATTCAGTATCGCCTGATCTTCAATACTGTTAGCTCAACAACCCACGCTTAGTGTCCATCACTTCATGCTTTAAATAAAGTGATATCATCAATAGATCTTGCTTAGATCAAAAACTTTTCCACACTCGCGTTCTCCCCTGAAGAGTTACAGCTACTATGCAGCTACATGGTTTATGGTGAACTTTCTTTCCATGTTTCTTTCAAGGTGTCAAATATTTTTTGAAAGTCTTCAGATTGTCAATGAAATGTTGTTACGTCGTTATAACAAAATATTACTACTTAGTGAGTGCTGATTCCTGTATCAAGTTTCCTCTCCATACTTCTGCAAAAGTCTCCTCATAATTTTCATAGCACCGCCCTTATACCCACCTCCAAACATCGCATAATGATTCAAATGATGATACCTAGATCACAAATCAGCAACTTTGATCTATTTCATCCCAACCCACAGGTTACAAATCACAAAACAAAAATTCACTACACTCACAATTCATACAACGCACACCTGTCCTCCCACTCCTCTCGCGGTTCATCCATCGGCCTGACCTCGTGATATTCCTTCCAAAAGGCACTCCCAAACCCTCCAAACATCCTCATAATTCCCGCCTCAAACTCTGCATGACTCCAACTAGCACTCGAATCATAGACCACATCCTCCACTCCTCTCTCCCCAATCCGTCCAGTCCCGTGATTTCCACTCCACAAATCTCCATGCACAACCACCGGTTTGATCTTCTGTCCATCACTCCCTCTCAAATGATCATCCCCTAGCAATCTCGGCACAACACTTTCCACAACCTCTTCTACCAATCTTCTCAACTCACCATCCTTCCCATTATTTCTCTCCGCCTCCCTAAGAATTCCCATCAACCTATTGTCCCCATAAAACTCCGCCCAACTCTCCTTAAAACTATTATCCTGTTTCGTTTCCCCACAACAAGTCGTAACCGGAAATCCAAATTGCGGCTCCTGATATCCTTCTGGAATCTGTGCAGATACACTATGCAACTTTGCCAATTTTCTCGCTAGAGATTCACCCGAACCAGGCGTAGATTTTGCACTTCGTGGGTTCAAATCCAAGAAATCTGTCGCGAGGAAGAATCCTCCACCGGACTCTAGGGGCCCATGGGCATAGGACCGTGGACAGAGGCTTGGAACAATAGAGTGGATTGAGTTGAGGGAGGCGTGTTCTCCTTAGATGAACTGTGAGCACGTGATTGAGATGTACATCGAACCATTAAGAAGCTTTAAAATTTGGTCTAGAAACCAGGAAAAAAAGTAGTGAACTTGCATACATACCCGTAAACATCTCTTCACTATCCTTCCCCCCAGTCTTCACAAAGAATAACTTTTGCACTCCATCAATGGTACCACTTATCTTGAATGTTTTGGCGAATCCACCGCCGCCATGCTTGGATATCGTTGCCGAAGAAGGATCGAGAGAGAGAGCTTTTAAGATGGCTGGGTCGACTTCTGAAGACATGATTGTATGTTGTTGACATGCTTTGATTTCCGAAGTTCAGAACTAATATTGAAATCATGTCATGTGAATATGACGTAAGGGGTCCGTCTAATTTAAGGTTCCGGATTTGGTACAGGGCTCGCCAATCTTTCACATCCAAAGTTTGTTGAGAGGAACTCAAAGGCGACCGCAAGTAACTTGCGACAGGCACATGTTAAATATATACAATTAAACTCCGGTATACAGTCTATATGTTCATATGTACTATTAACCCTAAGTCCTAGCTCTCCTAGGATCCATCGCGTCACCTTTCTTATAATCCCTAACCTCCTTAGTCCCCATACTTCCCATTCCGCCTTCAATTCTTCTCTCCCAGCCCCCAAGCCTAACAACCAAGCATGTTGCATTATCTCCTTCCCTACTCACTTCCGTGGAAAAGCTAACAATATCTCTCGCCCCTTGTTCTGGTGTTTTTGCCTCCTTCACAACATCCACGATTTCTTGGTCGCTCAATGTACCGCTAACACCGTCTGAAACCAAGACCAAAAAGCTGTATTCAGCTGGAGATATCTCTACACGTCTAATTTCCGGCTCGGCAGAAACGCCTATGCGCTTGGAACGCATATCACCGAACGCTCTTGTATTAGCCAATCCAGACATGCGCTCTTCACCAAAAGAGTCTGTGACAAAGGTCGCAGCATATCTTCTTAGTCTTCCTCCTTCAACTGGTGAACTTGGATGATGATTGGTAGTCACCGGTTTGGCCAACCCGGTCAAAGTCTCACAAAGTATTATACGAGTATCGCCAACGTGGGCGACCATCAGTGTCGATGGAGAAGATGGATGCCAGAAAGGAGTCGGAGTTGGAGTAGATATCATAGCAACTGAAGCAGTCGAGCCGCCAACAAAACGCGTAGGCCCTCCAATACGATGTGGAGAGGAATAACGCGCAGGCTCCCCTAGAATTTCATCCGCATTCAAAGGCGAGTCGGTGTTATTATCATCCGGACTAGGTTTCCGGGCTTGTGCTGATATAAAATCTAAATCTGCTTTCAAAAAAGCATACATTAAGGCTGCTTCGATCGAAACAGGTTTCCTTATTGGCTCTCCTTCCATAGAATCAAGAAGATCAAAGTATTCCGGTTTGAAACGGCGGAAATATCCACCGACTGTTATTTTCCAATCTGAAACAAGTGACTTTTCCAACTCAATTGCTTTAATTTTATTAGAAATTTGCTGAGAGATCGGTGTTCCTGATCCATCGTCCTGCCCTTCTTTGCTTGCTACAGACGTGCCCGAACTGGGAATTTTCGCCTTCTTGTCCAAACTTGAAGGAAGCTTAAATATTTCTGCTGTCGACTCGATGTATTTGTGTAGCTCCTCCCTCAAAAAATCGCTGCACTCATTTCCCCCATGCCCATCAAACACGCCAAAATAGAAAACTTGTGGATCTCCACTCGCACCATCTGCCGATGTACCACCACTTGTGATGCTTTTTGAATTCGACCGATTTAGGCTTATAGGAGCCCGCTTTGCAAATGCTGGGATCTCTATCGTTCCTGCCTGGTATGTATCTTCATTGTAAGGTCTCGTACCACGGGAAACAGAAACTCCGAAATGATGCTTTGCGCTTCGTAAAGGTATTCGCACAACCGTAAGTTCTCTAGATGTTCCAATGGTTGGAGGAGCGGCAGCTGGAGAAGGTCCTGAGCCGGGCGTATGTGGTGTTGAGGCCGATCTTGGCAATTTGTGATGAGGGCCGCTCGACCGAGAATCAGGATGGAGAGATGAAGAGGGAAGATGCGTTGTGAAGTAGTCGTGGAACCATCTATTCTGTCCATCCTGATGCAGGCCTGTTTGTTTGTCTGATCTGCGAGATCTGATACGATGCCTGGGAGATGAGTGTGACGTGCTGAATGCCAGTCTACCAACTTGTGTTACGGTATTGGGGCTCGCGGTCGAAGGACATCTGCGGGCTATGGATCCATGGAGGAAGGTGGATATGAAGTCTGTAGATGCGTGTTAGATGCGGTGGTTGGGAATCGCATAGAACAGCAATCAACAAACATACCATACGAATCTGCCAAGGACCATGGGCCCCGAGCCATTGGCTTTATTCTTCCCATGATCTACCGTCAAGCTCTTCGAAACCTAAGAGAAAACTCAAGCACAATTGATTGATATTTTGAAACTCTATACCATCGAACGAGATCAACGATGTCTTATGAAGAGTTGAGAGGGGCAGCCGAGGTCGGCAATATGGACATATTTAGGCACAATCCAACAATAGCACCTAATTTCCCCAAATCGATTATTCGATGTTTTTCAATGAGTAACTCAGAAACGGGGCCCGCGAGGAAATTGATATAATATATTAGAATATCTTATTGAAGTACTCAGATCATGTTTGGAGGAATTGTTCTTTTGTCAAGATTTTGTCTAGCAAATTCAACATCGCAATCCATGGATGTTCATATGCTCAAGTTGGCGATGGATGAACATAAAGTTTTCCCCACAATTTCCGGTACTAGACAGGGGTGCGGATAAGTAGCCTTGCCTTGCCTTATGGTTCAAACTGCATCATCATTTCAGGCCACTCACATTTTCATACGTACGATACCCAGGTAATATCTGATATTAAAAATCCTACGATGATCTCGAAACGAATATCTTGCTAAACGCAGCGATCGTCCCATTGATGTGACGGACCGACCTCATTGAGTTGTCGACCATACACATAGTGTTGTTACTAAATATTATTTGATGACGGGCATAATCGATTCGGATCCCCTGCCTTACCTACCGCAATACACGACGGTAGGTTGGCCAATCTGATAATGTAGACTTTAGCGGACCTCTTACACAATGTTATCCTCCTTGATCATGACACACGCTCCATTTCATAGCCATTGAGACAATTCTTCCTTTTGGCAACAGCACATGAAGCCGTCCATGTCACACTAGCCATTACTACCATGTAGACTATGAACTATGATTGTGGTGCGAGACCACGACTACACAACTCGTGATTGAAAGGCTTGAATGAATAAGTCTCAGCGGATTGTCTAAACACTCTATGAAGGTGGTTTGATGGTACTTGAGCTCCGTCAGACTTTTCGCCTATGGACACTACTAGTATGTACTGTACTTCATGCTCAAGGTGTTAAAGTCAAAAAATAATTTGAAGAACACCAAGAAACAGTATATCTTTATAGCTTACCAATTCAAAATACGATTTATAATTCGGCATTTGTACTCACTTTTAGTACTGTACCTACCTTCCTCTCACCTCCTCGAATCTAAACCCATCAACCCTTCTAGCCGTAAACCGAAAAGATAATCCTGACAGGAACAATAATAAGCCACATTCGAAACAGCTTGAATGTCATTCAATCTTACACCTGTGTGAAGTGATTACTTTGGTCTTCCTACAATGTCAAATAGTAAGCTTACCTCGCTTACCAACTAATCCCTATCCTACCTCCTCGTAGTAGCACCCAGGTAGTTATTCTTAGGTTTGATATGAGGCTGAGGTCTCCAAATTTGCAGATATCTATCACTCTCCGCATTTCATGCCAATGAATCTCTATTGTATACCTTTATCAATTCCCGTGGCAGTGAGCAGTGAGCATAAATTGGCGAGTAACACGCCGTGCCATCGTCTCTCCCTGCCAACCATCTAATCAAAGCTATCTGTTGTGAAGTGCAGACAACACAATGTGGTATTTGAAGTACGACAATAACAAAAACTTATCATAAGTCTCACAAAAATTTCTTTTCTAGTCCATCCTTCAAGCAGAAAGCCGAGTACAATAATCAGGGGCCCATAAGATTCAAAGCAACCCCAATAATTGATTGGACCCCCAATCCTTCGCTCCTTCGCCTTATGCACCAATCCCAGCCCCCGCTCTCCCTGAAATGAGAACGAGGCATTGCTTTTCAGCCTTACTACACTTTTCCAACTGTTATATTCTTTTTATAACTTTGCCCTTGTATGAGATGCATTTACTAATCTGGTGGTGATATTCTTTTGCTCTAATTGTGAAGCCCAGTGCATCAGCCATGTTGTGTATGGAAGTGAATCCTTCATGTAATGCTTGTATGGGGGTGTGTAGATGACTTCAAATACAACTTGTGATCCTCTATATTCGGTTTTTTTTTGATCCCCCAAGACAGTCTCTTCGTAGTGCATAACTTCTCTTCCTTTATCAATCGCTCGTTGATATCTCTTCTATAACTTTACGCACAACTTTTAATATAACCTCCACGTCTCAACTCTCTCGATATCACCATGCTTACGGAATACAAGAACTCTTTCTGGGCTTGCTGCTCCCCATTCGATCTCTGTACGTTTCCCAATCTCAATTCCAAGTACCATTCCAAATCAACATACTAACAACCCATTCCAGGCCTCAAAGCATGCTGCTGTCCCTGCTTCGTCTCCGGTCGTAACCACCATCGTATTGAACACGGAAATGATGATGATTATTCGACATGTAATGGCTGGTGCTGCGGTTGGTACGGTCTTGCGGCCATCGGAGGATTCTCATTCGTATTGCAAATGCTTGATCGTCAAAAGATGCAGAAACAACATGGTTAGTTAACTCTTTTCAATCAAGAAATCAAAGCTAACACAACCCCAAGGTCTCGAAGGAAACGCCTGTACCGGCTGCATGGGGTCCTGCTGTTGTGCCTGCTGTGAATTGATGCAAACGAGCAAGGAACTGGACTACATTCTCCTCGAGAAGAATGCCGGTGCAAATGGGTATCAACCTCAACCTGGAATGGTTGCCGGTCCCCAGGCCGGTGCTTATAACTAAGTTTCTGACGAGTAGATGATTTTGAGGTGTTTCTTTTCGGGTTAAACTCTTTTCTGGGCTGCTTTGGGTTAGGGACATATGGGACAAATTCTATTTGTGGTAAATAAGGAGTTTGTTTATACCATAATTTTATTACACTGGAGTTCCAGCCTATTCCTCGAAAAGTTGGCTGCTCATTAAAATTGAAGTATGAAAAATGACCAACCTAATCACAATCAAAGTAATGTGAATGCAATATAAATCATAGGTGGAAAAATGTTTTTGTGTATAGGATAATTCTAATTTGAAAGAAGCTTGAAGACTCTCGAACACAGAAGGAGGAAGTAAAGTGCCATGAACTCTCGACGCACCCAAACGAGTGGCATCCATCACAAACGCCAATCACCAGTTGTTCAAAACCATGCAATTCTCTACACTCTGACATATACACAAACAAAACTACGAGACTGCGGCGATTGGTTCGTCTTCGTCCAACCCTTTTCGTCTACGAACCTCGCTCTCTTCAACGCTGATCTTGACTTTGCCATTGGCACCGGTGCTCTTCATGGCAATAGCCTTGTCCTTCTGCCTGCCTTCTTTGGCGGGCTGGAATCTCTTTCTAACGGCCTCGATCATTTTTCCGAACCAGTAAAAGTTCAAAGTATTGAGCACAAGATTGCTTCCCAAATATGTGAGCCCTAACCAAAGAGGAATAAATTCGTCGTCGGCGAAGCGCATGATGTCATTTTTAAGTGGAGCCGCACTGTGACCTGCTGCAGCATCAACTGCAGAGGCAGTTCCATTTGTGAGTGCATCAATATTGATAGAAGCAGAGAATGCAGGCTGGTTATGCATAGATCTCCATACATCTTGGTAAACACGAACTGACTGATATGTTCCCCACACAAGTCGGCAGCAGAAAAAGGTAAAGAGGAGGGCAATTCCATTGTAGAGTTGGGGCTTAGATCCGGTCATATCGAGTTTGTCGAAGAACCAATGGAAATTGAGAAAAGGCGAGGAGAGTTCATAAAGAATAAATGTGCAACCATAAAAGTTAACAAATGGTCTCTGTGAGGAATCTATTAGCAATGTTTATTTCGCGGGGAAGGCATAGACTGACAAAGCCAAACGAGAAAACCAATAAAGCACTCGTCGCATGTGCCAGCATTCCTATTCCAAAAACTCTAAGATTCTGGAGGGTAATCATCAAATCCCAGAGGAAGTAGCCAGTTGCCAGGCCCTGGATCATGCCAGCTGCACCTGTATATCCATGAACACGTTCCTGTGCTGTCATGTTGCTGCGCTCCTCATCCGCAAACATGACCCATAGGGCCAGGACATTGATAAGAGAACTCTGGCATAGTGAGACCACATGTACATCCCAGTTGAGCTTTCGTTCTGCCGAAAATTTGGAGTACTTCTCGGGGAACAAGAGCATGGAAACTTGGGGTGCGATGACTTTGTTTATAAAAGTATATGTTAAAAATGATCCGACAACTTCGTGAATGTGGAGAGGTAGTGTAGTTAGGTGGAAGTAGTCGGCGAAAGGCTGAACGGACTGGCTAAGCCATTGCCATGGTGGGATAGGGAATGGATCATGCATCGGAAAATGATATGTCGAAAATTGGGGTAAATCTAAAAGGGACGAGAAGATAACAATCTTCTTGTCGTAACACACAACGAGTGTGTTTTAGGAGCGAATCTAACTCTCCTCGTTGTAATGCGGAAATCGAGATATTTATGTATCTATGTATGTACGATGAAGTAGGCAGGTCTGTAACGACCGACCGAGGGTGTCGAATAATAATAAGGTTCCACTTTCCTGTCCCAACAAATTGAAGGTGTACTCTGTAAGATCCGGGAGAATTAACCAATTACACTTTAAAGTTAAATCTTAGTATCTTTAACCGAGACAGATAAGTGGAACAGGGGTGATGTGTATAATCTTTGTATGGGGTATCTATATTGAACTTACTCGAGAATACTGCAGAACTCTTCTTTGATGTTTATATTACGGTTTATCACATTACGGTCAGGTTCAGTTGTGATTGACTAATAATAATTTTGCACTTGATGAATCATTGCTTTGTATTTTACCATGTTTCTAATTTCTCTCAAGATCCTATCATGAATGGATCAATTGACTTCAGCAACAAATGTCTTGCACGGTTGTACACGTGAATGAAATGAATGATTAGACTGCCACGTGGAATCGATATACACATGATATGATAACGAGATGAATGATCCGTAGTATCATGTAGAACTGACCTCCTTTCCTTCAAAAATTATCGTTCGTTCAACGCCAGCATCATACACCAACTCCTGTATTGACTTTCTTGCTCTGAAATCTCGGGCTCCGTTCTTACCGAAAATAACAAAACTCGCAGGAGTTCCAACCTCCAACTTAAGACTGCGCGTGATATCAAGACCTATTGCTGCTCTTGCTCTTGTAGAAACGCATTCCTACACATCCTGATTAGTGGTATTCTGAATTGCTGTCGATCGAGGCACCAATACCAATAAGATCTCAGCATCTGCCTTCGTGCCTGTTTGATAAACACCCATACCCAGACTTGTGAGACTCATAGGGTCACAACTACCGTAGGGGGTGAAGGCATTGCCGACGTTATTAATTCCTATGACTGCATTGAGATCGTATTTCCTTATCATCTCAACCACTTGGAGTGTCCCCCTTGCTCTGCTACTCCCACCGACGCCCTTTGCAGGCCGACCCATCATGAATAAATCCGATGTAGGTAATCCGACAAACGCGATAGGTAAATCGCCAATTTCAAGGCGAAGATTCCGCCAGGCATCATCATCAAAAAGTGTGAGTCGGGTGCAATGACCAAGCACAACAGTTCGAAATTTCGAGCCTGCGATATTTCTGTCGGTGAGCCACTGGACCTTACGGAGTTGTTCAATTGCCACATGAATGGCAGGCTTTTGGTTCAAATCTAGGTTGTAGTCGAGGTGAAAATCCAAATGTAAGGTGTGTGATTTCGCCATTTCAACAGCCCATTGTATGTTTTTCTCTTGGAGGGCAAAACTTTTCTCGACGTATGGGGTACTTCCAAGCACCTCGACCCCGGGTCGTTTGATTGCTTCCTCGAGCAAATCTGACATTGATCGAGGTCCATGTTCGTAACTGAAGATTGGGTCCTGAGCAAATACGCATATCTGAATATGACACTTGCCATGAAATTCCTTTTTCAATGCCAATCCAGCATCCAAGCATTTCATCCCAACACCAAAGTCTACTTCAACAAAAGCTCGCATATGAGTGACACCGAATCGAATGCTCTCCTCAACCAAAGCCCTCCCCCTTTCCACAAGGTCATCATGTTCGAAACGTGACTTGGCTTCACCTAACACATATAGAATTCAGAACAAGTTAAGAATTTGTTTATGATGGCAATATCAACTTGGTGATTGACGAAACATTCAGAGAGAGACAAACTAGTTAATTTCATTGCCTCGGAAAAATCACCGTCGTTGATTTCCAGATCCGCATATTTTGGATGTGATAACAAGAAGCATTTATCAAGATGGATGTGAGGGTGACACAAGCCAGGAACTATAAGGCGATAGTCCTTTTGCTTCGCGGAGTCTGATGTAGAGTTGTCTGCACGTGTGATTGAACGAATAGAGCCCGTCAAACAGTTGATATCATGACATGAGTCTGAAGGATCTCCCGGAATATGAACATTCTTGAAGCTTGAGATTTCATTATCCTGTAGCTTCCTCGGTTGCTCAACATTCGACATGAGGGTTTCTGACATTTTGAATATATTTGCGAAGTGATAATTTACTCCTCTCCACCAACCTTGATATTGGCAATCCGCAGATTTAAAGAAAGTGATGTGGGGAAATGTGCAGATCCCGCCAGGTCTCGGAGTGCAGTAGCGTACTTTTGGAGCTCTCGGGGTGAGCATTAATCATTGCTCTAATATTTTATGTTATTTTACTTCAACCACGAAACAGAATTACAAAATAACCTCAGCCAGTGTCGCTTTTGGTGTCAAAATGGCAGATCCGTTATATGAGCTTCTCATTCCATATTTCGATAAATCGTCGCCACGACCAGCACCACCGTCGACTGATCCCACAACTGCCACCTATTTGAATCGACTCTCTACCCTTCCCCTCTCTTCACTAAATACTTCCGAACCTCAATCGCTTTCCCAAACATCCCACTCTCTTCTTCTATCTCTACAAGCTCTGTCCAAGCGCTCTCATAAATCAGTCATCGCATCTTCCGACCATTTATCGACACTCACTACTACTCTCCCTACCCTTGCAAAAGCCACCGCAGACTTACGAGATGCCCTTCCCAAGCTGGACGATGCAGCTATTCATTTCAGTGAAAACTATAACAATCGAATTGAAAATGATGTCCTCGATCGACGTCGCAAAGCCCTTTTACTATCACGAAACGTAGATAGGCTCGCGGACGTTCTCGATTTACCTACCTTACTCTCTACCGCGATATCTTCTTCGAACACAATTTCTAGCAGTACGACTGGTAGAGAAAACAACACATTAAATTATGCTTCTGCATTAGATCTAAATGCACATATCAGACGACTACACGCATTATACCCTACATCCCCCCTCATAACGAGTGTATCCTCACAAGCGGAGGAGAAGATGCAATCTATGGCCACAAATCTCATATACTCCTTGCGACAACCCTCTCTCAAACTTGCAGCTGCTATGCGTACAATCTCTTGGCTACGGCGTGTTGCCCCCGAACTCGATCCTTCTACATCCATACCAAGCTCCTCACAAACACGAGAAGGGGCGTTAGGCTCTCTATTCCTTGTTTGTCGCCTTGCCAGTCTTACAGCTATGCTTAATGCACTCAGTCCTTTGCGAGATCTCGCTGATCAGGAATCATTGCGGTTAATATCATCGAATGGAAAGGCAGGAGGGAACAAATTCGATGCGGGGCAACAGACGGAAAAATATTTAAAACGCTACATTGAGATATTCCGGGAGCAGAGTTTTGCAATTATTTCCATGTTCCGTTCTATATTTCCACCACCGACAGCTCCAGTCACAATAGAGGGACTTAAGAACAATACGCAAGGGAAAGAAGATAACGATTTATTGGGTCCATTACCCAGTGCCCTGACTACTTTTCCTCTTCAATTGGTGGGAATGTTGGAGGAAACCCTGAAAACTTATCTGCCTAATGTCAGGGACAAAAGTGGTAGAGACAGTTTGCTCACTCAGGTTCTTTACTGTGCCGGTAGTTTGGGACGATTGGGGGGTGATTTCAGCCTTGTTCTTGCCGGCATGGGAAGTAAAGTCGACCAGGAAGAACTAGCCGAGGGGAAACCTGATGAGGATGAGGATGATGATGAAGAATGGGCAGAGGTTATCAAAAAGCATCGGGTTTTGGCAGGCAAGCTGGAATCTATGGTAGGGTCCAGAGGAGACTAAAGACCATGTGGTATGGATTCAGGCCATTTCGACCAAGTTTATGATTTTATATTTTCCAAGATACCCAAGTAAATTAGAATTGTCGCATCTAGTGTTCTTACAATGTACATTATTAATACATCAAACTAATAATTAGGTACCTGCTAGGTACCCATCTCCCAGCATAAGTGAACACCAACATCTAAAAGTAACAATTCCATAATTAGTCGGGACCGAAACCACGCTAAGCATGGTTTTGGCCAATTAGATAATCCTTGATTGTCATCCCTCAACTTCACAATACTCAGATTCTTTGCATACCTGATTTATCTTACAACGATACGCAATCTTTTCCTCTAGTCAGTTGTTCAAGCTTAAGATCATGCATACATGCCATATCCAGCAATGCCTCTTTAGAATTCATGAATCTTAAAATCCAAGTTTCGTTTTGGCTTCCATTATCATTGGGTACATATATCGAGCTCTCGATCTGGGCAAATGTACTGTGAATTTTCGATAGTCGATAGTAGGATTAATTCTCCGGGATAGGTATTTTGAGATATATGTATATCTGTATGACAATTTGCGTTCGGGACATTCTCATGTGCACCATATTATTTCGGTGGGAATAATGAAATACTTTCTACATGTCCAGTTCAAACAGGCTCTTTTTGAGTTAGGCTCGTGTCTGAGGATGTTGACGATGTAGCGAGGCCTCGACAGTTGGGAGAGCTTGCACTTGTTTGACTTGTATGGAGCTTGAGAGCGAAGACATCGGCGAAGATATCAAATGGCCAGACTTGGCAATGAGTGCTAATGTTCATATACTGTGCAGCACTCAATCTCTGGGGAAACTCAACGTTTTGAACACACGCATGTCATGGAGGCTTTCAATTATATGCTCCATCATCTCTGAAAATGGTTTAGTATTTCATTAATATTTCTCAACTTCATCATTGCAAAAGTCTGTATCCGAGAACTTAGCTAGTGCTACCAGATCCAAATTTCATGCACAACATGGCTTTTATATGTTCCCGAACCAGCTAGGCCATCTAGTCCGAAATAGTGCGGACTGGTACCTCTCTTACTGTATCTATAGCCTTCTCGGGATCCTTAGCCACCGATGAAGCTTCACTGCTGGTTCTTCTATATTTCTGAACCTCATCGCTCGATGTGACCTTTTCATCCTTGTAGATGGCCCTTTCCTTCATGTTTGCGATATGCCCCTTCACAGCTGTAATGGGTGCAAAATAAGGTCTCAGTGTTGGTGCAAGTGGAAGATGGCCCTTAACCTCCTTATATCTCATTAGAAAGAATCCAACAATGACCACAAGCCAATAGATGTTGTATGAGATGACGGAGCCATAGGTTGCGGAGTTCTGCCAGCCAAGAATTGCATTGAAGATTCCCCATCCGCCACCACCATTTAATTCAGGGTTGCCAAACTAGAAGTGTTAGTAGGTGCGTATATTGATGGTGTCGATTTGACTTACGTTGACATGCCACACACTCTGCCTAATATCATAAGAACCTGGTCCTGCTCCAGTCTCTGCTGCGTCGCCTCCGGTAGCATCATTCCAACTCTGTGCTTGGAAGAACCAGACTGCTCTTGAGAAAAGACCGGCAGCCACAAGATATAAGAGACATGTTGATATAACCAAGAAGAATTGAAGTTTCGATGTTGCTCCACCTCTGTGCCGTGTTAGTCTGACCAGCAAGATTGACGAGCTTGACTTACTTGTAGATGACATATCCTGCTGCTAATCCAGCAATCAGTCCAATAACGACTGGGAGTGGGATACTTGTTGCAGGCGTAGAGAAAGAAACACCTGCCACAAAGACAACGGCCT
Source organism: Botrytis byssoidea (assembly GCF_014898295.1). Lineage (NCBI taxonomy): Eukaryota > Fungi > Ascomycota > Leotiomycetes > Helotiales > Sclerotiniaceae > Botrytis > Botrytis byssoidea. The sequence continues at coordinate 491,345 of NW_024065852.1, read as the reverse complement.
CAAGTCCTTCTCTAAGAACAGTAATGAAGGGAAGAACAAACATGAAGTGCCTCTCTCCCCATTTCTTGAAGTCAAGCCAACTAGCATACCATCTTCGTTTTCTTGTATCTTCTGATGGCTCTAGATGTTGACGAAGCTTAACCGTCCACTTTTCCTTCATTTTGGACACACGGAGTAGCGCAGCTCCCATCAGAGTGATGATGACAGAGGCGACAATAGCAAATGAGCCTTCCCAATAGTATTCGGTAGTGGACCAGGCATCTTTACCAATTCCATAGAAAGCCCCAATCAAACCACCGCCGATGATCAAGCATAGGAGAAGTCCTGATAGAGCTCCCCAAATGACCTAGACGCTATTCGTTAGAATCATAATCAATATTCCAGGCCAATATGGAACGATCAAGCGGAGGGATAATCAGATATCTTACCTGTCGAAACAGCTTCTTGCGCAATGTCGCATCTTGATCAGAATTGCCCAAACTCTGCTTGATGAATGCAAGAAGAACGGAAACGATGACGACCGTCTCTAAAGACTCTCGAAATACGACGAAGAATACTGGTACCGAGAAAACGCTAGCAGTCATCTTCGCTATAATTCTTGTTGTATTTTCTGTTTCTTTAAGAGATTGTGAAGTTACAATTGCGCACTGCAACAAGAGGAGAGGAAAGCCAACTTTTTGAAGAGGAATCAAAGTCTCAAATCATGGAAGGACGATGCCGTTTATCCAGTATTTCCATCAAGATCGAAAGATGGAGAGGGAAAGGGCGGAAGGATCTGATAAGAGGAAACGAGGATCTGATAACAGTTAGACACTAGGGAGGGTCTGAGCGATCAAGTAAAATTCTTTCAACTTGAAGTTCGCTAGTAGCTAGTGAATTGTTTTAATCCTTATTAGAAAAAGAACCCCCGAGAAAAAATCCAGGGTCTATTGGTAGGATACAGAAACTTTAAAGTTTGCTAGCCTGGTATTGGCAGGTTGTAGATTTGGAATGACACCCGGGAAGCTTGATTGGTTGATGGAAAGAGGTCGAGGTTAAAAGTCATTCTTACCCTTGGATCTGATTTCAATTATATACGAGGGCGGTACGACTGTTCATTGTGAGAGATTTAAATCGATCCCTACATGTATGTACTTGGATAAATTCATGTATGGAAAGTTGTCATATTTTGATTGACGATCGTAGTATCCATAGAAAGACTGAGGCAACAGAAGTATCATATTCAAACCATCTCCTATCGTCTTTCCATTTTGCGGAACGATCTGGGTTATTTCCGCAAGGAGGCATTTAAGCTTTGCGGTTAGGTAATACTGTACGACCCGAAAGCTTGAACTAAACGCTTATACGCCCGTGGGGGTATAGCTGGTATCCTAGTTGATCTAACCATTTTGGTACTTAGCGGCACAGGCTAGATAATCTGATGGATTCAATGACTTCCGAGTCTATAAAGTGAATTTTTGGTACGATGGGAAGAAATGAGACGATGTTTATCAGATCATTAAAGATTTTATAGATAAGGACTCGACGTGGATTCAATTTGGCTGAATTTGAGTTTGAATATACCTAGTGAATGTCGACACAACTTTGCATCCAACACCAAGCATTTCTCCCTGCAGTGATTCTTTTCCTTTACCTTCTTTCTTCACTGCATCACCCGAATTGGTCTCCACTTCTAAGTTCCATGCTGAGAGTTTGAGGTGTTGAAGCGAACATCGTTGATCCATCAAATCGTACCTATCAACTGACACTTCCTTCATCCCGTCCCGTCTTTAATCAGATTGTCTTCTGAGTTTTGACCTTGCATGCTTGGGATTCAAATCGAACGCCTCTTGATTCTGTACACCAGCACATCTTCTTCCTATAACGAATGTTTGGTTCCTAACGCTGGTGTCATTCCCCTTCATCGAGTTACATTTCGGCCTAATAAGTGACTTCCGGGATATCTGATCATATATCACCAAATACAGCTCTGATATCGATCACTTCAGTTTTTTCTCTCTTTCGCGTATTCGGTTAGAACTTTACCGCAACAGTTTTCCTGTCATTTATTTACCTACAACAACCACCGGGGGTCAAAAGCTTCTTACAATTAAGAATATTTACCGCGACTGGGTAAACAAAGCCTAGATTTTTCTTAGCTCGATTCTCTACTACGCCTTCCCTGATTCGGAACATTCTCCACTCACGCTCGTGTCACTCATCAATTACAATAACGTTTGATATTTAATCAGATCATCTTATCAATCATTAGCTTTTATTAGCTACCTAGCCCTTGCAAATTTGCTCCCCTCTTCAACAGGCCTTTCGGGTATCCACTTTCTTACTTCACTCCATCCATCAGTCAACAGCTACCTACCCTTACTACCTTGGGTACCTAGTTATCAATCTCTGTTTTGGGTTGATATTGGGAGCTCTCTAGTATTCACTTACAAAATAATCTCAAGTCTTGAGAAAATTATCTCGACCAAAGTTTGATCTTCATCTTACCAACAGTTTTACTCATTACTTGATTTGAACATGGCAATTTCTCTATCTTTCTTCCCCATCTTATCAGCGCTGCTTCTTGTATTTTCACTCCTCACAGAAGCAGCGACGGTTACTTATGACTTCAACATCACTTGGGTACGAGCAAATCCCGATGGCGCTCATGAACGTCCAACCATTGGCATCAATGGACAATGGCCATTGCCTATTATGAGGGCAAATGTTGGGGATCAAGTAATTGTTAACGTTGACAATCAACTTGGCAATCAAACTACAACACTTCATTTTCACGGTCTTTTCATGAATGGCAGTACTCACATGGATGGACCTGCACAAGTATCTCAATGTGGAATTCCCTCTGGTTCACAGTTTGTTTACAATTTTACTGTAAGTTAGCCATGATATATGAAGAATACATGAGGTTACAATGTGAGCGCTCACTAAACTTATCTCAGGTCAACCAGCCAGGTACTTACTGGTATCATTCCCACGACAGAGGGCAATATCCAGATGGACTTAGAGCACCATTCATTGTCACGGATCCAGATTTTCCATATGCGGATGACGTTGACGAGGAATTTGTCCTCTCAGTCTCAGACTGGTACCACGAAGAGATGCAAGTCTGGATTCCTAAGTTTATCGGAGTTGCAAATCCAACCGGAGCGGAGCCTGTTCCTCAAGCCGTTCTTCTTAATGATACTCAGAATCTTACTCTATCGGTACAGCCCGGGAAGACCTACCTGTTTCGCATGGTCAACATTGGTGCTTTTGCTGGCCAGTACATTTGGTTCGAAGGCCACAATATAACCATTGTTGAAGTTGATGGCGTCTATACTGAGAAAGCAGAGGCAGAATCTATATATATCGCTGCAGCTCAGAGATACAGCTTTTTACTCACCACCAAGAATGACACTTCGGCGAACTTTGCTTTTGTCACAAGCATGGATACGGTAAGTACAATGTTTGATTAGAATGAGAGTCTTTGCTGAAACATTCTAGTCCCTCTTTGACGTAATTCCTGATGATTTGAATTGGAACGGCACGGGATGGCTGGTCTATGATGATAATAAAGCTCTTCCGGATGCCGCATTTATTGACGAATACAACGATTTCGATGATTTTAATCTAGTACCTTACGATCACATGGCGCTACTCCCAGAACCTGATCAGGTTATCAGTCTCGATGTAGTCATGGACGTGCTTGGAAATGGCAAACCATAGTAGGTGATTTTGTATCATTCTTGTATCGCAATTCTGACTCTTGACAGCGCATTCTTCAACAATATTACATATGTTTCCCCCAAGGTTCCCACCCTATATTCGGTTATGTCCACTGGAGATGATGCTGCAAATGCTGCTGTCTATGGAGAGTTCACTCACTCCTTTGTTCTTAATTACCAACAAACAATAGAAATAGTCGTAAACAACCTTGGTAAGTACAAACCCACGATGGGTAAAACCGACCACGTGGTATCCATCCTGTCGTCGCGAACATCATCTCCGAATACTCCGCTAACACTCTCTAGACTCCGGCAAACATCCTTTCCATCTCCACGGTCATAACTTTCAAGTAATTCAGAGATCCGATGAAGATGCTGGCACGTTCGATTCTACCAACACAACGGAGACATCCTTCCCGGCCGTTCCCATGCGTCGCGACACAGTCGTTCTTCGTCCATCCGGCTACCTCGTTCTCCGTTTCCAATCTGACAACCCGGGAGTGTGGCTCTTCCACTGCCACATCGAATGGCACGTCGATCAGGGTCTCATCGCAACCATGATCGAAGCGCCCCTCGAGCTCCAAAAATCTCTCACAATCCCAGAGAATCATATCGCTGCTTGCCAAGCTCGTGGTGTACCATATACAGGTAATGCGGCTGGTAATACAGAAGATTACTTGGATCTGAAAGGTGCTAATGTAGCGCCCGGACCGTTGCCTGCGGGTTTCACGGCAAAGGGAATTGTGGCTATGGTGTTTAGTTGCTTGGCTGCGCTTTTGGGTTTAGCTACTATTACGTGGTATGGACTTGCTGAGATGGGAGATGCGGATAAGGAGGCGGAGAAGAAGAGATTGGCGGGAGATGCAAGTGAAAGCAGTGAAGGCGTTTTTGTTCCGGAGAGCGTTATGGTGGAGAAGTAAGGTGATTTTGTAGAAGTACATGGTTTGGCTCGCAATAATCGGGGGAGATATAGTGGGAAGAATCTGAAATAAATAAAGACCCTGAGATGATTTTCGAGCTGAAAATCGATTCTATAGAGTTCATGAGATGAGGAAATGTACATATGATAAATGATAATACCCTGCTGATACCAATGATTAGTTTTTCTATTTAACTACCATCAAACCTTTCCATACCTACCAAGACACAACATGTGGATACTGATCTATTTACATTCATCCCAGTTTGAGAATCATGATGTTCACTAGCTAACAAGTTTCGAAGTTCCATCTCGAAAGAAGGGAAGGGATTTTATTGTTTGTACTCGTTTGTTTTTCACTGTCAAATCGTAGAAATAAGACTTTGAACTTCGAGCTTTGAAGACACAAAACGAAATGGATTTTTCGCAATAGAGAAATAGGTTAATATATATATATACATAGGTAGGCTTTAGATAAATAGAAAAAGAAATTTAAAATCTAGAAGGAAATAGGTGTAATATATAGTTAGAAGAATGAATCATATATACCTACCTAGTTTAAAGATTCCTCGGATCGTGAGGAGTAATAAGTAAGTAGGTTCTTGAAAGCTATCCTAGAAGAACTGTCAATTTATGAGAGGACATGATATACATAAATCCTAGATTTTCCATCGATTTGAAACATCAATTGTTAAAATATCCCTAGGTAACAATAAACATCTTTTTTCTTTTTTCTCTCGCTCCGAATTCGAAAGACTTTATGTATATTTCGACACAAATATCATATTAGCAATGCGCTTCGACAGGAGCTTCATATGGGAGAGATTGCTGAGCTCCTGTCATCCTGAACCATGAGATTCGTATTCGTGCCTCTTGTTAGAGATTGCAGGGAGAAATGAGGTTGTGAATCTATGAGAAATAAAGAATAAGACCATTAAGTATATTACTATTCATATTTAAGTTCTATGGGTCTCTTGTGTAAAAACTTTCTATGCTATATGTACTCTTTTTGCTAGGAATTACTATATTCAGAGCTATACGCGAGTTGGAATTGAGGACTAAGAGTGTACTATCCTCTTCCTCTTCCTCTTCCTCTTCCTCTTCCTCTTCCTTAAATCATCTTTCCATTCTCTGAATTCGAATTCTACTAAAATTACATTATATATTTCACGGGAAAGTGATTACCCCTCTCCCCTTTTCCCTTTCATTTGCTGCTTTCCTAATTTTATCTTTATTCTATTTCAGAGAGAGAAAGAGAGAGAAACGAGGTAATAGAGAGTGATAACGATAACATACCAATATGCCAATATGCCAATATTGAAACCCATATGTATTATACACAAGCAAATATCCACTTTGGTATCTACTCAATTTTTATCTCTCTTCCCTTCCCTAATTCTATGGTTCCTTTTACGTTCTTCTCCAGATCTATAGCTAACTTCTAATGGAATCGACGATGACGACGATACCCTCAAATTCGAATCAACAGCAGCGATGACATCTTTACGCCGCCTAAATCATCTCCCTCGTCTTAAATTGAACTTGTTTCTATTACTTACAGTAGATACATATGAGGTATAAAATAGAGGCAATCTTAGGTATTGAGTTATCATTTGTTAGTTTATAGGAAGAGAACCTAGCTAAGTAAATTCTTTTAAAAGCGATATTCACAATCGAGAGTATTTGAACGAAATCGATTATGAATAGCAATCTTAAAATAATAAGATAGGAATACATTTCAACTATTTCTGTTTATAGCAAATTCTTCTCCCACGATCGGCTCCTAATCTCTGATTGCGTCACCACTGGTAAGCCCAAAGTCTTCCTCCACTGTCTCCCTGCCGCAGTTGCTTCCTTCTTGACTTCAGTCAACGCTAACGAAGCTTTTCTGTCTTCTGGGCTCATTTTCTTCAAAGTTTCAGAAGTCTTCTTTGTCTTGGCTTCCAAATCCTCTTTTGACTTCGAAGCCCAAGTTGCCTTTGTCCGAAGATGTTGTTCCACCTTATCCGCATCTGATTCTGTTGCCTTAGACTCAACCATTTTCTTAACAGACTCTCTCCGCTCGTCTTCCGTTTTCAAAGCTACACTGTCAGCCTTACGTTTTCGGGTAACAGCTTTTTCTTCTTCTGTTCGACCTCCGTACCATGCTTTCTGCATGTCGGTCGGGCGTTGTCGCTCCTCTTCTGTTTTTGGCAGCTACCGCTTGGCGGTATCTCTCACCCTGTCTCTGCTTAATCTCAGCAACCTTCCGTTTTTACGAATCTTTCCTTTCTTGTCTCCATTTGCCTTTTGGTGATGCTCGCTCTTTCTTGGGGACTCTTCTCCCACCACGAATATACCTTTCCTCTAACTGCACTGCCATCCCTACTTGCTTTCCTCTTCTCATCAATTTCAGCTTGTGTTGTTGCCAACATTTGCAAATATTCCGACCTTCTTCTTAGTCTCAACTCTTCCGCCTGTGCTTGTCGTGCAACTAGCATGTCTTGCTTATCTTTCCGGGCAATCTTCGTCATTATAGTTGGCTTGTATATGAATGGCCTAACCTCCCGTATGTTTTTTCTTTGGCTGATCTGGATGGGAATCTGGTGTCAAATCGCTATCTCTTCTATGATATTCATGTTGTATTCGAAACGTTCGTTTGAGCACCATCTGATATAAGTGATTTGAAGGTGAGAGGAAGAACCCACAATTTAATTCATGGGAACCAACTATAAAAGGGATCAAAGGCGTGGCTTCCTTCTGACGGGTCAAGACGTGAGCCCCAAAACAGAAGAAGAACGACAAGGGAAACGACTGCCTAGCTGTCATAAATTGAAAGGTGAGGAAACTTGAAAGTCCCGTTGAACTTGAGCACCCTCGAAATCAAGAGAGAATGCAACAAGTAATATATAGACCAGAGTAAGTTGCATAAAGGACAGCAATTTTATTTTCGTTGGGAGTTAATTCTTCGGTGATGAGAATCAAGCTGCAGTGAAATTAATCCATATTGCTTGCCGGATTGATGATCAAAGAGGATGGTAACTGCGTAGGTAGGTTTATATACCTCTTCAACGAACTATTTCATCATAGCATGAACCTTGGGATGAGACTAGGTATGGACAGAACGTGGGTCTGCTTTCTTTAGGTTAGCGCGAGTTGAGATCACATGTTTAGAATGCAGTGAAAACTACTCCTTTCTTGCAGCTGAATCTATAAAAGGTAGTTGGATTCTCCAAAATTCCTGCTCTCGAAATTTGGAGTCGAAATCGCAGTTCGACATGAAGTAAGGTAGACGAGATTCACCGATCATGTTACATGAGAATGATGTGAATGATACCTACTACTTGTATTGATGCCGTTACGATTTTCGGGATCTCCGATTCTATAGCTTGGAAAGAAGGAGTTTTTTGTGTAGACTGTAGGTACAACGACAATAATAATGCACTCAGAGACAACAACAAAAAATGCAAAAATGACTGTCATCAAATATTCTCACCATTGCGCTATATCGACAGCAACACAAACATCATATATCTGAGAAACTGCCAATCTTAAGACCAAACTATACCCCTCCCTAGTAGAGGAACCACTCGACAGAAAGTTGCTCATGAAAATTGAAAAATTGGTTGGTCGCCAATGCACCTTATTTAATTTGTTATTTGGAGTACATGTGAATAAAAACAAACAGGATATGGAGTCTTTATATACCTTCCTCCGGGATAATCTGATAGCTATGTACTAATAAGAGCCATTAACTTGACAAACAATCCTCCATCCCACGCCAACAACTCAGAGGTATCAGTTTTAAAGACTACCTACATTCCTTCCACCTGCGAAATGTAGTATATAAAATCTCCATCCCTCCTCCCTTCTCTTTCTCTCTCCCAAGAACGTTTATAAGGTCGTAAGAAAATGAATATGAGTAGGATGGATGAATAAACCTTATCAAATACCCGACTACCTTTCTAGTCACAAGACCGAAACCAAGAGAAAAACAGAACAAACGAAGAAAATTGAGCTTGAGTATGATGGAAGTAGTGATGAAATAACAATGACAACGACGAATACTCATTATTACTATTACAACCGTACTATTCTTAGAGCGATAACAAAATCCTTGACGGTGAAAACGAACAAATGGCAAGAATACCAGAAACAAACACTCGAATTCTTCGACCTCAAGGCAGACTATCTGCCTGCGTCGAGTCATGTCAGTCTTTTTCGAGGATGGCGCAAATTGAGAGAGTTCCTTTTCCCACGATCGGCTTCTGTCGTTCTCTTTGCTTAAGGAGTTGTGAACGGAAGCCTGGGCGCATCTTATATACTACCCTGATGCAGATAATTAAAAAATTAAGGGCTTCACCGTCCCCACCACCCACCAGACATCATAAGGCTGGCCTATTAGCATAGAATTTTCACAAGCTCTTTCATTGAATCACTATAGCACATTAAAGTATTCATTAAATTGGGTGTTTGTATTAAGTACACACCAGAAAAAGGCAGCAAGCTAGCTACATAAATGAGAAAGAAGAAGAAAAACAATAAACGCAAGAAGTGTACATATGTGCCGTGTCGGTCACCCAAACAGCCTACTGCCCCAACTTGCTGATTACTATAATGATCCTGTTTGCTCATGAATTTAAGACCCTGAGTCTTTGTTTTCGAGTTGGCAAACCAAAGCCATGATCGAGGTATCTTGAACGCCTAAACGCCACAGAAATGCGTGATATGAATTGTGTCAATAAATTGCCAAAGGAATTGTTTTGCGAGAGGCCAACACCATGATATTCATCATTTGAGATGAACTATGTTCCTGGTGGAGGTGGTGGAGGTGCGCCTGGGAAAGTGAATCCTGGAGGAAACATTGGCATTCCATTAGGAAGTGTTGGAAGAGGATAAGGGAATGAGCCTAATGGGAATGGGGGCATGACTGGTGGGACAGTATTGGCAGGGAATTTATGACCTTCATCCCGATGGTCATCTCGACGGTCTTCTCGATCACGACGATAACGAGGTCTCTCATCCTCCTCGTAATCGCGAGCGCCAGATTTTGGACCATTCTTTCCACCGTTGTCGGTTTGCATGCGACGGCTAATTGCCTTGGACGAAACACCTTGACCGATTTCAATATCAGGCTCTTCGACAACCATACCAGGTTCAATTTCTTGACCACCACTGCCACCGAATTCTGCGTTGAGCATCCACTTTCGGTCGGCATCCGTGAGTTTGCTGATCGGAATGATGCTGATACCTGTTTGATAATCGCTGCAATCACGTGGTCCGAAGCCAACACCCCAACGAGTCTAGAATGAAGAGTTAGCAAATCGTTAGAGTATGGGTGGTATTTATATGTAATATACATACTCTCAATGAAGAATCGGGACTTCTGTTCTTTTCCATGGCCTCCTTAGCTTTAACAGCATGCTCACGACTGACCATCTTAACGAAAGCGTGGCGCTTTTCTTTGTTAACAATGCAAGTTTGCACGTCACCATATTGATTGAATAGTCCTTTCAATTCATGCTCGGAAGAACTATAGAAAGTCAGTATAAACGATAAACTTTCGAAAAGGGTTAATTCGAATGATAAAGATCAAGGGCATGACTTACGTAACTCCACCAACAAACAAAGTGCGACTGAGAACTGTAAGTTTTGTTAGAATAACCTTCAAACACAGATGCAGACAAATTGATAATTTACCTTTGATATTTCCTTTACCAATTGAAGCATCGTGTCCAACCCATTTAGGTCCACTGGTATTTGTTCTGGGAGGAGTATTGCTACGACGGCGTTGGGGGCTACGTTGGCGGTAATCATTGCCTCGGCCGCGTCCACCTCTACCACGATCGTCGGAACCTCTCATACGTGCTGGAGATTCCCTATCAAAATCATCACGACGACGAGCATTTGGAGAATCACGACCACCCCAGCCACGTTGAGGAGATGGGGATCTAGAACGACGACGGTAACGTCCAGGTGGCGATCTCATAGAATCTTGGAAACCATTTCGGTCACGTGCATCATCTCTGACACCCCAATTATTTTGAGCATGAGCATTTTGAGTTTGAGCAAATGGAGGTGGTGCAGCGGCTGCAGCTCCTTGATTACCCATGGCTGCTAAGATACCAGCAATCTGTTCAGCTGGAACACCCGTAGCTGCAAGTGCCTTGATTAAAGCTACCTGTTGTTGCGTAGCTGGATCGAGATTACCGGGAGGATTCATTGGTGCTGCACCTGGGAAAGGATTTGGATTACTGGCAAAGTTCGGCATTCCATTACTTGGACCTTGACCATAAGCAGGCATCGAGGTAGCTGGGGCATTTACAGGTTGAGGAGCAACTGAAAATGGCAAGCTTTGGTTTACTGCTTGAGGTGGTTGAATGGGATTATGCTGCGCATGTGATACATTGTATGGATTAACAGGTGGGGTAGAAGCAACTGGCGTAGGTGTAGCATTTTGACGGGCAGTGTTTGACATATTTGCGAGAGCTGCTAAAATCGAAGATGTATTAGGGGGCACAGAAACTTGTTGTGGGGGCGCCATGGTCGAAGTTGCTGAAGTTGGTTGTAAACCTAAGGCTCCGTGAAGATCTTTGGGGGGGCTTCCTGGAGGTGTTGTAGATTCTACATGGCCGATAACATTGTGGTTAGATACACGGCAACATTGTACTCTCGGGATTATATGTGATAATCTTACCAGCATTCAACTTGTCTTTAAAACCATTCAACATTTGCGCAGGGAAGGTTTGTCCCTTCTCCCAAATATCAACTAATTTTTTAATCTTGTCCTACAAAAAATAACAAATGTCAAGTAAGTAGGAATTCATATGGAGGATTGGTGGATATAGAGAAGGTGCACAATGATATCTCGGTTGAGGAACATATATGATATCTTGGAAGCAAATTTTCACGCAGACATAGAACGTAGCTATGCTGGAAACGACTCAGTTCGAGCATTTTGAATATACTGGGCGTACCTTTTGATCATCGGGAGCAGATTGGATTATGTCGTTCATAAAAGCGGGGAGCAATTCCTTTACTTTATGTACACCAGCAGCATATGTGCCATCCGGAGCAGAACTATTTATGGTTTGTTGAGCAAGTTTGGCTTGTTCGGTCCATTTTCGAGTTACAGAGTCTACGACGTAGAGGGTGCCAAGCTTGTGTGTGCCAGGTGTCTTTTTAAAGTGAACATATAATTTCTGAACCAAAGCGGATTCTTGCTGCGAAGAGAACGAGATGTTAGTTAGAGCTTGCAGGCAAAGATGGAGATGGAGAGAGATGCAGCCATGGTGGCAAGGGAAGCAGCGGAATATGGGGATTATTGCATACCTGGATATTTTGGGTGCAGAGGTTTGTAAGGCCTTGAATTCGAGATCCTGATACACCAGGAGGTTTTAATTGTACCATGGCTTGAAGGCCGGCTTCTAATTCTGCTACTGCGGAAGACATAATGAATATGACTTCCCAACCACTGAAGATATGAACTCAGTTCTTCAAATCAACGCGACGAATTGTTATCGACGAGGTGACAATTAAATCTAGATTACTCTCTATGATTTGATTTTCACCAGCTCGATTCCAGATTATGGGCTACGATGAAAAATTTGATGAACGGATCTATCGCGACTACGGATCTGCGACCGTCACGTAAAGTCTAGAGCTCTTAAGAACTCTGATAATATTTTGGAGAGAGTTGTGGCAGAAGGTAGGAGTCGCTACTAATGTAACGAAATTTTGATTACTTTTCTTTACCTCAAGTTCAAGTAGATGGAGATCAAATGAGTTAAGGGACGTTCGAGGATGTTGATGTTGAAGTTGTCCGAGTTGAAAAAGGTTGGGGATTATGTGTAGTAGCTTCGATCATTCGACTAATCATGGAGTTGAAAGGCAAGGTCTTGTTTTTTACGCCCTAGTTAGTCATCCATCAGCTGTATAGTCACGTGGGACACGAAATTATCAAATTACGGTTCCTTTGACAGAATCTCATTTCTTGTTTCATTTTCCCCGAGGCAAATAAGGTGAATGGAAAATCTGATTGGTTAGGTGGAAGGATATGAGAAGCAAAACACAACAAAGTGAATTCTTCCATTGGTTGGACGGAATGTCATAAAATATGAACAAAATACAGTCGCTTGTGAAACCTGCCTACCTATTTATTAATTATACTCGACGTGCGTATCTCCTCACGTGCTACTTATGAATCAATTGCCGACCTCTCTCGCCGGCACCGGGGAAAAGAGCACAGAACTTAGAAGACTTGAGAATTGGCGGGGAGTTACCGATCGGGTATTGCCCAGGTGTAGAACATAACCGCCCTCGAGCCGCCCATATCTACTTTACCTACCTATAGAGCTGGAATACTTTATTAATTTCGCCCCGCCATATCTATACAGTAAACCAAATCCCCAGTTGAATGGAGTAAAATAATCCATATTATTCACTCGCGTAACCAATCAAGCTAATAAAATTATTGAAATCTGTGGGGATTTCCGTCTTACAATCTCGGGATAACTCGCGTTTATCAAATACCAAGGTTGACGTAGTTAAGGTAGGGGAAGCTTTCTGCGTGTATTGGTGCATTGGTCGGCATCAACGCTAGCGGGTCTCCGACCATTTTTTCCGTCCACGAGCCGGAATCTGTTCTTAAATTTCTATTCTATCATACCTCCATTTTTGCATTTCTACTGCAATTACTACACATCTCTCACGATGGCATCCCTTCGTATTGGTCAAACTGCTCTTAGAGCATCTATGAGAGCTCCAACATTCGGTGCTAAATCCGCCGCCTTCAATGGCTTGCGATGCTATTCATCGAAGACTCAGGTATATTCCAAACGTTTCTCTATGCGGGACAAGCCAGCTTTACTGACTATTCCTCTATCTAGACTTTGAAGGAGCGTTTCGCCGAGCAACTTCCAGAGAAGATTGAGCAAATCAAGGCTCTCCGCAAGTAAGAAATATTTTATCGATTTCCAAAATCGACACCCACTTTGCATCTACACATACTTATTTTCGCAGGGGTTATGGAAATAAGGTCATCGGCGAGGTTACTTTGGACCAAGTCTACGGTGGTGCTCGTGGTATCAAGTCATTAGTCTGGGAAGGTTCAGTCCTTGACTCTGAGGAGGGTATCCGTTTCAGAGGAAAGACTATCCCAGAGTGCCAGGAACTCCTCCCAAAGGCACCAGGTGGACAAGAACCTTTACCAGAAGGTAAGACCTCATTTGCCGCCCGCTATTATGCGCAATCACTAATTTAACCAAGGTCTTTTCTGGCTCCTATTGACCGGTGAGGTTCCAAGCGAGCAACAAGTCCGCGATCTCTCTGCCGAGTGGGCCGCTCGTTCCGACGTACCAAAGTTCGTCGAAGAGCTCATCGATCGATGCCCAAGCGATCTCCACCCAATGGCACAATTCTCCCTCGCTGTCACTGCTCTCGAGCACGAGTCCGCCTTCGCCAAGGCTTATGCTAAGGGAATGAAGAAGACCGAGTACTGGGGTCACACTTTCGAGGATTCCATGGATTTGATTGCCAAGCTCCCAACTATCGCCGCTAGAATCTACCAAAACGTCTTCAAGGGCGGTAAGGTCGCTGCTGTCCAAAAGGACAAGGATTACTCCTTCAACTTTGCCAACCAACTCGGATTTGGCGAGAACAAGGACTTCATTGAATTGATGAGATTGTACCTCACCATCCACACTGATCACGAGGGTGGTAATGTTTCTGCCCACACCACTCACTTGGTTGGATCTGCTCTCAGCTCCCCAATGTTGTCTCTCGCTGCTGGTTTGAACGGTCTTGCTGGTCCTCTTCACGGTCTCGCCAACCAAGAAGTCTTGAACTGGCTCACAAAGATGAAGGCTGCTATTGGTGATGATCTCAGTGATGAGGCTATCAAGAACTACTTGTGGTCTACTCTTAACGCCGGTCAAGTCGTTCCAGGTTACGGTCATGCCGTTCTCCGCAAGACTGATCCTCGTTACATGGCTCAGAGAGAATTTGCCGAGAAGCATTTGCCATCGGGTAAGTTTAACCGAGCACGTGATTTACATCTTCAACTCTAACAATATAATTTACAGATCCTATGTACAAGCTTGTTAGCCAAGTTTACAAGATCGCTCCAGGTGTTCTCACTGAGCATGGCAAGACCAAAAACCCCTTCCCAAATGTTGACGCACATTCTGGTGTCTTGCTCCAATACTATGGTTTGACTGAGGCCAACTACTACACCGTTCTCTTCGGTGTTTCCCGTGCCATCGGTGTGCTCCCACAATTGATCATCGACAGAGCCGTCGGCGCCCCAATTGAACGCCCCAAGTCCTTCTCCACCGAGAAGTGGGCCGAGATTGTTGGAGCCAAGTTGTAAAAAGGATATCAAAGGACTAGTGGGGAGGTAAACTTAGTGGTATACACATGGACGCCTGAATTAATGACCAAAGGTGTAGACTGGATAGAGCCAACCATTATAAAATTGTAGAATCATTTTTTCAAGAAGTTGCAGTAAAGGAAACCTAGAGCAGGAATACGTACTCATACTTCTCGTCATGATGATTCAGTGTATAATATAATGATTTGCTTTTGCTAGAAGAACAAAGACGAAGAGACTCCACTATCAATCCGGTATATCATGCATTCTGTTGCTTACCTACTGACATGTGTCTCATGCCCTTAACATTCTAGACTTACACAAACATATGTACAAATCATTTGCACCATTATTTTCTTTTCAATGATTCAATTTACTGGGACATTCAATCTCTTGCAACTATCAAATTCTCTCAACTGCAACCCTGAATCTAGACATAGGGAAGCGGTTAAAAGCGACCAAGTAACCAACCCATCCCAATCCCCATCCCCATCCAGACGCAAATATCAATCCCCACCCCAACTTTGTTATTCAAACCTGACCAGACATCGCATTTACTCATCTTGTACGCATTGTATCACTGTCGAATCGTTGCTAATCTTTCATCAAATTATTAGCTTCATTGATGGTTGTCGGTACGATGCTCTATAGATGGATTTTGATGTACGTGATCATGAGAAGGCCACCCCTGAAATCTGGCACTGGTGTTAGGATTGGGAGAATTGGGGTTAGAAGAATATGAGGGGTATGGGTGCATGAATTTATGAGGTGGTTTGGAATACTGTGGATGGTAGGGGGACGAGGGGGTATGATGGGTTTTATGGTGTACGGGGAGGATTTGGGGGCCAAAAATCAGGAGCAGTATTGGAGTTTGCCGAAAAAAAAAAAGTTGGAAATGTTAATTCAGGAACTTGGGTTCATGAATCAATCACAAATTGAAGCATAAAAATTGAGAATAGTTAATGAAAGTTTAGCTTATATTCACTTTATGAGGTTTCAAGATAATTGTAACATAAGAGCTTTAAGTGACGATTAATTGTGAAGAGATCCCAAAAGTCCTCGAATTCAGCCTATATTTCGGCTACGTAGAGGGGAAGGGTTAGACGAAACCGACAAGTTTTGTAAGAGAGCAGGCCGGTGTGGTCGTATGCTTTTGCAACCTAGGTACTTGGCCCTTTGAAAATAGAAATCATTCCATCAGCTTGTGAAGGAAGCCACAGTCCTGAGACCGAAACGTGTTAGGGAAAAGGAGTGAGATCCTGACAGTGTACAGTGAGTCGTTCAAAGTAAGGGATATGCTATGGCGCTTCGTAGATAAAGGTCGTCGTCATCTCGCATCGCAAGACTGATATTCTTAATGGTGTCTGATTTCAATCAATTCACCTATCACTCGTGCAGAAAATGGTGATGGGATCATCAGAACAAACGATAAGTGTTAGAACCAAATAGTGTTCGAGTCAAGAATGCATACAAAGTATACTTATTATTGACAACAAGATGTTGTACTAGCAAGCCGATCAATTCAGCTCGAGACTTCACCCAAATAAAAAAAGCAATCCTGATACCAAATTACAGACCGCTTTTAAATTCGGACCGGACTTCCCCAATGAATCAACAACACATGCAATTCGTTGAGCTTGAACTTCTCAACAAATGGCCGAGGTTTCCAAGGTTGTTCCATTCTTTTTCTTTAGGGTTGCCCGAATAGTATTTAGTAGGCATTAAGTAGCAATAGACCCTCTGTAGGTAAGAAATCACGTTGTGAAGTTGTTAGGTGTACAACGATTGATGGACGGACAGTGGACAATGGACATATGGACATATGTATCAGGAAGGAAGGGCCCGAGTATGATTGATAAGTGATTGACAGAGAAGAGAAGGAAGTAAGTACACTTTCTTGTGCTGGCTGAGGCTGGTACAAAATACAATGCATCTTTGGAAGCATTCAGTCCAGAGTCCAGAGTCCAGAGTCCAGAGTTCAGAGTCCAGAGTCCAGAGTCCAAAGTCCAGAGTCCAGACCAAGACTTTCTTTCTGCTGACCCCGATTCATTATCTTGAAGTAAAGAATGTGATAATAAACAATGAAGATTTTGGTAATTTGATAATTTAAATAGCACAATATACACAATAGAGGGGTTTCTTTAAGGTAATTTTTATATAATTTCCTACCAGGTAAACCTTTTCTTTTATTGCTTTCTTCACCTTCACTCGAAATAGGTTTTCAGCATTATCAACAAATTCCCACCCACATACCCTTGTATCTTATCGGGGCCCCACTCAAAAAATTAGGGTCCACCTGGTCTTTCATTAGCTTCCTATCTTTCTCGAGTGCTGTGGCAGATCAGCTAAGCTCCCCTTTCAACAAACACATATCTCTTCTCCCTCTCTCTCATTCCCTTTTCCTTCCTTCCTTCCATCCATCAAATCTTCCTTACTTAGGTTCTTTCCAACAACAACGACAACAACGACAACAACGACAACAACAACAACAACAACAACCCTCAATCTCACCACCCTTTCCTTTGCGAAGAAGCAACCTATTCCCTTGGTCAGGGCCCCAATACAAACACCGTCTACCTTATCATGTCCGCTGTCACCGCCAAAATGCCCATCGTCGGCAAGCCAGCAGTTCCAGAGAAGAAACCCGTCAAGTTCTCCAACTTGCTCTTGGGTGCCAGTTTGAATTTGTTCGAGGTAACCACTTTGGGTCAACCGTTGGAGGTTACAAAGACTACTATGGCTGCTAATAGAGGGGATACTTTTGCGGGTGCTCTGGGTAGAATTTGGGGGAGAGGTGGTGTTCTTGGATGTATGTTTTTTCCTTTCCCTTTCCTTTTCATGATTTTCATGGTTTCCACGTCGATCCTATTCTATACTTTGATTTGTACATTTTTCTTTATATTCTAGATCTGCAAGAATAACAGCTAATGATAACCCCACTACAGTCTACCAAGGACTTATTCCATGGGCATGGATCGAAGCCTCCACCAAAGGTGCCGTTCTCCTCTTCGTCGCCTCCGAAGCCGAGTGGTACGCTCGTTCTTTTGGTGCTGGTGATTTTACTGCCGGTATTAGTGGAGGTGTAATTGGTGGTGTTGCTCAAGCATATGCTACCATGGGATTCTGCACCTGCATGAAGACCGTGGAAATCACCAAGACCAATATGGCAAAAGCCGGTGTCAAGCCTGACGGTACCATGACCACTTTCATGAACATCTACCGCAAAGAAGGTATCAAGGGAATCAACAAAGGAGTCAACGCCGTTGCTATTCGTCAAATGACCAACTGGGGAAGTAGATTCGGATTGAGTCGATTGGCAGAAAGCGGTATCCGAAAGGTGACTGGCAAGGGTGAGAATGGAAAGTTGAGTGCTTGGGAGAAGATTTTGGCAAGTGGATTGGGTGGTGGATTGAGTGCTTGGAATCAACCTATCGAAGTTATTCGTATCGAGATGCAGAGTAAGACGGTGGATCCTAACCGACCTGCTAAGATGACGGTTGGCAATACCCTCAAGTATATTTATAGTCAGAACGGAGTTTCGGGCTTGTTTCGTGGCGTTGTTCCTAGAATTGGGCTGGGCTTTTGGCAAACTATTTGCATGGTTGCTATGGGTGATATGTAAGTTTTTTCCCCTTCCATCATCCCTTCACTACTCAACATCTACCAAACAAAACAAGTACTAACACACAATAAACAGGGCAAAAGCTTATGTCGAGAAATTGACGGGTGAAAAGGTCACCGCTAAGCATTAAGGCGTTTTGGGAATACCTGGCTTGCGTGCATACACACACATCTGGCATTGGTTTGGTTCTTCTGATTTTTGTATGGAGGCTTGCTATGATCTTCTCAGAATAAGAGTAGAGGAAATGAGTTTAATGATCTGATATACGATGAATGCGATTGCGATTGCAATGCGAATTAATAGACAATTTTCGGGGTGGTAGATAGATGATATGATGGCGAGTGTCTACATGCGTGGACGATGTCAATTGGAATGAGAGCTTTTCAATCTCCATTTATGTGTTTGCGTGTCTATCGGTGATTAACCTTGTTATTGTGTCTGTTCTTTTAGCCTTTTGCCTCTTTGCATTTGGATCTTTTGTTGATGAGGTCATAGTCGCTCCTGAGGTCTTACACACATGAGTCTATATACCTAGGTATATATAGTAGAAGTTTTGATTCTCTTTTGCATAATTGGATGTGTTCTATTTGCAAGTCGTTGGTATTGGATGGGATGGGTGATTAGCTGGGACTGGGAGTGGGATAAGGATGTGAGATTGGGAATGGAGATGAAGATGCCGGTGTGAGGATGGGGATGAAGATGCATATATGTACATGTATTTGTATGAGGATAATGATGAGTATTTGGGCCCAAGAGAAGAGTTACGAGATGGGAAGAACGGAGGGGTTAGAATTAGTTATGTGGATCGTTTGTACAGTATTCGTAGGGACTTGGGAGGGGTTAAGGATGATGGGAGTGTAGAATTGTGTGTTTGCTGGCTTTGATGGGGGCTGAGGGGGGAAGATGGTAAATGCTAGATAGAAGTTAGAAGATATTAATAAGAGTGCAGTGATGGCACAAGAGTATTGTGTGTTGCATGTATTTGGGTTATTTGAATTTGGTGAGTTGTATGGGTTTTTGATGGGGTTTTTTTTGTAGGGATTGAGGGTTGGAGATTGGGGATCGGGAATGTCTGGATTCCAGGGAGGGTATAGAGTCTGGAGAGAAGAGAGAGGTTGTGGATGCTGATGTTGAGGTGCATGTTTTGGTATGTTTGAGGTGTGGTGGGTTGTATAGGATGGGATCATGGAGCGGGATGTTGATCTATGGGGTTGGGAATGGATAGATGATGGATAATTGGAGAACAGGTAAGCGGAGGCTAGGTGAAGTGATGTGTATCTTTAGCCTTGACAGCATCGTAGTTAGTGAAGTCGAGGGAATTTCTCGAGGGCATGGTGCGGTATGATATAGGGGGGGGTTGCTCCTGGGAGGAGGAGAAACAGGAATGTGGTTTATATATTATGTTTGTGTTTGTGTATTTTTCTATTGTCATTTTCATGAGCGGTGATAGAAGGACGATTTGGAGGTGAACGGTATTGTTGTTGGTACTGGTAGGTGTGCACTTAATGAATGTAGTATATATATGTTTTAGTTAAGTGACTACTCGCTCTATCTGACTATCTCTGGAGAAACAGAAGGTGGAAATATGCATGCTCTTATGAATATCTTTCTTACGGTATTACATGAAGACTATCAAGTATGACTTCGAATGTTCCCCCTCAACTCTAGACTCTGCTTTGAAAGTCTGGCTAGACAGACATGGGGTATAGCAGTAGGAGCCAGTATACACATGTGTGAGTCACATATTTCCCGTCTGCTGTTCATTTCTAATCCTGTTTCAGTTTGTTCTTGCGACTTGCTTTATCCAAAGATTGATGAACCGCATTTTCAAGGCCTCCCTCTCGAGCCTTTCGGTTCCAATTGCACATCAAAACCCCTTGCTCTCCCTTTCTATACTCATATCCCAGTAGTTCCTTCACCTTCAACTGCTCAAGCAAATATGTACCTACTGAGACTTCTTTGGCTACTTTATTTACTATCTTAGGAGTAGACGACTGCCGTGATTACGAAGTGTTGACGTGTTTTGGAGTTGGTTGATTTGAGAATTCCGTGGGAGTCAACGAATCCCAGGGAGAGTAGTGAACTGACTTCATGCCGTTTATCCATTCTCTATAATGATTGCCCAGGTGATCTACTTCTCTTCCCAATCACAAACGAGATCGTCCCTCAACACCACCAAAATCGATAGCAAAAATCGCCAAAAATAATTACATACAACAGTAGGGATTCGCTGGTGGTCACCCACCCAACTACTAATCTACCGATCTGAGGCTTGTGTATGGCAGAGCGGACGGGATGCCCAATTCTCCTCAGTCTATGGTCGTATGTGGCAGTTTGCGCTTCAGTTGAACATATATATGGTTCAATCAAGCAACATCGCTTGGATCCCAGACCCCCACGCCCAAGCAACAAGCGAGACGAATAAACAATGAATAACCTACTGCTCATCAAACCATAGTTTGGTTGAAAGATACAATCCCCAAGAATCAGTGATTGCATGCAAATCAACTTTCAAATCAACTTTGATTTTCATTACATACAGGATATGATATGAAAGCAGTTGAAAGCGTGGGTTGACGAACAATAGCTCTACGATATGAGGCCACTTTTGAGCCAAGACTCGTTGGCCGACGGGCAAAATATGCTTGTTTGGATGTGTGCCCCATAAATCTATGCAGATGGATAAGAAAAGTTGGGGGTGAATGTTCTTATCGGGTTGGGGGAATGTTCCTCGAAACAACAGTTTGGAGAAATGGGACGGAGATCATGGAGATGAGATGTACTGGTAGATGAAATGGTTGAATAGTACGGGCAACAAAAAATAGGAGATTGTTCAAGTGTTATGAAATGTAAGTCTTCGACTCAAAGGCAAATGTAACAATCTAGTGCAGTGTAGTGTACCTCCTTCCCACAGTTGGAATAGCATTTCTCCTCCAGAAATCTTGTATTGCAATGCCAATAGCTAGTCAAATAGTGTTGAATTATTTCACACGTCATGAGCAACGAGCATATGCCTAGTGGGTCCAAAAAATGAACCTCTGCTCAATGTTACCAATTATTTTGAGACTCAATATCTCAGGACTCCCATTTATAGAGGAAGATTCACTTATGATCCTTCTTCCTAGTCATCTACTATTGACGATCTAATCCCTAGATTTTTTGTGGTCATATCTACCATGATTTTTGATGCCGAATACATCCCACTTTTTCAAAGCATACCTAATCATATGAGTTCAGAGCCGTCCACTCGTGATAGATACTCTCATGAACAAAAATCATGACGTTCTTTCACATGTCCTGTACTAAAGATTCTATGGCTACATGAATAGATGAAGAACTGCTTCATTCCCTCGCCACCGATGGCTTCCACACTGCCAGTCATATTCAAAAGATCATTCCATAGTCCAAGACTTCAACATCCAGACTCTCTATCGGGTGCATCCTTACTGCCGGAGGCTTGCCCAAACCACATCTAATGTTTGGTTGATTTCAGATGCAGAGATCTGCTTCTCTTCTTTGAGAAACTTCTCGTAGGATTCTATTTGGAATACTCACGGAAGAAAACGGGTTCTGATCCGGAAAGCCCACGAGAGCTATAGAGGATCATGAGAGACAACCGGAAATATCCGCTTGAGAGTTCTATACCCTTAAGGAAATTCTATATGTGCTGTTGCGACGAGGAATGGGATTTGTCACCCATTCATAGTATCAGAGTTGAACACTCGTTCGTCGCCTAAATACATGAATGGGATAATGCTATTTGAAGAGAAATCCTGCAAAATCTCAAATGTTTAGACGCAGCATAGATGGTATAGACTATATCGATGCATATTGAAACGGAACTCTATCGCCGAAGCCGAAGGAATAGAGTAGCGGAACTGCGACTTCACAGTACAATGAGCCAAACCAGTAGATAACAGCCGACGAGCAACCGCAATTCGATGAATTCCATCCAGATTGATAATAAATATCTTTATACTTTGTGACAATGGACCGAGAACACTTGACAGAGGCCACTAGACCTTCAACTCTTCGGCGATTAGAGGAAAGCTGCGACGAAGAGAAAGAAATGGAAGGTTAATCGCGTCATAAAGGCTTAGAAGCAGCTGAGGACATCCCATTTATTTGAATATTTCAATTCATTGTAGCCAAGACCTCCTCGGACTATGCCATTCTCTCGTGCAAGTGATACTTTCGTCCGATAATCCTCACGCTGCTCAAAGTAAACTCCGAAACGACTAGAACTGATTCTGACCAGCATTGTAAGCACAAGGATGTATTTGACGACACTCGCTACATAAACTGCACGATGATAACACGGGCAACTCCTTTGGGCCTCCTTGGCCGTGTGTTCGCATGAATTTTGTGGGAGGAAGTGTGAGGAATTGGACCAGATGGGAAATATTCTGGAACATTGGATACAACGCCATCCAACATTCAACGTCCAGAATATTGGGATAAAAACAAAAGTAATTCCAGATGGATATAATCGCAAGTGAGATTCTAATGAATATCTTAAAGCATATACTTGTTATATATCATTAAAGAAAAGAAATACCTCCTGCCCGCGCGGGGAATGAATCGGTCAAATTGATGTTCCAAAGAGTTGCTGTTGCATTCATTATCATTATTGTCTATCAGAGCCGATAAGGAAACTCTAAGGGTCATTTAGTACCACCAATAGGCCTGGCTCCTAAAGTCTTCCCCCCCCCTTCGTTCGATGGATCCTCATAATTTCCAAACTTCAATTAATTCTAATGATTACTTCAACGGAGGTGCCATTGACTTACAATTACCTCAACAACTGAACAGCCATCCAATTCAACCAGGTCCAAGATCCTACAAATCGCGCAAGTATCGTCCTTGTGATTTTTGTCGAGCCCGTCAAGTAAGATGTTCGATATCTTCCGCCCCGCCCTGTCAATTGTGCATATCTCATGGGAGAAGTTGCACATTTGTAGATCGGCCAAAGAAGAAGAGAAGGCCAAATCTTGCAGCAAGCAATGGTGATCAGAGTAGTGGATCTACAACATCTACTTGTATGTTACAACACATCACACAATCATGCAGAAGTCGTGTATAAATCATATGAGAGATTCGCTGACTTGTGTGTCTGTGAAGCTACTGCTCCTTTGCAACAATATGATGTCTCGGCGGCTCAACTTAGTCCCAGCTTCATCAGCCAATATAGCGAGCATAGTTTTCAGAGCTTGACCGGACATGGTGTCTTGACTGAATCGACTTCGTCTCCAGATCAACAGATCCTCGTCCAAGATGGCTCGCCTATATATAATCTGGATCCTTACTTGAACATGATGCAAAGCACCCGAATAAGGCCCCTCGATTCTCAGCATTCTACAAAGTCAGCAAGATTTGTTGGAGAAATGGGTGAATCAAATCCATACCTACTGCATCATTACCGCTATAATGAGAACGATGAATGTACAATATCGAAGTTGACATACCGGCGAATCAAGAACTCAACACAGAATAATTTTTCGACCCAGAAAGGGGAACCTCCTGTGGTCTTTATGCTAGCAGACGATAGCTTTGCGCAAAAAGGGGAACCAAGGATAGATGATGATGTTCTCAGTAAGGCAGAATCAGACCTGAGGGGCATGTTCACGGATCAAGAAGCCCTTCGTCTTATAGGTCTTTTTTTCCGATTTGTATATCCCTATTTTCCTATTCTATCAAAAAGCCAAGTATTCCAATCGCCAGGAGTACTCTCCCCGACGATTCTGCATACGTTACCATTTTCTCTGTTGTCGGCAATATACGCTACAGCCCTACCATTTATGTTGTATGATGATTTCCTCGCTACAACTCTCATACATTCACCTCCGACATCACATGAACTGTTTCGTTTGTCCTGGCTCTTCATTCAACAAGAATTACATATTCCACGACTTGCAACAGTACAAGCATGTCTATTGTTACTACAAAGAGCCCCCACGAATCGATATACAACCGATACACCTTGGAAAACGAGTCTTGTGGGATGGACAGTGAGTCTTGCTCAGATTCTGGGCTTGATGAAGGAATGTAGTGACTGGAGTAGTATACCAGTATGGGAAATGAATTTGAGAAAAAGACTTTGGTATGGAGTCTTTGTCATGGATAAGTGGGCGTCTTTGGGCGCGGGAATGCCAAGCCACATACATGCTGACGATTTCGACGTCCACCCGCTTGAAGATAATGATCTTGAAGCATCAACCCCCGACCCCAATCAACCCATTACGGAATCAGAACCCGATTCAGAACACTTTCGGTTACTAGCCGAGCTGACCGCCATTCTCAGCGACATTGTTGATTCCTATTATACATTGCGGGCAACACAACGCACATCTAAAGATTTCTCATTATCCCTCGAACTAGCAAGACCACTCCGCACACGGCTTAAGGCTTGGAATGATTCATTATCTCCTTCTATGTCCCTCCGTCAAACAGAGCATTTAGATTCCCGCGGTCTAGCACAATTAAGTGGAAACCCATCACTTTCACTCGCCTATATCATCGCAACCATGACATTATTCCGAGCTCTTCTTCGACCTCTCGAAAACTTAACGAGCGTAGAAGAAGACGCAACAATAGGTAGTCGTCTAGCTGTACGGGCTGGGGCCAGAGAATGCGCAAAAGAAGTCGTTGAGTTTGTAGAAAATCTTGGGAGGGGTGCTTTAGATGCCTTTTGGCACTCATGTAAGTTTTGACTGCCATTTCTACCCATAATCGCTAATTGAATATCAGGGTCTCGTGCAAATTTCGCAATCGCATCATCATTTCTTATGCAACTACTCGTCACATCCGAAAATGAAACCGAATCAGCCGAGATCCACGAGCTTGTGACTCGTTGGAGATGGGCCATGAGAATTGGTAGTGGCAATGCCGGGAACGGACTCATGAGTTTGGGTTTGCTGAGATTGGATGGCTTGTTGTTGAAGAATAGTGGCGCGGAGGCGGGTGTATGAATACTGGAGACTGGTCCGAGTGATTTGTTGTCGATAGTTTGCAAGTATCTTGCAAAGGGTTTCCTCATACATCCTCATACATTTCATAATATCCGAGCACGTCAAAGATTGTACTATTTAATAAACATCCTCACATAAAACGAGAGTTGTCATAGTACTAATTCGTCTTGTGTTTCGGACGCTGAGGAGAAAACAGATGGAAAATGAAAAGGAGAGGAGTTGGTTTCAAATATTGACGCAGTGGTGCACGAAGGGAGTTATTTTGGCAGTCGCGACCAAAGGATTAGGGGAATAAAGAAATCCTCGTTCGTTCCTGAGATGGCGGGATTACTAAAACAAACAACAGAATAGAAATACCACAACTTTATATTTGCCACCCATTATAGATCTCTCAACCCTCAGATTATCTATTCCTTTCTCTCTTTCTTCTTGTCATGTCCATTTTCTCCTTTCCCATCCTTTTCCTCTTCTTCCTTCTCTCTCTTTCTCTTTTGAATAGCTTCAGGAGGACTATCCTCAATCAAATCACTCTTGTCATTTAAGCCCGTCCATTTAGGTAATCCATCAGGAATATCTACTAGGCGTCTCGAATAGAACATATGACATCTACATCACAAACGTCAATTAGCATTTCCTTCATTTCAACCTCGCCAAACTTTCCCTTCCAGAATGAGAAGACCGCAACAAGTTTTTGAGATCAAGGGAGAAACAATTACGGAAGGAAACTAACGTAGGATTAAACTTCTCTTTTTCCTCTTGGTTCTTGAATTTAATCAAGCTCGGGAAAAGCAATATCATGTTTCTTCCCTCATCCATGATGGGCGTACGACAGTATGCACAGCTTACTTTGCAGGGAAGCTTGTGACGGGTGGTTTTCTCTTCAGATTCGTACCTAGTTGGGGTGTTAATTGGTGGATAAGAATGGCAAGTAAAGAAATTGGGGAGATTTTGAGCGAGGGGAAAAGAAGAGAGCAGCTGGAAGAATATGAACGTACCAACCCAGATCATGATGCCCATGGGTGAAATTGATATCTTCTTTATGGAAAATTGCAGCCCATTGAAATGGTGCTCCTATAGATCCCTTAAATTAGCATTCTTATCATTTCCATCCCCCTCCCAGCCTATCTCACCACTTCTTTCCTCTTACACCCCTCATCACTCTCGCCCCCCTCCCCCTCCCTCCCCCAAACCAAAATTCAACTCCTCAAAAAACTTACCATGCAAAACCTGACAAGTTGTACAGTGACAAAACTTCGCACTCAAAGGCCTCTCCCTGCTCAATTGATACTTCACCCGTCCACAATGGCAACCTCCCTCATACAGCACTTTGAAATCCTCATCATTTTCGTGCACTTTATACGGGACTCTGAATTTCCATTCATTGTGGTCGCCTTCAATATCCTCGTCTTTGTGACCTTGGGATCGGGCTTCGTTCTTGGCGTTGGAGGTGGATTTGTCTGAGGAGGGAGACATTTTGAGGGTGTGGTAGGATTGAGAGCGAGTGTAAGCGTGGGATATGTGTTGATGGGGATAAGAGGAAGATATGGGGTTTAATTGGATTGAGAATGGGAATGTGAGGTAGATGGAAGATGACTGAGAAAGCAGAAGATTATTGATGTTGATTTTACGTCTTAATAAATATCCAATCGTGGACAAACAACTATTAGTATTATACATGGAAAGAACAAAAGCAAAAACGCAAAAAAAGCACCCAACCATTTTAGGAAAGTTTATATGAAATTTGCTGTCTCATTAACCTTTCGAATTCTTAGTTAGTTACATACTACCTACATACAATTTGCCTACTATCTACCTAGGTAGCTCTTCTTTCTTCTTCATGTTCATATCGTCATTTGTTGCATCTATGATGGCATCTATGATGGAAACACTTTCTATACTGCGGGGATTGTACCTGAACAGTGGGGCAACATTTAGAAGACCACCAGCCAACCGAGCTAGGCTTGTACATCATGACGTGAGCTACTTTAGTCCTCGCAGGACTTTTCATCACGTGTCCATTCCTAATCCACACAAAATGCTAGAGAATTGGTGGCACATATCCCCTATCCCATATCCCATGTCTCGTATCCCATATCCCTTTTCTTGAGCTGGTAACCTCTAAGGGGGTAGGAGGGTTAATCTTTCTGCTCCTCGCATTTTAATACTCGACTCACGGTAAAGTATGATCTATGTCTTTTACGATGTGTGTTTGAACTTCTAGCCTATAATGTTGATGAAGCCAATCAACGGCCCCCATAAGTTCCCGGTCCCGATGAAACTATCTGTTGACTAGTCTTTGGATCAAAACCCAGAACATTTATGAGATAATCAAGCCTAAATGTCGATTAGCGTCGGCAATCATAATGTCGTGACGACCGATTGAGAGCTAAAGAAAAAGCTTACCTTGCTTCTGACCCGAGCTTTTCTTTCAAATTTTTGAAGTCCTGTAAACATTCCTCCCATTTAACGGCACGCTTCTGCGGTGAAATTGATTTAATGACCATGTGGAATAATCCAGTTACGGGTCTATGATCAGACACTCGAACCTCATGTCGACGATAATCGAGCTGCTCCACACGATTGTGTCCACGGTAAAGTAATCGATCACACCAAGCGGGTGCTCTTTTCTTCTCACTCGTGTCATAATTGTCAGTTCCTACATCGTATTTATAGGTCGGCGCGAAAGTGATGGGTAGTTCGTGAAAAGCGCGTAATCGAAACCATGGATTTTTGCGTTTTGAGGCAAGAAGTTGATCTCGCTCGAGAAGTTTTGCCAAGTTGTTAGCTTTTACCGCATTAACCACAGTATCTCTGCCCATTGTATCGATACGGTAGTTCAAATCGCCATTCAAAATGCAGATCTCATGATCGAGGATCATTGTTCCATCACCGCCTCCCACAAAGCTATCTATGCGGACGCTGTGATCGCGTTCTGCAGGCAGAACCTGGCTTTCGAGGATCATACTTATGTCTGTGTTTCTATCTTTCGTTTGTGTTTGTCCAGCAGCAAGATGACAGTTGATGAAGCACATCGACGTATCGTCCAGCATAAATCGAAGAATCAATGCGCCCTAATGTACGTCAGAAAACACATATAATTAGCAGGAACTTTTGCAAAGACTCTTACCTTGTTCCCATGGAGTCCACCCATACCCCTCTTGACTTCAGCGGCATTGATACTCTTGATACGTGGTAGAAGTGGAGATCGGACAAATACACATGTGAATAGGCCAACTAGATTTGCGGTATGAAGCAAGTGGTATATTTCACCCTGAACATAATCATCTAAGCATCGGGTAAGGAAGTCTCGCCAATTTCGATATTGGTGGCTCATGTGTTCATGATCAGAATCCTTCTCCTTCTTCTTCGATTTGAAAAAACTTTCTACCAACCAGTTAGAAGGAGGTTTTATAAGTTAGCTGCGTACTTACTAGCGGTAGTCTTTTTGTCTTCTAGATCAACTAATTCCTGAAATCCGAAGACTAATATATCTGGCCGATCGCTATCTTGAAGAAGTTGAGGCAAGAACCTCGAATCCTGATCAGATTGTTGAAGGTGATATGGAGTAGATGCGCCCGCATTCCACGTCATAACTAAAGTCTTGATTGGGGTAAGTTTGCAGAAATCTGCTTCTTGAGATTGCATCTGGTGCTCCATCCAATCATCCTGAAGCAGGCCATCCCATGCTCGTACCATATTGTCCTGGCCCAAGGAAATGACATGTTCCCGATCAAGCATCCAAAAGCTGCTACGGTCAACAAATAGGCCAATAAGTGGATCATGATGAGCACGCCAGTCCTTCTTTACGACCCATGGAGTGTAAGTAGTATCATATACATATACCATACCCGTACTAAAGCCAGCCCAAAGATGACTGCCTACACCCACAAGAGATGTGATTTTGTAGACGCTGATATTTACTATACCTAGGCATGCATAATCATGTCGTGAATATATGCTTACTTTTCCATCAACATGACCAAAGTATATCCGGTCCGGCTGAGAGCTTATTACAGCACCCGATGTTATTTCACCTGCATCTGGTTGATGAAGAGGGCGTTGTAAAACCTGAAACTGAGAGCTTCCATCCAGAGTCGGGATGAAAACTCGTATATCTTTGCCTGCTGCGTGCCACAGTTCACCATCAATAACCAGCGAAAATGTATGACCTTTCGGAAGTCGATAGCTCTGGGATGGGTTGTTCGTCAAATTAGGTTCACCAGTGTCATCTGCAGCCCATAAATGCAATGATCCACCATCATCAAGTGTCCATAATTCGTTCAAGTGTCGATAAATTCTAATTATTTCACGACGAGTGTGGGCGTTGGACTTGCTCGCGACAATGCTTCCGCTTGAAATATCAACCTCGACCAAATCTCCAATATTGTTACCTAACCATAGCCTTGTGCCCTCATTTTGCACTTCCGCTGCTGGCTTGAAAGCTACAGATACGACTTTAATGCCCTCGGTATGAGCTAGGCTCATAACTACACCTCCATCTAGTAGACTCCAAACCCTAGTTACGTGGCCGGTGGTGCATACGTATTCTCCGCAAACATCTAAAATGCGAGTATCATACTTTGTTGATATTTCGTATGCTCCTTTAGCAAAGTATGGAGGTCTACGGTTAGAATGGGAGGTATCTGGATATTCGCCTGCCTTGAAAGATAGGCCTTCCCTGATTACTGGAGTTGAGGGCACATCACTCGGAGGACGATGGCCGGTTCTAGTTGACACAGACACCACCGGGGTTCTGAACTCGGCTGGCGTTTTATCGCTTGTCCTATCAACTGTCATAGATCTTCCATGTGATCTAGTTGGAGTTTGTAATTGAGCCGTAGGATTTGAAAGAACTCTTTTTGGGGAAGTCGCAAAATTGTGTCCATTATCAACGGGCATAGCATTAGTCACTGGCGGTCTTGACCTGTCAACAGAAGGGCGAGGAGGTGGTGGCATTGGCCGGCTAGGTAACGCAGGTCTTCGGTCTCCCCCCGTAAATTGCGGGGATATTATAGCTCGACCTAGACCATTGGTCTCCTGATCTGTCTGTCTATTTGAAACGGAATGATGTCTAGGGGGAGGCTCAAAAGATCTGGACGAAGGAGTGTAGGAGACTGGCCGTGGCCTATTTCGCGGCAATGGTGGCGCTACTGGATATTCGTTTTCGATACTTCCTCCACTACTTGGAGGTGTACTAAATGGAGATGACTTTTCTATAGGTATTTGAACG
The DNA here is from genome assembly GCF_014898295.1 of Botrytis byssoidea. Classification (NCBI taxonomy): domain Eukaryota; kingdom Fungi; phylum Ascomycota; class Leotiomycetes; order Helotiales; family Sclerotiniaceae; genus Botrytis; species Botrytis byssoidea. The sequence continues at coordinate 460,554 of NW_024065852.1, read as the reverse complement.
GATATAGGTGCTAAGTTCACACTTTCTGCGCTTGAACTGAACCCTACCGGTTTACTTGAAATCTTAGGTTTGTCGGCGCGATTGATCGGCGGAGGTCCAACTTTAAATGATGAATTCCTTCTTACTTCACCTGATCGTCTAGGAGGAGGTGGCGAGGGCGGAAGTGAAGATGGGTAAGAAGACGAGTTTTTGGTTTCCGTCAAAGGTGTATTCGACCGACTAGGAATTTTGAAATGGCCCTGGGAGGAACTATCGAAAGAGGCCGAAAACGGTGCGTCTGTTGATAAATACGCAGAGGTGTTTGCCAATGAAAGATTCAGATTTCTGACCTTCGGAGGTGATTGGGGTGGCTGAACAGTAACGGCAGGAGGTGCAGTTGATATTGGCCTTGGAGAAGGAGTAATAATTCGAGTAGGTGAGGGAGATAGCTTTCGACCGCCATTCGCACGCGGAGGCCGCAGTGTAACATCAGTCGCTTCTGCATCACGACCTCTCGCAGATTGAACTGACTCCGCTGAATGCGTTACTGACTCTGGTCGGTTCGGTATGGTTGGCGCTACTCTGGCAGTATCTCCAGGACTCACAGTATTCCTCAAACCTTTTGGGGAAACGCCTCTTGTTGCAGTGTTATTGGCCGGTTGGGCGTTCGCCATCTGTTCGAAATGGGACCGCAGAGATGAAACTGGTTTCTAGACAAGTCAAATATTAGCAGACCATTCGCGGAGTTGTATGTTATAGTATTCCTACTATGGACGAGCCATCTAGGCTCTCTTTCTCTGGCTCCTCCATGATGTATGCTTTGTGATTTGCAGACTAAGAACAAATGTCGCATGCGATTGAATATAAGAACTCTATCCTCTGTTTCATAAGAGGAGCCTCTGGTATTAGAGGACCAATGTCAAGCTCGTCGTCATTGGAAATGGGACGTCTAGCCCGGAAATTGTAGCCTCGCAGGCCAGTACTGTTGTGTCTGGAATATCTATGGGATCTTCAACTCCCGTTATCGTGCACATCAAAGGAAAGGTACTATTAATAGGTAAGGATTGGAAGTAAACAAGTGAATGGATGTTTAAGAGAGTGTTGTTGGTTTCCTCGAAAGAAGTTACAAGTAATAGAGAGGGGTCAAATTATGTTGTTGGTGTTTATTCTGTGAATAATACTATCGGTAACCTTACCTGGGTATGTGAGATCAAAGGTTCATTTCCAGTCTGTACATCCCTCATTGTGGCTTCGCGGCAATTTGCAGGGGTCAGGCTGGATTGTTTGAGAGTGTTTTAATGTTTCAATGATCCGCAAAGAGATACTAGAGGTGCGCAGTTATCTGATCTGATCTGATCTGATGGGAAGAAGGCGACAAGGCTACCATTTCTATTATCGTACCATTATGATGATGGCATGGAGAAAGATTTTTATATATTAAAATAAAGAACCCAAATTCCCCAAACACTTTGTCTTCTTCAATATTGCAACTTCAATAGCCACTATTTGTGAGAGAGTATTTTACAATCCAGATACACCTTCAATATGAACACTGTAAGTGATTTGATTGCCATTGTGGGCGAAAAATGAGCCTCCTACTTGCGGATAACTAACATAACTTAGGTGAAATCGTTCTGGTACTGTCCCAAATTCCACGCCTCGCATTCCAATAAATGGAAAACGATACCCGACTAACATAATCTATTCAGGGTTGGATGGGGCTCACTATGTGTCGGTATGTTTGGATGGTGAAGAGACGGCCCCAGGGATCAAGTACTAACAAAGGATTCCAGCCGGCGGGACAGCATACTATTTCGCAAAGCAATCGATCAACGCAGATAGAGCCGCGCGATTCGAGGCAGATCAGAAACGCAAGAGGCAGCAGGAAGCACTAGAATATTCTGGCAGAACAGGTGGTTATGCGGGGTCAGGAAGCAATGGCGGACCAGCAAAATTGGACTCTGCCGGTTCTCCAAGCCAGGAAGTATCGACAACTGAGCCTGCGCCGACGGGACATGCGCCAGCCAACGAGGGACAGCGTGTAAGGGAAAAGAGCAAATACGAACCAGCGGAGCCATTCAGATCAAAGAAAGGCGATAGGTTCAGTTAAATGGAGCGACCTCGTCATCGTTAAATTAACGCAAATTTACTCGCGACAATTTGATTTAGTATTGGAGTTGGCGCTGGGAACTGGGTGCTCCTATGTATGTGTATATGTTAATCTCACGAAACTCTACTCCTATCAAATTCTCGGACTATGTGAGCTCTTTGAAACGTGTTATTCCTTTTATCATTGTTTCTACAATCGAGCACACAACTTGTTCGCCATAGACAGGAAATAGACAGATTCATTACCCTTCTACTGGTAGTCAATTGATGAATAAATCGGCATTCAAAAACACTCCAAAATCGATAGAATTATAACCATAGTATCCAAAATAGTAAATAGTAAATAGTAAATAACAATTAACAATAAATAATAAATAATAAATAATAAAGGGAAAGTAATTGGTATGAAGAACATGTGTAAATTGATGATGAATCTGAATTATTGAAGGGTAATCAACCAGCATGTTCCCTTAGCACGCTCTAGCGAATCTGGACCATTCGTCGCGAAGCTTCATTTCAATTTCATTGAATCATCTCACTTCAACAAGATAATCAAAATCACACCCAAACTTAACCACATTTCAGATCAATTCTCTTCCTTTACATCCCAATAAATTTATTCGCGGATGGCAAAGCTTTTACATACATATTAGTCTGCTTCAAACAACTTTTTAACAATGGCGTCGCATCAGCTTGCCATAGCTAAAGCCTCGTTCTCTGCGAGTCTCCTTCGACGCGATCCAACACCAGTCTCTAGAGAAGTCATCGCAGAGTTTCATAGCCATCTGAATAACGTCATACTACAATGCTCGTCAATAAATGTCCAGGTTTGATCATACACTCTAATGGATATTATTATGCGATAACTAAATCGTGCCCGAGGATAGAAATGCAAGCAATGGATATTGGAACACATTGTACAATCTGCAGCAAGGTTTACTGCGCTGGGAAAATATTTAACAGTTCTTACGGCATCATTCACCAAATCCTTAAGCGGCGAGCCTTCAATTAAGCGTAAGCGCATGCATATACTCTACCTTCTTAACGACATCCTCTACCATTGCAAGTACCGAATCAACGATGCATCTGTTTGTGGCAAGATTCAACCGGTATTGGTTAATCTAATAGGAAGCACCGCTTCATTCAAAGATTGTCCAAAGCATCAGCAAAAAATTCAGGATCTATTAAACATATGGGAAGAGAAAGGGTATTACTCCAATGAATACATCGGAAAGCTGCGCGAAGCAGTAAAGATTGCTTCTGAAGTCGGTCAATTTAATGAAGAATTGACTGGGTCGGCAGAAAATGGAGAGCAAGGTCTTGCGCCAAAGTTGAACAAGTCCGCACCATTTGTCATGCCAGCAACGCATGGCGACACATCAATGCCTTGGTTCGATTTACCTGCTGGAAATTTGATGCCGCATATCGTTCCCAACTCAACTAGACCAATAAATCCAGATATGGTTAAACCATTGCAGTTTGTCGCCGGACCCGCGGATGAGAATCTCGTTATTGCTGTGAAAGCTCTCCTGGATGATGTTCAAACAATTTTCGGTGCGGAACCTGGCCAGGACGAAAGAAGTGTGTCTGATGTGGACGAGCTCGGTCAGCCAATCATCCTAGATGAGATTACTGGCGAAATACTTGACGGAGAGGGTTATTATGGATGGTCAAGAGTGTTCTGTGAGAGGATGAAGAGACGCCGCAAGGGACTGGATCCATTTGGCGAACGTGGTCAACACAGTCAAAGTGAGAGCTTGAGCCCACAGAGAAAACGGCGCCATAGCGATTCAGAAGATTCAGAGAGAAGTTTCGTAGAAAGAAGTCGCCGGGAACGACGCTCATACAGCTCTTCGCGGTCACTATCCCCGGATCACGAAAATTGTTCCAAGTATGATGGTCGTTCCAGGTCGCCTTCAAAAGGCATGCGACAAGACCATGGCGCATCGGGTGACAACGACAAAAGTCATTCTTCGAGCGGCTCTCCCAATCAATCTGTCGGGAACGGGAATCTACCAATACCTGAGACTTATAATATGGCCGCAATACCTGCCCAACAAAGTGGTTTCTCCTCAAATCAGACCTACACAAATCCATCAATGCCGTACCAGCCGTACCAGCAAGGTTTCAATCAAGGATTCCCTCTAAATATCACTCAACATCAAGGTTCAATGCCGTGGCCACCGCCTCCTCCCCCAGGGCCTCCACTTTATCCCAACATGCCTTTCAACCCTGTTAATCCACAATGGCCGCCACCACCTCCTCCTCCCATGCCTAATGTTTCTTCAAATTTTCAACAACCCCCGGGTGGTTATCCTACTGGGCCTACGGGTTGGCAACCATTGGTACAGGGAGGTCAAGGGAGAGGCTACAACAAAGGATGGAACAATTCTTATGGTGGGCAAGGTAGAGGCGGTAGAGGAAATTATAGGGGTAGAGGAGGTTGGTCATGATTCATGAAGTTTTCACACATGATTATCATTTCATTTTCTGTTGAATGTATTGGGAGGAAATTGTGTGGTTATATGAAGCCCCCACGCATCGTCATCAAAAAGCGGAGTACCCTGCTACCAAAATAATAGCATGTAAAATTTATATCATGAAAGAAAAAATTCCTAATATTGAACAGTCTCCTTGTGCACCGCATCTAACCGATGAGTGGTCAATGCGCATGACTCTAGCCGAATTGTAAAAATTGAATGCGAGAAGTGATATGATAACAGTCAAGTGTGACCTCGACCTAAATCATGTTATTCAGCATCTGATATGTTACCTATTGACAGCTGATGCTTGAGAAACCTGTTTGGTCAAGCCTCAAGATAATGTATACGGGCAGCGGCGATGACCAAGCCATTCTAGGACATTCGGTCTCACTCCCGGGACAAAGATGTCGGGAGGGCAAATGAAACCACAATGCCTCCGTTTTCCCTATCTATCAGCGGGGCGGTAATTGCGTTGAGAGAAAAAATAATGTCAGAAGTTTAAGTCATGGTTTTTCACGGGCATCCAACAACATCAGATCAGGATCACCTAGTGATGGGTATAAGTTTGTGTCGCAGTCAGGATCTTTAAATCCTGATGCATCTTTGTCATCAGACTCGACTTTTCTTGATTTCAATGTGTGGCGATCGAGATTCATTCTTCATAGGTGTGGACTGTCAGCAGTAGCAATAACATTCATCTTGAGTTGTACAGTTCACATTCCACCAATATAAACATATACATCCGAATATACTCGAGTAGGTATGTTGCGATGGCTTTCGTGGTGATATATTGACCGGACCCAGACGGAGAGTGGGGATATAACCCAATTCGAATGTCGTGATACCGTGACAAGTATTTGGTATTATTATCTTGTCACCTCGAATAATGTGACATTATAATCTACGCCGCGGTTTGACCTATCTGTAGTACTTCCCCATATTGTGTGCGCGAGACTATGATACTTTGAGATAGGCGTACGTCTAAAATCTGTACGTAGTATGTACATCGTCTATTAATACTTGGGTACTACTCATGGTGTACACCACCCACTGCAAAACATTATTCAATGGGTTTGAATTGACATCATGCTTGCGTGCGTATTGTGTGTGTGTGTGTGTGTGTGTGTGTGTGGTATTCACATGATATGTGATTCTATTCATGGGAGGGAGATAGTACCTTTGTTCTGGGTCTTTCCTCCACCTTGTGATCGGCTTACTCATTCCGTATCACGTAGTTAGGTAGGTATCAGTATCATGATTCAAAGACTTCTCTCTCACTCATCATTCATGAGAGATGATGTTCTTGTCATTGCAACTTCTTGGGTGGTGAGGATGAGAAGGGCTTGGCTATCCATATCTGGGATTAGTTCCAAACATCGATATTCCAATGAATGAATCAATGAATGAGCTTCTCGCGAGTGAGTAACAACTCTTGGTCTCATCTAATCTCCATCACCTCAAATCAACCAATCATCCCACTTTAGTAGTACAATCAACTATTAGTGAATGCTTGAAGAGGTAGGAATTAGGAAATATGGAGATTGGAGATTGGAGATGGAATATTCGAGGTCACCAAAGCCATTGGTACTACTTCTTCCTTATCAACAACAAACCCAAGACTCAAGGGACCAAAAAGATTATGGACCGGTCCCGCTCTCCGGCTCTTTACAATCCCTTCCATTTGATAATGTCCACGATGATTGAAAGAATGAGTCTTATATTGTCTTAATAAAGAGTTATCTGATGACTCGATGAGAACAAAGAGAATAGATTTTCATCTTTTCTTCAACGTGAAATCCTATTCGTCAATTCATCTCCATTTCCGTATTTTTTCAAACATTTTTCCATTCTATCTGAGCTGGCAATTGCTGCAGGAAAGCCAATACAGGAGATCTTTTTTTCCTTCCATAGGGCGCCAGTAACCTTGACAAGCCATCTTACATATCCCGTCGCATTCTATCGCAATACCAATACCAATCCTCGGAACACAGTTACACAAAAAGTACCCAAGGAAGACGTTGTAGAACCCACACATCAGTACCTTACCCATATACCCTTGGGATACAACCGTCCACACACCACCACCTCACATACCTAGCACATCTAACACACCCACCTAGACTTCATACCAACTTCCTACAATTCAAAGGAAACTCTCCGCTCGGGAAGGCATCTTATAAGTCCCCGCCCCTCTACGTATATGCAAGCAAGATTGGGACTTTTCTCTAACTACCAACCAACCACATCCATACCTATCATACCAACCAAACATCCAATCCAATCCAATCCAATCCACGTTTCGTTTTTATATTGAACCGCCCCTCTCTTCTCTGGGTCGGTTTATTGCAGGAATTCTGCAGCTAAAAAAAGTGCAAAAGAACCACTTCACAACAAAATTTATATCGCCCGAAGGTACCCCCACATCATCATTTGTTGCTTCGTTCGTGGCTTATGCAGGAGATAGAGCTTCCAGTTAAGCACTTTCAATACTACCCTAGAGTCCCTGAATAATTACTATATCTTTTTGCGGAAAGAATAAAACCATCCACCAACCCCCTCCCCTTCCCCCCCCCCCCCCCCAAACAGAGAAATTCATACTTTTGGTTTTGGCCAACGTTCAGCTGAATTGAGACAAAGGTTCTGCATTTGTCTTATTGCGCGTGGAATTCCGTCTGTATAAGAAGTGGAATGCGTTTGTGGATAGATCATCGGAGTTGCTGACCTTTCTCAATTGATTTGAAGAGAGACTACCCCGCTGTTGTTGATGTTTTGGAGAAAGCGCCTCCTTTGTTCGTCTCATTTTCATCTACGAACATATTCTCTTCATTCGAATTCGAACATTAGATATACCAACCAATTGACTTGAAGCCCCGTCAATTCAAAACAAACTTCCTCGATTGAAGACAGATTTCTTTCAGAAATTCGAAACTTCCAAGTCTTGCTGTCTTGCTTTGGTTCTCTTGCTTCGGGTGGCTGCAAGGTACTATAGCCTAGGAGGGTCGGCTTGCATAATCCCCTGGCATTGTACCGACGGCAGGAAAGCCGAAAACTGGAGAAACGAAAAGCATCATGAATGCTCAAATATCATTTATTGTGAGTAAAATTCTATCCATTTAGTCATTGGAAAGTCAGCAGAGAATGGGAATTAGCATATTGTTGTCGGGTTGTCGCTTGTATAGGGGCTGGAGGATGGATACATCTGAATGGTGTCTCGACGCAAAGCTATGATGTACTTTAGTGGAGACTCACCATCACCTGTTTTCAAATTCACTTGGAATTTGAGGAGAAAGTGATTGCATTTCTCTTCCTCAAAGAATGTGAATAGCTTCGTCCCAGGATCAGGTTCGAGATTAACTTCAGACAATAAGAAAGCTCTCACATAAATATTGTTCTTGCTTTCATTCCTTCCCATCTACATCTCCTTGTCAATGTAGCTATCATGGGATTGTTCAAAATCTATGATAATGACACTCCAAATAACCCACGTACTCTTCAAACAATTACTAATCTATACCAGAAAGGCGAATTCAGCCTAATCCACATACCACTACCTCTATACTCTTTGCTGTTGCAACCAATTCTGAGAGTTCTGCTACCATATAAGGAAGCAGACCCAGCATCTGAAAATGAAGATGATGAAGAAAGCTTAGTCTTCGATCAAGAACATGGTTTTCTCAATATCAGTGTAACACCAATCGAATGCTCAGTTGTCTGTCATAAGTCTTGGGCGGAAAGTGTCTTCCAACCAATTATCGATGCTTTGCCCAAAGATGAAAACAACCAGGTTCAGATATCAACGGATAGCTACATTGTCTTTTCCGTAGACAGTACTGGTACTGATGCAGGCCAAAGGGTCATGGATCTCACCTCACCCCTTGGTAAGTTCATATCACATACTCATTCTTCTACAAACCACTTGACCCTATCTAAATACTAATGTATCACCAAATAGCCATGGCTGGCGTTCCCATATTCTTCATCACAACCTACTTCACAGATTTCATCCTCGTCCCCTCCAAAGACCGCCACAAAGTCGGCCAAACCCTTCTCTCCCGGGGTTTCGAATTCTCTGAAGAAGAATCCGCCTATGTGGTCCCCACCCCAACATCTCACTCCCGAGGCCCTAGTTCCAATTCCAACCCGCCATCCACTCCTCCCCCCTCCAACATCGCTGAACTCCAAGCCCGCACCTTCAAACATCTCACGCGGAGGAATGTAAAACCGTTCGTGCAGCCTGGTCTCCACCTCATCCAATGTTCCGGTCGCGACCGCGAAATCGAAGATCGTCCCATCTCAAACGGTAATGGAAATGGTATCCATACTTCTTCCCCTCTAGATAAACTCAACACCCGTCTTTACATCTCCATTATCTCGGCGCTGCTCCACCAACCTACTTTCCTCTCCCTGACCATCTCCCTCGAAGAAGGCTCTTCTCTCCTCCTCGACAAATCTCTCCTCCCTCTTTTTGGAAACTCGATTCAAGGAGACACGGACGGGGATCTCGTGCCGATTTTCTTGGATCTGGTCGATTTACCATTGGAAAGTACGGGCATTGTGTGTGGCGTGGCGGGGAAACTAGTCGATGAGATGCGCATGAATGATCGGCCGGAGGAAGAGGGCGGGTGTATGTTTGGAAAGGAATTGTCGTATCTAAGTACGGCGCGGGCGGGCGCAGTGGTGCTCAGTGGTGGGGGGAGTGAGAGGGCATTGGAGATGCTGGGGGGGTTGCTGGATCGGGAGGTTGGGGGGTGAGACCTATGGTGGAGATGAGGATGGAGATGGGAGGTTGTGATATATATATATGTGTGTTCTAATCCTAATGTTGTACATGGAAGAATGGGAGAATAGAGAATGTGTGGATGGATAATGGATGGGTGCATACTGAAAAGGACAGGGAAAAATTGAAAAGAAGCAAGCGAAGAAGTGCATACACACAAAAGGGAGGCGAGATTTATTATTTACCAGGCAAGGCGGGTGGTTGGTTTGCTTACTTGCTCGCTATATGGTTTGAGCATGCATGTGCGATGCATAAAAGGAGTTTTCTTTGTTACTGTCTGCTCGCACTACTTTTTGGGGATGGATGGGGGTGGGCAGAGGATAGGATTGGGTGGGATGGAGTAGGATAGGATAGGATATTAAAAAAGTTATGTGGGATGGGTGAGATAGGTGTGGAATGTTAATTTAATTTAATTGATTCGATTTGATTTGGTCATTGCTTGCTTGTTTGTTTGTAGGGGACAGGTTGGGAAGGGTGTTGGTGATTGTGGATGTGAAATGAGAGGGGTGAATGGTGGATGTTAGGTACTAGATGGGTACATGTAGGACGAGAAGAGAAGAGAGAGGAGGAGAGTGGAGGGGAGACTAAAAAATAGGAGAAGACGAAAGCATATGAGATGAGATGAGAGCGAAGAGAAGCAAAAACAATGGGAGGAGACTCGGCTTTATAATATAGCTGTAAATAGGTAGATGTAGTTAGTGTATACAAATTAACCGCGCTATACAAAAAAATCTACAACAAAGTAGAATTAATAGATTCCTCTCCTGATCCATCTAATCTCCGTTCTCTCGATTGTGAAATTTTGGGTGCGCGTATGAGAAATGATGTGATTCGCAATTGAGGATCGATGTTGAAGATAGATACGTGCGCAAGTATATCGATGGAAAGCTAGAATATATCCACCTTATTTCTTTCTTTCTCCTCCTCTCTTTTTTGTTGATTTTTATAGGGTTAGATGGATCTATATATACACATAGATACACAGATACGTGGATATGGGTACAGATGGGTATAGATTAGATATAAATGCGGAAAAGGATACAATCGATATATAATGTAGGGACATACCTACTTTCTAGGTAGGTATGCATTATATTCGAGACTGAGAATCATTTAGATTATTCTCCCTCTTTCTCTCGTATACACATACACAGCCTACCCAACACCAACACAATCCCCCTCCCCATCCCCCTTCATATCACCATTCCCTTCACAAAAAAAAACATCTATCTAGTAAGAATAAGTAAGTGATCTTACAAGTTACAGACAACCACACAACTAAACTCATAACAAACAATACCCACTATTCCCTTCCTCCTTTCCTCCCATCCAATATCCACAACTATGCCACATATCGCATATCACACATCATTTAAATCCGCCAGACATCATACCCAAGTATCCTTGCGAGGTGATGAATATATCATCATCTCCAATTTCAAAAATTTCACACTTCAAATTTTGAGGTACATGCGACTATGAGATTATGAATGAACAATTGACTATCCAACGGATAAATGCCTATGCACCAGAAGAAGAAATCTCCGTGCCATTTCACCTCAAACACTTATTCAGACTCCAGAGTTCGTTCATAATTCGGCCAGAAAGGAGAAGAAGAGTTAATTGGTTAATTCTTGTACGTAGTTCCCACCCGTTCAACAACAATGATGACTTCTCACATCCATCCTATAAATCCTCCATATTTCTCGATAGTTCAATATTAAGTAAAGAGCCATAAGCATACCTCTATTCACTCGCCCTCAATACACTACTCAAAGGAAGCCCTCTGTCATCTTCTATCTATCCGACATAGATCGATCCACTCTTTCCATTCATTTAAAGCCCTCTTCAGAAACTCCTTAAATGATTTCCCCTTCAGCCAACTTTGCAATTCTCTCTAGGCATCTAGATCATTCTTTCCCCAGCAATCATCACATCCAGATCATACCATTTGAAAATACTCAATACTCTTCAGGTGGTACTTAGATATCGTTTATATAAGAAAATGATTGAATGCGGATGAAGTTTGAGGGGGTTCCCAAATATCTACCCCATCAATAGTTTGTTGTCAGACGTCCGACCCTCGTATGAGGAGGGATTTGGTGTATTGATCTTGAATTCTTGTGGAGAGAGTACTAATCAGACTTGTTTGTTCAATGGGTTCGACCATAGATGTTGACTGTATCTAGGTTTTTGCAACAGGGGAAGCGTTCGAGACATCTTGTCTGGTAAAGTCGATATTCTTTGCGTATGAGTAGTTTCAGGTAACCAAATTGGTATACGCCCACATCGTTCTGCTTAGAGGCATCAACTGGTGCGAGATCTCCATGACATTTGGGATCTTTGTAGATTCAAACGGAATATAACACTGGTTTTTGATTTGAAGGTACTTACATACGGTAATGAGCCAGTGAAGTACTGAGAAGAGAGTAATTCTAGCGTTGAGATTTCAATGCCCAGAAAATTCAAATATCATAAAACTGAAGACTCTACAATTCTTCTAGAAAATTGTATTAGGGAAATTTGAAGAGAGTTAGAGATAGGTAGTGTAAGTCGTTATAGATAACATCACCGCTTTGTGATCACCCTCCTCAGGCGCAATCGAAACGAATTTTTATGCAGGAATATTTTGATAAATTTATTTGTATGCGAATAGACATTTGTGCATTGCATTAGGAAGCATCAGGAAGCATTGAATTGCAAGATCATTGATCATGTGCTGTAACAAGCTCGTGTACTCCCAAGCCTCATAACATGCCACACATGCATATACTGATACTGTGTGGATAGTCCCGAAGTAAATTTCAACTAAATTTCAACTTGAAATTGATACAATCAAATATGAAAGGATGATGTTTGACGACTCTTGATCAATTGATTCCTCAAATGTCAAAATTGGATTCGAAATGTTGGTATGTGTTATTCAGATTGGAGAGTACTTACTCCGAGACGGTGAGCTGCCAGCCAGCATAAATCTGAGTATGTAGATAGAAGAGCAGCATCAATAAATGGTAGCAACAAGTATAACTAACTTCAGCTCACCCTCACACAATGCAATTAGTCACTCAATCCCACGCCCAGTTAATCCCCCACAAAGAGGACTGATTGTTCGACATGGAGGTATGGCTTGCGGAAAGCAAATTAAAAAAGAAATGATGTGCAACCGAACAAGACATATCTTGCTATACTTGATACTTCAATTGCTTCATTCGAACGATTGTGTAGCAAATCAGTGCACATCCGATGCAAGTTGTTACAAAGAGAGAATTTGGAGGCAGGAAAGATTCAATGTCAAGATGTAAGATGTAAGGTGTAAGATTTGCAGATTATTCTTTTGATATATTTACCGCGCAAAGCACCTGGTATTGATTACCTACCTACCTACCTACCTACCTACCTGGGTAGATAGATGTTGGACCGGGTATATCCGTTCTGAAACAAAAGACCAAGTTATTATCGGAGCTAGTACTCCGGCCGCGTTATATAAAACTCGCTACTGCCTATCTAGCTAGTTGGAAATCCAAGATTTGATATGTACCGGTATACGAAGTACGATGTAAATAAAGAAATATGTCAAGAAAAGTTGGTCGAAGGATAAAAGATGCCCAGTCAGGTGATATAAGCAAAGATACTCCGCACTCATCGTCTCGTGCTGAGTCCTGACAAGTTGTATGCGATGTGAAGTTGATGAGACCCTCCCGATCTTCCATGGGAAAGTTCGATTTGCCATGATCCATTTGACAAAGGTGAGGGAGGAATTGAAGTGAAGTGTGAATGAAAGATGTGTGAGAGATGTGAGAGATATGAGAGATGTGAAAGATGATTATGGGGAAAGGGCAGGATGATGAGCTGATCCTTGTGTAATTTATTATATAAGCAGCGTATGCATATCATGAAATCACCTAGTATCTAGTAGGTATTATTACATGGAAAGAAATGCTACCTAGATAGTTCTAGGTAGCTCCCTAATAGCTGTAAATACATCAAATCTTTGCGAATTTCTATCACTATGATTAATTATGATACCTTTTTCATCTCATTTGTGAGAAAGTCCATTTATAATATATAGTTACTAGATACATACACATATACATACACATACACATACACATACACATACACATACACATATATAAATATAAATATAAATATACTATATATATTGCTACTACTACCATCTCATAACATTTATTCCATATGATACAAGAACACAAATAAACAAATTGAGGTATGTAGGTATCTAGCATTCAAACTTCACAAGTCAATGTCTCAAAGTTTTCCAAGAAGAGCTTTGACCTCAACACTTAGCAAGCTCCACGAACCAATCACCATACACTCCTCACTCCTCATGTCCCATGTTCCGATGATTCGATGACATCAATACGTCATCGTCATCCTTGTTGCTTTTGTTCTCATCGTATAATCGGACCCCAGAGAAAAAGGCGGTTTGAAGCGGCAAGCTCTCGATCTGGCTATTCCATCTGAGCCACCTACCTAGCTATTCCTATTCCTGTTTAATATATGCACACACATATACATACTCGTATGCATATATTGGCGGCCGCTTTTGATACGAATTATAAATTAACTAGGTAGCTACCTCGATACTAAGTACTAAGTAGGTTCTCGTTCCGCTCTTTCCCTGATTTGAATGTAGTGGATGAGATGGTCCCCCTTCCTATAGAGCTTTTGAAGTTGAAGTGAATCTGGATTCTGCATCGAACTTTCCGATATCTTCCCTCCCTCCTCCCTCCTCCTTCCTTCTTCACCTCTCACCCCTCACCAACCAATCACAAAGCATCATCTAACCACAATAATCAATGCTCAAACCTGGATTGGGTATATTTTAGTTCGCTTGCTAGGTAGGTAACTAGAGCTTATTATTATTTATTTACCACCGACCTAGGTACTTACTCCTCTTTCCTTCCAAGCTTCGTCATTCGATCTCGTCTTCCAACTTCTTAAAAGGATTCGAATCGTCTTCATCTCCTCATCTCTTCAACTCTTCAACCTCCATCAACAACACAATACATTTAACTCTTGGAGTTCAATACATCCATCCATTCATACATACATACGAGAGATTCAAGTATCCCGTCAATCTTCAATCATCATGATTGACCCAATGCAAGTCCTCGAGATGGACATTATGAAGAAAACCACCTCTCTTCTCCCAGTTCCAACAAGCACGGCGACTGCTACTCCCTCGGTCGCCCCAATCCCAACAGTCGTCCCTAACGTTCCAACTTATGAAGTTGCCGGTCAATCAGGTCAGACAACATTATGGGTAAGCTTCCTCAATCAAATGATTCCGACATATGCAACATTGTTGGCTAATTTGTAACACTCATTAGGTTGTCTTTGTGATCATGTTCCTCTCAACCCTTACCTTTTTCTACTTGGCTTGGAGAGTACCAGTTGTAAGTGTCCTGCACATTCTAACAATCAACCGATCAATGTGCTAACCTATCGTGTGATAGCAAAAACGCCTCTTCCATGTTTTGACTGCATTCATCACTCTTTTCGCCACCCTCTCATACTATGCAATGGCAATTGGTGATGGAAACGCTCTCACACACATTGTTCTCCGAGAAGTCCACAAGCACACCCCAGATACTGTTGAGCACGTCTACAGACAAGTTTTCTGGGCTCGTTATGTTGATTGGAGTGTGACTACTCCTCTTCTCCTCCTCGATCTTTCATTCCTCGCTGGTCTCAACGGTGCCAACATCTTGGTTACCATCGTTGCCGATCTCGTCATGGTTTTGACTGGTCTCTTTGCTGCCTATCACAACGATGGAGCTGCCAAGTGGGGATGGTATGCTATGGGATGCGTCGCATTCTTGGTCATCATCTATCAACTTGTCATTCCTGGCCGTCGTGCCGTTTCAAGCAAGGATGCTAAGACCTCGAAGCTCTTCGCTGCTATTGCAGGTTACACTTTGATCATCTGGACCCTTTACCCAATCGTCTGGGGTATCGGTGATGGATCCCGCACTTGGTCGGTTGATGCCGAGATCATTGCTTATGCAGTCCTTGATGTCTTGGCCAAGCCTGTCTTTGGTCTTTGGCTCTTGTTCGCTCATGACGGAAGTTCCTCTACCTCCGTTGAAGGATGGTGGAGCCATGGTTTGTCCAGCGAGGGTGCCATCCGCATTGATGACGATGAGGGTGCTTAAATCTCCTCTGTATTTTAACCTGTACGATGCTAGTCGCGAATGATGTGACAATGATGTATCAAGGAGATCAAACAAATTGTTACTATTGTCATGAAAGGATAGGAGGATGGTGTCAGGTAATGAAAGAAATGAGTTATGAGATGGTTGGTTTGGAAGGGGAGCTATTACTGGCTTTTTTCTTTTACTATTTGGAGGGCATTCGGCATTTGGCATTTGAGCAGGGGAAAACCTCTTGTAGTATAGCTGCAGTGTAGAGGATAATAATCAATCAACATTACTTTACAACAATCTTCATCTTCTGATCGGTTCATTTTGGTGTGTTGATATTTGATGTATGAATCTATAATACATGCTCTTCTCTCTTGATAATGGTGATGGTGATGTACAATAAGATATAGCATTGACACAACTTCCTTTCCTACAGACTTGACATAGACATTAATTCGAATATCCAAACTATACAGGTATTATACAATATGATACATAGAAATTCGAAAAAGTCATCTCGACTCCAAAACAATATGTAGCAAGAGAGAAGAACAAATCAAGCCAAACCCAACCATTTCAGCGCTTTCCGACTGTTCCCCTTGTGAATCAACCCCCGCATCTCGAGCTCATCTCTTTCCCTCGCATTTCGGCCTCCATTCCCCGCCCCGAACGGAGCATTAGCATTAGCATTATTATGATTATTAGAAAACATGCTCCGTCTCCTGGCGCTGACGGGCGAATAACAACCCATGACCATGCGATCGTAAGCATCATCGTCGCTGTCTTCTTCGTATGTGTAGTCGAGTTGGGAGTCGACGGGAGAGAGGTGCGGGGAAGAGGATGGGCTGCTGGTGGTGGTGTAGGGGGAGATTTCGGGGACGGCGTATGCGAATTCTTCCTCTTCTTCTTCTTCTTCTTCTCCTTGTTGTTGTTGATGATGATGCGGCTGTTGAGGTTCTTGGATTTCGTTTAAAGTCATGGGTTGAGGATGAGGAAAAAACTCAGAATTTGAGGGAGAAAGGTTCGGGAGAGGGGAATGGGGATTGGAGAAAAGTGAGGAGTGACGCTCAATAGCGATAGGGATGTGGCGGATCGTCGAACCACTACCGCTATGTCCGCTAGAACCCGAATCTGCTGCGATAAGCGATGGTATTCTTGCAGTTGACCGATTGTTGTTTGGGTATGGAGATGAGGGAGATAATCTCGTTGCCGGACGTGGGACTTCGATTTCGGAATCACTGGGGAAATCGTAGAGGGAAGATGTACGATAAGTGTTTTCCGGGAAGATTAATGTGGGCAAATGCGTGCTGGAATCTGCACGTGGTTGTTCTTCGTCGGTGCATGTTGATGCATCTTGCGTAAGGACGGTAGAACTGGGTGTGGGTGAAAGCTGGAGGAAGTCTGGTTCGACACTATACCAGGATAATCTCTCAACGATATTTTTGCGGATGAGGTATAGAAAATTCTCTATCTCCAGGGAGGAGGCGGTGGAAGGAAGATGATAGTCTGCTTTGAAGAAAAGTGAGTAGGAGGATGGAGGGCAACTGAGTAGTTCTGCATCTGCTTCTTTGGAGGCATCGAGAGAAGATTTAAGGATATTGCGGTCTGGAATCTCGGGACGTCTATGAGCCGTAGAGATGGCGAAATCGTATGAACGATGCGAAGAATGAAACTGGGAAAGAGGGGGTTTGGCGAAGGAAGGAGGATCGGACGAAAGCGTATCTAAAACACCAGCTACTCTGACGAGATCTGAACCTAGGAGGCTGCGAAGAGCAATTACAGTTGCGATTTGGTCAAATGGAAAGCTGAGAACGAGAAATCGAACGAGCGAGTTCGTAGCTAGATATAATTCGAGATGGGGAACTATCAGATCGGCAAGCAATCTGGGATCATTCATGGGATCTAAACCTTTGCGCGCAGGAAGTGGTTGAGACATGAACGTTTGCATGGCGCTTGCAATAAGAAACCTACTTTTTGTTAATTCATGAGAAGGCATAACGATGGAAGTCAAAATACCTGAGATCAATTCTACCACTTCGGCTCTCGCCACTTTTTTTGACACCAATGTGTTCAACCTGTCCAAGAAGTTGAGCACAGAAAACATTACTTATTCCCTTCTCGCACCCAACCGTAAGAATCTGATCAACAGCAGGTCCCTCATAACAAGTTGAATTGCCATTACTAAACATATCTTTTAAGAATGGACCCAATCCAGACATCAACGTATTTTGATGTTTGCTAAGTGCTGCGGCCTCATTTGGGAAGTGAAAATTTAAAAAGGAGCGGAATTCATTTTGGATGTCCATTGATTTGTTGGTATAGGCGCCCGAAAATTCGTAGAACTTATTGACTTTGTCTTCGTGGGTAGGAAACGTAGCTGATGTGGGTGTTGGTAAAGGTTCATTGGTCACAATATTGACGTTTTCTGACGCCCTCTGTTGGTCCTCCATCTCTTCGTAAACCGGCGATCCGCTTAAGAAGAATGGATCGGTTTCGACACGCTGCTGATGGTCCCAATGACTTTTAGCCCTCTCTTGAGGTGTGAATTGTCTTGAATTCAAAGCTTCATCAGCCATATTTGCTGTACTGGGAGGCGTGGGTAATGGTCGCGGTAAAGTCGGTGGAGATATTGGGAAATTGCCACTTCTATACTCTGATATCGATCGCATGATCTCTCTTGGCGAATTATCCGTGAAATGAATTACTACATCCTCAACGATATCGAATACCGGCTCATTTGAACTGAAATCCTCCTTAACCTCATAACTACTATCCTTAGTTATCATGGGTATACTCTTTGAGCTTGAGCTCACCGAGTTGCTCGACATAGGAGAAGGGCTCCGGATCATAGTTCTGGAGGCCTTTACAAATGCCGTTTTGGGCGACTGCTCGAAAGATGAATCTCTAATGGAACTTTTCCTTAATATATTTGAGGTATTCCTAAGATCATTTGCTGATGATGCACGTTTAAATTTCCTCAGATCTTTCGAGCTATCATCCACCAACAGATCCCCTGCCGACTTCGTCCATCCCGCCGGCGTGGAAGGTGTTGGCAAAGTAGATTGCATATCCACAACATATGCTTCACCATAGACAACGTTGGATGTAGAAAATGAGGTCTCGTCATCTTGAGAGATGTATTCAAAGTAATCCTCATCCTCGTCAATGTCCGTATTTTGTTGCGTTGAATATCTACTTCTCGGCACTGGAAAAGATGGTTTCGAGCTCGATGGAGGTTGAGGGCCAAATGTGCCACTGTACTGGCTAAGTCGACTACCTTCTCTATTGGGTTGACTTAACATGGGCTCAGAAGGTATCGAAAGTATCGTCGTCCGGATATCATCTCCAATTTGGAATTTCCACGATGATGGTTCTGGTGTGATTGTTCTAGATTCTCCAGCAATACGTATAATTTGAAGGCCGCTATCATCCCTACTTCTCAAACCATTCGCTTTATGTATTCCTTTCCCTTGAATATTGCTGTCATGCCCTGGCAGGTCTTTTGCGCGTAACGTCGCTGCGCTTCTCGTACTTCTTAAATCCAACATCTTCGGTAACTTCGCGCGAGTTCTCACTGCTGCTTTTGCCGGACCTGGATCAGGAATAGTGTTTGAAGACTTGACATTTCTAAAAAGACCTGCTACTCCATCTTTGACAATATCATGAAAGATAATCTCTGCTTCTGCGAAGTTTCCATACGTGAGCCTTTGGGATATTCTAGCAACGCATATTGCTCGAGCACTAACACTACCACCGTTCAAAAATGCCAATTTTGATTGAGGTGATGATCGTAGAAATGACCTCGCTTCTTCGTTTCGTTGTGCAAGAGCGATGTAAACATCGCGGATAAATGCTCGAGCTTCAAATGGTTCTCCTTTGTGGTCTTCACTCAAGTAATGATCGAGAGGCGCAACGATAAGAATCATATGCGAGTGTGGAAGAAGTCGCAGTTGTGTTGTGATGGTATTTATGTTTCCCTCTAATGCAACCAGCTTTCCAATACTCAGTTTCTCGTCCGAGGGTATTGGTGTCATTTTGGAGATCGAATTATGAGTCTTGGGATTGGTCTCCTTCGTTGATAATGTTTGCCACACATTCATTCAGGAAACTCAAAGTACAAAATAATTTATGGACACAATTGAACAAGAGATGTATATAATTTTTGCAGTCAACGGTAGGAAATGAGATAGCTAAACAGGTAAAAAAAAATGATATGAAAGTCTGTGATAAATTGGAATTTGGAGATCGTGGAGGCCACTAGACCTTTTACCACTGCCACCATCCGAGGACGGAATCACACGCTACCAAGAGTGTAAGGGGTCCGGCGTTTAGATGGCGTAAGTGATACCGAAGAGATACATTTTGACTCTTTGAGGCCATCTTGATTCCATTTTGGTACCAGTTGAGTCTCGACTGATCTCCACCAGGATAAAGATTAAGGTTTGAAAGTCTGATATCTAGAATGGTTATTGGCCAATCATTAATTATTGGTAGATCGCTTCTCATACTCCGTGCGCTAATAGATTGGATCGGCACGAAGCCAAAACTAGCTGGAACGGACCGTATTGGTGGGATATTACACGCCACGCACGAAATCTTCGTCGGCTGTGCTTGCTTATTCGATAGAGATGAACTTTCACTACGTGTTGACTGACGTATCATTTGCAATCTCCTGTGGGCTTTCTGGCAATCGCTATCTAGGTAGACTTCCAATCCAATTCGAGCTTTACATCAGGTGTACACAAAGTAAAGAGGGTAGACGGCAAGAAACCACTTATTAGGTAGGTACCTCACTAACTCGCTCTGCTTGAGGTACTTTCGGTCGTGCGTTAATGTCTAAGTTACCATAATACAAGGACAAAGGGCACTAATCGTACACCGAGTGTTTTCTTGGCTCAATTGGGGGAAGGTTCTCCCCAGTAATGCTACTCCGTACAATTGACTGACTGAATGAGTAAGAGTCCAGTCTCACACTATTTATCGATTCAAATAATGAGACTAGGGGCAAGGATTAGAAATCTGGAGTACATTGGTAGCCGACATGTTTTACAGCATGTCTGCACATCATGACGCAGGGGAGTGTGAAAAAGGAAATATTGTAAAGTTGATATGAGATAGCTAACGGGGAAGTGTAGCCCTATGATCTTGTAATAGCGTGGAGTTTTGGATATATCGAAATGATTTATTTCACATCAGATAGTAAAAATAGGCACTGCATCCGCTGTTCCCCGATGCGAGGAAAAATCGAGGATAATTGTCTACAGATGGTACTGCAATTGTGGTGGAGAAACAATATGCCCGCTGATTAATATGGATCAAAGTACACAGAATTAGCTATCAAGCTTGCCGAATAAACTTTTTATCACCAAAGTAAAAATTACATAGCCTGAAATTTCAGAACTTGAAACATCCGATCTTGACTATCCGGAATATTTAAGATACAGTCGGAGATTTTTTTAAACAAGCGACTAACTAGATGAATTTGACCTAGTCGTTCAGTCGTACTTAGTCCTCGTCAGAGTCTAATAGCTCTGCTAACTCTGCTTCTTCTTCTGCAGTCATTAGGCCTTTTTTAGGCTCGACTTTCTCTTCCTTCACTACTCCTTTAGCATTCTCTTCGCGTTCGAGGCGTGCCTTTTCGAGCTCCCCTTTGGTGAGTCCCCAAATTCTTACAGTACCATCGATACTGGTACTAATGGCTTGCTTTTCACCCTTCAGAACCGCCAGGCCCGTAACTTCCTCATAATGACCATCATAAATATGCCACAATTTCCCGGTTGCCTTGTCCCAGATTTTCACATCTTCGTCTCTGCCTGCAGTCACAACCCATGTATCGGTTACAGCTACAGCACGAACATAGTCTCCATGCTCGTATGTTTCTTCTGTGCTCCAATTCTTCGCTCTTGATAAACATTTAGCTGTACCATCGGCACTTGCAGTCCACAAATCCATTTCCTCGTCATCGCCAGCAAATATGACCTGATAGACGCTTGTTTCATGCTCAAGGATCGTATCTCTAGTAGGCTTGCTCTGTGCCGGAACGTCTTCGGTAGTGTCAAGTATTTGAGATGCAGATGATAGACTAATGCGCCATCTTCGAATATGGGGATCACTACTTGAAGAAACGAGAACAATGGCGGTGTTTGTAGAGTCTTCGGGGTCCAGAACGAGGTCTTGTACTGCCATCATGGATTCACTCTTATCTCGCAAGGTATGCAATCGTTCACCAGTGGCGGTGTTCCATACCATGATTTTGGCATCAGCACCACCAGATATTAAACACTTGAAAAGGTGTCAGTACGCACATCTAACCTCAACTAAAGCGACGGAGCTTACATCCGTTCCCTCGATATTCACGCAGATAATTGCTTTGACAAAGTCTGAATGGCCCTTGAATTTCTTGCCCAGCTCTTTGCTTTCCCTATTCCAACTCCAAATTTGTTTGTCCCAACATCCCGCGAAAACTGTATTACCACCATGGCCTCCGATGGCTACTGAAGTGACTGGCGCAGTTGGCCCTCGATAAACTGTTTTTGTATCTCTAGTCTAATAGTGAGGTTAGATAATGCCGAAAAAAGTGGCATGACCCTGGATAATTATCGTACCTACTTCAGTATTGACCTTCCGTACGCAACCAGCACTTTCTGCGATATAAATGCATTGGGAGGAAAATGGGTCTGGAATCAAGCTCAGAATCTTTGATTGTAAAACAATAGGGTTTCCATTCTTGTTGCCCGACTTTGCAGCTCTACGTGCTCGTGTAGATTCAGATGCGTCAGTCTGGAAAAAGTGGCCTGGATCCGTTGATCGAGACATGATTGATATAAAATGTAATGAAGGAGCAGTTTGTATGTTATATGCCTGTATCGATACAACAAATATAGTGGGGGTTCATCATCCCGGGCATTCGAAATTCAATCATACCTAAATCACAGGGGTAGCGACGCGTAAAGTGGAATTTACGCCGACACGCGATTTCCTTATCCAAGTCGCGTAATCTTTTCAGCACTCACAACTTCATAGCGGTCCATTTTGATCCATAACAAATGTTCTGAAAAACTATCCTGACTTCAACATCTCAATTAAGATGGCTTCCACAACCCAGATTAACCTACGGCCCAGGCCGGCTCATACTTCTGGGCCAACTTATCTTTCGTATACCCCAAATGGAACAAAACTGGTCACAATTGGTTCCAATAACACAATTAGAGTATACAAGACTGGGTCGGATGGAGAACCTACAAATATTGATGACTGTCAAGAGCAGAATATGGCAGTTGATTCAACAGTAGGGCTCCAAAATTTTTGTGAAGAATGCCATGCTAATTTTGCTTCAAGAATGAATTTTTCGTCGCAGGCTCTGAAGATGGAACTGTTAGCAAATATTCCCTCGATTCGATGACATTCGACAAATTCCTTATGCGCTGTTCGTTGCCAGTCCGGGACGTTGCGATATCACCGAATGGGAAATGGTGCGCCGTTGCCAGTGACGAACTGACCGTCAAAATCGTGAACACAAACGATGTAAACCATACAATGTACCTCAGAGATCAGCAGAAGCCTGTAAAGCATGTATCCTTCGATCCAAGCAATAAATTTATAACTCTATCATGTACGGACGGTATGATATACGTTTATTCATTGTTGAACGAGGATCCTGAGCTTGTGCGGACAATCGATGGGATTATTAGGGCCGTTGAGACGGATGATGAAATTAGTTCAAAAGTCGAATGGCATCCGGATGGCAGAGCATTCGCTGCACCGACTGCAACAAGAGATATTCAAGTCATGTCCAAGAGTGACTGGGAGAAACAGCGTATCTTCGCACATGGTCATACCGGAGATATCACAGCATTGGCTTGGTCGCCAAACGGAGCAATGCTTGCATCGGCTGGAAAAGATAAAAAGATAATACTTTGGGAGACCAAAACACAAAAGATCATTGCTACTTATGACTACGCAAATGTTATGGATTTATCCTGGCATCCCACAGACAACTTGCTCTCATTCACGAATTCGGATGGAGAAGTCTATATATTTCAAGATTTTGTACCCAGTGAGCATGCTCACCTAGTCAAATTAGGACGCCAACCAGCCCCTTTTGTACATGATCCCTTGTCAGAAATATCAAATAATGCACGGCGACCGAACGCAAATGGCACCAAAGATATGCCCCTTCGAGGCGTCCGGCGTGGCTCCCCCGACAGTTTGGATGACATCCTTGGGTCTGATATCATGGGGGATGAAGATGACTTTGTTATCGATGACGATGGCGCTGGTTACGCACTCGGATTGAATGGTAATGGTAAGAGGCCTGCGGACGATGTGGATTCTTACGGTGTCTCTAGGAATAAGAGGCATGCACAATCATGGGAACCACAATATCACGAGTCATTTCAGCCTGGTAGTACTCCTTGGCGGGGAGATCGAAAGTATCTTTGTCTCAATCTTATTGGGTTTATTTGGACGATTGACCAGGGTGATTATCATCAAATAAGCGCAGAATTCTACGATCGCGAAACCTACCGCGATTTTCGCTTTACGGACCATTTACTGTATGATAAAGCCTGTCTGAACGAGAATGGCTCTCTTTACTCTTGCCCTTCCGGCAATGGCCATCCAGCAACGATATTATATCGCCCTCATGAATCCTGGACTAGTGGTACAAATCGTGTGGAATGGCAAACAGAGCTTCCTAAAAGTGAGGAAGTGAGTGCCATTGCACTTAGCGATTCTTTTGTCACAGTCACTACCACCAAAAATTATGTACGCATATACACACTTTTCGGAATACCATTCAGAGTATATAGACAAAAGAGTAGTCCTATGGTTACCTGCGCGAGTTGGAGGGACTATGTTCTTACTTTGGGGAATGGTCCCGTAGGTGCGGATGGTAATACCAAACTACTGTATACCATACAAAACATTAAAAGAGACGAAATTTGCCAAAATGAGGATGTCGTAGCCTTGCCAGATGGCGAGACAGTCAAAAGTGTTTTCTTTTCAGACAACGGGGTAAGCGCACATTCCGAATTATGATAATTATATTCACTTTGCTGACTCAAATATTCAGGATCCATGTATTTACGACTCTACCGGAACACTACTAACTCTTGTCCACTGGCGTGAGCCATCACAGGCAAGCTGGGTTCCTCTCCTTGATACGAAACTTCTTTCTCGTCTCGCAAGTGGGCGTAAGACAGAGACATATTTCCCCGTGGCGGTGTCAGACAACAAATTCCATTGCATTATCTTGAAAGGTGATGACAAATATCCTTACTTCCCTCGTCCGCTACTCTCCGAGTTTGATTTCCAGATACCCATTTCCTCACAGTCAAAGCCTGATAACGGGGACGATGATGACGATGAAATGGGTGCAGATGAAATGAAGAAATTAGAAGGGGAATTCGCTCTCAAGAGCATTCTTTCAATATTAAAGTCAGATCTTGTCAAATCCACTGCAAGCACAAGGGCAGAACGAGAAGAGTTATTAACCATGGATGTCGAAATTGACAAGACACTTTTGAGGATGATGATGGCGGAATGTATAGAAGGCGAGGAAAGAGGCATGAGGGCATTAGAGATGGTACAATTGATGAAGGATAGGACAGGTAAATTTATCGAGGCAGCAGGGAAAGTAGCAGATAAATACGATAGGACGATTTTAGGAGAAAAAATCAGGGAGTTAGGTGAGGAGAGACTGTTGGAGATGGATGAGGACTAAATAAGTAATGGGCTCATGAAGGCATCACAAATGCATTTGCACGAATTGTAGGATACCTAATGATTTAAATATTTAAGAAGCTTAAAAGTGGTTCTCACAATAGCCGATCAGGAGCAGATACCTTCATGGTACTCTCTAAGGTCTGTATTTGAGTGCGATGATTGATTGATCGCTTAAGCTTAGATGCTCCTTTAATCTCAGTCTACAATCTATGGATATAGAAAGCATTTGTAATAGCCTCTATTTCGCCGAAGACATTCAAATTCACATCAAATACCTAGTCAGCAAGTGTCTAGATTCAGCCATCTTTCAGGTGAATTCAAGTCCAGATTGTACGTAGAAATATGTACAATGTATTGTTTTCATTGGCCATTTTGATGTTGTCTGTTAAACGTGGGATACCTCGCGTACTCGCTTGGGTGCGATCCACCGTCATAAGCATCCGCGATAACATAACACTCTTCATTAATCTTTTATGAAGAATAGTTCTACGGTGTGTGTATGCATTACTTGTCTTATCAACCACTAGGTATGAGAAAAACCCTATGCGGGAATTATGAAGCCTTATCGTATATGTATGGAGTGGAGAAGCGAAGAACGCAATGCCAACAAGATGGGGGTTGATCAATATGCTGGTGATATGGCATTGGATCGACTAGATTCTAGACTAACTAGACCTTTCATAAGAAGACAGCAAAGCATGAGAAAATTTTTAATCTATCCAAAATGGAAAGGTGCCCAAGGACTGGAAGAGAATTTTTGAACAAAGAGGCCTTGCATTATGATATTTAATACATTGTCTAGCACTGGATTAAGGGCGAGCATCTAGATAATGAAACAATATTCATATTTCCATTCATAAATTGGGTTTAAATTTTGGATTTGAATAACTGTGAATAACTACCTAGTAGAGTAGTTGGAAAGGATCAGATGAAATGGAGGGGCTGTCTGAGTGTGAAATTCCTACTCGCAGATTGGAGAGATGAGTGAAGATTAATAAAGATTGAAGATCGAAGATTGCCCAGGTCTACCAAGTGATGATGAATTGGATTGAATGAATGAGATAAAATGATTAGATTGATTACGTGCCTGTGGCGTATCGATCGATCAAGCCACACCACACTGTATGGATGTGGCTAAAACGTAACTGTAGCCGATTCTTTTCGATGCATTACCTTGGTAAATTATATGAATGAAGTGAACCCGGGAAAGAGTAAATGAATTCTATTTTCAACCTCAAATAGCTACGGAATTCCCTGCTATTGGGTCTTGATATACCAAAGAGCCTCCTTATACCTTCTTGATTTAGATATTACCATCACGCGCCAGACTCAGATATCATCTCTCTATCTTGTGATCGTCGACATCGAACGCGATATTTCTTAAAAACTTAGCTTCAACACCTTTCCCCTCTAGGCACATCTTGGTTACCCCTCGACAACAACGCAATGGCTGCTCTTGGTGAGGATTTGCTCGGGATAGTTAACAAGCTTCAAGATCTTGTGTTTAACACTATTGGCAATGATAGCTTAGATCTCCCACAGATTGTACCGTACTCTCTCAAACATGCTGCGAAAACTGGCACTGATATCAATTCTAGGTAGTCGTTGGCTCCCAATCTTCTGGAAAATCATCCGTACTCGAGAACATCGTCGGTCGAGATTTCCTTCCCCGTGGTAGTGGGATTGTCACCCGTAGACCCCTCATTCTACAACTTATCAATGTACCCTCAGAGGAAGAAGATGCACCAGAAGCGCACACAGCAGCGAGTGTGGCTACACAACCAGAATGGGCCGAGTTTCATCATATCCCAAATAGGAGATTTACAGAATTTCAGGATGTGAAGAGGGAAATCGAGAACGAAACGGCGAGAATAGCTGGTAACAACAAGGGGATTAATAGATCACCCATCAACCTTAAGATTTACTCGCCCCATGTTCTTAGCTTGACTTTGGTCGATCTGCCAGGACTAACCAAGGTAAATTCCTGTCATTCTTTACGTTTCAAGCAAGAGGGTGAGGTTTTGACTGTTCGCAGGTTCCTATCGGAGATCAACCCACAGATATCGAAAAGCAGACCCGAAATCTGATATCGGAATACATTGCGAAACCAAACAGTATTATTTTGGCGGTATCCCCAGCAAACGTTGATATTGTCAACTCAGAGGCTCTAAAACTTGCCAGGCATGTCGATCCTCTTGGCCGAAGAACTATTGGAGTTCTCACAAAAATAGACCTTATGGACCATGGTACAAACGCTATGGATATTCTGTCGGGCAGAGTCTACCCCCTTAAGCTGGGATTTATCGGTGTCGTCAACCGATCACAACAAGATATCCAAGGGAACAAGACCCTCTCCGAGGCGTTGAAGTCAGAAGCGGACTTCTTCAAACACCACCCTGCATATCGAAATATGGCAAACCGATGCGGAACTCAATTCTTGGCAAAAAGTCTCAACACTACTTTGATGGCGCATATCCGAGAGAGATTACCTGATATCAAAGCTCGTTTGAACACCCTCATGGGACAAACACAACAAGAGCTTGCTAGTTATGGGGATATGCATTTCAGTGGCAAGGAACATAAAGGTGCATTGATTTTACAATTGATGACTAGATTCGCATCTTCTTTCATCGCATCCATTGATGGTACCTCAACAGAGATCTCGACCAAGGAATTATGCGGAGGAGCCAGAATATACTATATCTTCAATTCTGTTTTTGGTAATTCATTAGAAACTATAGACCCAACGACAAATCTTTCCGCCCTAGATATCCGAACAGCAATCCGAAATTCGACCGGTCCACGACCTAGCCTATTCGTACCCGAGCTCGCGTTCGATCTTTTAGTCAAGCCACAAATCAAGTTATTGGAGGTTCCTAGTCAAAGATGCGTGGAACTAGTTTACGAAGAGCTGATTAAGATATGCCATACTTGTGGCTCAACTGAACTTACCAGATTCCCCAGACTCCAGACCAAGCTTATCGAGGTGGTCTCTGATCTGTTGCGCGAACGTCTTGGCCCAGCTTCTCAATATGTGGAGTCTCTTATCTCCATTCAAAGGGCTTATATCAACACAAATCATCCCAATTTCCTTGGCGCAGCTGCAGCAATGAGTAACGTTGTTTCTAATAAGCAAGAAAAGGAGAGGAGAAGGTTGATCCAGGAAGAAAAAGAGAGAAAGGAGCACAGACGCCGAAAGGAGCTTGAAGCTGCAAATGGCGGGGAAACTCCAGAAGAAGGAGAAGACGCTGTTCCAGAAAAGCTCGAAAACTTACCCCACCGAAAACATCTCCAAAAAACATCTCGAAGCATGTCACCTGCAATCCGGGAAAACGGTACAAGCGCCATGGTATCATCAATGAACGGACTTCGTGGAGGATCACCACCAAGGTTCAACGGCCAGGCAGCTGGTGGTGCTCGTGATTCGTTCTTGAACTACTTCTTTGGCAAAGACGGTGGTTTGCCTGGTGGAGCAGGTGTCCCACAAGCATCTTCGTCAGCCCAAATGTTCGGAAATCCAAACCTTGGCAGACACGTGAGCCAAAGCGCAGAACCAAGTATTACACAAAGTATCAGGCGGCAGGAAGAACGTCCTGTTCAAAGAACACCAGCCCAGCAAGCTCGTGAGGATGATTATGAGCTCGGACGTGCACAGAGAGATTACAATTACGATTCTCCATTTGTAAGTTCCGCATTCTATTCAATACCACTAAATTATGAACCAAAACTAACACCAAACCTCAGGGAAACAACGCCGAGCCAGCACTCACAGACCGCGAAGCCATGGAAACCGAACTCATCCGTGCCCTTATTTCATCTTACTTCAACATTGTCCGTGAATCAATAGCAGACCAAGTTCCCAAAGCCGTCATGCATCTACTGGTCAATCACTCTAAAGACGTGGTCCAAAACCGTCTGGTTAGCGAATTGTATCGTGAAGACTTATTCGGCGAGCTCCTCTACGAAGATGATGCAGTGAAGAAGGAGAGAGAGAAGTGCGAGAAGTTGTTGAGGACGTACAAGGAAGCTGCGAAGATTGTAGGAGAAGTAGGTATTTAAGAGGTTGAGGTTCAGAGCGCAGGATAAAAATATAGATGGATGTGATGATGACACGCAATGCAATTTCATGAACTGCTCATGATGGTTTGGGGGGCACAAAGGGATTGGTGATAGGTGATGAAGGATAGGTTTGGTGATGGATATGAAAAGAAAACGAACGCCGACGAGATCAATACTTGTAGACTACACACACAGCTCCTACTCTGCATTGTCTGCACTACTTACGGAACATGGAACGAAAAACGAACTGTAATTTTTTCCTACTTCAGAAGCATTATCTCTGACTTCTTGATATTTTTGTCGTTACACTCACTGTACTCTATGCAAGCCATTGCGTTCCGATTCTCTTCTCTCTGGGGATTTTTATGTTAGATGACTGTGGATGACAGTGAATCCAATAGTGAGCATAGTTCTGCACAGCGAATAAGATATGATAAAAGGCAATTTACCCCTTTCGAATTATGATGTTTCACTTTTGATGCGAACTAGAGTGATTTATGTATTTTGAATATGATGTGAACTTATACCATCTATCCAAACTTGGCCAGAAGACGATGGGAACTGATATGGCAAAGTAAAAAAGAGCAGAGAAGAGAATAGTAGAGCAGACTCATTCTTAGTCTTAACTTAAATTTCTACCATCCTTCCTATAGACAAGTCGCACTGCAGGATGAAATCCCATAGCAGATATTATCTAAGTCTGAGCATAGTCTGGACCACTTTTGAGCCGCTAATCGGACTGTCAGATTAGTTGTGAGGCTCAGATAAATCTGACCTAAGTGTGGGAACTATTCTGTCTATTAAGTCATGCTATGTAAATTTTTACGAGAGGATGAATCAAAAGTAAGCATGAACCATAAGAAGAGATACTAGGATATTCATCACAACCTTAACAATGAGTCAGATATCACAATCATCGTAAGCTCAAAGTCAAAGACTTGATATGTTGGAAATCAATGCGTTTTAGAGAAATGTAACATAGAGACCGCGTACGGCATATGTTGAAGCTCTCTAAAAGAAAGCAGAAAGACATCTTAAAAGATAATCAATCAACAATTTTTGAAACTTGCATGAAATTCAAAACGCCGCCGCATAAATCCATAGATACAGAGAAGACTCCTTGTGAGATAATTCATGATCTATCTGAGAATGCAGGAAATCGTAAACCATTAAAACAATTATTTAGTATCTTGAGTCATTATCGTAGCAAAATATTATTCGTCCATCCCAAACCTAAAGCTGTATAAGGAGTGTTGCACAAATAAAAGAGACGCTTGCTTAGCAGAAAGTATTGCGAGAAGCTCTAAAGAACAAGTCAGTCGCGACGAGAAATGTATGTAGAGCGTTCATACCTTAGTTGCAGCATATCTAGTAGCAGATTTGGAATTCGAAAAAGATACAGTCTCAGATGCCTCGAGCCCACTCATGATCACTATAACCACCATACTCAACACTGAAATAAGAATTTTCAGAGCGGTCGAGGAGTTCCAGGCGTAATTCAATAATCGACTCCTTAATTCGCTATGTAAAGTCAGCTAAAACCCAGACTTTTGATGGTATGTTGTGAACTCACATGGCGGCATAGCTCTGGGAATCGTTTTAAGATGAACGAAGTGATTTCGCGTGTAGTGTATCGAGGTTGAAGTGCTTCTTGCCTTGGAACTTTACCTTGAACCAATGGAGCATGAGTAGACATATACGCAATGCAACGGTCATGCTTGTCGGACCAACCTAGTGGCAAGCCACAGCTGGGGATGCTCTTGTTAACGAGTTCAGGTCCAGGAACACGAAAATGAGTGAGCAGGTTATATGTCTTATCCTAAGCAGATATAGTTGTAAGTCTGGGTTACTACAACAGCAAATGTGTAGCAAATCCACTCATACTTACCTCAGTAGGTGGCAGATGAAGACCAGGTCCAAGTGACATTGCTGGATTTTGAAGGAGTTTCTCGCGAGCTTCACCAGCGCTAGCTCCGTTATAGGTAGCTTCGAGGGCGCGTCTGCGATCTTCAGATAGGACAACGGCTGCGTCGGCTGCTGCTGCTGCTGCTGCTTCGGCTTCTCTCTTCTTGCGTCTACTCAAGGGACGAGGAGGAGTGCCATTCTCATTTTCTGTGACAATATCAGATCTGGTTTGTTTGTATTGCCAAAACATGAATAGGATAAAGTGTTGATATTATTGTTGTTAATTCGGGTGATAAAGGTACTCACGATTGAATGGTGTCACCTAACCTTGTTGTTAGTAATTTTGGGTGTCGCGCAAAGGACAGAGAACCACATACCGGCATCATAACTTGCGCCATGATGAAAGCTTGTACTTTATAGTATTGGTTAGCGAACTAATACAGTATCAGACGTGGTTCAGACGCATGAACATGGTCCCTTAAAGTTAAGATCGAGAGAGAGCTCACATACCGAAAAATGTGTTTTGAGATTCGATTCAGATGGGAAAAGAGGAGATATGATCTAATGTTATGCTTCAGCATGCCAGGTCAACAAACAGTGAAGTTGAGGGAATAGGATGGTATATCCACGTGTATTATGTTTAGTTTTTGGCTGTTCTTGATAATCACCAAAACATTGTAGTGGCGGTGATGGTGGTCAAACCCAGAATACAAATCCTGGAGAAGCTGGGGGGCAGGGGCAGGAGGAGACTTACACTCTTCGAGATATTCTTGGCGTGTTGAATGTACGGAAAGCCGTGGTCTTTTGGTAACAAATGTAAAAGAGCCACAAGGGAGATTGCAATTAAGAAAAACGTTGGGTTTAATCTAGGTAAGTGTTGTGGGAGAACAAATTTGCCGGTCGAAGTTGAAAATTTGAGAGGATGAACGCGGCTGGTGGAAGAGGAAGCTAAACTGTGTTGTCACCAAACACGGCAATAACATCAGATATCGACCGGAGTGGGGGTATATATTGGAGAATAGTATAGGATGAGGGTTCAAAAACAGTCGAATGCACAATCTTGAAGTAATGTAAAGGCAAAGAGGAGTTAACTCGAGGTGCCTTGATGTGGAAAGATGTAATCCACTGCTACCAATGATCAGATTGTGTTTGATACAATATTAAGAAACCAATCACAATGGAGGAAAGTAAACAAATTCAATGTTGGAAGTTCAAAACATGGAGAGCTGAAAAGTAAACTAAGACAGGTCATTCAGGTCGGCATGGCAATGGAGAAAAGTTCTTTCAACATCCTTGAGCAACAACCTGAACACTCAATGTACCTTGTTGATCACAGTGGTGACTTTTGAGAAGTAAATTCGGAATGATCCCCTGGTAAACAACAAAGAAGAAGTCAAGATGAATCTTTTAATCTCATAGTAGTATTTCAGGTTCCAAAGCTGTCTTTTCCTTCCAAAGTCCTATGAAAGAATTGCAAGATTAGGAATGAAGAAGGTAAGATACTCGATGAAACAAGCTATATGTTGGTACACATGCTAAATACTGATAAACCACTTCAATCCCATATTATGGAAAGCTCGAACCCTTCCAACTTACTACAGTTGGAAAGGGCTATCTCGCCTTGGAGTTGTTTTTCCAAAAGGGGTAATTATCCTCACCCAACAAACTTCAAAAAAGGAATTGGTCCAATTAACATTCTAGTGTAAAGCTTTGCATATGAACACACTAGCGTTCATACCCATTACTTCACGATTCCCTCGCATACAGATGGAGTAGGGCCCAGCATAGTAGTTGCTCTCAGATATCTTTGAAGCTAGAAATCACGAACTCTTCCTTGCATACCTCATACATATGATGCAACTCTCTTACATCATCAGTCACCACAACAGACCGCTCACTCTTTCTATATTCAATCATTGTCAGTCAAATTTCTAGTCTTATAGAAAGTAACTTATTTTCATTGTTGAAAGAAAGGATTAGAGGTACAGATCAAGTCGAACACAAGAAGAAAATATACACACCATCGGCCCTTCCAACCTCCGACTTTCCTAGACGTCAATTGTCCACAAATGGGACACAGCTTAGCTGATGAATCTCGATCTAATGATTCCTTTCTCTAGATATTGCAGATACTCCTTTCTTTACCGAGTAATCCTCCAAAATCCCTCGACGCTTTTCTCACTCAAATGATATATTGCACAAGAACTGCTGACATGACCATATATATTCATTCTTACACTTTCTCTTCCAGGACAGCCATCCGTTCCTTAAGGACTCCCGCGATGCGTCATCATCAGGTGAAAAACAGGAAGAAAAATTTGTTTACAGCTACACATGTGTTCCGCGGTTTCATGCAGCCGTAACACTCATCTATCGGCGGATGCAACCCAATTTTAACCACCCAACCATTTCCCATGCCCCCCCCCTTATGTTGGGGAACCGTGGGTTCTTTGCCAGTTTACTTTGGGGAAACGACATAGGGCGCCCCGGAAAATATAATGAATGCATGGCAAAAGAGATTGTAGAATGTGAGAAGATTTTAACTTTATTTCTGTGAAAGATTGTTCATTGACTTCATTCAATTTGAGCACTTTTTATTAATCTTCAAGTGCGGGAAAACACAGTGCAAATAATACACAGAGCCTCTAAATTCACATGGCCCCCAGTGCATATCTTTGGTTGTACAAACGCCTTCCTTCCAGAAAGATTGCACTTGTGCCTACTAACTTAAATGCAATTACAACTTTTTAGAACTCTATGCAAAGCTAACTTATCACCTTTATTCCAATGTCTTTCTAAGATCGACCGGTAATTTTGCTAAGTATCGAACCGTTAGCACCCTTTTGTTTGTCGAATACACCCAAGAGTGACTTCCAAACGGCGCCGGGCTCTTGTGAAGCGTCAATTCCACTCCAGATGCCAGTCTTTTGGTAATAACCAACGACAGGGGCAGTTTGAGCGTGGTAGGTAACAAGTCTCTTCTTTAAAGCTTCAGCATTGTCGTCGGATCTTGAGACCAATGGTTCACCAGTGATATCGTCCTTCATGTCTGCCTTAGGTGGGTTGAATATTCTGTGATACGATCGGCCAGAGGCTGGGTGCACCAAACGTCCAGTAATGCGGGATACAAGAAGACTATCGTCAATTTGAAGTTCAACTGCGTGTTGTAGCTTTTGGTTGCGCTCTGCAAGCATTGCATCCAAGCGCTCTGCTTGCACGACTGTACGTGGGAAACCATCAAGAATAAATCTATGTTTCACGTCAGAACGAGCTTTTTTCTTTAATAATCTCCGACAGCACTTACCCTCCCTTGCACTCTGAGTTGCCCTCAAGTTCGGCCTTGATCATGCCAATAACAATTTCATCGCTGACGAGACCACCTTGATCCATGATCTTCTTAGCTTCCCGGCCCAATGGTGTCTTCTTCGCAACTTGTGATCGCAACATATCTCCAGTAGCCTAAACTAACATTAGTATTGCCTTTTTCCCGCAAGTAGAATAGCTTACCAAATGACAGCATGAGAATCTCTCCTTAATCTTAGGAGCTTGAGTTCCCTTGCCTGTGCAAAACAGTTTAGCTGATGCCTCCAATTTGCTTACACACCACGATTGCAAGACCAGCAAACTCATGAATACGTACCAGCACCGGGAGGACCCATAAGAATCATTCTGACGCTCTCAGAAGGAGATGGTGCTGGGCCACCAGCAGCATGCGCAAGCTTGTCTTCGAGCTCCTTGACCCTCGACTCGAGTTTGTTGACCAAGTCATGGAGGGTCTGCGAGGCATCATCGCCAATTGGTGCCATATTGAATTAATGGGGTGAAGGAAAACGAAACAAAGGTATGGGGAATAATCCAAAATATACAGATTGTAGAGTGGAGAGAGTCAGAAGAAAAAGATTCGCAAGCCTTGAACGCGAGGGAATGGGAATGGGAATGGAAATGTTACAATGAATATAGAGCACTGTAAATCTAGCTTGTTCTGCCGAGCGGCAACCGGAGGGACGGAAAAAATTCACCGGGATATCCCCTCAGTGTATCGAGCCAAGAATCTCTCAACAAGAAGAGGAAGAAGAGGAAGAAGAAGATATGAATATTTTATAAAGGGAAAATCGATGGCATTTATATCATAAGGGACCCGAGTGAGGTCTTATCTTGACAGTAGCTAGCTATTGAGTATATTGAAGTATGTCTGGGTAGATATTTCACCGGACCTTCACAGAGTTATCTTGGTTGTAATACAATACAATCTTTGAAGTTTAAGCTCCTGGAACTCCTTCTGCGTCTGCAAAGTGAAGTCCGTCCGAGGTTCTTTTGGATGATACGGGACGGGCCAGTATTCTTACATCACCAGCAAAATCTCATAATTTCCTATGAAAGATATACAGTACCGGTACTGTATAATTTCAACCTTGTGACGGTCGGTATCCTACATCCGATCTATCCTTCCTGTCCACAATTGACATTTACCTCATCGTACCTTCTTTACTGCGAGACCAACTCCCGCCCTTCCGCCCGCCACTACCCAAAGTGCCCGCTGTGTGACACGTGATGACGTCTCGATTCGGTTTGGAGCTAAGCACCGGGTGCCAGGCAAGCTCTGGCCGCGAATACCTAAGAATATCAGCCTTGTCAACAATTGTTCCATTATTCCATAACAACCAACCTCTACAAATCTAAATTCATCATGCCTGCTACTACAGCAGAAACCCTCTCCCTCGTTTCGAGAACTGTATCAGTTGCGCCGCTGGTATTACTCTCTGCAGCAGATCATTATGGACGGTCAGAAAGTAAAGGCACGCGCAGAGTGGTTGGAGTTCTGTTAGGACAGAATGAAGGAAAGAATGTACGAGTATCCAACAGTTTTGCTGGTATGTCGACTCCCTTCAACATGCTCGTTTGAGCTTGGTTTGATGTTCTATACCATACTAATAGCAATCTCAAATAGTTCCATTCGAAGAAGATGAGAAAGATCCATCAGTATGGTTTTTGGACCACAACTACGTCGAATCGATGAATGACATGTTCAAGAAGATCAATGCAAAGGAGAAGCTGATAGGATGGTATCATTCTGGGCCTAAGCTAAGAGCTTCAGATTTGGAGGTCAATGAGTTGTTCAAAAGATATACACCCAACCCATTACTCGTGATTATCAATTGTCAGCCAACAGACAGCGGCGTACCAACAGATGCCTACTTTGCGGTAGAGGAGATTAAAGATGTAAGTTCATTATCTCATGAAAAGGCAATTGGTCAAGCTCTAACATTATCTAAGGACGGCACAACTACTTCGAAGACTTTCGTACACACACCAACGATCATCGAGGCTGAGGAGGCTGAAGAAATCGGAGTTGAACATTTACTTAGAGATATTAGAGACGTGGCGGTTGGTACTCTTTCAACACGAATCACAAGCCAAGTACAATCATTGCAAGGACTACACGCACGATTACGAGATATTGGTCAATATTTACAAAACGTCCTCGATGGAACTTTACCAGTCAACCACGCCATTCTAGGCAACCTCCAAGATGTTTTCAACCTCCTCCCTAATTTATCTACACCCAAAGCCTCCTCTCACATCCCTAACGGCGCCGATGCACCTGTTGAGAATAACAGCGAACTGGCACATGCTATGAGCATAAAGACCAACGATCAATTGATGGCTATCTACTTAAGTAGTTTGATCCGCGCCATCACCGCCTTCCACGACCTTATCGAAAATAAAATCCAAAATAGACAACAACAAGAGGAGAAAGAAGCCAAAAAGGATGAAGCCAAAGATGAGAAGGACAAGAAGACTCAAGGAACTAATGGCGTAAATGGGGATGCTAAGGAGGGCAAAGAAGCGGAAAAGGAGAAAGAGGATAAGGAAAAGAAGAAGTGATGACGAACAATTGGGGAGTTGGTGAATATCTTTGGGTGTTTATGAGGTACGGGCATTCAGATTGGGGCATGACATAGGACATTTGAGTTGAGCGTGAGAATTGATATGTCATTGTATCATAATTGCATAGCTTGCGAATAATAGCAGCCGTGGAAAGTTTTCAGCGTGATTTTACCACTTTGCATGTGCTCGCTCATTGATGTTTTTTCCTGAATCCAGAAGCAACCGAGCTCTCTACTTTCTGTTTGATTCTAGTGTTCAAATTCACACACTCATTTTGAAAGATATCAGATAGTTTCAACTCCCATGCGCCAACCGACATTCCAATCTTAATCTTAGGCGACACATCCCTCATCACACTCTTCTTTTCCCCGCCGTATTTACTCTACATCTCCCCCGCTCCTAACGTCTTTCCTCCCATAACCCATATCCCATAGGTCACCCCAATTCTCCAACCCCCCTCAAACAACCAAGCCACCCATTTCCTCCCTCCCCGCAACCCTCTCTCGTACAAACGTCCCTAGCACATCACCCCACCTCTCCACCAACAAACACGCCAACAAATGTTTACAGATAGGTACTTGGGATGTTTTCGTCCAGCCTCCATATTGCCACTTCTCTTCCTCTCCCTCTCCCTCTCCCTTTCCCTTTCCCTTCTGCTTCTCCAATGAAACTGAACATTCCTCATCTGGAGAGATCTCCAAGCCCCACGGAAAATAAGAAGCAGACGGAGTAGAAGTGGAAATGTATGGATAGGAATGAGTAGAAGAGGAAGAAGAAGAAGAAGCAGGAAAAGCAGAAAATGCAAAGGCGGCACAGCTACAGTTCCAGGCGTCCAGATGCACGGTGTATGTATTTTCTGCAGCTGCATGACCTGTTACTGCACCTGCTCCGGATGCAGAGCGTGAGGAGTGCCATTTGGGGGGCTGGGAGGAGCGCACTTGGTAAAGTGTTGTTGGCTTTGTTTTGAGGGGAGAGCGGTGGTTTGGGGTGAGAGGAGAAGGATTCTTGTTTGAGGGTGTGGATATGGATGTGGATGGAGTGACTTTGGGGTTATAGGCGTCGTTGGCTGTCTCTCCTACTTCTGTATCTTTGACTTCCATGCTCCTACTATTCTCTACCTCTTTCTGTCCTGCGCCACTGAAGTTCTTCCCCATACTCCTTTTCTCTCCATCCCTCATATCCCCTACCCCCTCCCTCTTACCAATTCCCTCCTCTATATCCTCCTCCCTTTTCGAAACTACCCTCCCCACCGCCCCTCTATCCAACAAATCCAACGCGTGCAATAGCAACGGCGGAGGAAAAATAACATGGAGCGTCATCAATAATGCTTTTTTCTGTGCATCTAATTGCTTTAATGGATTTAGATCTTGATTTCCATTTTGATTTCCATCTCCATTCCCCCTCTCATTCTCCCTTGAAAATCTCTGAGTGTACGAGATGGAATCTGACGTTGCATTTGGGTCTAAGGTTTGTATAGGAGAAGAAAAAGTAGGAGAAGTAAGACTGTTGAAGAGAGATGTCATGAAATCACGGGATGAAGGGAGTGAGGGGGATGCAGATGGAGATTGAGACGGGAGTAGAGGTGCAGCGTGATGGGTGGACATTGTGGTGGGATGGGAATGGATGATATGAGATTGTTTTTATTAATGACTTTGGAGAAGTTCTATGATAGAAAGAAAATATAGAAATTGGATACATAGAGTTTATTTCGTTTAAATAGAAACCGGATATTCCCACAAGAGTTGAAGAGTTGAAGTGGTGTTAAGATAAGATGTGGAAATGTGCTCGAGGTGCAATGAATGAGACTGGATAGAACAGAAAAGGAGGGGTGGAACCAAGCTCGCTTGCTCGTTCGTTTGCCTAAAAGTACTAGGTAAGGGAAACCCATTATTTTAAACCTCACTGATATCTTTCTTTTATTCAGTTCTTTCATTTATATCATACATGTAATTTCTAATTCATATATACAGCAAAGATTTAATCAATCGACTATTTCTATTCCCACATCTAACATTTACACCCATTCCCTAGGTTCTCTCAAAACGTCTACCAATCTCTGTTCTCTACTTCCCTTCTCCGGCTCATACATATACCTCCAACTAGCCGTCAAAGGTAAACTCATCAAAATACTTTCCACCCTCGCACTTGGTGTATTCAAACCGAAAGCTGTACCTCTATCATGTACCAGGTTGAATTCCACATATCGACCCCTCCTAATTTGCTGCCATTCCTTTTCTTTCTCGGTATATGGCATGTCCTTCCTCTTATTGATGATTGGGAGATATGAAGGAAGGAAAGCTTTCAAACAACTTTGTGCAAATGCAAACAAGTTTTCTTGATCCTTTCCTTCTTCTAAATCATCGAAGAAGATTCCTCCAACACCCCGCGTTTCCCCTCTGTGTTTATTGGAGAAATAGTTATCGCACCATTTCTTGAATCTTGGATAGTATTCTTTGTCATGGTTGTCGCATGCTTCTTTAATTGTCTTGTGAAAATGAATAGCATCTTCGTCGAACAAGTAACTAGGTGTAAGATCCGTTCCACCACCAAACCACCATGCAGCAGGTGAACCATCGGGATTTTCGGTTTCGAAATATCGATAGTTGAGGTGGACAGTCGGTGCCATTGGATTGACTGGATGGAGGACCATACTTAATCCTGCAGCGAAAAAGTCGAGGGATTGAACATCAGGGTCGATAGACTTGTGGTTGGCTCGCATTTTTTCAATTGCCGGTCGAGGTAATGTTCCATATACCACACTGATATTTACTCCTGCTTTCTCAAATACATTGCCGTCTTGCAATACACAGGAGATCCCACCTCCGCCATGTTCCCTAGTCCATGTATCAACTCGAAACTTCTTTCCGTCGACTTGTTCCAATTCATGTACGATTTCCTTTTGCTGCTGCTTAATGAATTCTTCCATTCGCAATCGCATGGGCGAATTCTCCGTAACTCCAGATTCACGTTTAGTGAGGGTATCCCGTTCCGCAATGGTAGGGGCATCCAACTTGGCCGGTTCTTCTGTTGCCTACTAAGGTGTAAGTGAAGCCCGAAGCATAAGTCTTGATTGCATGCTCCATACCATATTGTAAATCAAAGCACCAATAAAGACAACGCCAACAGCAATTCTTGTTTTTGGTGCCCAAACAGTAGGTCGTCCAGAGCCTGGTCTAGGAGGCTTTTGGTGATCTGCGAAAGTTCTCCGAGGATACAAAGGTAAAGAATGTCTAGAGAAAGAAGTTCTTCCCAAGCTCGAGAATCGAGCTCTTCTTATGGGAAGAGACATTGTGAAAGGAAAGGAAATGGTCAGCTTAGAATTGAAAGGAATTGAGCCCTATAACACAAGAAACATGCCACAAATAAGGAGATATAGTTGTGGAAGTGACTATTTGGGTGTAATTCAGAGGACTAGATTTATCGATATTATTTTTGCTCTTTGCCGTGGTACGATTTCTATGATCATGACGGCGATGAATGGTCAACTTTTAGAAAGGGAAGCAAGCACTGGCCATCATCGGAAGATTTTGGTAACGATTTACCGGTGCTGAGCAGAACAAGACATTGAAGACCTACCTAGTACCTAGAGACTTACGGTATTCACGGAGAACTTACTGAGATTGAGTACAGAGAACAGATCCGTAA
The DNA here is from genome assembly GCF_014898295.1 of Botrytis byssoidea. Lineage (NCBI taxonomy): Eukaryota > Fungi > Ascomycota > Leotiomycetes > Helotiales > Sclerotiniaceae > Botrytis > Botrytis byssoidea. The sequence continues at coordinate 419,815 of NW_024065852.1, read as the reverse complement.
GAATCCGAGAGATTACTTATCACAACCTTGGAAGTTGAAGAACACCAGAAGATTCAAAAGAAAACCTTATGGAGGAAGAGAGAGAAAGTCCAGATGCGAGATACATAACATATACCCAGACTCGCCAGGCATGAGATAATAGATTACTATGTACACCCGGGTAACTCACTACCGGCAGAACGACTGTAAGTACGAGGTACGGAGTATCTCTATCCATGTGTACTTCAATGATAGGAGATCATTTGACACCAACTATTGGTATATTAGCATGTTCTCCTGGTAAGGATGTCCAGGTCCCTCCTCCAACAAGATACCCGTGACCCTCTTGACTCCATCTCTAGCCGCCTCTTTGCCTCTATCTCGAGTGGGGTTGCTGTCTGGGGTTTAGTCCCATCCCTCGAGCGTATCTACGAAGGGAGGGCAGAAAGAGAACGACGGTCAAAGAGAAACAGAATGACAAAGAAAAGGGAGGCTATGGGGGATGAAGGATGAAGTCTGAAGTATGAATGAATGATCACTTGTATCATTGTATGAGTATATTTTTCATCATGTGCCCTTGGGAGTAATCTGAAACAGGCATGTCATTCATATTCCATAATTCACTCTTCACTCTTCACCATCGTCAGCTGCTATTGTTCTATTAGATACGTTCCTAGCTATTTACCGTAATCTCGAGTCAATCTTTCTGTCTAACTGATATACCAACCACATATATAATAAATCTATACCAACCATATATATAATAAATCTATATTCAACCCGTACTCTTCTCATACAACCACACCTCTCACCTGCAAGTCACAGTACAGTATCATAATACGCATGTAATAAAGCTCAAGCCGTACGTATAATCCATCCATACAATTTACTTATCGCTAGGCACTAGGCAAGAAGTGTGATTCACAATCAATCACTCACCGCTTACGCTACTTAGCCACCTGCACTTAGGCAGGCTTTATGGCCTTTAATAATACGTTATTAGTCTCTCTCACTCTCTCCATTACATCTCCCTCCCTACCTACTCCTTCACACTACCTCTCCCCTCCATCCTCCATCCTCCATCCTCCATTACATCAACAACACAACACATACAACATCAACGCTCTCAACCCTGTTTACCTTTCAACAATAACCCAACAACTCTTAACCAACAAAACATCTAATAACTCATTTCAAAATGCGATCCAAGTTTAAGGACGAGCACCCATTCGAGAAGCGCAAGGCTGAAGCTGAACGCATCGTAAGTCGCATTCCAACCTCCTAACCATTACCTCCTCTTCCCCACTATCACGATCGCATCCCCCAAACCCTCAAACCGACTTATTGCACCTGCTTTCCTTTCACCACAACCCGACTGACTTTTGTATCTAGCGTCAAAAATACTCCGACCGTATTCCCGTCATCTGCGAGAAGGTCGAGAAATCCGACATCGCCACGATCGACAAGAAGAAGTATCTCGTTCCCAGCGATCTCACCGTCGGTCAGTTTGTGTACGTTATCCGCAAACGTATCAAGCTTTCCCCGGAAAAGGCAATCTTCATTTTCGTCGATGAGGTCTTACCGCCTACTGCTGCTTTGATGAGCTCCATTTATGAGGAACATAAGGACGAGGATGGGTACGTTCTCCATTATCTACTTTTCATAACGTCATACCGCTCTATCGTTACCGTTATCGTGATTATCGCGATTAAACCAAATCGATTCCAACACAACACCATATTCATGGATGAACAAAGAAATCCCAAATGATTCTACGATATAAATGCTAACTTGACTACGAAATAGATTCCTATACATCTCATACTCGGGCGAAAACACCTTCGGTGAAGCTTTGGAAGAAGCCAACTAAATTCCGCTTCTTTAGACTTCAGTACAACTCATCATAGGCGTTTATAAGGCGAGGCGGTGATGGATAGGCAGGGCCGTGTGACTACATTACAACCTGGGGCAGTTTTTCTTATTTACTCGTCGACTTCCAAGTTTTCCCGCTCAAGCACCTTGGAGCGTAACAACCAACCATTTCTCATGTACCTCTTCGATCATCCCAAGCGCCTCCCTTACGGTTTCGCAGCAAAGGAGATCAGCAAGAAAAGACTGATTATCTGTATATGGGTTGATGGAACAGTTGTGTATGCTCTTGGGAAGTGGGAATTTCGGACGTCGATGTTGTGAATTATTCATAGGGGTTGTTATCCTTTCCTTGTTTCATGCTTTTAGTAGGAGGGGTTTATTGGGAATAGGGACAATATGATACGATGCTTTCTGCCAACACATGCATGGTTTCAAAATGTGCTAGGTATACGTGAAGTCTTTAGATTCGTGATTTACTGTTTTTCTGCAGTTTCAATGAGATTATGATTTGAGGAGAGATTGAACATGCTTGTGTTGGATCGTGAAGTTACGAGAGTGGAGGAGGCCCTTCATCAATTCCAACACGCATTGATGATGTCATTTGACTCGTGGTTGATCTGTTGTAATTCTGACTATCTCTCTGTCCTATACTTATCTAACCTCTAGCGAATGTGCAATTGTCTCTCCGTAAACCCAGAGAGCTTGGTAGTGATTTCAAGCTATTTGATGACCATAATTTCATACTTGATTCCAACAATAACAATACTAGTTGATAATAGAGCCTGTGATACCCCTTCATAACCATGTTTCTTTCATTGTGAATTCTCCATCGAGTCAGCACCTCACATGTCTTGTGCACAATTTGCGATCTTTGCATCTCAATAGTACGCCCTTGAGTAATGAACAATGCCTCAGTATGAGCAATTAGTAGCAACAACGTCTGCAACACTCAAGCAGTCTCTTCTCATTGCGTACCCGATCTTCCAGATCTTCCAATCGTTCCGAAAACCGAGCTCAACTTCTTCTTGAGAGCTTTAGGGGAACCCTCGATTCTCTTGCCAATACTGGCGAATTTATCGCTGGCTCCACTTGCCCGGCTTCCCTCTGTCTTGCATGACTGTTGGCTTTGGCAGGCACTGCCACCACTAAGAGTACCCGTAAGAGGGGCTCCACCGACAGAACTAGCTTCAGATTTGCGAGATTGTGATTTGGAACCCGGAGTACTACTGCTGCCATCACTGGGATCATGGCTTGAGCTACTCGAGGATTCAAGGCGACCAGATTCAGATTGTGTAGTTTTAAGAGGAGTCAGAGAAGGAGGATCTTGAAGAGAGAAGAGAACATGAGAGTCGGTATTTTTTGGTGGAGGAACATAAAAACTTTTGTAAGGATAGCTCTTGGCAGCTTCGAGTGGTGACAATGGAGATTGGCTCACGGAACCTCTATTGGAATTATGGGCATTCTTGGTCTCCTGATTGATCTTGAAGTAGTCCGAGCCTTCATCAGATCTGAGAAGAGGAGAGGATGGACCAGGTTCAATACCCTGGGAACATAAAATATTCTTCAAGCACTTTAAAGAAACGGCTTCGTCGTGAAGGTTGGGAGCAGTTGGAGATTGGTATGTTTGTGGAGTTGGCGTGCTGCGGAACGGAGCAGGAGCCTTCTTGGATGACGGAGAAGCCTTCTTGTAATCATCATTCCAAAACTGGTTCTCAAATTCATCAAGGCTAAGTTTGTCAACCATGAACGAGTCGTCAACGTCAGGGGAACAGTCTTGTTGGATGCAAGACCCGTCAACCAGCTTCGTGTGTGACTTCCCAATGATCTTTTCCTCATCTTCATAAGGGATACTGTCAATATCCTCAATTCTCACTGAAATGCCTTGTTTCTGAAAGGAAACTTGTAACTGCAGCTTCTGGAAAGTCTTGATAAAATTATCTTGCTCAATCTTGTCCATCCATTCAAAAGACTCCAGGTACTCTTGAGTCAGCTCAAATGGAGAAATACCCGCGTTTGAAAGCTTTTGACGTGCAGCGCCCGCTTTTTGAAGTGCTCTTCTATGTAGAATTGGAATGTTGGTATCCATCCATTTAGTCGTATCGTTGCCCTGACTTAACACCAACTTTACAAATTCATCCTCTGTAAGATAGGTTGGATGAAGACCTTTTGGTACAAGAATTTCCCAGGCGCAGTTCCAAAGAGGTCCTTTGCGTACAGCGTATTCGTGTCTCGCCGAATTTGAGTTAACAGTAGTGATAAGTTGACTATAATAGACGTGCTGATCTGCGTAGTCGAACTCATCGATATCAGTGAAACTATGTGCGTCGAGGTTAATCGCAGTGGATGGTTTCTTGAGTCTCATTGGCAACACAATCATATCTTCAAAGTTGAGTCGGAAGTCTGATGACTGTCTTCGAAGATTGTAATCCGAGGATCCGTAGACCATGTCGGGATCTTGCTCATAAAGGTCAAAAGCCATATAATCATCATGATTGGGCGGTCCAACGGTGGGAGCGTCCACAGATTTTGTAACATTAGAAGATCCGCCATGTCCAACAACTACGTTGCTCTTTTGACGGTGAGGCTTATGCGAAGGCGAAGCAGGCGTTGTTCGAGTATCCGCGCTGAGCTTCTTTGGAAGACAGGTAGATGGTGATTTGCCAGAAAAGGCTTCTCCATTGACGAAGCCATGATTTGCCCTTGAATGGCTTTTCATGTACAAGTAAGAATCTTCGCTGCCTTCTGCCATTGAAGCGTTCAAAGATCAGGATTGTATGAATATTGTAGAAGTCTTTCACTATCCAATGCAGGAAACTGCGTGAAGGATAGGAGACGGAGTGAGATTAAAGTGCTGACAGTTGCACGACTGTTATTCCAGGATTGCAAATTGGTGAAATACTTGTTGTTGCATGATAAATATTATTTAAATGGAAAGAAAGTCTTAAGATATAGAGCATGCCATGCGCCTTCCTTGAAGTATTTGGTGCATATCGACCAATCGAAGGCACCTTCCACAACTCTTAATTCTTCTTCGCCAAAGGATCATTCGAACGAGGAAAGCCGATTCTTCTATATGACGTGTGTTATTGAATGCTCAAGAGGGATGGACGTCCAAACTACGTACCTGAATGCAGAATCGATTGTTTGCTGAGTGGTGCGTCCTTGCTCCTTTTCTTCCCTATTGATACGGGTCACCGTTGCCCCTACTCCAATAAATATGGCAAAGATTGGATCACCAACTCTAGATATGAGATATGTTGGAGTAGGCATGATGATGCTTTCACGTGTGATTTATTACGGTGTATGTATGGAAATTTTGTGTTTGTTGAAAGTTGATGATTAAATAAGTTGAAATTTGTGGATACAGAAATTCCCGGCTATTGCCGAGATGCCATAGCTCCTTCATGGAGGGGTAATAAATGATAAAGTAAACTACGAGTAGGGAAGCCATAAAATTCTACTATTACTTTCTACCCATATTTGCATGATATAATGAGACTTCTGGATTCCCAGAACATGCTTATCAGACAATGAGAAGTGGGAGGCTTATAGAGTTCTATTCAAAACCACTCGCAAAATACTGCTGGGTATGATAGAATGCTCATCAGCCCCAGTAATTGAGTCACGCAGTGATTCACAGCAAAATACGTAACAGCAATGATTTAGGTATCTATTCTGTTTATTATTTTCATTGTCATTTGAGTCGAGTGATTTGCCCTCCCATATATCGACTCCCAGCTATCTACAAGGAGTGTACAATATATCGTTTTATATCATTAAACGCCAGTTTTCCATCCCATCCGTCTTGGTATTATTACATTACGAGGCTCAATTGCGCACGAACATTCTATTTGGAAAGAGCGATATCAAAAGCAGGGATTAAAGTTTGTGCAAGCCAGAAAGAAAACACCAATTTTGGTCCAGTCATCAATAACTATCAGACGTTAGTGTCGTTACTTAACAATGGGTGAAATCCTAGCATACCTTTGGTGTTAAACCTTTGAAGAAACTAGTCATGCCCTCATTCTTCATCATGCTTGACACAATTCTGAAACCACTTTCTGGGTTCTCGAAGTTGCGGTTTTGAATACGAGTCTTGATAACATCGAGAGGGGCGGAGACGACAAGGGATGCAGAAGCACCGGCGATAGAAGCCACGAAGTTCTGGAACCAGGTGGCCTTGTTGTAATCGTTCAAATTGAAAAGGTATCCCTTAGCAAAGGCAGATCCTCCGAAGAGCTTTGAACTATATTAGCAGCCGTCTAAGTAAAGAGGAGTAGTAGGGGAACTCACAGCAAAGGATCCTGGTGCGTTTCTTGCAGCGGTCCATTGCCAGCCTCTGTACAATCCAAACCCTTCATCTCTAACAATTCTGACAACACCTCGTCCTCTGAAAGCCTCAGGGTTTGTCTGACGCTTGATCTTGAGAACATCGAGGGGGAGGAGGACAATCTCTCCGATTCCAACAAGACTTCCTGCTACTGAACTCATCATGGCCTTTCCAGTCTTTTTGCCAAATGTGTTTTCGAAAGTACTACCGTGGTGTGTAGTAAGATAGTCGCGAACAAATGGTTGCCCACCATACTTGTAGACTCTTTGTAGGACTTTATATCCTGCAGCATATCCTAGACCGGGGAAGAGAGAAAAGAATTTGGTGCCGACAGATGCTGTTGCCTTGTCCTTGAAGATAACTTCTGCCAATTTGCCCTTGGTCTGCAATACAAGTAATTAGCATGACATGGCAGAAAAGTGCATTGACGGGTGGTTGTACCGATCCCTGATTGCTCATCAGTCTCTTTGCGATTGTGTCGACCTTTGATGGGTCAGTGAGTTCATTTTCAATGAGGGTTCTTGGTGTGTCTATACAGGATGAAAGACAGCAAGTTCAGCAATACCGGCAGATCCTACGCATAGTGTAAGTGATTGCTCGTATCTGAACTAATCCGAAGAAACTAACCTGAGCCCAACAATCTAGCCAATGTAGATTCTGACTTATAGCCTTTAGAAGGCGATGCAGCAATTGGAGACATTATGGCGGTAATGACAAAATCAAATAGAAAATGCTTCAAAATCAACTAAATGAGTGAAGTATATGAAATTGTCCGAGGCTTTGAATTGTTCTATTCTTCAAAGATTGTGGAAATAGAAAAATGTTTTGTCTGGTGTGATTCCCAAACTTTTTTTTTCTTTGGACCTTTAGAAAGCCCTTGTGAGTTGTCCGTGCGCACCAGGTACAATTAGCACCAAGTCAGTATAGTTTGCCGTGGGGTATGAAACGTAACTGGCGAAACTGGTTGATAATATCTATTAGATGATCAAGATAACAGGTGGGAATTCAGCCTTGGAGATTGATATTATTTGATAAGACTTGAATCATCAACCATTTTTTTTAATAATACTCTCAAGGAGTTTCTAGTGTTGAGTGAACGGTATTAGGTAGGTAGGTAATTAGGTAATATTGTTTGGATTCAAGGGGAATAAGCAGAAGCGAAACAATAGCATTATAAGCTTCACACCTACTTACAATTTGTAAATTTGGAGAATATTTACCTAAGCAACTAATCTAGGCTACGAAATGAACCTATGGTATCTCAAAGTAATGAGTCAACTGGAAATAACCATTGCTGCTCGACTATACTAGAACGCCTTTCTTTATGCAGTAGATGGCGCCGCCCCCAGTGTGAAAAATCAAGAACGCTAAAGCCCGAACCAAAACCATCCATACGAGTTAATAATCTTGAAATATGCCGACCAATTCATCGAGTCTACAAATCTGTCCTAACAAATCTTCCTCCTTCGCCCGAACCTCACGTAACTGGTTCATCTGTTCAGGTCGAAGAAAGGCCTCCTCTTGACCTTGAACATCTGTACGCTCTGATAATGCAATGACATCTGCTTTGCGTCGCTTCTCTACATCGAGTCGTTGAAGACACCTCGACATAGCCTTGTAAGTTCGGTCCAACAAAAGCGAGGTAACCCGGTCTTCATCACAAAACCACAAATGTATAGTACGTACAATCAATCGACCAGCGTCCCTGGGAACTTCCTGGATATCAACCATACCATGCATTTGCATGTTCACAAGTGTAGTACGGGAGTCCTGCTGCTTGATCAACGCCAATTTGGCAATATGCTTTTCTTCAAGCTTTCCCATCTTCCTCATAACTCGTACGAGTCGGTGTCCAATTTGGCCAAAATTCTCATATATAATGGAGTCGAGTTCAGATTCGCGAAGTCGGTCAATCACACGCTCAAAATCTACCGTCCATTCACCCATTTGCCGAGTACCACACTTTCGTAGTAGCTGGCAATCATCAGTGGCTAACAGTTGGAGATGGCTCATTACATGCATCATTCGGGCCTGGCGACTCTCTGTTGGGGGAGGAGATCTGTCTCGGTCTTTGAAAGTGACGGCTCGCTTGGTCGTGTTTGCTCCGGGTTGATCCGAAAATGGATCATCTTCGTCGACATCCATTGCATGCCCGTTTCCATTCGTGGAAGGCTTGTGATCATCTTCTGACTCTTCATCGGAACTCGCCACTCCTTCTACTTCTGCTTCATCTTGAGCCTTTCTCTTTCTGCCATTCTGAAGTTTGTCAAGTCTAGAAGTATCGATATTTTGACTAGTAGCTTTGCCAATTCCAGTGGATACGTTGATTGTCTTACTTAAGGCATCAGTCAACTCTTGTGTTGTTATTATGATTGAAGGTCCATCAGCTTCATCCACAGCATCGTCAATTCTCGGGTCGGGTCGACATCTAGGTATCTGTTCTGCCATGAGTCGAAGAAGTTCCGCATAGATATACGATGTGGTTACACCAATACGGGAATTCGCAAGCTCAACGAGTCGTCGATTTCTCATAAAGACAGTACACTTCTCATGGTTGATTCGCAAAACTAAATTTCCCTGAACATTTTGTTAGCATGTAATCCAGACAGCCACAGAGAATGCAAAAGCCTCACATCAAGCCTGCTACTTTCGTCGTCGCCAAAGTCATACCCAGTGGTTGCACCGCCGTTGTGAGAAAGTCTTCTTCGTTTCGAGGCAGTGCCGTTCATATGGCCATTGGTAGATGAGAGATTGTAACCAACAGGTTTCCAATTTGGAACCTGAGCTCTCAATTCTTGTAGCTGTCCTCGTATCCTCATCTTTAACTCGTCTTTTTGCTTCGTTCCTCTCGTGGCTCCCCCATAACTATCCTGAAGAAGCGCCTTCTCAACCGCATTGTAACTGTCTGTCGGACTTCGAAACATATTTTGGCCAACAGGTTGAATAAATCCTTCCTCCAGCAATTGGATCAAGGTATGATTCAATTGCCCTGAGGGGTATGAATGAACACCATTGCCATTCGTCGCGCCATTGATTCCATTGCCATTGCCATTGACATTGGCGTGTGGTTCGTGGTTCTTGTTTAACTCTGCGATTATGTCGGATATTTTAGCGTGACCCAAAAGTACCAATTGTCCCATAATCTCGGCCGCAACAGACCCAAATCGTTCTTCCGCGATTTCTAAGATTTTCCCAGATCTAACCAACGCATATGCGGCATCGATATTTGCTTCATAATGGGTGTCACTGCCTTCTGAGTTATGGTAAACCAAATTTTGTCGTACTAGAACTGTTAATCCAAGCTTCAATTGTCGAGTTGTGAGTTGAGTATGTCGTTTGAGCGCATTCATAGGTAACCTTCCCCGTCGAAGTAAAATAGTGAAAATGCGCTACATGATGTCAGACTCTACAACAGCAGAAATGTTTTCTTCAGCCTTGTCATTTATGCAAGGCTTGGTTCAATATATTTTGGATTGATGGAGTGAGCGGTGGACTTACAGACGACAGTTCTCCATAAATATCATCGACGAGCAATGAGCAAAGCTCAACTGCATGTTTGGACTGCCCATTGAGTCAGCTGGTTACGATGTAATTCGCAGTCTTGTAATATATATCTTGAATGCGAATGGCAGGCGACAGCGATGGTGCTGAGTTAAAGCAATTGAACTTACTTTGGACATGATTTTTGTTGCTACTAGAGGATGATTTCAATATCCCTAGAGCTTCCACAATTACTACCGATATTTCATTGACAAAATGGAAGATGCTAAATGAAATTGTAGAATAGGTGGAAATTCCAGATTGTCGAATACTCAGATTATTACTTAGAAATTTTGAGGTGGGGGACCAATTGTCGAATGGGCAAATCAAAATTGGAGGGGATTGAATTACACAAAACACTAAACTATATTTAGACTAGCGCGATTGTTCCGAGATCTTCCAGCGAAAAGAACTGTAGGATATTGGTATTATTGAACGTCTTGATCTTCAAAAAATACCGAGTCTCCCCTCCCCATACCAATATATCCAAACAATGATCTCACGGTCGGCGATTGGAAGACACGCACAGCTTGCTGTTCGCAGGCAATGCTGTGCTCAGCCAGCTAATCGTCGTGGCCTTGCTGCCGTTTCCTCCGGATCGACTTCATTTTCATACGAATCATCTGATGTTGCTGGAGTTAAAGTCGCAAGCAGAGATGTTGCTGGAGCCACCACAAAACTCGCTGTCGTTGCTAAGGCTGGAACAAGATATCAGACTGCACCAGGTTTGACATCAGGCTTAGAGCGATTTGCATTCAAGGTAAACTTCAAACACGAGCACCAACTTTCGCATTTTATTGTATTGTGTAAGATACTGACTTATATTTGACAAATTAGAACACCTTGAAGCGATCCGCTCTCCGTATCTGTAGAGAATCTGAACTCTTGGGCGCACAATTGAACGCTTACCACACCCGCGAGGCACTCGTCGTTGAGGCTAAGTTTCTTCGGGAGGATTTACCATACTTTACCGAGCTCCTTGGTGAAGTCATTTCCGCGACAAAGTATACTTGTAAGTCTAGATTTGAGAAAAATTCATAAGGGCGCCAACTGACTGTTCATAACAGCTCATGAATACCACGAAGAAGTCGAGCACCAGATTAAGTTGGGCCAAAAGAAACTCCTTGGGAGTGTATCCGAGCTTGCTATCAACTCAGCACACGGTGTTGCATTCCATAGAGGACTCGGAACGCCTCTCTTCCCATCTTCATCTACACCTCTCACAAAATACTTGAGCTCAGACTCCGTCAGCGAATTCTCAACCCAAGCATACTCAAAGTCAAACATCGCCGTTGTTGCAAATGGTGCCAGCCAGGCAGATTTATCGAAATGGGTAGGAGAGTTCTTCACTGGTGCTCATGCTGGACAAGGTCTCTCTGGTCCTGGTGCCACTAAATACTATGGTGGTGAGGAACGTATTGCCCATGGCTCGGGTAATTCATTTGTTCTCGCTTTCCCTGGATCTAGTTCCTTTACAGCAGGAGAATCATACAAACCTGAATTCTCCGTCCTCGCATCTCTCCTCGGTGGAAAATCAAGCATCAAGTGGTCCACTGGATTCTCAATCTTATCCAAGGCTGCATCTTCATTCCCAGGAGCCAGCGCCACAGCTACTAACTTTGCTTACTCTGATGCTGGACTTCTGGCAATTCAATTCAATGGTTCTGCGTCTGCTGTTAGATCAGCTGCTATTGAGGCTGTCAAGGCCCTCAAGGCAATTTCTGAAGGCTCCATCAGTCAAGAAGATTTCACAAAGGCTGTCGCTAATGCCAAGTACAACGCATTGGAGGAAGGCCAAAACGTTGAGGCTGGTCTTGTCTTGACTGGCTCTGGACTTGTCCACGGCGGTAAGGCATTCCAAATTGACGAAGTTGGCAAGAGCGTCGAATCTGTCAGCATTGAGAAGTTGAAATCGGTATGTACCTCTTCATTACTCATACGACGTGATACTAATGTTTATTATAGGCTGCAAAGGCTATTTTGGAGGGCAAAGCTACAGTTTCGGCAGTTGGTGATCTTTATGTTCTTCCTTATGCAGAGGAGCTTGGTCTTTCAGTGTAAAGCTAGATTTAAAGATGGGATAACGGGGTGTATTATCAAAAGCTCTTAGAGTGTATTGTAGATGTGATGCTTGCTGTGAATATATGATTGGTTTGCTTTGATGCGAATGAACCAGACATTGAATGCCTATCAAGTATAGTTTTAAAATGTTGGACTAAAGAAATTTTGTAGTCAGCCAGTTCTGCTCCTCTGAGCAGGCCGGCTCGGAATACCAATGTCACGTGATCTCGGAAATTTCTCCAATTCTTCCCGCGCTCCACGGAAGATCAAAGGCACGGCAGCAACCTCTCTTCAAATTACATCGTCCCGATTCACATAACCCTCATCTTACAAAATGGCATTTGCGTGGAAAGCCTCAGGTCTCACGTATGTAGTTGCAGTTCCGCAGCCTCCTTGCAACTCTCTTGTTTGGCACAATGGAGGGCATTGGGCGCCGCATCAGGGAAGACTTTTACTAACGTATTTCTGGATTACAGCTACAACAAGTACTTGTCCGTCGCCGCACGAACTGTTCGAAGAAGTTTGAAGGATGACAAACGATTGGCCGCTGAGCGCAGAGGAGAGATGGAGTTGAGATTCGCCAAGTGGAACGTAAGTGACTCCTCGAGTCGCGGGGATTGAATTGAGGGAGATTGACTAACGAGGATTATTGGAACAGAACGGCAAGCAAGGCGAAGTGAAGAACGTTGCGGAGGCTAATGCAGCATCAATGGCAGAGGCTACTTCATCTTCTTAAATATGAACACGGCACTTTTAAACGCCCCGGTGGGAGGAGGGGATAGAGCTGTGCGAGAAATGAATAGCAGTGTGGACTTGTACATTTGTATCATTCGGGGCTATTGAGCCAAGGCAATTGAAATGTCTCATTACTCTCGCAAATGCTCCGGTCTATTCTATATTCTGCTTGATTCCATCTGGACGACTTGACATCTCCAAAGCAGCTTATATTAGCATCTTTCATACATATCACATGGAATGTTTGAACCCCCCCGTAAACTCTGTTCGTGGTGTATTAAGGTGACAATATTATATAGTCTGGTCTAGTCGTTATACTCGTTCCTCATGCATGTCGTAGCACCTATTTAACCCATCACCCTGAAGTTGAAGATTATAATCAAGTAGCACAGAGGCGACATTGATGTGTGTGAAACAAGATTAAATATTTGACGACCATCAATATCATGGAATAGACTCAATACAATGTAAACATATACTCCTCCAATGTGAAAAACTAATTTCTGTATCTTTCACTCATTGTCCTCTTGAATATGAAATACTGCACTCATGCCACTTTCCGTAACAAGCGAGAACTCTATCTTTCTCGCAACATGGAAACGAAGGTGACGAATACTCCTCAAAAAATATATTTCGATGCTTTGAGCGATCATTCACAACAGCTACGGTAGAGCCATGCATAACAACGATGTAGCTGCTATCACGCAGCGTAAGTACCCTCTTTTATATGATAATACCTGTCGCTGACGGCCGCTTGCAGAAGTATCAGACCTTGACATTGATCAGGATCCCAGTGACCCAGCAGTAATGATGGCAGCGCTCAATCCGGAACTACGACCCGCTCCCAAGTTGTACAGCAAGGGGGTCAAGATTACGGATATTACTCAAATCTTCACAAATGCTGCTCACCGTGTGTTACCCATCACAAACCTGAAAGAATTTTGTATGGATCACGTGCTAATGGCCTGCCATAGAGCTCGAAGTAGGAGACCTTGTTAAGGATCCCTTTTTCACATTATTCGAGGCTGTTGCTGCTCTAGAGGTTTGTCTTTCACTTCTAGTGAATGGCTGAGCTGACTCTCGAGTACAGATCATGGATCCGAAAATGGATAGTGGTTATCTAGCTCCTGGAGAAACTATGGAGGATGATTACGATTTCACTCAGGCGCTACTGCCAGAGGAAGTTTTGGGTATCATTGATCAGCTTCTTTGTCATGAGGTATGCCAATCTCAAATATAACTAGAATCTTAGCAGTCTGACTTCGAATAGATGGCTTGGCACATGGGACACCCACTTGCTCAAACAATCTTCACCAGTCTATACATTGATCGAATGCTCCATCCTTCGCCTTTGAGTCTCAACGAGACCCGGTTTGACAGAGACGAGAGCTGTGCCGAAGATGAGCCTTTGATGCTGCAAGTTTTGAGGGCATACTGTCTAGGTCTGATCAAAACTTGTTGGTATGTCAACAATCGAGTGAGGTCAGAGCATTTTTACGAAGTATTTATCGCTCTTCACGTATTGATTTCATGTCACACTAATACGCATTTAGGAGGAAGATTTTGCGACCCATACATTCCATAGAAATCTGCTCGAGGGTATAGAGTATGATGAAATTCTTCGTTTCATGAAAGAGACTGTAGAATTAATTTTGCAGGCTCAGAGCATAGCCAAGGACATGAAAAAAGCTTTGTCGACTAGACTTAATTTTCGGCAGGCTTTTTTGAAAACTGTTAATACAGTAGAGTCAAGATCTCAAGATGCAAAGGAGTCCTGGCGTGAGACGCATTCGTTCATTTCTGATTTGGCATCAACCGGCAAACTTGCAAAGCCTGTTCCGCAGTCATTTAGTGTGAAATTACAGAGGAAGCTCGCGAGTACGGTTCCGCCACGTCCAATTGTTGTGGTGGGCCAGGAGAGTGCCTACGAACACTTGGAAAGGATGTGTAAGGATGGTGAAATTGCAGTTGATATACTTGATTATACAGATAGTCACAGTCTCATGGTAAGTGCAATATCACCTATGAGAATTATCTACTCTTTGGCTGATGATACATATGTAAGACTTTTGTTTCATTATTTCAAGCACGAAAACCTCAGCCATCCGTGTATATTCGAACTTTACTTCAGTATTACATGTTTGCAGATATGGTAATACTGGGTAAAATGTCCATCCGAGAAGTTCTCGATGATGATCTAGCTAGTCTTACCTTACCCGGAAACCAGCTTCTAGATCGTATCAACGATGAAGTTGAAGTTATTCATGATCCAAGATTCCACATGGCTCAAAGAATGGAGTTATTTAGATCACGCGCCGCAAACACATACATAGACATCCTTCGGACCATGTGTCAGAGCCGATGTCGCATACGCCGAACACTCTGTCACACAATCGTTGACTGGGATAATCTCCAACTTGATGGTGAGGAGATTGATCAGGAACTGAGGGAATTTACAAAAGAAAAGCCATTCATAGATAAAAACTTATCACTCGATCCAATTTACGCTTTCCCCCTATCATCATGGGCATACTATTACAAGCTCCGCCAAATGGAATGGATAGTACAGTTAGGCTTTGAACTCCAGGTTTACCAGCCAGATGAGTTATCAGGGATGTATTTTTACCTCAATCATCTTTGTAAAACGAGAAGTCGTCATCTTGAGCGTATCCGAAGCGAGGTCATGCGATCCTACTCTACACGTCGCAATGAATCGCAGCTTGATCCTACTCAAAGAGAGGAATTTACCAATGCAATTTCATTCATCAACTTCTCCATGTTAGAAGTTACCTCAACGTATGGTTTCGCAGACGCACTATCTTCGTTGTTTGAAGCACTTCGTCGTCTAGATCTTATACCCATACCCCCGAGACCATACGGCAACGATGTAATGCGTTACGAAGTCCGCATGAAACCGTTTTCTACGATTGGCCTCCCTGCCCCCTTGTCGTTTGAATTTTTCACTTACAACGTCACGCAGCCCAATGAGACCACTCTCGATTTGCTTTTGATTGCTGGAGAAGCCACTGCTGCTGCTAAGAAAGGATTCGAGATCCTGAGTAAACTCAATCCTAAAGACGCTTATTGCCGTGGATCTCATGAGAGTTGGCTGAAAGATATTAAGGACTGTTTGAAAGCGTGTATCTTTACTGGAATCTCGATTGCAGCGGTCAAAAAGGCCATCGAAGGTGCAGGCAAGGACGATAAAGTGAAGATACAGGTGGAGATACCCACAACAGGTAAAGGATATCATGATTGGTGGATCGTGCCTAAAGTTCTCCCCGATCCGAAAAGGTAATGATCAGTGATTGATTTTCATGTTTCGGGGACTCGGACTCTACTTGATCGGAAGGGTTCAGAACGTCAGCCATGGACTTCGGAGGCCTCTCTGAAAACCCTTGGGAAGGTGTCTGATAGATGCTAATCGTGCATGTCAAGATGCAAACCTTGTTACATCTTACGCAAGCTCATCGGACTGAACTTCATCCTCCACGTCTCGTGTCTTCTCTTCTCTCGTGAGGTTCAGACAGCCTGAGTAAATTAGACTGTGTGACGCAGGTACTAGATAGATTATTTATACAAATGACATCCAAAAATTTGTAGCCCAAGTGCCACGACGAAACCTCACATCTCTGCATCAACTTGATTTACCTAGTAACATCATTCCACAACGTCGAAAATGTTACACCGAACCGTCACACCACACCAAGACGCAGAATTGGATCCAGACCCTGACTTAAATAATCGAAATCTAATTGAGATTTCGATTCCGATGTCTTCCCAAAGTTCGATTGCCATGAATACGAACCAATCGCGACCCGCGAGTCTGAAGCAACAATTTTCAATATATCACATCACGACCCTGTTTCCCTCTCCACCAATCCCACCCCCCCACCCCCCCTCCCCCCCAAACTCCCACCTCGCAATTGGAAAAAACTAGAAAACAGAAAATATTCTGTTGCACATCTCAAATCTCGTCGGGCAACTCGCCGACAAACGCCATTTTTCGATGATCAAAACTTTTCACGGCACTTTGTTTCTCTCATGTAATTTTCCTGGCGGGAAAGGGACAAACATCGTTCGATGGCCCGGGTGGCCTGTTTCAATTGGGGGGTCGAATGACGGATGCGGACAGAGCGCCGATATCCATGTTCCAACTTCCAAGCAATGATGCGGATATCCATTTTACGCCGTGGGTAATATTTTGTTGGGTTTATGTTTCGTTCCATTGGTAACAACCTCGCGCTGTACTAAATTTGTCATGGCCTTGCTTATGTGTTGTTGCATGTTATTGTATGATTCGTGATTTGGCTTAGGGTCTGTTGTGGTGATATGATCACTTCTAGAGACATCATGGGCAATGAGAATTATGATTTTATTATTTATCTCAAATTGAGCCTTCAGCCATCTCCATCAGCACAGAGAAAGCTTTGGCGATCAAATGGTGGAGGTCTTGATCGGGTCCGCAATCCAACCTAACACGTATAAAGCCGGAAAGCCATGAATGACTGTATGGTGCCAATTTTGCATCGATTAAGTATGACAAGAGTTTTAAGAAATGTACATATATGCATTTGTGATATAGAATACTAATCAACTTTTGTTCAGACCCATAACGTCGTATCGTATAAAAGAGGGGGAGGGTATACGCAAAAGTCCCAACCAAAGAGAATCGCTCGATATTCATCCTTAATCAATCTACAACTCCAATCTTAGACATCTCTATCCATATATCCATAAAATGCTGCCAAGTTGTAAATGCCAATTGCCAACTTGTTCTAAACTTTCAAAGTCCGTATTTGACCGTCTTTCTTGCCCCCAATAATGCATACGGAATGTTCAGATCATGAATTCGTTCTCTCATCCAATAACCCGTCAAAAATGCAGATTCACGCTACCCATGCAAACAATTTCTCCCTATAATGCTCCTATTTATGCATACTACCACCACCTCACACGTGCCAAATTCAACGTCTTGGACCTGAGTTCACAAGTTGTCGTTGTTTGTTCACCCAACTCCTTGGAGCATCTTGTCTACGTTGCAGCACCACATGATTACTTTGTAATCTGTTCGTAAGATCGTACCAGGCAGTGGCTATCAGGTTGTTCTCGCGAGTAAGGTTCTTCACCAAAACATCATTTGCAGCCTTCACATAAGTTGAATCAGTTCTCTGCACACACGTAGTTCACATAAATGATAATATGACTCTCGGTATGGACACAATCGTCGATTGGAATAAGAGGTATAATATTATTTATGATGTTGGTTGTAAGAATAAAAAGTCGATACGGTACCTTTTGCGCTTCTGGGTCTTCTGCCAGGACGAGTCTTCGTTGAAGCTCTTGTATGGTCGACTCTTTCTTCTGGAGTTGCTGGAAATTATATTAGTCGATGCTTTTAGATCATGTTGATAGAAGTTGAGAAGGTGATGGATTTGTTTGAGAGAAAGACGACGATGGAGGTTGTGCTACTGGCAATACACCAAATGCTGCCTGCTCCCTAGCAAGTTCTTCATCGTGCTGATCATAACCTGGAGCACTTGACGCAGGCTCCTTGAGCTTTTTGTTACCGAACAATTTTCCGATTCGCTTGATTGCGGATTGCTTTTTTGGTGACGTTGGTCTTGATGTAGAAATATTGTCCTCTTGACTCACCTCTTTCAGTGCATCAAGAGCTTTTGCAGACTCGGGGTCTTTGCCTAACCCTTCGATAGAACCTGATGGGTGTTGAAAGATAGTCTTCAGTTGTTCCGAGAGTTTATCTTTGGATTTCAATGCTGCAAGAAGGTGAGACTGCTGGTCAACGAATTCTGTTCTCAAATCATTATGCTGTGCTTGGAGAAGCGCCAAGTCCTTCTCATATGACGAGGCTACTAATTCATTCGCTTCCTTGAGCTGTTCCAATGCTGTAATTTCATCAGAATCCATAGCACTCACTACCTTTAGGTTAGCTGATGTTACACGCATACTAGAAGCTTGATCACCCACAATCTGCCCGTGCTCTCAACAAATCTCGCTCGCTGCTTGTAAGTTTGGCGGTAAGCTCGTTTATTGCGTGGTTCAATCTCTCGATCTCCTTTGTGGCGTCGCGATATAGTGATTGTCCAGAGGACTTCGCTCGTTCTCTGTGAAAATCATCGAGTGTTAGTTGAAAAGGTCCAATGCTCATCATTTTGTCGACTGCTATAACTAACGCTTCGTCTGTTGGGAGGAAAGATGTGTCGCCCATGATAGTTGAGATTTGATCCTGAGAGATGGCGTGAGCCTCTTTCAACTCTTGGGTCTTCTCGCGAAGTCTCCGGATTTCCATTTCAGCTTTCTGCAGCTCGGCTCGAAGTTCAGCATTAGCTTTACCACCTTCATTACTTTTAAGAACCTGTAACTCCGCTTTCAGTCTGGATATCTCGAGCGATGGGTTCGGTTCGTTTGGACTATCACTTCGATTAAGCTCATCTTCAAGACTGAATCCACCACCCGACGGCTCTTCTGGCGAATGTGAGTCTACGCGTTCTTGAAGTTCGTTAATATACTTCTCGTCATGTCGTTGTCTTTCAAGATGAAGTTCTATCTCCTCCATTCGCGACCTAAGTTCTTCTTCTAAAGCCATACCCTTATTTTTAAGGTCGGTTATGGTATTCTCCTGTCCTTCGAGCACTTTCATGTATTCTCTGCGAGTTGTTTTGAGCAATTCATTTTCCATATGAACTTTGTCATAATCCTTTTGGTTTTCTTGTAGCACATCTAACTGCTCACGCAGCCTTGCGTTTTCCTTTTCAATAGCGTTTTGCTGGGCAAGTTTCTTTTCATAATGTTCGACCTTGTTTGCTCTCTTTAACAAAGCAGAATTCTCGACTTCGAGTTCCTTCAATCTGTCTTGAGTTTCCAAGTCTCGGGTGTGTTTAATCGATACTAACTCTTTGTTCTTCAGTTCTCTATTTACCCGAGCGTCTTCAAGCTGTTGTTCCTGGTTGGCAATTAATTGTTCCGAATCTTCAAGTCTCTTTTCGAGTCTTGAAATATACTCGCTTTTGCCTCCGTGATTAACCGTTTCTTGTAGCTGTTTGATTAGTCGGTCTTGTTCCTTAGTCTCGTCTAGTAGATGATCTCGGCTTTCTGATAGATTTTCCAAACGTGTGATCAGGTCAGCATTACGTTTCTTCAATGCTGCATGTTCCATAGATACGGCAGAATACTTTTCTTCAAGATCCAAGGCGTCATATGGCTTGGCGATACGATGAACCTCCAAGTCCGGTAAAGCGATTGAGAGATCTTGCTCTATCTACGTAGCATAATGTTCAGCGGCATTCAATAAACCATACGAACAAATTAACTCACTGTGGCTACATGGGTCGCGATTACTGATTGCATATCATGGCTTAGCTTCGTTCGGACACGATCGATATATCTCAACTGGTTAGGACCTTTCAAGGCGACCAACAGGAATATGGTTATAAGCTGGAATACCCGGTTAGTTATGGCGATGTTGTTTCTTGTTCTCACGCTTCCTACTACCTTCGTCGATTCGGTGGGATCCGAGTATTGTGCCAAAGCATTGAAGTCGATTGGATACTCGACAACCGCTGCCTTCACCCAATTATCACAGTGCTCATGAGCATATTTCAGGAGATTTTTGTAAACGGCCTCCAAGGTCTGTTTGGCGGATATCCATTTCGTAGAACTCGTTGTTTTCGAAATATCCTTAATGGCATATGCGGGGTCGAAGTCCTCTAGATCAAACTAAATTAGCATCTGTATCGAGGACCTGTATAAGATGGTCGATCATCTAGAACGTACCCAGCATATCAGAAAATATAAGGCCATCAGTCAAGTCTTCTATTGAGTTGACCTTGTTCAACACGGCAGGAAAGGTCTTGATCTAATTGCGGGAAGATGTCAGTAGTGAATGAGGAGCGCGTGAAGAATAGTGTTGAATCGCATACCCATGCCAATAGAACTGCCCTTGTGGTGTCATCGGGAGGCTCCAAACTGGAGGGCATTTTTCCTGTATTGACAGAAACCCGTTATGTTGTGGATTTCGGCGGTGTAAGGAGATGCGAAGAAGTTGAGTGAGGCTTGAAGTCTTATCGTGCGTGCAGGTGCAGATGCAGGTGCACATAAATTTCTAGATTACACGAAATTGTACTTTTAGTGATGGACCCTGGGAGACTGGATGGAGACTGAAGACTGGAGACTGGAGGCAGGAGGCTGGGAGCTGTGGGATTTTGGATGCAAAGATTTTGCTTTGTTATAGACCGGTATAGTTTTAAGGTTAACAGCAATTGAGAGAGGAAAGGCTTGCAACTGGGTTCTCGCAATGATTTTATGCTATTTATTTCCCATGTTTCATTGTTCTCCAAGTACACTTTTATTCAATTGCACTTTCTGCTTGTGTTGTTAAGCTAAAAGTCCAGGCTCGAGTCCCCCCTGTTGAACATCTCTTTGACTGTGGGGTCAATTAACAGTAACAATCAATTATTTTGCGGGGGGATACATACAAAGGAAAAGAAAGTCTTCAAAGGATCTTGAGTATGTGAGTAGAGAGGAGCATGGGTAGAAGTCCGTTTGCAGCTACAAAGACATATCAGAGGACAAGAAGTTTAGAGACATCTGAATATTTCCGCATATACTCTAGTTTTTGAAAGTATTGGTGGAAGTGTTGGTTAAAGTATTGGTTGAAGTTTACCTAGGTAACTGTGGAAATCTGCACAATTGACCATGGCCAAAGACCTGAGCAATTGATAAGTAGGTAGATGGGGAGAAGTTGATCTGGTCAACTCAAGATAGAAAGTCTACGTGAATTTTCACCACAAACAAGAAATTGTATGTGATACAGTTAGACACTCATATTGCTCTGAGTTGTTTAATCGATAGACAGCATTTGATTCATCCGTTTCACGTTCAGCTTATCCGAAAGCAAACCCCCTGAGTACGCATGTTGTAAAAGATATGTAAGTGAGAGATTATTAGATTTCTTCTGTAGTCTGCGATGACACACGAGTTGGCTGCCCTGATTCTCAAGGACGCTGATGTTCGACCGATTACCGTTTTCCCAAATCATTCTATATAAAAACAGTCCCAAGACCATTTCGACTCCATTCCCCAATGCCTTCCATATACACTGACCGTATTGACGGGGAACCACCAAACTCCTCGATAATACCCAGTACCCCTTATGAACGTTATGTATACACCGTCGATGGGTAGAATTTCCTAAATGCGCCTATTTCCAATTTCATATATCGTGTCGTCATCAAATTCCATTCTTAGTTATTGGCATTTACAACCTGATCCTCTTCGATAACGGCATGATAATCGTTTCCCCATGCCTGAACAGTAACAAGGACTTGAGCTGGAGCTTTGGCAGCGAAGCCTCTGTTGAACAAATTAGATACAATCATAGACAATGGGCAATAAGCATGCTTACTTGATGAGGTTGTATTCATGTGTAATAGTACCTCCAGCTTTTTTGATCGCGTCCATCGCTTGCTGTACTACATCGTTTGGAGTATCGTCCGGATACGAAACAATCACTGATTTTTGAGGTGCTGCTGTGCTCAACCCAGGAATTGCAAGTAGGGAAATGGTGAGTAGAGCGAGACTCGTAAACTTTGTAATGAACAACATGTTGATAAAAATTTGGATTTTTCTTGTATGTATGAATATTGAATATTGCTACGGTTCGACTGTTGATTAATCGTTGATCAAAGATTACAATCAGAAGTTAGAAGATGTGGATATGGGATGAGGACATACGGGAATGGATGTATGACGATGTTGATTAGGTGTGGCGCTAGCGGACCGATACCTAGCGTGATTAAGTAATTGATTGTCTCTTAGTGCCTCAGCCATTCACTAGTTCAATTTGTCTATAAACTTTCAGGTCAGTAGCGTGAGTGAGTGCAAGACAATTAAATCAACATCGTCGCGTTTCTGCAAACAAACGTCTTTGATATTCAACTTCAAAGCAACGTGAATCCGCGAACACACATCAAGAATACAATCAATTCGACCTTTCTTGTCATCTGGTCGACGGAACTAATTATAACTTGCGTGAGATCTGACTTGGGGATTGGGATAGGAGGACAAAGGCGTGGGGCATCAAGCTATCTATCTATAAGGACTGGGCCTCATAGGAAGAGAAAATTGAATACAGAGAGTTTGAGGGTTACAAAGGGTTTTCAGAGAAATTGGCAATCATCAAATACACACTTCTAGTTCTTCTCGAGTTGAATACTTTTGCATGGTACTAGTTAGCTGTTGTTTAAAAGCTCCTTCTTGTTTAATCGAGTCGTGGAGCTTGGTGGTTTTTCACGACAAAGACCTTTTTTTTCTGTGGCTGCCTTTCATCATCAAGATCATCATTACAAGTCTACGCACCTTTGCAACCTTCTGCGGCTTCCCTTATAGCCCATCATGTCATTTGGAGTCCCTTCTGATGAGGTAGCGGAGGACTACAAAAGAGCCCTTGAAGATTTGACTATGAATTCGAGATATGAGATCAGCAATCTAACCGTTATAGCAAAAGAAAACACCGAACATGCTTTGGCCATTTCAGAGGCATTGAAGAACCATATAAAACAGGTAGGATAAATATTCTCATTTCGTAATGCTAGTAGAGTCTAGTAGCTATAGTCGTGCTTTGCTTTGTGCCTACATTTTGCTTCCATTACTTACGAATCAATGACAGACTTCTCCGCAAAAGAAACTACCTGCTTTCTACGTCCTCGATTCTGTAGTCAAGAATGTTGGAACACCCTATACGCTCTTCTTCGGTCGACAACTTTATTCAACTTTCATGGAGGCGTATGCCTTGGTTTCTCATGATGTGCGAAGGAAGATGGATGAGATGTTGAAGACTTGGAAAGAGCCTGTGCCGGGCTCTATAGATACACGACCTGTATTTCCTCCAGAAGTAACTCGCCCCATCGAAAATGCTCTCATAAAAGCTAGAACCTCAGCTCTCCAACAAGAGCAATTGAGGAGTCAACAGCAGTTAATGAATCGAGGTCGATCTGCCGTAGGCCAGGCTCCCTATCGCAACACACCAACTCCTCCGAACCAATCTCGTCAACCTCTTTATCCCCCTCCCGGAAATTCTGGATACCCTCAACAATACCCTCCAGCAAATGGCCAACAGTATAACAACCAAGCCAACGGTCATCTGCAGCTTGGACTCCCTCAGGTAAGTGAAGCATCCTAACATTCCTGCTTGATACTAATATTTTCAAGCGACCACCTCCAACTCAATATTCTCAACAGCCAGGTAGCTCGGCATCCTGGCAGCAGTCGCAGCCTCAAGGTTATCAGCCACCAGAGGCAAGCGTAGATATGTTGAATAGGGATATCTCCAATCTCATTGCTTCTTCAAAGGCAGAATTTGCCCAGAGTCCATATGACAGTAGCATACAAACAAGACTGAAAGCCTTGCTTGATTTACAGACCATTCTACAAACTCAAAGGCTTCCACCTGATCAAATAGCAATGATAAAAGAACAAGTTGCACAACTATCTGGGCCTCCCCAGCCAGCCCCTAAAATTCCATCCCCTAGGCCAGCACCTGTAGCTACGCCAACACCCCAACCTCAGCCGCAGCCAACCTTGAGCTCTTTGCTAGGCCCTGGTGGACTGGCTGCTCTATTAGCGCGACAATCTGCAACACCACAAATTCCCACGCCCCCTCCCCCTCAAGCTAGTATCGCGGTCCCGTCACCTCAACCACAACTTGCACTACCTCTACAGCTACCCTTTCAACCAGCTCCCTCAGCCCCTGTTTTGGCATCTGTTCCAAAACCTGCAGCTGATCCTAACTCATTATTGGAAAGACTTCGGGCTGCTGGTATGCTACCTGGAATACCAGCAGTGTCAAGCACACCCATTCAACCACCAAGTGCTGTAGGCAGCGCTAATCCTCCCGGCTTCCCTCCATCTCTACCCTTCATAAGTGCGCCCCCCGTGTCAAGAACGCCACTACTAGTAATTCCCAATGATGTCGTTTTAAAGCCAGCGTCATTAAAAATGTAAGGACGTTTGCGCGATTCAAACTTTGATCTCCTGCTAACAATCACAGGTTTCGCCCGCATCTTATCTCCAATCTCTACGAGAAGCTTGGCGCGCCATGTACACAATGTGGACGACGTTTCCAATCAGATACAGAAGGTCGAAAGAAGAAAGCTGCCCATATGGATTGGCACTTCCGTATTCATCAAAGAATGACTGAGGCTGAGAAGAGGGGCCAACATCGAAGTTGGTATGTTGATGAACTGGTAAGTAGTCACGCCACTATTCCACTCCCAGAATCTAATACCTTAAAGGACTGGATAAAATGGCGCGAACCAGAAGATGATCAGGTGAATGATGCATCGGATACTACTCAAGGTGTTGCTGGCTCATCTTCGGCCACGAACGCTAAGCCAAAGCTTCAATATCTAGCGGTGCCAGACGATCCTGCTCTTGCTGGAAGTGTTTGTCCTATATGCCAAGAGAAATTTGAGATGAAATGGCTAGATGATGCACAAGAGTTTGTATGGATGGATGCTAAGAAAGTGGGCGATCGTATTTATCATGCTAGTTGTTATGCCGAAGCCACGAAAGACAGAGGCACGCCTGAGCCAACGGTTCTGGGCAAGAGGAAAGCGGAGGTGAGTTTCACGCCTTGTACTCTTTAAATTATGATCAATAATACTAAATTGCGGTAGGATCAGGAACCTCACTTACGGACGAAGATCAAGACGGAGCCTTAGTCAATGTATTTTTTCAAAATTAGCCACAGGCATAAAATAGGAGTTGCAGTGGATTTCTTGCATTAGAAGAGTTTTATCAGATCGATGCATCTGCATAAAGAGAGTGTTGGGCGGAAAATTGGCTTACGAAAAGGAATAGCATGCGAGCGATGTGCTTCAGATACCAGACATTTGCTATTCGTAGATGAAATCAATATGAAGATGATTTTTAGACGACATTGCCCAATCATCGTTCAGATGTATTTATGTGATACTGTGCTTATTGCCTTTGAATGCCTAGAAGACCACGGTACAAAGATGACCATTTCTTACAACATATCAACATACACTTCAATTTTTATCTATAATTTCGTTTTACCCTTCTCTTCCCTTCTATCTTCCTTCCCCATTTCACGGCTTACCCACCAACAATCCACTATAGTTGTAGAACTTGTAATTTCTAACTACATCTCTTGCTCATGAGTCAACCCTACGCGCTTGGTGATGATATCTGCATTTCATTCTAGAACTTAGAAGGTAAGAGCTTGCTATCTTCCACGTAGATCATGAGAACTCGCTACATCCATTGAAACGAAAGACTGATGAGGGTTAGCGAAGAGCCAATCAAGGATTTCCGAAGTTGGGTAGGCTTTGAAGCTGTGCCATTGCGGCGCACCTATACGCGCGTTTTGGAGTGAACTATTTGATAGAAGCTTCGGTTGCAACAAATATTGACACGAACCTGGAAGGGATAAACTACTCCTCATCCAACAGAATATGGTGATGTCCAGGTGAACCCAGACTCATGCCTCGATATTCACGACAAACAGAATCAAAGTAAAGTTAATCAATCTACCTAACAGGGAGCCAATGTGCTGTTACTTCAATTCGAGATTTCATATGAGCTTAACACTGTAGTGAAGAGATATGGTCAACATTACTACTGAATTCGTTACATTAAACTTCGCCTACAACAGCTACCTTCTTGTGAGCTTCGAAATCCAAAGTATCCTCCTTGCGCAATAGGCTTCAGATTGTCAAAAAATTGATCTTAAGTACCGCGATCCGAACTCCAAATAACACCCGCAGACATAAATCGTTAAAATTCTTACAACCCACTCGTCTTCAACCAGTCGCCGAAACTTTGGAGTCCTGGATGCTCCTTTCTCAGAGCCTTGATATCAGCTGCATACCCCCTTTTTTCGAACCAATTGAACATCAATCCGACATCCTTGATCGCCCAAAGAAGAGTAGATCCAACGAAATTGAATGTTCTCGGGATATCTTTTCCCAGTCTCGATTCAAATATTTCATTTGCTTCTCCGAAAGTTAATTCGTCACCCGCTAGACTGATGGCGCGTCCAGTGTACTCCTTCGGGTTGAGCAATGCCTGAGCCGCAAAGTATCCAATACCGGCAGTCGCGACGAGCTGGAGTTTGGTAGTCGGAGCTAAAGAAGCACACCAAGCGGTTGGGAAAATCTTGCCTGCGAATCCAGGGGCAAAGTTCTCCATAAACGCGACAGGTCGCAGAATGGTCCATGACATTTGGGTCCCTGCACTTTTCTCCTTCAAATATTTCTCGATATTGGCTTTGCTGATGAAATGAGGAATATCCGTCGGATCATTATCGGAATCCTCGCCGTGACGATCCACAGATGTGAATACGAAATGTTCTACGCCATGCTTGATGGACGCGTCGATAAAAGCTATGCCTTGCTCTTCTTCGCTCGCGCCTGCATTGCCAAACCCCATGTTGGGCATGGTAACGCAGAAGACGCTCTCGATGGGCTGAGGAGCCGCTTCGAAAATTGCAGGACACTCATTAAGATCGCCCTGAAGAAGTTTGATCTTGTCGGATTTCTTGGCTAATTTCTCTGCTGCTGGTGATTCGACGTTGCGAGTCAGAGCAAATATGGTAATATCAGACGATCCAGTAGCAGCGAGAAGAGCATCAATTGCTGCTCCCCCTTGTTTACCGGTCGCTCCCGTGATGAGAAAAGTGTTTGTCATTATTTCGATTTACTGGCTTATTGACTTGATTTAGATATTTCACCAAGAGTGTTTTGATGTTAAAAGATTTGGTTGTTTGTTTTCATGCATATTTCTTTGTTGTTCCCTAGTCTAGTTGCTTTGGTATGCTTTGTGTCACAAATGTAGCATGACGATCAATCAGAGTTCTGGGCAGCCACTAGCTCACGGTCTAGTGCACCAGTGATGTATCATACTTATCTCTACGAGTATCATGAAAAAATCAGATTAACTTACTCATACTTTTAAGATCTTGATGTATTCAACTATATCAACCAAGCTGTCCCCTTATCGGACATAGTCGACGTAGCGTAGCTCTGATGTTCATCGGTATTCCAACATCAGGTACACACATGAGCCGAGACATCACGAATGCACTGTGACATTCCTCTCCGATCCTAGATGTGGGAAATCACGTGTGAAACAACTTTGGAGCTCACAAAGTTATTGGGTAGCCACTCATAGCTATTACTCCAGCTCAAATCCGATGGCTTGCAGAGAGGCTTTGCGTCAGCCTTGGCATTAATTAGATCAGAAGGCAGACATATATCTGTTACTATTTTAAATTTGATGGCTTTAGGACTCGCGAATAGCTATCTTCTCTCCTTTCTAAGATGGAATATATGCTTCTTTTTAGTGAAGGCGCCGAGATCCGTTGCTGTCTGCCGCCGAGAGGCTATCTGAATATGTTAAGAGAATATCATGGAGCAGTCAAGTATGAGCGGTTGTCTACTTCTTAAATCTGATTTCAACATTGAATGCCTATAGGAGCTTTCACTTCAGTATGACACCAACATCCTCCATCGCGTGTTGTCATTTGCTAATCGACGTTGGTGAAGCTTGCCGCCCGGTTTGAATCAACGGTGTTGAGTCCCTACTTCCTTAATTTTATAATCGGGTACGCCCAGAAAACATCTTATTAATGGAGGCTCAACACAAACGATAATCCTTGTCAAAGAGAACTTATTTGCTGTAATATCTCAGCCGTGTTTTCGAATTTATGATGCTTCGCCTCCACTGTTGAAGCTTCCATGTCAATGTCAATTTTGGCAGCAGGCATAACAGACATGATCTTAGAGGCTTAATACAAGGAGTTGTATCTCATATAAGTAGACAGGCTCTTCTTACTTTGATGGTATCTTTTGAAGTCGTTATTAGATATCTTGTTCTATCGTTTCCTACCCCCAAATCCTTTTCATTACTACATTCGCTTGAAATTACAGGAGTTTCTCTACATAATCTCGAAATGTATTTGAATAACTTCATCGCCGCTTGCATTCTGGTAGCTTATGCTTCTGCAACAGCCTCAGAGGCTATGCCTTACAAATTAGCAGCCAAATCCCTCAATCCATTCGGTGATCAAGCGTATGGTCTCACCAAGCGACAATCGGGTTATCAACCCTCTCAAACTTTCTGCAGTGGCTACGGCACCTGTGCAGAGGCATGTGGAACAGGTTATGAAACTTGTCCCTCAACTGATGGAGATGTTCATTGTTTCGACCCTACTGTTAAGGAAACCTGTTGTCCAACTGGAACTGGCGGTACGTCTTCTCTTTAGCTCACAGATGTCCATATTTCTTATAACCCGCATGAAACTAACTTGAAAAAAGACTCCTGCTCCGAAGGCTATTATTGCACCCAGGCCACAGATCTCACCGTCTGGTGTTGTCCAGATGGCATGGATCTTACCGCCTGCGCAGCTATCTACTCTCTAACCGGTGTTCTCCAATCAGTCACCCCTTCATCTGCTGCATCTGCCAGTGCCTCAACTATCCCAGCTACATCTGCAAGTGTTACAAGTAATGATATCGTCAGTCTTCCAGCCTACACAACACCTAATACACCACCGGTAGCATCGCTTAGCGCTACGAAGACAAGTGTGGGAGGTAATGCTACGTTTACGAGAAGTAGCACGGCGACTGCTACGCTTTCTGTCTTTACCGGAATGGCTGGAAAGATGGAAAAGTGGGTGGGTGGCAGTGTATTGGTTGCAGCTGTGGGAATGGGACTGTTCTTGTAAAGCTTGATCAGTACATTGTGCACAGTTTCCGGAATAAGCGTCGAAATGAGTGCGAAAACAAGAGCTGATAGTGCTCTCTCTACAAAGGGGATGAATTCGATTTGTTGGATATATTATAATATGATTAATGGTATTGATTGAAATGGTGGTTGAGTTACTTTCGACTGGATGATAATGTTTTACGGGATATGTTGGATTGTTGGGCAGAAATATACTGTTTCTAGGTACTTGTGGAAGTTTGCTCTCTTTCTCTTTGGCTGTGATACTAGAAATGTACACTCTTTTCAATATTCGATAACTACTTAAACAATAGTAAATCCATATATGATGAAATTTCTTTGAAAGCTCTTTTCCCCATTATCTACTCCATATGATTCGTGTTTCAGGATGAATTAAAACGTAAAATCACCACTATCAAATTAGGAACACATCTATTTTCAACGTATGATTCGAATATAGTGATTTTGGCGTTTCGTCTCGCAGTTTCCCTTGTACCAAAGAGATTCAAGTCTCCCGCCTTTGATTCTCCCATATAACTCATTCTATATCCCTTCCTAATCCCCTATATCCCTTCTCCATTTTCTCCAGCTTCTTAAAATTGCCCCATAAATATGACCCTTCGCACAAATCTCCCTCAAAAATCTCTGCTTCCCTCTCTATCCTCTCTATACTCCCTCGTGGTCCGCACATTTCCCAAAATTCCGTCGTTAATATACACAAATACACAAAAGGTATGATTATCACAAACATTTGGATATTCTCAATTATCCAAGTAGATTTCAGCTATCGAGAAATTCTCATTGTTTGAACTCTTCACAGATGTCCAATTGTCATGATATATCAAACACGTCTTAGTTTACGAAACTACATGGCGAATTGATATGCTCTCGATTCTTTCAATAAATTACTTATGCCTAGTCCAGTCATTTTACTTTCCTAGATATAAGTGTCAATTCGAGGGACCTTCTAGCATAGTGAAGTTACTGAAAGGAAGGAAATGTTCCAGAAACTTATATTATAGAAATTGAATTATATGTATGTTTACAAGTGGAATATTACATCACTGCACGCAGTGAATCTAATACAGTCTATTTACAATAAGATCGCGTTGTCATTGTTGTCGCTATCATGTGACCGATATGGGTTACAAAAATTTGAGTAAAATGCAATCCCTTCCTGGCATGTTTCTTACCCCGTTATGTCTTTCTGCGCCTGGTTGAACGAAGCCTGGTGAGAAATAAGAGCAGAAAAACAAAGAGTTAATTAGTAGATAGGAGTGCTGTAAGCATCGAAATCGTAGATCCAGCTGTCCCACAAAGCTTGGTCATAAACACAGTCGAAAGAGGTGCCGTTGTTTGACCACAGTGGGCGCAGAGGCCATTTGCATAGAGTTGGCGCGGCAGTGCCAGTGTTGTTGAGAGTTGCTGGCGCGATGCCGTTCTCGACCCATTCGATCATAGTCTGTAGGGTTGTTGCGGGCCATCCACCATCTGGCTGTTCGGTGCTTACTCCACAGTGAGCACCACCGGGAACAAGGAAGAGGCGGTAAAATTCGTCCATGGCCTCTGTGCTGGAGTTGAAAGTCATGTTGGGAAACATAACGTTACGGACGGATTCGTAGTAGTGGATTGACGAAGCGGTAGGGATGGAAGGGTCCTGTTCGCCATGAATGTGGATGACCTTACCACCGGCGTTTGCAAAAGCGCTAACATCAGGTTCAGTGGTCTGTAACGAGTCACCATACTTCTGCATCCCATAGATCATCCACTCCTTCAGAGTATCGTAGGTAACATTTTCCAAGGTGCTCAGATTATCAACCTCCTGAAGCTGAAGAAATTGTGCGACCCACTGACCGCCAAGGCCTGTGATGGAAACCTCCCATTCTCCAGTCTCCGAGTTGTAGGTAGTATCTGCGTCACCAAATTCGGCACCAGGTTGGTAGTATATGTAGGCGCGCTTTCCATCAGAGTCATGAAGTCCATCCCAGAGTGTTTGGACGAGCACAGCGGCTTCAGCCGTGACAGTTCCATTTTGTTCAGGTGTGGTACTCATACTACCAACCTGACGTTTACCTGGACCGGAAGAACTACCTGATGATGCAGCGCAATAGTAAGACTCGCCGATGGTGCTATTCACGTTGAATTGTAGCTTGCAAAGATCTGATCGCGAGACGACACCATCAGTCTTCCCGTCCAGAGGATCACAGAAAGCTATAGTCAAGTTTAGTATCTTCTCCATTTCACAACTCGATGGGTAATAACCCAAAGTCTGCTCAGTTACGCCCGCAGTCAAGTGATTGACCTGCTGCTGACCGTAGCGAAGGGCTGGTGCACCGATTGTAGCACCATCAAAGAGATCAGCGAAGCGCTGGAGCTGACTCCAACCCTCACGACCACCCTCAGAACACGCTTGGTAGTAAGAATAAACTTTGTCCGAGACGTTGAAGAAGTTCTTGGTAAATTCCTTTCCCAGAGTGGCGAGTTCCCAGTGAGCCTGGTAGCCCATCATATAGACAGACTGCCAATTGATGGTGTCATTGACAAGAAGGAAGACCTCATCCCAGGACGAATCGAAGGTACCGAAACCACCGTCGGTATAGCCCGAAACGGCGCCAACTATGACACCAGTAGAGTTCGAGACCGCGCCCTAAATATTGATACATAAATCAATGACTTATCTTCATGGAAGTTATCATGAAAAACTTACAGCATTGATGGAAAGACCACTGCCACCGGTCGTGACATATCGATTCTGAAATTTGTCTGGTTCAGGAACCCAAAAGGAGACGTGAACCAAATCATCTGCGATACCGTTGTGCGAATAGGCAATTGTGACGTTACAGTAAGAAATGGCCTTGGTAATGTACCAATCGTTTGAAGCTGTAGAGTTGGTGATAATGGCTGTCGTGACTGAAGACGAATCAATAGTGATGCCAGGCAAGAAGTCCGCCGCAGGGAGATTCTCCCTCGCGTAAGTTGTGGTACAACATCGCTTAGCGAAAGCGCTTGGGCGGCACCCGCGATGCTGACAACAGCAAGCACGACCCGGTGAACGGAAGACATGACAGACTCGGAGAATTGTCAAGATCAATTGCGGAGAAATAAGATAGACGTAGAGAACTTAAGAGAATGAATGTGGTTCGATGAAATGGCTAAGAGAAGTATGTGGTGTAGTAGGGTCTATGTATGTTTCCTTTATTATACTAGGTATTAAACATTCATAAATTAAAGTGAGTAGTCTCCAGCTCTGTATAGGATCCTTATTTCTCTTTGCGAGGTACGTAACCGCGAGGTATGCATCAATCTAATGTGGGTGTTTATTCGCTGTGTTGGTTACGTACGCCGACAGAATAAGGATCCCTGTACGGAGGTTACGGCGATTTTGGAAAAAAAATTATAGGCTTTTTCGAGTTAAAAATGCATTGAGGTCTCCATGCAGGTACATGCAGTGAGTGGAGATCTCTGATCTAAACCAGACTACCAATATTACCCCAGCCATGTGCCGGTGAGGAACCTGTATTGCTCGGTCCCGACAAACCTAGATCTTCAATCTTGCTTTCCTTTAGTTCCTCTGAGTACCGACGTTCAACGATGAGAATAGATATATGCCGCGCAATCCCAACTCGCTGGACCTGCGTCAGCACACGTCCTTCATCTTGGCGGTACGGGGAGCACTCTATGTCTATTTATATGGCATTCATGTCATTATACAAATGACACACATGAGTGGGTGAATTTCTCATCTTTCGGAAACCTACAACCCATTCTTTCTGGTCCTTTCTTTCTCCGTCACAATCACATTCCTTAGCCATGCCGTACCTTCTGCTTTCCCTGGTCCCCCATCACGGCTCTGCTGTGTACAGCAAACGCCGCGCTGTACGATCAAAAGATCCCAACTAGTTCTGGTCCAGTGCAAGGCTACGCTGCTTTCAACAGTAGCCCTACTGGGGTCAATCTGGAGCACTGGGACAACATTGCGGTCTGGAAAGGAATTCCCTTTGCTGCTAACACAGGAGGAAATAATCGATTCAAGGCCCCCCAGCCAGTCACACCATGGAATACAACTTTTGCTGCCAAATATTTTGGTCCTGTCTGCCCCCAGACATTCCGAGCCATGCCTGACGGCTACACGGACTCTGAAGACTGCTTGAGCCTAAATATATGGAGCGCCGCAAACTCGACGGATGCGAAGCTGCCCGTTGTTATGTGGAGTTATCCAGCCATGTCGAGTGCTCGCGACGCTCTTTTTGATGGCGGAGGCATGGCTGACAAAGGCGTCGTCTTTGTCAATTACAATTACCGGAACGGTATTTTTGGCTGGCTTGCACACCCCTGGCTCTCAGCCGAGATGAACGAAACGCACCACACAAATAGCTCTGGTAACTGGGCAATTCTCGATCAGAATGCTGCTCTTAACTGGATTGTTGAGAATATTACAGCGTTCGGAGGAGATCCTGAACATATTACAGTGATGGGCCAACCAGCAGGTTCAGCCGCCACCTACCATATTGTGAATAGTCCGTTGACGAAGGGACTCATCGTTGGCGCTATAATCGAATCTGGTGTTCGCGACCCCAAAGATCCTTTGAGTTCCAGCCCTGCCGAGAACTACCGTAGTCTCGACGTGGCCCTGGAAAATGGCATGAGCTATGTATCGGATTATAATGTCACCTCACTTGCGGAGCTTCGTGCGTTGAACTACTCTACCTTCGCCCAGGCGGATGACTTCGGAACGGTTCTGGATTATTACGCTGTGCCGGATACATATATGAATACCCTGATTAATGGAGCAGCCAACGATGTGCCCATTATGACTGGAAACACTAGAGATGAAAGCGGTGCGACATACGGCCTTAATATCACCCTCGCTACCTACTTAGCAGACATGAACACCACCTTTGGCGACTGGACAGACGAGTTCTTGACTATTTAAAGTGCGAACGATAGTACCTCAGCTTCGGCGGCATACAATCGCCAATGGTCAGACCGCTCCGCCGTGGGTACCTGGTTATGGTCGCAGCTGTGGGCTACGGCTTCCGACAAGCCGGTGTACAACTACTTCTGGGATCATGCGCCGCCCGGACAAACCCAGGGCGCTTATCACGAATCTGAGATCAATTACGTGCTTAACAACCTGTACGACACAGATTTACCCTGGGTTGCGGAAGACTACGAGATTGCCAGTACCATGAACGCTTACTGGGTCAACTTCATCAAAAGAGGAAATCCCAACGGGGGAAATCCCACATATTGGCCTGCCAGCAACGCCAACAGCAGTACTGTCCAGCAAGTTGATGATGGCTGGGGCCAGACCTCTTTGGCCATATCCAAGGAAGCAGTAGCTCTCTTTGAAAAATGGGTTGATGCTTTAGAGACTGTGTATTAATGTCATGGGCCGTGTGGTCGCACTTATCAGCAGACACCAATCAAAGATTGGTAACCCGCTAGGACTGCCCCATTGTTTCACGTGACTATGATGGAGTATTGGTTCCGAGAGTAAACAAGGTCACGGGCCGAGGGTGACTGTTCGGTGTGGCCACACCCATGGTAATGGATTTTAAGGATCTTGGAGGTTTAGACAAATTAAGAAAGCTGTATGTAATATGCAGGGATATAAGCTAGATAGCTTCATTGGTGGATAGATCAAACAAGAGTATTTATCGTATTTTATTCCATAATTGCTTAATTATCATTTTATCATTTAAATAAAACATAAATCATTATATGATTAGTTCTTGCTCAAGCTATCATAGTTTTCTTACTAAGTCGTACCCAGGTGTGCACATGAGACAAGATAACTAGTACACAAGCTTCTAATACATCTTCAAAAACAACTCCATTGAAATAACTGCATCGGATCCCGCAAACGGATGAACTTGGAAGGTATCTTCCAAAGACGCAACAATTTAAAGAAGTACGTACCATAGGTTAACGAGGCTTCAGCCTTTTGGCACCCCACTTCTCGACTTTCCTCAAACCCAACCCAACATCTACCCCATTCGATCATCTCCATCAATCCGCAAGAACGGAACGGGGAAACTTGCATTGCCCAGTGTCATCTCGCGACGTATTTTAGATATCCTTTAAGCCTACGAACTACATCCACTCTTTCTCATCCGCTTGACCGAACTGACCCAACGTTTTGAGCTCCTTGCATTATCGGAATCCTTTGTTCCAGAATACTGATCACACTCAAGATTTTCTCTGGGATGGTGGAATATTGGTAGTTTCTGACCAACGCCTCTTTCACATGCTCAGACGTTGACGACGAGTAACATCGGGCCTGGCTCCGTGGTTGAAAATAGAGTATCATTTGCACAAACTTCTTATCCTTGCACTTGCATCGTGTAACGGTCTCTTATTCCTTACCCACTGAAGTCTTCCTACCCCCTAAGGAAATTTGTGGAGGCATATATACTCATTAAAGAAAAGGAATCCAAAGCATAAAGGTATGCAAAGCTTTACTGTCATCATACTCCCTTATCGTCTCTCTTCACCGTTACCGGTATTTGGACCTCAATGCCAAGATATCAGAGCTTCGGCGTTGCGGATATCATATCAGCTCGGAATATCAACCCAACTAGTGTATGGAAGTGGAGACCTGTATCCTGCATGGGCCATGTGGCCGGATCAAGTTATCCAATGATATTCTACGTGAACTAATGCAGAAGGCTAGTTGCGGGGATATGGGATTCCGATCGTTGCTACATGATAGTGCACTACTTCTAGATATAACCAAGGCTGTTGGTAGCTGCTTACCGTGGGAACTCTTTCTCATAAGAATAATTTCCCCCGCAGAAGATCTGATGTATCTAATGTAATGCCGTCTTATTGCCTTTACGATTGCCATTATTTCTACCGCACAGCACTGCGAGGATTGAATATTTGCACTTCTATTTCTCCATTATACGCATAAACTTGAGGGTTTAGGCTAACCAAGATGCCTACCTCAACAACAGCTGTCCGTACATTCAGGATGCCTAAATCTCTAAATGAATCCCTGATTGCAGTAGGAGAACCTCCTGCCGATGCTGCACCAGACGCAAATCGATCAATGGAAGGAGCAAAGAGGGTCAACGATGGCTACTCAAAGGACCAAAGAGATCCTCTTGCTAGCAATCAGCCAAAACATGAGCAAGGAATTACTTTTGCTGCACAAGACAAGTTACCAAAGCTACCAATACCAGAGTTAGACGGTAGCATGACGAAATATCTAGCAGCTTTAAAACCATTACAGTCACCAAGAGAACATGCAGAAACTAAACAAGCAGTGGAAGAATTCCTGAAAAACGATGGACCGGAACTTCACGAGAGACTGAAGAAGTATGCAAATGGAAAGACTAGTTATATTGAGCAGTTTTGTATGTTATATACCTAGGAGTTTATC
Organism: Botrytis byssoidea; assembly: GCF_014898295.1. Taxonomy (NCBI): domain Eukaryota; kingdom Fungi; phylum Ascomycota; class Leotiomycetes; order Helotiales; family Sclerotiniaceae; genus Botrytis; species Botrytis byssoidea. The sequence goes on along the minus strand of NW_024065852.1, from coordinate 383,144 downwards.
GTGTCTGCCATGCTAATAAAACATCTAGGGTACGACTCATACCTCAACTTTGACAATCCCGTCGTTCTGAACCTCAACCCATTCTTCTTACTTGAGGATGACCCAACACCTGCAAGAAACAACCAAGTGACTCGTGCAGCCTCATTAGTAATATCTGCATTGTCTTTCGTACGCGCAGTTAGGAGAGAAGAGTTACCTCCCGACACAGTGAGAGGTACGCCTCTCTGCATGTACCAATATTCGAGATTATTCGGCACTGCACGTGTACCTACCGAAAATGGATGTCACATTGGACAAGATCCAGAATCAAAGCATCTTGTAGTACTTTGCCATGGGCAATTTTACTGGTTTGATGTTCTTGATGACAATTCGGATCTAATCATGACTGAAAGAGACGTTTCGATTAATTTACAAACGATCGTTGATGATGCGCAACAAACTCCCATACAAGATGCCGCTAAGGGTGCACTTGGTGTTCTCAGCACTGAGAATAGAAAAATCTGGTCAGGTCTTAGGGATGTTATGACCAGAGAAGAAGGATCAAATAATGCAGATTGTCTTGGAATAGTAGACTCTGCCTTATTCATCCTCTGCCTTGATTATGCAGAGCCAAATTCCCAAGCAGATTTGTGTCAAAACATGCTCTGTGGGACTAGTCAAGTTGAGAAGGGTGTTCAAATAGGAACATGCACCAATCGTTGGTATGACAAATTACAAATCATCGTCTGCAAAAATGGCAGTGCAGGCATAAATTTCGAACACACCGGTGTAGATGGACACACCGTTCTCCGATTTGCAAGCGATGTATATACAGACACAATCCTCCGATTTGCCCGTACAATCAATGGACAGGCACCCAGTCTCTGGGCATCTAACAGTCCAGACCCAGCCAAACGCGATCCGGCTAGTTTTGGAGATGTAAGCACAACTCCTCACAAACTAGAATGGGATATGATACCCGAACTCAGTATCGCCGTTCGTTTTGCGGAAACTCGTCTTGCAGATCTCATTCAACAAAATGAATTCCAGACCCTTGATTTCGCAGCTTATGGGAAGAATTTCATGACGAGTATGGGATTTTCTCCGGATGCTTTCGTGCAGATGGCATTTCAGGCTGCATATTATGGTTTATATGGTAGAGTGGAATGTACGTACGAACCAGCGATGACGAAAGTCTTTCTTCATGGAAGAACTGAAGCTATACGATCTGTGACGCCTGAATCAGTCGATTTCGTACAGAAATTTTGGGCTGAAAATCCTCCGGAACAAAAAGTAGAGGCGTTGAAGAAAGCTTGCCAGAAACATACAGCTAACACGAAGGAATGCGCGAAAGCCCAAGGTTGCGATCGTCACTTGTATGCTCTCTTTAGCGTATGGCAAAAAGCAGTCGATGAAGATGGCGCCGAGGCTGCTAGTAGTAATGGATTGAGCAGCAATGGATACTCCAGCCCTGTTGAGGCAGGTTCATCTAGAGATAACTCAATAGTTGGTAGTCAAGGCCAGAATTCAGTCTTGAGTGATGGCGATGAAGTTGAGCGTCGCTCATCCCGCGCTCGAGGCAATTCTACCCCTGGATCATCGAATCATTCCATGCCTCTTCTTTTCGCAGACAGCGGTTGGGATAAACTCAACACAACCGTTCTCTCAACATCCAACTGCGGTAATCCATCACTTCGCCAATTCGGGTTTGGCCCTACCTCAGGTGATGGATTTGGAATCGGATATATTATTAAGGATGAGGGAATCAGTATATGTGCTAGTAGTAAGCATCGTCAAACCAAACGCTTTGTAGATGCTCTTGAGAGTTACTTGCTCGAAATTAGAAGAGTGTTGAAATCTACGAGAAGAGGCACAAGTCCAAAGGCTAGTAGAGCGAGAGAAGCTAGTGCCAATAGACCCACTGCGGGGAAGAAGTTGAAGAGTAGAGGAAGAGTTATTAGAGCTGCGGAGTTGGGTAAGAGAACGCCCGGGACGATGACGCCGGCTGATGAGAGTGCGGCTGTTAGTGACGATGAAGGATTGGGTGGATGTATGTTTTCCTTTTCCTTTCTTCCTTTCCTTGATTTTCACTTCAATGTCCTTCATATAATCAAAAGAGTCGAACTAACGCATAAACATAGATGGATTCTTCGACGCAGGCATGCTTCTTCAAGCTCTCAAAGCAAGAGGTGAAGGTCTAGATGATTCAAGTACGAGACCTTCGGAACGGGCCAATGCTAATGCGAGAAGGAGGGAAATTGGAAAGAAATTGAGATTGAGTGAATATTAATTATGGGATTTAGCTGGGTCTCAACGATGGGTACACGAAGTTAGATGGGGTGATAGGAGAAGTGATTGGAGTTTAAGTTTTTCATGTACTGCAATATTGTTATGAATTTCTCGACATGAAAACATTTATTTCTAAGAATAAACGAAAATTTGAGAATAATCTACCTGGGTAGTATCGCTTTGAATTGAGTACGTTTTTGTATATTCAGATGTTCAGTTAGTTAGTAACGTATCGACCATTAGATCTCTCTCAATGAATAGGTACTTAGGTACGGAATTTCAATCCCTCGCACCCTCAAAAGAGTAATAAACGAATCTCGCCAGGTAGTTCTCTCTGACTACCTAGGTAGGTAGATTGGTATATCTCCACCTTCCAATTAGGTACCCTTCAATTTCTCAGCATAAGCATAAGCATAAGCCATAATCTCATAATCTCATAATTGATTTTTTGATTTTTTATTATTTACGACCGTACCTCTGCAGACTACCTAGATTAGCTCGTTAGCTAGAGTCCTAGATACTGTAGTTGTAGTAGGATGACGATGGATCTGGATCTTACGAATGCGACTTCAAGATCCATTTCCAGCTAGGTAGTTAGATATGTATGTCAAGGGAACTGGGTGTATTACGAAGAGAAAGAGAGGGAGATGCTATTTTTGGCTATTTTTAGGTTAGGATTGGGTTGGAAAGATTTGAAATTTTTGAGTTTAAGTTTGGGGTTGGGATTGGGATTGGGATTGGGTTGAGTTGATGAATGGATGGATAGATGGATGAATGGATGGATAGATGGATGAATGAATGGATGAATAAATAGATGATGTTTAGATAGGTAGTCAGGTGGCTTAGCAAATATTTCGAACGTGGTGAATTTCTGAGCGGAGGAAAGACTTTGGACTTTGGGCATTGGGTTGGTTGTATGTATGTATCTAGGTATCTAAATAGATAAGTAGATGGGTTGTGGATTGCTGGGGTATTTAGTGGGATTGAGGATCTTGATGATGATGGTGATGGTGATGGTGATGGTGATGGTGATGGTGATGATGGTTTTCGGTGGTGTTGAGGATGACTATATATTGGGAGTCTATGATAGATTTGAATTTGAGGTGTTTTGTTTGGGGAGCGGTTGTGTTTTGATATATATGATCTTATGTCTGTCTAGCTGGGCTGGATCTGTCTCATAGTTATCAATGATAATCTAATTGGTGTTTAGTAAGCATTTTCTAGCAATGCTATTTATTTATGTGTATTAAATAAATAGGTAGATGGAGAGATAGAAAGATATCTGATATCTTGAAGAATTCTTTAAACCTAAGGATATCTAACAATATAAAGATAAATAAATAGATAGATGGATATTGACTTATGATCATATACCTAATATACTTTCAATTCCATATCTATAAACCATTCCTCCAATCCATACCACACCTCGAATTATCATTTCGACTCTACTCCAACAAATAACAAAATCAAAAGATCAGTATCAAATCCCCAATCTGATAAATTCACAATAATAGACAATTACTGATATCTACTACTTCTTCAACACCACTCCCTAATATAATACAATACTCTATAATACAACACGGTACTTCACAGCACAATATAACAACAGCTCAAATCCAAATATCAACATCAACATCAATCCCAGCCCCCCAAAACAATAAAATCAAACCACAATTACAATCACAAGAAATCAAAGGAACAATACAATACAATACAAGTAGATAAAGGATCAAGAAAATCAGGACCCGACCACACTCGCGCGTGTATATCTTATCTCTAGATACCTACCTACCTACCTACCTATTTACTTACAAGTCATATTGGCAGCTATAATTACCTATAGAGTATATAAATAGTATTGAAATGCAATCTACGCATATGGATAGTTAAATATAAGATTTGGGAACAAACAGAAATGGAGATGGGGAGATGGAGAGGTGGCTATATGGGTAGTTAGATAGATAGATGTTGTGGTTGATTTAGATTGTAGATTGTGGATTACGGATTATGGATTGATAAAGCGAAACGCGGGGGTTGATCCTTTTCGTTTCTTTTCTTTTTTTGATCCGGAATCTGGAATTTCGGTTGGATTTGGGATCTGCATATAACATACCTACCTATATAGCGAGATATTTCCTACAATGGTAGGTGTTTGTTGGCGAAGTTGGAGAAGTTAAAGAGAGGGTAGCTAATTATCACATGAAAGTCACCGGTTGCTACTTCGTATATCTATCTACCACCCATCTACTAGACTAGGCAGGTCGTAACAGTAGACACTTGACCTGCCTAAATCCAAAATTCACATTTAGAGGAACCAACGGAATCTGCATGCACGCATGTCTTGTACCCATTCATCTATTATGGTAATTCAGGACGCGCGAGTAATATAGGTGCATATACAAGCTACACGCAAAGAAATCCAGATCGAAATATCGAGACATGAGAAAGGGAGAAAGAGTGTGAACAAAATGGCTCACGCTTTCAAGATAGTAACCTATTGCTATGCAAATTAATACGTCTGTGAGGATGCTGGTGTTCTTTGTAAATGATACACCAGAATATCATGCGCGCGTCCAAAGGTTTCCCAGTGGCTTACCATTCCTTCCTCCCATGCGCTCGAGTCTTCGTATCGTGGTGGCTTGGTCTCGGTCTCTTGGTCTCTCGGTCTCTCGGTCGGAGAATACGAAAAGCGGGAGAATCGGAGAAAAGAAAATGTGCAGACGGCGTGTACTTACTTGGGAGGGAGGTGAGTGAGTGAGTGAGGGTTGAGATAGGAAGGGGATGATAGGGATTTGAGAAAGTACAGAGGAGAGAGAGCCAAGGTGAGGGATTGAGTTGAGTTGAGGCTTTGTTTCTTGGAATTTTCTCTTGGTGATGAGTTTTGATGAGTTTTGATGAATGGTAGATTTTTAGTTCTTGTATCATAAGTAGTACATACCAATCCTTATTAATAAGTGGCTCTAAGTACCAAGCTCGAGGTCTAGATTCTTGAAAGATGATCGATAGAGTTTTCGTGCACTAGAACCTGTGGAAATGTCGAGATTTTGCTTGTTTCTATTTCTCACTCACATGGTAGAATTCTTCATGATGCCGGCCCGGTCGGATAAAGTATCAATCAATCACTTATTCACTTAACTATTACTCCGTCCGTATTTTGACTTTGATTCGTAGCCTTTTGCCCCGTTCTACTCCATATGCTGCAGGCGTAAGCAGGTACCCAAGCCCGCCGACGCGGCAAAGCAAGATGCCAAAATGTTTTACGCTCCACTTGTACACGCACACGCACACGCACACGCATACGATACCATCCATAGACGAATCATTACGTCTCCTGGCCCATTTTGCTTGCGCGATTTTTCCTTTTCCTTTACTTGTGAAGATTATCCGATTTGTTGTTTGTGTGTTGTATACCTAAGTTGTAGAAGTAGGTACTAAATGTATACATGACTTCTGCTGTACGGTATGAGCACTATATATATGTAAGGGCAGTACAGAAAATACAGAAAAAGTATTTGTTTCGTGATGCGCTGGATTTGCCTTCCTGCATATAAGAATTCTGCAGGTGTTCGTATCTTCCCTTCTTTCCCCCTCCCCAATTTCCACAAAGGGTCGAGAAACGGAGAGATCAAACAGGCTAATTCATCGGATCGTCCGCAATGTCTTGGTTAAGCTTTTGAGGATAGATTAATGGAAGAGGTTACCCCTGAATGATCAATGGTGTGCACAAGCATTTTAGCATGGACCAGGGAAAGGAACTTGGACTTTTTTGCCTTGACGCTGGATTCTGGATGGATGAGATGGATTCTGGATGGGTACGTAAAGTATCTGAGTGGATAATATGGGAGTAGGTATGGGTATTTGGGTAAGGATATGGAGGATCCTCGCGCGGACAAAGTTCACATCATCGTGTCCCTATGTGAATGTGAATGTGAATGTGAAGATGTTTTCGGAGAAGCGGCTGGATAGATATCGGTGAAACTTACAACATACGAAAGAGGCTCAATGTAGCTCAGCCACCATGAATATGAATCAAAAAAGGATTGGAATTATATTATCTGGGATTATCGAAAAGGACGAAACCGAAATAAAATCCGTGACCGATTGTGTATACCTGGCTCCTTGGATATGATATTCTGTAAATGATCAGATGGGTTGAGAAAAGATAGAAAAAGATGGGCAGAAAAAGAAAACAATATAATGCAGAGAACAAGTCATGTAGTGTTTGTATGATCAAGATAGATCCCAGCACATTTCATATCAACAGACTATCTAGATATGCTTGAGCCATGCAGTGATACTCTCTCACTCTATAGTATCATATTAGTACCTGTGTACAGTTTGTACAGTCACGATGGCTATGAGATGAACCGAACATCAACTAGTCAAACCATCAAACACCGGTACCTGACTATCACTTATGCTTTAGGAGAAAAGAGAGAAAATAGAAAAAAGAGCCAATCAGAGCGAATTGGGATATATAATTATCTAATTATCCGCCGAATTAGGAGTCAGACTCCGAGTGAAAGCGGCCTAGTCATAATGATAAGTCTAGAGAGCGCCCATAATAAGCTCGGTCTTTTATTCTTGGATTCCGTACCTGAGAGTATTATTAACACTTGCACACTTGCACACTTGCACACCTACCTGCACACACGCCCGCACATCTGCACGTCTACACGTTCCTGACTAAATGAAAAGTATCTAGATTCTTTCCCCACCAATCATTATCCATCAAGAAGCACCAGAAAGTGTCTATCACACTTAGGTAGTATCACCATGCAATATGGTCCAATTAAATGGGCGAAGAAAAGGTGTATGGATACGATATTAGGAATGATGTTGTGGATTCCCAAAGAAAAGAAACACCGGATGAATTTCTAAGCTTTATTTTCTATCTTCTAACTTCTGGCTCGAATTTTCCATGTGCAGAAACATCATTTACCCTTGCTCATCCCGTTCTCACCCCCCTTGTCGTTTAAAATCCTACACGATGTTTCTGTGCTCCTTCTTCCTATTCGTCGCTTAACTACTGGCTAGGTTTTCAAACTTGCCTCCCGCTTTCTCATCTCACATCACTAGTTCGGAAAAGAAAAAAGGAAAGACAAAAAGATCTTGTCAAATTCATTCACTTGGATCAGGTAGGGTTACAATTCATCATTCACTTGGCAATCTACATATAGACTTAAGGATCAACTCCCTCCCTCCCTCGCTCTTCTTCTTCTTCTTCTTTCCTTTCCACAGCCTCACGTTACCTCTCATTTGCAACGTCCAATCTGGCACATCTCATCATTTCGTATCTTTGAAAGATAGCGCAGGATTTCCATCATCAAACCTCTCAACCTCAATTTTAAAAATACCGCCTACTCCTTCCATACATTCATTTTATTCATTACGACTTGACGTGATATATTGACGAGATCTTGAGAATATACCACACTTACGAATTCACCCCTACCACCAGAAATAACCTTAAAAGTGCTTCATTAACTTCGAGTCTCCCCCACCTCTCCTGTCTTACTCTCACAACTCTCCCTCTCTGGATTGAAAGTAAAGTCGTCGATCTTGTTCTTCCTTACATTCATTGATTGAATCATCACACTCTTTCAATTTTTCTATCAAACACTCATCGAGATTGTTTGCTTAGCAAGACCACATTCTTTCCTCGATTCAGTCATTTGAATATCAGTCAACAGCAGTTCAAGTCATTCTTCACTGTCAACTACCTTTCCAGGAACATACAAATACACCACTTTAAACAACACCCAAAAACATCATGCGTTCTTTTGAATTCAAATCCCTCGCCATCTTGGCTTCCTCTTTGCTGGTCAAAGAAACATTCGCTGCTCCCATCTACGAAACCGAAATCCAAGTCGTCACAGAAGAAGTTACCGTTACCAGACAACTCGACGGTTCTTATGCAACTGGTCATGCTCATGCTGTAGGAACTTACACTCAACATCACTCTGCTGCTGCTTCCTCTGTTGTCGTGGTAGCATCTACTCCAGCTCCAGCAGCAGCAACAAGTGCCGTGGTTGTCCCTACCAGTTCTACAACTAGTCATGTGGTTGTAGAGTCTAGTTCTGCTAAGGCTTCTTCTTCATCTTCTTCAGTTGCCGTTGTTAAGGCTTCCACTGAAGCAGCTGCAGCTGCAGTCTTGGTTCAAACTAGTGCCAAAGCCGCCGCCACATCTGCCAAAGCAGCAGCAACTACCCTCGCTACTTCTGCCAAAGCTAGCTCGGCTGCCGCAGCTGCTTCTTCATCCAGCTACTCAAGCTCTTCCTCCGGTGGAAAGCGTGGTGTTGCATACAACACCGCAGATTTTGTCAAGCAATTTACCGGTTCTTCCAAAGTCGCTTGGGCTTACAACTGGGGTTCATCCTCCGATGGTCTCTCCGCCTCTGGTATTGAATTCGTTCCTCTCCTCTGGGGCTTGAAGAGTACCTTCACCGGTGCCTGGTCCGCCGCTGCCTCGAGCGCCATCGCATCCGGCTCCAAACATCTCATGTCCTTCAACGAACCCGATCTCAGCACCCAAGCCAACATTGGTGCATCCGACGCCGCCGCCGGCTACAAGACCTACATGCAACCATTTGCCGGCAAGGCCAAGCTCGGTGCTCCCGCCGTCACCAACGGTGCTTCTCCCATGGGCCTCACCTGGTTGAAATCGTTCATGTCTTCGTGCTCCGACTGCACCATCGATTTCGTCTGCATCCATTGGTACGATTCGGCCTCCAACGTCGCATACTTCAAGCAGTATGTTCAGGATGCGTACACGGCCGGTGGCAACCGTCCCTTGTGGATCACAGAGTTCCAAGCCTCGGGCTCGACCGATGAGCAAAATGCTTTCATGAAGGAGGTTCTTCCTTGGTTGGATGCTAGCACCATGGTCGATCGCTACGCGTGGTTTATGGCTGATACCGCGGCTGGTGGTTTGATGGCTTCGACCAGTGGGTTGAGCACTTTGGGAAATACTTTCAAGACTGCTTAGGTTTTTGAATTGATGGATTGATTGGTTGATTAGTCATAGGGACGGAGTATTGGAATGGATGGAAGGTAGGAAAGGATCTGGATATGGATATGGATACATGGGGAGGAAAAAGTAAGGGCGGTTACACACCAGATACACCGATCGAAAATAACTGAAAAAATATGCGGATCTTCGTTGTATATACTTTACATTAGTTTACTTTACTTTACATTTAGGTTACTGATCAGTTGGGGTTGCCAGACTGGAGCTGTGGTTAGATAGCGATGATATTTGAGTGGAGTGGAATGGAATACGTTCTGAAATTACTTTACTTGTGTGCCTTCTTGAATGTCTGAAAATTGAAAATGGATGTGTATGATTGTGCTGTGATGTTGTAATTATGTTAGGTGCTTGATGTGATGTGATAGTTAGGTAGGTAGTTGATAATTAAATCGATGAACGGATTAATGCAGATTGAAGGTCGTGCAGTGATACCTTCTAGATAGGTATGTATATAGTTGGATGAATGGGAATATTGTGTGTATCAATGATACAGTATATAGTAAAATAACATCTCATAACAAAATCAAGCAGATATCCAAAGATTAGTTAGGTATCTACTCACTCCCCTACAATTCACAATCCGATCGATGGAATTCTACCTACTAGGTAGATAATTTATATATGTGATGTATTTTAGATATCTCTTCCTTACCTTCTTTCTTCGTCCCTGTCCTCTTTCTTGGGATTTTGTGTTTCGGGTTCGGAGTTTGGAGAATGTAAGATCTTAGAATGTAGAACATACTTCTTATTCTTTTATACACTTTTTTAAAACAACTATATTATCAATATCAATATCACTATTGATTATGGTATAAATCTTCAGGACTGCGAGTGTATATTAAAGATAATTATATTGCATGTGTTGTGTGTAGGTATGTTGTATACAAGTAGGTTGAATGTTTATACCCGCTATTCAACATCTCCCCTCCCCCCCCCTCCAATATCTATTTAACGTTTGATGTAAATATAGTACCTATGATATCAAACATAGTATACCCCAGATTCCCCATCTACAGATTCCCAAAGATAGCAGTGAGATTAAGTATATTTAATTCATATTGATTTCTCTTAATCTATTTTAATCTAATCTAATATATTCCATCTTATCTCGGGGATTTAATTTATTATACTTCGTACAGCATATCAGTAATCAGGGATTTAATCTGCGAAGTTAGGAGTCGAGATGCGATTTCATATAGTGATGGTGATCGCTGCCAGGGTGTCTCGGTGTAGAGTTCTTGGCATGGGGAAGACGGTGGGTAGGTATTGGTATTTGATTTGGTAGGGAGTGGGATGGGTTGAGGATGGGGATGGGGAGGGGGATGATGAGTATGAGGGGAGAGGAGAGAGGAGAGAGGGATTGTTGGTGTTTTTGTGGAGTTTAAGGATAGATAGACAGATACTAGGTAGGTAGACAGTTTTGCAAAACTGGGAATATTGATTTTTCGAAGCTTATGTACTTTTGATTATACTATTGATTATTTAGTTGTGTGTATTTGAACAAAATACATAATGTCTATACATAGTATATACCAACTACCAACCACTGAATACCAACTTAGTATATCAGATGAGAATGAAACCTGATGCACCAATACCTAGATACCTAGGTAGGTATGTATCTACAAAACATCCTCCCCATCATCATCAACTCCCTTTTTATGCTTAACAGCAAACATTCCCTCACCCCTAATCTCAAACTCCACACTTCCATTCAATCCCTCTCCACTTTCCATTGCCCATCCCGCAAAAACAATTTTCATCCATCGTCTCCATCTTTTTAATACTGGTTCTCCTCTTTCCCCTTCCTCCATGATTTCATTTCTTGCTCGTCCATAGACGGGCTTTTTAATAAGTGCTATTCGACATGCTATTTGCGTGGTCCAGATTAGACCAAGAGAGGGTGTTTTGACGTTTTTGGACGAAGTATAAGAAGGGTGGGGATCATCGCCCCAGCCTGTGAACCAGCGTTGTTGATGATCCAATGACATAGGATCTGGTGTTATGATGGAATAACCTCGAGATCCCATTCGATTGCCCATGCTACTACCGAGCATGCTTGACATGGGAGCATTCATTGAACTTGATGATATTGGCATAGCTCCGTTTATGCCTAAGCTCCTTTTCGCAAGTGGACTGCTTTGCATGTCTCTTTCCCTTTCTCTCTTCTGACCATAAGCCATTGGACTTGCTCTTCCACTTCCGCCTGTAAATCGATCGGCTACTTGATTAGCGACTACAATAGCCACTCCGTGTTCCCTTGCTAAGTTCCTTAACAGTTGCCCTAACCTGACTAATTCTGCACTTCTCTGAGCCATATTTCCACCTCCCTTTGTCACACCAGGTCTCTCAAATTCAGCTCTGTAATTTGCGGCTACGCTATCTAGTATAAGCAATCGAATACCATGTCGTTTAATAGCGACAGGGACTTGGAAACGAAGAATATGATCCTGAGATTCGAGATCGGGCGTTGAGATTGAGATCACTCTGTCGAGAGAAGGTGGTGATGGATGAGAAGCAAGAAGAGGGTGAGTGCGCAAGAGTTGGGTTAGTCGAGTTATGGGGAGGGGTGATTCGGTAGATATGTAAAGAGTGGGAGCTGCGAGACCATGGGGTGCCGGAAGTTGAGCAGAGAGAAGAAGTGTGAGAAGAAATTGCGTTTTACCTGCGCCGCTGAAATTGTGAGTTAGTTAGAAGACTATGCAGACAAGGAACAGTAGAAATAGGGGGCAATAGAAATGAAATATACCTCTCGCCTGTGACCTCCGTAATATAGCCTGTTGGAATACCGCCTCCCAATGCGCGATCCATATCATCATCCAACGTACTTACAACCTCCCACTCATCCACAACATCTTTTCCCGACTTCCTCAACTTCTTCACTTCTCCCTTTCCCACTACATTATTGTCGCCTGCTGCAGCATCTTTATCTCCAGAATTCACGTCACTTATCCCAAGGTCTACTCTTAAATGTTCCAGTACATCTGCGCATAATCTTTTGACGTCTAAGAGAGGTAAAGTCGCACGCTTGGCTATCTCAACACAATCGAGAGTGAGCAGATCAGCGGCGGTGACGAGATTCTTCTCCAGTGAAGGGAGGAGTCGCACATATTTTTGTGTGGGAAATTGGGGGAGGATATCTAGGAGGTCAGTCATGGAGGCATTGGGGAAGGTAGGAAAGCGTGGGAATAAATTGCGAAAAAGGAAGAAAGGCTGGGACGCGAAAGGGATCTCGCGTCGATTGAAGTCTCGTGTTCACGTGACTCTATACTGTCTCTTGATCGTGTCACTGTCGAAATAGTTTATGGTCTCAAACTTGGGATTTTCAGAGGTCTAAGAGTATTTTTAATCTTTTAAATTCTTGCAAGATGTAATAAATATTCGAAACTTTTGTGTGTGTGTATTCTGACAAATATGGAATTCTTCCTGATCCTTTGCTCTGATTGAGCAAGTGTATCTTGTCTTATCTGATTCTCTTATCGTCGACACTACCCCGATAATAGCTTAGCGGTAATTATTTAGGACTTTGAGGTGGGGAAGATTTCAACATCTACTCTACAGCCGCCACTTCTACATCGGTTCTCTTTCCCGATTTCTCGGGCTCTGTGAATAAAATCTAGATGCTATTAGTATTGCTGATACTTATTATTTCAATTGTTCTACTTACAACTGGTATTGCAACAGTTGCAGTCAAGATTCCAAGACTTGAAACGAAAAATATCCAGCTTCTTTCTCCAAAGGCGTAACTAGTCCAAGCAGGGCCAGCAAGAACTCCCGCTGCACTAGCACTGGTATATAAGGAGAAAACTTGACCGCTAGCTCCCGTCTTACCGAAAATGCCGGGCGTCTCTTTTTCCAAACTTGCTACCGCTCGACTCAAGTCGGCACCTAATGGTGATGAACCGAAGACTCTGGCGACGCCTATGATTCATATTAGTAACTACGAAAAGCAATTATCTTACAACTGGAATGGGACAAGATTACCATAAAGTGTAAGAAGGATAGCAAGCCCAGCAATCTGATCAGTGCTATTCCTATGTATCAAGACGAGCAAGACAGTGAAGATAGCAGATATGATGAAGTATGATGCAGTGAGCCATCGAGAGGGCCAGACATCAGAGAGCTTACCAGCTATCGGTGCTAAAAATATGGGAAATGTTATGGTCAAGAAGATTAAGCCAGCACCTGTTGATTCCCAATTGAACTTTCGTTCCACAAATATTGGGAGAGCTGCATCGAAACTTGCGAGTAGAAATACAGTCACCCAAACACCGTACAAATCAGCCCATATGCGTGGAGATTTTAACAGAGTCACTAAGGCTATTGGATGCCTCTTGTTGTCTGCTGGTGGAAGTTGATTTTGGTTGTTACCAAGCAGTGGCGCGGAGGCTATGTCGCTAGTGGAAGGTGCAGACCAAATTTGTTGTTCGAAAACGGCATTGTCGACACTTTGCTGAAAGGTCCCGTACGTGTGTGTTTCACCTATAGTTTTATCTATTTTCAATCCCGCGGCAACTTTTTTCTCGATCATGAACAAACGCATAACGATATCGATCGCAATAAGAATAAACATTACGATGAATAAGGATCCATAACCAAGTCTTGCATACATCATGCCGCCTATGGTTGGGGAGATCAGCATTCCAATGTTGAGACTCGAAATGACGTATCCCATCCATTGTCCAATATCCTTTGAGCCAACTGTGTCTGCAAGCAGAGCAAATCCGACTGTATATACGACAGCTGCCGAGAGTCCCTGAAGAAAACGGCTCAGAGCCAGTATCCAAACATTCTGTGCAAAATATAAGACAGCCGTAGCAGCTGCATTGGAGAAGAATCCCGTGAGTAAAGGTGCTCGTCGTGATGAACTTTGATCGGCATAGTAGCCAAAGAGTGGACTTGCTATCAACTGGGCAAGGCCGAATGCTGTTAAAAGCATAGAATTCCAGAATTCGACTGGGAGAAATTAGCTTGCAGACTTGGAATACTATTTTTGAAGCGAGGTATTCTATTCATACGGTCCTCATCTGCAATTCCAATTCGACGTTCCAGTTCGTTTGGAAGAACAGGAATAACGACTCCATAGATGAAAGAGTCCTATAACCTGGATTTCAGCATTCGTTTTCTTCAGATGCTCGCGAATTTGAAGCCCACATACACTGAATGATGCAACACAGATTGTGCTAATAATGAACCATTTAGATGAGCGGAAGTCCAGAAACCTTGGTTCTCTACACTCTCCCTGCATTTCAGAAGTTTGTATTTTGAACGGCCACATAATTGAGATCCAAATAAAAGAACCCTGGCTCTTGGGACCGTGTCGAGCTCTCAATCGTGCGGATTGTACAATAATGTATATGAGAGAACTTCCAGGACTAAAATATGCGAGGAGCTTTCTACCGAATTTTGCTAATCGCTCAATTTACCCCTTTTAGACTTTTATACATACGAAGCTTGCATGGGGGTAAATGTAAGCAATAGCTTTCAGCCGTCATACTTCAGGTGGCTTGGCATGAGGATTTCTCCTTCTGTTGCACAATGCAGATGGCAATGTTATTCTGACTCAGTGCAAGGCTTTACTTCCCCGCACCAGTCCGTACAGAATCTGCGTACAGCCAAGGTTGTATTTTTGACTGCATTTCGTCACATTGCATTATTCTGCCTCAATTAGCTGCAAACATGTTCTGATCTTTCGCGGTTATTATTATATATCGCGATTCGAATTGATTAAACCGCATGATCTATTACTAGGGTCTAGAGTTGCAGATCGGGAGAAAAAAAACTTCCACATGGGTGTCCAGTTTCTTTTGTATGCAATTGTTTTTTGTTTCATTGTAGAGGGTTTCGATATGCCCGCAAGATGCGATGCTCTGTCTCCGAAGCCAGAACAAGCGGAGGATACAGTTACGTAAACTCGCGTCCGATTGATCCGAGCTTCCTTGAAGTTGATCGTCTGCGGGATTATGTTTGTCTCACAATGTTATATGCACATCACTGTTTCTGGAACTTTAGCCAAGCAGATGGGAAACTTGACGATCGATAGTGATCTGTACATGGGCAATTTACACTAGGCAATTTCATTGGTTTTATTGCGATTTGAAATATCCGTCTTTGAGGTATTATAACTTATTGGACAGTTTTTGACGACATCATGATAACACTCAACATAAGTGTTCTGGAATCTGTTCATCGCAAATCATGGTGTTTTTTAATATGATTCGTTCCAAAGCAACGTTTTCACCACTTGACGAGGAGAATAAAATCGTTCATTTTTCATTTCAATCATAAAATGTCTGATTAACCCAAAGTTATACGGTGATTGGGTTCCAGAACTCTCATAATTTGGTTTATGTTCTACAAATGTTCAGCCCATTAATCAAAGGAGCTATTTACATAAACGCAAGGACGTGGAACGTTCCGCCCTTGTCTTAGATCTCATTGCATCTTGCGGAGAAACTTTCTGTTTACGCAAGCCACTTAAAACGTGCACTCTTCCTCATCCACATTTTTATATAGACATCACTCGCTACTAGACACACAAACATCGAAGAAATTTGATCCATGGTCTCAATGTGGCGTCATTACTGCCCCATGCAGAAATAACTGCACTAGATTGAACCATATGTGCCAGAAGAAAGAGAAAAGTCAACAAGTCATGTGGGTGTTCAGTGATGTACGATCCTAGATGTTTTGAATTGATCTTTCAACCCCTTTCCCATATGATTTAATGGACGCCGGCTCAGTACGCTATGCAGCTACCAGGCAGGAATCTTATGATGCATATGGAATCAAGGCTAACGGATTAGAGTTACTGAAGATGATACGAATGAGCTGAAAGAGTTTCGCGGAAGAATCCCTTCCGCGTCGGGCTGTGACTACATCGAGTTGGGTCTGTGTGGTCAAATCTTGACATTGAATAACGGGAGCACGTCATATATAATTAACACTATGTTCTGAGGCTATCCAGGGCAATCTACCCTCAAAGCCAGGGCGCGTGTCAAATCGGAAGTGATACTCTCCAACCTTGCATGCTAGGGTTGCAGTTCATCGCCCGTTGATCTATGAGGATCAGCTTCGAAAGCTTTGATGGCTGAGGAAATATAGGGGGGGTGGGAGCTCGGGTAAATGATTTATAGCCCAGGTCTCATATTTAAGAATCGAATGATGTTGAAGGACAAATTTTGAAGAGATACGTCTGTATTCAACATTGAAGCTCAGTTCGAAGGTTATAGTCTCTGAAAGTCAAAAACGCTTCCTCTCCGTTTATTGCTTTGGGTGAGTTTCTTGACCACTGAGGTCTTTTTGCGTGCACTAATGAACTCGAATTGTTTAGAAGTTATCATGACATTAACAGCTAAGCACTTCTCTCCCGGCCTCATTCCGAGGGACCAACCCCAGGTCAAGGGAGACCGTGTTGAGAAATCACACTCTGCGATGGATTTGGATCTTGCATCCAAACACTATCTTTCAGACCTCCTCCACAGCGAGCGTCGTCCAGCGCAATCCACGGACATGGATAATCACCTCAGCCAAGGGGAAGATTCTGTCAAGCCATTCTCTCTTCTGGATCATATGCAGAGTCTTGATGAAATTCGAAAACAAATGCCATCAGATGCAACATTCATCGATGTCTACCCTTGCACGGCTCTTCAAGAAGGGTTGCTGGCACTATCAATGAAGGAGTCCGGCAGTTTTACTCCTCAAATAATATGCAAGCTCCCCAAAGGCATTTATTTGAATAAGTTTAAAGCTGCTTGGCAGAGCACAGTCGATTCAAATTCGACACTTCGAACTAGTTTCGTTCAAACGCGGACTTCAGGCCTACTTCAAGTAGTTTTGGCGCCAGAACCCATCCTCTGGTCCGAAGAGATCGACCTCGAAAGCTACTTGAGCAACGACAGAATTATCTTCCCTTCATTCGGAAAGCTCCTATTGAGATACGGTCTCATTCAAAGCCACTCATCTGATTCATTACATTTTGTTTGGACTTTTCATCATGCCGTTCTTGATGGTTGGAGCATGCGCTTGGTACTTCGACAAGTCGAAGAATCATAAAGAGGAGAGGCTTTTCAACCGCTGCTGGAATTCAAGCGTTTCGTTGCCCACCAAATGAGACTTGAGAAGCAATCACAGAAAGCGAGCGAAATGTTCTGGAGTAATCATCTAGCAAATATCTCGGGGGCACAATTTCCAGTTGTCCCATCGCAACATCGGTCGCGTGCGAATGGCTACTCGGAAAGATTTATTCCCGTGAAGGAAAACCTATTGGCTGGTGCAACGACCTCTACAATTATACAAGCTGCATGGGGAATCCTAGTAGCACGACGTACCGCTGCGACGGAAGCTACTTTTGGTCTCGTGCTTGCAGGGCGAAATGCAAAGATTGTAGGTCTTGATATGAGAAGAGTAAATGGTCCAACATTCAATTCACTACCGATGCGAGTAATTGTTGATGACAAAAAATCTGTAGAAGATCTATTTACTTCGGTTCATGATTCTCGAGTCGCCATGAAACCCCATCAGCATCTTGGCCTACAAAATATTCGTAGGCTCGGAGCGGACTGCACAAAAGCTTGCAGCTTCCAGAATCTACTCGTTATTCAACCCAGATTAGAGAGAGATCCCAACAGTATATTCGGTGCCAGAGAGAATACTAGTGACCACTGGGCAAAGCTGAATGCTTATCCTCTCATGATGCAATGTGATTTGATGGGAGATGGCTTCACTGCAATGGTCAGTTACGACTCTCACGTTTTATCTGACCAAGAAGTCAATATTCTGCTGCAACAATTTGACAACATCATTTCTCGTTTGTCCGATGCAAACACACTGGTTGGTGATATAGGGCTGGCAATGGAAACCCCACAAAAACAATTAGCAATTCAAGAAACCGAAGCTGAAGAGGTTCATTCGTGTGTCCACGAAGTCATTCAGCAGAGTTCGCAAAGCCGCGGATTCGATGTAGCGGTGACATCTTGGGATGGAGAATTGACGCATTCCCAATTACATTCTATATGTGATCGTCTAGCATATCTTATACAGCTCGCTGGTGTTGGACCCGAAATCAAGGTTGCACTGATCTTTCAAAAATCTTTGTGGGCTATAGTCGCCATGATGGCAGTGATGAAAGCAGGAGGAACTTTTGTTCCTATGAGCCCCGACCATCCTGAAGAGCGAATCAGAAAGCTGGTGAATCGAATAGGTGGCAAGATGATCATGTGCTCTGAAAGTCTTTTTCCCTCATTCGAGGGCATCGCAGATCAAACATTTGCTGTGGGAAAATTGATGCTCGAAACCTTGCCCGAAGGAGTGCTGGATACAAGTGTTCAGCCAAACAATTCTGTTTATGTTATGTTCACTTCTGGCAGCACTGGAGAACCAAAGGGATGCGTTATAGAGCATGCTACTTGCTGTGCTACTATGCGTCATCTGTCCAATATCTCCAAAATGAGTCCTCAAAGTCGCACTCTTCAGTTATCGGCATATACTTTTGATGGCATGGTTTTTGAGATTCTTGTTACTTTGGGTGTTGGAGGCGTTGTTTGCATACCTTCAGAAGACGAGAAGATGAACAACATTACGTCAGCAATCAACCGAATGCAAGTTAATACTGCATTCATGACACCTGCCTTTGGGAGGTTGATCCTTCCAGAATCTGTGCCAACTCTAAAAACTCTTCTTATAGGGGGTGAAAAAGTAATCCAAGAAGATTTGGATCAATGGTTCGGAAAGTTGCGGTTATTGCAAATATATGGACCTACTGAATGTTGCTGTAAGTTCCATTATATTTTCCTTCGCCATACTCATATCTACGTTGGTTTTCTATATTGATCCCCTATGCAATCCGGCCAATGCATTATAATCTAATTGTTTTCTCATTTTCCTCTTAAATTATCCTTGGTGTGCAGCTACTGACTTTGGAATGCTGCAGGCATGTGCACTGCTACTGAGATCACTGGGAAAGGTGTGAACCCTGCTAAACTAGGGTTTGGTTTCATCGGAAGTTTTATTGTGCTTGACGAGAACGACCAATTAGCTCAACGGGGAGCTGCAGGTGAATTATTGATTGGTGGACCACTTGCGAGGGAGTATCTCAAAAATCCCGAAAAGACGGAGGCGTCATTTGTGCCTACGCCTTCTTGTATCCCTGCTGAATCTACTCGATGGAAAAGATGGTATAGGACAGGTGACTTGGTCAAAATGGATGCCGATGGATCAATCGTATATATCTCTCGGAAAGATGCGGTAAGTGATATCCCTATTTTGAGTCTCAATTATTTCTCTTGAAATTCCTTCACATGTTGTTCGTTTCAACCTCAATTTATAATGCCCGGAAACATGGTCCAACTCGAAAATTCCAGCAGATTCAAACCTGTTCAGGATGCTTTCTATTCGGTTGAAGTCCTCCGAAACTCCACAAACAGCTGGGAGAAATATACCATTCAGTGACCTAGTAGTGACTGAGATCGTATACTAAATATATTGTAGGGTGCACAAGTCAAGCTAAATGGCCAAAGAATTGAGATGGGTGAAATCGAAAGTCATCTTCACAAAAATCTAGACAATGTTATAGATCTTGCCACAGTGATAGCAACTCCTGTGGATGGCAGGTCACCGTTCCTAGCAGCCTTCTTGTGTTTTAGAGATGGCGGTAACAGTAGAGAAAAGGAAGAAAGCTCACTTTTCAAGAAGTGCCTTGATGGTTCAATCGTCCGATCACTTCTTGACCGCTTGAGTCTTGCACTACCACAATACATGATACCAAAAGTATACATACCCGTATCATTGATACCGCTTACTACATCTCAGAAGTGTGATCGCCAAACCCTACAGACTCTTGCAGCTAGCTTGACGCCTTCAGAATTCGCATATTATTCTGGTCAAGATGCTACACACTCCGCTCCTCTGACCAACAACGAGCTTCAAATGCAACGTCTATGGTCCGTTATTTTAAAAATTCCATCAAATAGTATAGGCAGGAATGATAGTTTTACACGTCTTGGTGGGGATTCTATTCTTGCTATGAAGCTCGTTGCAGCTGCACGAGAAGATGGCATAAATCTGACGGTTGCAAACATATTCCAAAGTCCAATCCTATCAGACTTGGCCAAAACACTGATGGATGTCAATTCCTCTACAGTTGTCGCACAGGATAATATCCCTGCATTTTCTATGATTGGAGGGCGCGCTCAGCTGCTGAAAGCAACTATTGATGGTGGTCTGAACCCAGAGTATGTTGAAGACTTGTACCCATGTACTCCTTTTCAAGAGTCCATCATGGCACTATCAATGAGCCATCCTGGCACGTATGTTGCACAACACGTTTTCGAATTATCTAAGGACATATACTCTAATATTGACAAGTTCTGTGACGCTTGGAATGAAGCTGTACGTTCGAATCCAATTCTACGAACGCGTATCAATCAGCATGAAGCAGCAGGCCTGGTGCAAATGGTGATTAGAGGAGATGTTATATGGGAGGTGCAAGATAACCTTCAAGGATATCTGGAATCTGATAAAGCGCAGCCTATGGGCTTAGGAAGTCCTCTCAGCCGCTACTGTATTGTCGAAGAGACAATCTCAGCCGATCATAAGTATTATTTCGTCCTTACCCTACATCATGCAGTATACGACGCCTGGAGCATAAACTTGATGCTTCAACAGGTGGGAAAAGAGTATGGAAGACTCGCGCACATTCCTACGAATGATGCCAGCTTACTTCAACCCCAAAATATACCGTTTAATCGTTTCATGAAGACTATTGTCGATTTAGATCGATCTGCAGCAGAAAACTTTTGGAAATCAGAGCTTGCGAGTGAAGACGCAAAGATTTCACATTTTCCAAGCATCAATTTTGGGTACCAGCCTCAACCTGGTACAATAGCCATCAAGGATATCAAGTTACTTCGAGAGGCTAATTCCGACTACCGAATTTCGAGCGTTATCCGAACAGCTTGGGCAATTGCCATAAGTAACTACTCCAATTCTAACGATGTCATCTTCGGAGAAGTATTGACAGGACGTACTGGTTCATCAGCCGATCTAACTCGAGTACTTGGACCTACATTAGCTACCGTTCCGGTGAGTAAATCTTTTCACATTTTCAGTCTTTTATGAAATAGGATGTGGATGTTTTTGAAGGTGGCACTTTGTCAATTTTTCGGCTTTTTATGTCACCTCAAACATGTATCCTATGTCTTTTCACAGTTTTTATTAAAGAGAGCGCCTGATATGATTGCCCTTCAAGATAAAGTCTTGTCACCAAATTTCTGGGAGTAGAGTGGGCATCTTGTATTTCGTGCGGCTATGTACTGACTTTCCAATTTATAGGTTAGGATCACATTGGATCCTCAGGGCACAGCTCTTGATTTACTGAAGAAGGTTCAGGCTAAAATGATCCAGATGATGCCCTTTGAGCAGATTGGTCTACACAACATTCAACGACTTGGCGAAGGACCGAATAAGGCGTGCCAGTTCCAGAATATCTTGGTTATACAACTTAGAGAAAATTCAGCCATTGACAACTCATTTATGGGACGACGTCGAATGGATCTTGTGGAAGCAACTGTATGGGATACAAATGCTTTAACTCTAGAATGCCACCTTACTGAAGAGGGAATCAAGGCCAAGGCAATCTTTGACTCAGAAATTATAAACAGTCGACAAATGGAGAGGATACTCTCCCAGTTTCAGCATGTCCTTCAGCAATTATGCCATGAAGACACAGGAAAATCTGTCCAAGATATCAACTCTATCAGTGAAGTTGATCTAGCGCATGTTTGGGAATGGAATTCTACATTACCAGAGGTAATGACGTCTTGCGTACATGAAGTTATCGACATCATGACAAAGCAAGATCCTCATGCCCCAGCAATTACCTCTTGGGATGGCGATTTGACTCGCGCTGAGCTAGATAGTCTATCATCTCGTCTAGCTTTCCAACTGATGCAGTATGGAATAGGGCCAGGAAGCAAAGTGCCTCTATTCTTCACGAAATCAAAATGGGCCATCGTAGCTACACTGGCTACTATCAAGTCCGGAGCTGCATTTGTACCCTGCGACCCTTATCATCCTCGGTCACGCCTCATTTCACTTATTGAACAAGTTAAAGCTCAAGTAATTCTCTGTTCAAGCGATGTTTGGCAGACTTACTTAGACCTGTTTCCCCGCGGCAAAACAGTTGTGGTGGGGAACGGTGAGATGGAACTGTTACCAACGGCAACAGACATTGTGAGCAATGTTAGCCACGTTGACCCTCTCTACATCTGTTTCACCTCAGGTACTACTGGGACTCCTAAAGGTACAGTAGTGACCCATGAAGCATATTGCTCCGGCGCGAGAGATCATGGTAAAGCGCTTCACTTTGGACCAACTTCACGATTTTTACAGTTTGCGTCCTACAGCTTCGACACTTCTATCGAGGATATTTTGACAACCCTGATGACGGGAGGCTGTCTTTGTATACCATCTGGTAAGTACTACTGATCGCCTTTTAATCGAAGGAAACTAATCGGTACACTAATAGAGGAAGAACGTACTTCAGATATTGTGGGAGCAATAGCTAGAATGAATGTTAACACAGCAGACCTGACACCTTCTTATATAAGCTCGATCTCACCAGACTCCGTTCCTACATTGAAGCGAATAACTCTTGGTGGAGAGCCTATCACTGCTAATGTCATCAAAACCTGGGCAGATCGCGTTCATTTGATTAATGCTTTCGGAACTACCGAATGTTGCGTGTAAGTGTATACTCAGGTTCTAGATTCTTGATCGAAACTTTTAATCCATGTTCTTTCCTTCCTTTTACTTGAGGCGTAATTTCTCTGTCTTAGCTCCTTTAAATTCAGCGTTACATCAAACTGATCTAACTGTCTTCTAGAACAAGTGTAGTCAATGCAGATATCTCTCCCAGCACATCTCCTACAAATATCGGACGTGGAGCAGGCGCGGTCACTTGGATTGTTGATACTGAAGATTCAAACCGACTTCTACCAGTTGGCGCAATTGGTGAACTGCTAATTGAATCACCCGCCATGGCCTCAGGATATCTTGGCGACGAGGTGAAGACCAGAGCCGTTTTTATCGATAGTCCCAAATGGGGTCGTAATCTTGGCTCGAGTCACCGTCCTACACGTCTTTACAAAACCGGCGATCTTGCCCAATACAATTCTGATGGGACAATCAATTACCTTGGCCGCAAGGACACTCGAATCAAACTTCGGGGACTTCGCATAGAAATTGCTGATGTGGAGCATCACATACTCAGTCATCACAAGTCAGAAAAGCCATGGTTGTGTTGCCTAATTCTGGGCCATATGCTGACCAGCTTACGGCCATTATTGAGCTCGAAAGCTCAAAAGACTCGGAGGTAGCCAGTGGTATTGCGGTGGTTTCTCATTTAGAACTTGAAGCTTCTGGATTCAAATGGTCTCGAATTGCCAATCATCTGTTAGATCACCTACCAAGCTACATGGTTCCTTCTTCTTGGGTCGCTATGAAGACCATACCACTTCATACTTCCGGAAAGCTAGATCGTCCTAGACTCACCAAGTGGCTTAATAGTCTTCCGGTGATCCAAAAATCTGAGAGTTATCCCAAGAGCAGCGAGGCACCTTTATTACCATCGAATGATCATATTGCATTTGAAATCAGCGATAAAATTGCACAGCTTGTTTCTACGAAGCCTTCATCACACCTCAATTCCGATATCATGGGTCGTGATGTTAACCTTGCTTCTATTGGAATCGATTCCATCAAGATCATGTCCCTTGCAGCTTTCATTAAACGATCGTATGGAATAACTATACCTATGCCCAAGCTCATCAACTATCAGACCACAATCTCGGATGTTTCGAAACATATTCGTGCTGCGACTAATTTTAAAGGCGAAAACCCCATAGATTCAGTACCCACCCTTGATTTGATGCAAGAAATCACCGGTCTAGACATACAACTAGCCTCGATGCTGCATTACTTTGGAGTTGTTTTCTTGACAGGTGCCAGCGGATTCCTAGGTACCCAGATACTCCGAGAACTTCTTGGAAGACCTGGCGTCAAGAAGGTTATTGCGCATGTACGCGCTTCATCCAATGAGAATGGCAAACAACGGATCACAACAGCGGCGAAATCCGCAAGATGGTGGCATGAAACTTTCGCAACGAAACTCGAAATATGGACAGGAGACTTAGCTAAACCTATGTTAGGTTTGAGTTTCGGACAATGGCAGAAACTAAGCACAGTCGATGCCATCATCCATAATGGAGCTTCAGTGCAATGGAATGCGGACTATCACACTCTTAAAGCTGCCAATGTCACATCTACCTTTGATATTCTGAAGAATATTACAGGAGCTGTTTCGCCTCCGAAATTTGTCTATGTATCTGGAGGTCGTGATTTTGAAGGAGAGATGGATGATAATACGACCGCCATGAAATTGAAGGAACTTGATGGTTACAGTCAAACAAAGTTCGTTTCAGAGCTGATGGTTAGAAACTTTGCTCAACGAGCCACATCGTTTGCCCAAGGCAATCACGTCTCTATCGTCAAACCGGGACTGATCATTGGTACCACCCGAGAGGGAGTTGCTAATACCACTGACTTCCTATGGAGATATGTAGCTGGCGCAATACACGTCGGTGCATATCCTATTCCAGACAAAAATGATTGGTTGACTGTTGCACATGCGGATTTCGTCGCAAATTCTACTATCAATGCCTTGGTAAATACTCCCAATCACTCAAATTATACATTGGATATAACTGGTGGAATTGATATGCAACGATTTTGGGATATTGTCAATAAGACCATGGAGCATCAACTTCGCCCGACTACTTCACGTGAATGGGCGAGGTTGATCAAGATGAATATGGAGAAGAAGACGGAAGCCCATCCGCTCTGGCCGGTAGCTCATCTTATCACTGAGGAAGGTAATTTGGGCAAGAGTAAAAGACCAAGGGAATTGGATGCTGTATTTGAGAAGCAGATAGAGGAGGCGATCAAGAAGAATGTGGAGTATTTGAACGAGATTGGTTATTTTAGGTAGGGGGGTTGGAGGTTGTGAGGCAACAATGAAAGGAAGCTGTTTTTCATTTTATCAAGAGTCTGGATTGTTTGATGCCGTTTTTTCTGCTGTACCTCGATGTCTCTTATATGTTCATAAGTTCACATTCTTTCAACTCCAATCGAATCTTGTCCCCAATTGGATCTTCTGTCTTTGATTCTTGCTGGTGATGTTGTGATAATTAGTGAGCTATTTCCATATTTCCAACATGACAGAAAGATAGAGGTAGGAGCACCGTGATTGCTGGCTGTTTTTCATCTACTGTATGTGCCAAATATACCAACATGTATGTACATGGTGTCCAATACTAAAGAGCTATATGCCACAAACACATGACAATGTATCAAGACAGGATGCGAGAACCTAGGGTGAAATTAAAATTGAACATCTGTTCGATGTTCATGTACTAGATATTGATCCTTAAATGTCATGACATTCCCAATGGGCCTACACGTGAAATGCTACATACTTCCCGTAAGCTTCCGGTGAGCTGGATAGTCCATTTGGAATTCTAAAGATTTGCCCATAGAAACAATCACCCCCATTAACTACTTTGATTACTCAAACTATTGAATTAATATTAAACAAATATGTTCCTTGCTCGATATCGAGTACACGGATACCCCTCAGCGACCTACAAATATAAAGAGCATCACTCTCACATCGAACCGCAAAAGAATCATCCAGATAAAATGTACAAATTGGGTATCTACCTATTGATTCTCCTCCTTACTACAAAGATGCAAATTCTTTTAACTCCATTCCATCTATCCCTACATACAATAACTTTACAATTTATACATATCTCGTTAAACCACCGGAAACTTTTTTCCTAATCCTTCTGCCCATCGCGCATAAAGTACATCAGCAAGCTGTTTTGTATGTTCCATTCCTGGCACTATTTGACCTGGTAGATTTGATTTTTCCTTTGCATCTACCTCGGGCATTGCACTGGATCGCCGACGACGGTGACTTTTAAGGTGTGGGTTACTCGTCGCTAATACTAGTTTTCCATTTGCGCCTTTTTGGGGAGATCCTTGAGGTATTCCGTCTCGAAGGACCAAAGCTTTGCTTGGGGACATGTGAGAGGCGATTTTGGGTTCTTGCTCTACTTTGTCTATCAAGAGCTTGAGGAGATGATATTCGCCCTCTGGATCAACAGCGTCAAGGGCAGCCCAAGCATCGGCTAAACGAGACAGTGCTTGTCTTTTGGCTTGATCTCCTGTTTGTGCATGCATTTCTTGGAATACTGGGTCAACGATTTTTGTATATGCACGACGACCAAGGTATGCTTCTTTTGTATTCGCTTCTGCTACTTGCACAAGTGCTCTGTTTTCATCACCCTGATGAAATGGTATGTCGGCTGAATCCTCGGGGCTGCTTGGTCGAGATGACGACGTTGAGTTATTTGATACTCGGCGGAACAATCGGACTGTTGAACCAGTATTTCCAAAACTCATGTCTGGTGCTAGTGGAGGTCGCCTGGTTGTACCAGTTTGACTTTGTGTACTGTCACCCCGTGGCCTGGTTGGTGAAGAGTGCTGCATCGCTGGTGGTTGTCTTCTGACGGTGCCTCTATCAGACGAAAGTGACGGGGGTGAAGAATACTCTAAAGGTGAATCCTTGAGATCTAGTTTCTTGAAAGCCTCCTCAGGAGGAGCTTGACTACCCTGGCCATTTGCATGGATGGCAGAAAGCTTTCTTCTCTTGCTTCCATTTTTTCGTGATGGTGCTACAGTAATCGTAGAAGCCTTGACTGTATCAAAGACCCATCCATCAGGCTCATATTTTGGAGTCATTGTATTGCTGGAGTTTGTTAGTTAATGATAACAAGCACAGATAGCTTCGAAACTTACAGTGTTTCCTCATAGAATTTAGGATGCGAAGGCCGAGTCCTTGATCCGTCCCACTCCTGTCTTCTCTCCACCAACTCTTGCAAAGCCTCAACTTTTCCTGCAGAGCGTATGAACTTATGCTTCAACAATTCCTTTGCCGAAGGTCTTCGATCACAATCCTTGACCAAACATTGTGCCACAAAATCCTTAAAGTCCTTGCTGTAATTCGAGCCTTCTAATCTTGGTGCCGGTGCTTTAGGTATCTGAAATAGAACCTTCATTGGATGTATCGAAGCATGTGGTGGTTCTCCATTAACCATCTCTATTGCGGTGATTCCCAGAGACCAAATGTCTGCTTTGAAATCGTATCCTGCTTGCTGAATCACTTCTGGCGCCATCCAGAATGGGGTGCCGACGAAAGTATTTCTTTGTGATTTGATATTCGTGAGCTGTGCTGCAACTCCAAAATCTGCCAGCTTAACCTTGCCCGCAGTCGATAGTAATATGTTTGCTGCCTTTATATCTCTATGTATCTTTCCCTCTTGATGAAGATACTCGAGACCTAACAAGATCTCTCGACAAACAATCGCAATATGGGCTTCGTGAAATGGAGCCGGTTTCAGCTGCTTCCAATTAGCAATGGATTTAATTTCGCAAGTGAATATAATCATACCAAGTCCAAACACGACCCTCCTCCCAGAAACTCCATAACAATCCATAGTTTATGGCCTCGTAGAAAACTGCCTTTGTATTGAGTAACGTAAGGACTGGCGCAGGTACTGAGAACTGATATCTCTTGTTGAATTTCCTGTATGTCATCTTCACTCGACTCCAAATCAATCAATTTGATTGCGCAAATCTCTCCCGTTGCTCTCTCAATGGCTTTGTAGACGACGCCAAAACTTCCACTTCCAAGTTCCTCGAGAACCTGGTACTGCGTTGTTGACATAATTTGGGGCGTGAAGTGATATGATGTTTTATCACTGCTGGTTGTTTCCTACTTATCGGCAGACACCCGACCAAGACAAAATGGATGAATTTCTTTCGAGGAAATCAATCGACGACAAAGATTAAATGCAAATGAAAATGCAAATGAAAATCCGAATGAAAATGAAAACTAAATCGATATAAATATTAAATTAAAAATTGGCCGAGACCTTTTTCTTTTATTAAAATAAAATGTAAACAAAACTACAATCGAACGTGATCAATGTCTCTCTTAACTCTTAACGAAATCGGATAAGGTTCTTTTGTTTACCCAGCTCAGCCATTTCAGCGTTGCCGGGCTAATGGTGAGGTGCCAACAAACCAAAGCTATTATATGTACCTATTCCATATTACTGGGAAGATTTGCAAAAATTCAAGATCCTTTAAATTGTCTCGAGTCGGACATTTTGTTACTTTTGTTACTTTTGCTATATCACAAATTCTCTACATTGATTCTCAGATGCATTGATCTCCGACTTTGGGAAATATTCCAACCCCAATGATTCACCGATAGAAGTCGCGACACCTCAACCATGACGCCAGCCCCGGGTACTTTGCCTACTCGCTTTCCATGCTGGTGCCGAGCTATATATTCCTTCAGCGGAGAGGTAAGTGCAATATACATTGCGATTTTCTACAGTCTAGAGCTCTAACCATACGATTGCGCAGTCAAAACGCGACTTGGGCTTTATTGAGGGGGATTTGATAGAATGCTTGAACGCAGGAGATGGATCATGGTGGATGGGTCGATTGCGGAGGGACAAGAGAGTCATGGGATTGTTCCCTTCGAATTTCGTACAAGTGCTGGATGAGAGTTTTCGACCAACAAGTAGAACGTCGAGTCCAATGCCGGATCGAAGTCCCAGTCCAAACCCTTTCAAAAATCCAATAGCTCCGACGAAGCCCAAGACAAAATCGATGCGAAAACCATTCCAAGCATATGCTGCGCCAGATATGGGGGCAATAAAGAGGGCGGAAGCTAGGGAAAAGGAACGTCTTGCGAGTTTGAGTTCTCGAATACCATCACCAGCCGCCAGGGGTGGACATATTGGAGCAAGGGCGCCTTCTCCTCAACCCCAGCCTCCTCTATATCAGTCGCGGATGCGCTCGCCAGCACCGTTTTCTCAACTTCCAAGCCATGCATCTCGCGCACCCTCTCCAGGGCTAAGTCAATATACATCTCGCGCACCATCTCCAGGACCAAGCCATTATACACCCCGCGCTCCCTCTCCTGCGCCAAACCATTACACTGCTCGTGTGCCTTCGCCTGCGCCTAACCATTATTCTGCTCGTATACCTTCTCCTGCGCCCAACTATTACAACCCTCGTGTACCGTCTCCTGCGCCAAATCACTACACATATCGCGCCCCATCTCCCGCTCCTAACCATTACATATCTCGTGGGCCATCTCCCGCTCCTAACCATTACATATCTCGGGGGCCATCTCCCGCTCCTGACCATTACGCATCTCGTGCGCCCTCGCCTAGTCCCAACCAGTATGAATCCCGTGCTCCTTCTCCTGCTCCCTCGTTTGGTTACCAAAGTTATTCTCGAGGTCCTTCGCCTGCGCCTCAATTTGACAGAGGGGGTACCTCGTCTCCACCGCCACCTCCACCGCCTCATCGCAGCACTTATGCTCCCCAAGCATCTAGAGATACATATGAAAACAGTTCGAACACCGATAATATACCATTGGCAGTATCACCATGTCCACCATCGCCGGCGGGCACAGGACGCACTCCCTCCCCCTTGCGAAGTGCAATGGATGATGTAATGCTATCTTTAGCAGATATGGGAGTAGCTCGAGAGTCAGAAATTCCGGAAGCACCAATCGATCCATGGTCTCCTGAGGCATTTGATCAGACGTACATATCAGCAAAACGTGCACCTAGATCTAATACAGCTATCGCAATTCCTGAAGAATATAATTCAACAAGTGCTGATAACTACGCCAATAACATGCAACCTTACCAACCTACAAACACTCCCCCGCCTCAACTTAGCAATTACGTTCAAAGAATGGAGAATAGATTAAGTAAAATGTATTCCTCGACGCCTCGTTCCCCAAATGATGATGTTCGACCAGCAGTCCCTCCTAAAGCGAGTTCGTATGCTTATGAGAGCCGACCAAAATCATCTATGAGTATAAATACACAGTCAAGCAAGCTTCGCCACCGGAAATCTGCATATGAAGTTGGTAAATCTATGCTCGGGAGGACTTTCACAACAAGAACAGACAAGACAGATTCAACAAGCTCTTCCTCTGGTACTCGTAGTACCACTACTAATGGAAGCTCGAGTACCCAAATGACTGACAAAAGTCTCATGAGTGGACCTTCTGCTAGTGGCATCTCTTCAACTAGTGCTGGAAGCTTAGCCAGAAAGCGTGAATTGCTGTATGGTCGAGCTCAAAGTGCACTTGGTTCACGAAAGGATAACTATCTGGGGATGAATAACAGTCAACCTGATTTCACTACTGGCCGATCTCAGACGCCAATGACCGGCATTTCTTATCACAGTAGTCATGCTTCAGATCCTTCTCGTATGCAGTCACCAACTGGCTGGCCAGGTACTGCCGCAGATTCTAATGCTGCTCTCGGTGGTCTCATGACACCCAAATCCAAGAAAAGCGGGTTCTTCAAAAGAATGGTTGAGTCCGCAAAAACAGGTGCTGCGAGCGCTAGGAGTAGTATTGCTGTTGGTGAATCTTCCAGACCACGAGTTCAGGCTCATAGTTCATTTCCAGCGGGAACTACGTCAATGGGGGGTGGTGGTTTTGGGAACATACCGAACTCTATTCCCTCTACTAATGATGTTGGACCTGGAGGTAGCACCATAGGAGTCGATTGGGTTCAGGTACGACGAGACATCAACAGATCGAATTCTTTAAGTAAGATTGAGCGAGTTGAAAGAAAGGAGAGATGCCAGATGATGGATTATCCCGCCATAAGTCCTGTGGAAGAGCTTCTCGAGGGGTGCGATGGTGATGAAGGAGTTGATGGTAATCCAGTCGCTGAGCCAACCAATTTTCAAGCAGTAAACCTCAGCCTGGTCGACAAGAACACAAGATTCATCAATAGCCTTCCACCCATGTCTAACCCTATGAGCCTAGCCACAGGCTATGTGTGTCGACCATATAGAAGCGATATCCAGCGCTTACGAGCAATATTTACATGGGTTAGCGAGAAGATCACATGGGAAGAGGGCTTCGATAACGACACTGCCGATTCAAGAAGGGTAATTCAGACCAAACACGGTTCTTCCGAAGAAGTCGCATTTTTAGTCATGGATATGTGTAAAGCTATTGGGATACATGCAGAGGTTATTAGAGGATATCTCAAATCGCCTGGTGAAGTACCAGACATGGGCCCCATGCCTCGACCTAATCATTTCTGGAACGCAGTTGTGATTGATGGAGAATGGCGAATAATGGATTGTTCTTTAGCAAGTCCTTCTCATCCTCGACGAAGCCAATACACTAGTGCCAGTAGCCAATATGCGGAACCCTGGTGGTTTCTGACTCGGCCAATCGAAATCTGCTGGACTCACATACCTGAACAGCATGTTGACCAACATCTTTGTCCTCCCATGGCACATGAAATTTTGCTAGCTCTGCCCTGTGCTTGCCCCGCATTTTTCACTAATGAGATGGAAATGGTGGAATATGATACAAGTCTTATACGCATTGAGGATCTCGAGCTCGTTCACATCAAAATTTCTGTACCGCCTGATGTTGAGTGTGTAGCGGAGGTTGAAGCACGTGCCTTTGAGCGGGACGCTGATGGTGATCTATTCGAGACTGGCGAGATTATTACGAAGCCTGCTTTGGCACAAGCCGAATGGGTAGGCAGTCAAAAGAGATACACGATCAAGGGTTTACTGCCTGGTGACGAAGGTTCAGGTATTCTTAAAATTTATGCTGGGAAACGTGGTCTCATGCATAGTATCAAGGATATTCCACATCCGTTGGCTGTTGCATTGCCTATTATTCACTCTGGTGACAATCCTCCATACGATTTTCTGATCCGACATCCAACACCTCATGCACAACGCCATGACCTTTATGTCGCCCAGCCACAATGCCAGCGGTTAGCAATCAACAATACTTTTGTGTTCGCTGTGCGTCAGCATCCTTCCTCACTATCCACGGGATCTCCAGATCCTGGGAGAACCTCACCTATTCCATTCATACGACCGAACTCGGCCATGTCTATAACAAGTTCCTCGGCTTCTGGTTCAGGAACCGGTAAAAAGCCAGCCAAATTGGCAATTCAAGCACCTGGTGGAAAGATCTTGAGATTAATGCGAAAGGAAGAGAGAAATGGGGGTGTCAACTTAGAGGGTGGAGATGGGGGAACTTGGGAGACGATAATTAAATGTGGGGAAAGGGGTGTATGGAGAGGACTAGTTTTAGCCGATCGAAGTGCTAGATGGTGCGTTTTTGCTGAATGGACTTGCGTCTAATGTTACCTATATATTCTCAATTTCGAGATGAAACGAGAGACGATCAATTAAAAGATTGGGAAGGACGAAAAACGGAATCGACATGAGACGAAATGTATGCATTTTATGGCGCCTTGCGGTTGTAATGGACGATTTTTATAACGAATAATTTGGGTTGGATTTCGGCGGTAATAAATGGTAGGCTTAGGCTGGATGGAATGGATGGATGGTCGGTAGGTCGGTAGGTCGGGTTGCTCGGTCGGAATTATTGTATAAAAGAATCGCATTTCAAAGGCGTTTTTGCACATTGGGAGCATGTAGAAGTAATTTGGGGGATTAGTCGTCGCCAAATATGTTTACGCATCTTTTTTTATCAAAGTTGCTTGTAGTTCTAGTAGTGCATGCGTTCTAAATTTAAAATATATATTACATATCGAATTGTGTAAATGGCTATTATGTGATAGTGTTTTCATCGCAAGATGTCAATCTGCTTGAAGCAATGGTGGGTAAGTATATGGAGATGTGGAACGCTTTCCGAGGTTTGCATATTTCTTCCTACCACTGAAATTCACGTGAACGTCGAGTTCCATGGTTGAAAGATGAACGACAGTGGAATTGTAAATATAGACTCTGTTCAGAAAGTGTAGAAACGTCAAAGAATACAAATAGAGCGTCTCATACGAAGCATTCGTAACATTGAGCTCATTGATCTTGTTCACTACCACAAGTCTAATTGCGGTAAAGTTTTATGTTAGGATATCACCTAGTTACACATCCATTTCTTCTGGATTTCCTCAATATTGCAACTGGGGCCGCCCCTGACGCAGGCCCTTTCATTCAAGTTCTCATAACAAGACCAGATGAATAGATAATCATACACGCCTTTTTCCCATTCCTCTACCCTCCCAATCTTTCATTCTCATCTCTCATCTATTTCTTCTTCCTACTCGACAAACCCCTCTTCTCCGCATTCTTCGTCTTCCTCGCATTTGCCTTCCTCCACGCCGTCCATCGATCGCCCGGTTTATACAACCTCACCTTAACCTTCGCTCTCTCGGCCGCTCTTCCAATTTCCCAATTCGCCTCTCTGTACATATAGCCCGGACGCAACTGTAGATTTCTGCCCTCCTCCCCCTTCCTCTCCTTCTTCTTCTTCTCCTTCTTCCCCTCCTTCTCGGCTCCCTCCACACTAACCTCCACCGCGACCGGCTGCTCTACCTCCGGCTCCTCAATCTTCGCAACCTCCATCCCTAATCTGCGTCTCCTGATGGTGTTCCGCGGTAAGGGGAGAACCTGCTCGCGCTTGAATACCACGCCGATGTATTGGCGTTTGGGATGGCGCTCGGGATCTTTATAGTATTTCACATACCCGGGCTGCGTGGCATAAATCGTGTGATCGCGACCCATGGCGCAGTTATCGCCGGGGAACCAGTGGGTGCCGCGTTGGCGGAATATGATGTTGCCGGGGATGACGTATTGTTCTGAGATGTGTGAGGACGGAGTGGGAGGGGTAAGATGGAGAGGAAATGGGATAGATGGAGATCTGTATGGGATGCAATGGGAGATCAGAAAGAAGAGAGATACATACCACCGGATTTCTTCGCACCCAATCGCTTCCCCGGTCCATCTTTCGCTTTATTGACAGCTCCCTGTGCAGCGTGCGAAGCATGACGAACGCCGACGAGAGGGGCAAGTGGAGAAGCAGATTTCTTGAACGAGAGATGCGCGAGCGCTTCGCAAAGATGCGTTTCCGCAGCCGAGGCGCACGCGGTCCGCGAGAGGGATGCGATCGCGCCTCGCAATGGAGGCTGTAGACGTTGAAGCAACATTTTGGGATGTGTGAATTGGGAGGTGAGGAGTGCGGATATTTTCGATGTGTGGTGATGCTTTTTTTACGGGGACCGAGATGTGCGGGGGACGCGGTGATGAGATTGGAGAGGGAGACTTTGGGGATTTTGTGAGAGGGTTGGAGAGGATTTGGGGATTATAAATTGGAGAATTTATATCTCTCATCCCATGTAAATCTTTTCTTAAAAATTGCAAAATTATTCACATCCTCCACCAAACTCCCAATTTTGTCATTTCGCCGTCTTACAGTCTCCCGTAAACATTTCTACCACCTGTCAATATCAAGCTATCACTATCTGCTATCTATCACCCGTCCATCACCACATTTCCCTATTCCATTCAAACAATACACTCCCATTTCCACATCAATTACTGGCCACTCACTACGCGCAAAAATGGCTAAACCACTATTTTCCCTCTTCTCATTGCTCTTCCTCATAATCGGCGTCTCAGCCCAATTTCAATTTTTCGAGCAAATGTTCAACGGACAACAGCAGCAGCAGCAACGTCAACCACAAGATGTACCTAGTGATTCGCGATGGTATCAGGATAATTACGATCGAGGTAATAAAGCCCTCATCCCCATATATCTCCCAATTCTTCCCCCCTCCCCCCCCCATTCCCCTCTCCTCTCTCTTTCCCCCTTCCCCATCTCTCCTCAACTCTAAAACTAACACCACCCTCTCAGCCCACTGTACATCCTACCTCTGCCCGGGCACCCTCTCCTGCGTCGCCTTCCCCCACCACTGCCCCTGCGCCCACCCTACCTACGAGGAGAAATTCGAGCTCGCAGACGGAAACGCAATCTGCATATCGAAAGGAGGGTTTAAGGCTGGGGAGGCAGCGAGGAAGGTGGAATTGGCTAGGAAAGGGTTGATTTGATTTGATTTGATTCGATTTGATTCAGTTCGATTCGGGGGGAGGGGGAAGGAGGAGGAGTTGACTTTATCTTTTGACTTTTGAGTTTTTTTGCATGGGATTGGTTGCGTTAGGGGTGGAAGATGCGTAGAAGAGGAACGAGAGGGTAGGGAGGTGGGATATCGAAGAATGGCAAGAAAGCAATGGAGTTCTTTTGGGGTGTTATTCGGAGTGTGCAAGTGTCTAGAATTGAGGATGTGATACAGATGAAAAGAGGAGCATGAAAATAGTTGTGGGAATGAAAACAAAATGTGGATTCACGTGTACAACACTGTACTGCGTTACTTTCCATGGGAAAGGCCGCGGATTTTAGGAGGATTTCCAACCTACCATCTACAGAGGGGAAGCTTACTACCCAAATTTCATGCACTCCAGCGCTTGTTTGTATGATAGTCAAGTATTAGCGTCACACGGGATAATCGGTTATGACAGGCATAGTATGATATTTAACTAGCCCATCTTGCATAAAAAGCAGGTCCTGCAAAATATATTACAATAACAAAATATTGCAGTCGCTGACAAAAGTCTCCCCTAGCTTCCGCGACTCGCGATTTTACCATCCACTGCGCCGCTCCATATCCTCCAACCATCCGAAATCCCAGGTACTTGACAAAACACCGCCCAAAGTAGACCAGACCCAATCCATGCTCGATTGTACTTGTGAAAATCAAGGGTAAGTGAATCATTAACGCCAAACTCCATCTATTCAGATCCATCCTTTCCAATTGTTCGTACCGTTTCATCCATCATTCATTCATCCGTCCACGCTACCCAGTTTCAATATGATGTACTTTGCTTTCACAATATTGTAGTAAAACGTCGGATCTGAGAGCCACTATTTCAGGTCATAAAATATAAATATAAAAGGTCGTTCGTTAAGCGAATCGTTAAAAATACTATTAATTAGTGATCATATCATGTCGTTGTTGTCGTTTCGGCCACGGTGGGAGCTTGTGCCCGTGTTCTTATTCGGAGAGTGGTTCGGAGTCGACCTGCAAGGCTAGCTCTTCTGCCTTGTTCTTCGACTCCGTCTTGATTTGGTGCAGCCACTTCTTGTTGGGATTGCTCACGTGCAAATTCGCGAAGGGTAGCAATACTCTCTTCGGGGGGAGCATGACGAAGATGCACAAGACGAGAAACGCGACTACGAGAGCTAGCCTCTACGTTTTCAGAAGTACCGGCTGTGTGTTGACTAGCTGCTTCTCCTTCACCTGCATCAAGTGGTGGTGGAAGCTCATCATCGTCTGCAGATTGAGCATGGGTTGCTGTAGGTCGGAGATCATGACGACTGTGAAAGTTAGTACATGCTTATACATTATAAATTCAGCAAGCCTACCATAATGGACAAGTTCCTGAAACATTCAAGAGCCAAGGGTCTATGCAAGCAGGATGATACTTGTGATGACATGGAAGCACTCGAACGTCTTCACCGGTGGCGAAGTCTTCTGTGCAAATCGAACATTGTAAAAGCTCAGTCTCCTTCGTGGCCGCCGATGCTTCGTTGTCCCCTGACTCAGGATGTGCACCCAGACCCTTCTCGGAGGTTGCTGCCGCGGCAACCGGAAATTTGGATGCGTCGCTGGCCGTCGCATCTGTTGTAGAAGTTACAGGAACATGATGAACACTGCCATTCTCCAATTCAATATCACTACTCCCTGGTTTCCCTGGTTCTGGATCCCCGAATTTCACAATGGGCAGAGTTTCCAACATAGCGCGCGCAAGACCCTTTGCTCGACTTTGTCTTGGTCTTCCTGGAGCGTTCCGTGGCCCATATCTTTCCGGGTGCCTGTGAGCGCGAATGGCTCCTGTGGCTATAATGATCAAGAATAGCAAGGTGATAATTCCAGTGATACTGTAAAGGATGCTCATGGCAACAGCTGTAGTTGGTGGCGGTCCTCCATTGTTACTAGTTTGCGATGCCGAACCTGTATCTGACGAGCTTTGGTTGGGTACGAATCTTGCGACCAGTGAGCTGTTATAATTATTCAACGTAACAAGTAAAGCCATTGAATCGGAGGCAGACACCATTGTATAAACTGATTGATAAGTATAATCGCCGGTAATGCTGCACTCCTGAGAGTATAAGCTATACAATAATATGGCCTTTGGCCGCGCATTTCCTGCCATATTGATAGCCTGTGTTGAATCGATGTTGGAGCTTTCGTTTGGATCACAACTCATATATGCTATATCTGTGGCGGAGAGATTACTCGCGGTTGACGCATCTCTGGAGACAATAGTTCCGTTGATAGTGATTTGCTATACCATACAGCATTAGTAGTCTGCCTCATGTCATACATATGCAATGTAACTAGGAACACATTTCTTACATTCACAGCAGTCTCACTTTGTCCTATTCCCGCCTCAGCAGTGAGCGGGGCAATATTGTACATATTCCTTATCAAGAGGTCGCTGTTTCCCGACGTCAAAGACAATTCAAAATCCGGGTTCGTCATGTTCGATGGTAAAGTAGCATTCGAGGGCGAGAAGGAAGCGGTGGAAGTTTGACCAGCAACCAAACCGACAAAGAATAGGAGGATCGAAAGGCATTTCGCCATATGCCCTCCCTTATCCGGTAGAAGCATGATTGCGATGATGTAGTTGAGGAAAGGAAGAGAGAATAGAGAACAAGAGAAAAAAATCCACGGAAAATCGTAAACAAATAGCAATCTCTCAATCGAATTTCACATATCCAGTAATTTAAGAGGACCAAATACTTTGTAGTTTTATCGAGGGTGCATTCCCACTACTACAAAAGTTGAAGTGAAACTCTCTTCTTAACTTGGAGCTGTTTTGGAGAGGAAGATAGTCAAACTTAAATTGGATTAGCGTGGATTGAATTGTCGGCAGAATGGATCTCCGTGCGTTGAAACTGGAAGGTTACGATGTACGAATGGAGTTCTGTAGTTCTGTGGTTCTGTGGTTCTGTGGTTCTGTAGTTCGGATGTTGTTGGATCGATCATCGATCACTCTGCGGCTTTGATTTATGATGTGGAAGGATTTCTCTTGTTCCTTTGTCACAAACACTTTGATGACGGGATTGAGGGAAGAGTGGGAGGGGAGATAAGGAAGGAGAGAGAGAGGGAGAGAGAGAGAGAGAGAGATAATGTGGGGGATAACGATAAATTATACTTTGTGCTGTAACAGAAATAAGAAATGCAGAGTACGTAGGTACCGGTAGATAGGTAGAGAGGTCGCCTCAACCTTAACATATAAGATATAAGAAAGAGGAAGGAAAACGGACAACGGGATACGGAATACGGAATACGGAAAACGTCAAGAATGCGGAGAAGAAGCGTGAATAGAAGAGAAGACTAAATACCAACGAACTCTAAAATAAATACCTAGGTAGGTACTGGTAGACAGATAGTTCTTAATGATTCCAAAGGGTCTTTCTTGTTGATGATTACTGTACAGCCCAGCCCACCACGATGCATATGATGCATATGATGCATACTACGGTACATTACAACATCTTAACATCTTACAACTACCAATGATAATGGAAATCTCCTTGACAATTGCCACGGATGAAGACTGCCGGTGCGATTGTCTGCCCAGGTCGTAGCCATTCATATCAAGGTTTATCAAGATTTTCAAAGAATCTGGAGAGATTGAGGTGTGGGTAGGCAGATAATAACTAATTGGTACAAATACAAATACAAATACAAATACAAATCATTCTTCTGCGCCCCCCGCAGCCTCAAATTTATCTTCATTACATAATCTTTAACGTCGTATTGCTATTGATGTTAATGGTAGAGGTAGACTGGACTAACTAATAAACCAACCATCTACGGTATCTGTCAAATTTCGTCTACATATGATCAGTAAGTACTAGATAGATACCTTCC
The DNA here is from genome assembly GCF_014898295.1 of Botrytis byssoidea. Classification (NCBI taxonomy): domain Eukaryota; kingdom Fungi; phylum Ascomycota; class Leotiomycetes; order Helotiales; family Sclerotiniaceae; genus Botrytis; species Botrytis byssoidea. The sequence goes on along the minus strand of NW_024065852.1, from coordinate 343,892 downwards.
TTCCTCTTTACTTCGTAGATCTAATCATCATCACATCATCACATCATCACATCATCATAGACAAAGCCAGCCTCCATACAGCTCGCCTTCCTTTCCTTTCCCTTCCCTTCAATCATAATTGACTAGGGTCGGTTATCACGATGAAACTCATATTCTCCTTTTTATATATTCGTATCTTCACTCCAAACACAAAACATTATGCATTAATTGAATAATGATAGTTAAACAAAAATCATTTCTCTCTTAATCATTATTCAAGAAAAGCCCAGCTAAAGCCCAGCTAAAGCCCAGCTAAAGCCAAGCTTCTCAAGAAGTTTAAGTCGTATCGTTTAATTGCTGTATCCAATGGTATCGCTAATTGCCACCCTCTCCTTTGTCTTGGAGGTCTTGGGAAAATCATTAATTATCAATAGTTCTTCTTCATTTTTCTCCTCAGGGCCCAATTCTAGAACACAGCCGTGTCCTACAAACCTTCTTTTTATATGGATGTCGCTCAGCCCCCTCTTCGCCGTCTAATCGTACGTCAGTCAGTCACACTTCAAAAAAATAATTAAAAAAATAACCTCAAGTAGTACTTATGGCACATTATTTCTCGCCTCATCCAGGTCTCTTTTTCTCTTATTCGGCTTCCTCGGAAGAACACCTCTTTCTCAGCTCTTCTCGGCTATCGAATCACATGAAAGCTTGGTGAAAACTTGGTAAATCAAAGCTCATGGCTTGGCTTACTTGGTCTACTTTGAATTTATTCTCAGCCTCGTCGTTGCCAACAGGCTTGGTGTTTTGGCTTTTTTCTCACTTACGTTTCTCTCATTCCTTGTCTAATTTTTTACTCGTCGCCTCCCAAACCTTCTAGAGCTCGGCGTTCTGGTCTTGATTGACACATTACGTGCCGCATGCATCGGCACGAGCCTTTCAATAAAAGTCGGTCTGGGGTAGCGCAAACTCTATCTCCGCGAATCCAAGGGAGCGAGGTCACGTGTTGCAGACATCTTGCCATATCTTCAAGTTTCGAGATTGTTCCAGTAGTGAGGTTGTCTTGCTGTCAATAACTAGCTATACGTACATGTTTCTTTCTATTTTTGATACGCATATCGCTACTCAGATCTTTTCCCATAATGCCTCATTCGCATAAGGTTAATGTTCCTAGTGAGAGGCACTCATAGCATGAGACTTCAAGAAACATCAAATGTCGGTATGTCGATATCAATCGGGTTTGTTTCGAAAGCGCGCTTTCCTAACACTATCATGACTCTCGAGTAGCTTTATCGGAAGTATACTCTTGCATGATGGATAACAGTGGAGTCGGATGGGTCGTCGTCGCGCATTCGCTTCCGATCGTCAAACCTTTCGAAAATATCTCGATAGCCACCCAGATCAAGCCCGATCAAACCCACCAGACTACCCAGAGTTCAAAAACGAAAAACCTCAAACTTCAAACCCTCAAGAACAATGACAACATAAATTCAGTCATAAGTATTTGGAAAATTAATCATGTTTCGCGACGTTGTCATTCGCTATACTTGCCTGTTCTTGACCTTACCCACTTCTGAACTCACCGACGACAACGAAACAAAAAATATGTTAGAAGGTCTGAATTTCTCAAGGTAGTCATTGAATTGAGATTGAGACCTTGAGATTGTGTTCTTGCTTCTGTTTTATTCTGTTTTTAGATATATCCACCACCTATTCATTCACCACCTCCCAAATCTCCAACAACCATCCACCAATCATCTAATTCTAAGCTATCTATTATTTTGTTTTTTTCTTGCCTTATTTTTGGCTACATTCACACATGCATGTCTCACATTGTGGCAGCATACCGAGGGGTATTATTTTCGAGTGCCACAGCTCGGGACGGGCTTCTGAGGGAAGAAGTCGAGTTGCACTCCTTAACCACTCTACCAACTTCCCCAAATTGTTTTCGTTTGTATCGACGGTTATATAGTATGCCTGTCCTTGCGGGTTGTGACCGCGCGCGCCCGGTTTCTGCCGTGATGAATAGATCGTGAGATTCACTTAAGTCTGCCCTGCCCCATTTGATACCAGCAGACTTGCTATGAGAGTGAGAAAAGTGACCAGAATTATTCATTGACCATTCTAACCATCACAAAAATAATAAAATAATTAGATTCAATAAGACGGTGATTATTCTATTATACAATCTCATCTTGTATTAGTTCAAATCCCGAAGGATTATCAGGATACGAAATCTCATGGGAACACAACTTTTTTCCCCAATAGGGACTAAGTTAGCCGCTAGGAAGAGCCGATTATCATATATTGATTCTCTTCAGTTCAATTGAATAAAAGGCCAGCCATGATACTAGGTAAGTAAGCAACGGCAATGCAACATTTGGAAAGACCAATCTCAGCCGCCCGTGAATGTCGTGTAGCATGAAAAAGTGTGACTCTTGCTGGTTGCATCACCTGCAGACATTATCACCTACATTGGAATTCCGCTGGCTGTTCTTGGCATTTCACCTATACTGTACAACTTTATCATTGCATTTTTTGTCAAGCTCAAATTGAAGCAACAACTGAAAGCAGTGGGCTTGGTTGATGATACAGTCATTCGAAGTCGATTCATCAATGGAGTTGTCGAGCTTGAACTTTTAATTTATGAGCTCAAATTCGAGGAGGGTTGTCCAAGCATACGGGCTCGATTAGGTTGAAATATTTGGGAGATATTGGGGATGCATCTTGGATTAATTTTGAATGTGGTGACCGAGGTAGACAGGAGCCATATTTTCAAAGATGCCTGGTAGGCCGGGTCACGAAGACGTTCCAGATATCCTCTAAATTATCGTTACCAGAAGTGACAGTGCCATTTGAGCACCTGCTGGGATACTCACTCCAGAATGAATGGAGAAAAGGAGGAAATATTGACCTTAATGGCTTTGGGGTGTTGAAGACACACAATCTCGATATTCCGGTGGGAACAGTATTAGTAAGAATTGCAACATCCTTGGAGCAGTGTTTGTTTTTGAAAACAGCTGCGTCGAGTTTGGAGAACCGAGGCTCTCTTTGTGTAAAGTTGTGCTCAAACGCATCTTACCCATTCACCTCGGAACAGTCCAGAGACGATGATTATTTCAGCAACATAGAGAGAAAGAAGTGGGTTTCAAAGACTGGTCTCACCACCGAGGATAAATTTTGGGTTCTGGAAGAGACGAATCGATACTTCATCCACGAGCCATCCCCTCCAGCATCTTCATCCGCAGATCCTGACGGTCTTGACCAGGCTGCCAATACTGCAAAACAAGATGAAGACACCTTTGATTCCCAAGCTGTCGCTCCCAAGAAGGGAGTTTATGTTTGGGTAGATGTGACAGAAATTCGGCAAGTGTATGCAATTAATGGTCTAGGTCCCAACACTGAGCCCGTGCAACTAGAAGAAATTGACATATCCCATCACATAATGGCTCCAACTGCCGGTCTCGGAGAAACGATCAAACTTGAACAACGCATTTTGGACAACCCCCCTCTTGACACATGCATTCGCTTCACTACTCGAGCTTAATAACCCCCATAAACTTCCAAAGTTCGAGTACAGCCCTGACGTTCTTTCCACTGCAGTCTTCGCGTCTTTCACATTTGGGAACCTCCATGAATCGGTACAACTGGCCGTCTATAAACGCCAGTCTTCTCTCGATTCCGGACTTGCTCGAACCAACATTGCTAATTCCCTCGAAAAATTCCCCAGTCAAGCACGAGAGCGAGACCTTGAATCTCTCACAAAGATCAATCTGCTAGCTAACACACATGGAAACACAATCGTTTCTTCCATCCCTAAATCCTTGGTGAAACGGACTCCCAAGCGTTGTTCTGTCTACACGAACTCTCCATCATTTAAAGTACACTTTCGAATCTCGCAATTGAGATTGTATCTCGACACATTCCTCTGGCAGGAGATTTCCCAGCCTGCAGCTGGATCTCCAGGGAGCAAACCGTGGCCGCATTTCTTCTCGCGCACCACGGTTCCCACCAGCAGAGAAATTCTTTACTGGATCTTGCGCGATCAAGACTTTGCTACCAAGGTCGTCGACCAGCTAAAACTGATCGAGAGAGAATCGTGCACTCCGGCCGTACTGCGACGTCTGCCTGATACGCACCCGGTTTCCTTCTTTTGTGCTATTGTTTTGATTGAGGGGGTGGCGGGAATGGCGCAGAGATTTGCGTTGATGGATCTTGTTCAGTGTTGCTTGAAGAGGTTTCCTAGGGTGTGTTTAAGGTAGGGGTTTACCTTTGTGCTTTACTTTCTATGAGGTTATTACACACACATGTATACATATATATTTCCATCTATCTATCTATATATCTATCTATCCCTTATATATCTTCTCTAATAGTCGGCTTTCATAAACGGCCGACTAGAAACATCTATTTATCCGTGTTTCATAATCACTTACCCTCGCTTTCACATCCTCGTCTTCAATCCAGATTCCATTTTAACCTAAAATTGTCTCTATTCTTTTCCATATCTAGAGTACAGTCTGTAATATATACAATGGAACACTATAGAAACTACGACATCCTTTCTTTTTATACAAAATCCCATTCTCCAGATGAAGTTTGGCGGATCGAAGCTCTCTGTACTTTCCTCTTGTGATCCCGGGCGGCGGATAGCGGAAACCAGTGGTGGTAGAGGTGGTGAACTATTCTGATAGTTTTAAGTATACAGGATATCGCATTTTGTAGTATAGTATTCTTTCCGTAGGGAGGTAGCATTATTTCTAGTTAGAGCAATGGAAGAATAAACTTTAGACTATATTATGAATTTAAATATATTTTTCTAGACGGGGTTTCAAATTCAATGATACGATCGCTGATATTTCTAAATCAAGCTTTTCCATTCAAAGCACTGTTTTCATGAAAAACATCCGACTCAATCTCCTCACTATACTTCAAGCCTCCCTGTCTTCGAACCTCATCCATCACCCTCATGATAGCCTCACTCTCCCTCCAATCCAAGCCCTCACTCTCCTTCTTCCCATCCCTCAAACACCTACCCACCTCATCTGCCTCCCACGCCATCCCATGTCCCCAATTCCCCCTCTCCGGGTCCTGAGGAATCTCACAATCCACCCTCTTGAACTGTCCCGCCTCATTCGCATTTTTCAAAACCTTGTATCGCAACGGTCGATACGCCGGACCAAAAACTTGGATTTCTCCCTTGGTGCCCTGGATTCTAATCGTCGGAGCTTCATCTTTACTCGCCTCCCCGTGCGCATCAGGTTGCGTCGCCACTCTCATGCCCGTCGTAGCGATCCCCACACTTTTATTTCTGGGAAACTGTAGAATAATACTCGTTTGTTCATCCACGCCCGTCTTCTCGTATTTCTGCACCGCGGAAAGAACAGAGGGCACTTCGCGCTCTGTCGAGGGACAGGATTGACAGTGGTACAGAATTTGAAAAACCCATGTGATAGCATAGATACCCAAATCGAGGAGTGCACCACCCGCCAAATCAGGATTCACCATGCGGTTTTCGAGGGGAAAAGTAAGAGAGCCATCTTCATTTGCCTCTGCAATCGACAGATCTGCAAACACGCGATGCACCTCTCCGATTTCTTTACTTCGTACCAACTCCCGGATTTGAATGCTCAGCGGGAAGTAGCGGGTCCAGACCGCTTCCATGAAAAATAGATTGCGTGCTTTAGCTGTCTCGAACAGTTTGCGCGCTTGCGAGGAATTGACCGTGAGAGCTTTTTCGCACAGCACGTGTTTGTTGGCGTGCAGGGCTAACATGGCGTTTTGGAAATGGTGGGAATGCGGAGTGGCGATGTAGATAACGTCGATGTTGGGATCGGCGACGAGTTCATGATAGGAGCCGTAGGCTTTGATACCGGGCGGCGCGTTGATCTCTTTAAGAAATGTTTCGGCGCGGGAGGCCGAGGAGGATGAGGCGGCGGCGATGATGGTGTGTTTGACGTCGTGGACATCGCGCGTGGCAGGGTTGCAGAGTATATCTTTGCAGAAGGCTGGGGGTGGTTAGTTGGAGGTTGTTGGGGATGGGGGAAGAGTAGGTACTGGTTGCGATGCCGCCGGTGGCTAGGATGCCCCATTTTACTTCGTATGGTTTGGACGTCATGGTGTTGTTTGTATTGATTATGTTCACGTGAAATCGATGAGGAGGAAAGGTATATAAACAAATATGGAATTGTTGATAAGTTAAGAACTTAACGGAAATCTGGTGTGAAGGAGTTTAAGAAGTAAATAATGGGTGATGACGTACAAGAAGCAATTCTGGCACAATGCAGGTGTTCATAAATAGGCTCGATAGGTATTATTACCCCGCCATCTTATCTTATATGTCAACGTTACACCATATCCGCCACTTATGTTAACCCCCGCTGTGTGCAATATCATCGGAGCTACTAGATCGAGAAGTCCGACGGGACAATACAGACTCATCCGGATTCCAAACAATTGGTGTGCACATGGCCAATTTAACCATTCAACATAGATATCACAATCCCACTATCGTTTCTCCATTCAACTCACGGTTGATATCCTACAGCTCTAAGTATCTAATACCAATGCTTACCAATCCTCGCATTGCTCCACCATTGATTCTCCAAGCTGGTCTGCCATAATTTAGAACCAGAGATCTCTTCCTCAACATATCTCGTCTTTCTACGCAGAGGCGTGGGTATCGGAAGGCAAAATCAGTTGATAGTGGATGGGGAAACGCGAAGAGGTCGACAAGAAATACATTCGCTAGTGCGGGTGTGAAAGGGGCAATGGGGAGAACACAGGAAATGAAGGTCATACAAGCGGAGATGATATTGATACTTCGCGAGATTAGAAGAGAGATGCAATAGTGAAGTTGTGGCCGGAGGATAAAGAATCTATGTCCTACTTCAGGGCTACGGAATTCGCAAACGAATATCCATTTGAGGAAGTAAAAACAAATAGATCATCTGTAAACATGCATGCCGATGGGCCATCTGCTCCCATACGCCGTTATGAAATCTTTGGAGGAAGCTCTCAAATTCGCTGAGCCGGCCGAATCGAAATGGCGCAAGAAACTGGCCCGCCAAATTACATATCTCCTGATACCACAACCCGCTCTCCAGATTGCATCAACATGAGAAATCCTCGAAATATAATTGGTTGTTCGGATGTTTCACGAGAAAAGATAGGAAAGAGGAGAAAACAGGAGCAGGGTTTGAATGATAGATTGGTATTAGAGGAGTTGGGTGACCAAGGAGCTAGCTCAACGAGAGTTCTGGGGAGATTAAGAGGCCGGGGAGAGAGAGTGGGCGGGACAGAAAGCGTGTAAGATGTGGAGAAGAGGAGCCACGATAGAGGAGTGGGAAATGAAGAGGGAGAGGAGAGGGAGAGGAGAAAAATAAAGAGGATGTTGAAAAAGGGGATGGCGGTCTCAAGAGGGTGAATTAGTCCAGTTGGGTGGGAATGGAAAGACGGGGAATAGGAATCGAGAAGAGAGAGCGGAAGGAGGACGAGGAGAGGAACAACAGAATGACTTCTACGTAAAAAGAAATTTCTTACTTCGGCTTGGATCTTTAATCTGAATTATATAAACTCGTGTTCCAATTTCATATATCAATATTCCCCTCCACATAACCAATTTGAACAGAAAATCCTAAGGCCTATTATAAAATCAGATTTATGAGGACGCGGAAAAAAACGTGAATTTCGAAAGAGATGCGAGAAGCACGTTGAAAAGCAATCACACAAACAACGAGTTCAAAAATACCCACGGAAAAGATTCACCTCAACTCATTTCTCGCAAGCTCCAGTATTCAGCAGTATTCTCGACGTCATGGAGACGTTGTCAATATATGAACTCGCAATCGCTGTTCTTATATATTATACTGACACTTGGTTGATCTAATTAGGGAGGATAGATACGATATGATATGACGAATTACTCTCAGGATACTAGGATTGAGATTGGGATTGGAATTGGGATTTGACGTAGCTATAGGTTTATAGAATAGGGGAAATAAATGTATTCGGTTTAGTTCGATTTGGCGGACGTGTATATGTATGTGCGTGTATGTAGTGGTATATGATAAATCAGAACATGTATAGTAGAAATATAGAGTTGATCTGATACAAATACCCATAAACACCTAGCCACGCATCAAGAAGCGAGAGGATAATATCGAGGGGTTGGAAGTGTAATGTGAATGGTTGTGAAATATTAGCAAAAGGATAGGACTCAAGAGGTAGAGTCATCATCAAAAATGGTGAAGAGGTGAGTGTCAAAAGAACGGATTGAGATGGGTACGATACGATATAAAAGTACGAGTATTTTAGAGAGAGAAAGTACACTCATTCTACGACATCCGGACTATGTATCATGATAGTAGACCATACTGGCGAGGGAGATGATGAGATGTGTAGTTTTGCGTATATGTATTCGTATCTGTAGGTATATACATATACATACGTGAATCACAGTTCCAAGATTAGTATGAATACCACAAGCTACCCAATACGAAAAAGAATACGAACGAATATAGAGACAGTGAGTGTGTTGATCAAGAAGATTGGGAAATTGACGTGCTTAATGAATCTGTCGGTTTTACTTTTGACGAGAGGGGTGATAGATAAGGTTTAAGTCTGCGAGGAGATCATCATGTTGAGGATTTTGCAAAGGGGCTTTGTGTAGAGGGAGAGTTGTCTAGGAATTTTCTGTATGAGCTACATTGTATGGTTAGGTAGAAACAATGTATATTTATCTGTTATATTTGTGTTTTATAATGGGTTCTCTGATGTTGGGTGAGGGAGGTGTGTTCGTTCTTTTCCAGGAGTGGATTGGGGAATAAAGGGGGAGGATGAAAGGGCATAAAAGAAGAAAAAGAATCTTCGACAAGGCAGGCTTTGAAAACGTGCGATGCACGCCCTAATCAATAGAAATAGAAATTTTATACCATGTGGGAGAATGTAGACTTCAATTTTATGCGATATGCATCGCCTCGCGTTCAAAGTTATCTAAAAGGGGTGATTTCCCGAAAAGATCAATCCCAATGCAGATGAGTTACGTGCTTTCTCACATTTCCTCCATATCCTCGAAATCATCCATTACTGGAAAGTCTCCCACTGTCACTCTCTCAGGTCTAACAAAGACCCCAAATTTTCCATCGCCATCTTTACCCCAATATCTCTTTCCAGCTATACTGCCATCATTCTTTCCGACAGGTTCATCTAGTTTAATTCCGATCCATTTTCCTGCCCCACCAGGGATTTCTGCAACGTCACCTACATACATCACTTCACCTCTTCTGGAATCATCTTCTCCGACTCTACATCTCTTTCCTACAGAGATACCTTTGGCTTTGATCTCATTATCGTAGACAGCAAGTTTGGCATCGAGAAGAGTTGGAGCATCTGGGTTGAATCGTCCGAGCTTTTCATTCTTTTTCCACGCAAGAACACTGTCGGTGCGTTTCTCGTAGGATTCTACGGGAAGGGTGTATTTCTCGACTGCAGAGACATCGGTATAATTTTCACGAAGACCAGGAGCGCGAGTATCAGTTACCTGGGAAAAGTTGTGTTAGCATGTTGATAAATAGCCAAGCCTAATTGACGGAAGTGTCGCTACATAAATTTGTTGGGAGAACCCGGTGGGAAAGACATAAAATGATACGTGTCCTCCAAAGATGATTGCCAAACTTAACAATGGAGAACAGTAGGTTTGTGCTTGCAAGTATCAGGTGCCTGTAAAGTTTTGGGATACAGCACACCGCGACTCAGAGTGAGACTAACAATAATGCAATAATATATCCACTTGATGGAGCTCAGACTGCGGCAAATAGTTCATGGACAACGAACAAAACTTGTCGTGTCCGTGACAAAACACTCCACTCTAAGCAATATGGAACACTTGGCCTAGCTGTAGGGCAGGAAACTAATCCACACAAAGCAACATCAGCGAGGTGAGTAGACTATAATTTAAGATTTATCATCTCAATGGCCCAAGTATCATGGAATGAACTATTGGGGCAACCCGGTAAACATCGGCATGAACTATCATATGATGCTGAAATGAAAACCTTGTCTAGTATGGATACGATACCGAAGATCAAGTCTCATATCGAGTAGAAAATAGCATCCGTGGGATCGAGGTAGACAGGCAGCCTTGCAGAACGATAAGGTCTTAGAGTACCACGACATGTTTCGCGTTACGAAGCTAAAGAATTTTCCGAACTCACGTGAATAACGGCGTGTGGTGCCAGAGGAAAGTTTGTCAATTGTGTATTCTCTTCGTCCAGAGCTTGGATCTCGACGGATTGTTGATTGTTGATCCACAAAGTGAGTTTTTGATCTGAGGAAGGGATACCGGTCACGGGTACCAGTTTTGATTTCAGTTGAGTAATGGACCAAGATGGAGTAATACGACGCTCTGATCCAGAGTTCTCTGACTTAACAATCATGGGGATATCCCCTGCTGTTTGCATACCACTCATGGTTGTTGACGTTGGAAGGAATGCAAGGCGTAACGGATGAGGCTTTGATGGTTGAAATTTTCCGATATAAGGCGACAAGGGAAAAAGTTCCGGCTACACAATCAATAAATCTGCGAGAAAGCTCAAGGTTGATGTTAATTGCGAATGGGATGATGCTCCAATGGGGTTTCCTTATCGATAAAGGGGTGGAAGGGGTGGAAGGGGTGGAAGGTATGGATGTGTATTTGAAATGTTCCACACGAGAGTAGGTATGGAATAGTATGGACGTTTTAGTTTTTTCTTTGCCTCTTCTATGCCTTATGATTCTTGAAATAGAAATCTATCCTGGTTGACGGATCTCTGCAGTTTGCCAGGCGTAAGATGACCAGGTTGTTGTTACCAGGTTCTGTTTTGAACTTTGAAGGTGGGAGGGACAACTGCCGTTTATTCTCGTATACAATTCTAAATTATCCGATGAGAGAAGGTTCGATGGGGGGTTCAAATTGCAATGCAGAGCTGGATGGGGAATCTGAAAGTTGGATTATGGAGACAGATGAGGTGTCAATGTACTTTTCTTGGTAGACGTAGGATGATTATGGGTCAAAAAGGAGCGAGTGAAGCGTTCATCCATGATACATCAAGTTGTTGTTGTCGACCCATAGAAAAACTGGTCTGGTTGCCACACGTGACACAGCCCCGAATATTCATACAGAATGGGTAGGGAATAATAATAATATTGTTAAAACAAAGTGTGCAGGTGTTCCAAGATTCCAAGATTCCAAGATTCCAAGATTCCAAGGTTATTTCAAATACTTCAAAATCTATCAGGCACAGTTCTTTCTTTAATGCCCCATCCATATGGGAAGCTACAAGTGACAAGTGACAATTTCAAATCCATATTAGGACACTGGCATGCTGGGTGGTGGTACAGAGCACCAATATATGTAACACGAACACGAAATAAGGGAGGAGCGTTCAACATATATCGTTGAAAGGTATTGTCAACGTCCATACTGGATAGAGAAGGGAGTAGGAGAGAGTAGCAGAGAGCAGAGAGCAGAGAGCAGACCAATGAGACCATACGATGGCATATAATGGCATGCTGGATGCATACACCAACTGTAACCACACAAGGTGGGCACGAGGGAAGCATCTGTCTGTCTGTTGATTCTGTTCTCTTCATCTATAGGTACTGGCTGGTCTGGTGTACCTGGTTATTTTCACACAGAGTCAAATCAACTACCATGTCCGTCTATCTATTTCTATCGCACGCACGCATATCACCATCCGTCAATCAAAATTAATGCGATGTGAAAGAAAAATTTGTTCTTTTTTCTTCTTCCTCTAATTTCTTCCTTTACCATCATCATCCCTTGAGAAAGAGAGAAATTTGATTAAAATTAGAACATGTTTATTACAGCATCTCTATTTTTGAAGCTTCATCCACAACCCATTTCATCATTTCATCATTTGATACATCCTCCATTCTTTCAACACAGAGTGAGCACTTTCTTCAAATCCCCCAACCAATAGATTGAAAAGGTCAATGCTTTAGAAGTTTCAAAGGGACGTTAACCTTCAGTCGATCGCTGGCTTAACTCATTACAGTATAGCAGGATGAAGTATCTGAGTCTCTGACCCATTTATGGATCGTGGATTATGGATTATGGTTTGTCTTGTCGCAAGGCTCAAACATGATGAGATGTGTGAAGAAGAACAAAAAAAAAAGAGGATCGGGCGGAGATCTCTAACAGTTCTTGTCCAAATTGGCTGGCTAACTTTCGTTTGCAGTCTGGTTGTTGGTTTGTTGGTTTGTTAACTTGTTGACTTGTTGACTTGTATCAATGTCTTCTACGCCATTGGGCAAACCTCAAAAAAGATACCGGAACTCAGCATGAATAATTCTAAGCCCTACATTGAATTGGAATGAGAGGTGATCCTCGAACTCTTCTCGGCGCGATTATTCCTGTCAAAATGACTATAGTTAGTGCTATTGTTCTTCTCTGGGATTGCATAGCATACTACACCGCTCAAACAGACATGGGTTTGGTCTTTTCTGAGACGAGTTCTTTTCTATAGCCCTGCCCTGTACAGGATACGCCACTCACCGAAGTGCCACGCGACTTGCATCTTTGCATCTTTGAATACCTATCAAACCAAGTTAATAAGCTACGCAGTAGGTACGTACTTTTTGACTTTGGTTTGGTGGTTCGCAAGATCTACCCCCACAATGATCGGACTACATTTGATTCGGGACGAGGGAGCGATAAACACGATAGCTGCATTACTAAGCTTCCCATCTTGGAATTTCTACACCGACGGCTAGAGAACTCACGATGAGATCATGCTTTCATGGCATAACATCGGCAGCAAACCGAGTTACGCTTAAATCCACCTATACTTGTGCATGAGGCAATTAACAAAACAGTCATGTACTAATTTGACAGCCGCCTTACTCAGGCTTTAATGGCTGCAGAAGACTCCTTTCCTACAACAATGACCATTGTAAATGGAAACAAACGGGCACAGCTACATGTCGACGGATATCTGCAGAATATGTATCCTACCTGAGACACCGCAATCAACAATGACAGCACAGCTATACTATTGTTGTCAAGTGTTGCTAGCATGCTAATGCACGCAATTGGGCGAGGGTGCTTGAGGCGCTATTTTCCAAGGCCGTGCGACAGGAATTATCTGGTGCTCTCGTCTGATCTGACAAGTTTCTATTTTTTGAGGCTAAGACGATAGCTCAAAGCGTGAACTGGGCATTCACCGCCCCCAATCCTCCCGGATGGGATTATCAGGGCTGAAGGCGAACTGCAGAAAGCTTTGAGTGCCCCCCGTATATGCCATTTGAGAGTTAGTCATTTAAGCTTTGGGCTGTGTTCATGGATACCATGTTTCCGAAAGTTCTGAAAAAAGCTCTACTGACTCAAACCGTCTACACGATTATGGCGCCGTCTCACATGACAACATGAATTTACACCGCCAGATGTTGGTATCCGAAGGTGTGCTAGAAGAAAAGGACTGGTATGTGACTGCGCTCATTGTAATGGCTACCGACAGAAACAAACGCAGAATAGAACAACGCAATACACTCCTCTTCATTAGGCATCAAGGGTTTGGACTTTGGATGAGGCATAGCCGACCTAAACGGTCGCGTAAGCTTTATTTTCAGCCACCAGCGACCCAAATAAAGGGAGATTTATTCTGTGTGGCTTGACAGATTTCTTCGGTCTTTTCGGCTTGCTTGCCCCACGGAAGATCGTGGTTCATCGAGGACTTAGAGGCGCTGCAAGCCATGAAGATCATACATTATAATCCTTGAAGCAAAGCTCACACTACCCTTGCAAACCAGACCGCCAATTCCTTCTTTTCAGACGTCAATCTTGGATCTACAGTGGTTGGCCGATTGAGGCGACGACAAGCAATCCATATCAAATCATGAGCCTTTTCATTATTGTGGCATTCCAAACCCTCACCCTACTATGAAATTGGTGAAATGCAGATAATTACAATCAAAGTCAAGTTTGATCACGATTACGCACAGACATGTGTCTAAAACAGCTTTGAGGGGTTGAAGGAGTATAAATCAGTTTCAAGCGCCAGCTCCCAGGTTTCAACTGTTCTTCCATAACTTTAACAATGGAAGCACTAGAATGCAAAATTTCTAAAAGTATTACTATGCTCATGTTCATGTTCATGCATGAATTCGTGGCCGGCCTTCCTCCACACTAGCATACCCTGGTTTGGACCCCCCCACTAAGGACTATTTGCATCTCGCATGCTCCCGACCGACTGTCCAACATTCAACCTAGTTATTTCCTGTGGGGATCAGTTCGAACAATGCCCTTGTCTTTAACAAGCTCATTAACAAACTTGACGTATTCTTCCGTTGGCGTTGGCTTCTGCTCTTTTCCATTTTCCATCCAATCTACCGCGATTGGCTGCATCAATGATATATCTTTACCAATCAGGTTTATGGCCATCAAATTATAGGCGAGCCACGCATTTTCCTCTACTATGAAGGCCTGAAATAGGATCGTGGTCCTCCCGTTAGAAATAGTCCAAATCGTCTCAAGATAGTTTTTCTCGAACAATCCAAGCTACCACGTCTTAAAGAATAATCTAGTCTGTTTCACGCCACTACATACTCACATCTATCAAAGACCTCTATCTCCTTTAGCATTTTATCTTTCGACCGACATACCACTCTTTCTGATTGTACAGCGCCGATTCTCGACAGAAGCCTCAAATCACCAGTCTTTGTGTCAAATTTGATGATCTACAATTCGAAAATCAACATAGAAAAAAACCGTGCACCTCTTCTTCGCAGATCATCCGTCGACCTTGACGGTATCAGGGACTACACCATCACCGTGGATATCTCCCTCCTCCTCAAGGACCCGGACTCTAATGAGTCCCAGACCACATCACCACCCGACAGAAACCAAACAAGATCTACATCCGTTCAATCATCAATCACACAACCCGAAATACCAAACTACGCTGCTGCCGTTTCTGCAGCCGGCGGAAAAAGAAGTATGGGTGCTCATCCATCAGAATCTCCTGCTAAGAAGCAAAGTAAATGGTCGGCCGATGAAGATGCCTTAATCATTGATCTAAGAGGCAGTGGGATGAAATGGGAAGATATCTCTAAGAGGCTACCGGGTCGAAGTGCTATTAGTTGTCGGTTACATTATCAAAACTATCTGGAACGTAGGAGTGAATGGGACGAAGAACGAAAGAACAAACTCGCTAGACTCTATGAAAGGTATTACTCTTTCAAATAACAAGCTCATAATAATGTTATTAACATGACTATCTAGATTCAAACAAGAAATGTGGTCAAAAGTGGCTGAAGAGATGGCAGTTCCATGGCGAGCAGCAGAAGCCATGCACTGGCAACTCGGCGAAAACGACATGGCAAGACGTGCTGGTGTCGTTCCCTTCTCTCTCTCAAGCGTAACTCTCGATGCTCCGTCTTCTGGTTCGAGAGCTTCGCCTGCCAGGGGTCATTCATATAGTCAATCCACATCTAGTACGATGAATTCAGCATCTGGAGGTTCTCGATACAGTAGACCTGGCACCGCACAAGGAAATCCAAATCCAAGAGGTGTAGGAGCCACTCGTACAATCGCCGCCAGGAGAGAAAGCACACCTAGATCAGTACCACCCACGAGCCCAACAGATGGCCTGGCCTTGGCGGCTATTGGAGGCGGTGGTGGCATGATGATGGGTCAGGGTAGAGGAGGATATCTACCTAGTTTGTCGGAAATGACCACAGGTATGAGCCCGTATAGTACGCCTGCTTATGCGATGTCGATGCCCGGGCATTCGAGTGGCTATTCGAGTGGATACCCGAGTCCTGGCCCTGGACCCCTCTTACCGGCTATTGGCATGTTGGGGCAGAGGAACGATGGGAAGAGAAGGGGAAGTCCGGAGGGTGGGACACGGGATAGTATTAGGAGGAGACAATGAGAGTCGTCGTGATGCCTGATGAAAGTTTGTTATGTGCAATGATATGATGATGGATGGATGGATGGAAACGTGTGTAAATGCGATTGGCGTTGAGGAAAAAGTTAATTTCTGTTTCTACACTTGTTTTCTTTTCTTCTAGGGTAAAGTAGGGTATGGAAGGAATGGATGGGTAGAGTGAGCATATGGGGATGGACCTTGCATATTGGAATGGCGCGATGCTTTGAAAAAATATCCCTTGGCTTTGGATCAGGGCTTTATGAATTGGAATTTATGTTGAGCGGGATGGAATGGGGTTGAGATGGGGTAGCGTAGCACGCATTGCTTGCAGGCACGCATGGTGTTCGAAACTATACCTTCTAGATTGTATTATGATTTTTTGTATCTTAACCCTTTTGAATTCTTCTAATTGCTTTTATGATTTGTGTATCTACGTATGTATGTTTTGATTTATCTCACACGAATATGTTTGTTGAGTATCAGTTCTGGATATAGCCTTCAGGTCCAGTGGGTAATAGTGCAGTGCTCAAGTTCTCATGATAGATTAATACTAACAGGCTGAACTTTAATCTCGGTTGCCACCTTGGAAGAAGTGGGTATCGACCTCCAGGTCCCTCTTGTACTACACAGGCGCTTCCTCGACTCGGGTCCTGTCACCTTCTCTATGGCCAGAGCAACGCCGATCATGGGTTTTGCATGTATATATGCAGTACGACGCGTCAGCGCACATTCGAGATGAATCAGCATGACTATCAGGCAGATCCCGAGTTGCTGCTGATCTCCCGTGGTCATCCCGTGCGAGCAATATCATACTATGGGTTCAGATGCTCGGGGTAAAAGTGAGTCTCCTCGAGAGCAAATAGCCCACCAATTGTCCTTCTCATATCCACTTTCTAGTACTGTGCCGCCTACACTCTTGATGTCCTCCTCTAGTTCGCCGGCCCGATATAGATGGTAGTAGCGTTGGAAAGTTTTTTCGGAAGCTGGTTGCGTGATACTTCCATCTGGCGCGACTTTTTTGCCGGTGCGCATTACCCAAGGGACCATCACATCTTGAGGGTTTGTTTCGTCCCAGCCCCGGCGAGAAGAAGATTGTTCGAGGGCCCAGACGTAGATCAGTGCTTTTCCTGAAGGGGAAAGAGTAGCGAGGATGGATTGCACGGCTTCATGACGACGATCTGGAGTAGATAAATGATGAATGACCGCTATACTTATCGCGAAGTCAAAAGTACCTTCTGGATGAGGTAATGCTAAAGTATCGGCTACGATTGCCGAATGGGGTTGGTGGGAACTAGCTATTTTTGCGAGATTTGTAGAGCGATCGGAGCCGACGATGAAGACGTTGGGGTTTACGAGGAGATATTTGCCGTTGCCGCATCCGACGTCGAGGCCTATTGATCCAGGTGTGAGACCTTGGAGGAAGGATTTTACAATAGGCCAGGCTTTGTAGCGGGTGGAGGAGAAGTGGGAAGCGATTTGTTCGTAGACTTCGTGAACGTTAGTTTCTTCGTAGGTTTCGGGGGCGGCGGGGGGTGTGGTTATGGGTGTGGATTCGGGTGCTGAGGCGGGTTTGGGTACTTTGGGGTGGGTTTCTTCTGGTTGTGGAGAAGTCATGATTTCGTGGGTGAGAAGGCTGGTCTCGTGACTAGAGTTGGATTGAAGGGTTGATATATAGGGAGTAATTTGGTAGGTCCTTTGTGAGGTTTGTGTGTGGATTAAAAGATGGTTATTTAGAATGGTGCCAAGGGCCAAGATATTGGCACTAGCTTAGCTAATCTGAGCTAGACTAATTTAATATATACATATGATTAAAAGTATAACAAATACTGCAATTAAAAAGATACTTTGCCTTAAAGCAAAATATATCTAATTCTAATTTTTATTTTTAAGTATATATAAATCTATTTATTAAAAGTTCTAATTAATTTTATTGGGATTTTTTTATTTAATATTTATTAATTCTATTCTATTTTTTTTCCTAAATATTGAATTAAATACTCGCTTATTTTTCCTTTTTCTTTTTTATATAAAACTTGTTTTTATAGAATTCTCTTTAGGATCAATTCAGGATTTTATAGAATCCCTTATATAAAAAAGTAATAAAAAAGATTTTATATAAAATCTGGTATAGATTCAAAATATATAATATTAATAATTAAATATATCTTTATAAATTTAGATAGCTTAATTCAATAAGTTAGATATTCAATCTTTTCTAAAACTTTAAATAAATTTATGAACTATTATTCAATCTTTATATTTCTATTCATAATACTAGGTATATTATATTCTTGATATAATTATAAAGAAATATAATTCCTAATCTTAAAGAATATAGATTTATATTATTAATCAAAATAATATTTTATAAATATAACTATGAATTTAATCATATTGATTACTTTGATTATTATAGATTTATATTTAATATTATTTATAGGCTTTATTGGATATATCTTAATCATTCATTTTGTTATAGATTTGGATTTAGCTCTTCAAAGCAATATCTTTGTTAGCTTTATAATCACTTTTATTATAATATCAAATAGCTCTTTAATCCTAAATCCTTATATTACCATAATAATAGTAATATTTGTGTCTTAAAATGTAGAATTTGATAAAACTATAGATAAATATGGTAATACTATTAGCTATTACAAATTATTATTTAGAATGTTAAAATAATATCAAAAAACAATCTTTATTATTTGATTAATATATTTATTATTTTTATTTATTTATGGGTATCAAGTTATATTAAATAGTAGTTTAATGTTCAATAAATTTATAATTCTTTTTTATATTTTAGAAACAAACTTTTTATTTCAATTAGAAATAATTATATAAAGTATTTCTTATAATATTAGAAGTAAATATTGAATTAGGGAATTTCTTTATTAAATTGTAATTCAAATATTTTTTTTAGAAATTAAAGTAATTATTTTAAAAAGTTTATTTGTGATTGATAAAGTATAGTCAAATAAATCCAATATTGATCTAAATAAAGCCAAGATGAAATCAATAGATATTATATAGAAGATATATGAAGGAATTAGAATAAATTGTAATAATTTATAAGGCTAATATCAGGAGATTAATAACATCTTATATTAATAATAATAATAAAGAAAAGATTAAAGCTTTTTAGATATATTAAAAATATAAAAATTGAAAGAAACCCTTTTATAAATATGATTATAATCTGAATATTTTAATTGATTATATATATAATTGAATATTTTATTTTTTAGAGATATGAATATTACTAATCTTTTTTATAAATATATTATATTAGATTTTATATATAGAATATCTTATTTCATTTTGAAAAATAGCTTTGTAATATTAACTCCTAATTTCTCATTTTCTTTAATCTATTTAATTAACTTAGTATATTATAGATCCAATATATATACCTATTTAAATTTTTATAATCAAATCTCTTCAATTTATAGAATTATTATAGAATAGATTATAGTTTCTAATATTCTATAATTATAACTTTGTTTTATCTAAATTGATTTTTACTTATTTGTTTTTTTTTTAGTAATATAAAGTTGTAATAAGGTATTTAGTATAATATTAAAATATTTAAATTTATATTATATTTTGAGATAAAATTAGGAAAAATATTTAGAATTTTATAAATAATAAGGATTCAATTGAATTAAAAAAGATATATTTATAGAAATCTAAATGGTAATCTAGATATTTATAAAATAATTTGTATATATTATTGTCAAAAATTTTAATAATTTGATTAAATACTAAATTCTTGAAATTATTTAGTATAAACCTATAATTTCTAATTTAATTAATTAATAATTAGATTTAATAAATATAATAAATTAAGAGAGAAATATGATTAATATAATAGATTTCTGAGTTAATGGATTAATTATAGAATAATAGATTATATTATCAATTTTTTCTTTGAATATATTTGTATCAATATATAGTCTTTTTTAGAATTAAAATAATATAAAATTGAAGATTTTTTGAGGATAAATTACAATTTATTAAATAAATTCCTTTTTTCAATAATAATATTTTTGAATTTCAAAATTATTATCAAGTTTTTTCTTTTAGTCTTTATAATAATATTCTTATTATAAATATACAATAAATAAATCAGCTTGCTTTTTCTTTTTTATAATACTATTAATAATTTTGTATAATATAGAATATATTATTATAAATAGTTAATAAAATCGAAATAATATTTAAATTATTTCAAAAATTAAAGAAAAATTAAAGCTTAGATAATAAAGAGTTTATCTTTTATTAATATAAGGCTAAATATATTTATCCTTTGATTAAATAATATAATAAAAGAATAAATTAAAAAGTATTTTTTAGGATTTAAAATAATATTCATATTTTTTAATTATAGAAAAATCTATTAAAGATATTTTAAATAATTTTTAAATATATAATTAAAAATAATAATATTATCAATATAAGTTTTTACAAACTCTCTTTTTAATCTAAGAATAGTATCGATATATTTCTGAATATAAACCAATAAATTTCTGAACCTTATTACTATATAAATAAATATCTCTTAACTATAATGAGATAATATGATGAAGTATTTTTGATAATTCTTTTTAATATATTATTAATAAAAAAAACTAGTATAATCAATAATAAATATAAAAAGATATTTAGTTATAGCTATAATAATATTAACTTATATAGGGATTGGATATATATTAGAAATGGCGATTTGATTTAATATACAGATATTTATAATAATTCTACCTTTTCTTAATATAATTCCTTTTTTGTTAATTACCTTCTTCCATATATAGAATATTAGAAAACTAAAAGAGATTAATTTTATTATTCATTTAAAACAATTTTGTTTATAAAGTTTATTATAAATTTTGTTTATAAGAATCTAATCTTTTTAATTTATAAAATAAATCTTTACCTTATTTAATCTGAATTTCTTTTTCTAATTTTCACATAAATTGATTTTTATTTCTTTATTCTTTAATATATCTATAAAACCTTTTCGATTTTTTTAAATTATACAATTACTCATTATTAAATCCTTTAGTTATTATTTCTATATCTTATTTTTATAAATTGTAATTTTATTTAATAAAATAATTTTTTATTTAATAAATTCTAAATTCACTATGTTTGTATAGCCCAGAATATTATTTATATTATCAGCTATTTATAAGGTTATAACTACTATAGTTGTAAATAATCCTTTAGCTAAAAAACATTTTTTAAATTCAAATATAATAATTAGTGTTTGAATAAAATAATAAATATTAATCTTATTTATAATTATTATTACTTAAGCATTAGATTTTATAATATTCCTGAGCTTTAGATTCTTATAAATTACTATCTCCTTATTTATAGGGTTTTCAATTATAATAAAACTAAGCTTATTAGATACTAGATATAAGAAGAATGTGAAATTCCTTTGCTACAAAGGTTTATAGATTATATTATAAACTAAAAAAAATAATTCATTATTCTTTTTATTCATAATTAATATAAATATTTGAGAATAAAATAGAATAATAATTTTATTTATAATATAAACTAGAATTTTTCTTTTAATCTTCTTCAATTATATTATAATCTTAATTTATAAATCTATATATTAAAGTAAAATTAAGATTCTATTATTTAAATTAATAATTTATTTTTCTGGGATAGTAATATTATTATTTAATAGGATTTTGATATTTAGCATATTTATAATATAGATTTTATAATAAAAATAAGCTATAATATTATTAATTATTAATAGATAGAAATCCAAATTTATAAATTAACTTATATTATATCTTTAGAAATTCAGACTACAAATATTTATAATTTTATTTATAATATAAATCTTTATAATAAAATATATTTCGAATAGGAAAAATCAATTAATTAAACTTATATTATAATTTATATTAAGATAGATTATATATATTTTGTTTTAAGGATTACCCAATAATATTTTGATTTTAATGTATTTTCAACTCCTGAATATATAATTTAATAGTGATTTATTTATTTTAGTTATAAAACAAATTATTTGAGATTGATATTGAATTAAGGATAGTTTTTTAGGTTTAATTAATGTAATATTTTATTTAGATTAATTAATAAATTATAAAAGATAAGATAAAATGGTTTTTAAAATATTATTAATTTTGGATTTTATTAAATATTTTGCTAATCTATATTTTCTATATTGATTTTTAAGATGGATATATAATTTATTTTTAATATAAAATATTTTTTGATAATTATAATATTAATATTTGACTTTATTGATCTTGATATTTTGGAATATTATAAGATTATTTGATTTATATTTAAAATCAATATCTAAAGAGGTAGATCTTAATTTCTGATTTTTTTTATTAAATTGAAAATTTTTAATATTATTTTAATATACATTATTGAATCTTATATTAATTAATATTTTGACTTTTAAAAACTTGAATAATATTAGAATAGGATTTTGGATAAAGTGAATATACTATATATTCATTTTTTTATTATAAATATCAGAATTAGTATTTAACTTCTTATAGTTATTTTTTAATTCTTAATAATAAATTTAATTATATATATAATTATTATAATCTTTTGCTATTTCATTTATAATAGCAACTTTTTTTATTTTATTCTCTCTAATATTATAGATTCTTATTCTATTAATTTTCTAATCCTATTTGGAATTCTACTTCTAATATAATTTCCTATTTAATAAAAATATATTTTGTTTAATATCATTTTTTGTTTTATTAATATTATATTTCTTATAAAAATTAAAGGAATTCTTAAAAGATAGGAAGGAGTAGGTAGGTTTATAATTATTTTAATATTATAATTTATTAAAAGAAAAACACTTATTATTATATTAACTAAATAAATGATTATTAATAAAATTGGGGTGATAAATATTAAATTAATTGTTCTTCTTTTATTCGATTTGTTTTATAAAGATTAATAAATTTATCTCT
Source organism: Botrytis byssoidea (assembly GCF_014898295.1). Taxonomy (NCBI): domain Eukaryota; kingdom Fungi; phylum Ascomycota; class Leotiomycetes; order Helotiales; family Sclerotiniaceae; genus Botrytis; species Botrytis byssoidea. The sequence continues at coordinate 320,998 of NW_024065852.1, read as the reverse complement.
ATTATTGAAATAGATATATAAATATAAAGCTTTATAATTAAATATTAATAAATAATGAATATTTGAATATATTCAAACTTAATAATATCTATATTCTAGCTAAAAATTATAATATTCTAAATAAACTCTTCAGGATTTTTATATTAATATATATCTCCAATAATATATTTAAGCTTTTCTAACTTCTTAAATATTATATTTAGTAATATATAAAAGTATATTTCTAATTTAATATATTAATTCTCAATATTAATCTTTAGTTCAATTTATATTATATTGGATATTTTGTTGATATATTAAAGCTCTATTTTTCTATATAGATATTAATTAAATTAGGAGATAATAAGATAAATAGTAAATAATCCCTTAGTAATATTTAAAAATTTAATTTTTATATAAGTAATAAATAAGAATATATTATAAAAAATCAAAATATTATTCATTATTCCAATAAATATATTAGTCTTATTATTCGGGTTAAAATAATCTAAATCTTGAGGATGGAAATATAAGATAATTATTAGTAAAGAATTCTATTGTATAAAAGCTTGAATTACTTATAATAATTATTAAAATTATTCTATAAAAAAGATTATAATTAAAGACTTTATTTTGTTTGATAGAGGGCTATCAATGATATTATTTAATAATATAGATTATATCGAAGGGGATATACTAGATATTATAGAATAATAATCTTGTTTTACAATTTGTAATATAAATAAAATATTAATAATATCTTAAACTATTTTAATCATTTAATTATAATTATTAAATTAATTGGTAAGTATATTAGATATTTATTGAGAATTGTTTAATAAAAGGAAAAAATTATTTAATAAAGATTTGTGTAAAAAAGCAAATGTTATTTAATTATTTATACTCAAATTTAATAAAACTCAAATAATAGCATTTTATTACTAAACTAATAATTTATCTCAAGCTCTAGAATATTCAATAAAAAAAGAATTAAGTAATCTTATTTTTGATATAATTTCTTAAAGAATTATATTAAATTAAGTTTTTAACTTAATAATAAAACTATTTTGCATTACTATTCAAAGATATAATACTTTATCAAAATGTATTTAGATTCATAATAATATTTAGATACAACAAATAAAATGTTTTTTTGTAATTTAAAAAAAGTATAACAAAAGATTTAATTATAGAATACACAATATAATAAAGAAAACAATCTAATATAATAACTAATGATCTATTTTGATATTCAAAATAAAACCTGCTACCATTTATAAGATTTGTATATAAATTAAAAGATGATTATTTAGAATGGTGCCAAGGGTTAAGATATTGGCACTGGCTTAGCTAATCTGAGCTAGACTAATTTAGTACATACACGTGATTAAAAGTATAACATCCTTGTATTTATAGATTCGGTAGATGAGCGATAGTTTATTCGTTCCCCTGAATCTGCGTATGTATCATAGAATCCTTTGCAATGTTTCAATTTCTTTAATTGTGCATAAGGCCTTGTCGATAGGATGGGTAATATAGATATTCCCTGCAGGCGAAAAAGGGATACCGAATCTCGTGATCAGATTTTGATGTGAAGGTTGTGTAATGCGCCGGGTAAATTTTGGTATATGAGGGGCAGAGTTTTTTTATCGGTCCTCTCTCTGGAGGTAGGTAAGCTCAGTGATGAGTAATGAAAGATAATCCAGAGGTCAGTTTAAGGTTTTGTTGTCTCTGATCAAGCACTGCTGTGTGAGACAAGGGCTTTTTAAAGGAAAAATGGTTGAATGCGACTGTATGATATACGAAGCACTTTTTGCAATTTGCAGCAGGGAAGTAAACATCCAATGTGAGATGTCGGATGAGTAAGATAAGATGGTGGGATGTTAGGTTAGTGGATTAGATTCAGATTAGATAAGCTCGATAAGATAATCATCACATTTTTGCAATAATTTATCCGGGCTCTTGGGAGAATCGGAGCAGTCGGCCGCTCAATCCACAGATTTCTCCAGTGACTCGAGTGGGTATGTGATGTGGATCACTGGTGGATGATGCTTTTTCGAAAAAAATTTATGTTCTGAAATCCAAACCACACGTTCATCACACTCCGGCGTGAATGCAAATACAACGACAACGATACATCTGATTGTACTGCAAAGAAGTCAATTCAGAAATTCTTCATAGTAAATCTTGTACGCTACAAGATAAAACTACTACACAACCAAACTACGGCGGTCGCAGCTGTCCCACGAACGATACACACTTCTACGCCCCGAACTCGATGTACAGTTCGAAATTCAACGGTTTAAAGGCATCGATCAAGTTCCAACGAGAACTCCAATTTCTTCTACAATACACACAGATTTTTACTACGAATTTAAGAGGAAGCTGAGGTGGAAAGCAAGATACAACCCATACTTGAAACCATTTCACTTTCACCTACAATATCGAACATCAACACAATATCAGAAGAGATATATAGCCGGCACAAGGTAGACTTATTATCGAAACTGAGTCCTTTCAAACTTTGGTTAGCCAACCGAGTCGTATTGTCGTCGTTCACAATACACGTTCGCGTCGAGGAAGAGAAAGACAATAAGAGTGCTGTCAAGATACGCTATTGTAAAAACTAACATTTTGAGCGCGTTTTACGCCCACCGATCCGACTAAGAAGACAATAGAGGGTAGATTTTCTTCAAAATGGCGACTAAAGTTATGAAGATGTACAAAACACCTCTATTTCCATCATTCGATTCTTCAAATACGCCAGCATACAACTATACGGGGGCATTCAAGTACAACCCAAGGTCATTCCTAATGAAGAACCCACGTCAAAACAAGCTGTACGCACAATACTTCGCTCAATCGAAGAATTATAGAAGAAGATCTGCACGCTGTAGGAAGTCGTCATCTCCCGCAAGATCAGCATCCTCTTCTTCTAATTCGAGTTCGAAATCATCTGTTTCTCCACCACCATCAACCAATTCTTCTAGCTCGCATCCCGCAGCAAAATCCAATTCTAGCTCAAAGGCGTCTGTTTCACCTCCGAGAAAATTATCTGTCTCTCCGCCACCAATGAAAGCCGCCGAAACTACTGTTCACCCCGAGAAAATCGATACCCCTCTGTCAGTAGAGCTATCTACTTCTACTCCTCATTCATTGGCGTCTGTTTTTCCTCGAGAAAACCCATTTGCCGCCTCATCTTCATCAAAGAATCCCGACAACACACCTACTTCTCCATCTATTTCTTCCCTATCAGTAAAGGGGTCTGACAACATAATCTCCTCATCTATTCCTTCCACCTCTTCGAAATTACCTCCCTCTCCACCCCCTTCATCCGCAATATCGGCTATATCAAGGACGCCTCTACCTTCATCTTCATCATCGGCTGCTCAAAAGATACCACTACCCTCGCCTCCATCATCTGCAGTCTCAGCTCCTTCGAAGCCAGCCGTCTCCTTACCGAACAAACCACGCCCAGATGATAAAAATGAGATAACTACTCAACTCAATCCTTTTAAGCAAACAACTTCCGAGGCAAAGAGCAACACGATCACTGTTAAAAGCGTTGAATCATCGAGACCCCATCCTGTTGTTAAAGACGAAAAGATTACTGTCAAGATTGGCGCTTCAAAGAGATCGCGGCCAGATGATGAGGATGAAAGGATTGCTGCTCAGAGTGAATCCCCAAAGAAACGACGAATTGCTGCCAAGGTCTCGAAAGTCGCTACCAAGAAAGCTACCACTTCGAAGCCGGCTGTAAAGCTTTCGAAAGAAGAATTGGAGAAGGCACGCAGTGACTCGCTCAGAAAACGAAGATACTTGGTATGTTCATCAACTATCACTCATTTATTCATACTAATTCTCATATTTTTAGGCCTCGAAAGTACGCAATGACTCAACACGCATGCCATCAAATGCACAGAGGGGGCTCTCCAATGTCACTGGATATGCATGCTACAGAAACAGTCTTTTACAAGGACTTTTACATCTTCCCAAGTTCTTCAATTTCTTAATTGACCAACATCCTGTGGAAACTTGTAAGCTATTCCCCGTTCGAGGGTTTGTTGTTCATTAGCTCACAAAGATTACTAGGCGACATACCCAAAAGAGATTGCTTGGCCTGTTCTCTTAGCCTCCTCTCTTCAAAGTATTGGGCCGTTGATATTCCTTCCAAGGATATCACACCAATTCTGAGAAAACTTGAGGTTCAGTGCAAGCGTCTTGGGTGGTATCCTGGACCCTCTGGTCAAGGTGATCCCCATGAGCAAATTACCTGGATGTTAGAAAAGATTGAGAAACAGATCAAGGCGTCGTAAGTCTTATTTCCTCTGGTTCATATATAGGAACGTGTTACTGACCTTGTTTGTTCAGGAGCGTTGCTAGTATGCAATCGATAATGCAGCTTGTTTTGAGCAGCAGAATCAAATGCGTTCACTGTAATAATGTCTCTGTGGGAGACTTACAAGATGAACTAGCCTTATCCATACCCCTCAAGCCGCGTATCAGAGGTGGTTCTGTGTCTTCGTACTTGCATAAGTACTTGCATGAGACTATTGAAGGTTATAAGTGCGAGAAGTGTAAGGTAACGGGGGACGTTCATCGAGTACAGTCGATCAGTCACGCACCGGATATCTTGTTTGTCCAGCTTAAACGGTTTGGTTACGATGGAAGAAAGGATAAGCTTGCTATTCCGATCGACCATACCCTCGACCTCAGTCCTTATCGCGACCCTAGTGGAAGCAAGGACTCCATGGAGTACGAGCTTGTAGCATCTGTTTCGCACTCTGGTAGCCTCGACTACGGACATTACACCTGTGATGCTCGTGGACCCGATGGTCGCTGGAGTTGCTTTAACGATTCGCATTACAATGCTACGACTCTGGCAAAGGCTTTGGGGGGTAACGAACCGTATTTGCTGCTCTACCAACGCAAACAGACTTAGTTGTCGATCTGAGGTCGTATGCTAGCCGCTTTGGAGCGTGCTAGATCCCTCTAAGTTTGCTGTTTGGAGAGAAAACATCAGTTCTTGGTCGTTGTGCGAGTTGTCATTTTGTTGGCCTGGGTGTCCCTGCCTGAGCTCATGTGTAGGTTAGGGTTGGATTATTTTATGATTCCTACTTTGTGGTTCCACGGAGTTTGGGATTATGTCGAGAGAAAGGGATACCTTCTCGGCGACTTTGGTGTGGCGTAAATAGCGCACGATACCAACTTTGTTATTATCTACTTCACGATATAATACGATGAAAATGTTTGAACTTTAATTATTGAACCTGTGTAAAATTATTGAGTCGTGATTTGTGATTCTTGCATGACTATAATCTCCTTTCCACTGGAGCTAGAACCATATCCAAACATTTATTAATACAATCCGAAATCAGCAGCCTTTTTTCTGTCTCCTCTGGGCAAAGAGCCCAAGCTCTTCGGTTCGACGGGAGATTCATGTTTCACATTGTCGATAGATCGTTCGGTTACTACAAGCCTAGTCATTCCTTTCTCGATCCTTTCATCCTCATTCTTGGATGACGTAGATGGTGTTTCTGGAGCGGTCAGTTGTATATGCACGTCTAGATCATCATCGTTGTCGATCATTTGAATTCCTCCTTCGTCTTCGGAGCATGAATAATAAGGAGATGGCGAGGAAGGAGTGGTGGTATTCGGTGTGGCGAGTGTAGCTGTGGTTGTGGTGATACTAGGTGATGTAGTGCCGTTCGAGTGTGAAGCGAAATGAGTATCTGAGATACTTTTAGTTGTACTTGTGACTGTTTCTGTCGGGGTTGCTGGCGAGCCTAGTAAATCTTCCATATCATGCGAGTTGCTAGTTGTCGAAGAGATGTTGGGATTCTTGTAATCCAATTGTCCAGAGGGCAATGGAACATCGGCTTCCAACTCCGCTACCTCTCCAAAATCAATCAATAGCTCTTCCTCTATTTCATCCTTCTTGACCTGGCCCTCGCCATCATTCATTAAAATACCTTCTTCTCCCTCTCTCCCATTCTCCCATTTCTCCTCGTCGGCATCACGCATGCTAGGAAATACATAGGTCCCCAAAACCCTATCAACGATCTCTTCGTATTTTAGATGCGAATTGAGTTTAGAACTCACGTCGATATTAGTGACGCCTTCAATGTGCTCAATTGGTTGTAGACCGGAAATTCCATACTGTAGGGAGGTAAAACGATATAGGAAGGCGAGGAGGAGATCAGAGGGGTTGTAAACGTTCAAGAGGGGTCCGGAGATGACGGTGCGGAGGGGGAGAACTAGTGTAGTGTTAGAGGGAGAATGGATAGAAAGAAGGGGGGACTTACGGGAAAGAGTCGATGAGGGGATTGGAGAGCCGATTAGTACCACACTGTCGATGAGACCGAAGGCGTGGCGTTCGGCGAGAGAGCGGAGGCAGGAGTATATTACCTATGAGGAGAGAATTAGCTAACTCTGAAAATCCTTTTTGGTACATGATCTCCAAAGTCTAGACCAGTTTGAACACTTGAAAGTACATTGAGACTGAAAAGAAAAGTTGACACATACCCGACTCCCTAATGAGTACCCAACTAGCATCACCGGACGTTCTCCTTGAGCTCTATTGATAAGCGCATCAGCCAGAACTTCTCCAGCTTTCTCAGCCCTTCTCCTAGCTCTTGCAAAAGGATTATCAATCCCAGTAGCCATCTTCAATAGGTAGACTGGCCATAACGCTCCCCATAAAGTAGCCAAAACGGTGCGTTTCAAGATCTCCATTTTAACCATCGACCATGCATAACTCCCAACCGTATCCTTCAAACTATTTCCCAACTCTACCAATGCATTGGTTTCATATCTCAGCGCGAAAACTTCACATCCATGCCCACTATCTTCATTTCCCTCGCTCACAGCAAGTTTTCTCCACGGCCTAATAATATCCCTTTCCTCCCCTACCCACCCATTAACCCCAATCAGCACCCTCAACCTCCTCTTCTCCATCTCTTCTTCCTCTTTCGTCCCAAACTTCCCCCATTCCCCTTTAACATCCAGAAACTTAAAATCCTCCACCTCCCTCGCATACTTATCCATCATTTCCCCCGTCATGCGTGCTCCGTACGCTCCAAAAAACGTTCCCACCAGCGCCCCATTCATACAAAAGACACCCAGGAAAGACGCCAAGCCTCCCAAACCCACCGAGCCCATGAGTCCCCCAATAGCACCAGCGACGACAGGAGCTGCAAGCCCGCCGGTGACACCGATCAACGCGGCGCCTGCTACCGAGGCAAGCCCGACTTTCCAACGACGGGAAGATGTATTCTGGGTTGCGCGAGCGGCGGTTTCGGCGTCCGCGTTGAGGGCGGCTTTGGAGGCTAGGAGGAGGGTGCGCGAGGTTTGGATTTCTTCGTGCGTGAGGAGGGAAGGGGGGAGAGAGAGGGAACTGGTTAGGTGGCAGAGGAGAACGCGGGAATGGGCAGAGTAGGTTCCGAGAGAGAGAACGATGATTAGAAGACTTGAGAGGATATGGATGCGGTCTTGAAGGGAAATGGTGGTTAGACGGGTGGGAATTGGAGGGTAGAGGGTTTGGAAAGTGAGGATATCTTTGCTAGGTTCATTGTCGATATTAGAAGCGGGGCTATAAGGAGGCGGTGGTCTCGAAGCGAGAAACTCTTTCTTTTTTTGATCTGCACGGGGATCATCTGGAGAATTCAAAATTTTGCCTAATTGCGTGATGATTGAATCACGCCAAGAATCGAAATAATCTAGAGCTGCTCTTTCCAAAGCTTTTAGCTTGGGCGTCGAAAGGTTTTGATTTAGACGGGCTTCGAGACGGCGTTGTTGAGCTGTTTCCAGGTCGATTTCTGAAGTTGGTGTTGAAGCGGGCGAGGAGGTGTTGGAATAGTGGGCAGTTGGGTGGGAAGAGACATTTGGATGAGGTCCTGGAATGTTGTTGTTTAGATTGGAGTTTGGTTGATTTAAGGGGTTGGAAAAGGAATCTGTGATTGTTTTGCGCATGTGTTCTGTGATAGACCCGATTAGGATGTTGAGGGCTCTTCGACGTGCGGGGTTGAGGATAAGTTTGAGATCTTTTGGATCGGCCGCTGTGGGCGCCATCTTTACAATTGAGTTTTGGATCTATGATGTGTAGTGATATAACATTGGGACTGATAGTATTGGTTAGAATCAGGGGAAAGTTAGACAATGGCTTTGATCCAGAGATATATGAGGTGAGAATATGTCATGTAACAGAATCTTGGAGCCTAATATGACTTGCTCCGTGATCTAGATTCGACACAGCCCCACTGTTCAAGATGTGCCTCTTCCGTGCAGATTAGAAATGAATGCCAAGAGGTAGGCGATCTGGATTTGTATTTCTGATTACGGAGGGGTTGACCTGAAAGCCAGGAAGATAGAAAGCTTCCCCCTGCGCTATGCTGCCATGGAGGTTATGTCAGCGTGGGATTATAATACAGGGGTAAAAGTGGACCAATTCTGCTTGGCCATCCATATTGGTGTGTTATTGATTTATATGAGATAGCCGAGAATTAGCTGATATAGAAATGAATAACAAAGGAACAAAAAGGCAATCATGTCGATTGTTAACTAGGGTATATTCAACGCAACGACGCCATATCTATCACATACAGCTATCTCATCGCCTCAACAAGTATCGCCCCCTCTAACTCTTAAATTACAACCCGTTGATGCCAATCACATCATGAGCATTCTGTGCTGATGACTCCATTCTGGCCACCAATTTCTTGACATTTGTCCACTCCTCACTTCTGGCACTGTCCTTGCCGCCAAGATCCGGGCCAACCTCAAATATTGAAAGCACACCGTCAATACCACCGGTTGCGATACGTTTTCCTTCAGTTTTTTCCCAAGCGAGTTTGTTCAAGCTCTTGGACATAATGCTTCGACCGCCCTTTCGGCCGCTTGGCTGGACTTTAGACACTGGAACCTCAGTGTCCACGGTTATGTCCCATACTTCTAGATTACCTGCTCCGTCCACAAGTGAGAATACACCGGGTTTTATAGGTGACCAGGCTGCGTCATAGACAAGATCCTCTCTGGTAAAATCGAATAATGGAGCGACTGCCTGGCTTTCTCCTGAGATAGAAGTGGTTGCTGTCGCAGTTGGAGCCCGGACTTTCCACAGTTTAACGGTCCAGTCCAAGGAACTGGTAAGAACAAGATCGCCAAGATCAACAGGACCCTTTGCTGGATGGAAACTCAAAGACATGACGGGTGCTGCATGACCACGGTAAGTGACTCTTTGATCAGCACCTGCCTTGGCACCTGCTCGATCATATCTATGGCAAGAATATACAGTTCCTTCCTCCGAACCAACGAGAAAGTATGTCGGGTCGGTTTGTGGGAAAGCCATACAAGTTGGGCTCATATCTTCAGTTTTTGCGGGCGGTGGATTTGTCAATGTAAGTAGTTCTTGTGGTTGCGCAAGCATATCTACAGTCCAGCCACACATGACACCGTCTGTCGAGCAGGATATAATATTATTAGCGTTTTGAGTTCCTACGATATCGACAGAATAGACCGGGTGAGTATGTCCCGATCCAGTTAAAGGTGTCTTTTGAACTGGTGCTGATTTTGCTCTTGTGTCCCAGAGTAAAACTTGACCGCTGTAAGCACCTCCAATGATCAAATTGGGGTGGAAAGGGGAGAATTTTGCGGCGAGAACATCTGATTGTGCATGAAACACAAATTCTGGTCTATCGTGAAGATGCATGTTCCAGACCTGAACCAGTCCATCAGGATCATGTGGTGCGGATGGATTCTTTGTATATGCTGCAAGAACAAGCTCGGGAAATTTGGGAGAGAAATCGATGGCACTGATCATCCTCTTCTTTGACCATCGTTCATCGTAGAATTGGGCAACCTCCTTTATCTTCCGTCGACCCCTTCCGCCTGTATTACCGTATTCATCGTCGTCCCCAACTCCATTTGCGCCATTTAATCCGTAATCTGCAAGCACATCGTATTCCTGATCTAATGCTCTTTCGATGACCTTACTTGATCTTTCAACAAATTCCATAAAGTCTTCTGACGATGTCACAGCATTCAGCTCTTCATTTGTCAAAATCCTCGCGGGGAAATTTGCTGTTGATAAATGCTGAGAATCTGGTCTTACAGGGCCATCTACAAGATCTCGAGTTGCCTTCAGCTCTTCCTCGATTTCCCGGCGAATGTTCTCCCTTAATTCTTCCTCTCTATTTTTTTCTCTCCTGCTTAGCCGTTTGCTTGGTGAATGAACTCCAGGGGGTTTGTTGAGTTCATCTTCCGAATCATCGAAACCTCGAGGCCTAGAGGTTTGTGTACCCCATTCCTCCGTTGTTTGTACCCCTTTACTGTATGAGAATACTTCCTTAATTGGAGATGGCGGAAATTCATAGACTGTAGATAATGGAACTGTGGAAAGAGACTGGGGAGTCGATATGGATAATGTTTGGGTCTGCGAGACTTGGGCAGTCGATATGGTCGATTCGGAAGGCTCATTACTTAGTTCACCGGCACTTAATACACTGTTTGGTCGACTCCCTCTCGCCGGTGATCCTGCTCCGCCAGGGCCAGTCGATCCGGGTCTACTATCTCCGACTAAGCTGGAAATTAGATTGTCAAGTTCCCTTCGATTATCGGCTCGTCCTGGTGTCGGTGATGCAAGCTATAGCTTGTAAGTTTAATTCAAGTATGAGGGTAAGTTTAATTACATCACTTCCACTTCCTACGCTCTGTCTGCTTACGGAAACTTCTCTCGCACGGAGTTCTCTTTGCCTCTTTAACTCTGCAAGTTTGGCTTTCTTCGCCAGAATTTCATCTCGTCGTTGTTGCATTTTGCGGAAGTTCTATGCCCATCTCATGGGCAAATACCTTTATTTTGCCGCAATATAGTGTTATTGAAAGACCTTGAAGTTCGCAGACGGTGGTTGAGTATTCCAGCGAATGGATGAGCCCAAATATGAAGTTGTGTTATCACAGTTCATAAATACAAGTAGACACGCAAAATAGAAGTCGCGTTTGTTGAATGCGCATTATTGTAATTTAGATATCACGTGGGAACTCTGGTCCCGCAAAATGCCGCTGAAGCTTGCTCTCGCGATATTTCATCCGACCACCTTGAAAAAGTTTATCGCCGACAACAATCACCCTACCTGCCTTTCGTTGTGATACCGAGTTCAATTGGTATTTCTTAAGCCACTACTCTTCTCACCATATTATCCCCGGCAAATTCTTACAACTATTCCTGATGGCTTCAACTGGGGTAAACGTACGTCTTAAGACTTCGCGCAATCCTTAACCCGGAGACTTCATTCCAAGTTGGAATCTATTCTTCGCAGGTCTATTGATAAAAGAAAGTGCTAACGTAGATTCTTCTATAGGTTCTGCGGTGGTCAGCCCTTGGTGCAGGTGTATTCTACGGATTCTACCATCAAATGAGCATATCTTCTGCAGCAAAAGCAGCAGCAGCAAGCAGGGAATTCGAGCACAAGCAAAAGTTGATTGAGCAAGCGAGAGCAGAGTACGCAAAGAAGAACTTGCCTGCGAGCCAAAAAACCGGAGGTGGTGACAGTACGTGAAGTTTTATTGGATTCCAGTCTCTACCACATTTACACCTGCCCAAATCTGCAACCGAATGAGGATTTTTGAGTCCATTTCGATACTTCAAACCGAACTTTCTGGATGGAACATTACTGACATTCAAAAACAGTTATACGGGACCCTATGGACAAGAATTTTGATCTCGAGGCATACTTGAAGGTTCTAGCAGCAGAGAACTAGGGGCATTCGTGGGATGGGGGTTTTAATTACGGGTAATGATAGAGGGGCATCGCTGAATGAGACCATTCGTGGTAGTTGGTATGGGCTCCGGCGATGTTTGGAGAGGGTTTCTAGGGTTTGAGCAAACACACAAAAGCCTTTAGACATCACTTAGGTGATACTTCTTGTACATTGTACTATAGACGACCAATACAGCTGGGAGCTTCTGTTGTTGGAGACCCAATTTTCACCTACGAGGACCACAGAAGAAGGAAGTACACGTCGAATGTTCCGAATTTGGATCATGAAAGACTTCCCAAACTTCCTTTTGTTCACATGGAATGAGTATACTGAGGTAATCATTTTTCTCATCGACAGGCCAAACCAGCCGGGAACACATATAACCGCTATATCTACAAGAAAACTGTAGAAGAAACAATTAGACCTCATTTTTTTCTACAGAGCATAAATCCTTCGCACTGCTTCGCTTGACAATGACGGGATCAGAGAATACAGCAAGGAATACATTCTTCTCTTCAAACCGGAGCCAAACAAAATTAGTTCGCGCCCCAAAACATCATCACCTAGACACTTCTTGAGATATTGAGATAAGCATCCTACATGTGGTACACATCACAAATAGAGAATAAGCCATTGATGTGTTGATCCATTCACGTGATATTCAAACTAGTGCGGCGGGTCACTGAACTTAATCCCTGTGAACTGACGCGGAGCTCTGAAAGTGCGGCATTGCGAACAGATATGTGTTAATCCAGAGAAACTTTCAACCAGCGACAACTTTCCTTTTCACCATAGCTGCCATCAACATGGTTGCAAAAACTCAGGAACCGTTCTTCCAAGGGAGTACGGGAAAGAACTCTCGTGGGGTTTTAAGAATTGTAATTCTTTGCTTAATTGCTGGCGCTGCAATTGCCAGTCGACTGTTTTCTGTGATTCGTAAGTACCTCAAGCTTCACACATAATGCTCCGAGCATTTTGCATTCTTCATGGCATTGAAGGGCATAACAGTCTCGTCGTGCTTTCTGCCAATGCCCAAGCTGTGCAACAAAAGCTAATATTATTACGTTTAGGATTCGAGAGTATAATTCACGAATGTTAGTACCCAACGGACCCCTCAATGGACGGAGCTCTCTTTGCTCCAGATCTACTCTCAATGAATGCCCGGAAACTAACTTACATTTAGTCGATCCTTGGTTCAATTTCAGAGCTACAAAATACTTGGTCTCGAATGGGTTCTACGATTTCTGGGATTGGTTTGACGACCGAACATGGCATCCACTTGGTCGAGTTACGGGAGGAACTTTATACCCAGGTCTCATGGTGACCAGTGGTGTCATCTACCATGCCCTTCGAGCTCTTACTATACCAGTCGATATTCGAAACATTTGTGTGCTTCTTGCACCTGGTTTCTCTGGTCTGACTGCCTTCGCAACCTACCTCTTCACCAATGAGATGTCCACATCCCCTTCCGCCGGTCTTCTTGCAGCTATTTTCATGGGAATTGCACCAGGTTACATTTCGCGATCAGTTGCAGGCAGCTACGATAACGAAGCCATTGCAATCTTCTTACTCGTCTTTACGTTCTACCTCTGGATCAAAGCCATCAAGCTCGGGTCTGCATTTTGGGGTGCTCTTTGCGCCTTGTTCTATGGATACATGGTATCAGCCTGGGGTGGATATGTTTTCATTACCAATTTGATTCCTCTTCATGTCTTTGTATTAGTCTGCATGGGGAGATTCAGTCCAAGAGTTTATGTCAGTTACTGTACTTGGTACGCACTAGGCACGTTGGCAAGCATGCAAATTCCATTTGTAGGATTTTTGCCAATTCGCAGTAGTGAGCATATGTCTGCTCTCGGTACGTTCAATCACCTTGTTTTGAAATGTCTATGTACTAATCTGTTCAGGTGTTTTCGGCCTTCTTCAATTGGTTGGATTCGTCGAGTTTGTCCGCTCGGGTGTACCAAGCAAGCAATTCGCCACTCTCCTTAGAGGGTTTGTCCTTGCCGTTTTCGCTATCTCCTTTGGTGGCTTAGTACTTTTGACCGTCTCTGGTGTCATTGCTCCTTGGACTGGACGTTTCTACTCTTTGTGGGATACCGGATACGCCAAGATTCACATCCCTATCATTGCCTCTGTCTCTGAGCATCAGCCAACCGCATGGCCAGCTTATTTCTTCGATCTTAACCTTCTCATCTGGCTCTTCCCAGCTGGTGTGTACCTTTGCTTCTTGAAGCTTGCCGATGAACAAGTTTTCGTTGTTGTATACGCAATTCTTGCCAGTTACTTCTCTGGTGTCATGGTTAGATTAATGCTTACTTTGACCCCAATCGTCTGTGTGGCTGCCGCGTTGGCATTGTCCAATATCTTGGACACTTACTTGACCTTCAAGTCGCCTGAAGAACCAACCGCAACCTCTGCTGTAACTGACGGTGCTAGCAATGGCGCCACTAAGAAGGCCGCTAAACAAGAGGAACTCCGCTCCATGCGTCAACCTCTTGTCGGTATCTACGCTAGCTTCTCCAAGATTTCAGTTGTTGGCGCCATGACAACATATCTCTTGATCTTTGTTCTCCACTGTACTTGGGTCACATCAAATGCCTACTCTTCTCCATCTGTCGTGCTCGCTAGTAGAATGCCAGACGGTAGTCAGCACATCATCGATGATTACAGAGAGGCTTATCAATGGTTACGACAAAACACCAAGGAAGATGCGAAGATCATGTCCTGGTGGGATTACGGTTACCAGATTGGTGGTATGGCTGACAGACCAACACTTGTCGACAACAATACCTGGAACAACACCCACATCGCGACTGTCGGAAAGGCAATGAGCTCTCGTGAGGAGGTCAGCTACCCTATAATGCGCCAACACGAAGTAGATTATGTTCTTGTTGTCTTTGGTGGTCTCCTTGGATACTCTGGAGATGATATCAACAAGTTCTTGTGGATGGTCAGAATTGCCGAAGGAATCTGGCCAGATGAGGTTAAGGAACGTGACTTTTTCACTGAGCGTGGAGAATACAGAGTTGATGATGGTGCCACACAAACCATGAAGGACAGCTTGATGTAAGCAACGCTGATCACGTTACTTTTGAAAATTTGCTAATTATTCAACAGGTATAAAATGTCATACTACAACTACAACTCCCTCTTTCCACCTGGACAAGCCCAAGATAGAGTTCGTGGCGTAAAGATGCCAGAAGTTGGGCCAGTTCTTAACACTGTTGAAGAAGCATTCACTAGTGAGAATTGGATCATCCGAATCTACAAGGTGAAAGACCTTGACAATGTTGGCCGAGACCATGCATCGGCAGCATCCTTCGATAGAGGAAACAAGAAGAAGAAGACATTGAAGAAGAGAGGGCCAAAAGTTTTGAGAGTTGAATAAAGAGATGAACTTTGCTTTGTATCATATTTCCTTATCCTGGGTTGGGCGCATTGAAAAATAGCGCGAGTCCAATGTTATGTATAGAAGACAAAATGTACTCGTAAATATGGCCCTGCGTTAGGCTCAATTGACTTCAGGCATTGATGTGACAGGTATGAGATCCATTTGACATTCAGTTCCTTTATTTCATAGCCCTCAATATAAACCTTTCAGGGTAAAGCTGAGAGATTCTTTCAACATTGTGGTTTACTTAGAGTAACAATTCACTCTATTATAATATACCACCTACCTACCTACATAAAAAGTCATTACTAATTAATGTTAGCTGGAACAAGACACCTGCTCTTTCCTATCATACAGCTTGAAGGCTGTTTCCCTTCGCTGTTCCCTTCACTTTTCTATCCCACGTTGTTCAAGCTTTGGACAAGAGAGCTCCCTCACATCACCTTCAAAGGTCGAGATGAGACTTTTTAATAACCGATAAGAGCCCGAAGAAACATTGCCCACCACCTTTCTTGATTATGGGTCGATAACAGTGAATGACAGCTTTTGAACTATCTCTCTTAATGTATCTATTCATTGATGAGACATCTGGTTGGTCAATGCCAGTGATGTTGATGATAGCCGAATAGGGAGAGCCCGAGACACCATCATAACACAGATTGAATATCTTGTTTCTCCCATCTTCTTTTGCACATCTATACAACCAAGTTTCTTAAGACAAAATTGCACTTCAAATTCCCTTCTACTTCTTTCATTGAGTCGGCTTTGTATTCAAATTTTAATATTAATTGCTTAATGGTAGGCAAGAATCGTATGATTTTGTGCTACCATTTTTTTACTCAACTTTTTTTTCATCTACTTTCCGACGTTTTTACAGGATTTCAATTCGTTTACTTTATGTCCGAACAGTAAAAAGACAACATACAATCCATATACAACTATCCTAGGACGGTCCTCGGGTGGTGAACTAATAACAATCCCCTAATTCGGTTGCCAAAATGCTTACCATGTAAGTATTTTCTCCTTTATTCGATTTAAGCAATTCGATTGAGTTTCTTTCTCAACGTTCTTGGTTCTAATCAATGGCATCAGGTTGCGAGCTGGCTCTCGGAGCGATGACGGCTCTGATACTACCGAGGAGATTGTAAGAGACGGATATCCATATTATTTTAAGAAGAATAATGGCCGCATGGTAATGGCGAGAAAGATTCCTACAAATCGTGCAAAGAAAAATTTCAGTTTGCTAGGTCAAACTTTCGGAATTCACGAACCAAAGAGAAAGACTTCTATGGAAACCTTGAGGAAGAAGAAGAAACTGGCGCGTTTTCCTATCCCACGACCTCCTTATTCGACAGCGCACCCACCACAACACTTTTCCGCTTTCGCACCACCGCCAATTCCTTATGCGCCAGCCATCCCTCAACAGCCTTTTCCGAATCCAAATTTCTTTCCTCAAACAAACCCTGGATTTCCTCCTTTCTACCCTGTTCCTGGATTTTCTGCTGCACCTGCACCTGTACCGGTGCCAGCATCGGCAACAGCACAGCAACCCATGCGATGGGCGTTTCCACCAAAAGCGTCAAAGCCACCAAATTTTGAAGAACTTCGAAAAGTTGAATCTGACTTTCTTAAGAGAACGAAGTCGAAGTCAAAGTCAAAAAGAGAAGGAAATATTGATGACCATACAGAGATAAAGAAAACTACAACGACCGTCATCACCAAGCATGTCTGTGTCAGCTGCCAAAGAGATCGCTCTTCCAAATATCATCTTGATAATCCAATCAAGACTGGTGAGATTCCTACCCCTGGGTTTTGTCGCAGGTGTCGCAGAAACGCTACCTCTACTAGCGGTTCAAGTAGCGATGACAGCGATGACAGTCGTTCAAAGATTCATGGATATAGAGGAAGAGGAAGAAGAAGAACAAAGGAGAAAAGCTCAAAGGTGAATTTGATTCCTCATTGATTTTTGAGGTTTCGTCACTAATATCTTTCAGAAGAATTACAGACGCAAACCCATGTCTCGAGTTCGCTCTATTGAATTTCTGAGCCGAGATGATGATAGAAGAGACAATACCCACTCTAATGACCATCGGCATGAAATTATCGTTGAGGAGGAAGTTACACGCGAACGCAAAACCGCACCCAAAGACCCAGCTAGACGAAGTGAGGACAACTCAAGACAGTCAGCATCCAGAAGCTACACTCGTACTGATGAAAGCGATCCCATTGAAGACAACACCACTGCCCGAGAAGAGCCAAAAGTGAGAATTAATATCACAAATCGATCCTTATCGGTCAGTCCACCATCAATCGTTGATGACCTCGGAGAAAAGCCAGTCCGCTTTGACCAGCAGACTAGGAAAGCAAACGCCACTTCTCAAGCCGCCTCTCGACAAGATCTTTATAAATCATACAGATACATTGAGCCACTTCACTCTGCTACTCCATTCGAATATCTGCCAAGATCTGTTCGCTTCTCAAAAGAGTCTCTTCCAAGCTTACGTATGAAAGATCATGCTCAGCGGAGACGTTCTGAGCGTACACATCCTGAGCGTTCTTATGATCATGATATTCATGAGCAAGTACATGAAAATGTTCCTCGTCGTCGCTCCGATGAAGATATTATCGTGGTTGAAACAGAACACGAACACCCTGAGTCACGAAATGAGCCAAGGCACTTGCCTCGCCATCGCTCGCGCTCCTCTGACGAAGACTTCATCGTTGTCGAGACCGAACATGAATTACCCAGATCTCGAACTGAGTCTAGACATAATCTAAGAAGACCACAAGCAAGACGTCACAGTCCTCCACGTGCCCCCATCAGGACTCGCGAAACGTATATCACTTCTGAAGTCGATCAACATGGCAATGAGACGCAGTATAAGTGGACTACTACAAGCCGAACAAGTTCAAGCTTAAGCTCTCTGAGAAGTTTCGTGCCAAGTAATCGGCGTACTTCTTCAGATCTCTACCATACTTCAACTGTTCGTCGTTCTTCAGATTCTAGCGAAGAGTTTAATAGAGCTTGTAAGTACCAGATTATCTCTCTTATGACATCCCCAATAATATTGACTAATTTTATCTAGATGAAATGGCTCATCAGAACTTGCCAAACCCAGGACCTCGTCGTCGTCAACGTAGCTCATTCAAAAGTTATGGAAGCTTTATGGATGGCACTAGGACACCTCCTCGAGCACCAGACCCACCAACTATGAACGGTAGTTGGGACCCTAGATATGTGCCCAGAAATAGAGATCGTTCAACTTCTCAGAGCAATCCACCTAAAGTTCCTCAACATCAGAGCACTCCTCGAAAAAATCAGACATGGATGAATGCATCGACAATCGATCAGCTTGATCACCGCTTGGAACAGAATCGAAAATCACGTGTCCATTCTCGATCATCTGGTTCTCAATCTTCCGGCTCAATGGTCACCCAATCCGATTCTTTCACAACAACATCAACATCAGCAGGCTTATATGAACCCAGCGTTTCGGATTCTACACGCCTTTCCATGGTCCCTCTACCAGTTTCTATTCGTGACACCACAGACAGTGGGAATGAAGTTGAATCAACTCTCGCCGCACCGAGTATAAAGGCAATTCTTAAAAAGAAGCCAGTTGTTGAAACTAGCCGTCGTCGTTATGAATGTGCTGAAATTACAAAGTCCAAAGTTGACGCCAATATTCATGCTGTCCGTTCCACTTCCCAGAAATACAGGGATCAAATTGGAAGCTATACAGCCTATGTTGAGTACGGTAAAGCAGCAGTAGCTCCCAACGAAACAAATCATCTTACCGCTAGTGGTCGCACTCGAGACGTTGCAGGCAGAGATGATAATGCTACCATCTTTGACGACGCTACCGATCTCACTCTCCGAACAGCTCGTTCTAAGGCTGCTGTTCTTGATCGTGTCAAGCTTCGACGCCGGGTATCTTTTCAAGAGAACCCTGAGTATTCGGCTACTCCTAAACCATCTAGAGAAAATTCTTGGGCCGAGAATACCAATTATGATGCGGAGCAATCATATGGTGGCAATACCTATACCAACGATCAATCTTGGGATGCCAATGCAGATCGATCTTATAGTGCTACTAGTAACAGGTATCAATCATGGGGAGCTGAAGCCGCCGAAGATATCTCTCGGGGTACCAACACCAAGACTACTGGCAACAATTTCTGGTCGAGCCCAACAGATACCGAAACCGTCCTTCCAGACATAGGCGGCTATAGCGGTGGGGCAGGTGCCAAATGTAATCCCTTGGATTTCAGCGGAGACGGTTATGCCTCTACTCCTACACCCAAGTCTAAATCCGGTACGGGAGGGAATGGTAATACCGACGGTGATGACAGTAATAAAAATAAGAAGCAAGCTGATGATGATAATGATGGCTGGGGTCCCATCCCTACATTTTCTTCTCTCAAACTTTGAGCTCTTCTCGGCATTTCTTCATCCGCTTACTTCCAATGTTACTTCAGCAATGGACCAAGCACTTTTCATTTCAAGATACTACAGCACAAACAGATGGTTCGGCGAACTGGGGAATCGATCAACGGCGCACGGCTATCACTCATACTATGCTACTTACGCATACACATGTTTACAAAAGATATACAAACAAAAGATGTTTGGATGTGTAATTGTTCACTATCAATCAATCACTCACATTCTTTTGATTTATCCTCGAGTTTTCTTTCAATATTACTTTTTGCTTTGATTTTTTTCCTTTACTTTTCTTTGGGTTATGTTTCATTGGCTTAGGTTCTAATTTGAATGGAGACAGGAATGCCGGCTTTGAAGGAGTTACATTCGTTGTCGATTTGATCTGCATTCATCATCTTTTCTTCTCACACGCGAGGTTGACGGAGTTGGTTCTTTTATTTCTTTCCTTCATTTCGTTTTCTCTCTCTCACTCAAATTGAACGGATACATACAATCAAGACATCGGAACACAGTACCAGTACCAACACTACAGACTACAGATTACAAGAACCCGTCGTTCACCACATCCAGTAATTCACGAGAGATCTTGATCGGGGATATGACGGGATGCGTGGGGAATACTTTATGAGATTACTTACTTCGTTATTTGACTTAATCTCTGGGACACTTCAGGGGTTGGGTAACACTTATGGGATACACTTATGGGATAATTACTAGGGATATGGATACAAAGACTTGGGGATTAATACGATGCACGCATGCAGTACTGCTGGCAGATGGCTGTCATTACTTGGGTTATTTTGAGAATTGCTACGATTTGCTTAGCAAGAAACTTTGTGGTATGAGATGAAATAGAAAAATTGAAAAACACTAATAAAAAAGATTAAAATGATGTGTTTTCCGTATCGATTTTTGCATCATATCATGCGAGTGAGCTATATCTGTAGGTACCTAGGTAGGTAGTGTGAAGAGCCTTGAGCAATACTAGATAGAACGCAGCGTTGAACACGCCCAGGCTTTTGACAATAATTCCGGAGTTTGTTGATATGTAAGTTTGCTACTATACATCTGAGCGATCTCTGTAGCAAATCAATTTACTTCAGCACATATATCAACAACATTCTAGCAATTGAGCATACTTCCAACATTCCATTCCACGAAAAAGGCAAATCGCCTTTTCTTTACATCTAGATTTATGAACCGCCATAAATCTCCTGTCCTCCGATGCTTCAAGACCTACGCAGAATATCTTCAGAACATCCACAGACAGAGAGTAAATCTATAATTGAATTTCAACAAATATAGATACTTGGAAGTCGTCGATCTTGGTGTTAACACCCAGCGGATACATCTGCGAAATCTTGAACATCGATATCCATTCCCAGCCAGCCAAACCACTTATTCTCCGTGTCTATCATATCTTCGATATCTTCTGATATATCGAATAATTCTGATAAGATATCGGGAGTGGCTCTGGTATCTTCTGGTTCTGATGGGTACTTGATAGTGGTATTGAGTGAGGGTTTCGTTACATTGATGAAATGTTTAATGTCTTCGTCAATATCAGTATCAATTCCTAGCCACCCAAGCCATCCATTCTCCATTTTTATGATTTCTTCCACTTCTTCTGACAGGTAAAAAAGCTGTGAAAGCATTTCGGGAATGGATCTAGGCCAGATATCTTTTGATGGATGCTCAACCATCGCGCCAGATCTTAGTGGAGTCTCTTGAATTACTTCTCCAATCTTTGTGCCGTGCCGCCTCGCATCGTCTGATACATCTCCAATGTTTTGATGTATTGAAAAAGTTTTTGCAACGTCCTCTTTGTTTCTATATTCAACAACAGTATCGATTTTCATGTCCAAGTTCTCTTGTAGAAATCCAGCATCTTTCAGCGCTGGAAGGAGTTCCCCGTCTCCTGTCCCTCCCGTAGCGCGATCTCCTTGCTCACGCTCAAGTTGTGACCCTTCTCGACTTCCAGTACTAATTACAGAAGAATTTTCCTGCCACGGCTTCTGATGAGTAGATTGTGCGTGTAATGATGAATCTTGATCTGGAAGTGCAGCTCGTTCTTTCGCCATCTCCAAACTGATCTTCTCCGAGACATCGTAAATCTTGGCAGGTACACCCCTCGACTCAGTATCCTCTATCGATAATCTAATCCGTTCCAGTACCAAAATCTCTTGCTCCTGTTCTTCTGTCCTTTTTTCCACCAAATCAACGTCATCTAGTGCTGATAGTCTTTGTCTTCGTTCCTTCTCCCTCTGTAATAACACTCTAATTTCACCTAGTATTGAAGTGCTCAATTCTTGCTCCTGCTGGAGCGGAGTTTCAACATCGTTTTCGTAACTTTTACGAATAATCGTGGGATAGTTTTGCGTAGGCTGAGCAGGGGAGGCTGCCATTCCATATGATTTCTGTCGATCCAATGTGCTTTGTTGTGTCTGTGCTCTCATCTTATCCCTCTGCTCTCTCAGCCTGACTTGATATGTTTTCGGGCTATTGGTGACATGCTGACTTGAATCCTTCTTCTGCGGGCTGGCTCCAGAACCAATATTCTCGATTTCCATAATTCCGAAAGTTTCCTGTCTATTTTCCTTTTCCTGCATGTCATGAGGCTTAGAGATATTAGCCTCGAGGTTACCATCTGGGAGAGTTCGAATTGAGTTCCCTTTCACATTTTGCCGAGAAGGGGACACTGGGAAAAGACCCTGTGCTTGCAGCAAAATTTTGCGTGCCATTGTTCTCTCACGTAGGTTAGCTATTTTTTCCAGGCGCGCTTGCTGCAGAGTAAACACTCCAGGATTAGTTCGCTCCATAGTCAACCCTCTACTGCCTTCCTGCTCTCTTAATTCCTGCTGGTTATTATTTGATTTGGGACGAAGAGCTGCGGCATCACGCCGCGAAACTGTTTGATCGGATTGCTCCTGTAAAGCTTGCGGGGGAACAGGAAGTAATCCATGAATTTGCAGCGAAGCTTGAAGTTCTGCAGCCTTCTTCCTTTGTTTACTTCGGGTTGATTTCTTTCGTCTTTTACGCGAGAGCTTTTCTGAAACGAGATTCTCTTCATGTATATCCACATTTGTGTCCCAGTAAACATCGCTATATATGTCCACGTACGCATCCCCATACATACCATTATGGATAGGCTGCTCTCTGTCTTCTTCTGTCCTATCACTCATCTCAGAATCCATAGAGCCCTGCCGAGGAGTATTATGCGTTGAGTCCTGGGGCAGCGGCGAGAATGTGGACGATACAAGAGGTACTTTCGTTTGAGCCTTTCGTGTACATGCCACTCCTTCCACACTCTCCATAAAATGCTTCCGTGTTTTCTCCCTGTTCATGGTCTCCTCCCTTATCCTGGCAAGACGATCTGCTTTATCCTTTGCTTCAGATGTAGCGAGATTGAATGCTTTGAAAAGTTGTATCTGCGGCGGTGATTCTATCAACTCTCCCTTCTCCAATCCTTCTTTTCTCATCCCACAATACTCAAGTCCTTTAGAGACACCCGAATCCTAAGCAATACGTACTGAGTAACAACAAATTTGTGTATTTTAAGTTAGCAACACTTACAATGATATTGTGGATATCCTCCATTTCGGTATCTATATTGAGAACAGAAATTTGGTGAGAGGTAAACAATAGAACGCGATTTGGTATTTTGCGTGGGTTTCGATTAATATATGAAAGCGAATGAAGGTGGAAAGGAAAATAAGGTAGCGTAACTAAGAGGTCGGCGCTTCCTTCCCTCCTTCCTTCCTTCCTTCTGTATTTGAACACAAACAACTTCTACGCAACAAAATACCACACTGGAGCAATGTTTAAGTGTTAGGAAGTATTTAATGTCCTGACTTAGGAATCAAAGTTCGAACTTTGAGTGGTCTCTTAAGATCTAAGAATTTTTCATAAACCATAAAGCCATGGGCAATGTAAATCAACATTTGATCGTTTGCTCGTATATGCCAAACTTAACCTCACCACCACCTCGGATTCCTGATCCACACACATGTAGTTGTTCGATGTGGTATTTCCACCAGTCGTGGGGTGTGTACACATACTCAAAGGTACCCCAGAGATAAAAGCAACAAGTATTTTACAACGATACCCCAAAAAGTTGATGCTCATATCTATTAGAGATACCCTTTTGTACATCAAGCCTCTATGCTTGATACAAGCGCGGTAGCGTAAGCTGCGCAACAAGCACATTCTGTTAAGATGCACCAAAGCTGGTTGTGCTTTCAAATGTTTGGTGGATGCATATTTGTTCTCCCCGATGAGTGTTCTTTTGTTCTGGATGCTGGAGGAAAACATACTCCTGAATCTGTCCACTTCAGCTCGATGTCCCTTGAGTACCTTCATGCACTTTCCCCGGAAAGACGGTTCAAATGGATTTTTCAACTAGTATTGAATATTCATATTCCAGCTTGAAAGTAATCATTACTACCATTTTCCTTACCAGAACGATGATGCTGTCCATACCTACAATATTACAATGTTAGCTTCCGATTATCTCACATGCCAGAGCATCTTGGAAAATACCAGACAGGTGGTTTTCTACCAGTATCCCAGGACTGCTATTTAACTTGAAGTGCCAATTGAAATGTTAACGCGGAAAAGAAACCTCATCTTCGGCGTATTCATTTTCTTTTCTTCGTGATATTTAGTAAGAGCGAACGGTTCCCGAATACCTTGAATTAAGCTTCCTCTTCGATACACCCTTTTCTCTTCCCACTCACCATATCCGAATGTGGATATCTCAGCGAACAAATATAGCCAGTCCAACAACAAATAACGTCGACCCTGGAACAGTTCTGTGATCACGTGAGTTGGCATAATTGCTCAACCTTGAAGCTCCAAGACCTCGTATTCGCCACTGAAGCAGAACTAGTCACTCTTCCGAAACATTGATGGACATTCGCAGATATTGTAAATGCAAGACACAGTGCGGAGGATGTGTTACAGTAGTGTGTGTATGACTGCGAGAAGGACCTCTCAAAGATCTGTGTTGAACTTCTTGATGATGCAATTATTGCGGAGTTTGATGGATCTATGTTTGAGAAAGAAGAGACTCTGCAAAAATCATCATCTTTTTTTTTGTTGATGAGTCTGGTCGGTGATTTACGAAGAATGTTGTTGTCAAATTTCTTGTAGCAACGAAAGCAAATTCAATAATCAAGCCTTTGTGTGATACGCCGGACTACCGCTATGGCTTTAGTAATTGCTAGACAGGAACGAAAGAAACCTTAATAATGAATCATGATAGGTAGCTAAAAATTACCGCATGGAACCTTTTGGAAAGCGCTCAAACTTTATATCGAATCATATTTCAATCTCGAGCCGCGAGGTTAATAATTAGTTGAAACTTCTATACTATTTTAGACTTTGAACAGTCTGTGGTTTCGAGTATCGAATTATTATTCAATGGAATCTATCGACGGAGTATAAGAGGGACACCCCTTTTCGATCTAGACGACTTGTCAATGAATGGAGACGGGACGAGAATCGAGATAGAAGTCCGAATTGTTGACGTTATTTTTGGATATGGATAACTATGGATATTATGAATTACTCCTTTTTCGGACCTGGGGTTCCTTGGGCGACGGAGAAAAGACAACAAAACGCCACGATCTTACATTTTCCTACAAACTACAACAAATTTCCTTGGGAATGCGAAGGAATGCGATATATCAGAAAAGAAGGATCTCATTGGACTTCTTCTTGAATGTCTCCTCATGTATCGTGGAGTGGAATCGGTATGTATAGACTTGGAGTCTTGGTAAGTAAAGCTCTTTCCTTTATTGTGTGGAGTGAAGTTCGAAGTGAAGGGTGACGATTAAGTGAAGGGTAAAAGTAGGTGAAGGTAATAAGGGAAGAAGTGAAGTGAAGAATAGAATTAGAAAAGAAGGAATGGAATATCAATTGATGATTGGTTCAATTGGATCAAATAACCCCCTGAGCCAATTTTTCCCCGTATTTTTTTCAATTTCACTAACCATCGACCTCATGCATATAACCATGTAGAAAGAACTCAATTAAAGTAGGCTAAACCTATACAAGTATGAGATTAGAGGAAATGAGAGCTTAGCGTGAAAAACTAGAGTGAAATAAAATGAGCATAAGCATTATTATCCTTGTTTACCTATCGATTCCCCTGTTGATTATCAAATAAACATAACCCTGCCCCGCCTGTCTGCCTACTCTGTACTGTGTAGTAGCCGTTAGTAGTACCATACCATACCATCGTAATAATAAATTGCTTACCCAGAATTTCCATAACAATAAGAAGAGCAATCAACCCATCTTCCAACCCATCTTCGTTCCTTCTCAATTCCTTCATCTTCATCTTTACCGGAAACAAAAATTCCATCATTTCCTCTCATTATATATATTCCTTCTTGGATATTCACTGTCGTTCATCAACAACACAACAACTTTATCAAATTATCATACAATCTTATATTTCGGAAATTCCCCAAGTTCATTCACCTCGCAAAGTAAGTAATACATATCTATCCCCCATCACGCACTCTTCCATCTACACTTTCGAATACGACCTTGTTACATATATACCTGGTCGATCCTTATAACCAACAAACTGACCGGTTTCTTCTCTACGTATAGTCTTTTACACTCAATCAATCGTCTTCAAGAATACCCAAATAATCAAGATGCAATTCAGCACTCTCTTCCTCGCCGCTGCTGCATCAACTCTTGCCAGCGCTGTCAAATTGACCAACTCCAACTTCGCTGTCACCGCCGGATCCCCTTTCAACATCACTTGGTCAGAAGCCGAGGGACCTGTCACTCTTGTCCTCAAGAGTGGCCCCTCCACTGCCCTCACCACTGTCTCCACCATCGGAAGTGGATTGACCGGAACATCCTATTCCTGGACTCCATCTTCCAGCCTTGACACCGATCTTTATGCCATTGAGATCCAAGATTCCACCGGCACACCAAACTACAGTCAACAATTCCAAGTTTCAGGTGCTACTGCCGTTGCTTCAACTGTTACTGCTTCTTCCACAAGTGCTTCTTCCGCTTCAGGATCTTCCACTTCTTCCACCTCTGGCACTTCCACCGGATCTTCCACTGGTTCCTCCACTGGTTCTTCCACCAGTTCTTCAACTGCCTCTTCTACTGGCTCTTCTACTTCAAACGGTACCTCAACTTCTGCTTCTTCTTCTCCTACTGCTAGCGGCAACAGCAGCACCACTCTCAGCGGGTCCAGCTCTGCCTCAAGAACCAGTATGTTTCCTCTGAATTGACTTAAGCAATGAACTGTAACTAACAAACCATAGGTGCATCATCCAGAACTGCCTCATCCAGCTCCACTGGTGGCACTGCATCAGCAACCTCCGCCCCAACCTCAGCAGCTGCTGAGTTTGCTTCCCCACTCGCATTCATCTTCCTTGCATTTGCAGCCATCGTCACCCTTAACTAAGAATACAATCTTTAAGTTATGGATGTATGATTTTTCACTTCGTACCCGACTACTTTCGATTCAATTTAAATTTTCGAAAGTTTTATTTTAATTCCTATAATGTATTTTACGCATGAACGATGATGGTTTGGAGGTTTAATTTTTTGGGATGATTTTTTGCTGAGAAGAGGAAGATAGCATGAGTGAATGAGTATGGTCATGAGGATTCTTGATTCTTACTTTACATTGAAAATACATCATGTATGATTGGTCCGAAAAGACACAGCGTTTATAAGGCGTTTATTTTCATCTTCTACAGTAGCGGATTATTGAGTTTTTGAGAAAGAAGAGTAGAGTTTATACAGCGGTTGGAGAGAGTCGAACAGTGATTTGAGACTTCGCGTTTCGAAGACAATAGATTAATGGAATAGAGATGTTCATCAATACGGCCATACTTTTACTGGATTGACAATAATCATGACTCGTGAATTTTGATAGATCTGACATCATTTTTGTACCGGATTACGATATTACAGAGTACGTACGTAGGTGTTTGAGCCTCCAAAAAGTAAGCTTACACAATAGTTTCACTACAGGTTCGTCAGTCAGTGGTTATCCAAGATCAGTCCATCTGTCAGCTGGGATTGAGATTGGTGTTGAAATTTCCCTCGTGCTCATGTGATGCTATGCGATGCAATGCGATGGGTATGCGTATGGATGCTTATGGGGTGATTGGGTCATGGATGAATGAGTACTCGCGTCTGCAGATGCAGATGCACAGCGTGCGAGTTTGGGGTGTTTGTACGACGATGGGCTGGGTGAATTTGGGTGTATAGATGGAAGATGGAAGATGGAGATGGAGATGGAGATGGAGATGGAGATGGAAATGAGGGGGAGCGTTTGGTTTGGGTGGATGGGTGGATGGGTGGATGGGTGGATAAATGGATTGAAGATTGAAGATTGAAGATATTAGGGTAGAGTAGAGAGGTAGGTAGGTAGGTAGGTAGGTAGGTATGATAAGATGATAGATATCTAGGTAAATAAACAAACAACCCCCCAGCTTTGCACTTTGCAATCCACGCATTCGAAATTCGAATTCCTAGGTATGGATCAATAGATCAGATGATTTGAATTTTTGAGGATGGAAAGATGTGATGGGATGGGAAAATCTAGCTTAGGTTCTTACCTATGATTAAAGATAATTGCTACAACAACTTTGTTGAAATGTATTTTATAGATGAATACATGAATAAATACATAAGTAATCAAATATCAGACTTGATACAATTCCGAGGTTCGAGTGGTTTGGAAATGGGTAGGTGGGTAGGTAATGTGATAGATATGATGTGATATATATACTAGGTAATATACACCAAAATATTAAGGAATCTTGGAAGAAAGCTTGGAGGAGGGAGTCGAGAGGTAAATAGGACTTGGTAGTTGGTAATTGGTATTTGGGAGGTGGATGTCGAGGATGGAGGAAATATAATAGAATGAATGAAATACTTGGAATTTGTAATTCGGGTGGTTATAATACTCTAATGCATGCTCTAATGCTACAATATGGATCTAGGTACTCTATATAAGCTTCTCAAGATTGAAAACTCGATGATATACAAACCTGATCTTCAGATCTGTGTTCTGTCTCTAACAGCTGGTTTTATATGTTATAACTCGGCTTTAAATCTATTAAATCTAATTCTGGATATAAATCTAAATCTAAATTTAAATCCAAATCTAAATCTGAATCTATATCCGTATCGCTAATCAATCATCCACACTGACGAACCTAGATATCTATCGACCTAGTATCTCACATACTACTAGTTAGTATATATATCAAATAGTATCCCATACCACCAATCTTCTCCCATTTACACTCCGTGCCTATTTTTCAGTGCATACTCGATTCTTCATAATCCTCCTCTCCTCCTCTCCTCCTTCCTCCCCCCCCCCCTTCAGCACACCTCAACTACCTTAATAAAACCTAGAACTCAATCAATCACTCAATCAATCACTCAATTTACCATTGATCTCGGCTCGCTCGGTGTTAACAGTATATCCGCAATAACATCTACAAGGTACCTAAATCAATACTCTATTAAAGTTTTCCACTCACGATCCACCATTCATCATCAACTACCGTATCCCAGCCTAAAAATGTCGTGAAAGTTATACGAGGAATTGTAAAGATATTGTTACAGGGAATCCATGAATCCATATAATATACTCGTATAATATATGATATATCCCAAAACATCGTTCCCAATTGCGTATCCGTGTGTTTAGTTTGAGTGTCAGCTTGGATTTAATGTAGTGGTATACATCCATTTAGAAAGCTATAGGCTGTAAGAAATAGGGGGACTCCTCGGTAAGAAAATAGTTTTTCTGCTAATAACTAATGAGGTATAGTGCCGCACTTATGGATAGCAACAGCTGTCAACAATTTAGTAAAAATAGAGGCAAAGCTAAATGGAAAGCAAAATACACTAAGAAGCTAGCTACTTCATAGTTTGCCGAATCAATACTTTATTTAACATGTCTTTGTATTTTCTCGAATGATCTAAACGATATTTTTCTCTACTACAGTGTACTGAGTTCGCCCATGGTACACATCATTCATATTTCCGTTCATATTAGCAACCTGCAAATTCGGCCCAGTGTGACTGTCTTTTCGTGATCCCACTAATATTCATTCCACCCAATATCATTCATTCACCCCCCCCCCCCCATACATCCATCTATCATGATATCAAATTATCCGCCCCACTCTCTTAAAGCACATGAATAAATTCTTGACCACATCTAAACCTCACTCCAGAAGAAAAAATTAGCTCGTATGTAAACAAGCAAAGAAGTAAAGCAATTCAGCTAAAGAAGCAGCAAGCAAATAGTAAAAGGAGAAAAGAAAAGAAAAGAAAAGAAAAGAAAAGAAAAGAAAAGAAAAGAAAAGAAAAGAAAAGAAAAGAAAAGAAAAGAAAAGAAAAGAAAAGAAAAGCTAAGCTAAAGCAGTCAGAAAACTCTCGTGTGGTATGTGTAAGTAGAAGATGATAGTACAAAAGGAAAAAATAGGTCTCGTGTTCATAAGAGTACAAAAGGTTGTGTTGGAGAAATATTCCGTCAAGGTGTCCCTGAGGAAGTGTTGTGGAGTTGAATTGCAAAAAACCAATGGAGATCAGATGTCTACAGATTGCGTCCTTTGACGTTTTAACTCCTTGGCCAATTTTTGCTCCTCAATCAACTTTTTGGTGCGCTCCTCAATAAAGGCAGTTTCGAGCATGGTGCATACTCTGTCGACCTTTGCGATATGATCTTCTTCTTTGTATAGGAAGAATTTCGACTCGTGGCGATTATATTTACCCATACCCCAGAAACAGTCGAATTTGAGTTTCAAGAACATGTTCTTTGTCGTACTAATCGTGATGATGTCGCCATTACGAATTTCTCCCCAAAATTTGGAGTCGCCCGATGTCTCACTGATATTGTGACTTGGAAGTTTATGACCATTGATCTTGAGACCTGCCGAGGACTTGGTAGAGATCAAGAATCTGAAGCCTTGCTCTTCTTCTTCACTATGGCTCTTATTCCATACTTCCGTATACTTTTCACCGGGGTGATAGAAGTCATTTTTGAATAGTATCAGCTTGAATGCGTATCTAGGAACACCTATTCGGACATCTTCACGAGTTGCGTATCGGATAGTGTTGGAAAAGCCGCGGCCCCAAGACGTGAAAGCTTCCGTGATATTGAAAGCAATGGTTGGTAAACAAGAATCCGGAGTTGCAGAAAACTTGGCAAGTACTCGCTTAGGGACCTGAAAATTATCTCCTGCAGATGCATCGATTTTTGGGATTATAGCTGATGTACCTTCCGTCGCGGCTTCAATAGAAGAAATTATTTCATTATCATTTGTTGCGTCTAATTTGACTGGTGAAGAAGGTTCAGAATTCTGAGCCACTTCAGGCACAAGGGCATCGGTGGTGATGGAAAGATTTTCCCTAGAAGCTATGCTCTGTTGAACAGAAGCGTCGTCACTGAGCCTTCGTTCATCGCGCGCCAATGGTATATATCTTTTCTTCCCTTCAACCAATGGTTCGGACTGCGCTCGAAACGATAAATTCGAGCCAATTGAAGGAGTTTTACTATTGCTTCTGAAGCTAACCATCACATTCTCAAATATTGTACAGCCATGCTGAAATTTCTCTCCTTTGGATTTAGCAAGCTCAACATATCGATTCCAATCCGCTGCTGACATCGGTGGATAATGTTCATGATGAGTCGACTTATCTCTAGGATTCCAAAATGTTTCTGGGGGTACCATGACATCAATTGTTCGCGCAGACTTTCGGCGTTTTTGCGGTGGAAGCTCAGGTTGCCAGCCACCAACTTCTCGAGGTCTTCGAAGGCTAATATTGGCAGCCTGAGCATGCGACAGAGTTGACAAATGGGGTGTTATAATATCGGTTGGTGAAATCAAAGGAGAATTCATCTGCAGATGACCTAGTTGGGATACAGCACCCAAAAGGCTTGAGTGATTTGGAGCAACTCCATTTTCGAAATGCTTCGCTGCCGGAGTCACAAAGCGAGGGTGAGTTGCAGGTGGAGGTGGGAGCGGGGTCTTTGGCATAGCGCTCGCAGCTTCAAGACGACTCCTGAATTTTGCGACTGGAAGTGTGTCGTCCTGCTTCGAAACCTGCTGATGTTTATTATTTCCGATGTGCTGGATCGGAGTTGGGAGATCCACTGGAACAGCTCCAGAACTTCCCAAGGCAGAAGAGTTTACATTAACTTCGCCAAACAAGCGACCAACGTTTGCAGGGTTCCGGATGAACTCATAGCTTTCATCTCCTTCGATTTGATCGGCGGTTGTGAGTTCTGTTCCTTTACCAAAGTCACTCGGAATTGAGCTTGCGAGCTCCAAAGATCTCTCATCATCCGACTCATTAGTGCTGAAGCTGGCCGGCATCTCACGAGGTTGGAATTGAATCGTCTCCTCACCGAACTCGTCATTTTCACCATTGTTTTCGGAAGCATCCAGCAAACTCAACTGAGAAGCGGGTACCTCGAGCTGTCCAACGTCTTCATCCTCTGTTTCATCAAGATCTGGGTCATTTCCCGTCAACCAAGGACTTTGCTCTAGATCCTCGATAGTAGCACGATGCTCTGGATCTGTATGAAGCATTTTTATGACAAACCTAATTGCATTAGGTGATACTCCACAACGCTGCAAGGGCCTAACATCCAAAGGAACCGTCATTATTCTTTGAAGTATTTGTGTATGATGCGAGGCAGCTCCAACGGGAAATGGCGGAGTTCCACAAAACGAATAAAAAAGTACACCAGCTAGCGACCAGACGTCGACAGCGTGATCATATCTCTGTTGTGTTGTTGAATCGTCACTACGTCGATTGGTTCTTCGACCTGTACGATCATATTGGGGATATTCGTTATAAACTTCTGGCGCACAATATAGCAATGTGCCACAAAAAGTGTGTAGAAATGTGTCTTCCGTATCAATCATTTTTGACAGACCAAAATCAGTCAGTTTAACGTGCAGTGGATTTCGACTTTGGCAAAGAATATTGTCGGGCTTGATATCGCGATGGGTGACATTTATCGAATGGAGATATTTCAATGCGCTTAGTAGTTGAATGGTCATACCCTTGACTGCATGTTCCGGAAGGAAATGGCACATTGTAACGAGGGATGTTAGGTCCCCTTCGGGAACAAACTCCATGATGATGTATAGATAATCATCCCAGTCGATACATTCGACAAACGAAACCACATTATCCTGAAGTATGTGAGCGTGTGCGTGACTTACCAAAGGGACGAAAATGAACTTACATGATGAATCTTGCTCATGATCTTGATCTCTGAATCAATATTTTTGGCTCCATTCTTCAAAAACTTTTTCTTGTCAAGCTCCTTGGCAGCGAATGGAACTCCAGTTCGTTTATCAGTCACTCTATAAACAACAGCAAAAGCGCCTTTGCCAATCATGTCGAGCTTGTTGTACTTTGAACCACCTCTCCATTCTCGTTTTCTGAAGATCGATGAAGACTCCGCACTACCTCGATTGGCAGCATTGGGGAAGAGATTAAGCTGCAATCCTTTAGTAGTTGCCCTTTCTTCAAGAGCAGAACAATAACTTACTGGCTGTCTCTCCACACCACCCGCCACACGACGCCGAATTTGCCTTTCTTGAATTCGACGAACGTGAATGGCGAAGTTTGTTTCAAACGCCTCTTGAGCCTCATCACTACGTCGTGGTATCCGAACAACAAAATTGATACTGAGGGCAACAGGCTTGTTCAAAGCAAGGGATATAATAGTCCCGTTTTCGATAGTTTGTCGATAAGGTTTCCCATTGTTTTTCTTCTTGAGTCGGAGTATAGTACCATCAACAGAGATACCATTAGTAGACATATCTTCTACCATGAGGAAGCCATGTTCATTGAGATAAATGCGGAAGTGTTGATTGCTTATCTGAGGAGGTGTGCCATCTCTTATCATAAAGTCGCATCGTTCTTCACTTCGGCCAAAAATCCAGCCCAGATTTTCATCTTTCAGATTGGCTGATAGTCGAAGTGCCAGGTCGCAGGGAACCTGACCTTCTGCTGTCAAGTAAGAATTACCACCTTCAAGGCTGATTGTATTCTTGGGGTGTAGTTTGTTGATTTCGGCACAAGCTTCGCGCGCCAGATCGGAATCAGGATGGAGAATGCAAACAATATCTGAAGCATCTTCGTCGGTCAAGCCAGAATTTCTGTTAGCAAGGCGAATTGCTTCGTCGGTAGGTTGAGTAGCTTCATAATCAGGATCATCAGTGATTGAGCTAAAAACAAATGCTGGAGTCTTGGGAGGAGGAGGATAAGTAGAAGGAATGAAGAAGGGATCTTTACAGGGCTGAGTTGCATATTCCTCCATTTTTGAAAGAGTGCGGAGAAAACGATCGATTCAGCAGCAAAGTTGTTTTTGACAGACTTTGAGGAGAGGAAGAGGAAGAAGAAGAATCAATTGTCCAACGACGGTGGTATAGGTGAAGTATGCCGAGAATGTTTGCCAGGCAACGGTACTTTAAGAGGGGTATATCATCTAATGTAAATTTGCGCAAACCACACCAATTATTTCTTTCAAATCTTCAATATTGATTATCTTTCTCTGCCATGCAATCAAGTTCGTCTCTTTTATGATATGAGGTGTCCAAGTGGTGAACAGAAGAGCAATAATCAGGTTCCGATGCTTTTCTCCAGCTTGGAGATCAAATGAAGGATAAAGATCAGACGATAGGGTTTTAATGAATGACAAAATAATATAAATTCTTCTAATATTCACATAACCTCATAATATTCGCAGATAGTGAAGCTTGACTATGGTGATAATGAATGGTTCGTAGGTATTCTGAAAGGACTCGAACATTAGTAAACATCTCTCACAACAAACACATGAACATGTCGATAACCTTACATAGCCGTACTCAAGACTCGCCTGCCCTTCGAGGGCCCACCAGTATTCCGTAGATCAATCGAGGATGTTAACAAATCTTCATTCATTTATATAGATAGTTGGCTCATAAGATGGTTCATAAGGTCATGATACGAAAAGTTCTAGACATTTTCCTTCAGTCGTTACATACCTCGAAGCTTTCGGAACGGATTAACTTATGCCATGACACGCTATACTGAAAACGATTTAGCGTCAGTGGGGGTTTTGGCTCGTGTCTCCTTTTTTTCTCAGGTCCCATCCACCCTCCCACCATCTTCTCCAATTATATGCATTTCATCTATTACGTGCATTGCATCAGTTCCACACCATAATACAGCATTTTGCCGTGCATTTTCCCCATTCTTCATCAGAATTCCATCTTTTTTTTTTGAGTTTGATTATATCTTCGAAATGTATTCCAGAAGTGGGGCGCCGTTAAGGTCTGAGGTTACTGTGGATGTCAGAATGTTATCCCCTACCCAAGACACACCCACCTTGGAATATATATCACGAGGCGCGCCATGCGATCAAGTGTAAGTGTGAACGATAAGTATCAAATGATGCGCCGCGAGAATGTCATAGAAGTCAGTATTGTTGCTTGCTCTTATGGAAGCTATTCGACTCATCAAATAGAGTGACACAGTGTTTGAGACCTGTGACTCGATCGTTACTCATATCACACGAGATCTGTGTCTTGCCGAGATTCCACACATCCCACCATTCTGTTCAAAGACCCTTCACGGATGTTTGTGTGACAAAGGTAAACTCTGCTGAGATGAGCAGTCAAACTAGACGGAGTATTCACTACACAAAATCCTTTCTCATCCCTCTTTCTAGCACATTTTAAATTCTTAACTCTTTACCAGTACGAGCAGCAGGTGAAGATTCGAGCTTATCCGAGGCTATGAAAAGCATGTTGTACTTCAAACTCAATTAAAGCTTTTTATCTTTAACGTTACTTGCCATTCCTGATTGAATTTATCTTTATTGTTTCGCCCTTTTCGCAGTTCCTTAACTTCTTTTCCAAGTCGACCCTCCACCTTCTTTGCTTTGCTAGAAGTTTATTTACGAGGACGTCGTCAAGGTCAATTTTCCGTTCATTGGTCCTCATTCCTAGTTTTTCCAGCTCAACCGTCTCGACGATTCCATCTTTATCTGTCCATGAACCGAAGTTATTGCTCTTTACTTTACCTTGAACCGCCGCTACACAAAAATTCGCGCAATTCTTGAAAGCAGTTCTTCCAGCTTGATTCCATGGCATGAGAGCAAAGCAATGCGGCATTCCCACGTACCCATCGAATATGACTGTCCCTCCGACCTCGTGCAATCTACGGGTAAAAACCTCTGCTTCATCTTGCATACTCTCCCAACCTACACTAACGTAGACTGGTGCTACACCACGCCAGTGCTCTCTCTTAGCCGCAAGCGGACTGACAAGTGGATGTGTGACCATTGATGACTCGCAATAGGTCTCAACACGAGGTGATCGGGCTGGCCAGACCGAATCGTGAGGAAATCTGGGATGAGGCATTGTATAATCTGATGAAGGTGGTGCTATTATATCGTACTGAATGTTCCTCAATACGGAAGGGAGGGATCGGGAAATATCGAGCCAAGGCGAAGTAATGGCAAGGCCAGCAACTTTGGTTGCATCGATTGGCACATTCACGCCATGGAAACGAATTTGGTCAATCCCCATACGATTCAAAGTTGTCAATAGTAGTAAAAGCGATGTCGCTAATCCTGCCCCTGATGAGTCACCCGAGAAAATAATATTCTTGGCAGAAATAGGTTCATGGAAAGAGCCAGGCGGAGGCGAGATCAATGACAGATAAGCGATGAACGCATCTAAAAGTGCCGATGGAAATGGATCTTGGGGTGCCAGTCGATAGCGAACTGAAAAGCAACGGCCACCAGTTTGTTGAGCCAACGCAGATGTTGCCGGTCGGTGAGTGACAGGATCCATAAGACTAGACGTTGAGTTCAGTTTGAGACATCCAACATCATGATCTCCTTACCAGAAAGCTCCGCCATGAAAAATAAAGAATCGTGGGACTGTTCGGAGCCACTTCTTTCATCATCATCTCATACTGTTTACACTCAGGTATATCTAGTCGGCGAGCAATAGTTGAGGCTCCACTACGATAGCCTGTCCACTCAGCTTGCACATCGACAATTTCTGGCAGATCGAAAGCATTATCATCGGTCCCAAGCTCTTTTATTGCTTTCACTAAAGCATTTCTAACACCATAAACTCTTTCGTTGTCATGGCAATCATCTTGAGGTCTTGGTATGGCATACTTGGCAATCCACATTGGTCCCCATACTCCCCAGTCTATTTGAGATCGTATTTGAGATTCCAATATAGCCGCCGGAGTGCTAAGCATAGGTCTTGCAGTCACTACTATGACTTCAGTGATGACATCCTGGACTGAAGCATTCGGGGACCGAGAAAGCAATGCCAAAACGGCGGTCATTATTACTAGAGGTAAATTAGGAATGACAGCCTTGGCAATTCCAAGAGGGCTAATATCCATTGTATAATGGCAGGAAGATTAGGAAATGAAGAGAAAGGGGGGGGGAATGCTAGATTTGTGGAGTTATTCTACTTATCTTCAAGTTTCCGCTATGACGACATGACTTTTGGAATATTTCTGGTTTTATAAGAAGGCACAATGCAACAACGGTATTTGAGAAGTCAGTAAGCAATAGTATACTTACTTCTTTTCTTTATTCGGGCTTGCTATTAGACTGTGATACACTTCAAGAATTCTAGGATTCAGAAGGAAATACATAACCAGAGCTACCCATTAGATAGAATAGCAATGAATACCAATTAGATACCTAGCTCCTTGGTTGCTTGGCCACTTTTAAAGACAGCTCAAGCTTAAGCAAGAGCCACGGAGTGACATAAACACGTGAATCTCCATCCGAACCACTTTTGTAAGCGAAGAGAGATATACATACCATAAATACCGTAAATACTACCTAATAAAAGAATAACCTTTAGGTAATTTCATAATCTATTGATTCCATATTTACCCCATTTCCCCTGACTCATAAAAAGATCCAATAAAAGTCGTAAAGACTTAAAAGTTACTTACATATATTTATTTCCTACAACCCACCTACTCCGCCCGTACTATCGTTTGTCCAAAGTTCAAACACGTACCGAGTACTTTATTTACTACGTCCATACTCTTTCAACAAAAACAACTCAACCCAACCCAAATCGATCAATTATAATTCAAAACATTTCAGACTAAATATTTCAGCCAAGCAAATCATAATTATAACCAATCATATTCAAATACCCCGCCAATCATTGCCCCCCTCGAGCCCCCACACAACTTCAAAGTTACATTCCATTCAAACATCCCGACCTCCCGTGTTTAGAAAGGAACAAACCCAAAATCACGGACAAAAGTAATCCGACTCCGCAGCCTCATATCTCCAACGCGCGCGGGCGCAAGCAATTCACAATGCCCATCCTCAAGATTAAAATGCCTCATCCTACAGCGTCAACTTCAAATTCTCCTCCCTCTACAGCGCCAACTCCCGCACATTATACTTCGACTCCGACTCCCATTCAAGGAAAGTCTCACCCTTCACATACTCACAAATCATCCACTTCGAGATCTGCCAGTCCCGAACGTCCTCCTGTTTCTCCCATCACTCCCACATTATCGGCCGCAAGGCTAGCCTCAACCTCCCATGTAAATACGAATGCGAACCTAGGAGTCGCCGCGAAAAATGGAAAGGCGGTATTGGAATCGCAATCATCGGGTTACGCGCAACGAAGTCATGTCGGAGGAAAGAATATCGCAATCATGAATAATACGATCGCAGCTCAGAATAGTACTCCTCAGCAAATGCCAACCCATCCAGCCATGCAAGCGCAAGCCCATGCGCTCAGAGAAACATATACCCATACACAACAAGCGCCACAAGTATCGATGCCGCAACCGAAACCGTCGCCACAAACGATCGATTTGAGTCAGAATCCAGATGCTCTGGCTGTAAAAAGTGCGATTTCGATATTACAGCTGCAGATGAGAAATGCGAAAAGGGACATGGTTACGTTGCAGAGGATTAAAGAGAGGGCGATGGAGGATCCGGAGGGATTTGTGGAAAGTCTAAAGGAAGGGGAACAGAGGGAGAGGGAGGAAAATGCGAGGAGCAGGGGAAGAATGGTCGTGGATGCGGAAAGTAGTAGTGATGAGGATGAAGATGAGGAGTCTCAGGAGGGCCAACAGATCAATGGAGCGCAGGCCCAAAATCTAAAGTGGGAGACTCTACCAAAACCCCAGAACGTAGTACGTTGTCCACCGGTTAACTGGGCGAAATATGGAGTCATGGGAGAGAGTCTAGATAGGCTACACGCAGATCAAATACGAGAACCAAGTCAAGGAATACCGGCTACCATTAATGCGGACTGGAGCACGACGCACAAATATGGAGATGGAACGAAGGAGGAATACGTGATGCAGAAACCACTCGGACTAAACGACGTGAAACCGAAGAAAAAAAGATCCCCTGCTAGTAAAAAAGATTGAGCAGACACGATACAAGATTCAATCGTAAACAAGAAACATATCACATGGGAAGGAGTTTTGATTTCTATACATTTCGGTATCGGGATTGGGGCGGGTCTTAGAACATATGACATTATGAATACGAGGTTATGAATGGATTTTAGGATTGGAGATGGTATAGCGTGGCGTTTTGGTCAGGTAGCAGATGCTTAGCAGCTGTGGGATTCTCTCTCTCTCTCTCTCTCTCTCTCTCTGTATATTGACTAAATTTGGGTTGCGTGGCTAGTTTCATACGAATGGCTGGCCAAGCTACTCACTCTTATTCTTCTAATCAGCGTAAATAACACTTCGGGCATTTATTCATTCATTCATTATTTCATTTCTCCCTTTACATTGACACGTCTCCATTTCTTTCCTTCTCTTCTATCTCAGTCCGTCCACATTCTTTCACTTCCAATTCCCACCAACTCTTATTCCGCCATCTATGAACGTCGTCCTCCCCTACCCCATCTCTCCCTCTTCCTTCCAAACCCCAAAGTCCAAGGAAACCCTACTCCTCAGCAGCAAACAATCTTACCTTCACCTCATAAGGGGACATAGTCAAACTCAGTTTCTTCCCCAACATCCCATCTTCTCCACTCATATCAACCGCCTCGATTCTTTCGTATTTTTGAAGAAAATGCGCGATCACGAAACTGGCTTCGTTGAGTGCGTATTGTTCTGTGGAGAGGTGGGTGTTAGCTGGATATCCTGTCCTGTTCTGTACCTTCCTGCGTTTCCTGTTGCGTTGTGCTCTATTTCGTGATCTTCTCATGTATAACTATACAAACGAATCCAATACACCACAATCAATCCAGAGAATCCGCATCATCCTTATAACCCAAAACATGAAAAGAGAGAAAAAAATACTCACGACCAATACACACTCTCGCCCCTCCGCTAAAACCCCCAAACTCCCATCCCAAGCGCCTCCCCTCCCACCTCTCAGGTCGCCACTCCAACACATCTTCCCCCCATATATCCACCCGTCGATGCATCACATACGTACTATAACTAACCCTCTCACCCCGCCTAACCACTATCGGTTTTTTCCCATCATTCCCGCCACCAACGGGTAACACGGTATCGCGGATCGCGATGCGCGAGTTCATGGGTACGAGAGGATACAGCCGGAGAGTCTCGTAGAGAATGTGGGTTAGTATTTTACAGCTTTTGAGGGACGTGAAAGAGAGAGGGGAGGAGGAAGATAGGGGGCCGAAGTGCGAGAGGATTATAGAACGGTATTTGGCGTAGCGTGCAGGATTGCGCGAGAGGAGGAGAAGTGTCCACGCGAGGAGCGCGGCGGTGGTGTCGCGGCCGGCGAGGAGGAGGTGGAGCATCTGATCGCGGAGTTCGGTGGGGTCACGGGTTTGGGTGGCGAGAGCGTTGAGGAGGATGTATTTTTCTTTTTTCTCGGGGTGGGGTTCCGGTAAGGAGTTGTTGGAAGATGCAGATACAAATGAGGAAGATTTTGGAGAAGTAGAAGAAAGAGCCTTCTGTACAAAACCGGCGGAATAATCTTTACAGATCTGACAGGCGTCCAGAAATTTCTGAGAGCGCGCCAGCCACCATAATTTAAAGAATCGCACGCGGAA
Source organism: Botrytis byssoidea (assembly GCF_014898295.1). Taxonomy (NCBI): domain Eukaryota; kingdom Fungi; phylum Ascomycota; class Leotiomycetes; order Helotiales; family Sclerotiniaceae; genus Botrytis; species Botrytis byssoidea. The sequence continues at coordinate 280,350 of NW_024065852.1, read as the reverse complement.
GATAATATAGTCTTGGGAATAAGACATCGCTTGTACGAATTTCTCCTCGGCTTGCAATTCTGTATTATTTCCTGAGTCACTGGATTGCAGAGCGGTCGTTTGACTATTGACTGATTTTCCAAAGAGGAATTCTGTGCTGACGTCCATTGTGAAACGCAGCAGAAGAGGAAGTAGATCTACCTCCTCTGAACTTGTTTGAGGAAGTGCTCGACAGAGAATCTGGAGATGATGATCTGCAGCCTCTAGATCACTTATTTGATCTCTGGAGAACTGAGGCTTGAGTTGTTGACGGTAGTACGCCCATGCTTCGCCATCCGCGGTGAAGATGCCGTGGCCGAGTAATTCAAACATGTTTTGACTTCTGCTGGGGCCGAGCTCGAAATCGGCAAAGTTGGTGGCGAGGATTGCCTGCATGTTTTGGGGGTCGGAGGTTGATATTAGGGAGTGGAAGGGGTTGAAGATTCGGTAGGTGCCGACCCCCATCTTGAGATAGCGCGCGCGAACGTCGTCTTCGAGGATGTCCATGCCTGTGCATAGTTAGGCTTATGGACTGGTTGATGAATAAAAGGTCAGACGTATGGAAATCCATGCATTGTATAGAAGAAAACTAGACTTCTTAAAATGCCCGCCCTATTCTCCTGAAGAAATACAGACAGTCGTCCAATGGCATCCAGAGAAACTTCGACTTCAAAGTGAAAGAGATGTATGCAGTCTCTTCCATTCCCATTCTACACCACTTATACTTTCTGAAGCATGAGAAAGATCACAGTACACATACCCTTCTTAAGCTTCAACATTCCCCAATATCTTTCTATTCCCCCAGGAAATCGATTTTTCAATACTTTCGGTTCTTCACATCCATGCTTTCCCCCAAACCTCCTCAATTTCATCCAAGTCACTTCATTTTTGACCCACGCATATACTATCCATGCCGTCAGAAACAGAACCGTGCCGCTCAAATACGATATTGACATTGTCCTTCAATGTTTAGGCGATTCTCAATATCAAAAAGACAAAAAGCATACAATAAGCAACAAGACAAAGAAACCAAAAACTATTGTGCTAGGCAACAAAAAGAATGAACCACTGCTTTCTTGTATGATTTTTATACGCCAACTGAACGCCACAATCTAACGTCCTTGCTTCAATAATCATCTCACCAATATGTAGACCCCACGCATAAAGAATCCTTCCCTCTCCTACAGATTACTCGTCTCCACTTCTCACCCAATATTCATCTCTCTGTACAATCTCACCACGCCGACGGAGAGAGAAATGTCAGAACAATCCGAATGCGAAGCGGAATCAAGACTGTAAAATGTCCTTCATAAGCGGAAAAGGAATGAATATTGGGTCCGTTCCCGTTCCCGCTGCTGCCGCCGCTGATATACTCGTCGCATTCCTTATATTTTCAAAAAAGTTCCTAGGGCTGTAACGTATCCCTAGTCAAAGCTCCGTCGCAAATCGTAGTCTTATTTGTTTTGGAGCAATGCTTCCGATGCAATGTGCATATTTAATACACCACTGAATCGGTCGAACTGTCAACACCTCTCATCCATACAATCTCAATTACGGTCTTCCATTTTTTGAGAACGCAATGTAAACGATTACCCATCACATCTTACCCACCGGTACCCTGAAGTATAAAAGAACATTCTGTCTAAGAGCGAGGAATCCGTGCCCCCTCCCGGACATTTCCCATTTTCTCTCCTCCAGCCAGAAATAAACACCTCGGAAGTAACATTTTCCAAAATCACACTCATTCCGAGCTAGTCTCTCTAAGTTCCCCACTTTTCCATATTTCCTTCTTCACTTATGTCGATCAAATTTCGCTCATTCTCGTTCGTGTAACCGATATGCAACAAAACAATTTTGTCACTCATCACCTTCACGTGATATTCGCTCATAAACAACTAATTTAGGACATTGCCGGCCCCTTCGCATTCGCTAAATTTCATGATTTTGATTGGACATACAATTGCTAGTGATGAAATAAATGGGAAGGGTAAATGAAGATATTCGTAAAGATGCCAATGTTAGTGGGTATGCATTAAAAACGGTGTGGATATGGAAGAAGGGATGAAGAATGAGAATTAGGAGGCAATGTAAGATAAGAAAAATGGCATTCATTTTCCTCCTGTTTTTGTTTGCATAGAGAGAAACTAATAGATAGACTGGTTAGCAAAGGAGCAATCATAGTATTGTACAGCATGCGGTGCTTCACCACTCACGGATACCAGCATCAACATACATGAACTGCTCGCACAAATCTTAAAGTTTACAGATCCCATGCAGATACCCTCAGCTGAAGAACCATCCTCCTCAATGAAACCTAAAAACTCACCTGTTTCGGCGTTTACACCAGCCTAGGACATACTAGTTTAGTCACTTCCCAAATAGAGTTATTAGAATCCACGTAGCTCAAATAAACGAATGCGAAATGCATCTCGACGTGCAACAAAAAAGGTTGAGACAACATTTCCATTCATATGATACGCTGAAAATATCATTGCTAAAGTTGACACGAATCTTGTATCCGCAGTAGAGTACAATTATCCATATATGACCCCACATATGACTGCAACATTCCAAGATGTGGTGGCCTAGACCAGTGATGGGTATTTCTTTTCCGAAGAAATAAAATGGTCAGTTGTATAGTCCTTATTAAACTAATCCGAGTCGCTGTCAGGGTCCGAGTCAGGGAATCCATTAAAGGTGCCTTCTTCATCCGAATCTTCCAATGAGACTTTTGACTCCTGTGATGCTTTCCCTGAATCTTCCTCTTCTTCCTCATCATCATCCTCGTCATCTTTAACACCGAAAGCACCGCTGATGTCCCATCGATCGCCTTTTGCGTTTTTACTAACGTATTTGACGAATTTCAACACACCACTGTCCCTCAAGACAATGCTCATCTTATTCCACGAGGCTGGCATAGTGAAAAGTACTCCATCATCTTCTTCCTCTCCTGCAGCTTTGTAAATTGCTGCATCTTCGTCATTCTCATCATCGCCTGCCATGAACACTAAATGGCCTCCAACATCATCTTCTTCCTCGGGGTCTGGTGTAGGTTCCTTTTTGGGCTCTGGTGCCTTCTTCTTGCCATTTGACTTTTCTTTGCCCTTTGACTTTTTGGATTTTTGTTTAGGCTCATCCTCTTCCTCCTCCTCATTTTCCTCCCCATTATCTTCATTTTCTTCTTCATCGTTAGCATCGTCGCCCCACCCACTTGTAGGCGTCAATCCCAAGTCAACCTCTAATCTTGGTTCTCCTTCGTAATTCTTAGCAAGAGCATAATCTGAACCTTTGCGAAATCTACGTGCCAAAAGGTCATAATTCTCAATTTGACATGATGTAGCAATCTCAAGCCATTTGCGGAATTGAGGGCTTGGAAGTAAAACATTAAGAATTTCTTCGATTGGGTTCAATTCATCTTGACCACCTGAAACTTCACTGGATGGCTTTTGATAGAGGAAACGATGTTTGTGAGGTGGCTTAGCAACCTTCCAAGAACCCTTCTCGATTTCAACGCTGCTATCTGGTAGACCTGCAGCTTCTTGCGCTTCGACGTATTCTCGTACTTTGGTTGAAAATTTGACAGATAGAAGACCATCAAGAGTAACATTCGACTCCTCCTCGAAACGTTCGGCAATTTGCTCCAAGGTATCCGGTGTTAAGTAGGTGGGCGCCATGTATTTGAGTAAGAAATCCAAATCTGCCTCTTCCAGACCATTCTCATCAGCATCTTCAACCGTAGGTTCCGTCACAGTAACTGGCTCTTCCTTCGGGAAGTCATATTTATCTGGGTTGCCCTGCAATTGCATCAAACTGCTATTCTTCCCCCATTTCTCCTCAGCCCCCTTGACATATCCTTCTTCTCCAATTTGAGGGATGTGAAACCATCCACTAACAGCCATCCTAACTCTACCACCATCTTTTTCCAATTCTTCTTTGTTTGCGGCATGATATACTTCTTCAACATCGTGGAAACTCTGACCTGGTTGAACAGCAAAAAAACTCAATTGATTCCAAGCTGGTGGAATAATCTTCGAGGTGTCAGGACTAGGAGTAATAGTTGTCACCCCATCATCCTCAAACTCTTTGGTAGGGAACAATCTCAAAGCTCCACCCCATTCTTCCTTCCAAGCCACATCCGGATCAGTTAAATACAAAATGTAGCTGACTTTCCGACTTCCAATCACATCATCGTGACACAAGAGATGGCAACCTGGAGTATAAACATTGATAGCCATATCCGTTTTCCTTCCGCTCAATTCTCCAGAGCCTGTAATCTCGGCAACGTATTTTCGAAACGGAGACGAGTACAATGCATCTCGTAGCCTGAGTAAAGAAGGCAATTTTTCCAGCGCACCATCATCCAACCCATCCAGATTTGCCAAATCTCCAGATTGATGAATTTTATAGATATCCGTTTCCTTTGGTGTGAAATGCACGTTTTCTCGAATTTCGTTGCGAACAGCGCGGAGCAAAGCATCGTCGATTAATGGGCTGATAACTTGATGTTTATATGGTTCCGAGTTGGCATATTCTTTGGTATATTTCTTGAGGACCTCCTTGTCGAAGAGACCTTTTCTAAAAGACTTCCTTGCATCTTCATCCGACAGTGCTGTTACAAGATTGGGTCAGTTTGTGTGGCAGATGAAGAATAGTTGACGGAAATATATACCCTTCTTTGCACGTTTCTTCAAGATACTTTTGCCATTCTGGCCATTAGATTGAGTATCTGCCTTACGCTTCATCATTAAAACTGTAATAATGTGTTGATGAAAGGTATCAGAATAAGAATTCTGGATTGAGAAAATTAAAAGATTTTCGGGATTATCAGTTCATAATTAATTTGAAGCTTGCTTCTCCAATGACGATTTTGCCAGGGCGGTGAATTTACTTATTTGTGGGGCTACCAGCTCGAAACGCTGAGGTTGGGGTTAGAAAAGAAGGAGTTTTGACACTTGCACAACTTCACTGGTATTTACAGAATGCGTATATTGACCATGTGTACTTACTATATAAAGATTCGAATCTACGCGCCGTGGACACATTGCAGGAACATCTCTTTGAGATGAAAATAGTCTCAAGTTTGAGATTGGATATCAATACGTCCATCAATACTCCTGCATTGTGTCAGGAAAAGCAGTGAGAAGATACCTCACGTCAATTGGCTTGCGAGATTCAACGATTTTGATAGATTGGTCAGTATGGAAGCGCAAGTGCCTCGAGACTGCATTCGGGTTATTTTCGTCCGCTATTTCTGAAGAGGAAGCTCTATTGGGCAATCCCTGATTACGGCCCCTCAACCCCACGTTGCTATCCATGCCGATGATAACCATGTTATCATGAAGTAATAAGGACAAGTCAACAATCTTCTTCCCATTCCAAGTCACTTCTTCTACTGTCACACCTACAAGATCACCTACTGAAACCATACCACAACGACAATGAGCTCCTTCGATATCACAGCTACAAGAAAGAGCTTCCCATCATTGGACAAGAAGCAAGTGTATTTTGACAATGCCGGTGGTAGTCAAACCTTAGGGACTGTCATAGACAGGTATAGTGCACCTCTCTACTACATTGTCTTGGTCTATGGGATGTACAACAGATAATCTCACACACACAAAGGATCCATGATTACCTCATCAATTCCAATGTTCAACTCGGTGGTTCATACAATGTCGGCAAGAAAGCAAATACAAGTTACTCTGCAGGATATGAAGCAGCGGCAAAATACATCAATGCACCCCCATCCAATATTGGTAATCCCCTTTTCCTCATTCTCCTCGCCCGTTGAGTGATCTGATCTTTGGCGCTACCTCTTAGTCCTCGGTTCAAGCACAACTCAAAATTTCCGAAATCTTTCCCAGGCTTTTGACTTTCCACCGGATTCTGAGTTGATCATATCATCCATTGATCATGAATCAAACATTGCGTCCTGGGTCGCTCTCGCTGCATCTCAAAAGTTTACTATCAAATGGTGGACTCCACCTGCGTCAAGTAACCCAATTCTGACTCCTGAATCACTGTGTGTTTAATTCTCTTTTGGCTTCGTATTTTCAAGGAGCCAACCCTGGCTGCGCATTTGTACTGCCTGGTGAACTCCTTTTGCTGCGCAATCGATGCCATAAGCATGTGTTTTTCTTGTAGTCCATCCCGACTAGACAGCTGATTGACCCGCATTCTAGTCGCCCCCTTCTCTCCTCAAAGACCGCTCTTGTAACCCTCACTCACGCCTCCAACATTCTTGGTACCATCCACGATATTCGCGGCAGTAAGCAATCTCATTCTTCTCATGCAGAATACGGGAATCTAAAACCAATCTCGAATTGATCATATTTCCCCCCATCCAACGCAACTTCCTCCCCAAGGGTTCCCATTTCACACTTCCTTCTCACTAAATTCTTCTCCAGTTTCCGACCTCGTGCACACCATCCCAGGCGCACTCCTCTGCGTCGACGGCGTAGCTTACTCTCCTCACCGTCCTCTCGACGTCCAAGCCCTCGGCGTAGACTTCTACGCCTTCAGCTGGTACAAAGTCTACGGCCCCCACATTTCCCTCCTCTATGCCTCTCCTTCCACTCTCTCCTCCCTAAAATCCCTCGGCCACTACTTCAACCCCAGCAAGACCCTCGCCGATAAACTCGCTCTCGCAGGCTCAAACTACGAGCTCACAGGCTCCATCCCAAAAGTTGTCGAATATTTTGAAAATCAATCTTGGGAGGCAATCTGTCTTCATGAAGAATCGCTTCAGAAAACTCTCCTTCAGTATCTTCTATCTAGATCCGAAATCGAGATTCTCGGTGAACAATCTTGGGATACGAAAAAGAGAGTTTGTACGATCAGTTTTCTCGTGGAAGGATTCGGAAGCCGGGAATTTGTGGAAAAGGTGGATGAGAAAAGTATGGGAGAAGTGGGAATTAGATGGGGAATGTTTTATAGTAATCGATTGTGTAAAGACGTGTTGGGATGTGGAGATCAGGGAGTGGTGAGAGTTAGTTTCGTGCATTACAATAGCTGTAAGTTTTTGCTTTCCTTTTGATTTTCGTTCTAGTTGGGGGAAACTAGTGGTGCTAATATATGTGGTTTCAGTGGAAGAAGTAAACCGATTGATTGGCATTTTTGATGAGATTCTTGGGAAAGCATAGATATATCCACGTATATACGCTTGGAAAACAATTTATTGCGCTTGCTTGCACGCTAAATAAGAAATTCAAAAACTCGATAGCAAAATCCTCTGAAATACCGACCATTAATGCCCAACCACTGAATTCCTGCTTCCCGATCTCCGTCTCTCTCATTAATATAAAATATTCAGTTGCAGATTCCAATTCAAGTCCAGGTATAGTACTCCGTGCTGATTTAATTGACCCATTCAACGCACGAAAGGTTTCCTTTCCTTGACCTTCCCCGATCACCAATAACAAAACTTCAAAAACAAAAAAGGCAAAAAATGATATGCGCAAAAGAAATATCAACCTCGTTCCCAGAACATTCCATTATTTCTTTTCGGTGGCCTGAATTTACCAAAAGTTTGCTCCAATTCTTCTTCAGACCAGCGGCGATGAGGCTCGGTGCCCATGTATTCACCACTGTGACCTCGAGCAAAATGTTTTAGATACCTTGTAGAAAGTTGTTAACGCATGATTCATAGTCCGAAATCCGTGCTCGACAAATAACGAGGAGAAAGGAAGTATAACTTGAGAAATGAATAGCATACTCTTTCCTCGGCATATAAACTACTTTCGTTAACTTCTTTTCCTTATCATCTCCATTTTTGCCCTTGTCCTTTTTCTTCTTAACAAGTCTTGAGACTAAACCTGTCTTGCTTTTCTGTGGAATGGTATCGTTGTGGCTACTGTCTGAGCCAGAAGAATCACGTCTTTCGGCGGGAATAACATCGATGACGATGGCGGGGATGATAGAATCTTCGCTTACGGGGGTATTGTGAAAGGAGGGGGCCGCATACATATGTTCCGAGTAAGTATTTGCGGTATAAGGAGAACCTGAGAGGGCGGAAAGACGATGAGAATGGGGAAGAAGAGGCTCGTTATCGGAGCTAGTGATAGGGAGAAATTGTTAGTTTGGAAGTTGAAAAATGTATGTAGATTCTTTCTTTCATTTCAAAGAAGTTCTGATTTATGACGATATTGGAGATGAGTAGTGAGGATCTTGTCTTTACTAAGATAAAGTATGAAGGAGAATGGAAGTGAGCACTTACTCATAGAGATTGGCAGAAGGATATGTAGCGGAATTGTAACGCTGACCAGGCGCAACGAGGTCGGTTGGGGATCGATAGTATAGAAGTATTGGAGCGGCAGCCATCATGGTCGATGAGTCAAACGATTATCGAGAAGACTGGCGAAAGCCTTCAAATAAGTAAAGAAAGAGGTTTCTGGTAGGACTCCCTACAATAAAGAGGCCGACAACGGTCCCGGAAGCTCCAAGGCTATTCAAAATGACCTAGATGAAGAGGCGGTTGAGCAATTTATGCCCTCATCCGGAATCACATTGTACGACTGAGTGGCCACGATCTTTCACTCCCTCGAGATACTTTTCGTCGGTTGATTGATCGATCGGTAATGAATATATGATCAATCACAAGATGTCGACACAAACATGCGGTTATTGAGGTTATATTGACAATTTGTATTCCCCGAAAATGTGATGAAAATAAGATACACAAGAAATCACTAAGAGTCTAGACGTAGAAAATCAAGATTTATAGATAGGGTCTGGTGTATTTTATAAGGTTTTTTTGACCGGTAATCGGAATTCCGAAGGTTCATGTTTATGCCCAGGTGAGACAAGAGAAGAGTTGCTTGATTAAATTTCCCCGCATTTCTTATCTCTTATCTTAGCGCATGATTTGTGGGTTGATGATGGATTGATGATGGCATGATCAAAAAAGAAAAACCCACCTTCAACTCAAGATGTTGGATGCCTGATATTTCAGTTGCTTACCTAGGTATTGAGTTGAGCTCTCGGTGAGGGGGGACGAGTACGAATAAAACAAATACCCCCACCATAAATACAACTTTGTCTGACGTACTTTCAAGATCCAAATCTGCAAGACTTATTTCTATTTTTTGACTCTTTCTGTCAGCATATCTGCCGAAAGATTGTTATCAAAATGTCACCTCAAGCTATTATTGCTCCATCTATTCTATCTGCAGATTTTGCAGAATTGGGGAAAGCATGCTCTGATACAATCGGCCAAGGAGCAGATTGGCTCCATGTAATTGAATATCAGTCCACAATGTTGAATTCATGCTAATTGGTGATTTTGTGATTTGCAGGTAGATATTATGGATGGTCACTTTGTGCCAAACATTACTTTTGGAGCACCTGTCGTGACGAAGATCAGAAGTCATGTCGACCGACCAACGGCGAAACATGGAAAGGGAACATTCGATTGTCATATGATGATTGCTGAGCCTAAGAAATGGGTAAAGGAATTCCAAAAGGCCGGATGCGATCTTTACTGCTTTCACTACGAAGCTGCAATTTCAAGCACTGCAGCAGAAAGTCCGGAATCGACGAGCGAATCGAAGACAAACCCAAAAGAATTAATCAGATATATTCATGACAACGGAATGTTAGCAGGAATAGCAATCAAACCAGATACAAAAGTTGATGTGCTATGGGATATTCTCGAAAACCCCGAAGAAAAGGAAAGACCTGATGTGAGCATTTTGATGACACAAACATAAGGGAATAAATCGCTGATAATTGTAGATGGTATTGATCATGACGGTCCACCCCGGGTTTGGCGGACAAAAGTTTATGGCATCTGAATTACCCAAGGTCGCTGAACTCAGAAAACGATACCCAGACCTCAATATCGAAGTTGATGGTGGATTAGGTCCCGGAACAATTGATCAAGCCGCAGATGCTGGCGCAAATGTGATTGTTGCGGGTAGTGCTGTTTTTGGAGCTAAGGACCCATCTGAAGTTATTGCCAAGCTCAGACAGGCTGTTGATAGCAGAAGGGAAAAGTTGTAATGACAATGCAATGTGACATGTAAGTTCGTACACGGCGGTTATAACGGGACATGAGCGGATACACAGAAGTCGATATACGTGTTCGATCGTATCGCAAACGCCCAAACTTCAAACCAAGCGGACATTCAAATAGAAAAATAGAGATAGATTCCCAGCCATATCCGTCCAATGTGACCTTCAACTTCCAGAAATTTAACAAAAGGAGTTCCACATATGAATGCCATGCAACGCAAATCCTTTCGGCTTCGAAAAAAGGGAGTTAAAGAGAATAATCTCATAGTCGAATACCACTTTTGGACATCCACTTGAAGCAAAATAAGTATAGAGATTCCGAGAGTTCGCCGGCTGATGACTTATGCCCCCTCATTATTGGCTGCGTGAGTCGATTTGCCAGATTTAGCGTGGACCCGAGAACATGGGGATGCGGATGTGCCAGAATCAAAATTGCGGGGTGAAGACGGATTCCACAGTCGGCAGTTTTGAAACTCCAACTATAATTGAACTCGATGTCGCTGGATGTTTTATGTTGGTTGAAGTTATCTTCATATTTTAATTGAGGTGTAAAGAAGCAAAATTCTTTTTAGTGTTGCGAGATACCCCTGAAGCTATTGTTATCCTTTTTCCCCGGTGTTCAAATCTTGCACTGGACCCTGCAGCACATCCTTCCGGCAAAAGAACCGATAATTGATCATCGCTCTAGTACACAATGGCCGTTATCGATTTTCTTCTCACGCCTTATACGATTCCAATCGCATTGGTGCTCTTCTTTGCTGTTCCATATTTCACATCCAACACAGCTATCAGAGATGTCCCCGGACCCTTCGCAGCGAAATTCACAAGATTATGGCTACTGCTACAAGCTCGATTGGGCTATCGATATCTGAGTGTTCACGATGCGCATGCCAAATATGGAAAGATGGTTAGGATCCAACCGGATCATGTTAGTATCGCAGACGATGCTGCTATCCAGCAAGTTTATGGTCATGGTAACGGGTTCTTGAAGTCGTAAGTTGTTGAATAGTCTGTAAAAATTTCAATTGCTAATTTGCTTCTTTGCAGAGATTACTATGATGCTTTTGTCTCTATTCAGAGAGGTCTATTCAATACTCGAGATCGTGTCGAACATACGAGAAAGCGCAAGACCATTTCGCATACTTTTTCCACGAAGAGTATTGGCCAATTCGAACAATATATGCATGGAAATTTGGATTTGTTTGTGAATCGATGGGATGCACTGTCAGATAATGCTCATGGCCAATTCGCAAAAATTGACTGTCTTCACGTATGTTTGATTCTCCAGTGTAAGCTATGTTGCCATATACTAACAAGTTTGTTTTTGTAGTGGTTCAACTATCTCGCTTTCGATATTATTGGCGACCTTGCATTTGGAGCTCCATTCGGCATGCTTGAAAAAGGAAAGGATATCACGGAAATCAGAAAAACACCTGATGCGCCAATCACTTACGCCCCAGCTGTCGAGGTTCTTAATCGTCGAGGTGAAGTTTCCGGTACACTTGGTTGTTTACCACAACTTAAACCATACGCCAAATACCTTCCAGATCCTTTCTTTAGTCAAGGTCTTGCTGCAGTAGAAAACTTGGCTGGTATTGCTGTTGCTCGTGTGAGCCAACGTCTTGATCGTGAGAAGGAAGATGGTCGCGTTGACTTACTCGCAAGACTTATGGAAGGAAGAGACGATACAGGTGCCAAACTTTGCCGGGCAGAATTAACAGCAGAGGCGCTCACTCAGCTTATCGCTGGCTCAGACACTACATCCAACACATCCTGTGCAATTCTCTATTGGATTTGCAAAACTCCAGGTGTTCTTCAAAAGCTCCAAAAGGAGTTAGACGATGCTATTCCTGCAGGCGTCGATGTTCCCACTTTCGACATGGTAAAGGATTTGAAATACATGAATAGTGTCATCCAGGAGACACTCCGCATTCACTCTACCTCTTCTCTTGGTCTCCCACGTATCGTCCCACCTGGAGGAGCGGAAGTATGTGGAAAATTCTTCCCCGGATATACTGTCCTTTCCGTACCAGCGTACACAATTCATCACTCTAAAGAGATTTGGGGAAGTGATGCAGATGAATTTGTACCAGACAGATGGTACAATTTGACGGAGAGACAGAAGAACGCTTTCATTCCTTTCAGTTATGGACCAAGAAGTTGTGTAGGAAGAAATGTGGCGGAAATGGAATTGGCACTTATTGTCGCGACGACATTCAGGAGATATGAATTTGATCTGTATCAGGATGTATTGGAGACCAGAGAGGGATTTTTGAGAAAACCGCTGGAGTGCATGGTGGGGATTAAGAAGAGGGCAAATATTTGATGGGGGGGTAGTGGTAGGAGGGGTTTGTGTATGTTTAGCTTTTCGTCTTGCATTCCAGGATAGGATTAACTGTCATCTGTTGTATATTATTGGAAAATTGTATTCATTCATGAACATTGGAGAGATCTTTGAGGAATACATTTGCTCAAGTGCATGCATGCAGTTTTTTTGGTCTACAAATGTGCAAGTAAGTTATTCTAAAAAGAATTGCATAGTAAAATTCTGATGAACAAGTTGACTCACACAACCAAATCGCAGTAAAATATCGTAATCTTATATTTCCCATAATTGGATTCTTCCTTCACCCGTAGATACATACATAGATACATACCTCTTTTCCATATTCCTCCCAAAGATGAGCATCAAAAAAGATCACTCCCTAGGTCATAGAATAGATACTTAAAACTTGCTTCCCTCACATCGAACAACCATCCGAATTAGTGTAGGGGTTAACATAACTCGCTTTCATTATTATATGATCATCAACTCATGCGATCTGGAGCCGAGTAGCCCCGGGTTCGATTCCCGGATTCGGAAAATATAATTTTGCTTTTTTATCTTTTGGTGCGGATGTTGATTTTGTAGTTTTTTATTCTCTGTCTTTTGGGCAAGAGAAGAAAGAGATGGGAGGGAGCAGTTTTATCTATTTTGAGGTCTCTATAGTGAGAAGCTGGAGAGAGAGGAGAGGTCGGAAAAGTTTGATGCATAGCATGTCTGTGCGTGGATGGGATCCGCATTATAATGGATCGGTGGCGTGTGTGGTGAGGGGCAAGAGGGGTACTTATTAATGTTTGATAAGGGTTTAAGCCTAGGTGAAGTAGGTCCATAATGGATATCGTAGGGCTCTAAGAGTTACTTCTTCGAATTCGCTCTGCTGCTGAAGAAGCGATGGTTAGATTGTTCGTGAAGGGGATTGCTTCATTGATGAAAAGAAGTTTTTCTTGAGCGTTTCGAAATTTTTCTCAATGGATCCTTAAGATCATAAACAGTTTTCACTCATCAAAGCCTCACATTTTCTCGAACGATTATAAGAAACTTGTTTGGATTGGTCCCCAAGATCAACAGACCTCACTGCAGGTACCAGACTTAAGGCACCATTTGGTCCTAATACTTTCTCGATTTCCTTCCTTGCCGATATCACTTAAAGGGATGTCGACCGATGATATGGCAGACTGACATACTAGCTAGTAAGCATAGGAGTCAAGACTTTTGTTTCATGATGAATGTAGCTGAAGTAACTATCGTTGTCGAAAGAAAAAGAAGAATGTGGAGAAGTGGATAAAAGAAAAACTTTGGCAAGCGCAAGGGAAGAACGAATTCCTGAGGGCAAAGTGGGGTGAAGGTGGACTCTGAAGTAGGACGGCTCGTGAGATTCGGAAAAGACCACTGCCATGACTGGACAAAGCTCGAGCATATCGCCATTCCGAATTTAAGCATAGAACTCAATTGCGATCTATGTTCTTTTCCATACAATTGATAAACCTCTTATCCCGCCCCAATCCAATTTCATATGCGGCGTTTGAGTGTTCGGCGACTGGAGTAAACTTTATTGATTTGACGACAGACTCGATCTCTTTCCTGCCACAAAACTTTAAGGGGTATTTCCAGCAATTGACAACCTGGTCATCCCACCACTCCAAGAACCCTTCGCGCCATTCCTGACCGTGTTTGGAAAAATTGCTCTCTAAAAACTGCTTTACATCGGCAACAATCAGGGTTGAAAGTATATCACCCGATGCTGAGCTAGCGGGACTACGCTCAGCCGATAAAAAAGCATAGCGGGTAAGGGACCGAGTATCAGTTCTTGCCTTTTCTTTCTCTATGAGCTTGTAGGATTCTTCTTCAGCAATCATGACAAAAGTCCACTCATTCGGAATAATCTCTCTAGTGATTTGAAAGATTCCATTTTTCTTTGAAATGCCAACGCCCATGTCGTCGCTAAAAAGACCTGCGCAGAGTGGTAAAACCTTGTATCCTGGGCCGTCATTTGGTTCCATAGCGAGGATCATCGCCAGAGTCATTCTCAACTCTGAGAGCCATATGTGTCTCTTGCGGAAAGAAATTGCAATAAAGCGGGCTAAGCTCTGCAAAAGTAGTGAAGGGCGTCGGTTCGCTTCTTTGAACGACATAGCATGATACCCAGGATCACTAATCCCCGAGTGTGTTGATGGTCTCTGAAATAAATTAATTATATCAAGGCCCCCTTCACTATCACGTATGCTATTCTTGTCAGTCTTACCACAGGTAATGTATATCATCTGTTCAATTACAGGCGAGATATAACTCAAACCGCAAAACGGTGGCATTCCGTTTTCGAGAAGATGGCAAAATCTGCTCATATCATTCATGAAGCTTTGGGGTTCTTTACTGATATCGATAGTTCGACTTGCTTCTTCGTTCTCAGGGCCGAGCTTTGGACGGCGCGCTCGAATGGGCCCACTATTGTAATTACGAGAGCTTCGATCGTTGTAGAATTTTTCGCGATACGCGAATGGCAGTGCATACAGGTCTGTGTCGAAAAATTCCCTCAATGATTGGCCTCTAAGTATCTTTATCTTTGTCGCAAGTGGAATCTGAGGGGTATCCAGTAAATACAAAGATTGAAGACGCGGAAAGTCATCAATAAGCTTGACTAGAGAGGCATCATTTATCTTTTGATTGCCACAAAGACTTAAGATCTTCAACACTCCAGCTTTCCTGGGCTGTTCCAGTACCTCTATTATATGATCAGGCGAGAGATCAAACGGACCCAAGTCAATGCTTTTCTCACTTTCTAGTAGTTGACTGAAAATATATCGTGCAGCAGCGGAACTTGTAAGAATCGTCGGTGTCGAGAATATGGCTGATTTCAAGGCAGGTCGAAAATCAGACAGGAGCGTCGCACGTTCAAATTTGGCAGGAAGCTCCTTGATTGGACAGTTGAAAACCTCCTTCAAGAACTTCTCCATGCAAGCTTTGCGTAGTGTCAATGGCGGAGAAAAAACTGGCAAGGCGACGTTAATTGGCTCTGATATGAATTAGAACTTTACAAAGATTGCGGGTAGTATGGAATGACAGACCTTGACCAGAATCCGATAGTGGTACAATCTCTGCACCAACACGTAATTTCCATGTATTCCTTGGCCAGACGCTGTTTAGTGCACCAGTGTCAATAAGATCTAGCTTGCTCAAATGATGAATCCACTCTTTCCAAGCCTCTTTAAACTGCTCCTGTTCGTGGCCGTAGGACTTCAAATACTCAGTAGCACTCAGAGGAACCATACTTGGAACACCAAAATCATTAACTATTTCCCATGCTCTACGGTTCGATTTGCAATGAATATTGACGAAACAATAGCGGATTTTGTCGATGTCTGTTATATCCAAAACGGTGATCCTTTCATTATTGTCGGCTTTATCAAATTCCTGATTGAAAGTTTGCGGGTGACAAGAGGAAGTCGAATAACCATCCTCCTCCTTGAACGAATACCCCATGAACAGACACGTCAACGTAAAAGGAAATGGGTTGGTTTCTTTCCGTATACACCAATCGGATCTGTTGGGCGGCGGGAAAGACAGGATGTCAGTCAGTACTTGCGAAGGTAAATGCTTGGGGAGAATGGATATGAAAGGGTCAGAGATAACAAGATAAAATCTGGCACAAGGTCAGTGTGCGAATAGGGAATTGATTACGAACTCTCGGAGACGTGTAGCCCAACGCTTTTCATGCTCAAAGCCGATTCTGTTCTCAGGGCTCTGAAACAAGTGTACCGCGTTGGAAAGCAGTTCGATAGCATCTGGTCCGAACACGTATTCTATTACAAAGTAAGCTTTCAACGAAAAGTAAATGATGATGGGAAATTTATTACGATGATGAACTGTTGCAAGCGTTCGATATCGGCTTCCGATTTTGGAAATCACATAGACTTGGTGTCTTTCCAATAGCTGTCAGTCACTGTTTCAATGGGAGAGAAAGGTTAAGAGACGAAAGGAAATCGATATTCTGAAAATGATATGCTTTTCAGTAAAGCATGAAATAAATGTAATATGCACTCACCTATTACCCATGGTTTGGGATGGAAGCGATGATGGTTAAAAACTACTTTTTTTTAATGTTTAGTTGAGGTGTTAGAAAGAAGGCGACGCGTGGGATCATTTACACGCCTCAAAAGGCAGCACGAAGAAACGTGACATGCTAGTGGTGGACGAAAGGTTGTCTTACCTCAACACACCATTCGCAGGACTAACCCCGCACTATCCTACGGTCAGCATATCACGATCCCAAGGACCCAAGGACCATAATATAAAGATTTTTCGATACCAGCATACCTCTAAAAGTCCAAACACGCACTAAAAAGATTGTGTGATTCCACACATCGGTTTTGTTTGTTTCCTTCGCATGTGCACGTGATCGTGATAGTGTTAATATGGAGGGCTGGCTATGTTGTGATCTTCAGAGCGATTTGGGGTACACAATACGGACTACCGTACATCAAACGAGACGGATCAAGTCCAATTTCGAATATTTGATGTCAGTATGTGGTTACATAATGAGTTAGATAAATGTCTAGTTGTGAAAACATGAAATTGAACGAAATCATTGGACCAAGCGAGCTGAATGAAGGAGAAAGGAACATAAGCTGTGATCTCTTGCCTCTTGACCTCGAGGGAAATAGATGCACACCCGAATATCTAAGAAACAAGTACTTCCCAAGCAGTTTTCAAACACTGACGATTATTTCGATTTCGAATTTGAGCCATTAAGCATGAAGTCCTCTCTTTTCCACGATGAATGTAAGATTATATACAACTCGATGCTATGTTTTGCATTGAATATTCCCGCTAACAAAGAGTTGAGATCTCTCCATCTTCTCTTTGTGCGTTCTAGCGAATCTGTGGTGAAGATTGAAAGAGAGTCGTATGGGAGGTACTACTTCCGTTAGTCATGGTGGCCGGTGACCATCCCATTATCTCATTGCAACCAGAAGGATCTCAGAGCGATTCTGTACTAACAATGTCGATTTGAGAACAAGAATTTCAGCATAAAAGAATGACTCCCGTTTGAAGCCTTCCTGTCATTAGCTTCAACAATGTTAAATTCTATCACGGACACAAAATCCCAGCATTACCGCAGCTAATTTATAATGTTGTCATAATTCTTTATATTGCTTACTAACTGAGTAGCTCTTCTGTGTAGAGTGGGGCACTCTTGGCTATTGAGAGTGACTGCACCCCGAAACATTCATGTTAGATGAATGCCACATTCCCGTCCATGGTCTGAAGTCTCCCCATATGTATTCTCTCTCTCTAACTTTACGAGCTTGTACCACTACCTCCCTAAAGTCATTTCATTAGGCCCAGAAAACAATCTTCTGTCGAAGTTGAACCGTGATACAGAGCTTTCAACATTGAAAAGCAAGCTGTACGAGTTTCCCCAATCACAGCCTAAGTCTCCTGCTCAAGAACTTTCAACATTACCCTACCGTTGTCATCTTTAATCCTAAATAAAAGTTTGGCCTCTTTTGCAATTACTTCTACTTCCGCCTCGCTGCATCTCTGCAAATCCAGAGGGGCAGTACCTCTCTTCCAGAAATCTCGTGCTCTTTCTGTAATCCTGTCGTCTTCCTCGCCTGTAACAGCCTGTTGAAGAAACTGATCAATGTCATTCACGACTAATTGCGGCTCATAGTTCTCGACAAATGCGACATAACTTGTACGTTCCTGACCGGCGCTCGCCTCGGCATGTGTACCGTCTTCTTTCGCCTTGGTAAATGCGTATTTATGACGGAAAGAATGCTTGACTGCTTCTGGGAACTGCTTGTACGGCTGGGAAATAACCACTAGATTCCATTTACCTAGAGGAGTTGCCCTGGGCTCCTGTCGGGCAGAGTTTACCCAAGTATCGCCCTTCTTCTCATCTCTTGTCAAGTTGAACTCGGACAGATTATTAGCTATTGGTGCAATTTTCATCTCGTCGTCCATCTCCGATATTGCCATAGTCTTCGCCAGAATCCGCGTGCCATGTGCTACATGTCTCCGATTCGTATCTGGATTAGAGAGTACTCGAAGGAAATTGGCAAATCCATTGATGAGAAACGGAAGTTTGAGGTTGACCTCTCGGAGACTTGGAGCATACACACCTTCCTTAAATGGCCAGGAAACAGTTTCGCTCCTGGAACTCAAGCCCGATATATTTTCATCAGATGATAGTACGTAAATGACTTGAGAAACCAGAAAGTGTGGTGGGTCAATATGGTTGTAGCCAAGACCACCCGTGGCTGGCTTGAAAGCCATGGAATATAACTCCGAATCATGTAAGCCCGATACCTTTGTTCCCTGGAAAACCTGCATCTTTTTCCAAAGTGGTATCCCAGAAGTGTCCAGCAGGTAGATATCTTCGAGATTTGGCAACGCAGCGAGAATCGTTTCAAGGGCATCCGGGCTGATTAAGTTATTGGCGCACAGACTCAACGCAGTGAAATTTCCTCGGTTTGAAGAGCCCATTGCTCTTTTCAAGATATGAAAAATATGACCTGAGCTCAGATTATATGGGTGGCCAAGGTCTATAACAGACTGAGTTTTCAAAGCCTCGCCCAATAACTCTCTCGAATTATAGTACCTCGATAACCTTAAAGGCTTCTCACGGCTCTTAGAGATTGTTTTCAAGAAGAAGTTGGGCATCACTGATGCTCCGTCTAGTAGTAGTCGGAAGTTCGCGGGTGTTTGTAGGTGCAACTCGTTAAATAATTTCGTTTCGGCTAGGATCTGTAGAGAAAGCGCTCCAGTGACAGATTGTGTTTGGTTGACTGAAAACATGATCAGTCAAATTATTGAGCCCGGACTGCTTGATGAAGTTCAGTGGAAAGAGAATACAAACCTTGGGGATGATTCGACAAGAGATCATAAGTATCTCCAACGAGCACCATTCAAATTTCATGAGGCCAAGCATCTCTGAGTGTATAGGCATCAATGACTCTAAATTGGTCAAGATAACTATCATAATTCTGATAAGGTGACATGATTCGTCTTCTTTTACTGGCATGGTGTCCTCCATCAAAAAAGATATTTGCCGACAAAGGCGTCATACGCGGCGCATGCAACTGATCGAGAGACTTCCATTTGAATGAATCCACGTGGAAGAAGCAATAACCAATATCCTTGAGGTTTGTGATGTCAAAGACAAGATAAGGTTGATCTATCCAACTCGGGATCAAATTTTTTCATTGAAATCGTGTTATTTACGGCCTCGTAACCAGTGGAAGGTATGAATGTGAAGCCGACAGCGAGACAAGTTTGAATGAAAGGAAACATAGTCTCACGCCGATGGTTGATTGTAAGATTATCTCTGGATCCAATGCGTGTCGCAGATCCAAGTTCGTGCTGGATCGGGATTCTGTTTGTCGATGATGAATATATCTTGATGATATTGGCGCAAAGTTTGAATAAGACGTCGTGGATGAGACCTATATGGTAGGATCTGAATTAGTATTTAATCTCATGACCAAAAATCAGGTTTGGGTATTGAAGAAAAGAGATGGATATTAATGAAGATGGAAGTTACTCACCATCGCGGTTTTGAATGCTGGCTAGCTGGAGGTAGCCCAGACTAGTCCTAGCAATTACTACAACGTTCATGTTGAATGCTTACTCCGGTCCCTTGGAAAATCTGGAAGGCTTTGATATTTTTATGGTTGTGGTTGTGGAAGTAGAAGGTGGAGTGGGGAAAAATTCACAGGTACTCGAGTTATAAATAGAGAAAGCTCAAGCCACAATTGGCTCTTCGGATAGTCTTGACGGTGACCGTCTTAATTTTCCTGTTCTTGAGTTCTTGTTTTAGACCTAGTACAGATATGGCTGGGAGGTTAAAGAATGTTCTTGTTGTTGTAATGGAGTCACAAAAGGTTGGAGAAAGTTAGCCGAATTTCATGTCAGGGGCAACTAAAGTGTTTGGACTTACGTAGTTGCATGCAAACAACATGGTTTACTGGCAATTAGATTTAATTGATTATAAAGACTTCCTGTATGAATTACACACAGAAATGATACAAGGAAATGTATCTTAAGAAGATTTTAACATCAAGTTTTAGATTTGATAAATATTGATTAGGTGACAGTGAGCATCTAACTTAGTTACATTAGTATAGGTTTTAGCCACATGAACGTGATTTCAGATGATCTTGTACTGAAACAAAATCTGAATCTATGAAAGGGTTCCTGTTCAATAAGATTCAAAAGAAGATGGCAACTCATGTCTGAGGAACCTCCTTATGCCACCAACCTCCATGCAGGCTACCCAAAGTGCAGTGATTTTTTTATTTTTCTTCATATTAGTATTTAGTCACATTGTTCATCTTCATTTTGGTGTCTGTATCATAATGGCATAAAGGTTGCATTGTATCGGTCATTTTTTTTAGTAAAAGAAATATCTATTTTTATATTTATTGTTGTTTTTGTTGCGTGATTGAAAGGTCAAGAACTTGATACAAAGAAAAAATTCTACTTATCTGTTCATAAAAAACTAGAACGAGAGCCAACAAAGGAAACACCAGCTAACCTGTGCGAGAACAAGCCTCCAGGTCGTTGTCGCCCGTGAGTATGTATGAGATGGTTTGTAGGAGAGAGAGAGAGGATTCTCTCCATCGTTCCTCTCCACCTAACAACAGCGTCTCCTACGATTCCTCTTACCTTTACGATCTTCCGCATCCAGCGTCGCCGCCAATTCATCAGCATGAACTTGGTTGTTGTCGATTTTCCAAACGAGAGCGATGGTTCTCTCAACCAATTCCCAGTACTCGACCTCGAAGATTTCGATGTATTTCTGCTGGAATTCTATGTCATTCACTAATTCGAGGTAACTTGCAAGGAGCTCTTGAAAACAATCGCAGCAGACGCATAAATCAGATGAATCAGGAGGGGCAACGCTCAGATAATCAGTGCACAACCAGTTTCGACGTTTCGGTGCCGAGAATTTAATGGATGAGCCGATGAATTCGTTGAGTGACCTCGCGTAGATTCGATTTACCCTCACGTACTCTCGTGTCAAATTTGCGTATTCCTCGTCTATTTTGAGTTGCACCTCGTGGAGAGGCTCCATAAAATCCAGAAAGGACATGTAACGGTCTGAGTGGTCGCAGCTTTCGAAACAATGTAGGTGGTCAGAAGGATTGTAATCGATCTGTGTTGGATCATTGTAGTCTCCCTGTTGCTCCTCTTCGTCATAATAGGGATCTTCAAATGAATATTCAGGAAAGCATGACATAGTTGTTCGCTCCATATTAGTGGTCTCTATCTTGATCTTCTGTACTAGCTGAATTCTTTCTGTAGAGAAGATCTAAGTTGAGATTGTTAATGCTTATGTAGGTGTTAGAAAGCTAGAGGTGAATGAACTGGATTATAATTAATGTGTGAATCATTTCTTGAATAAATAGCCTGAAATTGGAAATGTTCAGGAATTGTTACTTGAATGTTGTGCAGCTGAACTTTGAAGTTTAGTAGTATCTAGTTCCCACACTGCAAATTGTTCCAACATCTCTGTACGTATCAGCTGGACTGTTATGGTGTTGTTTTCTTCACCACAATCCTATTGTACTTTGAACCTACGATTCTTTGAAGTAACTTGATTGAATTTGTTAGTTACCTCGAGCTTTAGAATGGCTCTTCTTTGTGAAAACAGCCAGGAAGAATCGAAGCTTAGAACTTCAAAATTCGGTGAAAAAAAAATCGACTCGGATTTATCAAGCGCCGAAATATTGCTAAATTTCTTGACTTCTATGTTTGCCCTGATGAATATCGAAAGGAATACCAATTGTACCTAATATCCAACCCTCTTCGTATCGCGGTAAACCCCAACAACGATAGCCGAGATGTGTATGCTCTATGCCACTCGGCCGATGTGTAAACCCCTTGTCTTCCCGAAACAAGTGGCTTCGTGATGTCACACTTTCCCACCAAATCAGAATTTTGAAGACAATTCCTTCGGATAATTGATCGCGGTAGGAAAAATTGATATTTCCCTTGCTTTTGTGGATTTTAGGCATCTCTAGGCACTGTGCATATGCGCTTCCGTATTATTGGCTAATGAGAAAGCTGGACCTCAACTGTTTGTAAAGCCACGAATTGAGGCGAATTGTCGTGATCAATATATAAAGCAACCTCTTCCCCTTTTCTTACTAAGTATTCTTCTTCACATGTACTTGTGTAGATCCCTTGCAATACACTTACTTACGTGCGATAATCATTGGATAAAGTTGTTCGAGAGAAGATAGAAAATTCGCTCAATATGGGGCAAAGACATCAACTATTCGTTATTGCCAAGGTAAATGGGCGGTAACGGTGGACCAGCAGCAATACACCACCGTGAGTTTCTCTCTTTGGTCAATTTTACCCTTTATATTCACCTACATACTAAAGAACAACTCGTCAGAATCGCTTTACGGCGTTACCGCCCTCGAAGCCTGCATAAACATCCTCAGAATCTTGCAATCTCCGGCCAACAGAATCGCGTTATCGCATGAACTTCGCCATGCAGCTCGCCTTAAAGAGGAAGATTGGTCGCGAAAAATTGGATTCGCAAAAGTTTCTGTGGCTGATATCCCATTTCCTTTCATTCTTACGTGTTTGGTTATCGGAGCTGGCCTCAGAGCAAAGGATAGTTATCATGCTCGAATCCACAATCTTCCTTTCAATCTATCGTTTGATGGGAGCGATAACAACGACGGAATTACGGTATTTGATGTCACTGAAGTGACGCAAGTGCGATATTGCTTCGTCAGTCTTGATTCATCTGATAGCGACGAAGAGGAAGGCGGGGCTCCTCCAAAGCCCCCTGCCATGACCCCACTTACTGGACCCCAATATCTTTGGGGATATTATAGAAAAGATGACCAATCGAATCAAGAAAGTTTTAAAAATCTGGTTAAAAACTTTCAAGCTTTGCCGCTGATTGATGGCAGAGCTTTGCATAGTGCATGGCCTGACAATTCGTGGAGGATAACGGTACAGGATGGTGGGGAGAGTAAATGGACCCGTGTTGAACAGGTCGTGGCAGGTAGGTCTAGGTTGAGACGTCTCCATCATTTGATAATCCGCGTCACTTGATGCTTTCGGCTGATCCTTTGATTACAGAGGGAGAAATTTCTGGGCAGAAAGAATCGAATTTTGTAGATTCTGAAATTTCCAGCCTTAGAGCATCCTCTCTTGTCAAGGTTCCAAACTCAGCAATTGCAAATTCACCTTCCTAACTTCCGCAGATTCTTGAAAGGGCATCGCTCCTTTCGGACTTCTATCTTGCCGCCAAGTCAAAGCTATATGCTGATCCTATTGATGTGTCGAATTCTTCGTCGGCACGTCGGACTTTGAGCAGTATTTTTAGAAAAGAAAATATAATTGACCTTGGTCCCTTCGAATTGACTACCGAGCAAATTCTAGAAGTATTGGAAGAAGCATCTCAAGATTCCATAGATGTTATTAGTTTGAACTTTTCTGGAAACCTCAACATCACCGAATCATTTCTCAAGGAAATCTTCATCAAGTTTCCTAGACTTGAAACATTGTATCTCTTAAACACCCCACAAATTTCTTTGGAGAAGAAGATAGGGCTACTAAGAGGAACTACAATTCAACTTTACGACACAGAGCTTCTTGCATTGCCATTTGTGAAGGAAGATGACGGGATGAGGCACGGCTTCAATAAATTTGAGCTAAGATTGATTCCGCTCTATGGTTACATCAAACCAGTCATCAACCAAATGATCATAATGGCATATTGTGATACAAAACTGGCTCCGCGCGACACAGATGGAGGCCTCAATATCGATTCCATGTTCGATAAAGGCATTTTATTAAACAATTTTGGTCGCGATCATGTTTGTATACCTTTTGGAGGAGTAAATCTCAAGCTGTCTGCGTTGATAGCCGGGATTGCTCAATACGTCCATTATGTGATGAAGCAACAGCCGTATCTCGATATTGCAGTGATGAATGCTCCAGCATCGAATATCGCAAAGCAATTAGCAATGCCTCATAGTTTTGAAGATAACGAGAATTCATTTGCAGTTAATACTATCTCTGACTATCTCTACCGTACGCCAAACGACAGTTGGTCTCTATCCCATATTGGAGGGTGGTGGAAGAAATATTCTAAAATTGTTCCAGGTGAATGGACTTTAGCTGTGATTGGGGAAACTGCTAGTTGGGACGGCCCAAGGGAGGAATGTGCAAAAGTGCGATACGCTTTTGTGAGCGCTGCTCCTCCAACAGATACTGAAGATTCGACTCTAGACTCATATGTTCCGAAATTCATCATCCGGGATTTTCGTGGATTCCTTGACAGTATTATCCCTGATACTTCAGATCAGCAACAGATCTTAGAAATCTGGAATAGAGCTGTAGAACCGACTACTCCAAGTTCAGCCTTAAAGTTGAGTGGAAGACAAGAGGTGGAGTCACTGATGCGTGCGCTTGTTTATCCGGTGAATGATACAGGAGAATTAGAGAATCCAGGGACTATATCGTCAAGATCAGCAAGTCGTGCATCGTCAATATCAATAGATTGAAGCCCGGCTTATATCATCAGTTTTTGGGGGAGGGGGAGGGACTAGATAAATCTCTTGAGCCGAGAAATGATCATTATGTATCGACGCTTGCTGGGTCCGTTTACCGATAAATTGTGCATTCGTTGTTTCGTCGTATATATTTCCTCTTTTTATCAACAGACCTTTCTGCGTATGAGGCCATCAAAACTGTATACCAATATTAGGAATTATAGCATTATCACACTTGGGTATATTGCACCGGTCATATGGATCCTCAAACAACAACTGAATTGGTAGAGGATCTCGATACACTCGAAAGAGCATTCTCTTCTAGCACCACCGAGTGAGAATGAAACTGAATGCACATTCAACATCTAGTTCCCTTTAATGAGAAAGAACATTCTGCCGTTAGCTGGTCCCAGGATATTGGTGTATCTATATAATAATAGACTGATTCATTTTGATTGATGTATGTAAAGTGCACCCAATTCCGTCCGGCCGCGTTTCAGTGGCCTGTCTAAAATGGTTAGAAACGTGTTCTGAAGTATTTCATGCTGGCTTTGATGATGCTGAGATTCTTAGGATCTCTCGAAGTATATGAAAATTAGAAACTTGTGAAACTTTTGGAGTCTGTGTTGCCGCCTGTCATCAAGAGAATGGGTAATTTTGATAGGACAACACCAGACTAGTGTCTGAGGACTGGCAGGCTGAGTCTATAAAACTGGACATAATCTGTTGGCCCGGTCAGATGAGAGGTCGGAACTCAAGAAGATGACAAATATTCCCGATTATAAAGAACAAGACTTAAGTGCGATACATGAGGTCTCAGAAGCATCTGACTACCACGTGAAAGCATTTGTGTTCCATGTATTCAAGTATCAGTCGAGCTTTCTGCCTATTCAGGGTTAGTCGTGCATGCATCAATATTACTTGGATGAACGCATAGCCGGGCATACAGGATACACCGCGTGGGAGTCTACAAGTACTCTACATTTTCAATGTGAAGTTAAAGCAACTCGAGAGATTAATGTCGTGAACCACAGAAATCAAATCATATAGGTGAGTATGAGTAGTACCATCTCTATTCGACGTAGCTCGATGCAAAGGTTTGGATTCTTCTGGTAATTGTGAATTTGTGGAAGCGTATTGAAGCAAAGTGGTTGACAATCGATGGAACAAGGAGTGCAGAATGTTGGAGTATGATTTCCTTCTGAGAGAATATATAGTTACCCATCCACATGAGATGGTGCTTGACTAGAGAGATTCGGGGTAGATTGAAAATGGTATTCAGCAATCGGATGTAACCTTGTCGAAAAACCTGGTTGCTAAAATATGCAACATTCCCGATAGATGGTATCAACGAGACCGGTTTGAGTGAGACTGTATAGATGGGTTGTGGATGAATGAGTCGGAGGAAGAGATTTTGGTTCAAGTGGTGTAGGTAGTTCATTTGGCAGCAGCACGAACGAGAATTGATTGACCAAGCTCGCCAAGACAACGGACAGAGAAAGCACGGACCACGGTAATAGCACGTGACAGGAGCTTACACTTGGTTTGTGGAAACTCTCAGGTGTTCAAGATCTCTCATTCATTCGACTGTCAATGACACCCCAAGCATCTTTCGAAAACAGAGGATCAAAGATACAGTAATGATGCAATATTCAGACGCCGATATATATATATATATATGTATACAAAGCATATGAATCTTCACCCGAGACTGCTTAGCTGGCAATTTGTTAATGCAGGTACCTCGATATTGATCATACCGCCAGCAGATATGAGCTCATACACTGTACCTATATTTGTGCTTCACACAATCAGGTTAGCATGACTGGTTGGCAATATTCATCGGCGGATATCTCTACTTACAGAAAGTCAAAGTATACCTATATAGGGAGCCCACCCGTCACCTATTTCTGTCCTCATTTCTACATGGGTACTTCACGAATCAATTGTATAAATCAGAACATCACATCCAGTCGTGCGAAGTTGAACCACGATCAAGTCAAACCCAGTCTAACTCGTGGTGCATTGAAATCCATCCCCATAGGTCAGTCTTTTAACCATTTCTATTTTTACGCGCCCAACTTGTGGTGTTCCCATGAATCAGCAAGGTTCTGCAGTCGATGAGCACTTTCATTGGTAGATGTTGTATGCAAGCGCTAACGGAAAACCTACCTCCTCAATTAATTGTTGCGCGCGCAATTTGCTAGAAAAATTGATTTTCTTCCCATTTCAGTCCCTACTTGCCAACGATTCGCTGCTGAGCCGTCATTGCCATGCATTGTGGTTGAACAGCCACATGTTCTATTGGCTATACGGTCGTGAACCGACGTTGTAGTATCTTAGTCAATCTCAATTTTTTATCCTCATTTTGGATGAATCTCTTGACTAGTGGAGATCACATTGGTCTTGACGCTTGGAGAAGCTTGTGAGTCCCTTTTGGTCGGTTCTTCAATAAAAATAGTTTTCCATTGGTGCCACACCTGCTTGCTCCCCTGGTCGACTTTTGACGCTATCCCGTGACGATTGTACAGGCAATACAGGTATCGTCAGTATAAACCCTTGAGTGGCCCAGTTACCAAACACAAGTTCTTCTCGTCTCATTCTTTTTTTGTAGTGTAGGAGGTGCATTTTTCTTGTTGTTAATTCCTCTCTTTTTTTCCTGGTATTGTTACAAAGTCTTCGTTGATCGAAGCATACTATCTTTTAATATCTCATTTTCCTTGCCTCACGGGACGCAGCGCGTTTTCGAAAATTAATTCACGATACCCAGTCGACAAGGAACGTAAAACAAAAAGGTCACGTTTTCTAGGTCTACGAAATGGCAACTCTAGATTATTTACCTGCCACAACATACCGGCCGCCAACTTCGCCTGTGCAGGCACAGGCAAGAAGACGGCCACTTAATACAATAATGGAAGATGAAGAAGAATCTGTAAGGGGTTCAAAACACATGGAAATGCGAGGTCGAGATAGATCCCCCTTGAAGGCAGACTTCCTTTCTCCCCTCAGCGACCACTTCCCAACGCCTCGAGCCAATCAATTCATGCAACAATATCGTCCAGCTTCACCATCCTGTTCAGACTCGAGCAAAGACTCTTCTTCCGCTCCTTCATCAGCACCATGGACAAGGACAAGTTTTACAACCGATGCTACAGACTTCGATGATCTCTATGATGCTTCATCCGACGACGATAATCAAAGGAGCAGCACTATGAGGCAAAGAACTAGCGTTGGGCAGTTTTTAAGGTCAAACGGGTCGAACAGATCATCTATGGGCTCTACTCGGAGCAGAAACTCCCTAAGCTCATTGCCTTCACTTGTGATTCCGTCAAGTGAAGATCCATGGGCGGAAGTTACCGCTTTCAAACGACAACTAGCCTCTCCAGTACCACCAACACCACCTCCGAGAGTAGCAATGTCTCCCGCTGTTCTCACGTTCCTCAAGAATCAAGAAAATCTATCAATTCCATCATCATCGACTCCACCTTCGTTGGATGGAAGCATGGATTCAGAGCAGATGGCCCAAATATCTGCTCCACCAACTCCAGATGTCGGTTATGATAGTGAAGAAGATGGTCCTCGGGCTAGCTGGGGTGTTCAATTGCAACCTGCTGCTATGGCCACGTTAGAGGCGATCTCGGGACCTTCAAATGACTACTTTGATGAACAGCAGCCGGAACAAGTCATTGATTTGAGTACCGCACCGCAAGAAACTATACCTGGCCAAGAGATGCAGCAAAGCTTGCCACCGTTGAATACAAACATCCATCGCGCTAACTCGCTAGTCCTTACTCCAAGTCAACAGCGAGCTATGGAGAGTTTAACAAATCTGGAGATCCCATCTCCTGGTGGCTTCTTTGCATCTTTGGGCCATGGCGCAAGACATACCTGGCACCTTGTGCCTATTACGCCAGACGAACCTCTTCCGCCTTCGTCAACTACCGCCGAAAACTTTTACAACACTCCGTGGGCACCTCATCCAGTTGAGCGAATCATCGAACTTCCAGAGCCTGCTGATACAGATGGGCCACCGACTGCTAAATTTATTCGGCCGGAGATCCGCCATGACAATTCTGATGAAACAATTGTCCCTGTCAGCTCTCCACCACCGAACAAAACTCATTTTGATGAAGAAATTGTAGCTGACGAGATCTTAACGGATTACGCACCTGGATATATCAACAAGCTTGAGGATACTGCAAATGCCAATGTTGACCGGACAGCATTATGGCTTGCAGCTCAGCATGACTACCTCTCGGAACTGATCAATCCTACAGAGGCTCGTGATGATGAAGTTGCTTTGTTGAAGCGAGCTGCCAGTGTAAGACTTTCAGTAGCAGAAATGAATATCTCACCAATTGAGCCTGAGCAACTGCCTTTGCAGCGGAAAAAGATCGTTCGATTTTCTACAGACCCAATCAATCATGATGTTTCTACTCCAGAAGCCGCTACTGCTACGCTTGCCGCACTAGCTGGACATGCCTGTCCGTTACCCAAAGCCCTTCCTCAAGAATCGACATACCATCGTGCCTTCAAACGCTCAGTTCGTAAAACCCGTCGTCGTGATGTCTTCGTGCATCGGGTGCCCAGGTTTGAAGCTATGCAATCTCAACGCGTATCCTTTCCAGCAGCTCATCGTGCCAGTCTTCTCGGTAAGTACCAATTGAGCGTTCTTCCAATGTCCCCAAAGCGTCGCATGTCTTCCAACGTGGCTCGTGGCGATGATACCCCATTTGAAGATCCCGAAAAGCTCCAGCATGACAAAGAAGCTGAAGCTCTTGAGCAAATGTCACCTGCAGCCTGGAACGTCACAGCAACTAAAATGCTTAACGGAGGTCGCTTAATCGCAGCTCCGGTTGCCAAGCGACTTGCAAGACTTTCCTCAATGGGTCCCACGATCAACGGTACCCCTCGAGACCGTGCTCGCATTCTCGATCTGGGGGGACAAGCCACATGTGATTGGGCATGGCATTGTGCTACTGAATATCCCAACTGCAAAGTCTACACTGTAACCACCAAGGCTCTTCGTCAACTCTCAAACTCCAACATTCGCGGTCCTAAGAATCTTCGCCAGGTAGCTGTAGAACGTCTCGTTAAGCTTCCATGGAAAGACAACCAATTCGATCTCGTCTCCGCTCGCGAAATCTACATGATTCTCAAGGAGCGCGGTGAGAACGGTGAAGACGAATGGGAAGCTTGTCTTAATGAATGCATGCGTATTCTTAAGCCAGGCGGATATCTCGACTTCTCCATTATGGATTCGGATATCGTCAACGCGGGCCCAATGGGCTTGGCCAAAAGCGTCGAGTTTGGATTCAATCTCAAGACCCTCGGTTACGACCCCTCTCCCACCAAACTCTGGCTTGGGCGTCTCAAACGGGCGGGCTTCGTAGGTATCAAGCGCGCGTGGGTATTTTTGCCCATGGGTGCAGATGCTGAGCATAGAGTAGATGTGGAGAGAAACAGTGTAGGTGATCCATTGGAAATGGAAGCGATGGTCAGCGGAAACACAGGAGATGCAGCTTGTGTTACTGGATTAGTCGGTGGCTGGGCTTGGGAAAAATGGTTGTTGAGATGTAGAGTTCAGACAGTGGGTGATGAGGGCACGTTGGAGGGTGTACAGAATCTCATTGAAGAGGGTAGAGCTTGTGGTGCTGGATGGAGAACTGTGAATGGATGGGCTAGAAAGCCAATGGGAAAGATGTAGGGTCAGCTACTTTTAGTGGGGGTGAACGTGCAAATTGGTTTCTTTAAATTGTTTTGGTTCGATCTGGTTATTTTGGTGACGGTGATGGGGCATGATGATGAGGATTATGATGGGATGAGCAAATGGCTGATTTCTTTTGTTGGTTCGTGAATGGTGGTTGGCTGGATGGTTGATGAGTGATGAGTGATGAGTCTGTTGGTAGTGGGGGTTGGTTGAAGAGGTATTTGGTGGAGGTTGTATATTATCTTTCTTCTGGCATAGCAATCCATGTGTTTTGAATCCACAGTATCATCTTATAATATGTTGAGTGTAGATTGCGCCTTTTCTCGTGTTTGTTCTCAATGCATAGGATATGAAGGTTCATGAAAAGAGGATCTTGACAATTGATTCGTCGTGGCAGTTTCTCCTTTGACAGATACTTTGAGGACAATGAAATTGTTACCTTTGTTATTCCTGAAGAAGAAAAATATGCATGGCATACATGGAACAGACTTTGAATAAAGCTCATTTTTCAACTATATTATACTTCTGGTTCGACTCATTTGTCACATTTCAGTACAGCTTCCCATCCTCATTCAATACTTCAAATATCTAGTTTTCAATCTAAATCTTCCATTACATATTCAAGACTCAGATTACAATCCTCAAGATGAAGTGGACACCAATTTTGATTGACTGGGAAACCAGTGATAGAAGTCAATTGGATTACACTCAAGACACCTTCCAGTCAGTAACCGCATCAGCAAACACAGAAGGTGTTTTTGCCGGAGAAGCCGGCCCTGGCACGAGTGCCGAAATAGATTCGGTAGAGAGGTTAGTGATTTTCGGCAAATTGATCTCTTCAGCTCATAAAGAGTGCGTGGAGATAGAAACTGACCTTAAACTAGTCCCAGAATACTCCAACTTTGAGCACTATTTAGCATATAAATACAAAGCTTCCACTTCTGGTAATCACTGCTATTGCCCTCGCTGTCTCGGGTATTTGGAAATGGCCCACTTTAACGTTGTCAAGACTCGGAATATATTGTATCGCAAGCTTGTTACTTTAGCCAAGAACAATTTGAAGTATCGCGAGAGATATTCAACACTGTACCACCAACTCACAGGCTTCAGTGTCAAATTTTCGGATATGACTTTTGATTTACCAATCATTGATAATTCTTGCTACGATTACCAGCGTCCTAGCCCTCTGGTAATGGGAATCTGCCACTTCCGTCGTTGTTATGAAAACCTGGAAGCTTGCCATGTCAAAATTGTTGAGGCTAAAGATACTTTACGTCAACAAATCAATACCATGACTGTCATGAATGAAGACTTACTTGATAAATGCGATCGGCTGTTTGCGATTATGCAAGAGAAGCTTTCGGCCAATTCAGAAGCATTCGATAAACAGTACAAATACGATCCTGAGGAGTCTTGCCCCTGTCATCACAACTGCAGCGACTGCAAAGAGATGATAGAAGGACAAATCGAGGTGCTCAGCCGAGAAAGATCCGAATACAATATTGAGTGCAGAAACACGATGAAAGAATACACAGAGCTCGATGAAAAATACAAGGCTCTAATTCTTCGGGCTACGAACTCTTCAAGATTCGAAATCTCTCGTGGTACGAACGATGATGTTTACGAGCAGTATGATGATTACGTTCATCTCAGAGTTGAACCAGATGAATATCTCGCGGAGGAATACGGAGACTTCCTTCCTCACTCAGACGAAAATTCGAATACACCTCGCGATCGTTGTGGTTCGTGTTCTTACTGTGCTCTCGAGCTGAAACTCATCAATTCTGCCAAAGTCATCCCCATTTTTCGTGCATTATTCGACTTCGATCAGGAATACAGCGATTTACTCGAGGAGTATTCAAATTTCCGGAATAGACTCATAGGAGATTGGTAGAAGCTGGTCTTCGCGCGTATGTTTGGTTTTCTTTCTAGTTTCCCTTTGTTGATATCTAGGAGTTGCGAGATCATGAATTAATTTACAATTTATAAAAAAAGTTAGATATTTGTATGAACTGCAACCTTGTGAAATAGAAATGACAATGATTGTATTGAGAAGAAGGTCGGCATATAATTTGAGGCCGCGAAAATACTAGCCATTCTGAGGTATCAGAGTTTATGTGGCTCTACATGCTTCTTCTGTGTGGCTTTAGGCCAGTGGTAGTGACCCCTTTATGCAGCTAACATATCATACAGGCGACTTGTATCTTCGTAGACATCGAATCAACGAGAAATTTGTTTTCTTCATGAGTCTGCTAAATGCATCGATAATTTGAATAGCCTACGATACACTGTAGAGTTGATCCCGAGTAGCAGTTGAGTGTATATGAAGACATTGGATAGATGATTATTTCAGGAGCACACCAAGCATTATCAGCGCGTACACAATTGACAGGTGTGGCGGAATTCTTCTGGCTGTTATTCTGCACGCTAATCTAGTAATTCTTGAGAGTCTGTCGATAGATCGGAGTAAAAAAAAAATTGTAGTTTGACAGAATATGAGAAAGAGTGTGAGGTCTCGGCTGCTGTGTCACTTGGAGTCAGAAATACAGGTCAGACAAAGGATTGTGATGGAGATAAAGAGTTGTGTCTCTCTAACAAAGAACTTGGACCTGCATTCTTCCATCCCGGGTACAACAACAAGGCAAAGCTCGAATAGTATGAAACAACATTGAATAGCTCATATGCTGGCTAGATAATAGAGAAATTTGTCTTATAAACTCAGCCGTGTGAATAGAATTTCTTTAGAGGGTGAGCCACAAAGGTCCAAGATAACAGAATCTAAACAATTGTAATTCTTAAACTATAAGATCAAGCAATATCTACCTTGTAAGCAACATTCCATCCTCATACTCGCCATTGATCGCCTATCACATTTCATAAGTACCAATAGCACCACTCTTCTTTAGACTTACAGCTTCGCAATCCAGTCTTAACAGAAATAATCCAGCGAATCGTTGAGGTTTAGACAATCAAACCCGTTAACATGGATCAAATTTTGATGATAATCGATAGAGACCTTGCTGAAGTAGTTGAGAGACTCGAGGAGATCACAGTGACTCCGGAGATTGATGGAATTATTGATCTTATTGATAAAACCATTGCAGACATCGTGGAAATAGCCTTCGAACGCGAAGGAGAAAATACACCAACCCAAGAGACATATCTGGATCTTGAGTCAAATGGGGGAGACATTTCGGATATCGTTGACAACTTGAGCATTGTCACTTCCGGTGCAGAGATCACACCAACTGCAGTATCTGAATCCAACGAAGACAAATTGGATCACGAATCCGATAGCAATTGTAGTCTACTTGACTGCTACGATAACCACCATGGACACAAGTATATGTTAGAACATCAATTTGAAATCGTCAAAGTTCAACATGCTCTCCATTCCGAACTCGTTGCGCTGGGTAGAGAAAACCAGAAACTTCGCGAGAAGTACGAAGCTTTGGTCCACCAAACTCCCGGCCTCTCACGACTTTCTCTTCCACCCAAGGTGAAGAAGGGATATCTTTTTGACAATTGGTCGCATTATAGTCCTGGGGGTAAAATCTGTGAATGCGAGTACTGTTTCAACGACCTCAAAGAAGAACACATCGATTCGCTTGAAATCAGAAGAAACACACAACAGGCACTCATAAACTCGAGAAAGGAACGTCGCGAATTACTCGAGGAGTATGATGCTTTCGAGAACTTCATCAGTAGAGACACATGAGACTCGAGACTCAACCCGAAAGCTGGTCCTCAAGCAGGTATGTTTGCACTTTCCTTTGTCGATGATTGTTCTTGACGTAATTGAAAAACACTAAAATACAATAAAAAATACATTTTCCTTGTAATTAAAATATGATATATACTATAAGAAACGTGAGAATAGAAATAACAGTGAAATAAAGCTTGTATGGGAAAGAGCTGGTGCGCTTATCTAGGGCATAATTCTGTCTCTCCTTCCAATAAAAGAGAATTCGATGTACACAAGCTACGTGTTTGGACAATATAAACATTTGAGCTTTCCGCCTGACCAACTTTCAAAAATATTACTCTCTACTAGAATTTTCCCTCGGAAAGATAAGCTCATTTTTCAAGCTCACGCAACGAAACACAAAGAACAACATGTTCTCTTAGAGCTAATAAGAAACCCAGAGACTATAGTCACGTGATTACGTTTAGGCGCTGCGCTTAGCATGATCTGCAGGACCAAGGCTAGGCTTATATATTCTCAAATAGGCTTATGTATTCTCAAACATCACAAGATCTTCTCTGTAATCTTGATGCATTACTTACAAGATGTCACTCCTCGATCTACCTACCGAAATCTTCGAAAAAATCGTAACGCTTGTATTGCCAGAAGGATTTGAGAGTCTGGCTTTGACCTGCCAAGAAACTCACTCATTATGCATACCATTCCTCGAATCTCACAATCAGTTTCGGTCACAATACCATAGACTAGCATTAGGACCATCGTCATCAATCAAGACATTGCTAGATCTCATCCTACGGATCGAATGCGAGCCTATAATTGCCCGTTATATTGTACACGCAGACTTTGGCATTGACAAATATCATTCTTATGTTCAGGATTTCTACCGTAGACATCATGGACCTCTGAAAAAGCTACTCGCTGCTTCTCATTATTTAAAGAAAGCAGGATTGGACTGGGAGGAGTATCATGATTTAATTAAAGCGGATCTGAGGCGGAATCGGTACTCTAACAACTACTCACAACATGTCACTGCTTTTGTCTTGACACTGCTCCCCAACGTCAAGACTCTCGTGTTATCTCCTTGGCAGCCGGTCGAAGCCTCCAAAGCACTTCTTGAGGCCATTGTTGCCGAAAACAAGCTATCGACGCTCCCATGTGAAGATCTTAGTCTCACTCAACTTACTCATATCAAGATATCAACCTACACTAGACTCAAATTTGACTGGTGGAATAACTTTCCATTGTTAGCACTGCCAAACATGCGGTCATGCCGGGGCCCCAACTTTGTAGCGAGAGGTGCCTTATCCGTTGCACTCCCTTCCAGACCCATATCGGATTTTCATTGTGGTCAGAGTCTCGAAACAGTCTATCTTAAAAACTGCTGTATCAGTGACGTAGCCATTGCCAATCTTCTCAAACATGCCCCCCATCTTAGGAGTTTTAAATATGCCCATTCGCCTGATAGGGAAAGCGATGATGAGGCCTGGAACATTTTCAAATTCATCGCAGCAATCGAAGGCGAGGCAGGAACTTACCTTGAGGAACTTTCTATCAAGATTTGCGCGTCAACTTCCACTGAGGATACCTCTCTCAAAGACAGACCAATAGTTTCAATCGCCCCGGGCAAGACATTCATGCGTGGCTTTAAGTGTCTCCGCAAGCTTGCATTGCCTTTGGAAATTGCGATCTGTGATCATGCCAATGCCGCATTTCAAACAACAAATTCAGCACGCATTTTAGCCAAACAAGGGCCCAGAAACTTTGAAATATTCATCAATGAGCTTCTACCTGCTCCTGTTTCATATCTATCGCTATCATTAAGCGGAATAGATTTAGATGCAAGAAATGATATCATGAAGGCCATTGGAAATCATTTTATTACAAAACAATCCCGGTTCCCTTCCACCAAAGAAATTCAACTCTTATTGCCAGGAGATAAAAGTTCAATCTACTTGTACAAAGAAGGTCATTCAGTGGCAGCTGGAGACGTCGAAAAGTTAGACGTCGTTCCAAACTCTGCATCACCTGGTTTCTCTCTTGTATATTTCCTTTAGTAGACGTCTTAGTTCCTTTATTACCGTCGCTGCTTTGCTTGAGGTCTCTACGGAGTACAGCGCGAAACACTGGTACCAATACGATCTCTAACAAATTGAGGCGAACATCAAGTGGATGATTTTCAGTTGCAGGACTGATAGTGTGACGAGGTTCCTCGGCATGTTTGAAGATATGATATGGGGCATCAAACAAGTCGTTTTTCCGGCGAAATGAGAAGATAGCTTGGTCGATACAAATCGCTCTCTTTATTGAAGATTGCTGAAAGTCACCTTCTGTATCTAAAGAATGAGGTTGATGACGAAGGAGCTCCTTTGCAAGAGAGTCGAGGATATTGCATTGTTCTTGGATGGTCGTTAAAATGGATTTTGTCTTGGTGGAGTGATGTTGAATATTGGTTAATGTGATTCTGGAAGTAATGAGTGGGAGCAGCAAATAGCTACTGGAGCAGAGATCATATTATCTACAGCACTATGTGGATAGAGAACTCTGTAATATATTCTCTTATTATTATTTACTGATTGTTTGGGATGGCAGATGCTCGATTTATGTTAAGCTGAACTATAGGTGTGTGGCTATAAAGCAAAGCCTATGAGGCAAAAACTATTCACATCTCTACCACTGATCTATACATGACTCACGAGCCAATGCTGCTCGCGTTGTCCCATTTTTCCAATTCTTTGACCATATCGTCGGTTTCAACCAGCCTAGCATAGGAACCATCCAAGATCCCCATCGCTACTTTATGTACTTCCTCCGCTCCTATCTTGTCTTTCTTGAAGTAATCTAGTCCAAAAGAAGCACATGCATCTACGACAACCACCATATTTAACCCTAAATCCTTTGCACTTCTCACGGTGCTGTTGATGCATTTTGCACTTTCCATGCCAATAACCACAATCTCTCTGTCCCCACAGTCAAATTCCGAAAGACTTTCCTTTAGTTTACTAGATGCAAATGCACTTCCAGTGTTCTTGATAAAGACTGGCTCATCAGGGAAAGGAACGGCGCAAGCATGTGGTGCGATGAAGCTAGCGTTGGCCTCGATCGGGTACAGTTCATCGGTCGGATCAGGCGAGTGGTGATGAACATGAAGTACCGGGAAAGATTGTTTGCGGAAGGCGCTGATAATTGCGGTCACATTTGAAGTGAGGTTGGCGGTAGAGCGCGGACCCCAAGAAGATGGTGGATCGACCAAAATTTGATGGAGGTCGACGACGAGGAGAAGAGGCGACTTTGTGGGTGAAAAGACCATACTTGCTTTTGTTGATCAGATTCTGTTATAATTCGAGTCGGAAATATTTATTGCATCAGAAAATAAAGATAGCAAAGCCGCATTATGTGAGTCAGACATGCCGAGATTCACAAGAATGGGTTATAGTCACGTGGAGTCCACGTGGAATTTGTAGGAGCAAAATAACTGTAGAGTTACGCAGATAGAATAACGAGTTCAATAAAATAACATCACAAGAATTTTGGCAATTTATTGCATTTGTGGCTCAGAGTGATGCCAGCGGCTTGAACTCCTTTCATTGCTCAATAGCATGCCGTTCGATTGTGAGTAACTGGGAGGTTTACCATGAAGACTTCACTTTAATAGATTAAGATTTGACGGGAAGGAGAAGTATAAATAACATATTAATCAGAATTGCTGGAGGATCTTTTTCTGTTCTCACACTTTACTTTACTAACCTTCATAGCATGAATCCAGCAGCAATATTCGCAGATTCGGATCTGACTACTTTGTGCCATGCTTGTACAATGCGAATAACGTGGAAACCTTGATGATTCGGTAACGTATGTAAGATATTAGCAGTTTTATGCTAGCTTGGGCGCTTTGCTGTTTGACAGGATCAGAATCCAGAGACCTTGAAAATATATGGTCTTTGCATTGGCATCATTACTGGACAATACAACTCGCTCAAAGAAATCTTATGAGAATTCAGATGAGCATAACTCACACAGGCTCATTGAAATAAACATTACTCAGTTTCACAACAAACGTTTTAATGTTTTAATCCCAAGAGTTTCAGATGAAACAAACTTTCACATCACAGGTTGTGACCCTCGACGGGCAGAAGTTAGCAATATGATAACAGTTGCTGCAGAATGCAACCTTTTGTATTTTGTGACCTGACGCATTGTTTTAGATATCTTGCTGCTTTTTACAGCTTCCATCCATCGCTTCCAAGCTCAATATATTTCTCGATCACCTCGCCTTCATCTCCAAGTCCACAATAACCTCATTCACTCCCCTTCGCTTCATTTCCCCACTCAAAAATTCAACCACTCGCTTGCCACACAACAACAGGAACCAAAAGAGGACGAAAACAAGCACTTCTTTCAATATTAAATGATAGTGATACTTTTTTTTTTTGAAGCCATGACACAAGAAGAAAAAGCAGTCAGAAATGGCAAAACCTTTCCGCCCCATTAGAGGGGCGTGAGGAGAAACCCCGCGACGGGATTTTTTCCGATTCGAACCAGGCGTATTACCACTCCACCACCAGACCGCATTTGACCTGAACAAACAGGACTGTTTGTCGCCTTTGCGATCTGGATGTAGGAGAGTCAGTTATTGCGGTATATATAGCCGTTTAAGGTTATTTATCGCATTTGATAAGGTAAAGAGAACTGTGCAAGATCTTGAGGTGGTCGATGTTGAGGTTGTATTAAGGTTTAGAGGAATTGGAAACATTTGAAGCTTAATGCGCCGTACTAGGGCTTTTATATAATGGATTTATCTTCTTTTGACTACGATTGTGTCATAATAAGAACATCATCCCCGCAAGGTGGACGTTGAAGTTCAAAGGCGCACTGTGTCTTGGGAACTACTTTTCATTCTTTGCTACACGAGTCCAATCATTCACCAAAACATATCACACATTCCGAGATCCATCATATCAACTTCAATTCCTGAAGTCTTCCTCACTCCCAAATCCCAAGCACATATATGCTTTCAACTCCATCATGAAACAGTGTAAACACCACTTGCGCTGGCGGTTGGTGCAGCAGGGAGTGTTTGCGTAACTGAGATTGCACCACTGTAGAGAGCAGGACCAGGAACAGTATAAGTCGAAAGAGTCCCATAAATACTGAACAGGATACCCGGATCGGTAGGAGTGTAAAAGCTAGTCGCGGGTACACCGGCTGGTTTTGCTGTTCCAGTACCCTTGATTGCAAGATTGACACACTGTGGATAACTTTGAGCGCCATTTGTAGAGCCAGCAGCATGGAGAGCGATGATCTCGTGGCGGAGAACATAGTTTCCAGTCGCGATGTTTGAGGGAATTGTGACAGTCCAGCTATTGTTATTGGCAATCAATACATCTGTGCCCCATAACCCACTGGTCTCTGCCGTTGGACTGATCAATCCAACTTGATCAATCTTAAACCATTTAAGTGTTGTTTTGTCGACAGTCTCGCATGGACCATTGCAGTTGGCTAGGTAATCGATGACTGGACCCTTATGAGATACGGGCCATGGTGTCCACTGAAGCTCAACCTTTCCACCTGCCTTAACGGGAGCCTCAATTTGGGCTGGTGTTGCGCCAACGTGGCAGATGATATCGGAAGTGGTGTACGCAGCCGGAGAGATGAAACCGTTGTCGAGGTCTTTGGGTATCAGCCAGCCGACGGTTACGGGGGCGGGTGAGGTATATTGATAGCTTGGATTGTACCCATTGTAGCTTGATATTGTTAGCTCGGTTTTTGGAGAGATGTAGCGTTTTTAAGGAGGGGAAATCTTACTATATTCCATCCGCGACGATTCCAGAGACTGTGCCATGGGCTTTCACGGCTGAAACGAGTACTAAAGCTGTGAGCTGCTTGGAAAACATGATCACTGTCTTGATGGAAAAGAATTTGGGTGGTTGTATACTCAGACTGCATCTAGGAATTTGGTGGTCGATTTATACTTCGACTGCCAAGCATCGATATCTCCTCCCTTTCCTGGATGACAGAAGCGAACACGGCAGTTCAATCTTACAGATGTACAAATGAAACTACAACGATGACAGAAACATTGGCATTAAAGCTTCTGGTCACAGGAGCAAATGAGTCGTCTTATGATCGATATTGAAAGTCTCTATGTGAAGCAGATCGACTCTATATTAATATATTGAGTATTAGTCGTCATATAAACTCCGCCTATGAGATTGCAAATCTTGAGCGACCCTCCTTGAATCTTGCCTTGAAACGCCCCACATGCGGTGTTCCTTCGGCAGTGTTGCCACATACCCCGGATTTTCATTTAACGAATTTCAATTTCCCGGCGAGCCGTCGGGAAGTGTATGTTCACATTTATCCGGAGTATAGGTCATGCAGGCGTGCGAGTAAAAGGGAGTATGTGCATTTGGGTGATAATGATATCTCATGATCTTTGGTCGATAACAAATGGAAAGGCGAAGAATAGCATGTGTCTACTGTATTGGAGTAAACATGGCGTATATGGTAACAAATTTGTGAGGGAGAGTTTGCTGGGATGGGAGCAATTCTTCGAAAAACTTTGCAAGACTTTCGATTGATTTCATTTGGCACCAGGTGTGAAATGCTCTTACGATGACTTTGCCATTATTGAAACTAAGTAGTGTAGAACAGAGAGGAGCTGCGAGTCACTGAATTATTGAAAATGCAACTCTTCCAAGTCAGATGCACTTCCAAATATATGACAACCAATCATCATTGAAGGATAGCACTTTGATTTGTCCATTCAATTTCACGAACACCAATATTTGTTTGGATTCGTTGTCTTACTACAACGATGCTTGCTAATCTAGCTCAAATATCAACAGGGTTCGCAGACGAGTAATATCATAATCTAAAGCCCGCATGGAAAAGTATTGATACCCAAGTTTAGGAAGACTCACAAATCACTGCAAGAGTAAAAGCCCCACCAAAATCCGGGGGTGGGCAAGCTC
Source organism: Botrytis byssoidea (assembly GCF_014898295.1). Taxonomy (NCBI): domain Eukaryota; kingdom Fungi; phylum Ascomycota; class Leotiomycetes; order Helotiales; family Sclerotiniaceae; genus Botrytis; species Botrytis byssoidea. The sequence goes on along the minus strand of NW_024065852.1, from coordinate 239,087 downwards.
CTTCGTGGGTTTAAGTAGTGCAACAAATTTCTGCGAAATCTCAAGCTTATTTGTCAGAGTAGAGGATGAACACAAGTTACCAGTCAGTCTGGATGAATCTGAACAAAGCAGTGCGTATCTGGAGTTAGATCAGGAAATCTTCTACATATTCGACCATGAGATTGGGTGTGATATAAACGTATCTAGTGCTCAGTATCAAAAGTTGTCATGGCTCGACATCTAAGATGCTGTTGCGGTGTCTAAGAGACCGGCCACAGACTTTGGATTGTAAGAAAAATACACCAATACTAAGACTATTCCAGAAATTGAGACGGTCATTGATTCAAACAATCTATCTGCCGGAACGGTTTGATTGTTATCATTTTTTTTAAGTAGGGTATCAAGAATGATTGTAGTCTGGACTACTAAATACTCAGCTCTTAAGTTGATAATCTGGTTGCGAAATAAGAAATACATGCATAGGAACAAAGTGGAAATATAAAACTGATGCTGCTAGCTTAACTCAAATAAACCGGGACCTGGAGTTTGACTGAGACGGAGTTTGTGGTGACATGAACTAGCCCTCAACCTCAACTTCAAATCGAAATGTAACATATGCATCCATTCTTAAGAACGCCATCTATTCACGTTTCTTCGCCGAGTCGGCGTGAGTCTGTAGCAAAGGTTCCTAGTAGCAAGTGCTTTTCAAATTGCGATGGACAAGGTTCAGCGGTAAGAATACTGCATAAATCTACACAACTTGACTTTACGCATATTCACATGGAGGACTTTTCCAGGTGGTTGAAACAGATTGAAGTCTTGATTCGCTGATGTTCCAGCTTTTCGTGAAAGTTTTAGCATCTCGCGCATGTGTATGTTTCAAGGGCTGGTAGACTGGTCTGTTCCTCGCCTAGAAAACTACAAGAGAAACAGAAAGCTCACAAACATGCTTGGTTTGAACGCGTGAGCAGTAGTGAACAAATTGGACAGACTCAGATTGCCAGTGCCAAATTCTGCACCACATGCTAAGCAGGAGAGAAGATAGCAGAACTTCCCACTCCCGCTCTCGGCATTGGATAACTTCAGACATTACAATGGAAACTTCATCAAATTCTTCAAGTCCCTTTCACTCACAAGAGTCTTCCGAAATAACTTCATGCGCTAATGAAATGCCGTTGAAGTGGATATAAAGTTGTCGGTTCAGCTCCACAGCGAGGTGGATCAAAAGCGTAGCTACGTCAGCCTCAGGCCAACAGATAGCTTAACCAGCCGACACCTCTCCTTGAACTGACGCAGCTTCAAGCCCCTCTACATTAACAACTCGTACACCTTTTCCCATATTTACAAAGGCAAATTGTTCAATATGCCCGTAAGTATCTGATATAATTCTATGTTTCAATTCTTTCAATCGAGATATACTCTCGGGATCAACATTTCAGAACTACTCTAATCTTCAAACACCTCACCCGTCATACCGTGGACAAAGCTAACACACCACCTCTCCCAGGCCTACAACAGCATATTCAACGAAGACTCCTCTACTCCTCTCCACCTAATTGGAAACTTCCCTCTCCTTCCCCTCCGCACAAAGGTCCGCGGACCCGCCTACACACTCCCTCTCGATCCCTCTCTCCCAGCACATCTCTCCCCAGAGCCCGATTCCGAATCCTACGATGCATTAGACGAAGTACTTTCGCTCTTTCGCGCCAACACATTTTTCCGCAATTTTGAAATCCAAGGGCCCCCAGACCGTCTCTTGATTTATGGAATTTTATGGGTTAGCGAGTGTATTGGGAAAGTGAGACCAAAGATGGAGTTTAGGGAGGCGCAGAAGGAGGTTCAGAATATTGCGCTGGATAGCAATTTTGCCATTCCCGGAGAGCCAGGGTTTCCTTTGAATCAGGTGGGTTTGGTTTCTGTTTTATTTCTGCTAATGGGTTTCTGGGTGTGGGCTTGGAGTTGGAAATTGTGTATTGAAATAGGAGTCGAAATGAAACAAGGGAAGCTAACAGGCACTCCGAAATAGATGTTCGAAGCGCCCGCCTCAAGACAAGAAGCCGAGACCCTTCGACAGTATCTAGGACAAGTGCGTCAGGAATTGGCAAGTAGATTGTTGGCACGCATTTACGATACTGAGGATAGGATGCCAAGTAAATGGTGGTTGAGCTTCACGAAGAGGAAGTTTATGGGAAAGAGTCTGTGAGGGGGTCTGTAGATATGAATATAAGCTGCTTAAAAAAAGGAAGATGACGTTGCAAGTCGGGAGCATGCATTTATTAGGGAGTTGGCGGTGTTATTATGGGCGATACAAAGATACAGTTGTGGTTACGAAATGAAGCTAGGTGGAGGTGGATGGCCAAGAGAGAAGGATAGGCAAACGAAGTCCACCAATCTTCCAGACTACTCTACCAAATACAATATCGATTCTATACTTCACTAAATACGTGCACTGCAAGGAAAGTGCGATATATTAAGTGCATTGGAGTCTAGCTCTATATTCCCATATTTACATCCTGTTCACCATTTGTTTGAACCTCCAAACTTCCGGGTTCTAATTTGATTCTTTTATTTGCACTCCCTTCAATATCCTCCGTAGCTCCCGTACTAGTTTTCTCTCCTTCGACTACCTTCGGTCTTTTCGAAAACTTCCCCCTGGCCGATACTTTTCCCTCCGCGGGCACAACTCTCGTCCCCGTAAACAGATATCCCTCAGCACCACCCTTGCTCGTCATCAAAGGATGAGTTCTTCCTGGCAGAACTTGCCATTCACGTTTTCTGCAGCTCTGTACCGATGTATTCAAGATAAGCGAGGGGTTGAGAGGGAAATCTTCATTTCCTTGCCATGTGGCTATTTCTGCTTGTGACAGTCTCTTTAACTCTTCTGGGGGTGATTGAATGAATGCTGTTCTTCTGCTCGTGCTGTAAAGATCTGCGAGGGCGACTAGGGGTTCAATAGTGGGAGAATATATGGTAATGGTAGCACTAGGTCGTAGAAGGTGAATGGTGCGGCGGATAATAGATATAGGGTCCATGTTGGAAGCTACTACTAAGCCGGTGAAGTCGCCATGTTGTGTAGTCGACACTATATGTCTAATTCTCTCCCAGCGACGCTTCTTTCGATAATGGGTTCCTCTTTTGCCCGAACTCCATTTTGATAATTCCTCTGGAGTTGCCGAAGGAGGTGGAGATGAGTACAAGCTATCGCTTTCTGGCGAAATGAGTTGAAGCCAGGATATAGGTAGGAGTCGTCTAGTCAGAGGGTGCGATGCTGCAGGACTATCAATATTGAAATTGAAGTATTTCAGGAGTGCAAGATTGGGTTGAGAGTTGGTGTGTATTAGAGTCAAGGTGTTAGTACTGGCATAAGGTCGATATTGACGATCGTGCTGATGTCGAGGAGCTGGTTCTTTATCAGCTTGAGCTTCTTCTGACGCCCCTGTGAATTCCGTGGGTAAATCTTGATCTTCTTCTGGGTACAGTAGGCCCATCCTCTCGGCCATAGCTGCAACCAGTAAACCACCGGTCTCATCCACAACCAATAGTCGCCCGCCACCACTTGTATTGAGAGGGTCGTCGGTATTCTCGCTTTCTGGATCCTCGGAGAAATGTACATTTGCCCAGCTTCCAGCCAAAGCGAGCATTTCATCTCTGCATTCCATGATCTTGCTGGCATCTTTCTCTTTCATCATCCAGTAATCCATCATAGCCACATCCATTGGTAGAATTGTGAATTGCCGCAGGTATTTTCTTGTTTTCAGCAGCTTATATTTTGCTAACGAGAAAGAAGTCTTCTCGTCGAGGGCAGTGTGCGATAGCATTAGTTTGGCAATGAGATCCTTTCCCGCTGCTGCGCCGTCCCTTTTTAAGGTTTCAATTTCCTCTTGAGTTAAGGTCTGTCTGGCAGAGTCATCAATAGTTTCGCGATTCGAGCGCATAATAACTTCGCCATTTTCTCCAACAAGTTCGAATTCGACCCCATCCCCTCCAATTATTACATTCTCATCCGGAACTGGATTCGCTGCTGCATTTTCTTCTGCTATTGTGTCGGCATGGATCTCGGAAGCAGGTACAATCCTCAGATCCGAGTATTTTTGGTCCTTTTGTCGGTCGATAAGTTCGTACTTGAGGTTATAGGGACGATCAATTATGAGATTGCTCGGAAATGTGCCATATTTTCCCAATGAGATCGGACTGGTTAAATTGTCAGCAAGGAATTCCCATCAAAATTCGAGAAAACTGTAGATACAAGAAAATTCTCCGCCAACGCTATCGAAACTCACTCACGTATTTGGAACAACTTGTAAGACTTTGAAGTTGTCTGAAGGCAGTCTTAGTGCTACCCAAGCATTCGCTTTAACCAAGTTGTGCATGTTCTGAATAGCAAGAACACTCTCTTGAGCGAAGGTATTCAAAGGTATATGCAATTGAGTAGCGATTGTTATCGTTGTCTATCAATCGATATTTATTTATTTTTTGAGTACAAATGAATCTGGTAGCCTTGCGTTTAGTTAATTTTTTCTTCCCCATGAGATTCCATACCATTGGTCAAACCTTTTGCCAAATAACTCAGCCTTCTGTATGTGGCAATGCTCGGCCACATCTTGAGCCACACTGAAATACCAACCTTGGAAGTTTGAATAGCAGTAAGCTCTAAGACGCGCAAGCAATTCCTTTTGATAAATACTAGGTAACTTGAAAGCTCACTGTCACCAACATAGTCTTCTCTGTCAACTATCTTTACTTCATCCTTTGAGAGAAAGAACTACCAAGTTTGTCGCAACTGCTTTAACACCATTAATTCCCCAGCCGCATACATTCCACACCAAAAGCGCAGATACGGATACGATACCCACACGTCTTACTAGGTACTTATCGATACCATCGATAGTCTTTCAAGGTAATCGACCTTTAGAAGTGCTATTTAAAACATACGAGTGGTTTCTACCTTCAAACCCTTTAAAAGGAGCTCGATTGTGTCCTCTTACAGATCTACAAGCTTTCTAAGACAAATTTGAAAGCAGAATTGTGGTTGCATTCTGTTATCGTCTTGCTTTGAATTGGTTATGACCTCATCGTTCGCTGATACCGATATCTGAGGAATTCCGAATATCAATCTTACCCCAGACATTCAATCGACAGGAACAAAACTTCACCCCGCTCTAAATAATACTTCTTGCTGTTTGAGAACCATTACTCACGATGGTCACCCGAAAGCCTGTTCCCCAATCCAGCATCCCTTCCAACAACACCTCCTCGCCGCCATACCCCATTAGCCCAGTATTTTCGGATCCACATCATGTCCCCCGCCCCGAAAGGAATCACAATGCGATTTACGATCATCCTGCAGATCACATAGAGCCTAATGTTTGGAATGAAGAGGAGCATTCTCATCCCGATCCCAAAAGCCTTCCCGACGCTTTAAGAGTTGGGCCATCAACAATCCCTCCCAAGCCTTCTCAGGATATGCTAAAACCCAATTCCTCAATCACGAACCCGTTTTTAAGAAGGCAGCAATCACAAAGTTCTCAAAGTGCAGTATCCGATGGAAAGGAAAGTAGTGCAGACATCTGGGGTGAGCTCACAGAGAAACCCACACCGCCGGACTATCCACCACCTCCTCCTCCCCCTCCAATTCCTCAAGGTTTGTCTGCACCCATCTAACCTGAGCTTTGTACTAATCTTCTTCATAGTAACTCAACAATTTTCAAACTTGGGAGTTTCTGGGCAAGACACAAACCCTTGGCAACCCATCACAAACGAAAAGCTGCCATTACAAACATCTAGCCTCCAACGCGAAGATTCAGGAAATAAAGCCTGGTCAGGCGCAAATCCTCCAAATGTCGTTACCTCTTCCGGCTTGTCCCAAGATTCGCAACAATCAGTTTTGGTAGATATTGACGAACCTGAATCTCCAGCATGGGATGAGGATGATTATGACGATGGTGAAGAGGAAGAAGGAACGCCAGTTAGCCCTAAGAAATCGACATTACCAACGCACGAAACGCAGGAGATACTAGAAGACCAACATGCTTGGGACTCTATTCATGGTCAAAGTTCAAATCAGTCACAAACGATTCCAGTCCAGTCCTCTGAGAACGCACAATATTCTAATCCTCCTGCGGAGGGGTGGAATTTAATTGACCATGATGCCATACCGGAGGATGTTCAGCAAAGCGGAGTAGTCGGAGCAGATGGCACAGAGATTTCTGGAATCCCCTCTGAAGAAATTGCTCCAGCGCTTCCACCGCGCAACTCTCAGGAACATCCTCCTCCTCAGCCTCCGCGCCCAGTCTTGGATGCGGCAAACACAAGTACAATACCGATCACGACACCTGGTGCATCAGCCGCTGCCTTAAGACAGAAGAAAGAGACATACGAGATTAAGAAAATATCTTGGCATGACATCAATGCCCAACACAACCCCAGAATTTCACCTATTCTGGTACAAAATGCAAATGGACCTTGTCCTCTGTTGGCTCTTGTGAATGCTCTGACTTTATCGACACCCGCAAATGTGGAAACTGCTCTAGTGGAGACACTCCGGTCGCGAGAGCAGGTCAGTCTCGGATTACTGCTCGATGCAGTCTTCGATGAACTCATGTCCGGCCGGCGTGGAGATGCTGCACAAGAGCTTCCAGACGTGAGCGATCTATATTCCTTTCTGCTAACACTCCATACGGGAATGAACGTTAATCCCCTTTTCTTTCCCGTTGGCTCTACCCAGTCAGCGAATGATCCCAGAAACTCAATGCCACACATTCATCCTGCGCAGCGTGAGAGTTCGCTTCCAGGTACTTTCGAGGAAACTCGTGAAATGAAGCTATATGGTACTTTCTCTGTGCCTTTGATTCACGGTTGGCTCCCCGAGGAAGAATCGCCTGCCTATATCGCACTCAAAAGATCCGCTAAATCGTATGAAGACGCACAAAACCTGATGTTTCATGAAGAGGTATTAGAAGAGAAGTTAGCTGCTGAAGGCCTCAGTTTCGAGGAACAAGGGATTCTAGAGGACATTTCAACTATCAAAGCTTTTTTTATCTCCGCAGCGACTCAGCTTACAGCTCACGGTTTAGACCTTATCACTAAGTCTATGAGTCCAGGTGCTATAGCCATTCTGTTTCGAAATGACCACTTTTCCACAATTTTCAAACATCCGACAACTCTTCAACTATTGCAGCTCGTGACAGATTCTGGTTATGCAGGTCATGCAGAAGTTGTATGGGAAGGCCTTATTGATGTTAATGGAGAAAGGGCTGAGTTCTATTCTGGTGACTTTCGTTTAGTCGGTGGACCTTCCACATTACACCAAGGAAACGAAGAAGGTAATTGGACCACAGTCACTGGTAGTGGAAATAACAATCAAGTCGAAACTTCACATGATGCACCATCAGGGAATGAACAAGAATCACGGAATCACGAGCAAGGTATGAACACAGAACAGGAAGATCACGATTTCGCCTTGGCACTACAACTGCAGGAAGAAGAGGACGAGCGTAACCGAAATGAAACTGCACGAAGGCAAAGAGAGTCAGAGCTTTCACAGCAGTACATCGAGCAACAGGGGAGTAGCAACAATAGCAGTAATGCCCCGCTTAGCCAGCGGGGCGGTAGTGGGCGGGGTAGTACCAGAGGCCGTGGAGTCAATGTACCAGTCCGAGGAGGGTCAATTCGTGGTAGTACTAGTACACGAGGTCGACCCGCAATTCCGCCTCGCAACAATAATGTTGCCACTTCTGCCATCGCCACTCCTGCCGTCGACCCAGAAGCAGGCATTGATGCACCACCTCCTACATACGAGCAAGCTTCCACCGAACCGGCTTACCAACCTCCAGATAATCATCCTGCACATCCAAACGCAGATCCAAGCCGGAGAACAAGTGCTTATACAGCAACCGCTAATAGTCAGCAACGTCCTCCAGCTAGTGCTGCAGGTCGTCGTAATACGGCTTCCTATGGTGGCATTGGAAGGGGTAGTCAGACACTCATAGATCAGGTTCCTGGGCGCAGGATCCAAGCCCCTAACCAAGGGCTACCGACCTCTCAGCAGCCAGAGAGGCAGAAAGATTGTATCGTTATGTGATTATTGCATTTTATGAATACACGGCAACGATGTATAAGCAATCGGTACATGAAATGAGCGAAACTTCAAGCCAGGCGTTTGGGCAATAGGCATATTGATTTACAAGAAGGAAGATATCACGAGCTATGGGTAGATGAAGGAATTATTCTTAATGTATTATACGTTTTTTTGCAAGTAATTGATTTGCAGGCGATGAATGGGAGGATAAAACTGGAGGGCGATGTGGTTGTCAATAATCGATTTACTGGTAGGTATACTTTGAAATTTCTGGGCTTGATCTGATAATAGTATATAAAGTCACCTCTCTCTTCTGTTTCAAACAAGATCATTCAATGATCGAGACTGGCAAATCAGACGTGATTCTTTCAACGCTTTAAATCGACTTTATGTTCAAAAATTTCAGGGGACTGTACTCGGAGTTGAAACATGTTGCAATTATTGAATGACTCTTACTGTACCAGTGTACTTCAAGGAACAGAGTTCCTTCATCAGCCAACCTTTTCGTGTCTGTAGCTAGATACTGGAACGCTGTTGGATATGCCTTGATTGCATCACAATATGAGAAGATCTCTAATTTTGAACCTTGGATCAACATGTGAAAATGTGAGTACAAAATCGACTTCCACGAGGATCCTTGGAGAAGTTAGATGGAAAAGGTTGCACATCAGGATCACGGATTTTTAGTCCCAAAAGCGTTCTTCAATGTTTCAATGTGGCTCAACTCCTCGGGCTTTTAGTTTCAACCTTGGCCTGTGGTTGATTTTCTAGATGCCCCGATTTTCCTATGCTGTCTCGATATTTCTTTTCACCAATTTAAAATCAGTTTTTGCCCCGTATTGTTGATGTCATTTAGATTTATGATCGCCAAGCTTTTCTATTAAGCCTACGAATCAGAGTGGACGAAAGGACCGACTCTGAAGATATTTACCCCTATTTAACCGCAACTAAACTAACCAGCATTATGGATAAATGGATAAATGCAACGAGCCCCCACCACAACCTGTGCCTGCATATAATATCCCCTCCTGTTCCTCATCTTCAATTTTTATTTCTCTCACTTGCAACGTCTCAATTTCTGATCTATTACGTACACCATGTCTGACAAAGAACCTCTTATTACTCACATCTACACCGCCGACCCATCGGCTAATGTGTTCAACAACACTCTCTATATCTACCCCTCACATGACATACCAACTGATATCCAAGACAATGATAATGGAGATCAATATGCAATGGAAGATTACCACGTCTTCTCAATGTCCTCGATCCCCGGTCAGGTAACCGATCACGGTGTTGTTCTCTCTAATTCTTCCGTCTCCTGGGCCTCCAAACAGCTCTGGGCCCCAGACGCCTGCACCAAGAATGGAAAATACTACCTATATTTCCCAGCTCGCGACCATGATGGTGTTTTCCGTATCGGTGTTGCGGAGAGCGATAAACCTGAAGGCCCTTTTACTCCCGATGAGAGCTATATTCCGGGAAGTTATAGTATCGATCCTTGTAGTTTTGTGGATGATGATGGAGAGGGATATCTGTATTTTGGAGGAGTATGGGGCGGTCAGCTTCAGTGCTGGGGAAATCAACATGAGGTGTTCGAAAGGGAAAAATACGGCACCATGGAACCCACTACTGGACCTGCACTAGGTCCAAGAGTGGGAAAATTAAGTGAGGATATGCATTCATTCTCTTCTCCTGTCCAGGAGATATCTATCTTGGATGAGAAAACTGGCGAGAAGATCGGTGCAGAGGATCATGATAGAAGGTTCTTCGAAGCATCGTGGATGCACAAATATAAAGGAAAATACTATTTTTCATACTCGACGGGTGACACACATTACTTGTGTTACGCGGTAGGAGACAAGCCTGAAGGGCCATTTGTATACAAAGGGAGATTATTGGAGCCGGTGGTGGGATGGACGACTCACCATAGTATTGTGGAATTTCAAGGACGGTGGTGGTTGTTCTATCATGATTCTACTTTGAGTCAAGGAAAGAACCATTTGAGGTGTGTTAAGGTTAGAGAGATCTTCTATGATGAGAATGGTGGAATGAAGGTTGAGTAGTTTGGGAAAGAGGGGGTATGCTTTATTGGCGGTAGCTGCCTTGTACGTGGGATGTCATGAGCAACTTCTTTTATAGTTTGCTGCTTCATAAGTGTCGAGATTCAAGAAAGGAAAGAATTATGACACCTTCTTCAGTAACCTCTAGCGTTGACCTGAGTGTGTGTTAATTTCCTCTTCAACTGAAAATATCTTTACGACTTATATCTATGAAATATCATTGTTAGGCTAGGATAAACTTGTCCGTGGCCATACTAACTTGCGGCGCCTTCTCTACCTCATCAAACCTCCACTTTTCACTGTTTTATTATTGTGATCAATTTAAGGTTCTGTCATTCTCGAACTATTTTAATATGTGGCTCCTTCTTTATAACCATTCAGCTAAGAAACTGTGTTGATCATAACTTACTCTTCACGTTGAGTCTCTTAAAAATATCTCATTCCACCTGATGAATTCAGACGTTTTTATTTCTTCATAAAGCAGAATATTGGATATTCATCAATTATTGAGTGATTGCATCTCTTGATTTCTTCTGGTGTCAGTTTATACAGATGGATCCTGCGTTGCGATCTCCCGCGTATGAGCAGAGCTTTCATTTGTTTTCAAGTTTTCTACTGACTCTGTATTATAGTAATCCCGATGGATTTAGTTGGGCGGCTGAGCAGATTGATCGTGATTCCTTGACAGCAAGACTTTCACATGAATTTGGAGTTCAGATGCCGTCCATAGGAGATAGACTGGCGCTCGACCATAAGAGCTTCATAAAATTCCCAAACGGCAAAGTTTGCATTCAATTTTTTGAATATTACTTTTCTACACTCGGACAGCTATTCGTCGTTATCGACAAGGACGAGTTTTTGGCCAATAACAGGGATCAACTCATCTCCCCAGATAGAAACGATAAGTTATTTTATTGCCAGAAAGCAGCTATTATTGCTATCGCATCCCCTCTATACCCGGTGCCAGCCCCCTCTGTGAAAACCTATTTATCTTACGCAAAAGATATGGCCTTCACAGCTTGGATACAAATGCATTTCAAAACGGTCGATGACTTCCCAGCGGACGTGCTCAGATATCTACAGACTCGCATTCTGGTCTACCTTGCTAGGGTAAATGTGGGCTGTAGCCTTCCCAGTCTATATTGCGAATCTCAAAAGGTCGTCACCAACGCGGCTAAGATAGCCAGATCAAACCAGAAAATGGACGAAATGCTCAAGTGGAAGCTGGTTATTATTGTTGCCTGCCTCCATTTACAGATTGCATTACTAACAAATACCCCTCCGGGAGACGAATGGAGATACCTACGATCTTGCCTTGGATCCAGAGGTGTGGCTGCACCTGGCTGCTTCGTGCTATCTTATGGGCATGGATATCCATCAATAACTACGAATGGGAAATACCAATTTGTCATAAAGAATTACTTGCTTTCTAATTTACAAACGCAGCTTGATGAACAATGGATGAAATGGTGTCCGTTAAATAGGTTCAGAAGTATAATGGGTATGAAAACTTCTTCATCTGAAATTTATGTTTCCATATTAACATTTCACATAGAAATCATGCATCTTAACAGGAATAAGAGAAATGATTTATATCAGCGCTTTTGCTTTCAATACGGGGGAAGATTAGATATGTCTAATAACGACGACAATGAAATAGCGGCAAAAATTTATGACGAAAAAGTTATATGTTACGAACAGATCCGAACTTGCTCTGGACTTTTCTCAGATCCAACAATGACGAGATACAGGGGGTTATTCAATGCCATGTTCCGATATGATTTGATAGAGGCAAGAGCTTTTTTGGATCTGATCGACTTGAAGAGTTGTAATGGGATAGACAAGCTACCTGAACTGGAAAAACGACCAGGAACTGTTGCGCCCGGCGGCTCGGACGTGATCTTCGAGAAAGAGAAAGATAGATAAATGAGACCACGGGCATTCATTGATGAGGAGTTTTAAAGACACGTTACCCACAGGGCTATGGACAATCATTCAATTACTCGAAAAATCCATCAATCACTGTGCGACTAACAAGGAGTTCCAAAATTATTCCTTCGTTTCTTCTGAAAGTCATCGTTCGAAAAGAAGTGTGAGAATAGGGTAGGCGTACGAAGTGCCTGAGAAGCTTTAAGAAAGTACTATTCATTTAAAGAATACCTCTACGTCAGAAGAATGGAATTCGGGCACCGGGAAAATTATCGTGCCACTTGGGACTTCAGTACGTCTCTTCTGAGATTTCATTGTGTTCCAGTAGACTGCTGGAAAAAGAGAACTCTGAACAAGGGAGTTGAATAACAAATTGGCATAACAGGTTCTCGAAATCATAACTGGAAGTGTCTTCGAGTTTGTTTAAATAATGATCAACGAATAGATTATTAGAACAATGGATATCTTTCTCTAAGCAACAAAAGCAAAACGCAAAACTGTCTAGCTGATCTAAATTTCCCCACACCTAATGGCTCCGCAAATGCTATCGTATCATCCATTCATTATCCGTGGAATCACACTCCCAATCACCTGTAACACCCTAATTACAGATGACCGCCACTTTATTCTCCCACTTCTGTCTTTCGGCCAACTCTACCATGAAACCCGCAACACTTTTCCTCGTACATCCCGGCAAGTGACCCATTCCCTTTCCCTCAGCCCCATGCTCCACGATACTCTTCTTCTCTCCCTCCTTCAACATCGCACTTCTCACAACACTGTACTCCAAGCCCGAAGTCTTCAGCACTTCCTCCGCAGCAGCATGATCCTGAAATCCGACTTTCCCCATAGTCGAATTATTAATAAGTAAACGCATTGGTAACCAAAGTGCACCGTTCGAAGAACCCACTCCAAAAGCAGACATATAGACTATTTTCTTGACACTATGAGCAGCCATTGACTGCGTCACTGTCGAGATGACATTTTTAAGGAAATCAGGAGAAGAAGTCGATGCTGCGAAGGGGGAATCCGACGCCCGGCTAGATGAGAGGGTGACAAGAACCGCGTCGATCTTGGGACCGCTGGTAAAGGCGGTTGTGAGATCCGAGGAGGAGGATGGTGTGCCTTTTATGATTGTGAGGCCGGGCGCTTCGGGAATGGAAGAAGGATTGCGTGCGAGTGCTGTGACGGTGTGGTCTGGTGGGTTAGGGGTTAGCGAATGGGGATTCTTGGTAGGCTTTTATGGATGGAGGTGGGGTACTGAAATGCTTGGCTTGGGACCGGGGTAAGGGGATGAAGTATACTTACTTTGTGAGAGAGCTTCAGCAAGTACAAGACTTCCTGTTCTACCAGATGCACCTAAGATGAGGAAATGCATTTTTTCGATCAAGATTCTTTCTCTTGTGGGTGTTGATTGTTTGAAAATTGGTTGTTTGTGTGAAGGGGAAGTAGTGGTGGTTTGTATGTATCGAGCGCCAGAAGAAGCAGTTGAATATTGCGATTTTCACTTTCTACAATGCGAACTCTCAAATATATGTACTCGCTTCTCGCCACAAATCCACGAGTAGAAAGAACGAGGCAGTGAATAAGGAGCCTCTCTTTCCATATCCTTCGGATCCGGACCCCGGACCGGAGATAACAACTCCATAGAGCGGCCTCTTCGCGAATATCCCGATTTCGATATTATGATTATGAATCAGCAAATGAACTGAATTGGAGATAAAGAGTGAGAGTTTGCTGCAGCTGATAAATATTCAAAGCTGAGTTGGTCTTTCACAAAGGGTTGGTTGGTATGAATGTTGTGTCCCGAGTTTAATGTTTGGGGGCGAGGGTGGTAAGACGACTGTGTTACGATCTCCGGACGAGGCAAATTTATATTTAAAGAAGTCAAGGCTGGGAAATCTCTCCTTTAATCTCTTTACACAGGTAGCTGGTTCTATGACGCTTACGCGGTGTCCCATTAAGTAACCTGTGGAATGCAGGCTACTGGTATCAAATTTTTTGTGTGACTGCAAAAAGGGACATCGGAGGAAGGCACCAACATACTCTGGAGATGAAGATCTTAATCTCCGCAACTCTGTTTTCCTTCTTCCAATAGGGTCATCACAAAACACAAACAACTTCGGTATGATTTCGTGTAAGGATTTGCTATTTGCGACATACTTGAAGATAATAGCAATTGCTACGTGGAGATTGATATACGATCTAGGTTGAATCTGCCGCCTGCAACTAGCTAGCTCTTCGGTTGATTTAAGGAGGAGCCCAGGATCAAAATAACACAACCAAATAACCACGATCATCAAATCGCAACAAAAGACTATCCATTTCTTCACCTCTATTACAAATCATGAAATTTCAAACCGGATCGTAAAAACCCGTTGAATTCACGAGTTCACGAGATATACTCTTATGCCCAGCACTATAACACATATATCTTACCTCGCTAGTACACTCATGACGTAAGTTAGGGGCTAGTGCTAGTGAGTGTTTGTACACTAATTAAGAACGGCAACTTGGATTCAATACGCATATGCACATAAAGTACGACTTGCTAATCGCTGATAGTCTATATTGAAGAGTAATAGGAACCTTTCGCTTATTTTTCCAATTACAGATCATGATTAGCAACCATGGAAGCTTTGGGCGAACTGGTATTGTAGTCATTGCAGTACTAATCGACTTTCTCTAAAAGAGAGAGCGTATAAAAAGCATTTCAAGTGGCAGCATTATAGTTGGGCAAAAGAAAGCCCGACAGAGGTAACAGTTTGGAAGCAGAAAGCATTCAAGAAATCTTTATATTTGGATATCATCTAGAGGATCTATATTTGTATAAATCCCCATCGCTAACGTCAAAATTCCAAATCACACTTCAATTTTCACCATCCGTCCGTCACCTACACCTCAAAATATTGTTACGTTTTTCCCATTATCTCCTAGGGTCTTGAAATCTACTTTAAATTCACCAATTATTTGGCGAAATGAAGATCGTATCCCAGCCATTTCCTTGCGTTGACTTCAGGCACGCTAAGCCCTGGGTAACCGTATGTCAATGGTAGGAAATAGTACCATCCGAAAAGTACAACAGAAAGAATGACTCCAACTGCAGCCCAGGACATCATCAAGTTCTGTCCAGCGAGCTTTTCACGTGCTGGAAGATGCTTCTTGACTGCACCTGCTTTCTTCGCGACTCCTGATGGAACATCATCCATGATAGGCTCTACGTTGAAAATGAACTCAAGTAGTGCACCGGTGATCAAACATGATGCTAAGTGAGCAGGTAAATAATGATGCAAGAACAGTTGACGACCCATAAGGTAAAATGGTAGGTAATGTGTTGCCCAAGCAAGGAAAAAGAAACCGGTGGAATTGTAAAGACGGGATCGGGTACCTATAATTATCGTTAGTTAAGTCTTGAAGCGAAGCGAGGATAAAACTCACGGTTATCTAATGCATCAACTCCACGGCGTAATGACAATTGATCAGCAGCCCAAATTCCAGCATAAACTGCAAGTAAACTACTTGCCAACCACCAGCCAAGGGGGTTTCCTAAAAAGTAGATTTGTTGTCTGGTGTCATTTTGAGTCCAGAAACTAACACCTCTTAATAGGAATGGCCAAACAAAAGGTTCGCTAGCATATGGATGGCTGCTAGTCAAAGCATTGTTGTGGTAGAACATTGCTCGTTGCAACTCGAACCATTTCTTCAAAAATGGAACGCTCTTAACCTTACGTTCCTCCTTAATGAGACGTGGAGAGTCCTTTGGAATAGATGGTATCTCATCCACATACCAGATGTTAGAGCTTTGGGCCAAGTTCTTATTTCCGTTGATTTCTTGTTGTTTGTAGGCCCAGTCTGGTAGAGGGGTTGTGTGTGTCCACATGGCAACCTTGCTTGGCCAATGAATAAGCTTGAATTGTCCTTGGAGACTCTTGAAATCTTGGCGTGGTTTGCCGTTTTCGATTCGAAGTTCAAAGAGAGTATCGTTTAGACGCTCACCTAATGCATCTTCGATGGAAACTGTTGTAAATTCTTGGTTTGTTGGGTAATATGGAGAAGCAACATCGTGGGACAAGAGCATTGTGTTTGTAATAACGTGTCTCAATCTAACAACTTCATTGTTCTTGACAGGGCGGCCTTCGACTTCTTCAAATGTGCCTGCAGGAATGATTTGCCAGTGATTGTTTGCATCGGCATAAGGATAACCAGTGACTTGTTGACCTTGACTGGAAACTCTGCCATCATCATATCTAAGAGGATATGTATCGGGATGACTGTGGAGGTATCCGTGTGTTTCCTTATGCTTGATTTGAATGTTATCAAAGTAATTGATAGTAACAGCGTTTGCGGTCATGGCGTTGTCGCTAAGAGTCTCTTGGAATTCAGGAGACATGAAATCATCACCTGGACCAGACTTGGTCAAGATTGCGAAATGAACTTGGAACCAAAACAGGTAGAACAGGAAAGGTACAATAATGAGAGCAACGGCGCGAGCGGCGAAATGCTTGCCAAATTCTGGTAAGCTCAAAGCACCCTGACGGCGATTGATATCCAGCAAACTCCACAGGTCAATTGCGACTGCAGAACCGATTGTAACGAATGCGAATGTACCAACATATTTGGTGGAGATGTCGCAACTCAAGGCGAATCCAGTCAAAAGGAGCCACTTCCACCACTTTCTCGAAAATGGAATATGTCGGAGTTTATAGAATTTGATGTAGCAGAGAAGACTGCATGCCATTGCAAGAACAAGGGTGGCATCCAATAAGATCAAACGGGTTTGCCCAATATGCGCATTATCGAATAGTACCAACGAAGCGGAGAGGACGCAGGCAGGTAGAGTGTAACCAGATTCCCACATGATGGCGAAGACAGTTGGGACTGTCAAAGCTCCCAGAAGAGCAGGCATTGCGCGGAAAGCCACGTATGGAACCTTGTTGTCGATGTATGAATCTCCAATGTTTTCGAAATGGAAATGTCCATCGTATCCCACAAACCAACCCATCAGGGCGAAAAGAAGCTTCCCAAAAGGAGGATGAACATCGAAGAAGTAGGTTCGCTCAAGGTAATATGAAGCAAACTATTGAATAATGGGTCAGAAATGCTATAACTTTGAAGGGAGGAACATAATGTAAATTACCTTGCCAAAATGAACCTCGTCAAACACCACCTCATTGGGGTGACTGATTCCCCAGAATCTTGTGACGAATGCCAGAATTGTAATGATCGTCAATGCAATCCTGTAATCCCACTCTGGCCCGGTTTTGGTTTGTAAATCTTTCACCAGAGCATCGAGCTCAGGATGCGGCGCCGCAACAGTAGAGGCATCTTTTGCTTGAGGTGGAACTGAACCACCTTTCCGTTTTCGAACGGAACCTTGAGAAGACATATTGAAGTTTAAAGAGTATAAGAGGTTCTAAGGGACGAAATGCAGATTAGCCATATGTACCTATGCGAAGGGTGGTTGCAGGAGCTATGATAAAACGATGCAACTGTGTCAAAACTGGGAACAACTTACAAGAGTGCTTCACAGCAACTTTTTTAGAGAGTGTAAGAAGATAGCATTGATCTCAAAAGAGACCAGCAGTAATGAATTGTTGTCTCTCGTGTTGATTGACTTTTTAAAGAAATTGAAGCCCCCTTGACAGAAACGGGTTGAAATTATTACTCCAAATTTAAGCCGCGTAAGAATAGGACACTTTGTTAAGAATCTCGCCTGTTTAACGTGAGCTTTAGCTTCATCATCATTTGTTTGATCAACTCAGGGGTATAAAATAGATTTGCTCTTATTGAAACGGAACATGTTTATGTTATTTTTGTATATATAACTATTCAAATTTACAGATTTACAGATCAATATTCGAGATCAACATTTACATTTTTATATTCATACCTAGTAATTGACCGGTACTTATTAACCTTGAGACCAAGTCGGAAGGTACAAAAAGAAATATACGAGTCTAAAATTAGCCCCATCACGTGAAGATAAGAGAAGAAGATAAGAGCTCTTACAACTGCTCCAATTCAAGTGTCTCAGTTATAATCAGTTACAATACCGGTAGCTGGAGTAAAAATACTTTGTTGCTATACGAGACTCCCACTGTATCCCCAATCCGAACAAGAGTCATATTGATGCCACGGAGAAAAGATGTTCTCAAGAATCTTGCCCAGATACGGTGCCATCAGCTTAACTAGTCGTTCCTCGCTGACCACAACTCTCGTTCCAACACCTCAGCGAAGTACGATTTCGACGACACATACTTTGAGAGCTCATAACACAATCTCAGCTAGAGATTGGTCGTACTTGAGATGTAGTAGACACAAGTATGGAAAGAAAGAAGCGAGTTTAAGTGGCCAGTCTAAGAGGTCTATTACAACAATCAATAGCGCAAATCTCCCAGCTCGTAAGTTTTTAGATTGAGTTTACAAGACTAGATACTAAGCCTGCTACAGCAATTGGTCCGTACGTAAGTCAGCATTGTTCGAATAGAATTTGAATGTTCATCCGTATTAATCAATCCCTTGGAACGACAGTCCCACGCTGTGCAGACACCTTTCGGTGTCTTTGTCTCCGGTCAACTCCCCGCAGATTTTGAAGGAAATCTCGTAGAGGGAACAATGCGTGAAAAGACGGAAGCAGTTCTCAAAAACCTCCAAGAAGTTCTGGTCACTGCCAAGTCCTCCCTCGATAGAATTGTTAAGGTCCAAGTTTTCTTGACAGACATGAAAGATTTCGCCGAAATGAACGAAGAGTATGAAAAGTGGATCACTCACAAACCAGCGAGAAGTTGTGTAGCCGTTAAGGAGTTGCCGAAGGGTGTCAATATTGAGATTGAATGCATCGCCATGCCCTTAAGCACTGAACCCAGGGAATAAGATTTATTTACTGTGCGGCGGGATTATGTTTTTATCATACGATACCTACCTATCAAGGTACAGTGCAAATACACAGATTTTTATCTCGTTCTGTGTTGTTTCGGTGGATCACTAGGTTCTGAGCTGTATGAAAGTTGAAATGCGAGAAGACAGACATTCAAATGATAGCAGTACTTTCTGTTTATCTAGCTGGAAATGTGGCATGACCATAAGCTTTTTGGGTTTTTTTTTCACAACTTCGATAGTGAAGGTTGCAGTCATAACAGCCCAGAATCAATGTTCCGGCGAGAATTACCAGAAAATTCGGGATTGTTGTCGGGTTCAGATTATAGGTCCGGCGAGTGGAGCATAGATAAGACGAAGTATCTATGTATACCCTGCAGCCTCTCTTTTAACTCACTGCTGGTATATCCATCAAATCCCGAATAATAGCTTGGGCCCGGCTTCATTCTCTACTTCAGGACTTCAAGAACTAACGTCCTTACATATTCACCCGATACTTCCGTTAGCCCTCAAACTAAACTGTGTATAACGGTGGGCATGTGACGAAGAATTCAAATGGATTTTCGGAAGTCTCCATATTATCTTGAACCTATAAAGTATATAATCCTTCAAGCGAAGTCCTTTTCTCACTAGTCAATACGTGGCATCCGCGTAAGATCCACTAGCCTCCCAACTCCCGTTCAAGCGAACCGGATAAATTGAGGCAAAATCACGAGTTCATCAACTTCATCATTTCCCGGCCCGTCATTTCCTAGTATTAATATCAAATCTCACATATGCACCCCAGATAGTTCAACGATAATCTGGGGAATTGTGTAAACACTTAGGTTAGACGGCATTGATTACTGGAAATGTCTGGGCATACTTGGAGTTTTGCAGGGTATATTTCTAGGGTGGTTTGATAGTTTGTATTCACTATTTTTTAGTATAAATGGGTTGCCCCGAGATTCTTATATTGCCTGTACAATTAATGTGCGTTCTCTTCTTTGCTCAAGTACATTCCAGTCCGACTTTCAAAAAGTGCAGGGCTCTCCAGCTTTTTTTGTAAAAGGCATACTGCAACAAACTCACGCAAGCTTATTAACAATGAGGGCCAATCTCGTTCTCTCTGCTCTTTTCTCCTCTCTTCTACCCGCACTCATCCACGCTCAAGCTTCCGGAAGTGGTACAACAACCCGTTATTGGGATTGCTGTAAAGCATCCTGCGGTTGGTCCAAGAAAGCTACTCTAGCCACTGGTTCCAACCCGGTCAGTTCCTGCGACATCTCGAACAACCCACTCACCGATTACGATGCTGCCTCTTACTGTGCTTCTTCCTCTGGTACTGCATTCATGTGTGGCTCACAAACACCTTGGGCAGTCTCAAATACACTGAGTTATGGCTTTGCAGCTACGACGATCTCAGGTGGAACGGAGGCGAGTTGGTGCTGTGCTTGTTATCAATTGACATTTACTAGCGGACCAGTGGCTGGTAAACAGATGATTGTCCAGGCTACCAACACAGGTGGAGATTTAGGAAGTAACCAATTCGATCTTGCTGTATGTTTACATTCTCCTCACCCAATCACTCAAACACATGAACATCTCACTAATGCTCCCCTACCAGATTCCCGGTGGTGGGTTCGGTATCTTCGACGCCTGCACACATCAATACCCATCAACACCCGCATCAGCGTGGGGTGCCCAATACGGCGGTCTCTCCAACCGCACCCAATGCGCCTCACTCCCCGCCGCCCTCCAAGCTGGCTGCTACTGGCGCTTCGATTGGTTCCTCAACGCCGACAATCCTGCCATCACCTTCCAACAAGTCGCATGTCCCGCTGCGCTCACCGCTAAAAGCGGTTGCGTACGTGCCAACGACGCCATCAACGAGACCCCCACAGGTCCAAGTGCAGTCCCTACCTGGGCGAGTTCAACCGGCGCGGCTGGCTCTACATCTTCAACAACTGCGAGCACAAGTAAGAGCACGAGTGTGGGCGCAACGGCCAGTACGAGTTCGACCACCACCAGTGCTGCAAGTGGCGGAACGGGAACGCCCGTCGCGCGTTATGGACAGTGTGGTGGAACTGGATGGTCGGGTTCTACAGTTGTGAGTTGAGAATTTCTTTTTTTGCGTCTTGGATTTTGTTAATTGTTACTTGCTGTCTTTTGTTGCTGTTGCTTGTTGGGTATTCTATCGTCATGGCTAATGCTAATCGTTTTTATAGTGCGCCTCGCCTTACACGTGCACGGTTTTGCATGCTTATTACTCGCAATGTGTGTGAGGATTTCCAGGCTTGGAAGAAAAGGGAAAAGGTGGATAGTTATTCGACAAGCGAATGGAGGGATGGATGGCTGGCTGGACAGGATGTCAACATTGTACATATCGCGATGGTTCTCTGTACATATGGAAGTGGCTTTTCAATCATAGTACGATTTTTGATGCTGTGACTTCTGGAATGAAGAATCGGATTTTGGTTTCGGCGGGTATGAACTGATGCTTTGAAATGTTGTGATGGGAAACTTTGTGGTGAAGCTCATGTGATCTCGAAACTACCGTCTAGCCCATGCTCGTCAATGGGGATTTATGTGTTGGTTTCAAGTGACTTTCCTTGTCAATAATAATTCTTCATGGTCCTTCTGCTTACCAACACAAATGAGGTTGTGCGTAACACGATTGAAGTATTGATTCAAGAATTAGGTCATTCGAAATATTCATTACTGGTATGAATCCAGATTATACAGTGATATTATACAAATAGTTGATCCTCCCACAGGCAATCAACACTATCAATTTACTTCCTAGACAATAATATTATCCTCATCATCAGACGGGGTAGCCTCATATCCGTCAACCTTCGAAACATAAGGAGGCCTACAAAAAACCATCAGCAGGCTCCTCATCTTCGTTCCCACCCACAGAATAAGCACACTCACCTAGCCCAATTTCTCAATCCCACCAAGCCCGCCGTACCCACAGCATAAGCTCCCAATAAATTACTCCATCCCGTCTCTCCAATCTGTCTCTGGCCAACCGCCAACGCTACCAAATCATACACTAAACATCCACCGAAAATCCAATCACTGTTACTAGCCAACATACCAAATCCCAATCCTGTGACGATTTTGACAGCGGTTGAAGGACCCTCGTGGTCAAAATAAGCTACAGATCCATTGTGGAGGAGATCCAAAACACCGATTCCGGCGAAAGTTTTGGAAACTATATGGGTAAGGATGGAAGAGGTGGATTGTGTGTTCATAGCTGGTTGACGCGCAAATATGTAGTAGAGTTGGGTGAGGGAATTGATAAGAACGAATATGTTTGCGGTTTTGAGGGAGGCGGAGTTCCAGAAAATCATCCAGGCTGTTTTGGTTAGCATTGGTGTATATTTCCTTTCGTCTAATCATCCCTCCCCCCTTCCATTGTTTTGGAATAGAAATACTCACTAGCAATACACAAATTCCCCACACAATAAAAGGGTACGAAATCCACCATCTTATCTACCTCCTCCTTTTCCTTGATACTTTTCTTCGGATCCAATTTCCACAATCGATATAGCCATACCAATTGGAAGATCTGTTGTGGGAAAAAGAAAAGCGCAATGGCGTATGGTTGAGGAGACCAAAATGAAAGATGCGCATCGTGAATATCTTTCATGTTTGGGGAGGAAAGCATGCCATATTGTTGAGCTGCAAAATCGATCAAGAAGGAGAGAGGGGCGACGTATCGCGCGGTGCTATGGGAAATGCCCATTATGAGTTGAGGGGTGGAGATATTTTGGTAGAGTTGTGAGATTGTGGAGGGGGGGGGGGGGGAATTGGATTTTTGTAGTGAAATCTTACAGTAATAAAAAGATTGTGAAGAGGCAAACAAGAGCAGTGAGGAAACTATATAAATGGTGGTATTTTATGGTATTTTGTTTTACTGGCGATGACGATGACGATGATGATATCGATTTGACAGCTCGCTCGCTCCTTCCGGATAATCCGCCCAAAAGTGATGATGTCAACGATCTAAATAAGTTTTAGGTTCGTCCCGGAGGTTTTGTCCCGCGTTCAATAGTTTAGTTACTACTCCATGATTTAGTCAATTGACCAACTTATAAATTATTTATAACATGGTTTATAATTTATTAGTATACTTTACTTGTTAGGTATAGAGAATCTCATGAATCCGTGCACCCACTGGCGGCCTTGCTTGTATACCTATCTATGGATATGCTTTACCACCCAAAAAACCTAACAAGTTGCGACAAGTGTCCTTCGATTTTGAATAATTGCGTAATGCATGAACATTCGATAGGTAGACAGATACATAATGCCATAAGTGTCAGGTAAGGTTACGTGCTAATTCCGTGAGATTCCTTTAGTCCCGCAATCATAAGAAATTCCTCCACTACAGTCATCTATCTCCCAGAACAGTCCTTCAACCTTCATATCAATCACCAATTTCCTTCACTTCGTACTAGGATTGGGACTAATAGTATTTTCTGGAAACTTTCTGAAAAGATCACCCAAGTGGTCAATTGGCGCTGTCAATAATCCAACAACCGTTTCGAAGGGTGGTTTGCTGGGAGCACTGGGATGGCTACGGCTAGGCACAAATGCCTTGGTGCGACCAAAAGATTTAGCGATAGCTTGGGATTCGTTATTATCAAGGGCTGATTCGAGAGCGGGGAGATCGTTGCTTTCCTCGCCTTTGATGTGCTCATTGAGGTTTTTCATGAGTGCATCGAGCGTAGGAATCAGGTCCTCATCTGATGGTTTGAGTTTCTGGAGTTTGTAGAGGGCTTCCTTGACCTGCAATTTCTGTCATTACCTTTTTCAACTATGCCAACTCAAAATGCACTCGCTAGTGCACACTGCTTGCAGAGGTAGAGAAACATACAGTTTGATGTTCAGCACGATCTTCATCGGCCATCTTCTGACCTTGCACACCAAGGTGTTTTGCAAACGCAGGATAGACTACCAATTCCTCTCCGATGGAGTGACGAGCCAATTCCCACGTAAATTGGTTCTGCCAGCGTGCTCGTGTGTCATCATCCGTAGCTTGGCGGATTTCATCCGCGTATTGTCTGATTTCTGCATGGTCCTTGAGGATTGCGTCGGTGATGGTGGTCATAGTTGCGCGTGTTGTTATACTTTGTCGCTTGATCGAAGATAATATTGGAGCGGGTCGACTTGCTGAGCTGATTGCTCGTGTGAGAATGTTCATCTCTGAAGGACTATGTAAGAGGTATGTTGCAAAAATTATGAGCATTCTGGCAGAGATTGGAAGGTTTAAGTATTGAAGGCGATGATGCTATTGCCAAGATATGAGAAATAGTGCTATGTAGTACGAACACGTTTAGTTACGTAGTGATATCTAATTGCAATTTTTCATTGGTAAATGTTTCACCAAGTGATGATATAGGGACCCAGAATTAATGCATTATGACATGTATGGAAACATATCACTTGCTATTAGTATTCATATGAACGTTGAAATCTAGATACTCAGTTGACGTTTGTATTGTTAATTGATCGCTTTGATTGGCCCGGAGATTCTGTTCCTGTCTCGTTAACTGCAGATGGATGGAAAAGTGCGGGGTGAACGAGAAATGCATTCTTAGATTGTTCGCTAAGTTACATACCAATCTTCTCTAAACTTAAACCGGTACTAAGCCCTGCGACGTTTATCAAGCGCTTTATTTGCTTTGCGAAGACCACGAATTTCAGTAGTCAAAGGTGGATTCGCATGAGCTCGAAGCTCTGTACCCTTAGCTAAAGCTGCAACTGTCTCGAATATAGGTGTAGGTGAACTGCTTTGATGGCGTGCAATTCGACTTTTGACTAAAATAGATTGAGAAAAAGTTTCAGTAGGATTATGAGGTGTTTGACATTGCCATATTTCAGGATCGGTTGGGGTTGATCTACTTGACCGAGTCGTTATTCGAATATCTGCTTTGAAAATACAACTTCAAGAGGCTCGGTTTTGATAATATCGGTGATATGTACCTTGATAAAATTCTTGATCTATCGACTAAGTCTACATTGAGATAAAAGTGGTACATATACTGATATAATACACGTACTGATATACTATATTATGTTTCTTAGAAATCGTATATATTAAAATCCAAGACGTATATTTATTTATATCGATCGACCTCGCCTCGCGTCTCGTTCGCTCATTCATGAGGGGAAATAAGAGGGGTTAATTCTGTGGAGACCGAGATCGTCGAGATAAATCGATAGACCCTGTCAATCATTTGTCTACTGGTGGTTTATTTAGAGAGCTAAAATTGTAATCATTACATGTATGTGAAAGATCTAAATATGATATATGAAAATTAATACAGGTTTGATTGATCAGCTTCTGATGTGCTTTTTGTCTCTTTGGTCTGGATAGTGCAAATACTGTGGTTTATACTAGACTCAAATGTCAAATCCTTCATGATGTCATCGTGAGACATTCGATACCGCGTTGAATCCGATCCGACATCACAACGAATTTAGTACTATCGTGAAGTTTTCTTAAACACTACTCAACTCAATCCTCATCGGCCCTAGATCACTAGTATCCCTTCCGCTTCCTGATACCACGCCTTCCGTCTGTGTCTCCACACCTACCAAGATCGGTCCCTTCAATAATCTCCTCAACCTCATCTTGCCATTCATCTTTCCACCAGCATTTTCATCATTGATGCCCCCCTTCGTCGTGAGTCTTTGGAACCCAGCTTGGATGTCCTCTAAAGACCTCAATCGCGTCTCTGGCATCCAGATAGCCATTACAAAAACGGCTAGCAATGAGAAGCCTCCAAACATAAAATAAGCACCATAACTAGAATGAGCCAGAAAAATCGGTGTCAAGAATGCCACCAACCAATTTGCGAACTAGACAGCCATCAGCCAATCATCTTCATGTCATCATGTATTCAAATACTTACAAAGTTCACCCCCTGAGCCAAACTATTCGCCTCATTTCTAGTCTTCATAGGTTGAATCTCGCTAGCATAAATCTTTCCTATGACTGCCTATGTCGCACAATACGTCAACGCAAATATAAAAATGAAAACCACGACGATCCAGCGTACAACCCCATAGGGATGAACAGAATCCGAAAGATATAGTGCGCCGATAATGAACATCGACGAGGATAGTATGCTACTGCCAACAAGACCGGATGTACGACGCCCCCATCGATCGACGTAAAGGGTAGCTGGGATGGTGATGGCGACCATGAGTATGGCACTCACACCCGAAGCGAGAAACGTGGACGTTGTCCCGGGTAAACCCGCAGTTTCGAAGAGAGTTGGTGCGTACTATTTCGTGTCAGTAAATCTGTATTCTAGAAAATCTGTGAAGGTGATTGCACACATATAAAACTCCGTCAATCCCACTTAATTGCAACGCCCCCAACAAGAAAACTGCCAAGAAAGTTCTGCTCCTATACTCTTTCTCGAAAATTCTCAAGAAGCCCCTGATTCCCTTCTTCACATCCACAGCAACTGGAACTGGAACCAAAATATCTTTCTCTGCTTCTTCTTTCTCAATCCCCAATCTTCCTAGTGCCCGTAATGCTTCTTCCCTTCTCCACTTGTGAAGCAGCTATCTTGGCGAATCTGGCAAGCAAGCACAGAAGGCTGCGAGGACGACAGCAAGTAACGATTGGATAATGAATGGTGCTCGCCACGACATCGATGACTCCAAACGGGCAGAACCAAAACAAGTAAATTATCCTGCGCAAACACCAGCTGTGCACATGAATTGTGGTAGCGAAACGAGCATTCCTCGCGATGCACATGGAGCTGTCTCAGTGATATATCTAGCATGATGTTAGAAATACTACAAATCATTAAATTCCAGTCCCTCAATCAAACTCACACACTAACACACCCCAACCACAAGCCCTCACCTAAACCAGCGAGTGCTCTTCCCGCCAACAGAACCCCCAATCCATCTGCACCAGCTTCCATTCCCGTTCCGAATGCAAAAATAAGCGATCCAGCCATAATCACATAAAGATGGCCATTTCTCTCAGCCAGTTTACCACCGAAAATAGAGGGCATAGCTCCAGTCATCATGATTAATGAAACTGTGAAACCATGGAGTAGGGGCGATAGATCTCCTATTTTTGAGGTAAAAGATGGCATACTTGTGATTGCACCGATGGATCCTGTATCGTAGCCATTGGGGAAACCACCCAGAGAAATAAGAGAGGCAAAGATAGTGTAACTTTTAGGTTTTGATAGCATGATGGGTTTGAATGAGAACATGGGGATGGATCAATATTGACTAACAAACTTGATAGAAGTTTTGATGAGAATAAAATGAAACAGGACATGAGTGAATGATAGCTCCTTTTGGAGACATCATCAAATATAAGAGATTGCGATATTCTTTTATGACGATGTATTGAAACCGGTGATTGTATCGACACGCCCTTCGCTCGTCAAGCCCTTCACTTGTCAAGGCATGTAAGATCTGACATCTATGATCGGGAAAGAACATCCAATCCCATCATTTGCCATAATTTCGCTGCTGCCTGTATTACCGGTGAATCAACGTCTTGTGCTCTGGTAACATTCTTCCACTCACTATATATAAATCTGCAAACTAACCAGAAGAAGAAATTTATAAATCAAATTCATGAAAAGAAAAGAAAAGAAGGAGGATACATTAGTACTACATTCATCATCGAACCATTGGAGGAAACCAACCACGGGCTGCCTTTCCGTGAACTGGACTGCGAATAGTTGGTCTCGATGAAGGAGATAGAAGATGCACATTGTAAACTCAATGTGCGGATTGAGAATACGACGTATTGCTAAATTTAGTACTTGAAAAGAGCACGCGAAACTCCCCTCGTGTGAAGTGCACTGAGTAGGTAAGTACTACTTGGTCATTATTACTTCTACCTCAATAGAAGGTTCATCACGTGTGTAATAGATCCATGGTTTAGGTAGACTTGTTAGTAAATAAGATTGAATAGAATTGCAATTAGGCATCAGGTTTCTAGGGAATCCTTTATGAAAATCCGATGTCCCTGATTGATGGTCGTTATTGCTCAACCCATCAGGCCGCGTAGACCACAACAATTTTAATGATCCAACTAGTCCCCTCAAATCTGTGTGAGATGATTTATATCCACACGTCTTTTGATACTGGTGAATTTATTTCATTATAACATTTAATTATTTGCTTTTCCAATCATCAAGCTCACCACATCCCAATTCCATTTAAATGTCTACCAACCTCAAGATTCGTGCCAGTGACCTTCCAGGTGGTAGAGCGTCCTCGATGGACTTTCTTAATTCTTCATTTTTTCAAAATGAACGTGGCCAGTGTTTGCCCGCACCAGCAGAAGTTTTCGCATTATCTGGCGACGGGCCGAGGGAATCCCGACCTCCTCCTGTCATTTTCGAACACTTGAATCTTCTTGTTAAATTTGGTCGTTATGTTAAGATTGCTGAAGCACAGTGTCTTTGGATCATCAAAAAGGATCTTGGGGGTGAAGTTCCTGTCCCAGAAATCTATGGATGGAGAACTGATGGGGATTATGTGTTTATATACATGGAGTTGATACGAGGAGTCACATTGAAACACCAGTGGGATTCCATGAATGACTCTGACAAAACTAGTGTTTGCGAACAGCTAAAGAAGATAGTATCATCGCTGCGGAGCGTGGAGCAAGATCCTCAGGATCCTTTCATCGGTATGTTATTGAAATACATGAAGACTTTAGCACCGTTCTCAATGTCTAACTTCTTCATAGGCTCTCTCAGTCGGGGTCATCTTTCAGATATCATACTTGAGAACCAACCTCCTGGCGGCCCATTTGCAATTATTGAACAATTTAACGACTACTTTTCTTCACTACCCTGGCTTCCTTTTACGCTCCCGGAGAACTTCAAGGACCCTTGGAGAGAGCATCTACCAGATGACGGGTCGATTAAACTAACGCATGGGGACTTGAGTCGAGGCAATATCATCATTTCCCCTGCAACGCCGCCTCGTGTGCTTGCAATCATCGACTGGGCTCATTGTGGATGGTTTCCTGACTATTGGGAGTACTGCAAGGCAGCTCATATGTGTTCGTATGAAGGAGAGTGGCTGAATGAATGGATCCCGACCTTCCTGACTCCATGGGTTGAGGTGTACAGGCTTTTTAATGAATATGCATATGTGATGGGAGCTTTCTGAACTTGAATGCCTTTTCTCTATACTAACTAATCTTGGGCTGATGCTTTCGGGATTTTAATCAGAATCAAGACTGTCTAGAGTTAGTCTTTTCGAAGAATATTCTTAACTATATCTAAAAAGTCATTTTGGGACCGAAGTGAACCATCCGTTATCTTGAAGACGGGAGGGTTGGCGCAAACGTCGAATTCCGGGATGAGTTCTCTTGCAGTCAATTCATGGCATCCCAAGATTCGTATAGTATTGCTATTTTCTCATGAATTAATCCTACAGTTTCCTTTTCCAAGTTGAACGCACATTCTTTCAACCCCAAACTCGAGCTTTAGCCAATTCCTAACCTGTGTTCTTATTAACCATTCAGCTGTATTAGCTTCGATAGCAAACATAATAATAAGCCGTTTGCCACTACTCGAGGGTACCATTTTAAAAGGGAAAATATGAGGATCTAATATTGTTAAGACAGAAGAGACAGGAAAAAGAGGACGCAAAGTATGCGACTTTGTGATCTTTATTTGCACGTCTTGCGTGTATATTGATACAGCAAAATTTGTTTTCTTTCAACCGAATTTCCGACAAATCAAGCAGTAATCTAAAACGAACCAGTACAGATAAGAGCACCGGAATATCCCTGAAAATCTGCAAATGTGAAGAGTTTAAAATCTCATTGCTTGTTGCTCAACTTTTGCGAAGTGGATAATTGTTTTAAACGAAGTGGTCATGAATATTTGATTCATTAATGCTATCTTGTACACCAACGCCAGCTAATATACACCCCGCTAGTCTTTACCAGACTTCTAGTTGTATTGCATATAAGTGGCAGTGGAGTTGAACTTCAAGTTACCCTTGATGACCTTGTCAACTGCGCTCAAGAAATCCTTTTCTGTCGCGACCTTTCTTCTAGCACGAATGGCAAACATTCCTGCTTCTGTGCAAACACTTCGAAGTTCAGCACCGGTAGAGTTAGGGCAAAGACGTGAAATCAATTCCCATCTAATGTCTCTCTCGACAGACATACTCTTGGCGTGGATTCTGAGAATGTTTGCTCGTCCCTCAAGATCTGGTAGCGAGAATTCGATCTTTCTGTCGATACGTCCAGGTCTCATCAACGCGGGATCCAGGGTAGAAGGTCTGTTTGTAGCGAACATGACCTTGATATTTCCTCTCGCGTCGAATCCATCAAGTTGGGTAATCAATTCCAACATGGTTCTTTGGACTTCGTTGTCTCCTCCGGCACCATCATCGAAACGAGCCCCTCCGACTGCATCAATCTCATCGAAGAAAATGATACAAGCCTTCTTCGTCCTCGCCATTTCGAACAATTCACGAACCATTCTAGCACCCTCTCCGACGTATTTCTGCACCAACTCACTACCAATAACTCGAATAAATGTAGCATCGGTTCTGTTGGCGACAGCTCTAGCGCAAAGTGTTTTTCCAGTTCCTGGAGGACCATAAAGTAAAGCACCTTTGGGTGGGTCGATACCAAGGTTGACAAATCGTTCTGGTGATAACAGTGGCATTTCGACGACTTCTCGTAGCTTTTCGACCTGTTCCTTGCAACCTCCAACATCACCATATGTAACATCAGGCTTCTCCTCAACTGTCATCATCGTAACGCTAGCATCGATCTTCGGAGGTAAGGGTAATAAGATTTGGTACTTGTTGCGGTCGACACTATTTGAGATAGGATTAGCTTTGTAGATAGTTTGAGATCGTATTCCGCATACCCAACTCTCATTCCTTCCTCAATATCTGTAGGACTGACACGGTCGCCAAGGTTCACAACGAATTTCGCGATCTGCTTAACGTTGATGACATATTTGCTCTTTTCCGTATCCTTCTCGTCTTGGATAATCTTCGTACATCTTGCAACTTGTAAAGGTTGCTCTTCTGACATCCGTTGTCTATCTGCTGCTACATCCCACAAATGAGGTGGCGCCAATCCGGTATCTGATTCCTGTTGGAAGTTTAGGCCCTGCTTGTGTATGCCATAAATTCTGATCTCCTACCTTTACGCCAATCTTCTCATTCACACTTGTTTGCTTCTCTTTGATCTGTTGTTCGAGTTTCTTTAGCGCGGCGCCATATGGAGCTGCGCCATAGGTTTTCAGGACTTGAATATCTCTACGTTTCGTTAAATACTGAAAGTACGCGGTAGTGCGATGACCTGGATAACCTTACTCATCTGATAAAGGTGTGATCTTCTTCTCCTCAACCTCGTCGTCGGCGAAGTCCTACGAACTTGTCAGAAGGAGTCCTGGCAGCTTGGATAATAATATATACCTTCTTATAGTTCTCCCAGTTTTGCCCCTTTGCGCTGACCTTCGAGATTGTTAGTCAAATGTATAAATGCCAGACAATGTAATACGAACCATGATGAGAGCTGAGTGACGAAAGGTACGATGTTGTAAGGTTGTGTTTTAGCTGAAGATTTGATGGGTGAAGTTTCGTGGAATTGGTCTTTTGCGTAGAGATTAAAAATCCAAGGGTAATGTTATATCCTAACCCAAGTTCCTTTCAATGTGGTGGAGAAAATGTGATTGTGAGGAGTTTAGTTTGCTGTGTTGATAATCCTCCCATAGCTCTTAGGTATCCAAAGGTACGTCGGCGTTGCTTGATAAGCTAGTCCAAGATAAGGTTAGCCGATTTTTCAAAATTCGAAATCTCAAGACAGACGCGCAGTAGGAGAAGAAACGCGACGACGTCACTTCTTAACATATTCTGAGATTAAACGTTCCAGATTTCCTACAGCCAATATCAGATACTTCAAGATGGCTCTTACACAATCAGCAGGAAATTCTACCAACAATGCCTTTAAGGTGGGACATTTAAGTAGCTTAGAGGGGTTGTTCAACATAGCTAATGTGGTCTATAGGACAAGGAAAAGCCTATGGCTGTTCGAAATGCCAACATTCTGGCTGCCAGAGGTGTGTTTGGAAAAGTCAAATCATGCGGAAGTAAAGCTGACAAAATACAGCTGTCGCAGATGCATGCAGAACCTCGCTCGGTCCTAGGGGAATGGACAAGATGATTCAAGACGGCAAAGGAGGAACACTTATTACAAACGATGGAAGCACCATGATGAAGAGTATGGCAGTTATGCATCCTTCTGCGAAGATGTTAGTCGACCTTTCAGCAGCACAAGATGTAGAGGCTGGAGACGGAACTACCTCAGTCGTAGTTATTTGTGGAAGTCTATTGGGTGCTGCAGATAAATTACTAGGAAAGGGAATCCATCCTTCAGTTATTGCCGAATCGTTCCAGAGAGCTGCTGCAGCTTCAGTCCAAATTCTACATGATATGTCGGTTCCAGTTGCTCTCAGCGACACCGCAACTCTTTTACAAGCCGCCAACACATCACTTTCTTCCAAAATCGTTTCACAATACTCAAATCTTCTCGGCCCTATGGCAGTAAACGCTGTCACAAAGACAATCGATATTAAGACTGCGGAGAATGTGGACTTGAAGAACATCAGAATAGTCAAAAAGTCGGGAGGTACCATCGAAGATAGTGAGATGGTTGAGGGAGTTGTTTTGACTCAGGGCGTCTTGAAGAACGGAGGTGGACCTATCAGAATGGAGAAGGCAAAGATTGGACTTATTCAATTTCAACTTAGTCCTCCAAAGCCTGATGTAAGTCATTTTGAGAAACTATAAATCGTATACTGCTAACGTATTCAGATGGAAAATCAAATCGTTGTCAACGACTACCGACAAATGGATAAGATTTTGAAAGAAGAGCGTACATATTTGTTGAATTTAGTTAAAAAGATCAAGAAGGCGAAGTGTAACGTTTTATTGGTATGTTATGTTGAATTTCTTTCCCGAAATATCTTTTTGGTCAACCTATTTATCACAAGAGTGCTAACAACAACCTTTAGATCCAAAAATCTATCCTCCGTGATGCTGTTAATGAACTCTCCCTCCACTTCCTCGCCAAACTCAACATCCTCTGTATCAAAGACATCGAGCGTGATGAAGTAGAATTCATCTGCAAATCCACCGGCTGCAAACCTATCGCCGACATTGATTCTTTCACCGAAGATAAACTCGGCTCAGCCGACCTCGTTGAAGAAGCCCAAACTTCCGGTTCCAGACTTGTCAAGATCACCGGTACAAAGAGCGCAGGCAAGACCGTCTCCATCGTCTGCCGTGGCGCCAACTCCCTCATTCTCGACGAAGCCGAGCGCAGTCTTCACGATGCTCTTTGCGTCGTTAGATGTTTAGTCAAAAAGAAGGCATTGATTGCCGGTGGAGGAGCTCCAGAGATCGAAATTGCATCGCAATTAGCACAACAAGCACGAGAATTAACCGGTACCGAAGCTATTTGCTGGAAGGCATTCGCTGACGCCATGGAAGTAATCCCCACCACTCTTGCCGAGAATGCAGGTCTCAACAGCATCAAAGTCGTCACCGAATTACGCCACAAACATGCAAACGGAGAGAAGAATGCAGGTGTCAGTATCAAGAGTGGAGGTGTCAAGGTTGATATTGCGGATGAAAATGTATTGCAGCCACTTTTGGTCAGCACGAGCGCTATTGAATTGGCGGCTGAGACGGTGAAAATGATTTTACGTATTGATGATATCGCTTTATCCAGATAAAATGTCCGTATCTAAAGCAGAAATTTAAGGAAAAGTTGATGATTATGATATGAGGTGTATATTAATGCCTGATGGCGAGTGGGATATCATTATAGAGATAGATATTTCGCTTAACCCCTTATGGCATCAGCTTTAATGAATGAATCATGATCGTCCTAAGGAACCAACATATATTTATTGGTGCAGATTGAAGCGATTTGAACCAGTGACATGAAAGGTATTTGAATACCTGTGAATTATGAAACGAATGCCCAAGTTTTCAAGTAGAGAGCCCTGGCTTCTGTTTCTGTTGTGATCAAAATGTAGTGTAATTTCTATTCATATGTACACTCATTGATCATCCCAGGGAGTATACAACCTTTTCTCAAGGCTTCAGAGAGGCCTGTATAACAATCAACCTCTACTCCTACTTGCGTTCTATATATTCCATCCGTTTTCCTTTCCCCTCCCACTCCCAAACTTATTTAACACCCACAACTACCAAATTTCTCGGACTCATTCCGTATTCAAAAACTCCCTCTACCCACGCATCTCTACATTCTCCTCTCTCCATCGCCTCTCGCAAAAACACGTATCGATCAACTACAATCATTGACTCTATAACCCCAGCACTAAACGCCATCAGTGACCAAATGATACTGAGTTCTTTCTTCCTTGCCAAATATTGAGACTCGTAAGCCTGGATCTCGGCATCGGTGATATGGCCGACTTTTGCTTGGACCATGGATGAGACGTCGGAGCGGGGGACTTGTGGTTCCTCGGCAGAAGAAGCTGGGGCGGCGGTTAGTTTTTGAATCGCGCCTCGCACGTAGCTGGTGAAGGATTCATAGCAGGATTTTCGGAGGGAACCGATGATGATGGGGGTTGTGGTGATGGGCTCCTGTTCTTTGTCGTCACAGCATTCTGTCGTGTTGCACTTTGCGGAAGTGGAAGTTCGTTTGTCGAGATGGTCGGAGGTGTCTAACGGGATGGCTTGTACAACACCGTAATCTAGGAATAGCTTTTGGAGTAAGGCGCGATAGAAGTGGCGCGTGAAAAATGAATCACTGTCTTTGGCGGTCCAGTTTGCGGGTGCTTGGACACCCATCATTCGAGAAGTTATGTTGAGTGTGATGCCGTGTTCGTTGTATGTTGATAGGCGGTTAGACATGGGAAAGCCGTGGGGATCTGATTCGGAGGCTGAAGAGGAAGAAGGGGGTGGAAGATTCAGAGCGCGGAGATTGGGACGGAGGAGAGGATGTTTGTAGGAAGGGGTGTTGAGTCGTTCGGAGAGTAGATTGTAGCAGCAGCCTACGATGGCTATAGCGTGAACCGAAGGATTGAGGAGGAGAGAGCGGATTCCATGATGTGAGAGGTTGCCGCAGGAATGGATGGATATAGCCATTAGATTTATTTCCGAGGGTATTGCTTCCGAGACGCGGGATAAGATATCTTCCTTAGCAAGAGCAGTAGAACCGGGCTCCGAAATGATGTTGAGATCACTATCTGGGGCTGCAATCTTCAAATCCTCAATTTGAGACACTACATCCGATAAATCTCCATCTTCGACTCGATGTTCCACATATTGAATATATCCCTTTCCAATAGCTGGGGTATAAATCGTCTGTAAAGCCCTCGCCGGTCGTAAATCTGCCTCTTCATCCCTATCCACTTTCCCTTCTGCTCTTTTAATCTTTCCTACTTCTCCCATAACCTTCTCCCTGAAAACCTTCTTATTCCTCATAACTTTTTCCCTCTCCGCCATCCCCGCCAAAATATCCATACTCTTCGCCCCCTCAATATTCCCCCCC
Organism: Botrytis byssoidea; assembly: GCF_014898295.1. Classification (NCBI taxonomy): domain Eukaryota; kingdom Fungi; phylum Ascomycota; class Leotiomycetes; order Helotiales; family Sclerotiniaceae; genus Botrytis; species Botrytis byssoidea. The sequence continues at coordinate 203,605 of NW_024065852.1, read as the reverse complement.
TTACTCTCCACCGCCACAATCCACCTATTCCACGGCGGACTCGCCAACGTTCTCCCCAAATAGTTCTGCCCACTCCCAAAATCCACAAAATGCGTGATTTCCTTTCCACTCTCCTCCTTCACCTCATCCGCAACCCGCGTTACATAATCCGCAAAATTCGTCACCTCGTGTATTTTCTTCGGAATCATACCCACAGCCACATGTCTAGGTAATTTCCTAGCACTGAGATTCTTCTTCTCCACGCTTCGGATTAGTGAATACTTGCGGATATTGAGGATATATGTGATGAGAGATTCTGGCGGCGGATTGATCATATCACGTGCCAATGAAAGATCATCCCGCATGAGCAAATCTAGAAAATCCATCGAGGGATAGTCGAGTAACCAGGCGCGCCATTCTTCGGGGAGAATCTTATGATAGAGACTTGGCTCTCTGATGAAGAAATCGAGGATATGAACGCCTCCGCATAGGGTTTGGAAAAGGGTAGAGGTGGTTGCAAAGTTTAGGAGTGAGTCGACGTATTCATCTGCGTTAGAAAAATCATCTGGATATGGAAGTGGTTTTTCTGGAGGCATTGTAGGGTTTGTTGAAGATGTTTTTCTTTGGTTTCTGATTTTCTTTAGGAAGATTATATTAACCCTTGAATTTTTTTTCGATATCTTTTTTCGATATCTTTTTTTACATTGATACAAACACAATGTGCGGCTAGTGTTAAAATTCACGAGCCTCATCTTCCTTGACATTTTAAAATTTAAATACATGCAATATAATATCACTTCATCAATACATCATCAATACATGTATATATCTATCTAAGCATCTAAACCTACATATCTCATCGTTTCCGAGATCTTTATAATCATAATTATCATTGTTTCATTCGCTAACGTAGTTTAACACCGAGTGGCCCATATCACCAAGTGGCCCACTTTCACCTCAATTTACACTTTCAAATTCATATTATTCAATAATAATTAAATTAATTAATTGAAATTATTAAGAATTTAATAATTTAGAATCTATTACATTATTTTGATAGATTCTTGCATTATATCCTATCTTTCCATATTTACTATAATATTAATTAGAAAATACTTTTTTATTAGAATTTCTTTTTTTTTGATATTTGTTATATTAAATCTGAATATTAATTTCTTATTGAAATAATATATTAAAAATCTTTTATCCAATAAACACTCCTCCTTAACATAATTAAGTTTTTTTTACACATCAACACTTACTTAATACTTTATTTGCTACTCAAAATATACAATTCTTTACATTTAAAAGTATATTCTTATAAATTAATCTCTTTATACCCTTAGTTAAAGTTAATACAGTTTTGAATATAAATATAGAAAAGCTTAATTAATAACAAATTATTCGAAATTTAATTAATATTGATTAAAAAAAAACTTCAATTAAATTACAAAGGGTTTAAAAGATTTATTAATTTAAATTGAAAAAAAAAGAAATAAATATATAAATTTGAATATTTAATTTTGAAAATACAGCTTTAAAATTAAATAGAATTAAATCTATTCCTCAAAACCCTACTTTTATATTCTAAGAAATAATTGATTCTTAATATATAGTTTTGAAAGTTATAAAGAATTTAACCTTCAAAATATAATTAATATATACCTTAATAAATTTATTGATTTAAACATTATATAAACATTTCAGATTATTAAAACAGCCAATATTAAATAACTGAATTAAATAACTTAAATATAATAATAAATTTAGATATATAATATCATTCTCTTTATAATATACTTGAAAAACTATTAATTCATAGTTTTTATATCCATCTAATATCAACATTCAATATTTGCCCTTTTTTCAATTCTTAATATACTTATCGAAATATTTCAATTATTTTAAATCTATCTCATTATTTGTTTATTTATTAGATATAGATTTAATAATCCATTCCATAAAAAGATTAGTTTTAATATATTAATTGGAAAAATAAATCTATCCTTGAATTATTAGAAATAAGGAAATAGTTTCATTTTTTGTATTTCCATATATTATTACTATAGTCTATTTTCGATTGTCTAATTATACTGATTTATTTCTACCACATCTCTTAGCATTAATAACAACTATTACTATATATATAATCCCTATTATAAAGTTTATTTTATCGAAATTATAAAAATCGCTATCCAAAATGCTATATTTCACTCACATATTCACAACCAATTAAAACCACTTTTCAATAAACTTAGAATCTTTGTAAAAAGCTCTTTGAAAGTTATAAACACAATTAAAACACATCTTTAATTCAATTTGATGTTTTATAAATCAATATGTCTAAAGCTTTTTAATACATTTCACACCCCTCAATTCAAGAATATAATTTGCTATATCTTCTATATTCTTTAATTTAAATAAAAATCCTTTTAAATTTATATCAAATATATATTAAATAATTATTTTTTCTTCTAATTCTATAATCTTATAATTATTAACTTGAATTTCTATATAAAGAAATAAACCTTTTATTTTATATCGAAAAGTTATACAAAGGATATTATAAAATATAACAATTTTTCAAATACTTAATTTTTTATTTTTATAAATAACTTCAATAATAAAGAATATATAAGCTTTTTAATTATTCGAATTTATTATAGATTATTGATAAAACATATATTGAAAAAGAAAGATGTAAATTGAGGTGAAAGTGGGCTACTTGGTGATATGGGCTACTCGGTGTTAAACTACGTTATATCTTTTATAAATAATTATTAGAAATTATTGTATCAAACAGTGTTTGAAGGACTTCAATCCATTATTATTAATTCAATTTTTACCTGATAGCCAAGTAAGTGCATCTTGAATCATGATCCTACATATTATATTATTAATCACTTAAAGAGTTCTGGTATTTATCTCGTGGTAAAGGTAAGGTTAAATAATGAATGACATCTCAAAAAAGCTTAATTGTGTTAACCGATATCCCTGCATCGTGCACGACCCTATATCTTGCACGCTTTAATTTATTGAATTAAAAATTGATTATAAATCCAAAACTGTTTATAATAATACTAAAATTTATAAAAAATAGATTGAAGATTAATGAAATATAATAATAAGTTTTTGATAAATTTGAAATATTAAATAGAATATTAATCGATTTTAAAAAAATATTTTCAGTATTTAATAATTTAATAAAAATTTAGATTATACATTTCTATGATTAAAATAACGTTTTTCGGATTCTTTATCTTATTAATATTGAAAAAATTTGAAATTCTGACAACAATATAAAAAATTAGTTTTAAATCTAATTTTCAAAATATGTATAATATTTAAAAATAAAAGAATGTAAAAATCTTTTAAAATAGTTTAAAATGTTTTGTTATAGATTTACAAATTGCAAATTATTATAGATTTTAATTAGAAAAAAGCATTTTTATATTATTAGAAAAATATATAATTATAATAATAATAAATTATATAAAATAATAAATAATTAGGAATTATAACTTAATTCTATTATAAGTTCATCTATAAAAACAAAAAAATAATAAATTAAAAATGAAAATATTCTAAGTTTGTAATAATAAATCGATTTTTTAGGAACAAAATAAGAATATTATAAATCTATATTTAAAGAATTTTTTTTAAAACAAAAATCCTCAATTTTTAATATTCTCTAAATTTTTATAGAAATAAAGTCATTTAATTTATATCTTCTGTTTTTTTTAATACTCAAATTATTCTATTATTAAAATTTTTTAAAAAATCTGTTTTAAAACAATCTGAGTAGTTAATTATAAAGTCGAATATTTAATTTTAATAATTTTTTTATAATTAATAATATATATATATATTTAATAAAATATAATTATTTTAGTTTCTAATCAAAATATCTATAATACTATTATATAATTAAAAAAATTAAAAATTATTTATAAAATACTTGCTATATAATTAATTTATTTAAAAATATTATTATAGAAACTTAAATAATATATTGATATAATATCAAATTTATAATATAAAACTTACTTTTTTCAATTCTTTATATTAAAATATATTCAAATTAATATAAAAAAAAATTGAAAATCAATTTTTTGCTATTTCTATTAATAAATAAATTAATATATAATATTTTTATACTAATAATTTTAATATTGAAATTGTATTATATATAATAATTATTTTTATATTTTAATTACTTTATAAGAAATAAATAGTAATATAATATATTATATATAATTATTAATAAAATTCAATGATTCATTGATTATATATTGAATTTAGAATATCTTTTTTAAAAGAAATAAAAGTGTGCACGATACAGGGGCGTGCGCGATGTAGGGATATCGGTTAATCGGTCCCAGAACTAAGGTTACCCCCTTCCTCTTCCCACCCACACGGAAGTTTGACCCTCTATCTGGTAGTCAATACTTCAAATTATGAACTCGATCACTCAAGTTTAAGGTCATATACGCAATAATCGCTTGGCTGCCATGGATCAAGATACTGATCCCTCAAAAAATGGAGTCTCCACCACTACTCAGACTCCGTCATCTGGCGGCTGTCGACATGCCTGTGATCGTTGTCAGAGGCAAAAGCTTAAGGTTTGTTCTATTCCTGGATAAGTAGTTCAATCATGCTTCAAAATGCTGGGAATCACATGCTAAAAACATCTAGTGCGATATCGAAAAACCATGTCTATTATGCGTTCGCTCAGGGGCTTCATGTGTAACTACACCGTCTGGAGCTTCAAGGTATGTGCTGTACAAGCTTATAGATTCTATGAAAGCTGACCAGAACGCTCGTTGAAAGAAAATCGAAGCAGACTCGAAGAAAAGCGGCCCGGAAAAGTACCACTGCCCCTAGTACTTTGGGGACGCCCTCGGCCACCCAAAAAGAATGGGACTCTGGACCGTCAAATTCGCGAACTAAAGATTTTCTAGATCATCCTCAACCCCCTAATCAAGGAGAAAAGGGCATATATTCAAGTCCAGCCCTGTCAAACTTACTGCATGATGATGACACAGCATCTCGACAAACTACACCGTTCCCCGCGCCAGATAAGTATGCTGAGATGTCTACGATTGGACTTACAAGTAAGGTAAGTAAACACTACATTTGAGAGGATCACCCTTTCGGCAACCTGTAAGATCTAATCGCTAAACATGGACAGCTCTTTCATATTCACAAGCAAGAATCAATCAATTCTTCAGCAGAAAGCTATAGTACAAACGCTATTCCCGGCGGAGACTTCGTAAATACCCAAAACAAAGATCGCCAGACAATCGAGTCAGTTAGCTTAGACTCGCTATTTCCAGGGTTTGCCTTCCCACCACGGCCAGTTTGCGATTTTCTTTTAGAATCCTACAGAAAGTCGGTGCATTGGTTTATGTTGCTCTTCCACGAAGCTTCCTTTGAAAGCGAGTACAAGGAGGTGATGGATAGTCAAGCGGCTAGTCCCCGTCAAATTGGAAGCGTTGTACTTTTCCTAATGGTATTTACCATGGGGGCGCGGTACACGACTAATGAAGAAGCTTTGGAAGTCTGTAGGACGCATCTGGATCTAGAGGCATTTCAGCAGCAAATGCTCAAAGAAGTTCAAGCACATCTCTTTGATGTTATCGATATCGGTGGAATTGAGTCGGTCCAGGTTTGTGTTTTGCTAAGTTCATTTTACATGTACAATGGTAGACCAAACCTAGCTCTGGCAATTTTGGGAGCAGGGATACGAAGCTCACAGGCAATTGGACTACACAAGGAGTCTTTGTGGGGACCTCTCACCGAGACTGTGAAGGAGGTTCGTCGCCGCACATGGTGGGCACTGTATGTTTATGATAGGTAAGTCTAGATTCTATATATTATTAATTCTCTGAATGTCGAAGTTCTTTTGTTATGTTACAACTAAATCTTCTCTCAAGTTCTCGTCGATTACATATGGGCGGCCCTTGTCCATCAACGATTCTGATTGCGATGTGCGCATGCCTGGTAATTTGAATGATGCCTCCAGCGTCCATCCATTGTTGGATTCTCTAGAACTTCTGGATGCGGATTCTTCAACTCAAGTCACCTTAAACTCGTACCATCGATTCAAATTTGCTTTGTATAATATTGCATCTCCTATTATTGGTGACATTTATAATTTAAAAAACTCAAATCCCTCAAATATGGCTCAACAAGCTATATCGATTAATACAAATCTCGTGAGGTGGTTTGACCGGCAGCCTCCAGAACTAAAGCTGGAATCAAACACGAATCTCGATGTTAGCAATCTTTCAGCTTCCGAGGTCAAGGTATGCAGGTTGTTCCAGCTACAAGCTCTTGTGTTGCAGCTAGCATATGATAATATCCAAATAATTCTTCATCGGCTATTCCTTCGATACAACCATTGCTTGGCTGTACTTCCTACATCTGCCACGTCTCATTTACTTCCCACAAGCTTGGAACAATGCAGGCATTGCGCCAGGCGAACTTGTAACATTTCACCGCGCTACGCAAATCTTCTCCTGGCTGCTCGAGACACTCATGCTGTTGCATATGTCGCTATTCAGAATTTTACTGCAGGGGTCACATTAGGCATGGTTGCCCTATCCGACCCAGGTTCGGAGCAAGCACAAGATGCAAAAAGAGGGGTGTCGAATTCAATATCCCTCCAGAGAATGCTCGCGGTATCATCCATCGTTCCATTACAAACGGTGAAGGTTTTGGAGCAGCTTTTCCGGCTCATATTCAAAAAAGAAATGGAGATAATGCTTGACGGTCCTCCATTAAATCTGGAGACTGGCAAAGTCGCTTCCAATTTTCCGCAGCGTGAGCAAGAAATCCATCAGCTACCTCGTCATCCTGTGCAAAATAAGGCAACACTGCCGAGATCTCCGCCGCTGCAGACTTCACAAAGCCTTGTGATGGATCCTGTGCAAGCTTCCCGTCAAGATGGGGACAGACAGCCGCAAGCAGCGGAAACGAGGCTAGCGCAAGAAGTTGGTATTGGAATGGACTGGAACAATTGGTCTTTTGATGCAGGAATTGATAATGCCCTCGAGTCAATCCAACAAGGTATTTTAGACTCCATTCCATAGCCTTTGTTATCTGCCTCTTGTTCCAGATGTCATTTTGCTTTTAAAAATAATTCGCACCGAGCTAACATTTTGACTCATAGTTCTCTGGCAAAACTCACATCCGGTAACAAGTTCAGAAACATTTTCTATGAACACCACTGGTTTATGTGGCAATACATGTGGACCACAAAGACAGGTAGCGGTTGAAGACTCCAAAGATCCTATCACTATCCCACCGGAAGAAGTTCAATCTTTCGACATAAACGAGACTTTAGGGCAGAGTTCCTGCGACCTATATGGGCAGTGTTGGATGTGGAATTGGGATCCCTCTGTTGGTGATAAGGGACCCAATTTCGGGTAAGCAAAGGCTTGCCTACCTATTGGACGATTGGAAGAAAATTTGAACTCACGGGAACGAACTATTGTAATCGAATATCCTATTTTCTTTTCGACGCTTTCGCAGTTGTCATGTTAAGATCACTCGCATCAATTTGTTATTTTCGGGAGATTTAATTGTACCCAGGTATCGAGCTGTTATATGAATACATATAATACAGGTGAATGAGGGCAATTTGCAGTGATGACAGCGCGATCTTCGATGTTCCCTTTGGGAGGAATATTCTATGCTCACCTCACAAACTGATCGACAAAATCTGCGCCCAACCCAACCTTTTCATAATGTGCTTTTGCGCTCGAAAGCTTCGAGAAAACATCCTCCACCCCCACCGGATTACCAGCGGGATCAACATAAATATAAGCACCCGTAACATGAAACAGCGTAATCATCTCCTCCACTCCCTCCGGCACTTCTAATGTATGGATATCCCCCGGCGGCTCAAAAGCATGGCTTCCTTCGGTAGCCCACCAATCATGCTCCAGATAATGCCATTTTCCCCGCAGCGTCGTCGCATGCACAGGACCGGAATTCCGATGTCGTGAAAGAATCCCAGAGCGACGCACTCGTAGGATGTTGACGAAATAGCCCTGGGAAACGCAGAGCACGAGCGGACGAAACCAGACGTTGGGGGCCTGTGGTACCCAGAGCCTCTCGTCGCAGTCGAAGGAGAGGACGTTGGGGATTATGAGGTCCGAGGCGACGTGTGGGAGGGGCTCGCCTTGGTAGGGGATTGCTTCGGTGTCTGGGCGCGCGTGGGAGGTGGTCATGGTGTTTTGTGGAGAGGTGCTTGGTTCTAGGGAATGCTTGATTTTTTTTCTTTGAAAAGTTTGTTTGATTAAATCTGTATTTGAATCTGCTACTTGATATATCAAAGGTTTTCTCCTCTATATAAATTCCCTTCAAAAATCCCTGCATCTGATCTCATATTTGAGCAGATTTACTCTGTAAAGTGATCTTCGCTACCCGGTGGACACTAGACACTAGACCTTCCACCGGACTCTATACTGAACTAGCGGAGAAGAATATCGAGGCTCATCATATAAAATATACAGCTATCTCTTCTCGATATCGATATTGATCTCTTCGATAGAAAGAAAATCAATTTGTTCTGTAGATTATCAAATGTGTTCTAACTCCTGAAATGTTTATTGCTTGAGATTGGAAGCAGGTAAACCCGATTCTGATGCCAGAAAACATTCTATCTATGTAATTCTCTACTTTGCAGATACCTTGTCGGAAAAGTTGGAAAAATAGGTATTATGCACTTGATTCTCTACTTATATATTTGTGATAATGTATTTTTGGTAGGATGAAGTATTTGACGGCTTGTGAATAATGTAAGTCACTATGATGCTATTTTATGTACATCTTGATATCTATTATTTGGAGTGATTCGACTGCTTTTTTGCGGAAGAGCCGTTCGAAACTATTGGGACGAGAATGTACCCATGTCAAAGTTGTTGATATGGATAGTATATAAAGTGAACGAATGAAGATGTTTTCGATGAATATTCAGCCGGAATTTACTTGAAAATATTATCCATCTATTTTTAATATTTACTATTGTTCTATCTTATATGATAGCTACACACCATGAACCACCAAACTCGAAAATTTCCATCCAACCAATTGTATCAACTCCAATAAACCCATTCTTCCCTACAACTTACAACGACGCCGCAATCGTAGTCTCGAAATCTTCCGGCTCGCGCCCCAACAACTCCCTCAACAAAGGTGACACAACCGCCGCCTCATCTCTACGGAACGCTTCAAAAGCCGTCGTCCAAAGCATCGAAAGATCAACTCCATGATATGTGAAATTTGGTGGATTCTGCGGCTGCTTCGCAAATTCCTCATTGGAAACCTGACGAATGCGCACATCTTTCTTTGCAAGCTTTCCGAGAATCTGCACTGTCTCCTGCAGAGTGAGGATTTTTGGTCCGGAAAGAAGAACCGTTTGAAGACGGTACTTGAATCCCGCGGGATCCTTCACAAAACGAGAGAGAAGCTCCGCAGTGCCCTCACCGAGCTCTTCTCGCTTGACCCATGCGACTCCCGGTGCGGATCCATCATGCGGAATGCAGATCTCGTCGACGGGATTCTTGAGGTCGAAAAATGAGGTATAGAGGGGATAAGATTCAGAATAGAGTCCCTCGCGCACAATCGTGTATCCGAAACCGGGATGGGTGCGCGTACAATTTTCGAGGTATTTTTCGGTGTCCAAGTGGGCGCGCATGACGTGGGCAACGGATTCCTGGCTACTTTCTTTGCCGGCGAATCCTAGAGAGCCGTAGAAGATGTATTTGACGCCGCTGCGGAGAGCGAAGTCTATGGCGGTGCGGTGACGCTGTGATTCGTTAGTTCGGGCTCTGGAGATGGAAATAGAGTGGTGGGAATGGGTAGCCCACCGAACTCGGAAACTTACCTCTGCTCGATGCTCATATTCTATTGATGCGTAGGAAATGAGGAAGAGAGTATCGATTCCTTGGAATGCATCTTTTAGGGAATCATTATCGTCATAGTCTGCTTGACGAACATCCGCGCCGGCAGATTTAGCAGATTCTAGTTTTGCGGGATTGCGCGCGACAAAAACTAGATCGTGGGCTGGGAGACGGGGAAGCAGATGCTTGACTGTGCTACCTCCGATGCCTCCTGAAGCGGGGAAAACACCAACTTTGTGACGAGACATCACGTGATCGTTCTTGAGAATAATGGTTTGAGATGATTGAAAGTAGTGGATTTCAGAGAAGCAGAAGATCAATGAAATATGTAATTGATTAATCGAATAATTTGTGGAATTAGGGGTAGCAGAAGAGCTGTAGTTATAACTCTTTTAGCGTAGAAAATGGTCGGTCATCCAACCTTTAGAATTCGGGTGTGCTTTGAAATCAGATATTGAAGGAAAAATTTCGACGGATGAAGAGAAACTTACAAAAGTCGAGCTACATACTTGACGTCATGTCAATTAATGTGGAGTATCTCATGGAACAAATATTCTATACCATCTTTATTATACACTCCATGAAGACACTGAATCATATTTTCCCTATTGAACAGCCAAGTATTATACAGCAAGTAAAACCCTAAGGTTAACTATGCTCTGTGAGGAATTCAAGCTGAAATAAACTTTGGACACGAGGAAAATAAAGTTAGCTGCCGAGCTAGAGCTTAGAAGCTAGAGACATATCATCACGTTGGCTAAGGCTTTCTCTACAGATGTGTGAACTTGCATGTTTCTCCAAACCTTCAATTTTTTATCACAGTAAGCGAGTGAGGCTGATGTTGTTTTCCTCTTTCGCTTTCCGCCATTCTAGCGACCTTTGAGATTCCGAGGCTTTGACGTATCTGAAGGCTGAGAACCTAGTAATAACGAGTATGGCTTCACCTCCATGCGTACCTATTGAACGTAAGTATGCTATGCTATGTTCTACTCTGCCTGCTCTGCTCTGCACCTATCACATAACTGTCGACTAAAAAGCGGGGGAACGAGGGGCAAAAGGATGAACGATCATTAAGCAAATAATTTGAAACCTAACCCAGAACCTACCCTATACAAATTCGTACTAGCGACCGAACATCTAATCTAGTTATTCGACCCGTCCCATACCATACCCGTCTTTGTCATCGGAATTGAACATGTTGATAGGTAGACCGGTGAACTTTTCACACTTCCACACTATACTTCTTCATGTCAAATCATCAAAGATCTTCGAGCTATCATCTTAGCCCACCGGAAGTAAATATTGGCACTCTGCCCCACATCGTTAGTTCAACATTTAAGCAGCTAAGTAGTCGGAAGTCCGGTGGACCTCCACATTTCAAGAAGAAGCTGTCTATATACCTACCGCAGAAATGTACTAACATCATATAACATAATGAAATTTGAAGAAGGGAGTTTTCGTCCGGCTTATAAATACAATTTCATGCAAGACAACACAAGATAACACAGAAATTCATGGCTAAGGTATCAAGCTTACTAAGTATGAGGTGTTTATCTCTGACATTGAAGTCTGATACTATCATCGATGGCCTGTCGTTGAGACAATGGTATGATCTGATATGATGCTAACTCGCTACTAGTGGTCGTGGCCATCCATCCGTTTCCACTATAATAAGTTACAAGGTATGACGTATCCCCCGATTGGCTTGAGCACCTTCCTTCTGGACAAGAAAGAGTATTGGCCATGATTGTGCCTACTCGAGCACTCACTCGTAGACGCCATCGTTCCTGCTGTAGAAATTTGTTTGATGATTAACACTATTTTGTTACTACCTTATCGCCTAGTGTCATCGTGGATTTCAAAGCTTCGTGATTCTGCCTCTCTCCTCATATATATATATAAAAGGTCCTGCACTTCGAGTTGGAGGAGAAATCATTGTCGTATAATATCAACTTCTTAGGACTTCATTACAAAGTTCTTGTTTTAAGCATCACATCGTAATATAGCAGCGTAACATTCACCTACGATAGCCATAAACCACGATGGGTGCAACACGCTACCTAAACGTCGACGACGAGTCATCGATCATCGAGATTGTAAACGAGCCTGCACCAAACGGCAGTGATACATCTCTCTCAATTTCCGTTTTATCATAATATTAACTTTACACAGACTCCCTATTTCACACCCAAGCAGGATCCAGTTGCAGGCACAGCCATTGCCACAAAGACTGATGGACAAGAAATCCCACCCCTTTTTACTCCCTTGAAAATTAGAGGTGTAGAGCTCCAAAACCGTATCTTGGTACGTGTTTCCCGTTCTATTCTCTACAAACCCAAATCCAATCCACCATCTACTCATATCACCCATAACTAACAACCCAAAAGCTCTCACCCCTCTGCCAGTATTCCGCTGAAGACGGCCACCAGACTGACTGGCATCTTGCGCATCTCGGGGGCATTATCTCGCGCGGTCCGGGGCTTTCTTTTATCGAAGCCACGGCCGTTCTCCCCGAAGGACGTATCACGCCTGAGGATTGCGGGCTCTGGAAGGATTCTCAGATTGCGCCTTTGCGACGCATTGTGCAATTTGCACACAGTCAAGGCCAGAAGATTGGTATTCAACTTGCTCATGCCGGACGAAAAGCAAGTACTGTGGCCCCGTGGTTGAGCATGTCACGCGGTCCTGCTGCTGTTTCAAAGAATGTATGTCTCAGGTGATCTATGACATTTGAGAGGTAATATATGCTGATTTTCATAGGTGAATGGATATGACAACGACGGCTTCACACCGGTAATAAGACCCAAGCCCAATGAGTCAGGTCGAATGAATTTGAATGACTGACATGCTATTACCAGGCTCATGGATGGCCGGACAATGTAAAGGGGCCTAGTCCCATCGCTTACAAGGACAAGAATATCATTCCTCACAAGATGACCCGTGATGATATCAAGTCTCTCGTTGAGGCATTTGGAGACGCAGCTAAGCGAGCCATCGAAGCCGGATTCGACGTAAGTTCCCAATCCTCCTTGTCGATGACTCTGAAGACAGCCAATTAACATTAACGAATGTCTACAGGCCATAGAGATCCACGGAGCACACGGCTACCTTCTCCACCAATTTCTCTCTCCAGCCTCCAACAAGCGCACAGACGATTACGGCGGCAGTTTCGAGAACCGCACCCGTGTCGTCCTCGAAATCGTAGATCTCACACGCCAAATCATGCCCAAGGACATGCCACTTTTCTTCCGGGTTAGTGCAAGCGAGTGGCTGGAACATCTTGCCCCTGAACCCAGCTGGGATATACAAGAATCGATTAAACTAGCCAAGATCCTAGCCGCCCGCGGTGTCGACGCCCTCGATGTATCCAGCGGTGGAAACGATCCCCGACAAAAGATTAACGGGGGCCCCGGGTATCAGGCTCCGTTCGCTCGCCAGATCAAATTGGCCGTGGGCAACAGCCTTTTGGTGGGAACAGTCGGATCTATCACTTCCGGTGTGCAAGCAAACGATTTGTTGAAGGATAGTGGGCTTAACATGATATTCATCGGAAGAATGTTCCAGAAGAACCCAGGTCTCGTCTGGACATTTGCGGATGAGTTGGGTGTAGATATCAAAGTCGCAAACCAGATCCAATGGGGTTTTGGTGGACATCGCAGAAAGTGATTTATTAGAGGATAAGAAGTATCAGAAAGTGATTTATGAGAGAATAAAAAGTATAGAACAGCCAAGAGAAGGAATAGACAACGATTGGTTTATCTCAATTCTGTTTATAGATATAGAAACCCCCAATTTAACGATTCCATACTTCCACTAAATGGGCTACTTGTGTTTAGTGATTTGATCGAGGAGCTGCTATGGATCTTCTCCTGGACCCTCCTCCCCTCCCCTTTCTTTTTTTACTTTACCCACCCACCTAATTTGTATATATTAATAATATATTCATAATAAATACACGGTTATTCATACCTACATATGTATTTCTTCTATCTCAACCATCCTCATAACTGTACTTAATCTTATACTCATCAATATCACTTTAAATCCCATCAGATATATTTCCAACGGACGTCCTCCTCCTATCAATCTCAATCTCAATCCCACAACTCACAAAGTATATCGTTCGCATCTTCTCGGCTCACATCATCAGACATCCAAACCCAACAACACACTCAACTTCCCAGGAATTTTCAGCACTTCAATTGTATTGATCTACTTCATAACCATAACCAAAACCAAACCAAAAAAACCCCCCCGAAAATGTCGATAAAAATGCATTTATTATCTGTGGTATCCTTCGCTCTAATATCCGCTCTTCAAGCTATTTTCTTTCACTGCATCTATTACAACCGTCTGATCTTGATATCAATCAACTCATAAAAAAAATTCCTCCAAGTCTCCCATCCCTCCATCCTGCCCAACACTGATTTTGTCCCAGAACCAAACTCCTCCCCTAAGATACCAGACTATTCTTTTCCCGACAAAATCTCCATTCCAAAAACTATTCTACTCAGCAAGTACACCTCTTAGCATGCTCAAGAATCCCTCCTTCAACTTATACACCTCAGCCACTTCTGGCTTAGCAGGTTCACCGGCAGTTCTCCTTAAATGATCCTGTTTCCTTGCTCTTCTCTTCCTTTCAGCAGCAATGGGGTCCAACTCATCATCTTCCTCATCCTCATCACTACTGTCTTCGTCTTCTCCATAGTTGATATCATCGAGATCCCCTTCGTCCAATCCGAAATCGGTACTCTTGAACGCTAGTGCGCCGGGTATCTGCTCTGGGGCGCCTGTGCCTTCTGCCGCCATCTTTTGTCTTGTTTTATCAGAATGCCACTTCTTACGTGCTTCTTGCCAAGTAATCAATTGGTTTATTTCGTTGATAGCAACTTCCTTATCTAGTTGATTTACGCTTACGGCACCTGTAACAAGAGCATTGATGTCAAGTTTTCCACCCTTGGGACCTTGACGAAGGAACTCCAGGATTCCCTCTATCCAACCCATCAATTGGGTAAACAGTCCATTATCATGTGTATGTACTTCATGAACGAATTTGTAAAAATTGTGCTCGTGTCGCTGGCATAAATCGATAAATGCTTGAACTGTTTGATTTGGGTCTGCTGAGAAATCTTGCTCTCGGCACTTTTCAACAACCTGTTTTGGATACCGTTAGTCACTTTCGTCTACCGATGGAATCGAAATACACTCACTTTTATCGTATCCTCAATGAACTCGGCAAAATCAGTGACACTGTCGTACACGTTTGCTGATTTATATACTCGCACCAAAGGCTCATAGAAGATTGTGAACAAGTCGCGAAGAAGGCGTAACGTAACCGGCTCTTCAATCATGTTTAGCATCATAGCCTTATCTCGCTGTCTCGTGTACAATTTGAGGAGTTGCTTTAAGTATGAAAAAATTTGTGCTCCTTGCTTCATCTCTTCATCAACGTTCTCCACAGCATTATTCCAAGCAACATAAGCGTTGTATATCTTGCCGATTTGGGTCGAGTTCAGGGGCGGTTCGATATCTTCTGACCTTAGGATGGAAACAATCAAGTCCACGCCACTCTCTTCTGCATCAAGTCTTATGGCATTCTTGAAATCTTCAGGACTGTCAGAGAACTTCTTCAATTTGTCACAAAAGACAGGCTCATTGATCTTGTTTTGGAGGCCGTCGATAGACTTTTGGAAGCTTCGGATCCCATCATTCAGGGTCAAAGAAAAGATTCTTTGCATAAGCGATCTCGTTCCGAAAGGTTGAGCTAGGAAGATGTCTAATATGCTAGACATCACAGCCGCTGGATTAGCTATTCGAATTGCATTCTTGATAATTGTGTATGGAATCATTGAATGAATCTTTTTAGCTTGCGCGAATAATTCCGGGGAGTTGTCTTCTGCTAGAAATAAATGATAAAGAGTCGCTGCTACTTCAATTCGTAACCATTCCGCAAATTTCTGGTATTGAATGCTAAGATCTTGAATGGTTGGCTTATCCTTAATTTCTTTGAATAGTTTGGTAAGACCATTGCTTTCCACAATGTCGCGGCGGAATCTAAATTAATTAGTGAGCGTACAAAGAGAGTCTCAAACAGGGATACATACTCTTCCATGTAGATGTCTAGTTCGGCGGCGCGCTTCCTGGCTATTTCATAAAACTGCTGTTGCTCTACGACCCTCTTTTCGTCCATTAGCCTTCTTCTCTCGACATCCTCTACATCATCGTCGGTTAGTTTGATAGGTTGTTGTGACAGGAAATCTTGCATCGCTCGGGTTCCAGCAATTTGAGGATTGGCAAGAAGACCACGGAGGAATGCTCTCAAGGATATGCGTTGATTTTCTCGCCATAGAGTTATGCCCTGAGAAAAATTAGCTCGTGTTATTATAGTCTATCAGCAAAACTGACATCTGAGTCTGTAACAGGAGTTGAAGGAGGTTTGAGAAGCCTATCTACTGATGGTCGTGGGGATGATGTTGATGGTCTCGGAGATGACCTTCCGAATGACGCCGCTGATCCAGAGCGACGATGATCTGATAGAGTTAGTTGTGATACATCGAATCTTAGTAGAATATTGTGAACTAACCACGGACAGACAAATTCTTCATGCCAGATTCGGCGCCCATAGTCCCCATTGTCGAAACCGAGGACATCGAGGACGCATCGGAATCTTTGCCACCCGTGAGACCACTGATCAGGTTCGATGCAGTTGAACTCTCCTTGTTTTTCCGAGGCATTGGTGGGAGGACTTTGCCAGGAAGTTCTGTTCGTAGCCTCTTGTGAAGTCTACTAAAGTCACCATATCGGCGTCCGATGAAATATGGGATTTCTCCCTTCCTCTTGACTCGAAGAACGAATTCCTAAAGAGGTATAAGTAGCTGTTCCACAATTTACAGCCATGATCAACTCACAGCATGTTTGTGGTATCTGATGTTTCGTTTGACTTTTGTCGTTCTCACGCCCGCCACATTTACATCCCAACCATGCAAATAATGGCCTTCTGGCAAAGTTGATAGAACTCCATGCTCGATAGCGCCCGCATCGACAACTTCGAGTTCAGAAAACCTAATTCTCTCCTCATATCCTGAAGCCGTAGGTATACCAGATACCATCATCAACTCCACCAGCTTCTGACATTTCAGTGATAGCTTTCTGCGCTTTGTTTCTTCGAGCCTATCTTCGGATGACGAGATGTGCTTCTCAGCGAACGACTGTAGGAACTTGCATAGTAGATCCGTTAGATACTTTCCCTCAAAGATTCAGACTTTCTCTAACTCACCACTTGTAATTTATCCTGCCAAAACTCCTTCTCCTTCGCCTTATCCAAAAATGGAAACTCGCGAACATGATGTACAAATATGTATCTGAGAATCGGCAGCTCGGAATCTAAAGGAGATACCTCCCCGCGATCAGATTTGAACGGGGCGCCGAATCTCTGTAATGCCGTGGGAGAATTCAACTCGGTGATTTCGAATTTCACTTGTTGCGAGATTAGTTCGCGCTTTAGATCTGTAGAGAAAGAGTCAGTACCTATGCCAGAAAAAGAGGGTGGAATTGTCGAATACATACAATGTTCTTGCTTTCCGGTAAGTGCTTGTCCTTTATCATCTCCAAAGACGCTTCTTGTGGGCGACAGTATGGCGCCATTTGCTGCCATCTTGGAGGGAGAGGAAGGAGGGATAATGGGATTTCTTCCCTCAATCTTATTTTCGTCGTTCATCGAACTGTTGGTTTTATGAGTATCTTGAGGTATATTAATGAAGAATATTGCGCGTCTCCTAGATTCTTGCAATGTTGTTGCAGGTTGAGGGATTTCAGTGTTCCAAGTTGTTTTAAGTTTTGAGGTCGGATGCGATGGGCTATGCAGTGCGGAAAGAAGCTTACGGTGCAGCGGGGTAGCTCTTGAAATACGCCCTGGTAGGTAAATGCTTTTCTTGTGAAAACCTTAACAGATGCTCTTGCGTCAAGGATTAATAGATTGGTATGTCACCAACATGAACGATTCTAAAAATAACGGATGATCAATAGAAGTCAAATCACAAATATTGTTCTTACTTGATCTTCACAGCAGAGGCAGAAGCAGAAGCACAAGGAAATAGTCAGGCAATATATATATACCGTGTATTGGGATTTTGGAATATCTTGACAATTACAATACAGGGATATTTGATGGGTGGCTTAGGGAAATGACGACTGATGTCTATTGTGTGCCGGTCCACGGCCCACGGCACCATGTCACCATTCTAGAATCCAAAATGTTAAATAGATTCCAAGCTTCGTAAATGTAAAGCATTTTATTATACGCGTATATTCGTATATCATTGGACATGAACCTTGCATAATCGACTCGGCATTCGCCCGTCTATCCATCTACCAAGTATCAAAAGACGCGAACCTCCAAAACTACTTGTGAATAGGTAGGTACGTGTGAGTGTCACTCCTAATGCGTACGGTTCATGTGTATGATATGTAATGTAATGTTCAACGATGCTAAGAAGAAGAAGATGGGTAGGTAGATCTATGGATTGGCATGTTGGTTTCGACCTTTACCAGCATCAGGTTGCTCGGCATGTCAATATTATAAGTCATGGGACCGTCGACCCACTGATTTCTAGGGTCCCGTAAGGCGTAGTATACTTGGAAAAGTGGTACTATTCATAATTAGACTTGGGCTGAGAGGTGTAAGCCCTGTATGTATGTGTGTACATTTTCGTGCCAATAAATTATAACTCGTCGAGTACTTTAAGTCTTGGGTCCTCTGCCAACTTCTCTGCTTCCTTGTTGACTTCACTTCCAGGTGCTGAACCTTCCAATATATCGAGAGTAGGCTTCAGCATATTTCTGGTCTCATTTTGGGCCTTTTCCAACTCTCTCGGCGCGGTCGAATTAGAAATGTTGAATCTTATAGTCCCATGACCTTGCCCGTTCGAGGGAATATATGCCAAAATGACGATGGATAGTAGAATAGTTGCGCATATCGACATCAAAATCCACATCATCTTGAGTCGTTTTCGTGTTTTGTCTTGCCATTCCTCCTCTGCTTGTTCCCAGCCTTTGACGCGCTTTCTAACAGCGTCTACCCGTCCACTCAATGTGGTGACTGTATTTCGTCCTTCCTTCACACGTTTCTCCAATGCTCTGATCTTTTGTTCCTGTGCTTCGAATTCTTCAAATCCTTCAAGTTGTGCTCGACTTTCTTGGACAAGCTCTTCTCCCTCTGTACTGAAATCCTCATTCAACTGTCTAGTCATGGCTGCCAACTCTTTGAGGGATCCGATCGTCTTATGAAGATCCCCTAATTTCTCCAAGACGGAATAGTATGTTGCATCTAAATGTCGGGAAGCATTGTCCGCCACAACGTTCACATCCGTTAAGGTATTTCGCAATTCCCTAATCCAGCGCATTAGTATCAGAGACTAGAAGTGTTAAGTAGGACAAACGTGGCCATCATGGCGCCTTTCTGTTTCTCAGCTTCGAGTTCGCCCTCCCTTAAAGGCCTTCTCTCGTCGGTCTTGAACAAATCGAAGCCATCCACAGTAGAACCCAAGATACTAGCCCTTCGACTCCCATTCCGGCTCCCATCAGGTGAAACTCCCTCACTTTTGGATTCTCCAGATGGACTGAAAACCTTCTGCAAAGTAGGATGAGACGATTTCTCGTCTTTGTCTCGGCGATGTATATGCGGATGGTGATGATGATGGTGGTGGTGGTTGTGAGATCGGTGAGGTTTCAGGGGAGGAGATGATACCTCAGATACCGAACGTGTGACTTGATGACGAGGTTTATTTGGAGAAACATATTTGGATCCATCACCGTTGGAAGACATGACTCTTTTAGTTTGTGATCAGATGTTGTTCCGTTTCATATTGAGGTTCCGATGAATGGTGCATGTGCTATGAAGCTTGTATGGTGAGATTTAATGACCATTGATGCAACTATAGGGCGGCCGTTAGCACATTGCTATACGAATTCGTTCATGAATGGTATATACAGGGTAGGTATGTCAAAAGTTCGAGTTAATAAATCAATTTAAAAGATACGATGGAAGATAGAATCCTCTGGTTATTTCTGATATTATTTATCATGTATTTGAAATAGCTAATATACCCTAGGTCCTTACTTCTGATCAAATCTTGTTGAATCGCTGTCGAAGTTTCTGTTTCGGCAATATCATAACGTCCTTCAACTTCCAAGAAGCTTCGCTCAGTTCGGGTCGACTTCATCCTCAATGATAGGAGATAGTCCTCGTTGGTGCTGCTGTATCCGACTTCTGGTAGGCATATATCATGCCATCAATAGCTGAACATCGCTCGACATGCTCTATGTGAGTTGCGCAAATCAACCATATCACCCATATCCCCCGATTGCTTTCAATGCGTTCCAAGTTATTCCATGCGCCATGCTCCGTCCCGGAAGATTTTTTATCATGACTTCAACATCTTGTTTCTCTTCTCTCGTCTCTTTAATCTGTCAACACGCTTCTGGTGCATCTTTTCGGCCATTTTCTCGTATCGTTCTCTTTCCTCCTTATTGGCGCGCTTTTCCTTGATCTTTGTAATATGGGCCTGTGACAATGATTAGACTTGATTCAATTAGAGCTGAAATGGCGCTGACCTGTCTTGCAGCTTCTTTCTCCTCCTTCATCTCCTTTTCTTTAGCCTTGGTGGCTGCTATAGCCTCATCATTTGCCTTTCTCTTTTCATATGAGGTATTTCCAGCCTTTGGTCGGAAAGCTTTCTTCACGGGATGCCATTGCTTGCCTAAGTATATTGAGTCAGAGGCTTGATACTCGGGAAGAAATGAAGAACTATCAATTGGAGCGCATGCGTACCATTCTTGCGCATTCCTTGTGGAAGGACGGTCGACTCCGCTGCAGGAGCGGTAGGGGCCACTTCTGTTGACATTTTGATAAAAGGAATGTTGATCGAATATTGGGCAATGATCTGAATATTCTTATGTGAGAATGAAGGTTGAGGGATTTAATTTTTGGGCGTTATGGATCGTCGTATACTAAATTAATTGTCGACAGGAATTCCAAATTCAAAGCATACAATAAATTACGATGCAGGAACTTTTTTTTCTCGTTAACCATACGTACCGATAAGCGTGATTGATTGCTTATCAGTAGTAAGTATGCATTAATGCTTGACTAGGTATATAATTTACTATGCTAAAGTGACTAAAACCCATCTGGACTCATCTCTCTTTTTTCCCCAAATTCTTTGAGTTATTTTTTTTCATTATTACCCAGGTAGGCACTGGTAGATAGGTAGGTAGATAGTCAGTCCACCGGCATCCGAAATCAGTTTAAGATTTATTTCATTGTTATTGTTATTGTTATTGTTACTGTTCAAAGTTCTATTAATTCTATTAATAATCCGTTACCTACCTAAATACTAGGTATATAATTAACCCAATCCTCTACTCTGTAAACTCGGTTCAAATTACTTCACCAGATTCTATTGTCCATCCTTTCCATCATCATGACTACCAGTACCTCCTGATCTTGCCTGACTTGTTGAATCCCCAGCTTTCTTAAAGACGCAGGACGGGACCGAATGCCAACCTGGAAGAAAAAGTTGTTTAGATTGTGGAGACTTTCGCAGATTTTCAATCTGATAAAAAAATAGCTCCATCCTCCCCCCCACCTCAGTTGGAAGTTGACAGCCCTCCGAAGATGATACTACGATAATCGGACTTCATTTTCCTATTCACGACATTCAAACCTTCGAAACAACTCCACTAGTACCACTCTCAAGCCACTACATATATCTCTATTACCTTGGCCAAACCCAGTCTACGCTGTCTACCATGTTCTTCTAGCAATGTGGTTGGCTTATTGGGGATCAATTCTTCCTTCTTCGTCTGTGGGTCGCACCCTGGTTTTATAATCATTACGAGCTCACAGCAATAAATTACGAGAGAGTAAGAGAGACCTGGGTGCAACCCATTGTCGGAAAGAAAATCTTGCCCACAGAAGACAGCAGATATCTTGCAAACAATCACGCAAATCAACTGTTTCCTTACCTTGCAACTGTCATTCATTTGCAGCGTGGAACAGCAACCTCATTATCCACACGGCACACAAGGAATCCCAAATCTGCCGTGTCTTCTCAACTTATAAAGAGCCATTCAAACCCCCTTCCTCCTTTCCGAACTCATTGCTCGATTGAAGTGGTAGAAATTCGAGCCCAAAGAATACACACATTTCTACAACCAAATAACAGTTTATTTCTCTACTGGAAACATCCTCCTTTACTTTCGCATAAGAAAACTACGGTCTAGTCATAATGGCAGCAACCATGACAGCGGAATTCACTCCCGACACACCACAGAAAGTAGTATCCAAGGGAAAAGAAGCTCTAATGAATTCCATTGAGGATTGCCTTTACGGTTCCGTATGTTACACCAACAAAAACTGAGCAAGACAATTGTTAACAAATGAGCAGATTGCTGGAGTAGCTGGAAAATATATTGAATATCCTTTTGACACAGTGAAAGTTCGATTACAATCACAGCCTTATCACCTTCCTTTACGTTATACTGGACCACTTGATTGTTTTAAACAATCAATTCGCAGCGATGGGTTCTTAGGATTATACAGGGGCATCAGTGCTCCACTAGTCGGTGCTGCTCTAGAGACTAGCAGTCTTTTTGTTTGGGAGCAAGCAAGTAGAGAAGCACTTCTGAAGGCTGGAGTATACAAGAGAGATCAACCACTTCCTCTGGAGGCATTGTGGATGACTGGTGCACTATCCGGCGCCCTTACTTCTTTAATCCTCACCCCTATTGAACTGGTTAAATGCAAAATACAAGTTCCGGCGACCGCGCCAAATGGTTCAGTTCCCGTCGCTGCAAAAACAGTCTCATCAGTTATTCGCGAGGTTTGGCACCACCAAGGTATTCGCGGTTTTTGGAATGGGCAGCTAGGCACTTTAATCCGTGAAACGGGTGGATGCGCCGCTTGGTTCGGTAGCAAAGAGACCGTTACTTCTCTTTTTCGAAAGCTGAACGCAAAAAATAGCCCGCAAAGTTCTTCTTCCGTTCTATCCACTGAACTAGCACCTTTACCTTTCTGGCAACAAGCTCTCGCCGGTGCCTCAGCAGGCATGTCTTATAATTTCCTCTTCTTTCCCGCAGACACCATCAAATCTCGCATGCAAACCGCCTCTACTTCATCTACAGCACCACGCACCACATTCATTCAAGAAGGTGCTCTTCTTTGGAAAAAACATGGTCTGAAAGGCATGTATCGAGGTTGCGGTATCACGGTTATGCGATCAGCACCTAGCTCTGCATTCATATTCATGATTTATGATGGGTTAAAGAGCCGTTTCCATCTTTCTTAGTGCTTATTTCCCCATTTGATTACTTACGGCACGACGCGCATGTACATATAATTGGAATCTTTGCCGCTTTCCACTTTGCATATCATACTTTACCACACAAGGTGGCCGGATATACAAAAACCGAACTCGGGTCTCTTTTTTTGGCTTTCGGTTATGAAAATTTTGAAAATTTATTAGGGGCGGGCGTTGAAAAGGCGTTCAGGGATATTATATCATAGATCTGTATAGTCGTTCGGTTGACTCGGAAAGGAGGGGTAGGGGTGAGAGTGAGATAAGCTGAGCTCAAGTGAATTTCTAATCAGCATGAAGGATTCATGGCTATCGTGTCGAATTTGAAAAATCGAGACTGGAGCAAGTCAGCTTATGAGCGTTGCATTTTTATATATATCATAGACGGGTCTGGACGAGATAGCATGGAGTATAGTGGGGCCATAGAATTTACAATCTAGAACTTGTTTTGAGAATGTAGTGTTTTGTTTTGTTTAGATTGGGTTTCTATTTATGTGTTTGATTTGGTTTGGTTTGGTTTGGTGTTTATGTGTTTTAGTTCGGTGATACTGATTTTTTCTTGACTGGTACCTAGGTGGGTATAGTATGGTATGGTATGGTACATGGTAGAAAATACATGTATGTACATCCAGATGGTCGCCACAAAATAGATGTATATGTTTAAATTATGATTATCACAGATAGAGCATAGAGAGTATATAGATATCCAGGTAGCTGGCGGAAGAGCGTAAGATGGCTTCCCTAATTCATAGATTATCTCCTAGCACTTTTTGTGTTCTTTACGAGACGAGATGAAGTTCGATGTTATGAGATGTGTATTGCTACGTCCTACATTTGTTTATATGTGTTCGGAAGCATGGAGTATATAGTATAGTAGTAGATATGACAGTACTGTATTGTAGTAGAAAAGAAGTATTTCATTCATGATTAAAAGCTATGGTATATTATCTGACGACGATTAATTCAACGCCGTGCGAAAAATCAGCGGGGAACAATGGACTCGGAATTTGTGGTTCAGGAGATACATGAGATGATCGATCCATCCTCCGAGAAGATGTGTACTTGGGATTTGCACACGCATGTGAATTTTTTTAACGCGTACTTCGTGCGTTTTCGGTCTCTCTCGATTTGCTCGCTGGCATCCCCTACTCTTCCTTCTCGTCAACGTACTTTGTTCCCTTACCCTTGGGGCTCTTCTCGACTTCCTTGTCGCTGATGTTCCAGTCGTTGAGATATCCGACGCCGGCGCTGAGGTATGTGGCGAATCCGAGCCAGCCGACGTAGGGAGCGAGGGCCCAGGCGGCGACGGAGTCGACTTGCCCCCAGATGTAGGTCAAGTAGGAGACGGTGCCGGTGAGGGCGACGATGTCGATGGTTGCGAGGATGGGACGTTTGAGGGAGAAGAAGAGGGGCATCCAGATTAGGTTGAGGCCGAGTCTGTGGGGGAGGGGGATTAGTGGGAAATTTGTGTGGATGATTAGGATTGAGAGTTGGGGATTGGGAGTTTGGAAGTGCTGCAGGGAGAGTATGTTCTTGGGGAATTGCGAGGGAGCTTCACTTACTGAACGGTATAGAGTGTAGCTCCTTGTTTGAAAAGGAGATGTTTTTCGGTAGAAGCGAGAGGAGATAATCCGGTAGAGTATGCGCGGTAGGCAGAGTATCCCATCAGACCGTAGAGGAGAGTCCAGGCAGGACCGAAGACGTATGGAGGTGGACGGTAAGGGGGTTGTTTAAGTGCCATGTAGGTCTTTTGAGTTTCTTTTGCTAGATGGGTGTTAGTGATTTGTTGGAAATGGTGGCTTGTTCACGTTGTATACTATCTCGTCGAGCATATATGAGCAGTAGAGATTCATGATGTATGATCTCGTCGTAGATGAATAAACAATGAAATGGCAGAAGATCAATACTTACGTCTAACTGCGAAACCAATAGCAGATCCAAGAGTAATTGGTAAGAGCACCGAAGCCGTTGGATTGGCAAATATGGCTGCCGGCAGCGTTAAGCTGGGAACAAAGGTCGTCATGATGGGTGAATTGATTGAATTTCTGATCGATTATGGAGCTGTTGATGGCGGCGTAGAAGGAGGGTTTGAGTGGAAGTTGAGTGTACGTTGTCTTTATATCCTTTTCTGGTGGAGAAATCAGTTCATCCCCTCAATGACGTACTCCTCTTGTTATGCGAACGCAGTAAAAGTATGTGGAGTGAGAAAGTTGAGAAACCTCGGTCTGTGTGGGAGGGGAGTGGATTGGGAAGGGGAATTGATATGATTGTATGTGAGGAATGACTGGTTGTTTACTGTATTGATTCTTTTGTAAGGTAATAAGATATCTTATGGATGCTTTATATATATATCTACTTATGATGGTATCTATTCATGTATGCTAGCTACAATATTTATAAATGATTCTCCCTACCTACCTGGCATGGCTCGAGCCTGGGTACCTACCGAATATCGTACTGGTAGCTTGTACTTCGAACTCAAGTCACTCCATACAAGATCTCAATATGGAGAACTGCATTTGGCTGATTTCGGGGAATTGGATGAATTTGATTGGCTGTTTGATACACCTTGCATTCAATCCTTGCCACTCTCGGAAACCCATTTTAATGATTGGTTGAAATGTGAAGTATTGTTGATATGGAATGAGAGAAGTTATACCATTGGCTAGAATATTAGTCATCAGTATTTCACAGCCGCGGATATCTCCATATATTCCTAGTGAGAGAACCAATTATAAGCATGCACTGGCTCATCATGTGCTTAGCCGAGACACACTAAGCTATATCTGTCACCACTATCGATCCACTTTCCGCAAGTGCGATGCTCACTAGTCTACTTCAGAGTTGGACAGTGCTACCTGCCCTAATCACTCTTTGGGTAAAGTTTCATCAACACCCTCGCCAGGGCTAGTACTACGAAGTACAGATACCTCCAGACTAGGTAAGCATGTCAAGCGCGAGAGCTCCCTTTGACCAGCCGCCCGAATCCAATCCTCCGACATTGACGACCTTTATTAATCAACAACATCATCATCTATCCAATATTGATTTGGTAGAGGAGCTTTCTGCAAAACAACAGTTGATCATATCTGAATCTTGTTCGTCAGTCCTATTCTTCTATTCTTCTTACACACTTTTGTCTCCCTCAAAAAGAAAAAGAAAATCACAACAACACCTTCGCACCTATCCCCCATTATTATCATTGCGATAAAATCTATAGCAATTGCTTTTCTTCTTCTTCTTGATCGATTAATTCAAAATCTATCTTGAAATCAAATCAAGTTGATAATATCATATCATATCACATCACATCAAAATCAATTCAGAGATCGCATATCCATCAACAACAACAAGTTGTCGTCGTTTTTTTTTTATCTTGCCATCTATAGGCACTGAACTTTTTTAATCCTCTTTTCTCTACTCTGCCTATTCTGCCTCTTGTCTCCCTGTTGATATCGCATCTTTACTTCCCCAATTCAAACATACACTTGTTGATTCTATTACATTTTTGAACAATCCTCTAACGGGCAATCATGTTATCAAACAGCAGTAGCTTCGTTGTCAACACCTCCTCCCGACAATCACCAGGTGTCACTTGACAATCGCAATCGACAAGAACCGATTACCTACATCGATTTCGTCAAAAGGGTCTCTAATAACGAAACTGTCCTACCAGAACGTCCGACTGGTCCATTACCTGAAGATCGAAAGAAAGGCAAAGGCGGAGTAATTTTGGACGGTAGCAATTACATCATGGACGGCTACGGAAGTTACAGCAGAGAGCCACCACTCGCTCGTTCACCAACTGAAAGAACAAATTGGGCTGGACGTGACGATGGCTTCAGAAGTGTTAAGATTGAACGCGACGATGGCTTTAGAGGTACCAGACCCGACCGCGACCGTGAATCATTTCACCGCGGCAGATCTCCTGGTATGTCGCATTTTTCTTCTTCTTATATCTATGACTTCACCTTTCAATGCTTTGTTATTGCAACGTATCTGCTCTCATGCTTACACAGTTGTTCTTTTAGTCGGTGGGGATAGGCAGCGTCGAAACACACGCGACCGCGACCGCTCCAGATCTCCCGTAGATCGTTATGAACCTGTTGGTAGAGCTAGAGAGAGAGAACACGATTACAGATCATCGAGGGATCGCGAGGACCGAAGACGAGTTGCGTCACCGGCCCCAGCCAACATTGATCGATGGGTTCCTGGTCAAGATTCAGGCCCTCCTCCTCCAATCACTGTCAATCCACTTGCGGATCCTGTCATCCTACCTTTTCAAGTAGGTTTCTCATACTATGGAGAATGGTGGCGTACAAACGAAAAGATCAAGGAAGAAAAGGAGCGTATTAGATGTCACAAGCGTGGTGAAATTTTCAGACCTCGCGAAGAAGACCGCGATACTGAAAAGGCTCGCATCCAAGTTGCTTATGACGCGTATAAAGAAGAGCTTCAAGCCAGGATGGCACGTACATTTGTGCAGGAGCACAAAGGTGAACAATGGTTCATGGAAAGATATGTACCTGAGATGCGAGACGCTTTACGCCTACAAGTCAACGAGTTCCGCCGCGGTAACTACAGTCAATGGGAACAAGACCTCGAATCCGGAACTTTTGATGAATACTCTTTAGAAGGTATTCCAAAGAGCGAAAGTAACGGAACCGGTGGAGTTATTGAGAAAGAAGAGGGAGAAACAACCGCGGCCAACGAAGTTCTTGGTGTTGGTGACCTGGTTCCCTCTAGAGGCGGTGATATCCGGGACGAAAATGCTTTCCAGCCTACATTACTCATCAAGACAATTGCGCCACACGTTAGTCGTTCAAATCTTGAATCTTTTTGCAAGGAGCATTTGGGTGAGGATGAAGGTGGTTTCAAATGGCTCAGTTTAAGTGATCCAAACCCAAGCAAACGTTACCATAGAATTGGCTGGGTTATGCTTCACCCTGCACCTGATTCGGTTCCCGTTCTCGATCGACCTGAGATCAAAGATGATGAGGAGGGTGATGTGCCTGCTGAACCAGCAGTTCCACTCACTACTGCCCAGAAGGCACTCGAAGCTATCAATGGAAAGACCGTCAAGGATGAAGTTAGGGGAGATTTTACATGCCATGTCGGTGTTCATGTACCTCCCAACCTCCCACGCAAGAAAGCACTTTGGGATCTGTTCTCGGCTCCTGAACGTATCGAAAAGGACCTTGATTTGGCCACTCGCCTTGTCAGCAAATTCGAAGAAGATTTCGGTTCAGACTTCAATGCTGTCTTGAAGATTGAGGAGAAAGTAGATGATCTAAAGAATCAAGGCCGTCTTCAACCACCAGTGACAGCCCCTACTCCAAAGAAGAGCAAGACATCTAAGAATGGGCTTGGTCTTGACGAGGCAATGGACGAAGGTGAAGATTTTGAGGAGATGGAGGAAGGGGAGGAAGAAGAGGAAGGCGCTTTCGATTTCGAGGATGTCGACGACGAGGACCTTCTCGTTAAGAAGAAGCAGCTTGATCTTATGGTTGAGTATCTAAGACGTGTCTTCAACTTTTGTTTCTTCTGTGTATTCGAGAGTGACTCAATTCATGAACTTACTCGAAAGTGCCCTGGAGGACATCTTAGACGACCACGTAATACTCTTACCACATCGGCTAAAGCAGCTGCTCGCGCCAGTGCACTGGGAGATGTATTCCCTGGAAAGGTCAAAGCTGAGGACAAGATGGATATGGATCCCTCCTCTCCGGATGGTGAGCGCAAAATCAATCCACGAAACAATATTTCCAAAGCAGAACAACAGCTTCAACGCGCTTTCAATTGGGTCAGAACGTTTGAGGATAAGATTATGCAAATCCTCGATCCAGATAATGTGGATGTGCGAAAATTGGGTGGAAAGCCAACTGAAGATGCTCTGAAGGAAGAGTTGGTTAAATTCGTGAAGCAAGAAGATGACCACAAATTCAGATGCAGAGTTCCAGAATGTACCAAATTGTTCAAGGAAGAGCACTTTTGGAAGAAGCATGTCGAAAAGAGACATCCCGAGTGGTTAGAAAGCATTAAGTCTGATGTAAGTTATTGTTTCTACCCTTTCCAAACGACCTAAGCTAATCTAGGTGTAGTTTGATCTTGTCAACACCTATGTCCTCGATCCTGCACACATCGCTCCATCGAGATCAGATGCCAACAGCAACGGGCATTTCCCTCCAGCCAATGGCCATATGCCAGCGGGTACTCCACGAGGTTTCAATCTTCAAAACTTTGGAATGAACGGAATCAATCCCATGACAGGCTTCACACCTTCTACCGGTTTTCCACCATTCCTTGCTGGGCATGCTGTTCAATCGCCTATGGGTTGGGTTGGTGGCTCTGATAACCGTGGTCCTGGTCCCATCCGAAGAGGTGCTGGTCGATATCAAACCAATAATCGAACTGGCCCTTATGATCGTCGACCCAATTTAAATCATCAAAACCGTGGGGATCCCAATGCTGGTAGATTAAGCCCTCTGACCGGTGGTGACCGTGGCGGTCGTGGAGGAGCACACCGTTTCGCGGGAGCTAATGCCAATAACCGATGGGGTGATGGGATAACACCGGGTGGTACAACTACCGGACCTCGTGAAGCGACCGCCGGTAGAAGCTTAAAATCTTATGAAGATCTTGACGCTGTTGCTGGAGCTGGATCCGGAGAATTAAACTATTAAAGTTGAGGAATGGAATCGGGGTGATTTAAAGTGATTGAAAGAAAATTGATATCTGGTGCTCATGGTAAATGGTTTCCATGAAGAATTTGACTGGGGACAACGGAGAAAATCTGGTAATGGAAAGTAGCAGAGTGCGTGTGCTTTTTTCAAACTTTCCTTTTGGCGTTAAAACACATCTTGTGCAGGAAACAGTTGCCTTGCAATTTTCAAAGCTTTTATTCTTCAATTGAGTCCTTTTTACTGGTTATCTTCTTTGGTGTATACTAAATTACGGACATGGGCTCTTTCGCATGCTTGTATTCTTCAAAATTAATGAGATAAATTTGCGACAGTATAGATGATGACTGCTTATTGAGGCGTTTGTAAAATCGTATTGATTATTATTTCTCATTTGAGATCAGTTAGGAAGACTTTTGATTGATATATAAATCTGAGCTTTGGGAGCGAAGATCGTTTGGATGTTAGCATTGATCTATCTTAAATCATAAGAATCTATTGTATTGCATTGTTCCAACGAGAACGCATAACATTCAATATTGATAACATTACCTTCATGCACACAGCACGTGATATTATTGCATAGTAAACACCCCAATTGGCTCTAGCGTGTGTCAAAATGCCAAAATTCTCAGGTTCATCATCGTTTTAACCCCTGAAACTCTACTTACACCGCCGCGTTATCTCCCTATACAGACGCCCCACATTCAAAATCAACCAAGAGGACTTTGCGAAATTCGAATTTGAACACTTGCCAGCAAATCCACTCTTTCACCCAAATAATACCATATCATACCAGCATTGCTGAGATCGCGCAAAGGGAACATCTCTTGCCATAGCTCAACGACGTCGACGACTGCAAACTTAATCTCTTCCCTCATTCTCTGCCATTGCCATTCCCATTTACTTCGAGAAAAGGATAATTCAAGATGACTCGCGGAGAGGTAAATAAACAAATCAATTCTTATTTGAACAACGCACTACACTACACTACAACTACCTCCCTCACCAATTACTTCACTACTTTCCTCTAGTAGTGTATCTCTTCTCTGTTTATCGATTCAATGAATCCGCGTCGCAGTGCTATAATTGGTAATTGACAAGTCATTTATTATAGATTCTTCACCTTCATATCGGTCAAGCTGGTACTCAGCTTGGTAACAGTGCTTGGGAGTTGTAAGTTGATTAGATACCTCGAGTATACTCGATTGTATACTAATTTCCTGCTTTCTCAGATATCTTCTTGAGCATGGTCTCTTACAAGATGGTCGTCCTGATCCCGAGGCAAAGGCTGTCCACGAATCTGGTGAACTCGATACAGTCTTCACTGAAACCGGCAATGGTAAATACGTACCTCGATCCATCTTCGTCGATCTCGACCCATCTCCAATCGACGAAATCCGAACTGGTGATTACAGATCCCTCTTCCATCCTGAACTTTTGATCAGTGGAAAGGAGGATGCTGCCAACAACTACGCTCGTGGTCACTACACAATTGGAAAGGAGATCTTGGATGGTACTTTGGACAAGATTCGTCGCGTTCTGGTAAGGAAATATTTCGTGTGTCTTGTAATGGGCATTACTAATTTTCTAACCCCCAGGATAACTGCTCTTCCCTCCAAGGTTTCTTGATCTTCCACTCTTTCGGTGGTGGAACCGGTTCTGGTTTCGGATCTCTCTTGCTTGAGCGTCTCTCCACCGATTATGGCAAGAAATCCAAGCTCGAATTCGCAGTTTACCCAGCTCCCAGAGTTTCTACCGCTGTTGTTGAGCCATATAATGCTGTTCTCAGCACCCACAGCACTATCGAAAACTCCGACTGTACCTTCTTGGTCGATAACGAGGCTGTTTACGATATCTGCCGTCGCAACTTGGACATTCCTCGTCCTTCTTTCGAGCATCTCAACAGATTGATTGCTCAAGTTGTCAGCTCCATTACCTCGTCACTTCGTTTCGATGGTGCTTTGAACGTCGATCTCAATGAGTTCCAAACTAACTTGGTTCCTTACCCAAGAATTCATTACCCATTGATCAGTTACGCTCCAGTCATCTCTGCTGCTAGAAGCTCCCACGAGAGCTTCAAGACTCAAGAATTGACCCTCCAGTAAGTTTCCCCACTTTGGTATTGATATCTTTTTCTAACTTCATGTAGGTGTTTCGAGCCAAACAACCAAATGGTTGTCTGCGATCCCCGCAACGGAAAATACATGGCTGTTGCCCTCCTCTACCGTGGTGATGTCGTTCCCCGTGACTGTAACGCTGCTGTCGCTTCCCTCAAGGCTAAGACATCCTTCAACCTCGTCGAATGGTGTCCAACTGGTTTCAAGCTCGGCATCAACTACCAAAAGCCTATGTCCGTCCCATCTACTGCACCCAACGACGGTGCCCTCGCCTCGGTCGATCGTTCCGTCAGTATGTTGTCCAACACCACCGCTATTGCCGAGGCCTGGTCAAGATTGGACCACAAGTTCGATCTTATGTACAGCAAGCGTGCTTTCGTGCATTGGTACGTTGGTGAGGGTATGGAGGAAGGAGAGTTCAGTGAAGCAAGAGAAGATTTGGCAGCATTGGAGAAGGATTACGAAGAGGTTGCTGCTGACAGCTTCGATGCCGAAGAGGGTGAGGCTGAGTACTAAGTTATTCGGTCCGTATATGACATTTTGAGCCTTGCGTCATTTTGATCCATATGGGGTGGTTTGTGTTCTGCGAATATCCGAAAATGAGCGTCTGATTATTCGGTGGGGTTGGGAAATGAGAGAGATGAGATGGGATGAGATATTTTAGTTTGCTAGATGATATTATGAATAGTCAATAGGCAATATAAATATGAATCTCGATGACAGAAGTGATTTCAATAGTCGCGCAGTGTGCAGTGTGGAAACTTCGATTCGCTCTTAATTGAACAATTCTTGGGCCCTAAATACAACTAGGTATGTGTTTCTGTGGTATTAAGTATTACCTCGTCTATCGTTTATCGTCTATCGATACATTTAGGTACCTCCAGGGCTATATAGGTATACCATTCAAGACATTCAATCACTCGCTTATTATAAAAACTAGACGAGAGTAAATTATCTTTCTGTTTCTTTGCTTTTTGTTTTTAAGTCTTACTTCGAAAATCAGACTTTGAGCATTGAATTGATGATAGTCGTTCGTTAGGTGTTATACTTGGGGGAAAGTCTCCCGTTTAGTGTTGCGGGGTGTAGAAGAGAGGGAAAGTCGCAATTGAATGCTTCTACTGATCTCTCAATTTTTGATCTTACTTTTGAAGGGATAAGAACTAATGGAATGGTTTCAAGTTTGAGAGATTCGAGAGAACGAGAAATAGCAAACCAAACACAAACCTATACACAAACCCGCACATCGAATCAATTCCTCGTCTGTCCAGAGACAGGAATGAAATTTGCTCTTCGCAAACTTTTAGTAACCTACGATCTAATTCGGGTATGAAAACTTCTATTTACAACGAAGATTTGATGCGGGTCATCGAGTTTCTCTTCATCGTTTGTTGGTTGTGGATACGATTTTTTGTATTGTGGGTGGAATTGGTATTATTAATTTTCTTGGCTTCGTTCAAGACTTTAGTAATAAGGGTTTTGTGAATGGTAGAGAAGGAAATGGGAAGTTGGAGAGATAAGAAACAGAGGATTATGAGGAAGGCGAAACGATACATACTCCCTTGGAATGCGAGAGAGATGGCGCTGATTGAGCATGCGAAGGAGAATTTTCTGGCGAGTGTTGTTATTGGGATATTGGATGATGTGGATGTGGATGTGCATTTTTGGTGTAGGGGTTGGGTTGTAGATTGTATATGGGGGTCGATTGATTTGGGTGGAGGAAAATTTGAGGAAATACTAGGTGGGATATGTTGGATGTTTGGATGGGAGAATGGATAGCAAGTGTGAGGAGGGTACGGTAGAGAAGGAATGTAGACAGTTGTGTTGGTATGTGGAGCTGGTGGTATGGCGAATGGAGCGAGGAGGGAAGTTGTGAGGGGTGTGGAAAGGGAGTTTAGGGTTGATTTGTTGGAGGAGTAGTTTGCTTGGTAGCGGTATTGTTGCTGTATTTTGTTTTGAGAAATTTGGGATGTGGGATGTGGGATTAGATGATGGGCGTTCTTGTAACTCCTTCAGAGTGCTTTCATGTTTGAGGAGAAATGATTTGTTTATTTTGAGTTTTGAAGGGTTTGTGAATGAGATGATGACTTGGATTATGTTGTGTTGAAACAAACAGCTTAATCTCGGATTTTTTCGTGGAATTTGACGATTCTCATGTGTAATAGGATGTATGATGAAAGCGGCCCGAATCATCTGAATCACGCAGACTAATTTCTCATCATCGAGTCCTCGCATTTTCCAAAGCTCTTCTCATTCTTTTCCCGCCTCGTTTTAGAAGCGAAGTCGTGGTGCAGGCCCTTGAAGCCCCTTCTTGGCTTTTTACCACATTGGGTAATCTTGCTATAACATGCTCAAAAAAGCTCGTAATAGCTCATGTTCAATTTTAACACCTGTTGTTCGTTCAGAATCTCAAGGATCGGATTCGCATATGAGTTGGGTATCGTACAAGAAATGGAGATATAAGACTTCAACTAAACATACCATCTCGTAGATGATATATGAAGATTTTAGAAAACCACCTTCAAGACGCAAAAACCCGAACATACCAAGCCATGAGCGATACCTCTGAGCTAGCAAAAGGTTATACCCTCGTCAACGATACCCAATACAAAGCCGGACAGTATCTCCTCGAAAAACTCGCTCTCGCCCATACCCCCAACATCCAAATCCTCGACATAGGCTGCGGACCCGGCAATCTCACCGCTCACATTTCCTCGCTTGTCCCAGACGGAAAAGTCATTGGGATCGATCCCAGTTCTTCTCGTATCGCGCTCGCTCTCTCGACTTATGGAGAGCAAACCAATCTTGAATTTTATGAAGGCATCGCAGAGGATCTCGCACGCTTTGGGGATGAGAGTTTCGATGCGGTGTTTATGAATAGTACGTTTCATTGGGTGGGGGATCAGGAGGGCGCATTGAGGGAATGTTTCAGGGTGCTGAAAAGAGGTGGAAAACTGGGGATTTCGGGGGGATCGGGGGATTTCGAGGCCCTGCATGAGAGGATTAAGAGGGAGGTTTTGGGGAGAGAACCCTATGTGGGGTTTGTGGAGGAGGAAGGTGGACCGAGGTTTTTGGAAAAGAGGGAGATGGAGGAGCTGCTAGGGAAGGCGGGCTTTGAGAACTGGGAAATAGGGTCGAATGGGATTGTGAAGGTGGCGAGGGATGGGCCGGAGATGGTGAGGTGGTTAGATGTTAGTTCGTCGGGGAAGACGTATGGGGGGATTCCGGAGAGGTTGAGGGAGAGTGCGAGGAGGGAAATGGTGAGGGAGTGGGAGGGGTGGAGGGGAGAGGGGGAGATTAGGATGCAGATGGAGTTGTTGGTTACGGTTGCTGTGAAGGGGGGAGTTGGGAATTGAGGGGCTGATGATGGATTATGAGAAAGTTTCATCGCTTCTTAATTGTGGAATTTGGCCACTCTCAGTTCTGTTTTAGTTGTATTCTAGGACCTTGAGTACGATGTGATAATTACTACTAGGTAGGTAACTTGTACACGAGTATAGGTCTTCCACGATCCAGTTCAGTATCAGAGACCTGTGAAACATACTCGTAAATCCAAAGAATCCTAGGAAGGAAAAAACCACCCCATTAAATAATCTCTACCATCTAAACAGAATAAATCTCGTAACCTGCAACTTAGCAGAAAAGAACAGTCCTCAAACTTGAAAACTCCGCTTACTTCCTCACAAGCAGGTTTTCTCCCGCACCTTGCAAAACATCCTGTATGCCAACTTCCTTGCGTGCATTCAGTGATTACAGGGAATAGAGGTATTTGGAGCATATAATATTTGACTCGCAGAGGAATTCAATCATGCTATGCTATGGTAGGTACTTTGCAAAATAGCGATAGCCAAGTCTTCAGCAATATAGATGCTATTAACCGGAGGAGCTGAGCTGCAGGTAAGCACGCCCTAGATGTTGGTAATTAGATCAAATGTGCTCATGTGGAAGAGGGGATTTCGATACGAAGGGGGAGGGTAGTGAGGAGATAGATAATGGACAAGAAGAAATGTTGATATAAACGGGGTTTATGTATGCGGTTTCTTCGTGTTTGGTATTTTGTTTGTCGAGTTGAATATTGGGAGAGATATTTTGCTTTGCTTTATATTTCAGTGTGCTATAAAGGCAATCCTCAGCATCACATCATATCATGCAACAAAGAGTTTCAATTCTCGGCGCTGGACCCGCCGGCCTCGCACTCGCAGCCGATCTCTCGCGCCACGGCACAAATGTCCTAGTGTATTCCCATCCCTCGCATATCTCCCACTCTTCTTCTATCCTCTGCAATGGGCATCTCGAGCTCTATTCGCCCGCTTCTATTGATTCTGCAAATCCAAAACTCACCTACGATATCGGCGACGCGGTTTCCTTTTCCAAATTCCTGATTTTGACTGTTCCGTCTACAGGACAGGAAACCATCGTTGATGAATTGCGAGTTTTTGATTTGGAGGCTCATACTATTATTGCTATACCAGGAAATTTGTTCTCGCTTGTTTTTCGAGACATGATCGGGGATGTGAAGGTGAAGTGTGTGTTGGAGACGAATCTATCGCCGTATTCGTGTAGGATGAGTGGGGGGAAGTTGTCTGTGTCGGGGAGGAAGAGTCGATTTTCTATTGCAGCGTTGGGGAGGATTGATGGGGGATTGAGAGAGGAGGTTAGGGGGATTTTCCCGATGGAGTTGTGTTGGTGTGAGAATGTGGTGGAGGTGTGTTTGGGGAATATTAATGGGGTGTTTCATCCGGTTATGATGCTGATGAATGCTGGTCGGTGAGTTTTGCTGTTCCCATCTAATGTACTTTTGAATGGGATGAATGAGCACTAAAATTATCCAGCATCGAAAGTCCGGGATCATTCTTCCTTTATAAAGAAGGACTTACGCGCTCGGTATCGAACGTTATTCAAGCAATCGATGCTGTGCGTCTTCAGATTGGGAGCGAGTTGGGATTTAAACTCGATTCTGTCCTGGATGTTTCGAATAAATGCTATGATCAACACTTCACCGATTTAGTTGAGCTAGCGAGGAAATCGGAACCGCATAATGGGCTACACGCGCCGAATGAGATGGAGAATAGGTTTATTGCAGAGGATGTGCCGGATTTGCTTGTGCCGTGGTTGGTATTGGCGGAGGGGTTGGGGGTTAGGGTGGAGAAGCTTAGAGCGGTGGTGGAGTTGGCCGGAATGGCGATGGGGAGGGATTATTTTGAGGAGGGGAGAGGGTTGAGGAAGTTAGGGTTGTTGGGTTTGGGGAGGGGGGAGTTGGTGAAGAGGTTTGGGAGGGTTGGATGATGGGGTTATGATGTGCATATGGTAATTGTGATATACATACACTTGTATATTGATGGGTTTAACGGGATGGCAGCAATTTGACTGTTATGAATCTTTTGATACAAAGTGAAAATGGAAGATGGATATAACATTTCACGATTGTGACATGTATTGATACTGATCAACTACTGTGAAAGATATAATGTCTGGATGTCACTTGACTGTTGCCTTTTCAGAACGTATATTTAGGTACCTATATGTCATCCTCTCACATCTTAATGGAACCAGAGAAAATGTTCCGTACAATATCAGAGTAAGTATAAAAACATTCTGCATGTAAACCAAAAGAAAAATATAAAGAGCGTCAAAATGTATAAAGGAATTTCATAGGTGTATTGGAAGGGTTGTCACTTCAGCATTGTGGGTATGTGGTGATGAGTATATATTGCCAAATTGTGCTACATTCTTCAACAATCACTAAATCATCCATGGTTCAGTGGTAGCCCGACCTGATCGAGTTCACTCGATTATCACTCTCGGTCGTCTAGTTGGTTTATGACGTCAGACTGTAATTGTTCATTGTAATCTGGATGTCGCGTGTTCGACTCACGCCTGAGAGACTTTCTTTTTGGATTTTTTTCTTGGATTCATCTTAGATGATGATGTTGGAAGAGACTTTTCGTTTTTGGAGGATAATGGCTCGAGATGGCTCGGGCGGTTCGGTTAATGGTGGGGTGGGGTGGGGTATTTTGGTTTCACGTGTTGATAAGATAATAAATGTTTCAGAATGCTATAATGTGAATTTCATAGGTATGGATGTTATACATACCATACATAGGTACTCTAAGCAATTCAAGAAATATGCTTTGATTCAATTATGAACCAACTATTAACTATATTGCGCTAGCATAGTCGACCTTTTATTATAATTAGATCTCCAACATAGACAGCAAGATATTGCTAGCGTTGGAAGATTATATAGCTAGCTTGAGAGGGCATGATATTGATATGACATTTAAAATGATTCCACATTCTCCAAAAGAGGTTGGTGCATTGTAGATCATCCGACCTTCACCCGTGTACTCGTATGAGTCGCACTCATTTCATCGGCGCGGGGAAATTTAAATAATTTTTTTGTTTCCTCTTTCATCTCCAACCCCGCCATTCCCTCAAAATTATATATCGAAAATTCGAACAATTCTCGAGTTGTGCTTCATCGCACAACAGGCAGAGACAGGATGGAATACCTTAAATTGCCTGGTGATTCTTGCTTCACTCCAGCTGAGACTACGAAGCTCGCGGCCAGAATCAATGATGTTCATCAAGTGAAGGTAGAACTTACGGGTGTTTGGATTCATTATGCACATTTGAGACACTCGGATCCAGAAACTGAAGCCAAGATCAAACAACTGCTTCCAGTCTCAGGAGTGGATTTGGAGGCTAATTTGGGAAGCAAGATTTATTGTAAGTCGTCACTTATTCATTGTCCAGCACAACTGGGCAGTGAAAAGTAGTTATCGAGGGTTTCAATGCGCGCCCGCCATGGCCCCTCGTCACTTTTTACATACTGCAGTGCAGTGTAAGCAGACACTAACCCTCCAATCTACTAGATGTTACTCCAAGGAATCTTTCTCCATGGAGTTCCAAGGCTACAAACATCGCACATGTCTGCGGTCTCGAACCCCAAGTTCACAGAATTGAAAGAGGTCGGGCTATTTTGATAAAGTTCGCGGAACCATCTGAGGCAGAGGTGAGCATCAGTGATTTCATCTCAGTACATGTTCCCTTATGTGGAGAATTATTTGGAGATTCGATTCTATCTGGATGCTCAGACCAATTACTGACTTCCTAATTCTCAAGAAGGAGGATCTGCCATTCAAAGATATCCTTTACGATCGCATGACCGAGAACATCAGTGCCGAAGAACCAGATGTGCACAAAATTTTCGAAGAAGGGGAGCCGATTCCCTTGGAAGTTGTTGATCTTTGGGTAGAGGGTTCAACACCAATCGAAGTTTTGAAAGCATACAACGTGAAGCGTGGTCTTGCTCTAGATACCCCAGAAATGGAATACCTTGTTGAAAAATACACCCAACACGGCAGATCACCTACCGATGTCGAATTGTTTATGTTTGCGCAGGTCAACTCTGAGCATTGTAGACATAAGCAATTCAATGCAAACTGGACAATTGATGGCATGGGTATGGATATGAGCTTATTTGGAATGATTCGAAACACCCACAAGAAAAATCCAGATTTCACCGTATCAGCTTATAGCGACAATGCTGCCGTTTTGCAAGGAGAGATGGCCAGTCACTGGGCCCCCGAATACTCTACTGGTAGTTGGAAGCAAACCCCTGAGGTTGTGCATATCCTAGCGAAGGTGGAGACTCATAATCATCCTACAGCAATCTCACCTTTCCCAGGAGCAGCGACCGGTTCAGGAGGAGAAATTAGAGATGAAGGTGCCGTGGGTAGAGGTTCCAGCCCCAAAGCTGGTCTTTGTGGATTTTGGGTTTCAGACCTTTTGATTCCGGGTCATAAGCAACCATGGGAAATGGATGTTGGCAAGCCAGCACATTATGCCAGTAGTTTGGACATTATGTTGGAGGCACCAATTGGTAGTGCTAGATTTAACAACGAGTTTGGTAGACCATGTCTTGCTGGAACCTTCCGTACTCTCCTTACAGATGCAGATGCCTCAACGGACGAGTTTCGCGGATACCACAAGCCTATCATGATCGCTGGTGGACTCGGTACTGTTAGACCAGAACATGCCATCAAGAATGGCAATGACGTCAAACCAGAAGCTCATGTAATTGTTCTTGGTGGCCCAGCAATGTTGATTGGTCTTGGTGGAGGTGCAGCCTCAAGTAACACATCTGCTGGAGAGAGCTCAGTTGAGCTTGACTTCGACAGTGTTCAGCGAGGAAATCCAGAGATGGAAAGAAGAGCTCAGATGGTTATTGATCATTGCAGAGCCTTGAAGGATGAAAATCCTATTGCATTCATCCATGATGTAGGAGCAGGTGGATTATCCAACGCTTTGCCGGAGCTTGTTAAGGATGCCGGGTACGGTGGTAAATTTGAGCTTAGAAATGTTGAGAGTGCGGATGGCAGTATGAGTCCTTTACAAATCTGGTGCTGCGAAGCTCAAGAACGTTACGTCTTGATTGTGAACAAGGAAGACCTTGGTAGATTTACGAGCATCG
The DNA here is from genome assembly GCF_014898295.1 of Botrytis byssoidea. Lineage (NCBI taxonomy): Eukaryota > Fungi > Ascomycota > Leotiomycetes > Helotiales > Sclerotiniaceae > Botrytis > Botrytis byssoidea. Next base: position 163,087 of record NW_024065852.1, on the reverse strand, counting down.
CTAGTAAGTTTCGTCTTTAAACGTAGTAAATCTTGTACTAATCATTTACAGAACGTGAACGATGTGGCTTCTCCAATGTCGGAACTGTTGTTCCCAAGGATCAAGATGGAGTTGCCAAGCTTGTGGTAACTGATCGAGATTCTACAGAGCACCCTACACCCATCGATCTCCCCATGTCTACTCTGTTCCCCAAAGACAGAAAATTAGAAAGAATCGTTCAGTCTAGGAAACCACAGCTTCTCCCATTCAACGCAGAGAAATCCCTCAAAGAAGCATACCCCCAAATCCCCGATCACGATCTCTTAAGAATGGCCATCGAGCGTGTCTTTTCCCTTCCATCTGTTGGCTCCAAATCCTTCCTCATTACTATCGGTGATCGTTCCGTTGGAGGTTTGACCGTTCGCGACCAAATGGTCGGACCATGGCAAACCCCTGTCGCAGACGTAGCTGTCACAGCTAGTGCTCTTAACATTGGTGGTAAACTGAAGACTGGTGAGGCTATGGCTATGGGTGAAAAGCCTACGTTGGCTTTGATCTCGGGTGCAGCTTCGGCTAGAATGGCTGTTGCCGAAAGTTTGATGAACATTGGTGCAGCACATCTTCTCGGCAACTTGCCTCGCATTCGTTTATCTGCAAACTGGATGGCCGCAGTCAACCAACCTGGTGAAGGTGCAGCTTTGTACGAGGCAGTTCAAGCCATTGGAATGGATCTCTGCCCTAAGTTGGGAGTCAGCATCCCTGTCGGCAAAGACTCAACATCAATGAAAGCCTCGTGGAAGGATCAAAAGAGCGGAGATTCTAAAACAGTCACAGCTCCTATGACTGTGGTTATTTCAGCCTTTGCGCCAGTCGCAAATGTTCGTAACACATGGACACCTGCACTCCGAAGACTTGAAGATGTCGGAGAGACTACATTGATGTATGTTGATCTTGCTCAAGGTCACAAGGCTATGGGTGGCTCAGCCCTTGCGCAATCTTTCGGTCAAGTTGGAGATGAAGCACCGGATGTCAGAGATACTGATCTCATTATTGACTACTTTGATGCTTTACAACAATTACATGAGTCAGGAGTAGTATTAGCTTACCATGATATCTCAGATGGTGGTTTGTTGACTACCATTGCCGAAATGATGTTTGCTGGTCGATGTGGCGCTGAGATCATGCTTGATGGAGTTTCTAAGAGCGCATCCCCATCTCACATCATCGAAGCTTTGTTCAACGAAGAACTTGGTGCTATTTTCCAAGTTCGAAAATCGGACGAGGTCAACTTTATGCGATGTTTTGCTACCTGTGGTCCTCCACCAGGACTCATCAGAAAGATTGGACGAGTACCAACTGCATCAAAACAACAACTCGCCATTCGCTATGGACAGAAGCCAATCTTACACATGTCAAGGTCTGAGCTTCAACAACAATGGACCAAGACATCTTACCAGATGCAACGTCTCAGAGACAACGTTGATTGTGCTGACGTCGAATTTGAGAATATTAAGGATGATCGTGATCCTGGTCTCCACTATACCCTTACCTACGAACCTAAGGAGAACATTCTTCCATTGACGGCATCAATCACATCCACCTTCTCTAAGGCACCTCGTGTAGCTATTCTCCGTGAACAGGGAGTTAACGGACATGCTGAAATGGCATTTGCTTTCAAGGCTGCAGGATTTGACCCTATTGATGTGCACATGACCGACATCATTTCCGGACACTATTCTCTGGCCAATTTTGTTGGTATTGCTGCCTGTGGTGGTTTCTCTTACGGTGATGTCATGGGTGCTGGTCGTGGATGGGCAAATTCCATTCTTATGCATGAACAAAAAGCTAGACCAGAGTTTGAGAATTTCTTCAAACGTCCTGATACATTCGCACTGGGTGTCTGCAACGGTTGCCAAATGCTTAGCCGCATATCTGAACTTATTCCTGGTACTTCTCATTGGCCTGTCTTCACCGATAACCAATCTCAACAATTCGAAGGCAGAGTCAGCATGGTGAAGATCCAAGACAATGCCAAGAAACCATCTGTATTCCTCCACGGTATGAATGGTAGTTCCTTGCCTATCGTTGTTTCACACGGTGAAGGTCGAGCTTCGTTCAAAAATGACACAGACTTGGGAGCCTTGAACTCTGATAACCTCATCCCAATCAGATACACAGATAACTTTGACAAACCCACAATGAGATACCCATACAATCCAAATGGTAGCCCTGAGGGTATTGCAGCAGTGAGAAGTTTGGATGGAAGAGTCTTGGCTATGATGCCTCATCCGGAGAGAACTATTATGGCAGATGTCGGTAGTTACGTGCCAAAGGAGAGTGCAGAGGAGTGGGGAGAATTCGGTCCTTGGGTCAGAATGTTTAAGAGTGCTAGAAGATGGGTCGGATGATTGGATTGTTGTGACGTGAGATGATATGAATGGGATACATGGAGAAAAAAATGGCTAAAGTTGGGTTAAGATATCATTGCATGCATGCTTGCGGTATTAGTGTAGATGGAGTTTAGGGGTGGATATTGAAATGGATAGATGGTTATCACGCGAACATTGAAAAAATTGGGTTCTTCTTTTGCATGGTCTTGATTTGTTTGAATTAGATGTGAAATCTGAAGTATTTTGGAGCTAATTGCAACTATTTGTGGAGAACAGCCTAATCCAGGACTTTCTGGATAAGAGCAACGCAATTTTACGCCCTTCACCCTTATTTGAATGCATCGCTTTGCCGTCTCTTTTCTCAGAATACCCTCAACTGGAGTGAGCGCCTTACTCCATGCCTAGTATTCGAATCATTCGTGGGTACGTACTGTGGTGTGTTGTTGCGGCGGGGATGGCTATACTACGGCATTGCGCTTTCTTGCCAACGATATCTGGGGTTCCAGTAACCGCCGTGCTCATTGTGTTCTAGGCTCGATATTCAGTGTATTAAGTTCCGCCCATGATGATATTCGAGAGGACTATTTGTTAATCTCAAAGTTACTTTAAAGGATGTATATATGAGGTGGTGCGATATGTGCATTAGGGTTATTGAATCAGTCAGACGCATATATGAGAGGGTTTGAAATTTCCATTCCTGCCTCTTCTCCATGACTGTAATTAGGAGGCTCAGTCGCTAAGATCTTGAGATCTTGAGATCTAGAGTCGTATATAAAGGTGCCGAATGAAATGTGACACCTGTTAGTGAGACTCTTGTGGGGAGCTCAATGCTGACTTCTGAGGCGAATGATAGTTTCATCGAGGATAAGAAAGGAGGATAAAGTGGATTGAATTACTCGATAAATCCTGGAGTACACTTCTCCCCTCGTGCACATTTCAAAAGAGTTCTAGCCAGCATTCTGAGCCCTGAGACGCTTGATAATTGCTTCATCCATATCGTGCTTATATTCGAGCTGGGTAATCCTTTGTTGAAGCTCTGCAATTTTTGTATCTTTGGTTTTAAGAGCTACGCGTGTGATATCCCGACCTTTCACGATACCAGATATTTTAAGTGCATGTCTGGCTAGAATTTGACGTAGTTGAGCGGAGACTTCATCGTCGATGTGTTGATCCTTGAGGAGATTCATAATGTCTTCCGTCATGTCGTAGTTTTGCGGCGAATCCACTGTGCTGCCCTTGGAAGGAGAAGCCATGAACTTGGGAGGTGGACCCATTGCAGCATCTTTGAATCTCATGGGAGAAGGTGTCTCCGCGGGACTAAATAAAACGGATCGTTCATTCCCATCCCACATCCCACCATTTATTCTTTTGCGGCTCGTAGAAGGAGTGCCAAAAATGTCTTCGTCCCGTGTACCTTTTGTCGTAGGCGTAGGATACATACTGGCACCATGACTTTCTCCTTCGCCCCGCTTTCTTTTACTCCCCGGTGTTGCTGTCTTGCCATCCATCTTCCCCTTTCTTGGGGTCTCTGGAAAGCTTCCAGGGTCCGTTCTCTCAACAGTCTTGACCGCTTTCTCCTCATCCTCTCGAGTTAAAGGCCACGCCCCAAACTCATCATCTTCCTTCTTCCCAATATCTTCAAGCCATTTATTACTAGCAATCGCATGCCCTTCTAACGTCCTTTTATCTTTCGATGGAGTTACTGGTGAGTGTGATTCGGGTGTATGAGGTTCCGTTCTTGTATTATTCAGAACTGCGCCCATCTCTCTTCCTTTGGCTTTATCGTCCCAAAGAAAGAAACCGCAGCTAGAATCTTTTGGTTCTTGACATGTGTAGAACCATCGACCTTTATTTGCTCCTTCTTTCTTGACCTGGAATCTTACGGCGGGTAGTCTGGGGTTGCAATTACCTGTCGCTATGTTAACTGAATGATAAATAGATATGTCGTTTCGAGGTAGCTTACATTTCCAGTTGCCATCAGAAAATAGTCCATTCAGAGCAACCTTTGTTGGTGTTGCTTTGAATGATGGTGCTTTGGATGGTGTCGCTCTGGATGGCGTTGCTTTGGATGGTGTTGCTTTGGATGGTGTTACTTTGGATGATGTTGCGCTATTGCGCTTTTGAGGTTTATTAAATACACTATACATTGTATATTAGTATGAGATGCAATTAGGTGTAGCAAGTCTTTCAAAGTATCATCGTCATTTCAAGAAGTGGTGGTAGTGAAACATCTCCCCTCTTGTTGACTTCGTCACCATCGCAACCATTGGAGGGATGATTAACTTTATCCGTTATCTTATCGGAGAAGTCGATCTAGAAACTGCATCGACGAATATCGGATTTCGGATAAAGTCAAGTACCGATCAGTAAAATAAGGTTATTATGTCATCAATTATGAGATTCATTAACTAACTATCTCCAAATTAATTATTGTTGAATCTGTTGATTTGACACAACATCTAATTCAATTCTTTCTAATTGTCATTGTCAAACAGTTTTTCGTGTCTATGAACTTTGCATTATAAAGCTTATCACGTCTGCCATTCCTGGCTTCAAATTGCCAAAACTACCACAGCCAAAATGGGTCTCGTTTCATTCATCACTGGCTATATAGCCCCTATGTTTATCATAATATCTCCCATAACGTCGTATGCGGATCAGACATACTCGATACATAGGAACAAGTCCAGTGCGGGATTTTCTCTGGATATCCCTTTGATCATGCTTGTAGCATCGTTCTTGAGGTACGCTGTCCTGCAATGAACATCGGAAGACTAATGCTAATCCTCCTTCTAGAGTTTTTTATTATCCTGGAGCCCATTTCGATACCTCCTTACTGATACAGTCATTCATTATGATTGGGATGCAAATCATGTTGTTGAAGGTTGCGCTTGATCATCGACCATCGCCATCGTCGAAAGGAGGAGACGCAGCTATACCATTTGCTGGGCACAGAGACGGGGATGGAGCGTCAAGACCATACAACTTCTGGCAATGGCGTTCCCCAAAACCGTACGCATTGATTCACTGTGTTACTTACCAAAGGGTTACATGATGCTAACGCAAACAACCACAGTTACTGGCAATTCCTCCTTTACCTATTCATAGCTCTCATCGCGTGCGAACTCATTCTCTCTCCAGCTCCATGGTTCTATTCCGTCTACTCTGACGCAATTGGCTATATTGGACTCGGCGTAGAAGCCACCCTCCCAATTCCCCAAATCATTGCAAACTACAAATCTCGATCCTGCAAAGGTTTCCGTTTTTCAGTCATGGCCAGCTGGATTGCCGGTGATATAATGAAGATGTTCTGGTTTTTTACGGCCACAAGTGCTATACCATGGGCTTTCAAAATTTGCGGAATGTTCCAGATGTGCTGCGATTTATTCTTGGGGTTGCAATTTTGGATGTATGGAGATGGTGATGGAAAGAAGAAGGATGATGACTTTAGAGCACCAATTGGGGAGAAAGATGGCCGGTTATCATGAAATGAATGAGCCGAGAATCGGAAGTAGGGTGAAGAGCCGAACAAAATTTATAGATATCTGTTGATGAACAAGCGAGACGAACGAACGAACGAAACTAGAGACGAAAATGACGGGAAATGTTAGTTAGAATACATAATGAAGTTGGAGGATTTTCAAACTTAGTAGAAAAATGTTAATGGTACATATAAATTTAATTAAATTCCTTGATTGATGAGCATTTTGTCCTGAAATTAATGCAGACCCCTCATACTGAATTCACAATTGCTTCATCTTGGACTTGTCCTGAGGAGTGGTTCCCGTGTAAGTGACACGATTGACTTTCGACAGCCTGCCAGCCTGCTAGCGTGTATTTAAAGAACTCTGTCAAGCGAGAAGAATCATCGAATACCTAGGTAAATTGACATCCTAGTGGTCGCTATCCAGCTTGGCACAAATGCTTCGGTTCACTTTTTGGAAGCTAGATGTCGCGTATCAATTAGCTAGTGCTCGAACTATTTCGTTTAATATACATTCTATTTCCATCTCACTCACTGAACTTCTTTCTTTTCTTGAAAGTCGATAAAAATGTATGGTGAAATCCTTAGCGCCAGATTCGTTTTCGAAACTAATTCCATTAGGATGCTGGTTATGATTGAAACATCAGATAGGTCTTCTATTATATAATTTCATTAAATGTCCCCCTCCAATGTAGTTTGGTAATGATTTTGATACATTAGACGAATGCTTCGAAAGGTCCTTAACCAAGTCAAGCAATGAACACTCTATGCCAGTCATTCTATTCATTCCAGCATGGTAGCCCCTTCGATAGTCTCATAAATAAGCTTGTCTCTATCCAAGTACCATAGTTAAATTTCCTACACTTTTGTTTTTGTTGAGCCACTATGGAATGTATTCATGCAAATACCTTCATAGATTAGATGATCTCCAAAGAATTACTGTTTTATAGGCATTCACAACCGAAGTTTACAGAAAAAAGTAAAAATATCTGTTCCAAACATTACGATCTGCTTCACTTCGACTCGTTTATTCGTAGAAATAAGGAGTAGCATATTACCACATTGATGAATCGAAGTAAGAGGCTGGGTACTTCCAACAAGCAAATGCACGAACCCAAACCATCCAATTGGCCGTCTCAATTGCCCAAAGTATAAACGCGTTCATACCCTCTCAAAACCTAACCAATCTCACAACATAAATCTTCTCTCAATGTAACACATTGAATTCTCTACAGGCTGAAACTCTCACATTCCATTGGCCACAAAGCTTCCTGCCAATAAACCCCCAAGCCTCGTCTGTGCGAGCTCAAATGAGGGGTAAATTTAGCGGGAATGTAACAAAGGAGGGGTAAGCAACATCGAACCATAAAATTCAATTGTATTGCTGAAGCTCTCTACAAAATCAAAATTACTCTTACTTTTATTTATTGCAACTCCAGTGTCTTAAATATTCTCCATTGTGAAAAATTATTAATTGAACCATTTTCAAAAAATGAGAGGCGTAGTAATCAAGGACCGTAATTCCCCCTGGGAAGTCTCTAATGATCTGGAGAGACCTGTTCCGGGAAAGCATCAGGTTTTGGTGAAATCGTTGGTTACAGGAATTAATCCTTTGTAAGTTCTCCGTTTCCCAGATTCCTTACTCACTCCCTCTTCTTCGTACATCACCCATCTTACCAATACCTCTTACGAACATATCACTGACCTAAAACTGAAGGGACAATATAATGCGACAGACCGGTTCCCTTATCCCATCCTACCCAATAGTACTCGGCTGTGACGCTTCAGGAGTGGTTGTTGAATTAGGCCCTGGCGTTGAGAAATTCAGAGTTGGAGATGGCATTTTTGGATGTGCGACGAGAGTCGGAGAGGAGGGCTATGGTACTTTTCAGGAGTTTGTATGTTTGAGGTTCCTTTTCCATTCGGACAGGATACTTCGAATGATGAGTGAAACGCGTAGTCTGAGAAATGAGGTTGGGTGGGAATTAGGAATGGAGAATGGTGGACTGAAACGAGAGAGAGGCTAACGGTTAACTATCTCCAATAGCATTTAATGGATGAGAAACTGGCGTTTAAGAGACCAGAAAGAGTGTCGGTTGAAGAAGCTGCGACAATTGGAGTGGGACTTTTGGTGAGCAAATCTTTCCTTCTTGCTAGTCACAAATACCATAGTATTTGTGAATGAGCAATACTGACTGCAATAATGATAGACGGCAGCAATTTGTCTAGATGAGGGAAATGATATCATGTATCCTGCCACTCGCGAGAATCAACCAGAATGGTTTATTGTTTTAGGAGGCACGTCGAACGTCGGACAATACGGAATTAAGGCTAGTGTATCTATATATATTTGGAAATATTGGCATTGACGAACATCTAGCTTGCGAAACTGTGCGGATACCAAGTCCTTGCTTCATGCTCGCAATCTAATGCTGAGGTGAGTTTCGCAAAAGGGAATAAAGTTGAAATGAGATTTGTGAAGTAGCTAACCTAACCCACAACAGCTTGTCACATCTGTCGGTGCAGATGCAACATTTGACTACAAACAATCTACCGAAACACAATTGTCTGAGATCGAAAAAATTACATCGGGAGAGTTCGCGGGTATATTCGATGCGTCGGCTGCTAGTTCCACCGTAGGCTTGGCTGTTTTGAACACCAAATCCACAGCCAAAACACAAAAAACATTCTCGACCACGAATGATTGGTATGTTAAAGCTTCCAATCTCTTCACGCTCCGGAAATAACTTCCACTAAATAATAAATAGGGACGAAATCGAAGAACAAAAGGATATCAAAATTTATCACGTCCACCTTGGACAAATGGGAAATTTTGGAGAGCCATTAGGCGACGCAACCAACAGCATTGTAGAGAAGCTAATCCCAAGACTTGAAACCTTGCTTTGGAAAGGACTATTAGAGCCAAATGAAGGAGAAGTAGTTGCGACTGGATTTGGAGGGGTAAGTTTTGGCGTTGATCTTTCGACGAAAAATGAGATTGGAGGGAAGAAGATATTGGTTAAGCTGCAGGATTCGTAATGCGGAGGTGCATTCATCAATATGGTAATCATATGATGCCACTTATTAGTCTTTAGTGAGAACCCTTTCGGTAGTGAAGACTTAGTTTATCTGATATGAGTTATTGAATAAATCAAAGTGCAGCCATGTGACGGGAATAGTAAGCGTGAGTGTAACGGGATATATTTCAAAGTCCATTCTGGGAACTTCTGGTTCAGCTATTTGCTGAATGATATGTGTGGAAATCGAACAACTCTTCGACAAGTCTGGCCTTCCAATCAGAATTAGATGTTGAGCTGACTGCTGTCCGGATCGGGTCACAGCAAGGGACAGCACGTATGTAGGCCTGACTTGGCAATGTAACTCTCGGGTGAGGATCTCTTGCAGCCCTTCAGCATTCAAGTAATGCATTCACCTACCCACTCATTACTTGGTACAAGTGGTGGACGTCCGTACTATCTTCGCCTCTATACTGCTTCATCATACGATCGCTTTCAATTATCACAATACTATCTTCGCTCATAATTGCGTCTCGTGGAGCTTCTCTTGGTGGGAAGATAGTCGGACGTGATACTGCACTGTTGTCTAGTTATGACTTTATTGTTTTTGGTGGTGGAACAAGTGGGCTTGTCGTAGGAAATAGATTGTCAGAGATTCCAGGTTAAGATTCACTCATTTTGTTGCTTTGGATAAAAGGCTTACCGTCAGTAGCGACAAACGTTCTCATTATTGAGGCCGGTGAATTGTGAGTGTATAAATATAGTCTGACGTAACCATCTGACGATGTATAGTGACCAGGGAGAAGACTTCATATACATTCCACTGTTCGCAGGAATTGGGAATGGAGCGATAGGGACACAGTATGATTGGAATCTAACCTATGCTCCCCAGCCAGCTACAAACAACAGGTCAATTGCCATACCACTTGGTAAAATTGTAGGCGGTGGTTCTTGTTTGAATAAGATGACTTTCGATCTTGCTGGAAAAGAAGACTATGATCGTTGGATAGAAGTAGGAGCAGTTGGTTGGAATGAACTCTTTCCATATTTCAAGAAAGTAAGCACATTATATGGAACGAATTGAATAATTCATGAACTAAATTTCTGTCCATCAGTTGACTAATTTCACACCACCTGCACCTGAAATTGCAAAAGAATGGGATATTCAAACGGATTCTTCAGCACACGGATATAAAGGCCATGTAATAAATCTGTGCTGAGAATCGACGTACTTGCTGACCATGTCTATAGGTTCATTCAAGTTATCCAAGATTTAATTGGCCATCATTCAGTTGAGTACATTGTCCTAATCAAACTACTTTTACTGACATGTTGGTAGAGTACTTTTTTGCGTCTATGAAATACCTCGGAATACGCAAGGTGTTTGACTCTTTGAATGGAGATGCAAATGGTGCCCTGTGGAATCCACAATCACTAGACCCGCTCAAATTCTAGAACCGCTTATTGGAATAGTGCAAGTAATCGAACCGATTTGCACCTCTTAACGGGACAACAGGTGACGAAACTGATCACTAAAGTAAATAACGATGGGGTTGCAATCATTGGTGTAGAGGTAAATGTTTGTCGACCACATTCCTCCAGTAACGTTCTGACCACGAGAATAGTATGCAGCTGGCTCCAATTTTTCAAGATCAACCGTAATTGCGGCGAAGGAGGTAATTCTCGCAGCTGGTGCTATCCATTCACCTCGGCTGCTCCAACTCTCTGGAATTGGAAGCTCTCCTTTACTTGAACAATTCGATATCGAAACTGTGGTGCACTTGCCAGGAGTTGGGGCGAATTTCCAAGATCATCCATTGCTCAGAGCTAGTACCACGTGTAGGTTGTTAAAGCAAAAGTCTATAAAACCATCCGCTAACTGGAGAAATAGTGGATATTTACCTTTCCGCGAACAATTTGACCAGTAATGCGACTTTCAATGCCGAGATGCTAGCATTATATAGGCATAACAGAACTGGTCCGTAAAGTGTATTAAACTTCCCAAATAATTCTAATCGGGCAAAATAGGTCCATACTCGATAGAAGGGGGAGGCGCATATGCATTTATTGGAACCCGTTCCTTCACCAATACAACTTCACAGATTGTATCCTCCGCTTCATCTATCACCCCAGCATCATATTTACCATCCGATGTCGACTCGACTATCTTGGCAGGATATGAAGCTCAATACAAAATCCTCACTCGAGATCTCGCATCCAACAAAATGCCAATAATGGAATTCATTTTCGGAGGAGGACCAGTTTTTTCTGGTCTTCAGCATCCATTTTCCCGTGGATCGGTCGCGATCACATCCGCCGATCCTTTCACTTCCCCATCAGCAAATCCTGGATTCCTTACTCATCAGACAGATCTGCTTCTATTAAGCGCTGCAACTAAGTATGCTCGTAGAATAATCAACACACCAATATTCGCACCGCTATCGCCGGTTGAGACAGTACCAGGCCCGAGTGTACAAACAGATGCGGATTTTGAGGCATGGGTTCGTTCGACTATTGGAACGACATTCCATCCGAGTGGCACTACCTCTATGATGAAGAGACATTATGGAGGAGTTGTGGATTCCAATTACAAGGTATATGGGGTCAATAACTTGAGAGTAGTTGATGCGGGTACTTTTCCAATGATACAGAGTGCGCATTTACAAGTGACTGTGTATGCTATGGCTGAGAGAGCTTCCGATGCCATTAAGAAGTCGTGAAGACTTTGAGGCAGATGCTATGATAGGATGATGTGCTGAATCACATATGAGCAGATAGAAGGATAACTATGTTCATCCCAATCTTGTTGCCCTTCTTGCTGCTGGAGTGTTGAAAAAGCAAAGTATGATGCATACATTGCCACCCCATAAATCGGTGTCGTGATATCCAGTAGAAAAATTGAGGGTATAGATCGTTGTCTAGAGATTTAGTGAAGACTTAAGAGTCTCATCCAATTGTACCAATGTGAAGTCATCGAACAGATCTTCGCTTTTATGTAGTGTTCTCGAGTTTGGCAATTGTTAATTCTGAGGTGCGATTGCAAGAAAAACAAAACACGCTAGCATATTCTCCAACACAGGCAGGTACGTGCCTATAAGCGAACTAAAGCTGGGCTTTCCTCTCCTTCCATCCAACTCTCCAATTATATTTCACATCGACTTTGGCATTTTGTGTTTATCTGTTGTTGATCTACTCCCAGGGCACATTTGAGTATGAGGTGTTTGCTAAAGTTTACTCGACTATAATAGTGATATTACTCCGTCTTCTTTGAAGGCCAATGAACCCCCAGGATTGAGAATATGGTATCCAAAAAATCCAAACTCTGGTAACGACATATTTATATTCGGAACTCTACGAATCGTCAGTTCTACAGACGAGAACTCTTCATACAAAAATCCAGATGTATTGGTATATCACCAGAACATCGCGGCGCAGATTGGTTCCTCGTGTAAACGCAGTATTGACGCTGTTCGTACGCGTGCCTATGGGGGCTGGGTCCATCCGGACTTTGATCGATGTTAGATCGACTGTCTTTTGATAGATATGTAAGGGAAGCTTGTGAGTTCCAGCCAACGATTCTCCAGCTGAGCTGTCATGCAGCAGCCAAGAATATACTTTTCCTGGGTAATGTCCCACTTGAGCCAATCATACGGATAAGGCAAAAAGCTTCTTGAGCCCTATATCATGCCATGCCAATGAATGCACAGACATGGACATTTCCCAGCTGCAGGGTCTACACCGTAACGTCTCACATCAGCCGAAAGTTACACATGAAACAGAGAGAGTACCGGTCAAAACACAGACTATCCTATCTCCACTGATGAGTCTCCATGATATCTTAACAACTACTTCGTATATAACACGCAACTCCACAATTTGATAAACATTAGTAAAGACTTCTTACGATTAAATTCACTCACAGCATTGTCGCCGATATTAACGGTGAACATTCACCAATCCCATGAGTTACAGCCTCAGAGCTTCCCCACCAAAATCACTCCACCAGCCCCCCAAACCACCCCACTATAGCTACGAATACACTCGTATCTAGATACATAAACAAAACTCTCCCTCAAAGATCTTTCAATTCAACATCTATTCCAAAATATCTCTCAGAATGTCTCATTTTTTCCACGAAGCCAAAGCTGCCATCGGCGACTTTGTACATGAAGTCGAGTCAGAGGTGTCGAAGGTTGCAGGAATCTCAGACGGCGAGAAACACAGCCACACTCATATCGGAGAGGCATGCCATGCACTTCATATAAATGGAAATGAGAATAGATTTGGCAGTTTCGCTCCTCCAAGAACTGGCCATGATATTAAATGGCATATCGACGGGTGTGCATATATGTGGGCTGTATCTGTCGCTTTGGAAGAGGCACAGGAAAGTATCTGGATTCTGGATTGGTGGCTTACCCCTGAGCTTTATTTGAGAAGACCCCCATCAGCAAACGAGGAATATAGAATCGACCGTATGCTTTTGGCTGCTGCTGAGAGAGGCGTCAAAGTTAACATCATTATTTACAAAGAGGTTACTAAGGTCTTGACATGTACGTTTAATCCTCATTTCTGGCCACATATCACGTGGACTAACCCCGATGTCAGTATGCTCTGAGCACACCAAGAAGGCTTTAGAGGTTCATCCTAACATTTCGGTATTCCGACATCCGGATCATGTTCCAAGCGGTATTCACGTCGAATCGGAACTTATTACCGACTTGAAGAATTTCAGTTTGCGAGACTTTGATCTTGCACAACTTCCTAAAGAGGGCATTGAAGCTTTATATGGAGCCCGAAATGATGTTATTCTTTACTGGGCACATCACGAAAAGCTTTGTCTAGTTGATAGCAAGGTCGCTTTCATGGGTGGTCTAGATTTGTGCTTTGGTAGATGGGATGTGAATCAGCATCCAATTGCTGATGCACACCCAAGTGACCTAGACAATATTGTTTTCCCAGGTCAAGATTTCAATAACGCAAGAGTGTATGACTTCCAGGATGTTGCAAATTGGCAAGAGAATAAGCTTGATCGTACGAAGTACTCTAGAATGGGATGGTCGGTATGTATCTTGGAAATACTCAACGAGTTGTCAGACAATGAAATCTAATTGTTGTTGTAGGATCTATCAATGTCGTTGACAGGACCAGTTGGTAGGTTAATTAGAGATACTCCCCCCTACTATACTCCCAAATTTGAATGGCTAACACTTCAAAGTCGAGGATCTCCGAGCTCATTTTGTTCAAAGATGGAATTTTATTTTCCGAGAGAAATACGACACTCAAGATACAAGATACACAGCATTGTCCTTGATTCCTAATGATATTCCTGATGGATATTATAACGAAGATGGTACAAATGTCGGTTCATCTACCGAGGGTGCAATCTCCGATACATTCCGTCGAGCGGGTACATTTTTTGGCAGATCGGGAGGCAATTCAGGGTATAGGGATGATCAAAGCGGCGTTTCTATCCAACTTGTAAGAAGTTGTACTGAGTGGAGCAATGGTGTAGCCACTGAGGTAATTCTGTCGTTCCAAAAATCATGCCGCAGGATACTAATCTAGATAGCACTCAATCGCCAATGCCTACATTGAGGTTATTCAACGAAGTCAACATTTCATCTACATCGAAAACCAGTTCTTTATCACCGCCTGTTCCGATGAGCAACATCCTGTTGAAAATAAGATCGGAGCGGCGATCGCAGACAGAATCATTCGTGCTTATCAAAATGGCGAACAATATAAAGTTATTGTTTGTATGCCAGCAGTCCCAGCTTTTGCAGGCGATCTCCATGCAGATGATGCTTTGGGAACTCGTGCAATTATGGAGTATCAATATAATTCAATCTGTCGCGGCGGTAACTCAATTATGGAAACAGTTGCTAATGCCGGAGTACCCGATCCAAAGGATTACATCCGATTCTACAATTTGAGAAACTATGATAGACTTAACGATAACGGTACGATGGCTAGAACCGAAGAAGAAAGTGGCGTCAGTTATGAAAGTGCTAGAAAAGAGCACGATGATATCGTTGGTGCTGGATATGGCGGTTACGGTGAAGACACTGGTGCTCGTAGGGGCCAAGAAAATTACGAGTATGACCAATACCAAAGAGCTGCCCCTCGTTCCCAAGAACATGACACAGTAGCAGCATGCTATTTGGAAGATGGTCCATCTATTACATCCATTCCTTGGAATGGTTCCCCCGAAGCTGAGCTCGATGCCTTCGTCACCGAGGAACTTTATATCCACACCAAACTTCTCATCGCCGATGATCGTGTTGTAATCTGTGGTTCGGCTAACCTCAATGATCGCTCCCAGCTCGGCACTCACGATTCTGAAATCGCAATCGTAATCGAAGACACCGAGACCGTTGATTCATACATGAACGGTCGCGAGTTCCGAGCCGCAAAATATGCCACCTCTCTCCGTAGACAACTTTTCCGAAAACATCTCGGCATGATCGCACCACAAGATTGGACCAGACCTGATGCAAACTATATGCCCATCAACAAAGATCCCAACGATTACGACTGGGGCTCCGACTATGATATCGCTGTCCAAGATGTGTTCTCTCCCGAATTCACAGATCTATGGAATGGTCGTGCGAGAACTAACACAGAAGTTTATTCGAAAGTTTTCCATTCCATCCCGGCAGATAATGTGAGGAACTGGGATGATTACCATGAATTTTACGAACAGTATTTTGTATCGCCTAGTGATAAGGATACCAAGGAAGAAGATAAAGAGCCTGCGAGATATCTTTATGGACATGTTGTAAAGGAAGAATTCCCAGGGGGCGTGGAGGAGGTTAAAGAGGAGTTGAGCAGGGTTAAGGGTATGCTAGTTGAGATGCCGCTATTGTTCATGGATGGGGTCGATTTTGCGAAGGAGGGGTTGAGTTTCAATGCTTTGACTGAGACGATTTACACTTAAAAGAAAAGTTTGGATAAATGTCGGGATTGGAAACTTGAGTCCTACCTCGGGGATGATTGGCAATGGTTTGGAAAGTTTTTGATACCTTTCTAAATCTAGATTTGTCTTGAATATTACAATTAGATACTGCAATTAGAGAGACCTGGTTGATCACTAGCTACATGGATGACTCGTGGCTGATCTACATTTCTATTTTTTCTCCACCTTTCCCCATTCCATTCCAAGGCTACATACGAATGCCATACCAGCAGCTGCAATAGGAAGAATAAGAGTTTGAGACAATGCATAAGTATATGCACCTAGAACTCCATTAAGGTACTCTGTCGGCGCGGTACTTGTCAAATTCTTAGCGCCTAGCGCGATGATTTCGGAGCTATCTAAGCCAGGAATCATTTTCACTTCTTGGGAAAGCGTATTAGTTGGTATGTTCTGAGCAATGCCAATTGCTAACGCGCCATCCAAGGCTTGAGAAAAGACTGGCGATGAGTTCCCAATAGGTGCGTCTTCAGTAGGAAGCACTATTTGAACAGCCCACTCACGATTGTGGCAAGAATATTGGATCCTAGATAGGGTAACATTCTGATGCCTGATTGTTCTGCGGTAGTCCCACGCATGGCTTGGAAATATGTAGGTAGATAATAGATGTGGGTGTCTATAGCCATGTTGAACAGAACTGTAAACAAACAACTTGCTGCGACTGTACGCTGAGATGCAATTCGGAACGGGATTATAGCTCTAGTGTAGTATATTAGTATCATATAAATAGAATGAGCTGAAATTTTAGGACATACCCATCTTTTAGTTCAAATTCGACGGCGAGGAAACAGAGTATCAAGATCCCAAAGCCGAGAAGACATCCCCAGTTCTTTGGGTTCGACCATGGTGAAAATATGCCGCCATCCTTCAGTGCCAGCAATAGACAGGTCATTGCACCGAGAAGTAACGCAGCGCCTACAAAACCCATATGTTTCAGCTTCTGTCGCACTGATAGTTCTGGTTACGGGCACTTTCTCCGTCGATATCGTTCAAAGTACTCATACTGTCCAGGATCTTGATATGATTCTCAAGAGATAGTAACACTGTACTACTCTCATTCATATTCTCCCTACACTCGCTCACGGAGACAGCAGGGATTTGGCATCATTGGCTGTTCAAGCGAGCTTACCCGTACCTTTACACCCCGGCCTTCCCTCTTCAAAATCTCCAATTCTTCATCTCAGCGGCAAGTGCAGATTCCTGAAAGCAGCATCCAATGAAAACATGGCTTTAGTCAATACTACTTGCAGACAGTGCCAGAAATTCTGTGTTGACCGTGGCTTACCCGGACGTAGTGAAGATTGGGTGTATCAGATTGAAGTGCCATACCACCAAAAAGATACAACGCCTTACTTCCCAGGTCTTTTGGCCTCGTTTAGTAATGGTTGCAGCCTCTGCGGAGTGTTGAGAGATGTTCTCCTCCACAAGTTCGCAGAAAGCCGATTCTCAAAGAATGGGGGTAAAAATCTATATTAATCTTGCTTGTGTGGTAATTGCTCACCGTGCTAACGCTTCTCAGAAGTGAATATTTCCGCAAAGTATGGATGTCAGTTGGAACTGCCAGTTTATAACAACCTCACATTTAAAGTGGATGGAGCTTGGGAAACTGACGCGAGTTTTGTTGTGTACGCAGAATATGGTAAGATTCGATTCCGTGGGCGACTGGATCACTAACTCGAGTAGGCGACGGTGGAAACACTGCTTCGAAGTGCTTCCTGGTTCGTCCTGGATCACGAACATGGAATTATGAAGCTATCAGCATTGCACAGATGTGGTTGAAAATGTGCGATAAGCATGATACTTGTCGAGGCACGACACCCAGTATCCTTCCCACAAGAGTTATCGATGTTAAAAGCTCGCCTCCTAAGCTTGTCATGGGTAATGGTATTATCGATAAATATGTGACCCTGAGCCACTGCTGGGGAATATCCAAAGAACACCCATTTGAAGCTCAATATACGAGTCAAACATCAACTGTGTCGTCTCGAATGGAGGGTATGCCCTTGGAAGATTTGCCCGCCACTTTTAGGGATGCCGTCATTGCTACTCGTGATATGGGATTTCAGTATCTGTGGATCGATTCTATTTGCATTCTTCAAGACTCCATTCCCGATAAATCCATAGAAATCGCACGTATGGGTGATGTTTACGGGAACGCGGCGTTATGTATCTGCGCTACATCTGGTATCAATAGTAAATCCGGCTTCCTACCTCCTTATCCCTCGTTACAGCCAGCAGTCAAACTGCCTTTCTACCCGATGAATAGCGAGCCTGGAACCTACATTCTGTTCAGTCAAGATCTGTACAGGTCGCAGAACAAATTTCCCATTGATTGGACGTGGGACATTCATCAGAGAAGTATCTGGAATACCAGGGCGTGGACTTTACAAGAACGTGTTCTTTCTCCCCGTATTCTACATTTTACCTGTGGAAGGATGTATTTCGAGTGTGGAAAGGGATTTTTTATGGAGACAAGCCCTGAGCAAGAACTTACAGAGAATGACCTCGCAGGCTTACGAGTAGAAGCTGGCTTCATAAAAACCCGACGGCTTGGAAATCCGACTGCACTCAATTCCAATGATCTTAGTTTCGACGCACTTGTACGGCTTTACTACAATCTGGTGGACCAGTACTGTCAGCGCAACTTATCATACTCTTCAGATAAAGCAGCTGCTTTTGCAGCTTGCTCTGCTTTGTTTCAGAATCGCCTTGGATTTCATAAAAATGTTTATGGCACATTTCTCGAGGACCTTCCTAGATGGTAAGTAATACTTGCACTGAACTATCCCTTTCAGATCAGTGCTCGAAATCTGAAATAAGTACCACAAATATCATTTTTATTTCTCATTTTTGTTCCGGTCTATTCAGGTCGACGTCGGAGTTTTCAACTCCTTCTCTTACCCTCAGGGCTAATATGAAGTAAAGCTTGATGTGGATACCTCTCGGAAACTCATCCCTAGACTCAAGCTGGCCCTCTTGGTCATGGTGTTCTCACCAACACCTCTCATTCTACCAAGAGATTTTCCACATGGAAGACTCCGAAGTTCTGAATACAGACCAAGAGCTCTCCCATCAATGTAATCACGAGCACCTACCTGCAACCGACTCTCAATCCCCAATACTTCGCCTTCATGCATTCTCAAAAGGCCCCGGTAAGCTCATATGGAAGAAGTTGTATCCCATGAGCGTCAAATTTTCGGTCATGGACCATGAATATGATCTAGAGCATGCCGAAATAACAGACAATTGTGCTACCGGCAGTGAAGACCTCTGGCTCTTGAACTTTTGTAAACTCGGTGCCCAGGCTAAACCAATCTCCGGCTTAATTCTACAACCTGCTGTGGAGTCAGGTAGCAACCATTATCGCCGAATAGGATTTTACAGATTGAACACAGTTGAAGACTCGAGAAAGCTGTTTCAATCCGAAGCGCGGCAATGGATGAATTTAGTCTGACCTCATTAATTGAACACATCTACTCTCGAATGATTGTCAGGTGGCCACCAGGTATACAAACATAATTAGTTTATCTGAAATCACAATTCAAACAATCAGATTTTTCTCTTTCTCTCATTCTCTCTTCACAACACCACCAGTAGATTTTCAGTGGCAGAAATGTAAGGACTATCTATCCATTAACGACAGAAATTTCCCATGACATACGAATCAAAGCAGAGATTGGTATAGAAATAAATTTGATTTGAGAGTTTATAAAACACTTACAAAATAGAAAGTTCATGAGGAATCATGTAGTCGTCAAAATTGTCATTTACCATACATACAATACAAAAAAACATGATATCTAAAATAACCAATGAAGCTGTGTTAGCACAGCCCAAAGCCCCCTCCCTCGTAAAACCAGAATTTCACCACATCGATCCAGAGCACCCAACTCCCTCCCTCATCCCCATCTCTAACGGACATCAAATTTCAAAAGGAAATATTTCATCCTGCACAAAAAACCCCCTATCTAAGAAGTAATAAGTTTCCATCACCACCGAAATGGCGCCCTATATATAACATTATAAAATCTCCTTCCAAACCATCCATTTAACCAACTCACAGCCGAGTCTAAAACTCTCTCTCCAAAAAGCAATTCGAAAGTTCACATATATATTCTGAGTCTATCCATACAGTAGTAATATTCCTATCACCGAAAAGCAACCAACGTACATCAATCAACATGTACATACATACATGTAGTCTCTCTATACAAATCCTCTTCCTCCCATCTACCTACCCCATTCTACACAGATACATATACATATACATACATAATACACAACATATTCATCCCCCATAACCCGAACTCGAAAAAGCAAAAGAAAAAAAGAGCAAAAAATGATCACTGGCGGGGTCGAACCGCCGACCTTGGCGTTTTTTGACCTTACTGATGAATCAGATGAGATATTAGCACCACGCTCTAACCAACTGAGCTAAGCGACCTGATTGATTTGTATATAATCGGCTGGCCTATCGCAACATATATATCCCCACATTCACAGTATCCTACAGCAAGTGGATCACCCACCCTCGGATACTGTTATACCTTTATCACGTGTAGTTACTAAACTAGCTTAGCTTAGATTAGCTAATCCTGGGCCAATATCTTGGCCCTTGGCACCATTCTAATTCTACATCTTTTATTCCACACTTAAACCTCACAGATACCCTAACAATCATTATTCACTAGCGTACATTGAACATCTCCAGTCCCCAGATACACAATAAAAACCTCCCGGTACTCGGAGAAAAGTACATGACAGCGGCATAGAGTGGGATAACGAGCATCACGAGATAGATGGGGGAGGGAGCGGAGATGACGCTAGGAATTTTCTATTAGGTACATACATATCACGACGCAGGGATGCGAGGATCGGGACTTGGGGATGGGGGGTGTGGTTAGGAGCTACTGTATGGGGTTTGGAGTTTGGAATTTGGAGTTTGGAGTAAAGTGGTATGGATGATGTATCGGGTGGGTATGGTGTGTATGGGGTATGCTATGTATAGTGCCGGAGGAAGGGAGGGAGGAAGGCAGAAAGATAATCCAGATACGAGTAGAATCCCCATACTGATTATATGTACTGTACCTACCTACCTATCAGGGTAATAATGTTATCATCTCCGTACTCCGTACTCCGTAGTGTACACCCATGGACATGTAGGAACACCTATGCACGAGTGAAATCCTTCAAAGTTATTCAGATCCTCGAACAAGTTGTTTCCGTGCTATTAAGTGTATCCATTCATTCTCTTCGTGATATGCTTTCTGCTCTCCTTCTCCAATCCTTCGAGGTCGTAAAGAGGGGAATGATGCAGCTGCTGTGTGCGACGAGTGCTGCTCTCGCCAGCTAGAGAATTGTAGTTCTCATCTCATCTCACCTCATCGAGGAGAGTGTATGTTTTCTGCTTTTGATACTAGGAACTTCATTAATAGATCCTCACATCCATATCTTCTCAGCCTCACAAATTCACCATTTATTCACAACATAAAAACTGCTCAAGAACCCTTCAGATGAATCAATCTCAATTCCATTTATATAATTTAATCATCACACCATATTTCTCATCACACCATTACCCGATAATATACAAAAAAGGCCGGTCATTCATATCCAGCTCGACCCCATTCGTCCATCATTCAATCAAGTGAGAATGCCCCCCATCCCAAAATTCGTACTCCCAAAGTACATACGCGCCTAAGACACCTAATTGCCCATATCATATAAACCGGAATTCGATATCATTAAAAAAGCCTCCATCAATATGAAATTCCCTATTGGGTATCGTGCTTTTTTGCTTTATGCTTTTGTCTTTCGCTTTTCGCTTGCTTTTCCCAAATCAAGAAGACCTCGCAACGCAATGCAATGCAAATGCTACAACATAACCCCAAGATGACCAATTAATGTTGGTTATCCGCGCAAGACCAAGCACCGTGAGAAGTAGCAGTGTCCAAGTTCATGGAATAACCGCTAGCGTATAAACCCGCAAAACACACAATGCACGCTATAATAATCAAGACAATATTAACGAAACTCAAGAAGATTTGCTTGGAGCCTTGCATGCATGATCCCCAGTTGATATAAAACCAGCAGATACCAGGGAGACCGTAAGAAAACCAAGACGCAAAAAGAGCAGAAATGAAACCGAGGAGATCGGAGAAGACGGGAATGGATTCGGCAATAATCCACGCGACAGTCCATGTTCCGAAAGCGAGAGCGACCCAAGTTCCGGTAGAGACCAATCCTCGACTGTTTAAGTGTTTGGTTCCGGAGAAGAGTCGAATGTAAATGTATTTGATAGTGACGTGAGCGAAGATAACTCCTGCAATAACAATGGTTGGTAAAGCAATTCCCCATGCAACCTTGCGAACAATAGGACTGTTGCTGTTAAGAGCTGGACTTGCGACATCTTCACCAGCATATCTGTAAATGACGAGAGCAGCGACCAAGTAAAGACTGATATCGACAGTTTGAAGAAGGACGAGAGATTTTGGGAAGTCCTTTGGATCGCGGAGTTCAGCAATGAAGCTGACCCAGGCAATGTGACCACCGTATGCGAAAACGACGTTGGAAATACTGTTGAAAGCGGTTGGGAAAGTTGGGCTGTAAGTTCCTTTCATGTCTGCGGCGTCGGCTTTTGGCGAAACACCTAAGGCGACCATAGTGAGGATGACAGCGGAAAAAATACTGGTAAACGCTATTGCAACTGTTAGCGCGTTCGGTAACAGCTGACTTGGCAAAACTTACAAATAATGGACAAGAACGACACATTTTTGAGAGTTCTGTTCAAGGATAGGAAACTGAAAACAGCCAATCCAACAACACCCCATATAATGGTACAAGTTGCATGGTTCGTGAGAACATTCATGGCAATGGTGAAAGTCAAAAGATGCGATGCCATGTAGAATATGCAGTTAATGACGTAAGCAACACCGAGGATCTCTCTTCCCCAGGTTCCCATCAAGATTCCACCAATGTCTACATAAGACGTAACCTAAGAAATTGATTAGAAACTGGAAATATCTAGAGACCACTCCTAGAACCTAACTTACCTGAGGATATCGCATTTTGAATTGCCACAAGACGTAACCAGAATATGTAGTGAAAACACCGAGAGCGAGAATGGAGATGAGACCACCAATGAGACCAACCTTGGCCAAAACAGCTGGTAAAGAAAGGATACCAAGTGAGATATTTTCAGCAATCATAACGATTGCTCCTTGCCACCAAGTCATGGTTTTGTCTGGAGATACTGTCAGCTAGTTCTTTCGCCAATAAGTAAAAAAGCTTACATTGAACCTCTGCGCCTTCCTCATTTCCGAAAGCATCGAGTACCTCTGCTACCTTCATGTCGGAGGACTGATCATCCGCCCTGATGTTACCGCGAACATTGTTGGCAGCTGTGATATCGTCTTTGGTAGCTTTATCCGAAGTTGCCTTTTCAGGATCCATATTTGAAAATTGTTAGTATTCTCCGCAAATTTTTGTTTTTGGTCTTTTCTCAACAGTTGAGAGACGTTGCTGTCGATTTCGGATGCTAATGACGGACGTTGGAACAAGAATAAAGGATTGAGGCTGTCAGTTGAGGAAGGAGTAGCTGAGTGTTGAAAATGGCAGAATAACACCAAGATGTGGACACGAGACGAAAATATGTAGGGTTTTTGGACGGGGTTAGACACGCTCGACACCGAGATAAGCTAAAGATTGACAATCAATTTCTATTGAATTCAAGTAAGTTCAATGAGGGGAACGTCAGTGCGAATGGTAAGACCATGTTGGGAGGTGGTTCCTAAGACGTAAGTAAAATTCTTTTATATGGAGTTTCATCAGTGACAGTGGACCATTTGTTCCTTTGTGACTCCACTAAAAAGTAACTATTATGTTTTGGCGAGGCGACGTGAACAACGGTCTCCATGAAATCGCCATATTTTGATAATATTTCAGTGTGATCTCGGTATTGACCATGTACGTTTTGACTAATTCAGGGTATTGAATCTGGGGTAGTGCGTGGTATTGCATGCCAAACCTTGAAAATTTGAATCTTGCCAACAATATGAGTTGGATTGGACTTGATCACTGATGCAAGTAATCGACACGATGTCCCAAAGTCACCACGTTTGACTTCTCTCTTCTCCAACATCAAAACCTGGAGTAAATTGATGCTGGAAATTCGAATGAATTAAAATTTCAAGCTTGTACCTGACTGATTCCGCCTTACGTTGCAGATCATGCGAGTCAGTAGCTTTATTCGACAACTCCCGCAGCCTCTTCGGGCCGCCTTTAGACGAAAGTAACCTTAAGTGGTTGGAGGTGTATTTTCCATCCATTCACCGTCTTGTATCCACTCCTTTCCTCTCAGTTCATTGAGGCGAAAGTAAGAATAAAATACCAAGCACGCACTGTATTCGTAATCCGTAGATAAGAAAACCGAGACGAAATCCGGAATTGGTAAACCGATGTGATCATCTATCTTTGAGACATAAGCATATCTCTCTATGGGGTAGAGTAGATGAAAATGGTCTCATATTTTCCCAACCCCTCGCTGCCTTGACGCGATATCCGCAGTGGCTCGAGTGGCTCGAGTGGCTCGAGTGATTGTAATCCCCCCCCTCATTTGGGGGAATCATCGGAATCGAAGTCGATGCGTGATGAAGGGGGGAAGAGAAACCATTGAGGTAAAGCGTGGGTGTTTCCTCCCGGGATCATAGTGTGAAAGAAAGCTCCGTATAGATTATATTTTGTGCTTAATTCCGCAGTATAAAATTTCATCGTGGTAATGCCTTGGCCATAGGTAAGGCTTGCCAAGGCATTATTTATTAGCCTTTCATTAGCAGCATAAGATATTCATCTGAGGATGTGAGATTAGAAATGATACGACACGCTAGAAAACACGACGAAAAACTTAATAACATTCATGACCAATCGTTGCCCTTCAGAAGAACGTGACATAGTCCCGGTGCTCGGAAAAGGCTTGTTTTAGCACCGATATGGACGTCGTTGATTACTAATACTGTAGATAGACCTGAGGCTCTAACCTTTTCAGATCTCGGGTTGCAACGGCCTTGGTTATCTTTTTCTTTTCCTCTCATCTGCCGTTGCAACTTACTTTAGTATTACGCCTAGATAAGATCACAACTCATAGTTCGAAGTAGTAAATCTTCACATTTACACGAAGATTGGTGGACCAAACTCGGAATAACCTTACTTTTCTTACCTTCAAGATTACCTTTCCATCTACGTAGTAGGTAATTGGACCTGGGTATCGATAAATCTCAAAAACTTGGAACATCATCGCCCATCAATACTCCGGACTCCCGGAACAGATGACGACGACTTGCGAGAATGACGAGAATGACAGGCTTGACAGGAATGACAAAATTTGGCAGGATTTGACTCAAAATACCGACAGACGGATTGACCGACACAAATGATGTCAATTTGATTTATCGTGCTGTGTCGTGCGTGTTGTGTCGTGTCGTGTCGACGAGCTAATTGGATGGATTTTGCATTAAATCGCTCAACCTTTCTTTGCCGATTCCTGGGGTTTCAACTTTCATTGCAAAATCAAATCATTGTGTCTTGGGATTGTGAAGATCACAAAACTTGGGTTCTCCAGAAATTGGAACGATTCATAAGTTGTAGGGTTAATGCAAGCAGCTCTTCAATGCAATCACTGAAGATAAACATAATTGAAATAAGTTCACTGTCATCAACCATGCACAAGATGATGCATCAAAAGGTACAGTGGTGAAAATGAGAACGAAACGTTAGACGAAACCAGTATATCTGTAAGTAAAAGTGCTATTTTTAATTCCTTCAACAGGTCAAACTGGAGTGGATATACATTACACAATCTTGTAATGTTTGAAGTCTCTCGTCTTGACACCTCTTGCGAACATCAGGTCCAATTCTTCATACGTCCTTCCTTTGGTTTCTGGAACTCTGAGCCAACACCAGATAAGACAAAATACCGAACAACCACCTATCTAATCATCAGTCACTATACTCTTTTCGATATTTATTATCGTTGTGAATAATTGTAACCAATACCTCCACCAATCGGTGTTTTCCTCTGTTGTGAAAATTGATAAAACAAAATATTCGACTCACCATAGAAAAATCCGATCTTTCCTCTCCAATTTGCTTGATCCGGATTAATCATATAAGGAATAGCAACTGTCATGACTATCCCAACAAGTGCTTGCATTGCCGTAGCCACAGCAATAGTTTTCGAACGAACTTTAGTCGCTGATACCTCACAAAAAATCGTGTAGCAAACGGGCCCAACACTAAGATCGAAAATACCATTCCAAACGATCATGAGGGTCGATTGTGCCCAGATGACACCTGGACGATTCACGTAATTTGGTACACAATCCAGAATCCCAATAAGAAACATAATGGTTGTGAGTAACGCGAGTCCGACGTTGTAGATGCGTCGTCGACCGAATTTTGATATCAAAATCCATGACAAAAGGGTTCCTACAAAGCCAACGGCTAGAAACCCGACGCTCATATCAAATGCTTTTGATCCAGCCAGACCAGCAACTATAACAGTGAATTAGTAGATTATCCTTTGGTTCTTCATGGAGTACCCCAGTAGCAAGAACGGATGTACTTTCTAGAAAAGATCTTGAATATTCTCAAGGAAGAATCAGAATACAACACCAGAGCAAAGAAGACTTACGTTGAAAGAAATAGGCCGCATAGCCCACTAAGTAAATTCCACTGAAAACCTGCGTCACAAAAACCGCAATTGCGATCTCCGTTCTCCTAATATTAGTCTTATTAAAAACATCCCAATAAGTTGTTCCCGTCTCCATTTCCAACTCCAACCTATCCGTCTCAATCATCATCGCCAGAACAAGTTTATTATTAACTTCCTTCGATGACAGCCTATCCAGCGATTTCTCTGCTTCTTCAAGTCTGTCATTCCTGACCAACCACCAAGGCGATTCGGGCGCGAAAGGGATACCAATCAAAATGATAATGGGCCAGAGCCATTGAATTGCAAATGGAGCACTATATGCCCAATGATTATCGAGACGAGACGTTCCAGCAATAACCCCATTTGCAATGAGTTGACCCATCACGAAACAAAGATTGACATATGAAGTTAGATGACCGCGAAGTGCTATGGGACATACCTCCGATGCGTAGGTTGGGGCAATGGTAGTATATGTGCCTAGGATGAGACCGCCGATAAGTTCACCCACGAGAAGAACAGGGAGAGACCGCGCGAAGAACTGCACGAAGATAAATGCTGCAGTACCGGATACACATGCCATATATGTCTACCAATACCAAGTTAGCTTCGAGCGCACGTCAAATCCTTCGCAGCTGTAATTATTTCGAAAACCCACCCATTTCCTTCCGTACCACTCCATCGGATACCCAATAAGTAACGCTCCCACCACCTGTCCAATCGGATTTCCCATGCCCAACGCCGTCTGCCATTGCGCGCTCACGATATAATCTCCTTTGTATTTATATCCAAAATCCTTTTGGAAAGCAGGTGTCGCATATAAACTTCCCAGTAATTGGGGATCAAAAGCCGTCATGATTATTCCGAGAGAGAAAAATGCAGACCAAGCTATCGCAGCGGGGTAGAGACGAAGCGCATCGCGAAAAGACATGGAATGCTCGATTTCCGTCGCAGTTTGCGCATCGAGGTGCGTTTGTTTGTTAGGGAGATGCGGGGGGTCGATGGGGAGGGATACATCTTGGAGATGTGGTTTTGTGGTCATGTCTTCTGATTTCCGCATCTTGATTCCTGGATGGATTATGAGGAGGAGATGAGAGACTTCAAGATCAAACTAGTATCCTTAGAATGTGAAACTGATCCCGAAAGATATTGTTGTCTAATGCGCAATATCCGATATCCAATATTCGTAAATCGTCACCCACTGTGTATCCTCAAACACACCCGTTGGAATCATGCTATATCGTATGAAGATCTTGAGGAAACCCTTCATTAAATCTTCAATCCTTATCGCGCTTGCGAAAGCAGAAGAGATCAATGCATCCATAGATACTTATCGATGATAAGCTGCAACTCATACTTCTGCAGATACGGGATGCGACGTTATGATATGATATCAGATTACCAAAATGGGGGTGGGTGCAATCCCCGCGATCTTGGCACTCCCGGCAAACCGACAACTCTAGATAGACATCACGGAAAGGACAACTGAATTAGGAAGGTAGATAGGTAACTTGACGACGTTGGAATGGTAGTTCAGTAATGAATTGGCCTTGTTTGAAGTCATGTACCGAAGTCGGGGTACATGGTTGCGTTCAGTCTGAGTCAGCAGCATGTCTTGACGAATAGAACAAGGCGGGTATGTCTTCAGAACGTTTACTTATCATTATCACCGCTTCTACATATATAGGTAGTATATCTAAGAGCGGAGCTTGGTTCAGATTGAACTTTTATGTATACATCAGAAGCTAAACTCAATTCCCTCAAATATATATTCAATGATACGTTACGAGCGGCCCACACGGTATGAAAGCTTGACGTTACAATTTGTTTTTACTATTGATACAACGACTTGCAGTCGGTGATATTCTTGGTATCGATTTTTCTGCAGCCAAAATGCATGCGGATATTCAGCCGCAAGTGCGGAGTACTAAAGTTGCATGTTTGGAGAAGGGACAGCTAGCCATTGTATAGAGAGTGCTCTTGGCTGCTACTTTGATATGCTGTACGATGTGAGAAGGATTGCGGGGTAGATGTTTTAATTTGTAAAAAGCATTCGTGTTTTTCTTAGGTATGATCCATACGAGCTGTATTCTTCTGCCTCTGCTTTGTATATGAGTAGTCTTGTATCGAGAGAGGTAGATTAATAGAATGAATTGAAAGAGAGAAATAGAATTCTTCATATAGTCGTGAAACAATTGTACCTGGATATCATTCAGAGTGAGAAGACAAAATAATCGCAATGCATTTTCTCGCGAAACTCGCCATTCCATGGTTTTCACACACAGCATCTCTCATCCACGTTCTCGCTCTAAGCACATCTTTATCTTCTCAAACCTCAACAACAACCTCTCCAACCGCCCAAGAATGCTCACCAGGTCCTGATCCCCCAGTTTCCCCACCCCTGAACAATAGTCTCGCTCTCACCCCTCCCATGGGCTGGAGCTCCTGGAATCAATTCGGTGATTTGATTGACGAAAACCTCATCAAGTCAACCATTGATGCCATGATCTCCAACGGTCTAAAGGATGCTGGATTTATCTATGTGAATTTAGATGATGGCTGGCAGCGATACAAGGGACCTAGATCTGCCCATCCTCTCGAAGCCGACCCCGCCAAATTTCCAAATGGAATTAAAGCTGTAGCCGACTATGCGCATGAACGAGGATTTAAATTAGGTATCTATTCCGGTCCGGGTGATGAGACTTGTGCTGGGTATACAGGGAGTCTTGGACATGAGGAAGAAGATGCAGATATGTTTGCTAGTTGGGGGATTGACCATTTGAAATATGATAGGTAGGCTGTTTCCCCTTTCCAGTGCATCTTTGAAAATTCTCTAATGACCATAGTTGTTGTTCCCATGGAGATGCTCCCAAATCCGTGGTCCAAGAAATTGTATTGAAAATGTCCAAAGCACTTTTGGCAACTGATCGCCCAATCGTCTACCACGCATGTCATTGCGGTTGGGCCGATATCTGGGAATGGGCCGCCGATGAAGGAGCAAATCAATGGCGCATTGGTCAAGATATTTCTGATGAGTTCAACTATCCCGGAAATCGGGAAAAGTACTATTTCGACGTGTTAGATATGATTGATCGAGGGAATGACTTGGTGCAATATTCGGGTCCAGGCCATTGGAATGATTATGATATGTTAATCATTGGACTCAATGGGAATTCAACTCAACTTGTAGGAACAGGGGCGTCGAATATTGAGTATCGGACGCATTTCAGTATGTGGGCGATGGTAGCTTCTCCTCTACTCATTGGATCCGACGTGAGGACTTTGGACACTTATGAACTTCAAACTCTCACCAATCAAGAGGTTATTGAGATAAATCAAGATCCGCTTGGAATATCAGCCCAAACAGTGGGTGTAGGCTACGAAGCTGATGGAGATCTTCAAGTTTATGCTAAAGAATTGGCGGATGGGAGTTACGCTATCGCATTACTCAATCGTGGAACTTTCACGGCGGAAATGAGTTTTAGTCCTCGTCGGGATATTCTTATGACTTGGGATCATTATCGAATTCGCGATCTGTGGAAACATAAAGAGGGCCTTTATGATGTTCCGTATACTGTGGAGGTAATGCCTCATGAAGCTAAGATTTTTAGAGTCTGGGAGGTGCAGAAAAATGCTTCTATGTGCTTTTTCCAGTAAGATGTCAGAGGTGAGATCTGGGCAAATGATCTTAGAATAGAGCTGTTAATAGATATCTATAACCATCATTTGATTTAAAACCGCAAAGTATAAAAGAAGTCTCGTCCATTGTGACGAAATACGTATGTTTGGACAGATGTAATCGATCTGTTAGATCAACTGCCTGAGTCATTGTCGAGGAAAAAGTGGAAATGATTCGGAAGAACAAAAAATTATTGAAAGAGACATTGTTGGATGCAGCGATGTTGAGCAAAATGAATTCCGATACCATTATTTACAGCGTTTGATACTTTCCTCGCTGCTACTAGACCCAGTGATCATTAAGACGCCATTCATAAGGCCTCTTAAAAAATATATTGGAATCAAACTCCGTTCAATGCAGCCTCAGATTCAGGATCATGGTAGTGATGCATTTCAAACCCTCTTCCTTCATAACCACACTTTTCGTAGAAGGCTACCTTTTTAGCACCACAGTCAAGTATACTCTGTGATATGATCAGCTAATGATGCATTTCAACGATTGGATATGGAATACAATAAACTCACCTTATAACAACCTCTTTCGGAAGCAATGTGATCCAAGGCCTTAATAAGTTTTGTTCCAAACTGCTGTCCCTGATGATCCGCCGAGATACACACATCTTCCACATGACCTTGTAGCCCCAAATTGCCAAGGCTTCACCAATAACACATTAGCTCTTCCGCTCCTTTCATTACCTTTCCAAGATAAAGAAACTCACAATTTCATTTCCACAACCAGTGTCCCAGTCCCCATGATGAACTCTCCGTCACCCTCACCCCCCTTCTCCTTCACAATCACCAACACATAATAAGTACCCTCACATTTCTTCATCGCATCAAATCTTTCTTCCCATTGTTCTTCGGTAATGGGCCCTACATATGCCAAATCTCGTAGAACACCTAGATATCCACGATGAAAATCCGAGCGTTGGAGTGCACGGAATTTATAGCCATCTGGGAGAGTATTTTGACATTCTTCAGAGATCAAGTCGTCTGAAAATAGTGAGACTTCGGAGGAGGTCATGGTTAATGGAAATATGCGTATCAACAAACAATAAGAAGTTGGATATGCGACGAAGTTATTGAAATTTCAGAGATACTTGAATGAAATATAAATGTGGTGCATGGAAGTCACGAGAAACAAATCTACGTGTCAGATCACGTGATGATTCTGCTGATTAGGTTACACACTGTGGATGAATTCTCCAATTTGTTTAATGCGCCAGATGCGAAATCCTCTCTTAAAGGTAACATTTGCTTGTATTTCCCGGCAGTATTCATCTGGTGGTTAATGATATACCCCAATAGGGATAACTAAGTCCAGGCAGCACAATTTGTAGTGAATTCCTGACAGTGATTGATTGGTCGATGCGTCGGATGCAACGTATGTTTTGAGGCTTCTCAAAAGTGGGAAATCAAATACGGACTGATAGATATTTGTGACACTATCATTTCCTGGTTATATCGTGATCTTCAAGATGACTTTCAAGATCCATCTTCCTCTCAATGCTATTGATACTATCAATCAACCTCCTCTCTATTACCTCCAAATCCAAGATACTCTCATACTTTCGACGGGGCTCTTTTGGACCTTTACATATATTCTATACATTCGACAAGCCTATCGAGATGAATCTTATGGAATGCCTATTATCGCACTGTAAGCATACTCGCCCCACATATCGCTCCAACTAACAGAATGTCATAGCTGTGCAAACATAGGATGGGAGATAGTGTATGGTTTCCGCCTTCCATTCACCCTGACTCAAATCCTAGTCTTCGTTCCCTGGCTCATTATAGATGCCTTTCTTGTGTATACTACAATGAAATTTGGACCAAACCAGTGGAATCATGCTCCCATGATATCTCAAAATTTGAAGGCGATTCTTGGGGGAGGTGTTGGAATGATGGTGGTTCTGCATTGGGCATTTGCGGAGACTCACGGCGACGATATGGATGCGATGTTTTGGTCGGCGTTTGTTCTCCAGATGTTTCTTGGAATTTCCTCAGTTGCGCAGTTGATGGAGAGAGGTCATACAAGTGGTCATTCTATTGAGATTTGGTGAGTCGTATGGTTGATGATTTGGCATTCTCTCTGTACTAATCAGGACAAATAGGTTTTGTCGTTTCATTGGTTCAGCATCTGCAATCTTGACGTATTGCTGGAGATATTTCCACTATCCGAAGGACTACACGGTGGTAGGTACACCTTTAACAACATTCCTTTTTGTGGCGGCTGAATTAGCCGATTTGTATTATCCTATCGTGTTCAAACACCTGCGAAAAAGAAATGATAAAAGCAAGATGTTGTAAAATGGGTGCAGTAGGATGCGTTAGCCGGGGACTATGATTCTCAGCGGAAGTGCTTTTGATTGGCTGAATGTCGCGGCAACATTTGGATAGTCGCGCAATGGACTTTCTGATTTGCTATATCGTTCACGATTGGTAATCTTGATATGGCGATGACATTCATTGATAAATGACCTAGGTAGGTAACATTCACTGTGAAGTAAGGGGGGTCTGAGGGAGTATATATAAATAGGTTCACGCTCGAGCAATTGATAAATGATAAATCCGTGCCCCGCGAAGTTCTTTTACCAGTCTGAGAGCAGTAGCGATTTACCATAAGAAGTACACGTCAATCCTCAATTCATTCTGATAAATGTAAATATAAGTTGTCGAGGTCAAAAGTCTTAAGAGAATTCATCTAGAGAATCATCCAAAGGACGTTCAATAGCTTAGAATATCAGGTACTACTCTCCTTTAACTCTACACTTTTATTGAATATCAAATGGAGATTATTTACTCAATCGACAATCAATCCACATTGACCCACAGACCCCGGATCTCCATAGCTAACAGACCTTCAGACATTCAAAGCTCAACCTCAACCTTATCCATCATATTGTCAATCCATTTCCGAATACCTTCAAGATGTCCAACTCCACTGCCCACGAAGTAGTGATTCTAGGTGGGAACTTCGGCGGAGTCAACGCCGTTCACCAATTGCTTCGTCAAACTTTACCTCAACTCCATCGTCTCGATCAAACAAAATCCTATCACATCACACTCGTCACCCCCAATACATCATTTTTCTTCAAGATCGCCAGTCCACGAGCTCTCATCAATGGAACTCTGATTCCCCATGAAAAGATATTCGTACCATTGTCCGAGGCCTTTTCAAGATATGACGCCTCGCAATTCGAATTAATCCAAGGTGTGGCTTCAGCTTTGGACCCCGCAACGCGAACAGTCACCATATCAACAGGCAATGGAACTACAGAAACAACGCGACAAGTCCACTACGACTCTCTCATCATCTCCACAGGTACAACCTCCAAATCCCCGCTCTGGACACTCCACGGTTCAGAATCACACACAAAAACCGCGTTGAGTGCATTACACACTGCTCTCCCCAACGCAAAGACTGTGCTCGTAGCCGGAGGCGGCGCAGCTGGAGTTGAAACTGCAGGCGAAATTGCAACAAATTATCCAAATTGTAAGGTTACACTTCTCTCTGGTGCAAACAGAGTTCTTTCGAGAGTCAAACCGGCGACCAGTGCACGAGCCCAAGATTATCTCGAAAATATTGTTCACGTCGATGTTATCAATGATGTACGCATTGAAAGCACAAACCCTGCTGAGCCTGGTATTTCCCCTACTACTTTGACTCTCAGCGATGGTAGTAAACGCGATGTCGATATCTACATTGACGCTACTGGAGGAACACCTAACAGTGAATTCCTATCGAAATCGTGGCTCGATGAATCAGGACGCGTCATCGCACGTGATGCCTATTTCCGCGTCAAGGGAAATGGTTCGGACGATGTGACGGGTATCTACGTATTAGGAGATATCGTAGCCGGAAGTTCCAATTCGGCCTTGGAAATGGACCCTATGCTCGCAACACTCTGTTCTTCTCTCGCAGTAGATATTGCCACCGATCTCGGCATCAAGAAGCCTGCGGAGCCCGCGCCTGGATTGTTGGGCTCAGTATGGAAAATGATTGCTGGGGGTTCTGGAACTGGATATCCCGTACAACAGGAATTCAAACCGATGAAAGAAACTATCTTCGTACCCATCGGAAATGGAGGCGGTGTTGGACAGATTTTTGGTTGGAGAATTCCTAGTTTGATGGTGAAAGTTGGTAAAGGCAAATCCTACTTGATAGAGCTTGTCGGACCAATGATTTCGGGGGAGAAATTCAAGAAGGCTTAATTTGTTGCCTATGGATGAGAATGGGATTTAAGGCAAGGTCTTGGTTTCAGATAGCAGGTGCATTGGTCGTCAAGGTGATATCCTCTTGAAGATTCCAAACAATGGCGCAAATAAAAAACCTCCGTATTCCATCTCATTGTTTTCTATTTTCAAGGTCACACGGGTGCGAATAGTTTCCTCAGTCCTTCCTAGTGTGTATCTTCATACCAAGATCTAAATCCCATGTATTTTCTCCCCCAGAAGTTTTTCATTCATCCAGTCTTATGAAAATCCTCTATTTGCTTCAACGTCTCTTACCATATATCTCCTATCGCTTCTGAATTGATATCATTTTGAAGCTGTCATATCTGTCGTAAGATACTTGTTAATAAAATATACACCAGATATGTTCCGCTTCGTATACTGAAGGGAACTCTCACATTAGTCCCACCTAAAAGCAGTAGACTGAAAAGTACCTACCAATATCAGAATCGGTCATCAAAGATATTCGAATATATTGCAATGAAAGTTCTCATCTGTCACATACGACCATAGACTGAAGAGAATTGGGCATCCCGTCCGCTCTGCCATACACAAGCTTCAGATCGGTGGATTAGTAGTTGGGTGGGTGACCACCAGCGAATCCCCACTGTTGTATGTTTTTTCTTTTGCTCTTTTTGACTTTTGCATACATATGCTAGTGGCGTCGTTTAGCATGGAGGGTTGGATTTTGCGAGGATGTTGAAGGGCCGGGGAGTCGAGAGGACGATGATTTGGAAAAATTGTCTTTGTTAGCGAAATCTGTTGGTTTCAATAGTCTCGTTTTTGCAGAGTCTGTGAGGGTCTCGATAGGAGAATGTATCGGTTTTGTTTATCGTGTTTTGGTTTTTGAATACGGATTTCTCTTTAGTATACTTTGGCATACATGATTTCGCAATGGCACAGTCGGTTTTGGAAGAATATCATCAGTATCTTTGGGATCGATGCAATTTACATAGAATCACATCCTGAATCTGTAATGGGTCATTTCTGACATTCAAGTGGAGCCACGACAGAAATAATCATGGTAAGATATGGTGTCATGTTTTCTCAGAAACATAAAAATACTAGTCACCATCAGTATCCCTAATCCGGTTCTTGATATATCATATTTGTTTCATTGCAGATATCTATGCCCCTAGTATCGTCGGCTCTCCGTAAAGAAGCAACCTATCCTAAAAGCTCGACAGGAACCTCAACCCACTTATCCCTCAAGTAATCCGCAAATCCCTTTCCTAAACAATCCAAACGACTACTGCTACTAACGCCTCTCCCCAGATACCCATAGATCACAAAATGCACCGCCATTATGGCCGGAAACTCAACTCTTTCAATCACATAGCCTTCTTTCCATTCTTCACCCAATAAATCTTGCATTTTCGAACGACTGAAATAGTTCTGGAGCCAGTTGTATAGTTTAGGGTTAGAGGATGATGGGATAAATATCCCGCAGTTGAGATTCGCGCCCTTATCGCCGGAGCGAGCGAGTGCTATATCACCTAGTCGACTGTTTCTTGTAGGTCCAAATGTGGTCAAGGATAGGGGAGAGACAGTGTCGTATGTAGCGCGACGAGTGAATGGTTGATATTTTGGTGGGTGTCCGCATTTAAATGTCTGTACTTCGTTGTCGGAACTGATTATATGCATTTTTTCATCGAGTTGATCTTGAGGGAAAAGCGCTGGATAATATGCCAGGAAGGGTTTGGGGATCGCAGTACGCATATCGAGGGATGCATGGAAACCTGAGAAGTGTTGAAGAGATATTTCGGTGAGGGCTTTGACTAGGCCTTGGAGAGTTGCAGCTTCGATGGCTTCGGCGAATACACGACAGTAAGTTGTGCTGCTGAGTTGTGTCAAAGGATTCGTTTCGGGTACACCGATACTGTATAATCAGTAACTCGTTTATTCAAAAATTGCAGGTACAAAGGGACTTCTTACGGCTGAAATTCCAAGAGTTCAAAAAATGTATCAATTCCAGCAATTTCTAATTTTCTTCTCATCTGCCTTTCAAATAGAGCCCATTTCTCTTTGGTACCATAACCTGTTGCGTTTACTAGAATTTGGCATTGATATCCGGCATGACAAAATATTGCTGCTTTGGTTGTTGGAGGTGGCGGAAGACCAGTAACACCGGTAACTTTGACACTTTTATCATTACATTAATTAACAAATCTCGACATGGAGGTAGATTTTTGACACTTACCGGTTCTCAGATAATTGAGAGACAGATATATTATCAAGGACGGCAGTCACATCACTATTCAGATAATGATTACCTTGAATCTCATAGAGAAGTTGGGCCACGACAGTATCAGAGGTAATCATCCCACCAGTAGCTTCATGTTTAGTGATTGTGCAAGAACCATCTGCTTCAATTTCCGCAATAGGGAATCCTGGATCAACGAAAATGTCCTGATTATATTCAGTGAAGCCAGAAAAATTGGCGCCAGTTACATAGGCTGAACATTCAATTAGATGACCGGCGATCAAGGATCCAGCAAGCGAGTCGTAATCAGTTTCTGACCACGAGTGCCAATACTAAAACGTCTAGCAGTCAGTAAATGCTTTTGATCGAAACGCTTTCACGAGACAAAAAAATGGTTACATAGAAAACCGAAGAAGGAAAAAAGTGAGTGAAATTGGAGCTATCATTAGACTTACCCATGCAGCGGCAATCACAGGAGATGCGTCAGAAACTCGCCCGCAGATTATAATATCGGCACCTTCACGCAAACCCTTAACAATAGCATGAGCTCCGAGATAAGCACTACTTAACACGATAGGAATTGATTTACCCCCCAAAAAAGAAAACGTATTGGCCGGTAATTGTAGATCCTGGTTCCATGAATCAAAGTGTTTC
Organism: Botrytis byssoidea; assembly: GCF_014898295.1. Classification (NCBI taxonomy): domain Eukaryota; kingdom Fungi; phylum Ascomycota; class Leotiomycetes; order Helotiales; family Sclerotiniaceae; genus Botrytis; species Botrytis byssoidea. Next base: position 125,765 of record NW_024065852.1, on the reverse strand, counting down.
GGTAAATTTCCGCGTAAGGATGCCATATCCGGTCCGGTATGTGAAATCAGGTCATCTCCAGAGACCCAGCCAACCTTGAGGGCAATCCCGCGTTGTTTGGCAAGTTCATCAACTCTTCTTGCTAAGCCTTCGGGATTCAAAGCTCCTCCATTAATAACAACCTTGGTCTTCTTCTCGGCTAGCAATTCGAGAGATTGAGACAGTCCCTCTAAAGCAGTTGAGATATATCCTGGATGATTTCCAGCTTTATATGCCTCTGCATTCTCGGCCATATTCATTTCTTCCGAGGGTTTATTAGTTTCATTCATGTTTCTCACACATCAATGGCATACCTGCAAGGTAATCACCGGTAACAAAATCGACATTTCCTAATGAAACCTGCTCGTACATCCTGTAAGCGGGATCACCTCAGGGGAGAGTCAGTATCTTTCTCAAGAACTCATAGCAGCAATCACGAACATAAGTAACCCGAACAATTGGCGACTCTGACGTGTCTTCTGGGCTGAAAAGCGCCATCAATTGGAGTCTCATTTGACGTTGCCATAGTATCGAAGCTGAGCTCCAATTGACAAGAAACTGATATGTGAAGGTAATGACGAAGAATAGGAGTGAAGAAAAGTGAATCTGAAGAGATCAATTTCACATGAAGCGATATATGAGTTTGGCTACATAGTTTTTCATCAACCTCGGTGGCTTGTAGTTAGCCTCGGGGTTTGGGACTACTGCAGGTGATGTTGTGTTGGGTAATTTTTATACGAGCGGATGAAGAAGATCTGCTGTTCAGCTTTGCAGTCATGACCACAACTAAGTTATGTATAGTGTTTGATATACAACACACACTTCTAGTGATCTTCGTGAAACGAGCAATGATAAGTCACTGCGGCAATGTCGGAAATGGCGGGTCTCCTTTCACTGTGCTTGATACCAGATTGTGGGGTAATAGCATGCGGCCGATCTGCGGCTCATACTGAAAGCGCAGAGTCTATTCCATCCAGAATCCCAAATAGGAAATTTCTCGTGAAACTATCATCGGCTTAAAAGACTCAGACAACAACACGTGGACGACGACCACCCAGAGCTTCTTTCGTGTCAGTTAATTCACTATCTGGATGTTTTCTTATAGTAAAAGTATGGAAATGGCGTGTCACTTGAGCCGAGGCCCGTTGATGAGTTCTCGGACCAAAGTTAGAATTTGTTGAAAAGCTTGATATTCCAATGGATTGTGGCTACCACTTTGTCAGTATGAGCACTCCTATAAAGAGCTTCCTGTGGAACGTACCTTTTCAAGTATCATTTGTCACTCAATAGATATAATAAGACGATCATGTATTCTGTACCAGAAGAGACCAAAAAGGTTTTCCAACAAGGGATATTGGAAAATCCCACCATCATACCCAACCTGCCGAAGGACTTTCTAGATCATGGCAAGAAGATCAAATTTGAAGGACAGGATGCTCCAACTTTACCAATAAATTGGCGGTTCGCTGAGAGTATATCTTCAATCAAAGCTTTGGAAGCGACGGTGCTTTTATCACTGTTGAAAAAGAAATATGATGTGGAGCCGAAAGAAGTTATCATCAACACGTGAGTAACCTTGATCATACTATGGCGACACCGCCTCGTTTCCTAAATTCACACCCTTGCCCCTTCCATCAACATCACATCCGCTCTCGCTTTCGCAACGGCAGTTAACAAATTACAATAAATACAGCGATCATGCACAACTTTTTATCATGTCTACTCTATTGTGGGAGATTAACCACGAAGGAGCCAAGGTGACACTATTCAATGGCTCTGATCCGAATTCTGAAAATGGAAAACTTCTTGCAAAATGGTTCCCTTCAACTGATATTCACAGATTACAAGGAACACATCATCGTGCCTCTTGTACAAACATTTACAAGACAAAAGATGGAAAGTACTTTCATATACATGGTGAGAGTGCTTCTATATGATTCTGGAGATGACATATTTGCTCACTGCTTTCAGGAAGCATGAATCCAGATCCTAGCTTGGATAGCATTGGACTACCTTATGAAATGGACCAGCCAAGCGTCGAAGCGTCTTGGAACCCATTCATAGAAAAGATAGGACAAATAGAATCAGATGACATGCAAAGAATAGCATCAGATGAGTACAAACAAGCAGGAACGATTTGTTGGACAAAGGAGGAATATAAAAATAGCGAGCATGGCAAAGCCAATGCTAACGTTGGATTGTTTGAAATCAGACACCATCCTAATACCACCCAAGTTGCAAGTTGGTGGCCCGAAACCAAGCAAGCAAGCCCAAAGCGACCTTTGGCTGGCTTGAAAATCGTTGACATTACCCGAGTTATCGCAGCTCCAGCAATAGCAAGGGGTTTGGCAGAATTGGGTGCAAGTGTCATGAGGATCACTCCTCCGCATCTTCAGGACTACTCTCAACTGCACTGCGATCTGAATTGGGGGAAATGGAACACCCATTTGGACTTCAGGAACAAAGATGATCTTGAGAAAGCCAGGGAATTGATCCGAGATGCAGATGTTGTTGTTACTGGTTACAGACCGGGAGTCCTTGATAAATATGGGCTCGGGAATGATGGCATTCGCGAGCTAGTTAAAGGCAGAAGTCGAGGTATTATTATCGCAAGAGAAAATTGTTACGGATGGCATGGTCCTTGGTCATATCGAAGTGGATGGCAACAAATTAGCGACGCAAACTGTGGTGTCTCGATGGAATTTGGCCGAGCTATGGGTAACGATGAGCCTGTCACACCTATCTTACCAAACTCGGATTATTGCGCTGGAGTCTCGGGTATTGTTGGAATTCTTCAAGCGCTGATACAGCGCTCAGAAACTGGTGGCTCCTACGAAATGGATGTTGCTCTAAACTACTATTCTCAGTGGCTTGTCAACTCATGTGGCATGTATCCACAAGAAGTTTGGGAGGATCTGTGGTCAAGGAATTACAAGCCTGTCTTCCGACACTTCCACAATATGAATTATACAATGCCCAGGCTATTCCAGACCCTAATAAAGTCAGGCACGGGCAAAAGTATTTTACGCGATGAATTCTTCGAGAATAGAGAGACTAAGGCTGTCGGGGTAGATATCAAAACTGTAAAACCTATTTTAAGGTTCCCAAACAAAGAAGTGGAATTGAGGTACAATGTTGGTACCAGAACAAACGGTGTTGATGCTGCGCATTGGCCGACTGATCTTATGACAGAAATAGTAGTATAAATGCCTATCAATTTTGACTGTCATTCCCTTCTGAGTCACATTGTCAGCTCTTTGAAACTAGAGAGGCTGTATCGAGAGGTGGTGAGTCGCCCTACTACTATATCAGTTGCTGAATTGATATATCACTCTCTCTGAAAACTACTTAAGACTCCTCACTTCCAGTAACTCTCCTAAAATGCCAAGAAAGTGTCGATCCTACCTTGTACTCTTTTCCGTTTTCCGTCTTGATCTCGCGTGTCATTCACCAGTGTCTCGACCTTACCGAGGACCCCCCATTCCTGTCTCCGTGTAGATACTTTAGCCTCTTATCCCACGAAAGAACCCAGATGGTAGCTCCCAAATCGTCGCCTGGGCCCATAATACCTCCGCTAAATTCTCTGATTGCGCTCTTTCTCAACTCCGAAAGTTACAACAGCCCCTCTTCGCGCCTTATTTCCTAGTTCTATCCGGCTATGTTGTGGTTGCCATTGATTATGCCGATCTAGGTGTCTCCCATTGCACTCAACCACAGAACCAACCGATTATTCACAACTATCCCGCCAGTCCTCTTGCTGCGAACGATGTGACATATTCGATTTTGGAGGCTCGTTTCACATTTCCATCTCTAGGATCAAAGTTTGTATCAATTGGTGATTCTCAAGGGAGGGGGCGCAGCTTGCCCATTACTAAAAACCATGTTGAAGAAAAGATTGAAGGGTACCTTGGAGGAATTGCAATCAGTCCTACAACAGATATTAGAAGTAGTTCTGTTCTAATTGGAGCTATCGTCTGGGCGGGAATGATGCTCGGTCTAAGAAAATGTTTTTCCCAAATTCCAGTATTCAGTATTTTTACCGAGGAGGGGCACGCCGCAATGAACACTTATAGACACGTTGAGGAAGGTGGCGCAGCGTAAATGTGTTTATTTTACCATTGGCACTTTAGGGAAACTCGCTAAGATATGGGTTATCGAATATAACGTTTTGACAATGAATAGAGGCAAGAGAATTAGCGGACCACTGTTGGTTGTTGATGGGGAGAAAGATCCGTTCATAGATTTTACTCTTACGGAAAAGGCTGTACATGATACAGCTATGAAGTATCCTGATTCTGAGTTGGAATTCAAAAGACTACCTACTACACGCGACTCGGCTATCACAAAAATTCAGTGGCTATGGATAGATTGGATTAGAGAAAGATTCGAGGGCAAAGCGGTAAGAAAATACACTCAGAAAAAGGGAAATTGATACAGGAGAGAAGTATTGTTTCGGAGAGACCGAAGGAGAGTTTTGGATTTGAGACTAATTAGTTCATGACAAGCGCAATCGAGCATCATCACAAATCTGGAACGACATACTTGCAGGACTATGGAATAAAGTTTTCAATAGTCTAGTCTAGAATATGGAGATGGAAACCTTTCAAATGGTCAGCTCAACTAAGCATCCTGGACCCTCTCATCCACTTCAGGTACTGGATAGCTTCTTGAAGTAGATAATTTCTATCTAATTCAGATTATTGAGTTTCCTGTACAGATACGATGATCGCTTGTGTATTGAAAATCATGACTGAACTTGATCATGTATCTGAATCTTGCTAGTATTGGCTAATAATACTGGAAAAGACGTGATACTAGGGCGGGTATCAGGACAACCTCCTGACGACGGGGAAAATAAAGTTAAAGAGGCCCAAAGCCCCAGACCACGGCATTGCCATCGGCTTCAAGAAACACACAATGTTATAACTGTTAGAGAGGGGAAGATAACAGATCAATTACAGAGATTGGTCAAAGTGAGTTGAGGGGTGAGACTCCTGTTCAACAACAAGCATCACACAACTTCAATTATTGGTAAGATAACGAGAGATTTATCTCAATACAGATACACAATCTAAGCAGGGACGTCATATCTCCCCGACAATCTATTCTAGGAAATCTGAGGTTACATCAAAAGTTTTCTGGGGGTAATATGTATTATCGTCGTTGATAACGAAATGCATGTAACCTATGACGAGCTTTCGTGATTAGATCCACTTCAACCACACAGCTGCGTTATCAATCCTAGCATCTGGTACTTTCTACACTGCCGATTGCGACCCCAGTAATGGCGCAATGATACAATAGAGTGTGGTATTTTCTGCTGTTAGACGATTGGTCGCTCTGAACGTCGTACATTATCACGGCTGTAGTGCAATATCTCGCCAATTGTGCGAGCTGAGATATGGAGTTGTTATGGCTATCGAAAAGCTGCTCGATTTTGGTACTTATCTACGAGGCTCGCCGTGGGTAATGGAGATTCAACTGCTGGAGGCTTGTAATCAAGATGTCGGAGACCAAGGATTCAGAAATTGTGGTAAATCGCCATACTGGAGAAGCGGAAGTCGGGGAACTTGGAGCGCTAGAATTCGTTCATGAATACGGAAACAATGGATCGAAACCATCATATCAAGAAGCTTCAGGAGCACCAGTCGAAAATGAATCGCCTCTTGGTCTGCAAGTTACGTGGTTCACTACAATCTTTTTGAACATTGGTATTGCTCACCCCATTCACAGCTCAGAATAGACTACTAATTACCTACAGGTCAAATGATTGGCACAGGTGTCTTCTCAACTCGTACGTTCCAACACATATCACATAAACTCAGGCTAATAGTTTCCAGCCGCAAGCATCTTGTCAGCAGTGGGTTCAGTCGGTCTAGCTATAATTTATTGGACACTCGGTCTACTCATCTCTGGTTGTCAATTTTCAATCTATACTGAACTTGCCAGTTTCTTTCCGAATAGATCTGGAGCTGAAGTAGTGTATCTGGAACAAGCGTATCCGAGACCAAGATATCTGCTTCCGACCACGTTCGCCGTGCAATCGGTTTTACTTTCTATCAGTAGTAGTAATGCTATTGGTAAGTGACTTCCCAAAGTTACAATGAGTGTCAATGAAAACTAATGATATGATTAGTCATGGGTAATTATCTGTTTGCTATGGCTGGTTACACACCCTCATCTTGGGAGCAGAAGGGACTGGCAGTTGCTTGCATAACTTTCATTACCCTTCGTTAGTATTAATTCCACCTCATAAAATTGAAAGCGGCTGACGTAGTATCATAGTGGTGATATTTAGCACTAAACATTCTCTACGGATATCAAACGTGATCGGAGTGATCAAGCTCATAACGCTCGTATTGTAAGTCGAGACATTCCATTTGATTTTCTCATTTTAACTGATATTCCTTTAGCATCTCAATCGCGGGTCTCGTGGTACTAGGTGGTCACACTAATGTTGCAAATCCCACAGAGAACTTCAAAAATGCCTTTTCCGGTACGACAAATAGTGGTTATAGACTTGCAAATGCACTAGTCAAAATAAACTTTGCCTACTCTGGATATGCAAATGCATTTAATATCATCGCAGAAGTGAAAGTAAGATTTGAATATCCTGCAACAGATTTAAGAATATTCTAATATACTCAAGGACCCAATAAGAACCATAAAACGTACTGGACCCGCCTCGCTTCTCGTTGTGGCTATTCTTTATATTCTTTGCAATGTGGCTTATTTTGCAGCTAGTATGCAACCCCTCCAATCACCTCCAGATCCCTACTAAAACATCTGCTAGTCCCTAAAGAAACTCTCAAAGAGTCAAATCAACTCGCCGCTTCTCTTTTCTTCACCGCAGTATTTGGTGCCAGTAAACCTGTTCGCGCGCTCAATTTCCTCATCGCTCTGTCAGCATTTGGAAACATTGTCTCAGTCACCATAGGATCATCTCGCATCATCAGAGAATGCGGTCGTCAAGGTGTACTTCCATATTCTCGTATTTGGGCTTCTACTCGACCTTTCGGAACTCCTCTTGCTGCTTATATTTTAAAATGGGGTTTGACTATTCTCATGATTTTGGCCCCACCTTCGGGTGATGCTTTCAATTTTATCGTGGATTTATATAGTTATCCAAGTAATCTCTTTTTGTTCGCATTGACTGCAGGATTGCTCATTATTAGGAGGAACAGAAAGAAACTAGGCATCGTGGACGATGACTTTAAGACGTGGGATGTAGCCTTCTATTTCTCATTGGCGGTCAATATTTTCTTACTGGTCATGCCGTGGTATCCTCCTCCTGGAGGAGCTAATGGTGGCGATGTGAGCTTCTGGTATGGTACTTATTGTGCCGTTGGCTTGGGTATCATGGGTGCCTGTATCCTCTACTACGCTTTCTGGATCTACATTCTGCCGTACTTTGGTAAATACCAGATCCGGCAAGAATTGATAGTTATGGATGGTGAAAGTTCAAAAGCTCATAGGCTGATCAAAGTACCGAATGCTGAGCTTGAAGCTTGGGACAGAGAGCATGATGCGTTGGGGAGGAAAATCGATTCAAGTGCGCCGTCGGAGGATGGTGGCGCTGAGAACGTTCTGGAAAAAGAGTAAAGCAACTAAAGGCAACTGGAAAAGTTTGGAATGCGGGGATGTATTCACGATATGGAAGGTCATGGAACTTGAACAGTAGATGTCATTTAAGGCTTCGGCAATTAACCGAGCCTTAGCAACGAACAGGCCGCGCCTAGTTCGGTCTCCTAGCCAGGTTATTTGCAGCCTCTCTCAGAGTATAAGACTTATTATTAGGGTTTTCCACGCCTTGTTCGTATGTAGATTTTATTGATGATTGAATTCACTGGATTCAAGCCAACAACCTACATATAGTGATTTGACCAATTGGGGGAAGTAGTGGAGTTATTAGCGTTATAAGACGATCTTGACTTTGGAAAAAGACATCATATCCCCGTGCCGATTTCTTTAAGTTCAATCCCAGAATCAATGGCAAAAAGCTGACACTGGTGGAAATAATAACATTTCTCCCTTCAAGATTGATGCGTTGGAAAATCACTTTCTACAACAAAATATAGCGCGGCCTATTGATGATTTGCGAAGACACTTCATCACTTCCCTTGGATTCGGGGATTCATATTCTCACGCCATGCTTTATGATGCATATAACTCCATGAGATCCATATGGCGCCAATTGCAACCACTCTTTACGCTTCAAAGATTTTCAACGAAAGGTGATAGATATTAGACCTGATCACTAAATCCAAAACAATTTAGCCTCGACTAGGGCTGACATAACGGCCATCGTAACTTAAAATTGTATCGAGGTCAAAGATGAAATCAAAATTTACGAAATGTTCGAAATGTTCGAAATCTAAAGAGACGAATAAGAATTGCCTGACTTCCTCCTTATATAATAGCCTGTACCGAGCTTTCATAAATAGATTGAGAAAGAATGAGAATAAGAAGCGCAAGTTATTCGAGCGTCCAACACCGAGCCCAAATTAGCTCGAGTAAACAGAAAGAATAATGATAATCAGCGGATAATGATTGCAGGAAGAGATGGATAATTTGATATCCGATGATGGATGAGATGTACCATGAATTAGAGATATGAAGGCTATCTAACTGTAGAGATGACATGGCCACCTCACATTTTACCTGTCACATAGAAGGCTCGTAAACATGCATGTGCACTATATTGTTTCGTATTGGCTATACATCGTCGTATCGTTGTATTTTTGGCGACTTAAAGGAGTTCCTCAAGTAGCGAAATGGGTATTTATTTGCATAGCTCTTCTCCGACCATGAGCATTAATGGCTGAGCGAAAATGTCCAAAGTATCCCTCCTAGTGGTTTGGTTTCGGTTGTAGAATTTCGAGGCGCGTGAATAGATGATATAACAGGCTCAGTCGGCTTCGAACCATGCTTTGCAACTACGAAAATCCAAAGTATTGCCCGCTCAATCGGTCCTTGGACGTTTGCTAGCCTCATCGCCCTCATCGTGACCATTTGCTTCAGCCTCTCCGTCGACCTCATCATATCCCCTTACCCTTCCGGCGCCTTCACCAAGTACTTCGACAGATTCTTCACCTCCAATCCAATTTCCATCTGCGTCAAAATATTCCGAAACATTCTCCGCAGTGATCCAGCCGCCACTGCCTGGAAATGGAGGGGGTAACCCACCATCCGTAGCTCCTTGTTGCACTCCTGGAAGTCCGGTAATACCTTCATATCCGATATTACCTTCGAATTGAAATTCAGGACCTCCTTCTTCCATATCTTCGTCTTCGTCTGGTACAAGATTTGAGCAATTCGTTAAAGCTTCGTATAATGTCTGTGTAGAATCCGATTCGGCGGGAATAAGAACCAACTCGATGATCGATGGCATATCATCTCCGGCTGGAGGAGGTGTCTCTAACTGCATGAACAACCCAGTTACCTCTCCTTTCGATGCATCTGTAGGATCAGGCAGACGTTGAATGGCATGTAAGGATATAGAAGTATAGGGAATTGCGAGTCCAGCTGAGGTAGTATTATTGAATATAGTGACGTTCCTAGATGAAATGAACGAGTCAGCATTTACGCAATGTGTACAACGGTGAGAGATGAACAATTACTCAGTAGAAATATAGGCGTCGACTGTCTCTACAACAGCTGCCTCCGAATTCTGTGCTGGACCCTCTGCAAGAAACGGCAATTCTTTTATATAGTCTCCAGATGCAGCTGCACGCGCACCTTTAGCATGATAATGTAGTACAGGTCTAGCGTCGTAGAATGTGCTTGGTGTTTGTGCTTGATGTTCTACTAAAGGTGTGAATGAGTCCAAAGCTGGCGCCGAGTGTATTGTTGATAGAGGCATGTTAGCTTTCGGATGGAGAAAGCAAAGTAAGGGTATCCAAAGCTTCGAGGTTCCTGAGTTGTTTGGATTGGACTCTGAATTCAAAAGTTTCGTGAATGAATGACAATTTTTTGCTGTCCAACAAATCCAACAGACCCCTCTAGAATTGTTTCTATAAGGCTGAATTGAGGGAAGGTATTCGGAGAGAGCGGCCGCTCGGACTAATATTTATCCGCAGAAATTTCCACTATCAGGACTTGTGCAAGTCTCAGTTGTGTGTGCTCTATCTTTCTATTATCGAGCCTAGCTAAGACACTAATAGTAAGTACAGATGGATTGCTTTGTTTGTAATATATGTTCGTGTTATATCAGTCCGACTCCTTCAACCGCCATGACTCTTTCGGGTGCATGTGCGTACGTCGGTATCAAAGCGAGCAAACATGAGCGACCTATCATATTGCACTCCTTCGAATTCCTTCTATTCAAGACATTGAACTCTCAATCAGGGAAGGATCCATCAAAAGTAAGAAAGTGAAGCTAACTAGTCCAACAAACGAATATTTTGACAGAAGTCTGTGGTATATATGCGGAACTCCAACGAGTCCTATGCGAATTCCAAGCAACAAAGCAAAATTGCAAATATTATTCCCTCCCTGCACTCTTTATGTATGGTTGTACCTATAGACAACAATCACTCCGTATTCCCATCATCATTTTCCTTCTTTTCCTCTTCTTCATTCACTTCTTCGTTCTCTCTCTCCTCTTTCCACTTGATTCGGCCCATGACTAATTCCTTTAAAAATCCGTTTTCGCCTTCTAGTTCCTTTATTCTGCATTCCATCATCTCAATCCTCTCTTTCTGTTCTTTGACATTGATTTCTAGGCTCTTTTCCTTCTGCTTCTTTTTCTGGCGGAATCGTGCTGAGGCTGCAGTCGATGCATCGCGCTTGGCATTTGGTTCTCTTGGGGAAAGCGACTGTGTGGGCGAGGAAAGTGTTTTGGCATATAGAGGTGCTGATAGTGGGGGCTGCGCGTGCAGATATGGATGCATAGGTATGGCTAATGAGAGTTAGTGCCTCGAATTTCGTGGACTATAATGGCTTGCGGGGAATATTGGGGTATGACGATCGCCGTCATTTTTCCCGAACTCCTTGTGCTAGAACGCAGAAACCTTTTCAGTCGTCTGCGGGTGTATTTTTCTGCCTATAGAACGAAAGAGATAAATAAGAAGAACTTACCGGCATTCTGTCTATCGACCCAATTCATTACACCCCCCCACATATCCATCGAACCCTCACTACTATCCGAGGCTGGGTATGGCGCTATTGGGGTATCGTAGCTCGGGTTCTGCGCCAGCCGTTGAGTGAATACTCTAAGATCATGCTGAGCTAGGGCAGGATCTAAATATGAATGCTGCTGCTGAAAACTAGGTTGTGGTTGAGGATCGAAACGCTGCGATTGGTAGAGGAGCTCTGGTTCTGTTATCGGAACGATAGACGGATATATCTGCGTGGCCGTCATAGCGACTTGTTGTATGGTAAATTTTTGTGCTAATTAGATGTGACAGGACGACAAAACAAATACACCAGAATTGCAGATATCAGACAATCTTCAGGGTATTTATTCTAGCACCCCGCCCAGTTGACTCGAGCACAAAGCTGTAAATCAAAGTTCGACAAGTGGGATATGTTTGATTTATGGGTGTCTATTGGCGGTAGAGCGTACGAATATTATGTAAGTATGCTCTATCTATATGCGATAGCGTGGAGAAACTCCCAGGGTCGTGCCGTGGAGATGGGGGGAGGCGTCGTAAGGCGCAGGTGAATGGATCCCAAGTGTGCGGAAAGGAACGCCCGAGACCAGCATCTATGGAAGAAGCAAAAATATGCGTGGGATTCTTTCATCCAGTATGATCCCTAACGTAGAAGTGAAAAAAGAAAGGCCTGATTCACTCAATTTTTCTGCGAATGTGTTTCAAACGACCACTTGTACTATCTAGTGAATGTGCGGAAATAGAATCCTGGCGAAATGACGCCGGCGAAATCCTACAGTGATACAATCTCCAGAGTGGTAACGAATGATGAAGACGAGATAGACGGATTATCGAGTTTTACCCGAATACCTTCAACATATAAAGCTTTATATGTTCCATTCAATCAGGCGTTCTCGATTACCGAGCTATAACTCTATTCAACAAAAGGACCGAAGAAAACAAAGATATTACGAAATTTTGAACCTCTTTCAATAGACAAAGGAAGTCGAGATCGAAGAATTTTGAACCTCCTCTCAAGTAGCCCATTTTACTAACCAAGTTGACATTGGCAGGACGTATTTGGATCTAATCAATTCTCTGTATAGTAATTAGATTTCCGATTCCCGATTGGACTCCACTTGAGTCGATGGCGTCTTGTATCAAAAACGATGATAGAGTGGATGAAGTGGGGTAGCTAAGAGCTTTCACATCTCGCGAACTGTTCCGAGTCCAAGTGCTCAATTTATGATATATAACTTCTCAATTGTCCGCTATTTCCCAATCATTATTTTCGAATAACCAAGCTGAACAAGCTACGAACCCCACTCATGCAGCTGAGAAACAACAATAAAGCCACTAAATTTATCAGAAAAACCACCAGTGTCACGATTGATGAAGGGGTGGAAAGACATCAGTACAAATTTGTACCTCTCCCGAGTTGCTTACCCGGTCGAGTGGGGGTTCCACAAAGAATTGCTAGCATGCATGCGCAGTGTAGAAACAAGCATTTCTACAGGAGTTATCATTTTGGGCCATGCGTCGCTGAACTCAAAATCTTGTCATCACTTTCCCGCCTTTTGACGACAACACTCACGAACCCTTTCTCAAAATATTATAAAGTACTTCCCAATAACCTTATCTACCTTTCTTTCTCTTTCTTCTTTCTTATCTCCTCTCTATGTTAAGGTTCGAGCCTCTTAGGAGCACCCAAGGAATAATCGAAAAGTTCGATTTTCCGAGGTGTATTGAGCACGCAATACAGGGGTTCGATGAGGTCTTCGATTTACGCGAGGTGGACGGCTGGTAGACCAATTTTTCGAAATCTTTATCTCTCTTAAGTCTCGATGAATGCTCGCTCATGCATTTCGTAGAGAACACAAGTTCCTGAAATCAGGATATTCCTCTCAATGATATTGATGATGATGATTATGCAGATTTTCGTCAATGGATGAAATAGGAGTTCGCTTGGCAAGTCTCCCGACATTTCTCCGTTGGTGCCCTCAGACCTCAAGTTGAGGTTTTTGTGGGAGGATTGAGATTCGCGGCGTGGGGTAAGAGTGGAGGGTGCGCCGATTTCTTTTATGATATCATATGGTAGTATTCATCATATCGTAGGGTGGTATTCCATTCTTGAAGGGTGCTATTATGCTGGGATGTTTTATGGTCATTTTCCAAAAACATGTGCCGGTTCTGATAAACAGGGAAACGTTATTTTAGATCTTCATCAAGCAGTTTCATTGCGTTATCTTGCAGCTGAGTGATAATCGTGGGTGGTGATAGATCGCCTTCGAGACTCCTTGAACACTACGTATTAGAAGGCGCTTAAATGCTTGGATTGAAATTTTCATTTGGCGGAGACAATCCTAGCCAGTACCATCCATAAACTTCATTCATTCTCGCTGATATTGTGCTAAGAGAGAATATCGATTTTTCTAACATTACATCGAGCCGCAGAGCTTCCAACGATAATGAAGCATGTACACATAATAAATCTTTTCAAATAGATAAGCTGAAAAAAATAGCAAAACTGCATCTAAAACGCATTCTTATCTTGCTCGCCACGAAATTTTTGCACTAAATAGGGCTCTCGCTAATACTCTCCCGAGTCTCGAACCCAATAGACCTTTTTCAAACAATCGCATTTCTGAACCTTCATTTTGACGCGTAGAACTTCGATCATGGATTACGAAGCTATATGTATTCTTCAATATTTTCTCATCCACAAACACCAGCACCCGCACCAGCATCACATCTCCATCTACCACGCACGCACGCACGCACGTACTTCAATAGAGTACGTAGCTCTTTATCCACATCCACAACCACGCGCACCTCCGCATAAAGCTTGATCAACAACGATATCGCACTTCACCCATCTGTATTTCCAATTATATTTCAAACTGCTTTATCCTCGAATACTCTCCACACTATCGTATCTCATGCCAGCGGTGAGAACGCCAGATAACCTCTCCGTATCAGCAGTACAGTAACACAGCAATATAAAACCACAATCGCATCTAGAATTTTGCCCAGCAGATACGTTCAGAAGAATTCAAAAAAGGGAGTGGAGAATAATACATGGCGGTGAGTATTGCGGATGCGAATATATGTATATGGGTTATGTATTTTTCATTTATTACATCTTGTTGTAAAAGCTGGGTGATGTGTGTATACGTAACTAAACATTATACAGATGATGCTCGGAGATATTCATTTTGACGAGCTTAGTATGATGATTATGGAAACGAGAAAATCAAGGGAAGATGTATAGCTTGATGGCTAGTGCTAGGTAGGTAGGTGTGTAGATAGTGTATATGTTCATGCGGGAAAGTGAATCCTCTTAATGTGGGAATGATATAAGATATCTACCTAGTATTTAGATATCTATATAGATATAAACCTATCGCCTTATACTCTTTGAGTATTATTGATTTTTTCTTCTCCTCCAGAAAATAGCTGGGATAAATTCTTCACCATATATAGCAAGTTAACTCAACCCAATCTAGGTAATACAAGCCAGCCTCAAGCGGTTCTAGATAGTCACCCACTCCTCCCACGTCTCCTTTTTAGTTAAAGTATCCTAAAAAAAATTAAATCGTTACTGTATTTCCATCTTCCCATCTTCTTATATCTCATATCTCATCTTCTCTAACTTTATCTTCATATTTTTACATTCCTTTATCCTCATATCACATCCTCATATCTTTAACTCATAATCCAGAATATCTTTGCACGCCAGCTTTTTACCACAGATATCAGTTCCTTAGATAAAAGTCATCTTCTGCATCCTCACATCCTAAAATCCTCTATATCAAAATATTGAAATAGTCTCCCGACTATTCATAACTTATACTCCTCACATCCTCACATCCTTAAATCCTTACATCCTATAACCCTAAGATCCTCCACGTTCATTCCAAACATCAACTTCCCCATCAAAACCCCATCTCCATCTCTCTCCCCTCTCTATCCTCCTTCCATCTCCAGATAATCCCCTCAAAAACCCAACTCCACACCCATGAATCCATATACATACCTCCATACCTACCTATTCACCTACCTACTTACCCATCCATCCACACCGTACCACACCGTACCGCACCAGACCACACCACCACAAAGAAACCCCCCAAAACCAGCAAAGCAAAGCAACTATCCAAAAAAAAAACAAAAAAAACAAAACAAAAACAACATTGATTACCAGACACAAGCAGCAAATCATACTAAATTAGATATATACATTATAAGCGTCGCCTATGTAGGAAAAGTCAGTAAGACCGCTTATGAGGTGACGATACCTACCTGTAGCATTCTTCTCCCAAAACAACACAGCAGTCTGAATTCATACTGGACTGGATAAAAGAAGTCTCAACAGATCAGGTGAATCCTCAAATCAAACAACAACAAATATCACACTTCAAAACTTTCAAATATAAATTTAGACTTAACATTGTATGCACTTGATGCATCAACAGTTCAAGTACGCAAATCATTGATCAAAATGTATCTATCGACCTAAATCGATCCCCATGGCAGCTTCCCAAAGAATAACACTGATATGACCTCCAAGACGTTATCGATTATCATAGTAGCTTCCCAAAGTGCTCCTGATTCCCTTCCTTCCTTTGTATATTTGTATCTTATTATTTCTTACGATCACTACCGAGACATCGATGTTAGCAATGGTAAGCCGATTTGGGTTTAGATTTGTAACTCACGTGCTAAGCCTTCTGGAAAGCAATTGTAACCCCTTGTCATTATCAGCCTCCCTCTTCGCTCTCTCCAATGCTTGCTCTCGTCCCTCTTCATTCTGTCTCGTGACTTCTTCGTGACTAGGTGGGAGACGTTCGTTTTGCAAATCAACCTTTCGTGCATCCTCAAAATTAGTGATCGCGTTCTTGATACCTTCTGCTCCAAGCATCAAAGTTCCAGCTGGAAGTCTACCACCAGCTGCAGTCTTCAACTCGGTAACTCTCTCGGATTCTTCTCGCAAAACTTGGAAGACTCGGGAAAGACGACCGATTGCAAGAATTTTGTTCTTGATTGCTCTTCTCTTGTACTCGATGGATTCCGGATCCATTGGAGAATTGATTGGTGGCGATATAGGACCAGGAGAGGTGCTTGATGGAGTTTGATCATCCTTGAGCTCATCCTCAGAAGAAGTGCTAAGAATTGCGAGTAACATATCGGTAATCTTCTCTCCAACGAAGGGTAGAGACCAAGTGAAAACGTCCATGAAATTTGGTAGCCAGTAAGGATGAGGAGTGCAGTTAAACTGTCTGATGTTCATAACGTTGTTCTCATACTTTAATACAGCGGCCTTGTTGTTGTAGACATCGAGGTAATTGGGTGCTGAGAAAATGGTCATAACACTAGGAAATCCGGTTGTGCGAGTCTTTCTGTACATTCTGTAACCAGCATCTTGTGCCTCATGGGCTCGAATGATTGAAAGAAGGTTGTTTTTCTCAAGGAAGTTGCATGCAGCGGGATATGAGAAGAAGTATGAGCAACCTCGAACGTGATTATGAATGAAGAACTCGGAAGTTTTTTCTTGTCCAAATTCCTCCAATGGATCTGCCCATAAGATATCGCACATAAGACCATGAGTGGGAGGTTCGCGGAATCGATCAATCTGCCAACTCAAATTAGAGACGTCCTGGAAAAGTAATAACAGGTGTACATACGCTTTTAAGATCATCCAAAGTGTGTAGCTCAGGACTCAAACCTCCATGGATACACAAGAATTGTTTGTTCATAACAGCCGCTAAAGGCAATGCACAGAATGAATCCATGCATGCTTCGTAGATTCTCTCTGAATACTTGTGCTTACATTCAAGCTTGAATGTGAAGTAATCTGTCAAATGCCTGCATTCATGGTTTCCTCGAAGTAGCCACAAGCTGTTTGGGTACCAGATCTTTAAAGACCAAAGATATAACACACACTCAATACTGAAATAACCTCTGTCGACATAATCTCCCAAGAAAAGGTATCTGGTGTCAGCTGGATCTCCACCAACTTCAAAAAGCTTCATTAAATCGTAATATTGTCCATGAACATCACCACAAACTGTGATTGGCGCATCCATCTCCAGAAGGTTAGGTTCTTGCTTCAATACTTTTGTACCCTCTTCGAGAATGAAAAGAGCTTGTTCTTCGGTCAAACGACCTTCTCTGTAGAAATGTTGCTTCAAGAATTGTAAATTTGGCTTGGATGGATCTTGTGGCGAGAAGAATTGTTGATCTGTCGGTGGGACCATGGCAGGTGCTTGTACATCTGCAATTATATAGATTCAGCATCGCGCTCTGGCAGTTGCGCATCTTGAATTTAACCATACCTTTGCACACTCTTTCCATCGTGCTCACTTGACTTCCATCTTCCATAGTATGCAGAGTAAAATCAATCTCTGGCACAGGCTTCTTCTGATGAATTGCTCGTAAAGCATTATCAACTTGCATTCTGTTCTCAATGCCCGCTGGCGCAAGTGGGGTCAGCGGGGTTTTGGGTTGGTCCTCGCCGTCCATGATGGCGAACGGTGTAAAGGATGAAGGAATATGGAATTTCCTGGTGACTGTCGTGTCACAAAGGGGATCAGTCGTAACTGGATATTTGCGATCGGGATAGAAAAGCGGATGGCAAAAAGCAGCTGAAGAAAAGGGGAGTTTGTTCAATACAGGCGAATTGGACCCTTAAAGTAAGCAGACAAATTAAGCCGTAAATAACTTGGATCAGCTCCTGAGCAAATTGAACAAATCGGAACGAAGACTCCAAGGAAGCTTTATTGAAGATCAAAGGAAAGGGCAGAGTATATTGAACTCGCTGTCGTTGGTAGCTGTTGTCAATAAGGCTGACAATCAGATAAGTTTTAAAGGGTTCAACTTGTTTGTGTTTCGGGGAAGGTTAAGCCAAAGCTGGAGGTGAAGTTTAATAAAAAGGCGGCAAATCCCAGGGTGCTGCCAGAATGCGAGACTGCCTAATAAATTTGGTAAGGGTGAATGGTGGTGAGTGCCTAAGCAAAAACGATTATCTGTGGGGATTTTGGAGCCTCGACCAACTTTCTACCCATTCACTGGTTCCACATCACCACAACTTATATTATCGTATTATCATTCATTACAAGGACAGGACAGGACAGGACAGGACACATGAGTATTGGAGATTGAAGAGAAGAGCAGAAAGTACGAATATCCTTATTATTATTTGCCCATACGAATACATACCTAGGTGTATCTCCTTCTTCGTACATATCTATCAGGTACATACACACACACACACACACACACACATATCATTTCCCGTCTCGAATTGCCAACATCATATGACTGTATCTCTTCTAAGAGAAGGGAAAGAATCGATCAATTGAGAACATTACCGACCTACCTAGGAACGCCTGGGCATCTATCTATACGAAGTAAAGCAACCAAACCAATCCAAACCAATCCAACCCAATCTTCATCCCAAACCCATTCCCAGATTTCATAGTCCTCGAACCAGATCCAGATCCAGATCCAGATCCAGGGGCTTAATCGATATCGCTCTTCCAAGAGTATAAACCAACCTTCTTCCCTTCCAATTCTTCGAGAACACTACACGCAATCCCTTTTACCGGAAAAAAAAAAAAGACAAGGGTTATCAATTGTTTGGTAAATCTTATTCCATTTAATTGTCTATTATTACTTGGAAAAAACGAAGACCAATTGATAGAAGATTACTGGTCATAGCTCTTTCCCAAGATCCATTTAAATCATGGACAACCGTTGAGTGCCC
Organism: Botrytis byssoidea; assembly: GCF_014898295.1. NCBI lineage: Eukaryota > Fungi > Ascomycota > Leotiomycetes > Helotiales > Sclerotiniaceae > Botrytis > Botrytis byssoidea. Next base: position 106,889 of record NW_024065852.1, on the reverse strand, counting down.
CCTGGTACAACTTCACCGATAGAGAAACTCAAGAACTAACAATGCTTAGGTACCCATCCACTGTTAGCGCAGGTACCTCTAACGGTCTCACCGTTTGTCTCTCTTCCTACTGCGACTACTCTTCCATATACATATAAAACTCTTCCCTCAACGTTGCCACCATCATCTACGGCAGCTTCAGCCTCGTCCAGCGACGGGAGATCTCAATACGTTGTATCGTCGTCGGGTCATGCAGCACATCCAGATGAGATAATTGCATCTTGCAAAGCACTTCAAGCTTACATACAGAAAGTTCAAGACGATGCAGACAGGGAGCTGAAGGCATGGGAAGATGCGATAGCTGCAAGAGAATTGGCAGAGAAGCGTAGAGTAGCTCCCGGGTGGTTGGACAGTGATGCTCGAATATTAGAGCCAGAGAAGAAGACAGTTGCAGGAGGTGAAAGCCTTATGGATGTTGATGTGTCAAATAATGATGCTTCACGCCTCGCACAAACCCCTGTGGCTGTACCAAATCAAGAAGGTGACGAACTCGATAGAGCGTTCGGGGGAATGGAATTAAATAAACCATGATTATGTGACGACGACTACCGAAAGACGAACAAATAATTAATTTACCAGATACTACATACACTTTTCTACTGTTGTGCAATTTGTGACGTAACTGAAGCTTAGAATATCGCGATATTGGCCTTGAATATAAGGCACAAACACCAACCTTCAAGGTTGAGCTTCCCAAAATCTTCAATCTTGTCTCTCTTGCTTCGACCATAATGCCTCCACGAATACCGAGGGCGAGAACTGGCTGGAAAAAATCCCTTCGAACGCCAAATAATTTCGAGAAATCGCATATCTGCCCGATATGCACTCTATCTCAATATTCAGAGAGGCCTCGGAGTGAACCTCGACAACGCAAACTCTTACCCACCCCGCAATTACCAGTTCGGCATTCATCTTCTGCTCCTATAAAAACTATAAATAATGGGGGAACTGGTAATATCTCCAAAATAGACCGCAGTTCTCTCAGAGAGGCATTACTCGACGTACAAAAACACGCCACGAATTATGTGAATATTTCTAGACTACAACTTGCGTTAAGAGGTTTAGAACAACCAGAGGGTCAAGAGACAATAAGGGTTGCGATACTAGGACTTGCAGATGGTGGTACCTCTCTTCAGAAGGCTAAAGAGCTCCTGAGACTCATTTTGGCGGACCCATTGAAAGCAGAGGAGGAGTGGGAGCGGCGTATAATCCACGGTGATGACATGAACCGGCCATTATTGATAAGGGTGGGACATAATGAGGAAGAAAGCTCGGAGCGGAATGGCAGGCTGGTACATGAAATAAATATTTCTTCTCCGATGTTCAGTGGGCACAAAATGGAGATTTTAGTTTTGGAAATGGAGCCTCCAATAATCAACGGAACCGAACTTTTCGAAGAAACAGTCTTAGTACCGACAATGGAGATACCGTCTAGTGCAGCCCGTTATACTCCAGTTACAACGCCCGTACATAAATCGTTTCTTCTAGGCCAAGGAATTATGGGAGCAGTCTCTCTTGTTTCGTATCCTCTGCATGCAAACCGAGAATCTATCGGAAGTGCTGTCAACGTTCCAAACTTCGAATCAAAATCTCTACCTATACCATCTATCGATATTTCATCTGGCAATGAAGCTCTGCAAACATTCCGTAAGAGCATTGAGAATGCGATGGCTTACGAGCGTCAATGGTTGTCAAGCGGTATTCCAGAAGTTGTTGACTGGGTGAAGTCAGGTGCATCCTCAACTCAAGAGACTATCAAAGAACCACTCCTCAGACTGATTTCATCTACCGTACAAAATGCGGATAAAAACCTGAAAGTAGAACAAGCTAGACAATTGTCCCTTCTTTTGTCTACTCGAATACCTTCAGCCCAGATGAAATCACTACGTCATGAGCTTTCTAGTTGGTCTGAACGTGCTCATACTGAGCTTCGGGATCAACTGGATGTGGCATTTGGTGGTCAGAGATGGCGTAAGCTGGGTTGGTGGAAGTTGTTCTGGCGTGTTGACGATGTTTCCATGATCACGTCTGATATGTTGAGCCGAAGCTTCTTGATCGAGGCCGAAAAAGAGATCATATTTCTAGCCGGACGGACAGAAGAAGCTGGAGTCTATCGAAACATATCTCTTGATTCTGACTCTACACAGAGCTCTGATTGGGCTTACACGCCTGTCCAGGAGGCCCTTCCAGAAGGATTACCTCCTCCACCAAAACTTCGAGATGTTATCCCAATCAAAACGGATGAGGATACACCAATGAAGATACAGCCTCAGCCTTGGCCTTTACATATTCCCATTGCAAGATCATTCCTATCTACAACTACCATTCCTGCTCTTCAAGCTTTAGCGCAAAAGCTTGTCCTACAAACCCTCAGTACTTCATCCTTGACGTCGGCCCTTGCCGGTCTAATGTATGTGAGTAACATGTCTACAACTTTATACGAAGCGGGAGCAGTCGCCGCCTTTGGAATAGTGTGGAGTATGAGGCGGATGCAAACCAAATGGGAGACTGCGCGGGCATACTGGGAAGGCGAGGTTAGGGAAGAGGGTAGGAAGGCTGTCAGGAACGTGGAAACGATTGTTGGTGACAACCTGAACAAGGCAGAGGAAGGCAAAGGATTAGATCCAGTTATCGAACGAGATCTGGAGAAAGCACGGGAAGCCATCAGATCTGCGCAAGATATCATATGTTGAAGATCAACGAATAATTAGCATCGATGTAACATTATTGTATTATGAAACATTACTCAGCTAATTGTAAATCAAAAAATAATTACGGAACATCATTTGCAGCTTGTGGTAAACGGGCTTCTTGTAGCAAATGCATGGAACACTCAAAATTTATTACACAACAAATTCATTCTTTGCACTTTCACCCTGATATTCTTGCGCGAGATGTAAGAAAATAGTTTTGTATGAACACTGACTGAACAACTGTAACATTTTTCTCCCATTCGATTCACATGTCAAGTTTGCCGTTGACTTTCTCAATCACGTGTGAAGAGTGTGTATATTTGCCTCAGGCTATTATGCTGCTCTAGCGCCCGGATGTTCCAAGGTTCGAAAGCCATTGGCAATAAACTCTTGAATCTTCAACTTTGCGACACCAATTAACTTTAATTTTACAACAATTTGGAATCACTCTACTCCGCAAATTATCTCTTGTAGCAGGCCATTCTATTTCTTTTGTCAAAAGCTCTTTCTGATGCATAATAGATCCAGTGCAATATGTCTACTCCAGATTCAGGTACCATAGATACTCAACCGGCGAAGTTGACGAAAGCCAATGTCGAAAAATCTCTAGACAACGAGAACCCATCAATCCACGACAAAACAGAATTAACGCATACAGAGCTCGGCGGAGACTCTGCAGAAATTGAAAATCCAGAGAATAATGCGACCTCTCAAGATTCATCAACAGGTACAGAAGAGCAAGGCGTCACATCAGATAATGATACGAATCTGAATGAGAATCAAAATGGTGAAAGTGATTCAAGGGAAAAATATATTGCTACCGAGGGCCCGCCATTACCAGAAGAACCTCTTCCGCCCCTCCCAAATGAACAACCTCCAGTTGTCGCACAAGAAGATGATGGTTGGGCGCCAGTCTGGGATGAGACAAATCAAGCTTTTTACTTCTACAATCGCTTTACCGGAGCCACACAATGGCATAACCCTCGTGTTCCAGAGGTCTCGCAGCCTGGTCCTCCAGGTGTACCATCTACAAAGTCTGCTGTTGTATCTACAGAACTCGACCCAACTTCTCGCCCAGCTGGTGGCTATGATCCTGCTATTCACGGAGATTATGATCCGAACGCCTGGTATGCGCAATCATCGACAGTTGAAGAACCAACGGCTGCTGGGTTAGATCCAGCCGCCGCTTATGCAGCAAATGGCCAATTCAATCGATTCACAGGACGTTGGCAAGCTGCAGAAATAAATCCGGAGAATTTCAATGATGAGAATAAGAGTGAAAGGCAAATGAACGCTTTCTTCGACGTTGATGCTGCGGCAAATAATCACGATGGTAGAAGTTTGAAGGAAGAACGCAGTGGCAAGAAGTTATCTAAAGCGGAACTAAAGCAATTTAAGGAGAAGAGGAAACAAAAAAAGGAAGAGAAACGAAGAGCGTGGTTGAGGGATTGAATATACCACAAATTTTTGCATGTATTAGCGTCGCATTGGGTTACATAGGGATCGAATCCAGGAGTTATTGGATGATTTTGAGCGGAAGGGGTCTCGGAAACAGACTTCAAAGCCAAGAAAGGCACAAATTAAAAACATATTAATCTTTATGTTCCACATATTTTCTTCTTTCATTTAACAAGACAATTGGAACGGCTACCGAACTATGGAGATTTACCTCTCGAATACTCCGAGTCCAGCCATCAGATTATTCGATTGTTTATTTCCAGGAGTTGCATGCATGAGGTTCGGATTTTTTCCTTATTCGCTCACATTGTACTTTAACGGTCTCGAATTATCCTATTTTTGTTCAAATGCGCAGCTGTGAATAGAATAGTCAACAACATCATCCCTTGAATTTGGCAACAGACTACCATTTCATTTCACTTTCTGCCACATATTGTCTATAAAATTCTCAATCGTTCTTAAATTGTCCAACTCCATTACCAATTCCAGGCTTCACGAGACGAGAATCTCCATCATGCGGCTGGTCTCGTTATCAAATCCATTAGCCTGTACTCGGTCTCATGTTCATTCGTCGAATGCTGCCCTGGAACAAAAAACAATCGTACCATTCGTGAGCTACCCTACCCCCACGAAGAAACCTCTCAAGTCTGGAACTAGACGCCACGACCTTATCCAGGCAGTCTTCCGATAGCCCTCGATCGATATTTGATGGCGACTTTTATGCAAGTGATAAAAGCCGTCCTTAGGGTAAGCGTTTAAATATTGCGGATCTTGCAACAATGCCAGGGATGACCTTTCGGCAAGTTTTCCGTATGAAATTTTCTCCAATGGATTCTGGCCAAGCTATCTATCGGTAGACCCAAGAAAAATGGGATTTCCGGTTATTTTTGTCGTTGCGTTGAGTGCGGAAACCAATTGGCAATACCGCAGTTGGAAAGATAAGGTAGTGTATCATTGCTTATGCATAACAGACAATGGACGAGCAAGCCAGATAAGAAGCTGTTCTAGTTGTCTTACTGCATACTGCGGGGTGTAGAATGAACAAAACGGTCCCTTGGCGGAGTATGCATCCCTAGCCATGAAGTTTTCGTTATCTCCGGAGTCGCTTTTTCAGAGATGAAGATCGACTGATTGGTGAAAACATTTAATATTTGCCAGATTCTACGTAGTTGAATGGCCTTTCCCTATCAATCCTTGCCTTTATGTGCTAGTGACATGTCCGCAAGTCTTCGAACCATATGAAGAATCGCAGGATAAAAATCCAGATCTCCTTTGTAGAAACTTTCCCTGTCCGCGACTCCACTTGTTGATATTATCAAGGGTGCGGGAAACCATTGGATAGAAAACATGTTGGATAACTTTGCATTTATCTCATATAAAAATTTGGGGAGATGTCGTCTACTATATATGTCCCGTAGTGCTTCTCTCTTCTCCAAAAATTAAACATTGCACCATTCTTCTCTCAGCTTCGTCATCGCCTCACAGCGCTTCCCCTGTTAGGCATGTCAATTGCAACCAACAAGATGATTCAGAAGTCAAGGGATGATGAGTCTACACCTCTTCTTTTGGATGCGAAAACCCCAGAAGTCACGAGTTACAATAAATCTTTCATTCACAGCGATGAGGAATCCACAATATACACGATACCCCTTGTTGATCCATCGCCGGAAAGCTCGCGTAATATAGCAGGCGTCATTTCGATCCTTCTTTTAGGTGGGTGTAATTGGACTTCTTGTTTAGAGGCTCTCCAAGCCAGAGATTACTCTCCATCTATTGTCCCGTTCTCAACATCAATATACCTCATGTCACACATCTCCAGGTGTCTTTATAGCAAATGCAGACGGATCACTGGTTCTCGCTACGAGTGGAACTATCAGTAGCGAGTTCAATGATTTGGGAAATGCAGGGTGGCTGATCTCGTCCTATATGCTGGCTATGTGCGCTACTCAGTCTCTAGTGTGTTGTCTACGCCCGTTTTCAGATACAAAATCACCTTCTAATTAGCAAAATAGTATGGGAAATTAAGCGATATTTATGGGAGGAAGAGTACGATATTAGCTTCTTATGTATTTTTTGCTTTGGGCTGTGCCATCTGGTAGGAGCTTTTATTTGTGAAAAGATCTCGATTGTTATGATTGTTTGGCAAGGAAATGAACTATTTGAAGTTCATTATGGGTCATTATTGCTCGTGCCGATATATGACATGGTGGGGCATTACGAAATTAGTCATTGGACTTGATGTTTCTCACCCAAAACTGTGTCTGATTAACTGCTCGTAATCAGCCAACACAAAACTTAGTGGGCTGGGATGGAATCTCCCGGTAGTGGTAGTTGGTCGACTAGTCGCAGGCGTTGGTGGTGCTGGTATTAATTGCCTAGTATCAATTGTCACTGCAGGTGTGTTTCTCACACATTGTTCTTAACGAAGCTGATTTCATATCCACAAGATATGGTTCCAATTAGAGAAATCGCTAAATGGAGAAGCTATGTCAATATTGCGGCTACGACTGGAAGATCATTGGGAGGGCCAATTGGAGGGTTCTTGACTGATACTATTGGGTGGCGATGGTGAGTGACTGATGCATATGTAGTATTCTACTTCTGATTGTTTTGTGTTCAGGTCCTTCTTAGCACAGTGTCCACCTACTATCTTAGCCTTGATGCTAGTACTTTGGAAGCTGGATATCACTCCGCAACAAACCTGCGGCAAACAATTCCACTTCTCGAAACTACGGCGCATCGATTTTCTAGGCTCAATCTTCCTTTCGGTCTCAATCGTTTGCGGGCTCATGGTCCTCGATCTCGGTGGTCATCGAATGCCTTGGACTGATCTGAAATTGCTATCGCTATTTGGCATCTCAGTTGCAGCTGGAATTTTATTCTTTCTAATAGAAGGCTTTTGGGCTAAAGAGCCTATTTTCCCCTTGAGATTGTTGCGTAATAGAGATGTGCTTACAAGTTATATTAATTTGGGCTTTCAATCGGGCGCTCAGATGGCGGTATGTTGTTTCTTGACTAAGTATTCGTTCAATTTTAGCGACTAATGAAGAGTTAGATGATGATGCTTGTTCCGATTTATTTTCAAATAACCGATCATGCGACTTTTACAACGGCTGGTGCACATCTCATACCTTCTGTAATTGGAAATGCAGTAGGAGGTCTTCTCGCTGGATATATTATTCACAAGTACCCCTCCCTCTCATCGTCTCAATTCCTCCTTTTCCGACAATCCCTCATTAACATTCCCTAGAACCGGACACTACAAACCCATTCTTCTCCTCGGTGCCCTCTCCTCTCTAACATCCTACACCCTCCTCCTCCTCCGCTGGCACGGCCACACCTCTTTCCTTGAATCCCTCTACATCATCCCCGGCGGCTTCGGTAACGGAATCGCACTTTCAGCATCATTTATCGGACTCACAGCAGGAGTAGAACAAGAAGAGCTGGCTATTGCCACGAGTGGACTTTTTCTAAGCGCAAATGTAGGATGTGTAGTGGGCGTTAGTGGCGCGGGGAGTGTGATGGAAGCGGGGCTTGAGAAAGGTCTTAGGGTTGCGCTTGAGGGGTGGGAGGGGAGTCAAACGGTATGTGGAGTTTTGTTTCTTTAATTCTTTGTCTTTTGACTTCTTGGATAAGTTACTAAATTATACCTCCTCTTAACTTCAGATCATCGAACGAGCACTCTCGGATATCGAATACGTGCGGAATCTCGATGGAAAATTGGGAGAATTGGTGAAGATTGTTTATGTGAATTGTTTATCTTACACTCATGGTATGTAGTTTTTTCTCTTTGCTGTTTGATATTGGGGAAGTTTGGTGTTGGCGCATCGTGACTAATGGGGATTAATGAATGAATAGCTTTATCTGTTTTTGCGGCGGTGGTAGCGTTGATTGCGGCGTGCTGTGTTAGACAGCATCGTTTGTGAGGATTGTGAGGGGGTTGGGGGTAGAGGCTTAGGAGTTTTAAGAGGTTTAGGCATGAGAAAGTATGGGTGGGAGGTAGTAAAAGTGCGAAGATGATGTATTGAAGAATAAGAATAGTGGAAAATCACAGAATAATGCACAACTACCAGTTGTACATTCCTTTCGTTGGAATCCATTTCTAGGTCATGATGTATGGTCAGATGACTGGATTTCGCAAGTCACATTTGAATGGTATAACACGATCGATTCAAGAACGTCTTTCATTCAGAACATTAAGATCGAAATAGTTTAAGTTCTACACCACTTGTCTAGCTAATCAGGAGAATTGCATTTCGATGTCCCAGACCCGTCGTGTGCTAAAGTTTCAAGCTGTTGGTAGCGAATTCGTATAATCTCATCCGACGCTGTCTCTGGGAAGGGGCTTAGAGGGAGTGAGAATTGTGTTTTCGATTGAGGAGGGGTAAGGTGAAGGAGGGGAAACAGTGCACGATTGAAACATACGAAGTACCAGAGGTCCTTGCCTTTAGTCGTATATCAGCAAGTCGGTAGAAGTTTTGTTTGAGATGATCACAATTATGCACTTGACGCATTGATTTAGTTGAGTTAAGCAGTATGCAATTTAAATACAAGTAGCTTAAAATAAAAAACCAGGCCACAGCCAGTACTCATGACTCAAAATTATCATTAAACTGATATATAAACTAGATAACAACACGACAAAGGGTATCAGAAATGAATTCTAGGTAACACAACCTCAAAGTCCAACATCGCTGAACGCTCCAAACTAGAGTAAATGCAGTATAAATGAGGAAAAAGAAAGACACATAACAATCTACCACCGCCTATATTCATAAACAGACTCAGAACGCGAACGAACTCGAGGAAAGCGGACATCTCTAGAGCCTGGCTGTTTCACTCGAATTCTTGGTTGTCTAATTTCCCACACATCTTGACATGGTACATCGGGAGCTAAAGGAGGTAATAAGTATGGTTCCCTCTCCCCTAGCTCTCGTCGCGAAGGATGTCGTCTTGGATATTCGTCCCGACGGTCGACCTGTATAGGAAAGGGCAGGATATGTACTTCTTCAGAAGTAGGTGCAGATGCAGGTGCTGAAGCCTTTTCTTTTTCTTGTGTCGGCTCATGACTCTTCGTTCCCCCCACCGTAACACCCTCCTTATTCCCATTCTTCTCCATTTGTAATTGTATTTCCAAATGTGCCTTCTCGTACTCCTTCTCCATCATTCTTCTCTTATGTATATGATGATGCCATTCGTGTCGTACTTCTAACCCCGCAAGAATTAATGGAGCACTCCAGAGAACAAGCTTGCCGAGCTTCTTCACTGGATTCTCGAGTTTCTCAACTGTCTTATAGACGCGCTTCCCTACGCCGGCTACCTCCTCTTCGACATCTCTATCTCGTGTATGATGTCGATGTGATCGAGAGTTCCTTGACATCTTGCGCGAACGTTTGCGATTTTCTGATGAGCGTGAAGATTGGCTAGAGCTGGTAGAGGACTCTCGAGACAAGGTTGACTTTCTATGATTCGGAGGCATTCGCAGAGCTTTGGGTTCCAGAGCGCACACTGCTGCTTCGTTCCTCAAGTATACAACGAGGAGCACAACGGCACAAGAGAATAACGAGTCAAATCTGTATAATTAATCTCGAGTGATGTTCTAGTAGCAAGAAAACAATTCGCAAAGCAAGCAATTCCACTTATGGAAAGGATTGGGTTGCTATATATTGACATTTCAGCATCTGCGACAACTTGAGGCAGTGATGTTCAGCAGTTAGAGTCATGTGTAATCCATGACCAGCTGACCTACCGTATGAGTCTTTTATCTCGACACAGATATGTTGCGAGACTGTGTTTCGAGAATTGATGACTCTTATTCATCATGATTTGCAATCAAATGATTTTGAGGGAAGAGAAGTACTGAACACTTCATGAGTTGCTGGAAGTTCATAGATGATGAGGACTGGAAGCGCGACGCGTTGCTAGCTCATGAGTTCACGTGCGCTTATATAAGCGAGATATCAACCTGTAATTCCCGAGGTCCCCCACAAGCAATGCTGCTCGAAACATGCAACTTTTGTGATTTGTCGAACAGAGTCGTATTCTGTATGCAATGAATCCTAGTGGAATCTGTTGGACTTGCTATTCGATCTTGAGCAAGTGTATGCTCAGAGGAGTATCTTTCACGTGGCTATTCTCATGATATTAGTCAGTTGATTATCATGTCATCTGATTCAACCTATGTTTCGAAGCCCCGCGGAGTATTACTTTTGTTCTGAGTTTGCACCCAGTCAAAACTAGCACCCATTATGTATTTCCAAGGGTACTTCCATATCTTAACTGTTTTTTTCTGATATTGGTTTACTGTTTTCTGCCTCATCAACTGGCCCTGATTCCACGTTGCGTTTTTGGTCTCTGGTGACTACCACCATGTAACTTACTGTGAATGCAACGAGTGACTTACTAGAGCTATGAGCTTTAGCTGTCTGATTTAATATTTTACTTGCTTGTGCGAAACGCTTCTTCCAGCGATGCGATACGTATTAAACATCTACTCCTCGTAAAACAACATTCGTCTTCTATTGGATTTAGATAAGATATTCACAACTCTCCTTGTATGAAACACCTACAACATCTCTATCGATTCGCTTGAACAATAGAGAAGGCTTTCCTTGTACGGATTAGAACCCCGATAACGAATTGACATCGAAATCCAGGGTAGGATTAGGACACCTGGAAGTGGCGTCAACCTACCCCGCCCTCAGCATATATGGATACTTGATTTGATCGCCTTTGCCGCAAGAGTCTCATCTCACAGTTGAAGACACAAGGCTCTATACATTTCCTCATATATGAAATTGACACTCGGTCAAAGTCGAGCAGACAACAGCACTGAGCTCAACCATCCCAATTACTCTTAACTCTTGTACATTGAATCTCACGTCATGCCTCAATACAGTTATTCTACAGACCCACTGGATTCTGGCAGTATTCGTTTGCTCGGTTTGATGCCAGCCAAAGACCTGTCCTCTCCAATATATTGCCGACTTCATGATTATTCTCTTCGAGAATCGGACAGGGGGGTTCATCTTTATGAAGCTTTATCCTACGTATGGGGTAGCCTGGAGAACCCTAAAGTTGTCTATATAAACAATCGTTCTTTATCTGTTACAGCAAACCTTTACACTGCACTGCTGCATCTTCGAGATCGCGCCTTCGAAAGAATCATATGGGTGGATTCTATTTGTATCAATCAAGAAGATCATACAGAGAAGGGTCATCAGATTCAATTAATGGGGAAGATCTATGGTCAAGCGAATCGTGTAGTTGTTTATCTTGGTGATGAAGCAGACGATAGCAACCAAGCGCTCGAAAGTATACGTATAGCTGCAGAAGATGACTCTCCGAGTATGATAACCAATGAGGTACACCAGGCGGGAATCTTTGAATTGCTTCAAAGACCTTGGTTTCAACGTATCTGGGCAAGTCAATTTATAATCGATAATATTCAAGGAGAATACTAACGACATTCGATGCAGATTCTTCAGGAGGTTGGCTTCGCTCAACAAATCCTGATGATGTGTGGGTCTGCAACAATAGACGGTTATACCTTCAGCATCGGCTTCAACAAGCTTTTCCATAATCATCAATCATACTTGCCAAATCTTATCCGTCCAGTGATTTACCTCATAAGAGGAGCAATTTTTCGACCAAAACATGCAATCAGGTCGTCAGGTGCACTTTCTCTAGGTGCATTGGTAGACATGTATCATACCCGTAAGGCCACTAAACGCCACGACAAGGTGTATGCCTTGCTCAACATGAGTTCCGATAGTTCTAATCTAGCTGGACTGTCCCCTGACTATAAAGTTACATGGACAACGCTCTTGGAGCGACTTGTTAAACTTACAATCTCCCAAACTATGTTTGTAAAGACTTGGGAGGGCAAGGAGATAGCACTAATTGATAGCAAGGGCTATGTACTTGGCCATGTACAATCAATAGATATTGATAGTACCAGATACGAGAGGCAGTGTGTAAATATCGAATTCAACAATCAGCCAAGTATCAACAACGAAAAGTGCCACACTCGTTGGACTCTCCAGGCTTCAGCGAAATCTATCCAGCAAGGCGATCTCGTTTGTCTTTTGGAAGGGGCTCCAGAGCCAACCATCATTAGAGTACACAAGGATCATTTTGTCATCATTGTAATTGCGGTTGCTTTACAAAACAAAATGCAAAGAAAAGACGGATGTTTTGAGCACATGCATTGCTCGCCTTCAATGAAGAACTTCTCGCGCGATTTTCTACTTATCTGGGACTGGGAGCAAAGCCCAGAGAATTTGCAATGCCAAGCAGAATATGAAGGTACAATTGAGAGGTATTCCTTGGTGCCGGAGTATCTAAAGACAGAGACAAACAGAGTAGCCAATTCAATTAATGTAGTACTTGCCGTGACAGACGCTAGGAACTACGAAAAGGAAGATGTGCTTCAAAGACAGATAAAGCACTACGAAGGAATGCTTGGAGGAGAAAACTTACATGTATTAGCACTAAAAGAAAGCCTTGCATGGAGTTATTATCAGAAAGATGACATGATAAAAGCAAAGAAATCCTTTTTGCAGCTGATACAGGCAAGAAATGGTTTGCAGGGTAAATATCATCAAGATACATTGAAAAGTGTTGCAAAGCTAGGATTGGTCTATATGGCAGGATTAGACTGTGGTTTGAATGACAGAGATACGATGAGAATTTTCAATCAGATCGAAAGCAACATTCAGATGAGCGAGAAAGATATGATACAAATTGGAAAGTTATCTAATCATGAAATGATGGAACTTTTGTTGGAACAGAAACAGGACAATATTAAAGTTACAGAAGAGGTGGTGATAGCTGTAGCGACGAATTGGATTGATGGGTATCAGATTTTGAAGCTTCTTTTTGAGAAACGAGATGAAGAAGTAAAGATTACTGAGAAAGTATTGACAGCTGCAGTGGAAAATTGGGATTATGGGTATCAGATCTTGCAGCTCTTATTTGAGAAACGGGATGAAGAAATAACAATTACTGAGAAAGTATTGACAGCTACGGCAGGAAATCCGAGAATTGGGTATCAGATTTTAAAGCTTTTATTTAAGAAACGAGGCGAGGAGATAAAAATCACTGAAGAGATGGTGAAAACAGCAACAAGAATTTCAGAATCGGATGACGGGTATCAGATTTTGAAACTTTTATTTGAGAAACGAAGCGAAGAGATGATATTCATTGAAGAGATATTAGAGATTGCAGCGAAGATCTCTTATTATGGAAAAGAGATTATAATGCTCTTGCTTGAGAAACGAAAGGAAAAAGTACTCATAACTGAGAGAGTAGTAAGAGCTACAGGGCAGAATCGTGATCGGAAAGAAATTATGATGCTTCTACTTGAGGAACGAGGAGAAGCAACGATTCCCGAAAAGGCAGTGATGCTGATTGCTAGACATTACCGAGTGGAATTTATGGCACTTCTGCTTGAGAAACAAAGGGAAAAATTAATTATTACTGAAAAAATTATGAAGGCTGCAGTAGGAAATTATCTTGATGGACAGAATGTTATAATGCTTTTATTGGAGAAACGAGGGAAAGAAGTGAAAATCACTGAAGAGGTGTTAGAAGTCGCAGAAAGGCGTTCTAATTTCAAAGAGGAAGTGATAGAGTTATTATTGAAGCATCAGGCAACTAATGTCATGATTCCAGAGAAGACGATCAAGGGCGCCATTACAAATGAGTAGTTGTCTGTATATAGTGGTGGTTTTGAGTCATTAAGCCTACGTTAGCAGAGTGAGCGAGAGCGCTAGGCTCTTAGCAATTCTCATCAGAAATTTCTTTTTTTGTGTATATTTTTAGCTCTCTAGCCAGACTATAAGGTTGGAAAATGACAGGCTTTCAATCAACGACAATCACAGAGCCTATTAAAACTTTAACCTCAACAACATCCTTTACAGCATCTTCTAGTACCAATGTACCCGTGAAACTTTCTCTTTGCACAATAGCAAAGACGGGAATTGCGGTAGGAGTATTTCTCGTTGCCTTCGCTGTCCTATTAGCAATTGGATACTATATTCTGAAGTGAAGACGGGCTTAGTTAAAGACAGCAGATCATAGTACCGAATGTGATAATAAAGGCTTTGAAATTAAAGCGAACTATTCTAAATTTATTTGTTCCCCAAGCTAAGATATAAGTGACATCAACAATAGATCTCCAATCATCTCCACTCGGTAGCCATTATTGTAATGGAAGAGCTATGAGTGCGCTCGTTACACAAGAGGCCACATAATCTGTACAGCGATTCTCAACTTTGGCAGCTTCATCTGGATTTTTGGGGAGACTAGGAAATCAGGACAGAGTCGTTCATTACATACAATTTCAGTATACCTACCATCTTTTAATCAACTCACCAGCAATTCGATCTGCTGTTCGAAGTTCTATCAACTGTATCAGACGTTTTGATTGGATCAAAAGGAAATATGCTATTTATTGCCCGAGAAACTTCAATTTCCACTCGAAGTATCTTTTGATGTCTGTTTTTCTTTTCTTTTCGCAGATATGAACAGACTCCGATAGCTCTGTCTTTGCGTCACAGTCTAGCTTTAGATGTGCTTTTCAATAGCCGATATGATATCTACTTATATATAACCTTAGTTTACCTTTCGACTACGTCTTTCAAACTGTATGCCGTAAGTTTATTCTGCTATGATTGCATTGCTGACATATTTTTCAAATTAGCACTGAGGAATTCTGAGTGAACCGAGAGAGCTAAAAGTTCAGACCGGACATATCAACATTGGTTGCACTAGTAGCGATTAGTATACTAAATCTTATATGAAGAGGCTGTACCATCTGCAACCCTAAAATATAGAAGATGGAAGTAGATGGTCAAATGCAGTATTAAGCTCATTCTGATAACAGAAACTAGCTTCAACTTCTATAACGATGTTGGAATGTGATTATGGATTCTAGTGTGCAATATTAAGGAAAGAATTAACTCGCTTAAACCAAAGACTATATATATAAAATCCCCGTTGGTGAGTGCGTATACACATTGAAATTTTGATGATGTTCGGTCACGGATCATTAGGCTAGGAATAAAGCGAAAACATGATAGGTAAAAAAACTATACGCTGAATCCGCGGGGCTGAATTGAGGATGAGAAGAAACAGCTTTTAGAAGATGGCTAGACGCCATTTTCTGAGGTTGTGAGAGAATAGGCGTGTAAGCGCTGAAGCAATCTACTTATTATTCAGAGTTGTATAATAAAGCATTCAAATTACGCGATTCAGCAGTTCAAATCGTCGTACTTGGACGTAAAGTATAAGATACGACTAGGTAAAACAATATCATTCTGATACCTAGGATACTCGTCGGGATTGGGAAGCTAGATAATAGTATTTTAGGATGATAAAGAGGTGAGTTGACTCCAGGTGTAGGGAAAATATATTGAATAAATTGAAGAATAAAATTATAGAATATTTGTCCAGTCATATATATAGATAATATCTATGATAGTACAATCCAAGGTCGTTACCGAGATTTCTATTAAAACATAAAGATAATTTGATCTGAGTTAGCCTGATTTGAATCTCGACAGGTTGAATTAGAGGGGTTAAGAGAATGAGAGAGGAGGATAGAAGGATAGGAAAATCTGTGAGTAGCAAAGTAGAAAATTGTGGGAGATTTAGAGGGGTAGAATTCTAAAAAGGAAAAGTAGAGAAGTATAAAAGATGAATATTAGTGTAGATTGGGATAGTAATCGAGTAGAAAAGTAATTCTAATAGATTTAGGAAAGCAGACCAAACATAGAAATATGAAACTCGCATTGAAAAGTAGAGATAAATTAATTGGATAGTAGTAATATCTAGATATATTATGAGTTATATCTTTAAAGGGACGTTAATATCCTAATCAGGTTATATAGATTCTTTCTATCCCCCTATTCTTACATCCACGCAAGATCACACTGAATCATCTTTTGAGGCAGCCTAGCCATCCATCTAATCTTCCACCAACATGTCAAACCCCCAAACAGTCTACCACTCCAACTGACCCCCCTCATAACTCCCAAGTTTTCCACCGTGACTCTCCTTCGTACAATTCTTAATAAGCGGCACCATCAGGGCACATGAATCTTCGACTAAACAGCTGCTTGATCCATTCCAAAATAGACAGCACCAGCGTTACCGAGCTCGGTTTGGCACCAGCCGGGATCGAGAACGAAGGCGTTCAAAGGGGGGTTCTCGACGTTCATGCGTTTGGTGAGCCAATGGATGGCGGCTTTGGAGGGGCCGTGGGCGCCGTTTGGATGGGTAGTTGGTTCTAGGTGAGAGCTTAGTGGTTGTTTCATGTGGTCTGGGTAGGAAGATGAGACGGGTGAAAGGGGAGAAAAAAGCCGAAAGTGGAAAATGGAGGGATGGGTTAGAGATGAGGAGAAAATTGAGGAATGGGGTGTGAAGAGAGAAATCCCATCAAAGATCAAAATTAAAACTCCTTGAGGAATACTTACAGTAATCATCCCCGCCGTGCTCCCAATAGTAACCCATTTCGGATCCCTGCTCTTCAATAATAATAATAAAGTCGCCTGACACAATCTTACAGCTCCATAAACATTTGGAATGAAATGGCCTTCCAGATCTTCAATTTTTAGATCGATAACAGAGGGCCACGCGTAAGATACGCCAGCGTTGGCGATGACGAGGTCTAGATGGTTTATTCCGAGGGAGGGGAGCGTGTCAATGGCAGTTTGCGCAGAGGTGGGGGAGGAACCGTCGGTTTTGATGACGACTGGGGGTAAACAAGGGGATTAGTGGATGTGGGGATGGAGATGGTTAGCGAATATGGGGGAGGGGCTTGGGACAGAGTGGAGGGGATTTGTGAGATCTTAATGTTATAGAGTGAGAAAATCGGGTATCTATGATTTAATTTGTAAAATACGAAGGTGAAATCTTACCGTCGCGGAGAAGAGTAATCATACTCGGAAATCATGAAATAAGAAAAGAAGGAAAATAGTTGAGCTCACCAAGTTTGGAATTAACACCAGTAGGCAGCTTGGAGAGAGCTTTCGATGTTGGATGCGAAGGGTCCCGATTGGCAGCAATGACAATGTGATCAGATTTGCTGATGTATTGGGCTAGAAGACCTTTTCCTGTTGGGTGAGAGGATTGTCAGAATTACGCCTGTTTTTCCTATAGATTTGAAGTTGAGAATGAATGAAACGAGGATAATGAATAATAGATGAACCAAGAAAGTACTGTACCTAAACCTCTGTTTGCACCACTAATGAGAACGATTGTTGGAGCCATCATGAATTTGTTAGAAATCAATCAATAAATCAATCAATCAAGAATTGAAATAGATGAAAGTATAAGTATAGACTGTTGAATGCAGATTATTGAAGTAGACAAAACTTTAAAAAGTATGGATCAGTAATCTTTAAATGCAAAACTACCTACACGGATCTGTTCGTCCTGAAAGATCTGTTGGACCAACAAGTATGTCTTCCAAGGTTACTTGCATTGCAATCTGTATTTCCAATCATGAAAGTTACAAACTTACAAATCAACATCAATGTTGTGCTTGATAATCAGAAACAAACGATAAGGAAATCGAGAGGGTTGGAATAATATGAGCAAATGAAGTGGTTCAATAATAAGATACTTGCAGGCATGATAAGCAACATAAAGATAGATTTGCTCTGTCGTGTCATGCCATTTGATAGAATATTGTTGGCTTGATAGTGTGGATTTCAATTGGTCTCTGAGGGTTGAAAGAGAGCTAAAGCGTATATACATATACCCTGCTATATCCCCTATCTAATCAAAGGGCTAAGCAATGAGCTCTGTCGTTTAGGGGTGAGGGCTTACTTCAAATGGGATGTGGGTTGCTTATCTGTTCCCCCAGAGTCCATTCTTGACTGGCGACGGCTCATGTTCACTTGGAAATCAAGCTTCATCGCCATAAATGTATCTTGCGTCTCAGACGTTACCGCCGGAATCAAACTCGCGCGTAAAAAGAACATTAGTCTTTCAATCAAAAACACAGGTCACGATTATCTTGGCCGATCAGCCGGTAAAGGTCCCTTGGCATTGTAGACCCATAACCTAAAAGACATGACATTTATGATCTACAGCAGCGCCAACTACACGGATCCAGCAGCCAAGGTCGGGGCCGGTGTTCAGGTTTCCGAGTTGTACTAGGCAGCGAGTGAACATGGATATCAAGTCGTAGGAGGCTCGTGTCCTGCTGTGGGTGTAGCTGGCGGATGGGTACCTGGAGGAGGCCATGGGCCTCTCACTGGTGCATATGGACTCGGTGCCGATAACGCCCTTGAGTTTGAAGTTATTACAACAGAGGGTAAACGTCTCATCGCTTCGCCTACCCAGAACCTTGATCTTTACTGGGCTCTCAGTGGGGGCGGTCCCGGAAACTATGCAGTAGTCATTTCTATCACGACGAAAGCCCATATCGATGTCCCCGTCGTGGGTGCAAAGTTCGATTTTGAGAATACCGACTACGATACTTTCTACGCAGCCATCACAGCATACATGAAACACTTGCTTGTTCTGGACAATTTAGTTGGGTTCAAGGCTGTGGGGGCCTTCGCCAGAGACCTTTTCAGAATGGATTTTGCCACTTGGCCTGGAGCTACAGTTCAAGATATGAATGCCGCATGGGCACCTTTCTTAAGCGAGCTCGAAGCCCTCAACATTTCATTGACGTTCAACGACACGAAATTATTCCCTACCTTCTATGAGCACTACAAGTATTTCGGAACCGATGTTTACACCAGGAATGCAACCGCCGGAAGCTGCTTCATTCCGCGCTGGCAAGTGGAGGATAATGAGCGTAATCTTCCGGAACTAGTTGATACCATGAGAAGTATGGCCAAAAACTATTCGGCAGTTCTCAACGTGATCAACTCGAACGTAACACATTTGCGTGTTGACAACACTCCAGAGTCTAACTCTGTTTGCCCGGGATGGAGAGATTCGCTAGCTAATTTGGTCATTGTTATTCCTGTTCTCGAAGATGCGCCATGGACTGAATTGAAAGCTCGCCAAGCGGTGATGAATGACTAGGAAGATCAGCTTAGGAACTTGGCTCCTGATGCTGGTGGATAGATTAATGAGGGTACTTATGATAATGTTCTGTGGAAGGAGGATTACTTTGGAGTAAATTATGATCGATTGAGGGCCATAAAGAAGAAGTATGATCCGTCTTTCACGCTCTATACATCCACGGCTGTGGGAAGTGATGCGTTTACTTTTGAGTTGGGAGAGGATAGGTTGTGTACCGCTCAATCTTTGCTACTTCAATGCGCATTTGTGTGGGACGAATCGTCAAGTCTTATAATTTCAAGGGTTTTTTCGGTTTTACAACTGCTCGCTTCTATAGAAATTAGAAATATATTTGGGGAATAGTAGAATACTTTTCCTCAATACTTTGTGATTCAGCTCGATAAAATTATCTGTGCTATTCCACGAGCGATAGATTCTATCGATAGAACTAATCTTCTTTAGTATATATGCGCACTGATTATCTTCGCCCATCCAAATAAGCAGAATTTGCGCTGCTTGACAGCTTTTCCAGACCCCTACTCCCGGAGAAGAACTTTATAATCCAGCAGATGGCTCCACTTTTTCCACAATATATAGTATCTGCTGCACAAGCATCATATTTTAGACGGGCATCAGTCTGATTTTACGATATGGCTTGCTAGGGGTGATGGTGTGATACATGTGAACTGTAACTCAACCTTTTTCCCAGACAAATTCGTTTTGTTGAAGACATAGTTTCTTTGCTCTGCAATTCTGTATTCTTCTATTTTAACCCTTTGTTTTGATAATCTTGATATATATTAACATCTAACGCACATCACCAAAACCAAATTTTTGTAATTTGCTAATTCTTGAGGTATTTTGCACAGAACTACCTCAAGCACATTTATGATTTACATTGATACTTAGACTCTAATTGACTTATCAAGCAATACAACCATAAAGCAGTGTTCAATTTCCAAAGTGTCGCTTTTAGTATATTGGGAAGTCAAGCTTCTTTTTGGGAACCAAGGCCGGGTATTTTTGGGTCAATAATGATTACATCATATTGAATACTGTCAAATCAAATAGCAACTGATCCAAAACGTTTGACGCATCTTGAATCTTCAAACTCCTTCAATTATGTATAATTGATAGATATACAAATCAAAATCCCCTGGTTGAATTTGCATTCATAAATAACAAGAGAATCCTTAAGAAATATCTTCATCTCTCATCTGATAACAGATCGCTTAGTTTAAGCTAGTCTTGGACTAAGGCTAGCATGATGAGTAACTAAATAGATATGTGGTATCCGTTATATGATCTATAATTTACTCTCTCTCCCCTTCTCAACTTCCTCGTCTAACTCACAAACCAGTACCCCCACCCCCACATCCTCCCCTTCCTCTCCCTCCTCCCACTGATCTTCCTCTCCATTCCCAAAAACCCACTTCGCAACCCCATTGCTCTGACTCCTAACCTCAACTTCCATTTTCATCTGTCTGATCACACAAATTGTCTGACCGGCTACTATCTGATCTCCTTTCTCGACAGAGATTTCGATAAGTTTTCCCGGGAAGGGTGTTGTTATGTGGTTTGGATTCTTAGGGTTGCCGAGACGATGGGAAGATTGTTCGGAGGTGGGAGTAGAGGAGGATGAGGTGACGGAGAGTTTGTAGGGAGTCGGTTTTGTGTTAGTAGACGATGGAGAAGTGAATAGGATGTTGGCTTTGAGAGAGGAAGGAAAGTTGTTGCTGAGGATGCGGGTTATCTGCATATGGTATGGTATCGGCGCCGAGTTCCCGGATTTTGTATTCGTAATGGAGGAATCATCAGGACTAAGTTCAATATTCCACGCATCTCTCGGACGGAAAACCACACTCGATGAAGATGGTAAAGTCGGTAATGAGCTCGTTGATACCGGTACTGCCGAATTCTTCAAGCCCTCGCTTATCTTCTTGGCGGATCTGAGTAACACCGGTAAATTCATCTCCAACCATCTTGTATCGCACTTTTGCTTCTTGAATGAATCACTGTCAATAATGGCTCTTAACAAATCTAAGTTAGTTTCAATGCCAGTGATATATGTATCATCTAATGCTCGCTTAGCTTTCGCGACGATATCTTGCCAGGTAGGTGCGTTGATAATGAGCTTTGCCAATAGACTATCAAAATCTGTGCCGATGATTGCATATGTTGAAGGATGCAGATGAGTATCTACTCGAACGCCATTGCCTGAGGGAAAATAGAAAGATGAGATCTTCCCGGGACTGAGCGAGAAATTTTGAGATGGGGATTCAGCTGTGATGCGGAGTTGCAGGGAGTGAATTTGAGGCGGTGTCAATGGGGATGAAGGGAGAGATTGTAGGAGTAGTGATGAGAGAGGATGTCCTTGAGCGAGGAGAAGTTGGATTTTGACGAGATCGATACCGGAGGCCAGAGATTCGGTGATGGTATGTTCGACTTGCAAACGTGGATTGATTTCCAGGAAATAGAATTCGGGTTGTGGTTGGCCAACGAGAAATTCGAAAGTTCCAAGCGAGTAATAATTAACCTTCCTGGCCATACTCAACGCACTTTCAATAACCTTCTCGACAACTCTCCTATCCACAATCGAACAAGGAGCAAACTCGACCACTTTTTGAAATCGCCTCTGGATACTACATTCCCGCTCCCAAAGATGTCTTACCCCTCCTTTACCGTCACCAATAATTTGTACTTCTACATGTCTATAACCATCCACGGCAGCTTTCTCCGCAAAGACTTTCTTGCTAGGACTTTCTCTCAATGCTGCTTTTGACATTCCTTCTAGCTCGTCTTCTTTTGTCACAATCCTAATACCACGACCTCCACCTCCATCTACCGCTTTGATGATAATAGGATAGCCGACCTCTGATGCAAATCTCTGGAGTTGAGTCACATCATCTGTTGGGACTTTGAGGGCCGGGAGAATAGGAACGTGACATTCCTGTGCAAGGTTTCTCGCCATCAGTTTATCACCTGTTCTTTCTAAAATTTGGAATCCAGGTCCGATAACAACCGCGTTAGCTTCCCTCCACATTCTTTCTGCAAACTCAGCAGCTTCGGATAGAAATCCATAGCCTGGATGAATAGTATCGATATTGTATTTTTGAACAATAGATATTAGAGTTGAGATATCTAGATACGAAGATGGAGATGGAAGTTGAATGGAATGGGTTGAGTTGACAGTGTGTGATGAGTCGTTGGTGGTGTAAAGGGTGTAGGTTTCTATACTTAATTCGCGTGCTGTGGATAGAATACGCGTTGCGATTTCTCCTCTTTTAGGAGTTAGCTTGAGGAGATCAAAGGGAGCTGGTGACTACCTACCTGTTTGCTATGAGAAGACGCTTGATAGGGCGAAAGGGTTGTTGGGACATATTTCTAAGCTCTTTTCAGGAATCTGGAATTATACCGAGCTCTATTCTCTCTGACCGAAAATGTAAGAAAAACGAATTGTATAATTAAAAGCATTGAAGCCTCATCAATGTTCGAGATATGGCCGAGCTCCAAGGTGTGGTTAAGCTTCCCCACAAAACACGGGGCGGGGAGTAAGCCGAGGTCCAAATCATGTAGATCATTAGATCTTCATCAACAAGCTCTCGAATGTTTACTTCTACTTATACAAATTGGTATCAAAGAATGAAACCTGAAGACAAAATATCACTTCATCATCATGAAAAACGATAAGAAAGAGGAAAACTCTTCAAAAATCGCGTCAGATCGAATTTCTCAAGTGGCCGGTCATATCTCTAATACATCCAGTAAACGTCTAGGGCCCAAAACAAAAAAAGATCTCCCAGCCGACTATTCAGATATTCTCGGGACGATATCCTCTCTGCAAAAAATAGCCCAAACACCTGATCTCTCAAACAAAGGATACATCCGACAAAAGCAAGCTGGTAAACTCTGGGTCCGAGAACGAGTTCTTCAGTTACTCGACACAGATAGTTTTCGCGAAGTAGGCTCTATTTCTGGGACCGTTTCATGGAAAAAACTAGACCCGTCGGAAAGTAAAGGGAAGAGAGAAGAGCCAATTTCTTATATACCAAGTAATAATGTACAAGGATTTGGCTTATTGAGAGGAAGAAAAATATTATTTACAGCAGATGACTTTAGTATTCGTGCTGGACATGCAGATGGTGCATTGACGGAAAAAACAATTTATATGGAAAAATTGGCTGTTGCGTTGAGATTACCTATTATCAAATTGGTGGATGGCTCTTCGGGAGGAGGGTCTGTGACAACTATAAGGAAAGAGGGGTTTTCTTATATACCGCCCATGCCATCTTTTAATCATGTGGTCGAACAGTTGAATATGGGGATTCCCAATCTAGGAGCGGTGTTAGGACCGGCTATTGGGCTTGGAGCTGCGAGAGTTGTTTCATGTCACTTCTCTGTGATGGCTGCGGATGTTGGAGCGTTGTTTAATGCTGGACCAAAAGTTGTCGCTGGTGAGTTCATTGTATTGGCGCGAGGGAAATGCTAACCATGAGTAGGTGCAACCTTTGAGGAAGGACTCACTTTTACAGATCTTGGTGGCCCAAGTATGCACTGTACCAATGGTACCATTGATAATATGGCAGAAAATGAACAAGAATGTTTTGAACAATTGAGGACGGTTTTGAGCTACTTACCAAACTCTGGTGCCTCTCTACCTCCAGTTCTAAACACTGAAGACCCAGCTGATCGACGTTGCGAAAATTTAAGAACGATCATTCCACGCCGAAAAGCGAGAATGTATGATCCTAGAAAGATCATAAAGACTGTAGTAGATGCAGAAAGTTGGTTCGAAATTGGAGCACTTTGGGGAACTACTGCAATTGTTGGTCTTGCCAGACTTTCTGGTAGACCCGTTGGAATCATATCTATCAATTGTGAGATAAACGCTGGAGCACTTGATGCTGCTGGAAGTCAAAAGATCACTCGGCATCTCAAATTCTGCGATATTTTCAATATCCCCATACTCCAATTCGTCGATATTCCAGGGTATGCAATTGGAACCGTTGCAGAACGTGCAGCGACGATGAGGCATGGTGTAGCACTTGGGACAACATATTATTCTACAACAACTCCAGTCTTTAGTGTTGTGACGAGGAAAGCGTATGGGGTAGCTGGTGGAATCATGCTTGATTGCAGAGATCCTCGTTTCCGAGTAGCGTGGCCAAGTGGAGAATGGGGGAGTCTTCCATTAGACGGAGGTATTGAGGTTGGACATGCTGCAGAGTTGAAAGCAGCAGAAGCAAACGGAAAACGAGAGGAAAGATATAAAGAGTTGGAAGAAGAATATACTCGATTGATGAATCCAGTCAGGACAGCCAATGCGTTTGGAGTGGAAGAGATTATAGATCCTGCTGTTACAAGGCAAATAGTTTGTGAATGGCTGAAGCACGTGTGAGTACCTCTTCCTCTAATGTTCGTGGTATTGACTAATGTCATGTAGATATGAGGAGTTATTGCCCATCCGACTTTTGGATCGTGCGAATGGGAAACTTCATCCAATCTTTTACTAAATTAGGAAGTCTCCGCCACTGAGAGTTCATGTGTATTCCAAGCTGCTCAGTTGCTGACCCGGCTAAATCGAAGGTGGCCACACACCTCAATTATTGACCAATTCTTAGACAGTCCAGGTTCTCATTCTTCATCAGTCGTGGAGAACAAATTACACCAACAGGAATGATTTTGAGCACGTGCGATGACAATGCCCCTGCATCGAATGTTCTTCCTTTCTTCGCTGGCCCACACGTTCCCATGCATTTGGTGGCGCAGGCAGTACATAAGTGGCTTGCCTGTCCTGTTGGCTAAAGGAACAACGTATCTTATGAAGATCATAACCAATGAAATCTGATTCATCTTGTATAGAATCTGTACTTGATATGTTGATGTGGCTCAGATTTGACGTTATAATAATTTGATCGACGTGACCATCTGATATTATCGCCAACGCATTGTGTATCAACTCGAAGGAGATGCCATCAAGAAAATCAAGGTAAATCAGGCAAACCAGAGTGTCCCATCCAGAAATTTCCCTCGAATGAATTTAAAAACAGGGGGAAATATAAAATTACCATAAAAAGAAATCATTTATTTCTGTACCTGAATCCTGATATTCGTCGTTCAAGGACTACCTGGCATACGTCACTGACACTAAGCGAGTGAGGCAATTCCAAGATCTATATCCAAGTTCCGCATTTTAAAACGTGAACGTTTACCCCCTCCACCAAGACCTTTTCTCCACCAGAAAAGCAATCATAACTCTGACATATTTTTGAACAATTACATTTTTGAAGTTATTCACAATTTAATCAAATAGAGGAAAGATTTTTTATAACACAAATTCGCAAATATGGGTGCTGTTTCGATGAGTGAGTTGATCTTATATGTTTTCTTTTTTACCAACTTTGATGAACAAGCGCTGACGATTCACCAAAGTTCTCTTGATACTAGTCACCATCTTCATACCTCCAGTTGGTGTCTTCCTAGTATCAGGATGTGGACCGGATCTCCTGATAAACATATGTTTAACACTCCTTGGGTACATTTCTCTTCCTCTTCACCCGAATTCAAAAGTAACACTCAAAAGATACATACCCGGACACATCCACGCATTCTACATTGAGTACGTGTACTATGAACGACGAGAAGCAGGCAGAGAAGGGAGGTTCCAGGCGGCGAGAGCTCCAGGAATTTATTCGGACAGGGTGCAAGGAGGTGGTTACGGTACGATCGTTGAACCTACGAATTAATGGGGGGTCATTGTCTGAGTTCAGCTTGTTTTGCAGTTCATGAGGCGAGTCCATAAATCGATTGGGAGTTCGAGACCGGGAGAGGTTGTACTGATTGGGTGTTTGGGGACATATGGATGAAGATAATATTGGGTGTATAATGATGGAGATGATAGACGGTAGAAACTCCGCTATGTACTGAGAGAATCGGGGGAGAGACTTGGGGAGTTCACGAACAACTACTTGGGATACCAGTTTGTCTTTTGAAAGCTATATAAAAGCTGCGTTGGGTTGGCGATACCAAATTTGAATTTCTTTTCCATATTTCCCCCTTGATTTATTACAAGAGGGAATCTTACATGTAGAAAGATTCTACGCACAAAGCCTCTCTCTTGATGCATCTGCAATGGGGAGCACACAATACATCCATGGATACAATAAATACAATTTCTCTACATTGTCATATCAATACACCGCCACATCTTGTTGTAAGCTTCAGCCACATCTTACCCCACAATCCACTAATTTAGCTCAATCATGAAGCTTTCAGATTGAGACGTGTTAAACCCGAAAGTCCAGATTGCGATAATATCTCTATCTAACGATTCCGTCCACATTCAACGGAACCTCGACTACTGCACTACTATCAGGACCCATACATCGACGGCGCATGTAGGAAAGGAATTCGATCGCATATACCATACCTTCCAATTGGACGCAAGACGATTCAAGCAAGCATGCATTCCTCAGTAGTGCGCATCCAAAATGTCTTTGGATTCTTCACGACAGTGGCATTTGTTGTCGCGGCTTTGATCGCATGTACAGATATCATTTCGCCCCGTACCCCGAGTGCCAAAGTAGAAGTGAAAGATATCCAAGTGTACGTTCCTCCCTCCCCGTCTCCTTCTATCCAAACCAACCAACCCTCCCCAGTGTAAAAGGACGTCCACATTACTATTCCACGAAGAAAGAAGAATACGCACACATCCGATTCTCCCTCAACGCAGATTTCTCCTCTCTCTTCAACTGGAACACTAAACAAGTTTTCGTCTACGTTTCTGCATCATGGCCTTCCAATTCTTCGGAACCTCAAGTTCTAAATAACGAAGCGGTTATCTGGGATACGATTATCACGAATCCGAGCGCGGATCATTTGCAGAATATCGGGCCGGCTGCGATGAAGAAATTGGTCAAGAGTAGCAAGGGAAAGAGTATTGATCCTTCCAGGTTGGTTTTTCCATTTTTATTTATCTTTGTTGGGGCTTTTCCTCTCCTGAAATACATACAATAGAAGGGATGTACTGACAATCACCCCTTACAGAGGCGTATTGAAACTCAAGAATCAGAAAGCGAAATACCAAATCACGCAACCGGGTGGAAAACTCGCATCAACAGAAGGAGTTGTGTTGAAGGTTCATTATAACGTGCAGCCATGGGTTGGAGCACTTACTTGGACGCCTCAGATAGAGTTTTTGAGATGGAAAAAGGTTAAGGGGGGTGTGAGTAAGGTTTTCGGATTACCCGCTTTGAAGGAGAAGAAGAAGGCTTCAGAATAGGGAACAAAGTAAAAGGGTGTTTGGTGTGATCTAGAGGGGAATGTGGTTAATGAGATAATGGTTATGGAACTATTTTCGAGGATGGTATTTATGTATTGTTATAGAATTGGACTGGAAGAATGCGAATGCAAAATATACCAAGTTGGGTTTCGACAATGAACCATTATCTTCTAAACATCATTGTGCTGATACCATTCTCTATCCTTTTTCATTGAGCTTTCTTCGTCATTGCTCCGTCTTCAAGCGAGAACACCATGCTCCTTCTATAATCACAATTTTCCAGATGCCTACAAGTCCATGGTGTATTGGTACAAATCCACAATAGTTCTCAATACCGTAACCTTGTTCTCCCTCCCTCTTTACTAATCGCATGAAGAGAGCCGTATGTACGATCAAATTATAACTTGATTGACACTATGAATTTATTTCATGGCCAGGTTTTCGTTTTCTCGTGGGGCGGGGGAAGTTGGAGGTTGGAAGTTGGAAGAAAGGGAATTGTATGGTGCAAGGTGGGAATTTGAGGGGGATGTGAGGGAGTAGTGATGGTGATGATTTATGGCGAAAATGATTATCTTTAATGATAATAATGATAACAGTAACGCTACTTGAAGATATCTTCGTGAGAAAAGGGATGAACAATGATAACTGGCACCACTAGTATCTATCTAATAACAATCAGATTTAAACTCGGCGAGTCATCTGAGAGTATCAAACTTGTTTTCTCTATTCTCTATTCTCTATTCTCTATTCTCTATTCTCTATTCTCTATTCTCTATTCTCTATTCTCTATTCTCTATTCTCTATTCTCTACTCTCTACTCTCTACTCTATTATCCTGATCTATATTCTTATCCCTAAGAGAGAAATATCAGAAAGATACCTCGTGATTCTTCGCATTCGTTTCGCTTCCCTTTGTAAGATTGTGTTTGTCGGTTTCTTTTTTCCTGATGGAGCGCTATGGTGTGTGTAAGTGATATATGTATTGTAATATCAATGAATAGCTTAAGGTTTGTATGATATTTCCAGCTCAAAGCTCATATTTGGTGGGAATTATAGGGTATATGGGAAGAAGGAGATGGGGAAGAGTGAAGTGGAGACTGGTGGAATTGGGATGGGATGGGGATGGATTGGAGATGTGGAATTTGGAAAGGTGGAATGGAATGGTAGAGCTGTGAGAGAGTATGGGAAGATGTGGCTGAAAGACAGGTTAGTTGGTGTGATGATAGTAATGTGTTATTTGAGCTGGAGGGGAGAGTATAGGGGAAAGAGTATAGAGGGGAGAATATAAAGAGAAGAATATAAAGGGAAGAGTATAGAGGGGAGAGTATAAAGGGGCATGGAGAGTTGTTCTTATATATATTGCAGGTAAACTGTTATTTATTTCCATGGTTGTTCTATAAAGTAAAGAGGTTTGAAGTGGTAAATCGTATGAATAGGGTATGAATACTGTATGTATACCGTATACCTAATACCCAATACCTACTATTAGGATATAAAAACGTCTGGGTTTCAAGAATATCGAATCAAAGCTTTCTACGCGCCTCAAATTTTGAGTGCATAGTCCTGGAATGTTAATAGCTGTTTGAATTATTGCAATGAGTTTCTACACTTTGTCGGTATACCCTGAACTTTCTTGAGAGTTTGGAAGAGAAATTCGTTAGGTTTGGGGATGCACTTCCTAGACGATGGTGTTTTCGTGAGGGGTGGTGATGGAATGGAATGATGATAAAGGGGTTATGATAATAATCACGATCATGAGAAGTCAATGGCAATGAGAAAGTGAATGACGGTAACAGTCTACTACTAAATACATACACGATTTGATTTTTGCAACTATATTCTGCCTGGTTTTTCTGAGAACATCACCCTTAGATGTTGATATACGAGTAAGAGGAGGGGATTGCAATACGCGGAGGGATCGTGGAGAGAAGGTGTGAAGAGGGGAGTGTTGTTTATACATTTCGATAGGCTTCTGTAGGAGAGGAGAGAAAGGTCGTGTTGCTTGAAGATAACCTTGGAGGTCTCAGTGATTCATGTCGAGCTTGGATAGAGTGGAGTAGATGATGCATTCTCGGGGCACCGGAGTGTGTGATTGAGTAAGTGAGGAAAGAAGGTATTCACTCCCTTTGGTAAAGATGAAGAAGATTCGGTACTAGATACGGCTATAAATACTTCGAAGTTTGAGCAAGTTCGGGTTCAACATCTGTTGCCCAGTCTACGACGAGATCATGGATTTTTGGTCAACATTATTTCTAGGAGTAGACATGATCCGTGTTTCAAAATCTTGGAACTGACTGTATGATCGGGTAGTGAGAGATTATATAGTATGTCGATGGTGGTGTGATATATGGATAGTGAAAGTTCAAACTATATACGACAATATCGAGGTTGAATTCAACAGCAATGAAAAATGATAAAAGATGGCTCGATATCTACATCCCATTACTCATCATTCTATATCCCTATCCTTCTAGTCATATCTTTCGATTTCCATTCTTGCATATCTTAGGTTTGCAGTGCCCTAAGCTGCTACTTGAGAACTTTTGATAATTTGGAATGTAGAAAGGTTAAGAGAGAGGATGATGGATGCATATTTATACATATCCTCCACTCTTCCTTTCGAAACAAGAAGCAATACGTAAAAAGTCATATATAATTCCATCGACTCAAAACATCCAAGAACCATGAGAATCAATCGCAAAATGGTAGATAGAATACTACTCTGCACATAATTCTACATTCTATAATCAAATACTAGACATAAAAATCTCCGCTCTTTACATATACTTCAAGCTTTGTATGTTGAAGATTGAAATACCACAAATGGGTATAGCTTCGAGGGCTGCTCTTTGGAGTGAAATGGGTATCGAGATGGAATGTTTATGGTTAGGGTCGTTCTTGATATACTATTTACTTTTGAAGAATTAATTATTTTGCATGATGATAGAATTATCTTGTTATAACTTGATGACAATAGCGGTTATATATCTCGATATTGGTAAAATAAGAATATGGACAAAAACAAAAACAAAAAGAAAATTCTGAAACTTTGGATTCGCATTGAAGTTATATCTGAATTATCCGATGATTCATTATCTTTGTCCCATTACGTCAACGATCGAAATCAATTCTTTCCGCCTAAAGTTGGTGGGAATCTTTGCTGGTGGAAGTTGAGGAATGTGTAAAAGGCAGACTATAGAGGCGGTCGTTTATATAGCTTTATCTTAAGCTTGAAGAAAAAAATCTTCTGGTGATATGATTGAAAGGCCAAGATTCACTACCTTGAGATGAGGTGTCTTGAAATTCTTTAAGTGAGATTAGGTGGTAATGATAGAGTTGTGGAAGTGAATAAGCATATAAATATCCAAATGTGACAATAAAGATATTATCAAGTTCTCAGTACGCCTCTTCCTCTTTAGAGATTCAGTACCTAGTACAGTAGACCCTCTTCAAGAATCTCCGGATATCTGATCTGCTGATGCAGTATGATGGTAGTTATTGAAACCAAAACGCATCTTGGAACTCAAGGTTCGAATCTTCATTTCGCTTCGCTGAGTATGTATGTATGTATGAATATGCTTTTATCGGAATATAGGTATCGATACTATATTATGATTCACAAGACTTTATCAACATCCTGATAAAAATATCCAGTGGTTGCTTAATCAAACAACGAGAGATCTGTCACAATAAAAGTCGTGGAAATGAACCAGTTAACATCCCTCTTCGCTTCCGAAATTCTCCTCGCCTTTTCTTCTGAAAATAGAGAGATAGTCACACTTCACTTCACATCTCGCGTAGCCCTTCGTAGTGCTCTTCGCTTGGAAGCTGTATAACACAAAATATGAAGTAGATTTTCAATTAATTAAATGAACAAATAAGAATATATAACTTGCGAGAGAACTTCTTTAATAGTCGGAGTCGATGCATTCATTTCCTTCCCTTTAGAAGGACAAAAGAAGAAGAAGTATCACACAGCAAATGTTTCGAATAGGAAATATCGCAAGAACCCGATGGATTGTAGATTGTAGAAGCAATTTGTTCGATCGGAGTATGAGGTAGATCTCAGATGAGAAGAGAAGACATAAAATGAAACGAAAAGTTTATATAAAAATAATATAAACCCATGTTTTTTTCTTCTCAAAGCAATACCAGATATTCAGAAATAAACAATCATTCTCACCACATCTCAAGGATTTAATCGGAAATTCCATATCGATAGTAACCTCGAGAATCCTATCCATCTTCAAGTACATCCAGCTACCTTGGAAAAGCCAAGCTAGAAAGATAGTAGAAAGCCATCGCAAGTAATGAGCTAAGCGAATAAAATAAAAACATATCCAATTTTCTAATCTCTCCTAGAGTGACATTAGGGAGACGAATAACCAGACGTTATTTACATTCAGCGCGTCATTTATAAGCTTACATTAAGTTATGGAACATTCCCTCATAATATCGTTTAGTATTATATCATTGACTTATATATTTGCTTATTTCAGATAGACTGTAGGAAGTTGTAGTTGCGCGAACTTTATTGTGTCAATTCTTTGATTTATATACTATGTAAGACTTACAAAATTAACCGTATCCGTGATTTATCTAAAATATACAGCTAGCTAGCTCTAACACCCACCTACGCAAGTAATCTTACAAAAAACCTCGTTCAAAGAATATAAAATCTCTTTCTTACCCATCAAACTACCATCAAATAGATCACCATCAATCAACCAATCACCCACTCCAATCCCAGCACAATTCTCAAGAAACCCTCTCCCCAAATCTCCACAGCACGACTTCCCAAAATATCTTCACATATCCGCGGACTGACTGTGCGCGAAGCATTCTACTGATCACATGGTCTTTTCTCGTAGCTAAGCTAGTACCTATTTACAGATCCCGAGGTCTTTTTAATATAATTGAGAAAGAGTAATCAATCAATGCCCCACCACTCAATTTTCTACATATATATTGTAATAAACACACTCTCTAGAGCATCCTCTTTCTTCTTTTCCTTTGCGACAAGTATTATATTTATAGTATCTCTTCTGTGGTATATATAAAGGACTATTGATTGTATAACCCTACCTTCTTTTACTCTTTTGCGTTACTTCCGCGCAATTTACAATTTTGAAGCAGGAAAGATTATATTAGTCTTTTAGTCTTTCTATTAACGTGTTTTATCACCGAGTGGATCATATCACCAAGCGGATCATTTGAAAATACATCAAAACTAGTAATTTTTAAATATTCTTATTTTAATAACTAATCATTATTTTCGAAAAATAAAAGGATTTAAAATAATAATAAAAGTTTAGTTCTTTAGAAATCTAGTTTTTATATAAATATTTCTATTATATTTGATAAAAAATTGAAAATGTTACGATTTTTGTTACAAAAAAACTATTTCTATAATAATTCTTATATTAATTCGAATTTTAGGAAAAAAATTAGATTTTTATAATATCTTAATAATTAAATTTTATATATTCAAATTTTAAAAAATTCTATCGATAAATAAAAAAGTGCACAATTACGCATAAACGAATTTTGTATATAAATTAAGTGATCCATTTGGTGATATGATTTACTCGGTGATAAAACACGTTAATGAAAAAAGAAAAGTATCTTTTGGATTATTATATAAGGTTTCCTAGTAATTAATTAATGTCTTCTTTTTTATGATTTTTTCAGTTCAAATTCATCAGGTTTTAATACCAAGGTATCTAATCGCTCGATCCAAAATCAACATCCTATTTATAAAGCGAAGGGAAAACAAATCATACCTCGAGGGAACAGCACTCTTTTTATTTTATTATTATTATTATTATTTTATTTCTTTTCGTTTTTTTCTCCTTCATTTTGATTGAATAATAGTAAAATCAAAAAATTGTTTCGACTATGAATGGATAAATAGATAAACAAGAAAGGTAATAAAAACCTAGTATAGTATCAATACTAAGACATATATATGTATATAGACACACACACACATATATGTATATATCCACAAACACTCTCCCTTCCTTCCCCCCAAAAAACCCTGAAAAGAAACCCCAAAACTATACTCCTTTTTCCGATTCCAAATCTCGCTAATCTTCTTTCCCTTTCTCCATCTTTCTCCTTTTCTTTTCCTTCCCCCCCCCCCCCCCCCCTTCCATCCCCTTCGCCAACCCCTACAACCCACAAACCCCACTCCCAACCAACGGGGCCCTTGGGTAAAATATTTTCGGCGCACCTCCCACAATCTGTACCGCCAGATTTCCACTCCCATTCGTGGTATACGATACACAGGTTAGGATTTCTGTTACTTGTGATGTTGCTGAGAATCCCGTTTGGGAAGTGGTGAGGGTGAGGTTTGATGCTTTAGAGAGTTGGGGGGTTAGTTTGTGGTTTTTGAATTTTGCATTGAGGGGGGATGGGGGGATGGGGGGAGAAGGAGATGTAGGAGAGAGATAGAAAAGAGAGATGAAAAAAATGGGAGTTGCGATATCATTGGAAAAGATAGAGGACAAGGAAATAACGTGAAGGATATACACCATAGAATACAAGACTGCACATAAAACAATACCAAGATAAAAAGAAATAACCACATACCATTCCCCGAAGCCCCCAGGTTATTAAACACCGCAATGATTTGTTTTCCCGTAAATCCCTTCCTCATCACAATCGTATGTGAATCGTTATAGACTGGATGTGCTTTATATGTGAGATAGGTTGGATCTACATAGATTGCCTGGTTGCGGATTCGGTTTACGGATGCGATGACTGTAGTTGTGAGTGGTGTTAATGGTCTGGTTTGGTGAAATGGTGAATTTTGGAGGGGAAATTGGAGGATGGGGTTGGTATTGGAGAGGAAAGAAGGATGATTGGATGGGATTGGATGGGGGAATAATCGGAGGGATAAACTCACGCTTGTAGTATACTCCTGTTTCGGAATATGAATCTGAGTTTAGCCAGAGGGCTTCACGGTTGTTAGGCACGCCGTTTCCTGACAAATGTTGTTCTTGACCTTGGTATACTGCGGGAAAAATACCACGATTAGTTTTGCCTCTCAAATTCAAGATCGAGACACCTAATTTCTGGGAAAAAGGGGGGAATGAAATAGGAATTTGCTTACTGATAGGTATCCCATCCGCCAAAATCGTAAAAGCGATAGCATTTTTCGCAAGTGATGCATCCGATGTCAAAGAGGGAAAACGAGCTACATCGTGATTTTCGATAAAGGAACCGAGAAGAGTGGTATCTGAACAAGTGGATTTCATCGTGTTGATTCCATTTGCGAGGTTGGACATGCTACCGGTCGTGGATTGAAAAGCTTGGGTGATCCAGTAGTATCTGAATGAAGATTAGTGGCGGGATCCTATATAGTTCTCAAAGAAAGAGAACGAAAGGGAAAAGAGAGCTAGAGGAGAAAAATATCTTACGCAGGATAGTTAAGAACTCCATTCATGTAATTCTGGAACGGACATACATATGTCGGGTCATTATTGTAAATTTCTCCAACAATATATACACCCGCTATTATTACCATTAGCCATGAGCATAATCCATCCATCATTTTTCTCCCTAATACTACTCTTCTTCTATTTTCGACACAAATGAAAATAAACTCACCGGCACTTTGAAAGCTCGGAAAAAATCCCACTCCAGTCTGTTGCGCACTATCAACTCTCAACCCATCAATCGAATAATTCGCCACCAACTCTCCAATCCACGAATTCCACTCTGCCTGTACATTTGCATCTTCTGTGCGTAAATCAGGGAGTGAGACGATGTTATCGCCTTCCCAGCAGACTTTGATTGAAGTGACATTGTTATAGTCTATCAGACAGGGGGAATGGTAGTATGATTTCTGTTTGTATTAGATTTGGAGAATGAGGAGACTACATTAAAGCTTTTGGGGGGTATCCGGGGGAAGGAACCGAGAAAATGGATTCAAGGTAGAGAAAAAAACTTACAGAGTTAAATGGTGTATAGATGCTATAATTCACACTCGATCCACTACCCAAATATGCCATGTGATTCGTCACAACATCAACCATCAAATACATACCTCTAGCATGTAACTATATCAGAGTACCATCAGCACTTTCATCATTCTCAACATATATATCAGAGAATACTCACAGCAGCAGACAACGCTTTCAGATCTGCCGAAGTACCAAAACTGGGGTTTACTTGGTAAATATTTTGAGCCCAGTAGCCATGGTAACCTGAACCATCCTAATTCTTTTGTTAACATATTTCCATTGAGTATGAACGCAGGAACCGATTTCAACATCCATTAAAACTCTCTCAAATTCAGATTGGGAATGAAAAAAAAAAAAGTGATTAGAACGTACCACAGTATCTCCCTCAATATTTTGCACAATTGGGGAAATCCAAATCTATCAAAATTTCATCAGCAAAATTGTATTGAATGTCCTCATTTCCTCTTTCCCATCCACATCCACATCCACATCCACATTTCCATCCCCATCCCCATCTATCTCCATCCATCCATCCCCTCACACCCCCAAGAAACCCCCTCCCCCCAAAAGAAAAAAACTCCAAAACTCACCGCCGTGAACCCCATACTCTGAATATAATCCAACTTGTCCACGATGCCCACCCACGAGCCCCCACAAAACCGATTCACATCACACGGCGCGGAGGTCGATGCATCTGTGCGTGCAAAGCGATCGGTGACGACCTGGTAGATAGATTGAGCGCGCCAGTCTGCGGCGGAGAGGGCGGTGATGGGAGAGAGATTGAGGGAGAGGAGGAGGAGTTGGTGTAGGATGGTGAGGGGTTTCATGGTGAGGGGAGGGGAGGAGAGGGTGATTGGTATGGTATGGTAGGGGTTTGAATGGATGTGATGTGATATGATGGATATGATATGATATGATGTGATGTGATGTGATGAATGAGATGGGATGCGAGGGGTTGATATAAAAATCTCCCTCTCACACAATATCTCAAACAGAATCCAGAATCCCGGAAACGGGTTCGGAAATAAAAGAAGAAGCAAAAAAATATCTCAATATCAATCTCAATCTCAATCTCAATATCAATATCAATCAATCAATAAAAATCGACACCTAAATCCAAGACACCAAAAAAGTGAAACACACAACCCCTGTTGGGAAATTTGAAATTTGAAAATTGAAGTGAAAGTCAAAGTCAAAAAAAAAAGCACCCATCACCCGGAGAATTTCATGTCATACTTATACTCAACTCTCACACACACATGTCATGTCATGTCATGCTATGCTATGCTATGCCATGCCATGCTGTTGAATACAAAATGACAAAGTGGATGCGAGGGAATGGTAGGTAGATACCCCGAGTCTGGATATATTCATCATTCATTCATTCATTCATTCATGGGGACCTGGGTATGGATGTATGAATGTATGTATGTATGTATGTATGTATATACCCGTCCCGTTCTCAAAGAGGAATAGCATAAGATCAAAGAAATGAAAAGAATGACCTGCTTTAGATGCGATATTTTGTGAGAGAGAGAGAGAGAGGGAGAGAGAGAGAGAGAATTCCAGGATGTTATTTCGTATGCACAAGCTGAATCATCCAATCCACACGTATCGATACGATATGAGTAAAAAATCACATCAAAAAAAACCCCCCACCCACACCCACACAATTCTCACAATTCTCAGAATCAAAATTAAAATCAAAAGACAAACCAAAAGAAAGGTTCAAAACATCAACAAACATCAATCATCACGCCGAATTTTTCCAAACGTGATAGATACCTAGTACCTCGCTATGCTAAATTATTTAAGTTTACCGGTACTTACATAAACGATATACGAGGGCTGGGATAGAATAAAGTTTCGATAAGAGACGCAAGAGACGCAGAGGTAATTAAATAGACTTTGCGAACCGTTGAGCGAGAAGGTATATTATACTAGATAATTAAACTTTACTCATTGTTAATGTCTATCATATGAGTACTGGGTATAGGTAATATATCATACCTACATATCATTATCAATTATCAATTATTATCATTTATTGCAACGTAAGTATCATTCATCCGATCCGTAAAAGCAAGCACATGATATCAATCATCAATCATCATTCATCATTCATCCATGATGCATGATAATTAAAGACTTCTCCTTCTTCTTCCCTTGCCTTCACCATACAATCAATCATAGGATTCTATTCTTTCATCCAAATCCAATTAATTATATTGTATTCGGTCCTTTCCTTTCCTTTCCTTTCCTTTCCTTTCCATTCCTTTCCTTTCCATCCCATCCCATCCCATACTCACAATTCACCATTACTCTATAATAAATAACCAAGACGGATGTCGTTAAAGCTATAGAAGAATCCCAGTTGAATCTCCCGTTATCCATCTCACACCCCGCAACGCCCGAGGAAGAGAGAGACGGGATGCGATGCGATGCACCTGCACCTGCACCCCATAATGGCGGGGTAATTAATAGTCAAAAACAAATATCAGATGTCAAATATCGAATATCAAATGTCAAAACACGGTGTACATGGGTGGAATTCTACGAGGAA
This sequence comes from Botrytis byssoidea, assembly GCF_014898295.1. Lineage (NCBI taxonomy): Eukaryota > Fungi > Ascomycota > Leotiomycetes > Helotiales > Sclerotiniaceae > Botrytis > Botrytis byssoidea. Next base: position 68,856 of record NW_024065852.1, on the reverse strand, counting down.
TATCGCTCATATGATCTTTTTTCCGGAAAAAGAGAACTATCTGCATGGTATTCTTGAACGAAAGCATTTTCATTAATCTCAATTGATCAATTCTCTATTTCTTCTCTGCACTCAATTCTCAATTCTCTTTTTCCCAAAAACTAAATCGATTAAACTTAATTCTCAACCCAATTCCCTTCCTCATGCCCTCATCTCCCATCTCGCCACAAACCACCAAACACCGAGGAACAAATCCCATGCACACCTTCCACCATCCACCTCTCACCTTCCAAAAGAAGGTTTCTACGCCGCACTCCAAACATCCAACCATCCGATACAAATTCCCCTTCCCCTTCCCATCAACCGAAACCCGAACAAAGAACAAATAAACAAATCACTTAACTCTCCATCTCCCTAACGGACCGAATAAACACTGTCGATCTCCCTCCCATGACTTTCTCCGACATCTGCAGAAGACAAGACGCACGATGGTACCTGACCATGCGGATGAGAAACTACGTGCGTGGATGCGCGTCGGAAAAGAATTTCCGTTGATGCGCTGCAATCGGGTCAGGTCTTGGTTGCATGCAGCATGGAGCATGAGATGGAATAATTTGGAAGAGAGTACTAGGTATGTGGATTGTTCCTTTGGTCCAGATTTCTCAGCGCGGCATGTGGATTTATGGTTAAGACAAATGGTCGCGACTTTTGTGCTTTGAATGATGTGAAGGAATGCACTTTTTTGTCCCTCGCAATATAAGTTCCACTCATCCTCACGCTCAAAAATATGATTTGACGGAAATGTGTAGATAATTAAGAGAAAAAAAGAAAAGAAAAGAAAAGAAAAAACACTTGTCATGCCAAACTTCAGCATAAACGACGTAGTGGAATATAATGAAAAAAACAATCTCCAAAACCACAAAAATACAAATACTCAAGAAAGAAAATACAATTAAATTCCACCTCTCACAAACTCTCAATCAAAGTTCAAAAAGGATGGAAATCTTCGAAGAGAGACATCCTATCATCTAAACAGAATTGACACACATCGAGAAAGTGCCTTCTCAACGATATCTTCCCGTCTTCAATCGCAGTACATCTATTCCTTGTATAGACATTGAAGTTTCAATAATCGTCTGACTATCTTCGCAACAGCATCTTCCATCTATGCCACTTAGCCATTCTACATTTATGATACCATAGGATCGATATTATCCCTGTACCTGTACTTTCCACCTCCATCAACCTCATCATCCTTACTGGACTAAGGTATCTACCTACCTACCTCACCAGATGAAGATCCATCGATACTTTACTAACCAAACATCTCTTTCTCATTTTTCATCGCAAACCATATATTACACAACTTCCGCCCTAAAATCCCTCCGTTTTCCACTCATACAAAATCACCACACACCCTCCCGTGGGAAGAAACCGCATACTTCTTTCAAACAACGCTCGTCCCATTCTCCGCCTCTCCCAACCTCTTCTCTTCTCTTATTTTCTCTTCTCTCCTCTCCTCTCCTCCTATCTTCTCTTCATCCATCCCTAAAACAATCAACTCACAAAAAACCAATTCACAAAGTCCCCCCCCCCCCCCACAACAAACCAACTACACTCCTCACCATTCACCAATCTCCCCACTTTCTCCTTCTCCCTTCCTTTTCTCCCCATACAGTCAGCCATTATAACTTCCTTCCGTCTCGATAAAACTCGCACTTGCGTTACATATCCCTCATTCACCATTTCCATTCCCTCATTTTACACATCAATCATTTTTACCATTTCCAACTCCATCACATATCCTCATTCACATCCTCATTCACCAACTCTATTTCCCCTCTCCATACAATAACATATCTGATATACACTACCACCCATGTCCAACCATGTCCATCCATAGCTTTGCACATCGCATCATTCATCCCTTCTCATATCAACTCCACTGATTGGAAAAATGCACCTTGTTGCACATCGCATTATCCACTTACCTCCGCCCGTAAAAAATTTACATCTGCTTGACTGAATGGTGTGTACACATCCACATACACCATCATCACATTTCTCATCATCCACTAAATTTAATCTCTTGCCTGATCTTAATATCTCAAATTCCATACCTCATACCATACTATGCCCATCATCTCGATGCAGTATCCCTTTCCCACTACAGTACTACTTCATCATAGAAATAGACACGAGGTTAGATATAAAACCTCTTGCAGTAGAGCAAATCTTGACTCGAAAACAAATACTCCTAGAACTAGGTAGTCATCTTCAACATTTCTCGCACTTGTGTGAAATGGTAAGGGGAGAATGTATGTCGACAAATTGTAGAAAAGGTTGAGTAGGTATGAGGTATTTATACCAGGTAATTCCGCAGATGTAAGGTAGATAGATATAAACGCTGAATTAAATTGAATTGGATTGACTGGGAAAGCGGAAACGGAATGTGCGAGTTATCTTTCTTCCATCTCGGGATGTCTAGCTGACAAACCTACTCACCATGAGGATATCCCTCCTGCAATAAAAACTGACATAACAGCAAAGTCAAAGTAGAACTCCGAAATAAGCAGAGCATTGAAGACAGGAAAAACTTAACTCATCAAAGCTATCAAGCAATATATCGAACCCCGAACTCACAATCAAGAACTTCGTTAACCAAAGCAATAAAACACGCAACAAGCTAATCCATGAAACATCTCCAATCCAGCATCCAAAAAGCCAACCCATTGACGAATCAAAACATAACAGCTTTTTGTATTCCGGCAACCGCCCAGTTTCTATCCGGAAGCTTGGGATACCTAGTGCAAGCGTGCAAGGATGATCCAAGTACAAATGTTTTAGGTGTTGAGAGTTTCGTTGGAGAGGTAAAACAACCGAGAGAGTGAACCCCCGGTTCCTGTATCAACGTTGAGGTTGTTCATGGGCTGGGTTGCTTGGACAGACAGTAATGAGGCTGGTGGGTGGTGCTTTGAGTTGAAGTCATGTAGTAGGCACTTGAATTGTCAGCGCTTTATACATACCATATGCATGGATTTTGGTGTTGCAGAAATCGATGTATCGCAACTTTTCAGGGCTTTAATTTGTACGCGCTGCTCTGGAGAGATAATGTGATGGTCGAAGTCGACTTTGTCGAGAATGTGAGCACATGTACTAATCTCCGAGTTTCGGTGTACCGGTATTCTTTGAATATGGTGCTGAATCTGGATATGCTTGTGATTCAGTTGTGCGATAATCGAAATTCATCTTCGTGAATACCTTGGGGGCGTAATCCTCACAATGAAAAAGGTTGATGGTTCTAAAAACGTGTATGCCGCCCACGGAATGAAAAGTAGATAAAACAAAAAATAGAACACTGCATTACCATTCATGACACAAACCATATTGATTGCTGCTCCTCACTGAATTGCAAAGCACTTGACTTGAGATCCAGACATCCCCTCAATGGATGTTTCCAGATCAATGATCTAGTAAGAAGTAACGCAAACATTCGATTGCTGAATTAGACGGATTGCAAATGAGAGATTAAGGATGATGAACAAGAAAAGTATCAAGATTCCAATGCATCACCATCATCCGTAAAGCACGGCGTCTCCGAACCATTGATATCTATGTTGCAAAAGAACCAAACCCAATATTACATAGGTGATACTATCACCATGCAGATATCCTTAGGAGGATATGTACGCTCTCCATCGACTGGTAGAAAGAAATCTAAAATTCTCGGAGGAATTGGATGGTGATAAGACTACTACACAACCACCACTGTCTCGTAAGCTTGTATTTATCACACCAATACTCTATCCTTCGAATCTGCATCTTTCATTGGACAATTGTGAGCAAAATCATCGGAATCGATACTGTAAAGATGATGCCAAGGTAATTCATGTAATCGTTTGGGTTGAAATACAGTATGGTGACGTGATTGATGGTTTTGATATTCATTCGTTGTGTTTCGGCCAAGTGACAGAACAGGCGCTTTCCATATTCTTGGTTTGACGCTTTTATTGGTGACCGGAATTATCAGTGATAAGAATAGAATGACGAAATGCCAAATTGTTCGTTCTTGAAGCCAATAATTCTTAAGAAAAAAAAGTCTAAGTCAAGATCAAAATCAAAATCTCACTGTCAGACCCAATCGTGAGCTATGAGGCATGAAAGGCTCATCGAATCATGATGTCTGCGGAAGCCGGTGCGAACCCGAACTGATGGTAACATTAACAAAAAGGACAAATCCAGAATCTGCTAGGTAGTCAGGGGGTCTAAATATCATGTAGGCAATTCCATTTTCATCATAAATTTCGTCCAACTGTCACATAAGATTTCCCCTCACAAAACATCTGTGAAACGGCGGCTATCGCGTCAAGGTCATTTTTATACTTTCGTTTGTTCTTCCCTTGATCAAATCTCCGAGCCGGTTTTGGATGCCGTATTCTGCAAATAGAAATATGTGATTATCCGTTTGGTGATATCAGAATCAGACCTATCGAATCCTTCAAGATATGGGTGGCAACGAACAAATCGTGGTCACAAGAAAGAATCCAAGGGGATCTCTTAATCTCCAGCCATTTTTAATTTTTCTTGAAAGAGGTTAGGTTATTATTAAGTCATATCGGGACCAACGTTTGCAGGTAAATCATCCAGTTATGGTTATGAACAAGTGGCGGTGGATTACAACGGGTTTGAATGGTGATCATTCTGAGTACAATGGCACTGTGGTTCCTCATCGTATGAGAATGGGATGGAAAACTTATGGACCCCCACAATGATGTACTGTTGAATGGATAGGGGCTTCAACAGATCTTAATAAATTGAATTGCACTGCGTTGGACATTCTACTTGGGTAATATTACCCTTTGCGTTACCGCTTGTTTTGAACATTTGATATGTTGTCCTTTCCGACTTTCTAATTACCCATTGGTTCATCACAGATTGTTGGTTGATATGATGACTATTTGGTGAACCTGGATGGAGCCCGGGTATTCAAATATGATGATGAGGTTGTACAGGTACGGTACCGGTATGGGTTTCTTTTTGAAAGACGGTGTACCAGTTGCGTATTTTGGGTTCATTTTGGATGCAGTGGAACATCACAGCTGATTAATCAACGGCAGCCAAGCAGGATGGAAAGCCGTTGTAATTCATCAATTGGACAAGCATTGGAAACCGATTGGTTATGGAAGAATGAAAGGACCGACAGCGGTGGATGATAATAGAGGTGACTCGTGGCATCGTGGCTTTCACGCAGTGTATCGTGTTTACCACGGGTTGTACAACTACTTCAGTGAAATTCCACTCTCACACAGATAGAAATGAGAAGTTCACAGGAGAAAGCTTCCGTCGCTCTGGCGGCCCCTTGGTGATACTTTGTAGAACTGTGGATCCCCTTTTTGTTCCCGATGCTACGAGAAAAAGATATGGGTCAATTCCAGAGAAGTGGATTGAAAAAATCATCTGATCGATGCCGGTATATTGGATATTCCCATGTAAATATGGTTCCAAGCTTTATTACTCTGCACTCCGTGAATTTGGGTCAAAGTGTTGAAGATATCTGACCGGTGAATCGCAAGGAGGTGGTATTTCGAGATACCATACTTTGTAACTGGGTGGTAACGCGTTGGCAACTGGTTGGTACCTGGTCTGGTCTCTTATGTGGTCAAGTTATGACTCGGTAGAGATGAGCCCCCTGGGGATGATGTTTGGAACAAAAAGAAGATGTATATGTGAGACAAGGACCCATACAGTTTTGACAGAAATCAATAAATATATATTTACTTATCCTCTCACCCCCCCTGGTCCGTGATTAAGAAGACCGGATAGCAGAACCGTGCAAAAAGCATGGGACGGTACCTACATACCTAGTAGGTTAGAAGAGCCAACGAGGTATCGAAGTCGTGGTAACGGTAGCCACGGAAGACTCACCGACCAATTCTTTAGGGCTAGAATAGCCGGGAAACTCAACCCTTTTTCCTCGCCTTCCCCATACTTTTTCAAGTGAAACTGACAGACAGGGAGATGGAGAAGGAGTCAGAATTGACACTTTCTAGAAGACGAATCTGAATCATTTTATATCCCATTTCGATTGACAGGTACAAACGAATCCGTTATCGACTGAACCTGATTAGGTAAGTGCTAGCATCAATACCAAGGTATAGAGCACTAGGTAGGTGTTGTTGTTGACATACATGATATACTCAAGTTGGTAATGATCGATGGCAGCTAGCATGATTAGGTTAGAGTGAGGGACGCTAGAGAGAAAAATAATACCTAGGTAAGGAAGGGTAGATGAGAGGAAGTGGAAGTGGAAGTGGAAGTGGAAGTGTAAATATAAGTGCAGAGTATATTCTCCAAACCCTCCTTCGATGAGCAGGTACTAGATATAGTACAAGTACTAGGTGTAGCGATTTTCATCCATCCGAAAGCTATGAATAATAAGAGTGTACTAGAAGGACTCTGAGGGAGGTATCTGGCTCGGAACGGCTTCTGAAAGAACAAATAAGCTTCACACTACTACTACGCACTCCGTGTATTGTATGTACGTATGTATGGGTAGAGTTACCGCTGGGCCGGCGTAGAAAGATAGACCTCAACTATACTTTGTAGGTATTAGAGATGAACTTGGAGAATCACCTAGAATGCTGAAGTCACAACTAATACAAGAAGTAAACATCCTAAAAGTATAAGGGGCCAATCCGAAAGTCCCTGAACTCTTATTTGCGTTGAGGCGCGATATAAAAAGTAAACTTTCCCTGGGTAGTAACAGGATGTCATTACTCACGATATGAAAACGATTGAAAGTGTGGAGTAGGAGCAGTGAGTGATGAATGTAGTGATGATATTCGAATACTACCAATTTGAGTAGATGAATAATTAATTGGTCTTGTTAACATATCGTATGTGTACCTACTTGTAGGTAGGTATGTGTAGATGTATATGTATATGTGTATGTAGATAAATAATGAATCTACAAGATCCCAAGTAGGTAATGATATCTTTCAATTGATCTGTAATGTGATGCTGTATACACTATTTTTATATTTATTTAATTTGTTTTAAAATACAAATAAAGTGTTATTTCCATTATCTATCTATATATTAACGTGTTTAAAAATACAATATTTATTATTTACTACTTAATATTCAATAAATACTTATATTTATATTTCTCTCTCCCTCTCTCTCTCTCTATCTCTCTATCTCTTCTTTCTATCTTCACTCATCACCAGTCTTTCTCGTCCCGCTAAAATATTAAATGTTCCCTGCCCGTCAAATTTCAAACTCGCTGTTTACCGTTTACCACAAGAATTTTTAGCTCCACATCCTCCGTTCCCTCTTTTCTCCAATTCTCAACCAACCTTCTCTTCCCGGAGGTTCGATATTGAATACCTAAGGTTAAAGCACATTTCTTTAAACTTTCTCTTCTTTCTTAATCTGGTTGCGAGTACCTGTTTTCCTCTTGACCTCCAAACCTCCAAACCTCTTCCTTACCTCCCTATTCGTTTTTTCGGAGGTTCCCATCGATTACATCAACTACCCCCCTCCCCCCCCAACAACTCATCTCTCTCAATTCGGAAGAATAGTTCAATTCCTCCCCTTCGCACACTTTTAAAGCTTCCAAAAAATGTCGACAGCTATTCAAGGCCAGCAAGGCAACTTAGATCGATATGTGGTCATCCACGTTGCTACCACTTGTGATGAACATGGCGTTTACGTTACCAAAGATTCCGCTGAGGTGATAGAGCTCGGGTGGATTTTACTCGACGCAAAAACTTGTGACGAGGTGAGTTTTCATCTTAATTTAGCTTTCGTCTATCTACGGAAGCCAACTTGCTAACTAATAAATTCTCTAGCTTCACCGAGAGAGTGTTCTTGTTAAGCCCATTAACACTCCAATTACTCCTCTATGTAGTAAGTGCCGAATGGAACCATCTCATCAGATATGGACCTCAATCCTTCAAGGCGGCCTCGATACCGATTCTTCCGAATACTGGCTAACTAAACATCTACAGCGAGCTTGACTACTCTTACTTGGGAACATGTCCGTACTGCAGGTACCTTCCGCGATGCGATCAACCGATTCGATACATTCGCTGCCGAGCACCTCACATCTCAAAATCTCGACTTCTCTTTTGTTACACTTGATTCATGGGATCTTCGAGTCCAGCTTCCTCGCGAAGCTCGTGACAAAGCTGTTGTGCTGCCTCCATATTTACAACATTCTAGAACTTTTGACCTTCGAACTGAGTACCAAAGATGGCAACAACATCACCCTGAATCTCTGCCATTTGGTCCATCCATGCTCTCAAATATTTGCGCTGCGTTGGAGGTCGAACCTGTTCAAGCTAGTGCTCCAATCAAGCACAACCTACCATTCCACCTCCAAGCTTTGGCCCCGGCCTCCCCTCGTCGTGCAATGGAAGAAGCGGTTACACTTGCTAGAGTCCTCAGAGGGTTGATTCGCAAGTCACAACCTCCTCATGAACATCCTGATGTTCTTACTAGACCTATGGATGCCCGTGCTGATGTTAGAGCTTTTCTTTCGGAACGCAGCAAAGTTCTCCACATGGCAGGACTTCCCCACGATACCACTCAATCTGAGCTCGAGAGCTGGTTTACCCAATTCGGTGGTCGTCCCATTGCTTTCTGGACGCTCCGAACCCCAGATCAGCACAAGCCTACTGGTTCTGGATTCGCAGTATTTTCATCCCATGAAGAGGTCAGCCAAAATCCCCCCACTCATCTTTTCCTATTTTGTATGTTGTGCCACGAACATCAAATCGTGTGTTCAGCTTCATATGAATTTATTCTTTTACTCTACGATAAATTGCTCAATCTCTCTGTCGCTTCACTTATCAAATTTTTCAATATTCGTGGTCATTCTCTAACAAATTTTCAGGCCGCTGAAAGTCTCTGCATGAACGGACGAGCTCTCAATGAGAAAGCCATCGAGGTCTCACCATCTTCCAGTCGCGTTCTTGACCGTGCTGCAGAAATTCTTACTCCGTTCCCACCTAGCAAGAACAGACCTCGCCCTGGAGACTGGACTTGTCCATCATGTGGTTTCTCTAACTTCCAGCGTAGAACTGCTTGTTTCCGATGCTCATTCCCAGCCATGGGTGGTGGCCCAGCTGCTGAGATGGGTGGTGGATATGGTGGTGGTGGTGGTGGTGGTTACGGCTATGGTCCACCAGCAATGATGCCCCCTCCACAACACATGGGTCATCACGGAGGTATGGGAGGTGGCCACGGAGGTGGAAGGATGGGAGGTGGTGGTGGCGTTGTTCCTTTCCGTGCCGGTGATTGGAAATGCGGATCTGAAGGGTGTGGTTACCACAACTTCGCCAAGAATGTCAGCTGTTTAAGATGTGGCGCAAGTCGTGCTGGTGCCGCTGTCGTTGCCGATTCTGGTTATCCTTCCCCAATGGATGCTGCGAACAACTATAGCATGGGTTCCAACTCCATGGCTGGTACCCCTGGCCCAGGTCCTTTTGCCTCAGCTGCTGGTGGCTTCGGTCCATCCGGTGGTTATGGTGGTCAACACTTTGGTGGCCCACCTAGCACTTATGCTCTTCCATCCGGTCTTGGCGCACCAACTGGTTCATACCCCTCATTGAACACTCACTTCGGTCCTGCAACTGGTGTTCACTCTGCCGGCGCAGGAGGATTTGATAGCCGATCTGCAGAGGCAGCATTCCAATCAGCCAGCAATGGTCCAGCATCCGCAGGGCCTTCAAACAACTTCTACGCTAACCAAGGTGAAAGTGATCCATTCGCTTTCCTTTCATCTGGAATCAACAACTTGTCTATGGGTAGCGGTGATGCTCGTCAAAATGGTGCTGCTGCTCCAAGCAAATCTCCAGCTTAAGGCGTTCTTGGTATTTGCGCTCATCCTTTTTCCATTTATACGTTTCGACTATCTCTTCTGTGACTATATTTCAGGACGGCTTTGGGGTTTGAATGAAAGATAGACATTTATCGGTCGGGGCTTTGTGGATTTGTTACAATGGTTTATAAGGTGGATTTAGCGCATACATGGGTGGTTGGGATGGGTAGTCGGTTGGATCGGTAGCGGTATAAAGAAAATGGCAGGGAAAATTTACATGATGTGGAAAATTGACATGGAACAAAGTTTGGAGGGCGGAGTTCTTTTAATGCGGAAGGTGGATTCTGACTTCAGGGCTGCAAAGGGAAAGCGAGCAAATGGAAACGGATCGAAATATGCTTGATGGTGTATAAAGGGACGATTTCGACTTGAACCGGTTGGATCTTGGCTTGGTGCATAGCGAAGGAGTGCTGTCGTTAATGTGGTTGGGGTGTTTGGACGGGGTCCTCGGTCTTCTCTGTCTAATATCTGGTCTGATCTTCCTCCTTCGTACCGGAGTATGGAAATATGACGAACGCATTTTCGATCAAATAACAAAAAAGCATGGCGATGGCGATGGTGATGGATATTGGCAAAGGGGATTTTTTCGAGAAGGGTTAGGATTTCTGCATGTTGTTTTCGAGTTTCTTTATTGCGCTTTCTTGTATTTTTCCTTTCGGTTTGTGTGTGCTCGCGATGAAGTTGTCTTTACCTTGTTTCGGCTTCTCCAGCACTTTGTGTCGAATACTTTGCGTCTTTCTCCTGTCTTTATTTTTCCTTCGTAACATTTCTGGGAGAAGGGAAAATACATACTAGCATTCAAGCATTTATCGTCTTCTTTACTGATGCGATAATTGGTTAGTTTGGGTGGGGGTGCAGGTGGATATTTAGGACATTTGGGGCTGGGTTGCTAGAAGGTTTGATCGTTTGGTCGCTGGGCTGGGGGTACTTGGGCATGGATGGGGTGGACGGATGGAAGGATGATGGTTTATTGGATGGGTGTGGATTGTCTGATGACGATCGATGGTTAGGAGATGGTATGCATGGACGGCTGGATGGATGGATGGATGGATGGATGTGATTAGGTTGTTATTATTTCTTTCATTGTAGCAAGCTTACTTTTCCTCGTGTCTACTCTTTCTGTTTTTCGGTGGTGAGTTAGGATGTGCGTCGAGTTCTACTGTGTGGTGGTGGATGGAGGTGATAGGATCTAGAGGAGAGGAGTGAATTGCTGGATTGGTAAAATCAGTAGTATCGTAGATAGGCTGAGGGATGCAGATAACACTTCTCGTTTTTTCTGCTTCACCAATGAATACATATGGTTGAAGTTGAATCTTTTGGAACTTTGTATCTCGCTGTGATGGTTAATTTGTAATTACTACTACACACTACGATGGTTGGTGTTTACCTGTGAAGCAAGAGAATCCCCTCGGATTTATTTGTGGCGATGAAGAATTTATCTACTCACCTGGGTGATCATGGAATTTGAGTTAAAGCTTTTGTTTTGAACACTTATGAGAGAGAGATGGAGATTGAAAATTTGAAGATTTGAATGGAGAAAGAGGTATTTCTTCGAAGAATCGAAAGGTTGAGGTGGGGTGGGGTGGGATAATGATCTTGGGCTTGTGTTTTGGGAAAATCGTGTGTGTGTGTGTGGTGGAAGATGTGGAAGATGTGGAAGATGTGGAAGACGTGGAAAGTATCAGAGGTGTAAATTAGTGTGTATTGGAGACTTCATGTTGAGTCTTGAGTGTGGGGTTTGAGTGTTCATGTTTTGTTGGATTGTTAGATTACGGGGGGTGGGTGTAAGTGTAAGTGTGAGTGTGAGTGTTGGGATTTATAGTCAGGTAGATAATCAGCAATGAATTATTCTTATGAATGTTTTTTTTTACTTATGGTACAATAGATACCTAGATATCTTACAAAAAAGGTATGTCTCTTTTTTGAAATAGCTTCAAGCTATTTATTTTACACGTTTCATAAGTTCAAATTCTCACGCACAAATTCACAACCAAGGATCATCTTCGAAATCATTTTCATCCTCCCATTCCTCTTCTCCCTGCTGCTCATCATCCTCATCCTCATCGCCATCACTCTCCTCTGCCCTCCCCAAAACAACCTGTTCCAACCTCTGCATATTCATTCCCGTGCCCTCCCACGGATCTCCCTCGCTCTCTGCTTCCTCGCCCTCCCCATCACTCATATACATTTCCTCTCTGCTCGGTCGCAGATTCTCCCCCGTAAGCGGATCCACATATCCCCAGAGTAACATCATCATGATATGTTCTTTGAAGCCCAGTTCTCTGCGCGTCGCTTCACGCATCACGAGCTCATCGATGCGCATGAGATGTTTTGAGCCCTTTCCCCAGCCCTCTAGATGCGCGGTTCCAAGTTCACATTCTGGGACATCGAATAGTCCGAGATGGAGATCGGGGGCGGGGGTGAGTGGAGTGTAGGAGTAACGCACGCTGTATTGGTAGAGTTCGTAGAGATCGGTAAAACCGGTGCGAGAGAGTAAGCGACATAGCGGGGTGAGACCCCGCTGACCGAGCATGAGTTTGCGGAGGAAATCGGAGCCCGGGCCGTCGGTGGGACAGTTGAGACGCATGTCGAGCTTTACGATGAAGTGTTGGATGTTGTAGAGATCGTGGTCGGTGAAGAAGGTGCGGTTGTGGATGAGGCGGACGCGGTCGAGAGTGGTGGATAGATCCATGAGGAACCAGACTTTTTTGAGGGCGTGGTTTGTACCCGGGGGACAGCGTAGATGCTGGCGTGCGAGGGAGGCGAGGATGTTGCGCACGACGCGGCAGCGGTGGAGTACCATTTGGTGGTATTTGAGGCTGGGGACCCGGCGGATTTGACCCGAGGAGTTGAGAGTGCCGAGGGGGTCCGGGATGCTGAGCTCGCGGTAGAGGTAGAAGGAGTAGATGGTGTAGGAGTAGGGGGCTTGGTGCTTTACGATGGATTTAATGGCGTGCGCCATCCAGTGAGAGAGGATGGTGTGGAAGGGACGGCAGATGGAGTAGAGTGTGAGGAGGTTTCTGGGGGAGAGGTGAAGCATGAATTCGAGGATTATTTCGGGGGTCAGGAGGAGAGATTGGAAGATGTTGAAGGGGCCGGAGTTGCGGCGAGAGAGGTAGGGTGCTGGTCTGGGGATGTCTTCGATTCCTTCCTCAGAAGAGGGATGGGAGGGATTCGGAAATGTGGCTGGGAGGATGATACCGGTTGCTGCGAGCTCGGAGTCTGCGGTTGCGGATTCATGTTCATGTTCGGAATTGTTGGGATACCGTGTAGTGTCGTAGCCACCCTGTGGAGGATTGATGTTCTCGTAGAAATGATCGTCACTATCTTCATCCATTTCCTCTTCGTTCTCCAGAGGCCGAAGACCCAATCCCTCAGCCCATCGAGCCGTTTCTGCAGAATCTCCAAACAAGTAATCTTCCCTTCCCGTTTCCTCTGGAAGTTCGAACACTTTTCCCTTTCCTTTCCCCTTATTCTTCTCCTTGTTAGCATATTTTCTAGCAACCTCCCTCTCATCCAGTTCTTCATCTGATTCCGCAGCTCTCCCTTTTCCCTTCCACTTCTTGACTGGCGAGCCTTCATCGAGATCCTTCTCTGAATCAACAGTTCTCGCTTTTCGTTTCCCTTTACCGCTCGACTTTGGATCAAATAGATTCGCATCATACCCCTCAAGATTTTCAGCATCATCGAATAATGACTCCACATCCATCGATCCAAAATCCCCATCAAAACCAAATCCTAGAATCTCTCCTCTCTCCTTCGCTTTATTTCTCGCGAGTATTTCTTTCACCTTTCTCGCCATCATCGCTTGATACTCCACTTCTTTTCTTCTCTCTTCGTTCTTATCTAATTCTGGTCCATGAATTAATGCCTGCTTAACCCATTTCGGTACTCCTCTGAACTGTTCATCTTCCTCGCCTTCATCTTCGTCCTCTCCCTCTTCCCCATTGTCACTGTCCTCCTTGCCACCCTCCCCTTCTCCCCCGTCACACCAAATCCTCTCCCCGCCATCACCATCCATATAATAAAACCCCTTCCCATCCCCATGAAACAACCCCTTGCATCCACAGTTCCCCTCACCAATTTCTCTCCTCTTAGCTTTATCCCAATCCCTAATAACCCCATTCTCATCAAACGCACCCAGAGCAATACTCCACACGCGATTTCCAAGCCCAATAATTGGAGGAGGCCTATTTTTCGCTCCGAAGGGATTGATCTCATTACTCGGAAAACGAAGCTGGGGTCGTGGAGGCGAAGGCGGCATATTTGCAGGTCGGAGGATGGGATGGATATTCGGTGGTGGAGAGCGCATTTCGTCGGCGTGGATAGACCAACAGTCGGAGTTCAGTTCGCGTTCGGATTTTATGGCTTGGTCTTCTTGTTGCGGGGGCTCGGGTTGCTTCTGTTCTTGTTCCTGTTTCTGTTTTGCGGTCTGAGACTGAGACTCAGTACCTCTTACCTCCTCTTGCTGTTCGTCGTCTTCCTCGTACTCCTCGTACTCCTCAATCTTTTCTGGGGGTGGAGCTGGATGGAAATTTTGGTCAGCATTGTTGATTGGATAAGGATGGGGAGAATGAGGGGAGTAACCATGAAAGGAGCTGTACTCAAAAGGTTGACCGTGATGATGGTATTGCTGTGCTTGACTCGCATAACCATGGTTATGATATTGCTGTGGTGGACCACCATTGAATCCGACATCTTGATACGAGAAATCCAAAGGTCTGCTCATGCCTTGATCCACAGATGGATGAAGTAGATCACTTGGATGAGTCAATAGATATCCTTGCTGATTTTGCATACCGTAATTTGATTGGAAAGTTGTAGGACAAAAATGCTGGGTAATGAAAGGTGGAGGACGAAGTTGCGAGTTGAGTTCTTGAGCTGACAACTTGTGACCCGCAACGATCTCTTGTTCTGAGCATACTGGAATGAAAGATATATCATCTGGTTGATGCGAGTGACCCATACCTACGAGGCGATAGTCTCTTGGATCCCGGCCAAAGATTGGTTCTCCATGGTCGGAGGTAAGAACATGATTTGGTGATATCTCTGGAAATGAAGATGTATCTTGTAGAGGCGGGTCATCACCATCCTGAGTATCTTGATTTTCTTCAGGCAGAGGAAGCTCAGGCAGACCTGCTTCTGCTCTGAGTTGTGCTTCTTTCGCGTAGAGCTGCGATTTGAATGACTTCATATGATCCAAGAACTTTTGGATATCCTCATTGCATGTAATCTTCCACTTGTCCAATCCTAAACGTTGCATCATTGTAATGATGCCTTCTTGCTCGCCAGGAGTCAAGTGATAAATACATGATCCAGGCAAGATAGTTTCGATGATCCAGTTTTGAACGGGCCACATTGAGCGATGTGTGTCGAATCCATTCCAGTATCTTGCTTCGGGTCCTCCACCTTTCTTGCCTGGAGCACGACCGGACGATTTGTTGTTTTTGTTTGACATATTCCCTTGTCCTGCAGAAGATGAACTTTGAGCTTGGTCGCCAAGTTGATTTTGCACTGGACGAAAGCGACTTGCTCTCAAAGAACCGGCCCTTGGCTGAAAGCTTAAACAATCGCTCACTTGACTGAAATCTTCTTGATTCCTGTACAAAGTTCGATATGTTTGAAGATTATAGGATGGGGAACTACCAGAATCTTCTTGGTGCTGCATGTCTGGGGGAGAGTCATACTGCTGATTGTTGTTCTGTGTAAACTGCTGAGGTTGCATACCAGGATTTCCAAAGCCATGTTGTGTATCCATTCGATCTTGGTTTGACATGTGCTGGAAGCCATATTCAGGATGACCATGATTGTTGAATTGAGGATCTGCGCCAAATTGCAAAGATTGAGGAATTGCTTGGCCATAGTCGTTCTGTGAAGCAAGAATAGCATTCATATGACCCTGAAGATGTTCATTGCCTCCCAAAGGATGAAAAGAAGCGCTCGGTTGACTGTATTGATATGGTTGACCATAGGACTGGGCTTGTGCACCACCTGAAGCTTGATTGATGGGGGTGAACTGGTTTTGGTAAGAAGAGTTTGGTCGAGGAGTACTGTCTGGATCGGCAAGTTGAGACTCAAAGGATGTCTGATCTCCCGGAGTCTCTCCATTGTATTCCATCTGCTGATCATGATGAACTTGATGATCGTTATTAGATTCAATTGACTCTCCGTAATTGTCATCACGTTCCTCAAACTCCGAATGGTTTGTGCCAAAGGATATGCCAAGGCCGTTACTGAAGTCCATTTTGTGTGATTTGTCTGATGGACAGTTCTAACCTTGAAGTCGAGGTAATTTGTATCCAACAAAAACAATTTATTGCACAGCAATTGATGTCTTTTGAATCTAGAACTTAACAGAAGAATTGAAGAGAGTTTCGATGGTTGTTATGTATGGTTTGTTCTGTTTTGTCTTTTTGGGGACTTGTTTGTTTATCCTACTGGGAATATAATTCAAGGTCACAAGAACGTTTCCCGAACTGATAATATAAGCTAGCACAAAATAAAATGAGCATGAAAAGTCTTCGAATGACCTCAGGCTTCTTAGTTTCATCTTTTTTCTCATCATTAGATTGAAAAGTGAATGTATCGAAGTTCAGTCTTCACATTGACCAATCATTAGTTCTCCTGGAAGTGTCACTCGAACTTCGCCTTTTCATTAATTTCTTCCTTCTCTACCATAAAATACCCAGGTAAAGATGAAAGATACCAACCATACTTGGCCATATTGAATTTCAAACATAAAGGAGTAAAGTAAAGCTTTGTTCAGGAATGGGACATTCATCACAGTTATGCAGAGCCTGTATGTTTATGCGTCTATAAATCTGTTTTGGCTCTATGGACTGGGTTCTCAGTTCGGCAAGACTTTGCTTCTGTTACCTGGGTATACTACACATTCAAACTACCGGTAGATTGTGTTTACTAGAATTCTAGGAAACATGGGATAAATCCATCTCGCAAGTGATCAACAGTGGTTTTCCTGATTACAACCTATTTTTTCATCGAGTTTTCAAGTTCTTCCTCTTCCTAGCTATGGGAAGATTCACTGATTTGAATTAATACAGTAACAGAACATCTCTGTCAGTCTTCTATTGCAAATTGCTCTTCATCACAAGGTCACTTGTCCTTGTGAATATTAAATAGTTTCCTGCGTTTCTCCCCTACCTGCCCCAAAGAAAGTTCGAAAGAATTCACATAACTACCTATCAATATAATAGAACTCTGCCAAGATTCCACTTGTCATAATCAACCCCATTCACTTGATCGAAACGATTTGAGGAACTGAAGTGAGAGGGCGGAAGAACTGAAGAGCTAAGTCCCTTTATCACCCGATTCCTTTGCAGGTTACTACTACTGAAAGCAAAATTTCTCAATTTCTTACCTAGGCATTCTACACTAGCATTGAGGCAGCGTTGGTTAATGCACGTATCTAGTTAGTATGCAGCTTAATATCTGATCTGCTCCTCATCGACTATGAGTTTACCAGAGCTCCTAGAGCAGCAATTCAACGAGCACTACGGACTCAACCTGACTGCTTCGGATAGCCCTGGTAAGATTCCATCATGCCATTAAACTTCCATCCATACCTTGATAGCTTCGGACACTCTGCGATAAAATCTCAAGAAGAAATTGAAAAGAGCTTGAAAATTTGACAATCAAAGTTAAGCTGCTTGTGAGGTGTTGGTACATGTTTAGGCACATATTTAGGCAAAGGCAGATATCAAAATCAAGATGCCCAATCCGAGTCTTGTAGCAATGTATCTTCTAATCGTTCTTTGTCTTTGTTTGTCGTTTCGAGTCGTCCGAGAAGATTGAGGGATAGTATCACCTGAGACTGCCAGATACATAGGGAGAAGTTCAGTTGTTTGTTGAGAGCGAAGCTCTCAAGTTGTTTGATGCTGTCATCCGAGTTCTCATGATTCCTCCTCGCAAGTGAGAAGAGGACGTCACTTGCAGCAAACAAATAACCAGAAACATATTTGAGAGTTCGATATATTAGGAGGTTGACTCTTGTCCTCCATCTTGACTCTCTGTCATCTTAACATTGATCCGCTGCTCCAGCAAGGAACCCCGAGTCCCCGAAAAAGAAGTTACAGTGACTATTTACTTACTAGCTGAGAAATCCGCCTTTGGAGAGTATAGCAGCTTGTCTATTTACTCGCGAGCCTCCTAATCTGGATTCCAGGAAGCTCCTCATAATGTCTTCACTACCTCCGGAAGCAAGTGGTCCGGAATTTTAAAGCACAGAACCCACGCCGGCATTTGACTTGCTTCCAATCTTGGACAGCTCCGAAGATTGACTGAGGTCATCACGACCTCGTTCCCAAGTCTGGAATTGCCAAGCATAGGCAAATTGGAGGTTCACTTCCATGCTAATAATTCGTCTTCGGAAGATCTCGAGGCGCTGATGCCTATCTTTCACATGAATGTTGCTCTCAAGACTCTACTTGAAGTAGGTTTTAAAGAGAGAGCAAGCTTTACAATTGGTGGGAAGGATCGCGAGGGTCATCGAATGAATTTCGAGGACGTAAGAGGTAGATATTACACGTCGATCGGTAAAATTCTGCATTTTAATGAACCAAGTGAGTTTACTCTTTTCGAAAACGCACAACTTTAAGGGGAAGCCGATCTCGCGGCAGTCAACACATGTCAGTGATGTATGGCTAATTCGTTATCAGCTTGGGATACGTGGTGTGAAGGCGACGGAGACGATGGACGTGATCATTTCAATGGCGGTCATTTCAGCAACGGGAAGGACGAGGTACTACTCTGGATAATAGGCAGACGATGGGAGCAAGGCGTGCATTCAGATTGCTGAAGCAAACGTGCCGGAGATCGTCATAAGAAGGCATCAGTTCGTAGAATAGGCAGTACTCCATTGCTATTGACGCAAACATTTAGATGAACAGTGTTCATCTCCTCACAATACATTGTGTGCCAAAGCAGTAAATGGAGTTTTTGAGACGGCAAGATTCTGGCAGCCATATCAGGATGCAGGTGTACGAGTGAGTGACTATGACATAGTGATTGCCTTTTTCATAATAAATGATGGTCAAAAAAATATAAGAAATAACATCGAAAGAATTTACAGCAGTAGATTAAAGTTCGACCTTGAATCAAAAAGATGTTGATAATCGTCGAACATCCAGTTCATGGTGACTCCCAGTTCTTAACAGTTTATGTCGTCGATTAGGATTTTTCACAAGCGCACGATGATGTAGGTCATTCTAAGTAGTATGTAGCAGCCGGCGGTAAGTTGCGCATTCATAAAGCTTTCTTGTAAGAAAAGATTTCATTTGCATCCATTCCAGCGCTCAATATATGTTCTTCTAGAACACAAGATAGAGGAAGACTCGATTGATTGTGAATTGCTTCACTCAAGTACACCCACAATAAAAGTGTCCATTACAATTTAAATGAAGAAGAAAAGAAGAGAGAGTTTAGAAAATTTCCGAATGTGAAGAACTTTATAGTGTGGGATATTAGTCATCTTGAGTGAACCAATCATGATGACGGGGAACGGGATTAGTAAATTCCACGATTTACGCTAACAAGTTACATCCGAACGACGAGAGCTTCAAATGAATTTGGGGTAAAGAAGTAAATAATTAATCAATTGAAGGGTTTCCCCTCGCCACCTCTTTTGTACTGCGGAGTTTCTTTCTTTCTTCTTTTCATACCCAGATTCTACATACACACCATGCTGAGGTCAACGTTATCGAGATCCGCTCTACGAAGCAGTAGACAAAGTTTATATGTTGCAAGAACATTCGCGACTACAAATAGAAGACAGGCAGAGGTTACTCTCACTGTTGGTAAGTAGCATTAGATCTGCCAATGATATCACAGAAGACTTGACTGATTTCTATACTAGATGGCAAACAAGTTTCTATAGAAGGTATGCTAGGATTGATCATGATTGGGATGGGAAAAAGTTGTTGACACGCCACAGCTGGTTCTGCTTTAATTCAAGCATGCGAGAAGGCAGGAGTCACAATCCCAAGGCAAGCTTTCGATAGAAAATCTATGTGCTGAAGTTTTCTGCTAACACTTTCATAGATATTGCTATCATGAGTAAGTCGACAAAACTGCGCATATCACAAACGAACCCCACTGATCCGAATATCTTACTATAGAAAACTTATGATTGCTGGAAATTGTCGTATGTGTCTAGTTGAAGTCGAGAAAGCACCAAAACCAGTTGCATCATGCGCATGGCCAGTACAGCCCGGTATGGTCGTCAAGACCAGTTCACCCCTCACACACAAAGCCCGAGAAGGAGTTATGGAATTTTTATTGGCCAACCACCCGCTAGATTGTCCTATTTGTGACCAAGGAGGAGAGTGTGATTTGCAAGATCAATCTATGAGATATGGAGCTGATCGTGGACGCTTCCACGAAGTTGGTGGCAAGCGTGCCTCTGAGGATAAAAATATTGGACCCCTCATCAAGACTTCGATGAACAGATGTATTCAATGTACAAGATGTATTCGATTCGCAAACGATATTGCTGGTGCACCGGAACTCGGATCGACTGGACGTGGAAACGATTTACAAATTGGAACATACCTCGAGAAGAACCTGGATTCCGAAATGTCTGGAAACATTATAGATTTATGCCCTGTTGGAGCTCTTACATCAAAACCATACGCTTTCAGAGCTAGACCTTGGGAATTGAAGCACTCCGAATCTATTGATGTATTGGATGGTTTAGGATCAAACATTCGAGTCGACTCGAGAGGTCTCGAGGTTATGCGAATTCTCCCTAGATTGAACGACGATGTCAACGAGGAATGGATTAACGATAAGACACGATTTGCCTGTGATGGATTGAAAACTCAAAGACTTACTACCCCATTAATTAAGAAGGATGGAAAATTCCTTCCAGTCAGTTGGGAGCAAGCTTTGGTTGAGATTGGTGCAGCATACAAAGATTTTGCTCCAAAGGGTAACGAATTCAAGGTTATTGCTGGAGAATTGATTGAGACTGAATCTATGGTTGCAATGAAGGATCTTGCCAACAAGCTTGGCTCTGAGAACTTGGCTCTTGATCAGCCATCTGGAAACGCCCCAATGCCACACGGAATCGACGTTCGATCGAATTACTTGTTCAACTCTAAGATTTGGGGTGTAGAGGAAGCCGATGCTATTTTGATCGTTGGAAGCAACACTAGACACGAAGCTGCTGGTCTTAATGCTCGTATCCGCAAACAATGGTTACGTTCTGACCTTGAGATTGGTGTCGTCGGTGAACCATGGGAATCAACTTTCGAATTTGAGCATCTCGGCACTGACGCTGCCGCCTTGAAGGAGACCCTCGCTGGACCTTTCGGTAAAAAGCTGGCAGAGGCCAAGAGACCAATGATTATCGTTGGTTCAGGTGTCACTGACCACGCTGATGCCAAGGCCATGTACGAGACGGTTGGTACCTTCGTTGAGAAGCACGCCTCCAACTTCTTGACAGAGGAGTGGAATGGATACAACGTTCTTCAACGTGCTGCCTCAAGAGCTGGTGCTTTTGAAGTTGGCTTCACCACACCTTCCCAAGCTGTTGCTGAGACAAAGCCTAAATTCGTTTGGTTACTCGGTGCTGATGAATTCAATGCTGCTGATATCCCTAAGAACGCCTTTGTTGTCTACCAAGGTCATCACGGTGATCGTGGGGCTCAAATTGCCGATGTCGTTCTTCCAGGTGCCGCATATACCGAGAAGGCCGGAACATACGTCAACACCGAAGGACGTGTACAAATGACCCGTGCCGCTACTTCATTACCTGGTGCCGCAAGAACTGATTGGAAGATTATCCGAGCAGTCAGTGAATTCTTGGGTGCTCCATTACCATACGATGATGTCGCTGCTCTGCGTGATCGTATGGTGGAGATCAGTCCTTCATTAGCTAGCTATGATGTCGTTGAACCAGTTGCTCTGAGACAATTGAGCAAGGTTCAATTGGTAGATCAGAACAAGGGTAGCAAGCCAACAGGTGCGCCTTTGAAGAAGGTTATTGATAACTTTTATTTTACAGATGTCATTTCAAGAAGGTTAGTTTACACACATCTCATTTTGCTCTTCCCTATCCTCACCCTCACCCTTCTCGCCCCTTGAGTTAATTACTGGAGACACAAAAACTAACAAAAGCTACAGTTCCCCAACAATGGCGAGATGTTCAGCAGCAAAGGAGACAGGAAACCCAGAAACTAATTTCCTGGCCCCGGGCTACTCAAGCGAGAATCCTCGTGGAAGAGTCGCTTATGGTCCTTGATCTTGATCTGGATGGGTTTTGTATTTGGGTTTCTTGCGTGCGTCAAACAATGGTGTTTGTGTATATATGGGTTGTAGGCAGTCAAATGAAAAAATGACAATTTAAGAAATTGATGATGTCTATTACCGGGTTTTGGGGGTGGTTAGAATGCACAATAATGTGAAGTTTATGAATTGACATGAAATAGACAAATACATTTACCTTTTTGATCACTTTAAGGCTTACTTCGCACTTTCAATGGGTCAGAGAACATACTCTATGCATTTTACAAATACTGTACAAAATTGCTGGAGAAAACTTGAGCCTCATTTCCATACCCTGCTATGCCTCGAGCAGAATCTAGACCCGTCTCCATTCAACGCCAAACCATGCTCATCATATCTTATTTTGTCTGTGGCTCTACATCGACAAAGAGCCATTTGTCGTACAAGTGTTTCTTTTTCTTCTGTGAGTCTTCGTCTCCTTCGCGAACTGACTCGTCTGCGCATCCAGTTTCATTCGTTTCCTTTGTATCGATCTCTGCTTTAGTAAGTTAAAGCTGGGATCCCATATAATCCTTCAAGAGATTTATACTGGCAAAGTAAATCTCTTTCCCTTCATAACCTTCGTGTAGTAAATCCAAAAGAAATCCGAATAAAGAACCGTTTGAATCACACCTGCAAACACGGCAATTCCATCCCAGTGGCTCTCTTGGAAATATCTCCACAACCAATTTGGTATATATAATGCTCTGTAACTTCCCAACGCGAAGAGATAATTCGCCGTAATCGTCTCGGCTTCTCCGGTTCTTTGGAGCAGGAAGAGTTGGGGGAGGATGGCGACGGATTCAAGCCAGATGCTGAAGGCCCAGAGGATTTCAGAGGGGGTATAGGCGTAGGGGTAGATGAAAGCGAGGGCAAGGGAACCACCGAGGAGATATTGCACGCGGAAGGTGTCGAGATTGGGGTCGTGGGTGGGTTTGAAGGAAGTGGTCATTAGGTAGATTGTGTAGCCGGAGGAGCAGAGAAAAAGAAGCTTGAAAGTGGTGTTATAGAGGGAGTCGGTGAAAGTCCAGAAGAGATCGAGGTAGCGGGTGACGTAGACGAGGAGGTAGAGTGCTTGAGATTTGAAGGATATACCGGCGCAGGACTGGAGGGGGTTAGATGGTTGGTTGGGAGTAGAGGGGAAGGGGTAGGAGACGTACGTTTGTTTGGTGCATTTTGTGGAGGAGAATCAGGATTGAAAGGAGATGGGAGAAGTCCCCTACAAGCGCGATGAATTAGCTTTTGAAAAGTCAATGAGCGAAGGCAATTAGGGGGATAACATACCCAAGATTCGAAAAAGATTCATGATGAGCAAGTCAAGGGAGTTTCCCTACACATGCGCAATCGCAGATACTTTGTCTCAAAGACCCAAGTTTCAAAGATAAGAGGTTTAGAACCGAATCAAGAATCAAGCAAAACAATTGAAATCAATAAATCAATTGATATAACACATTCGATCGCACAGTTGTCGTTGTAGTTGACGGACTGGATTGAGGACACGCAACTTGAAGCTTAGCTAACGCTGAGTCTCGATTTAGCCTTGTAAAAAGGTACAACCAGGCCAGGGATGATGAAGTAAGGTTATTGGCGGCGGCGGATCGGAAAGCTTGGCAAAGGAAGGTCGTGGATTATGTAATCTTTAGCTTGCTTTTGTGGCAAGAACGTCTGCTGAGCTTTGAAAGTTGAAACATGATGATTACGAAGCGGTTTTTTGCCTAGAAAGTTCTACTCATGATTACTATTGATTCTATCAAACTATGTATATTATTTAGCTTTCAATACAATATAATACACTCTTTTTACACATACTGATAAGCTATCGCAGTCATTCCATTCATTCGCATTGTGCTGTGAATTACAAACTACTTGACCTGAAAATCGCAAGGGATCATGAATACCAACGACGACGACATGTCTACTAATCCCCAAGATCTAGTTTCTATAACCGTCACTCATCATGGAAAACCTCATATCTTCTCTCTACCTCCCACAGCAACCATCACCGACCTTTCCGATTCCATTTCAACCACCCTCTCAATCCCCCCTCAAAACCAAAAACTCATGGTTTCCAAACTCGGTCTTCTAAAACTCCCCTTCAAAGACCCTTTCCTCTCAATAACATCTCTCACCGACAAAAAAATAATCCTCATGGGTAGCACCATCGCGGAAGCATCCTCTGTTGCCGCCGGCGCCCTCGCCGCCTCCCGCAGCGTCAACGGCCCCTCTACTCGCCCTGCGCAAAAAGTCTCCGCCTACAAAACTCGAGACTGGAAGCGCGAGCAAGAAGAAGCGCAATACACATTCCAAACCCTGCGTCCGCTTCCCTACCTCCCCAACCCCTCCAAATCTCTCCAATTTCTGCAACGATTGAAAGACGACGCGGGCATCAAGGCCGCGATGCGCAAACATAAATTCACCGTTCCTCTGCTGACGGAAATGAACCCCGTTGAACATACGGTTTCAAATCATGAAGGTACATCGCGCACTTTGGGTCTGAATAGGAATCAAGGAGAAGTGATTGAATTGCGTCTGAGAACAGATGCGTATGATGGATATCGAGACTATAAAACTATTCGCAAGACGCTGTGTCACGAATTGGCGCATAATGTGTGGGGACCGCATGATCGGAATTTCTGGAATTTATGCAAGGAGATTGAGAAAGAGGTAGAGGGAAATGATTGGAGGAGTGGAGGCCATGCGCTGGGCGAAGAGGAGTATTATAGTAGAGAAGAAGTGGATGATCATGGGGGATGGAGCGGAGGGGAATTTGTACTGGGAGTAGGAGGTTCGGGGGGCGCGGAAAGTACGGGGACGAATTCGGGAGCGGCTTCGGGACAGGGAATGAGTAGGAGGGAGGTTTTGGCGAAGGCGGCGGAGGAGAGAATGAGGAAAGTGAGGGAACAGAGTGGTGGGGAGGGAGGAAGTGCTGGTGAAGGGTCTGCTTGAGCATAGTTTTATGATTGAGTTGGAGTTTATGTTTAAGCGAAGGCGTTCAGGATGATTGGATTTTAGGAGTTGAGCAGTTCTTAAAGCGTAGCATATATCTTGAATCACTATGTTTAGTGTCGGGCACTGATTTAGATATTCGATAGACTAATTTATTATATCCGAATTCCGAATACTGAGTTCCATAGGATCAAGAAGAAATATTCTTTAGAAATCTCACCGTGTGGCTTTACGTGCACTGTTTGGTCAAGATCTAATGCAATCACAGTAAAGCTGATTCATATTTCTAGGACAAGTTCCCCTGCTTCATCTCTTCCTCTGAAGCCATTAATCACACATCGACGATTCAAATTAATTCTATAGAAATGAAGCATATCCGGTTTATCCTCAATTTACCTAATTCTACACACTCATCATCTCCAAATGATGAACCAGCTAGCCAGCCAGTCGACCAGCTGGCAAAATTTCTACCTGCCTACCATCAAGATTCCTCCATCGAATGAGTCAAAAAGCAAATACAATCAACTAATCAATCAATCAATCAATCAATCAATCAATCGACCGAAAAAGAAAGCAAGCAAAATCCCAATTTGATATCTAAATATCTAAGTATCTAGATAACTATCAATCCCCTCATCTCAAGATATACGATCAAATTCCCTCACGCAATGCAATGCAAAATTCTCCCACTATCTTCCAAACCAAAAGTTTAAGAGTTTTTCCGCCCCAATCCCATTATAACATCTTCTCGAGAATGAATCGACGTTCTAAACTCCATTTCTGACCAAATATATACATCTCCCCTGGTCCAATGCTCAATACCTTTCATCACGATCCCCATCTCTCCTCTCATTTCTCTCTACAACCTACACTTCACTTCGCTAGAAAGACTCCCTGACACGCGATGAGTTCCGCGAAAGCCCTTTAATGGTGAATTTTTTCTTGTCCAATTGTTCTTGCTGCCATAGCTGGTGGTTTACACCATTTTCCAGAAGATCCGACGTAGAGATTCGACTAGGAGGCGAGTCAACATCCATGCCACCTCTTAATCTCTCAGCAGCCTCGATATCCTTCCAGTAGTTATCCAATTTCACATGCCCGGTCTCGCCAGTCGTAATATTGAAGCAGCGAAACGTGGAACCGGAGACGAACTTTTCGATTGCGATCATGTCTCCTATGGAGACCAATAGCGT
This sequence comes from Botrytis byssoidea, assembly GCF_014898295.1. NCBI lineage: Eukaryota > Fungi > Ascomycota > Leotiomycetes > Helotiales > Sclerotiniaceae > Botrytis > Botrytis byssoidea. The sequence continues at coordinate 42,570 of NW_024065852.1, read as the reverse complement.
GATGTCTGAAGGCGCTCGAGGACTCTGAGTGCTTGTTACTGTGAAGACTTTGTTGATGCAATGGTGAGGTGAAGCTTTATCTTGAGGTTCATGAGCGGAATGACCGTCCGGGATTTCATCTGCAAGATGGCGGTGTTCGTTATATCTTCGGTTGTCATCAGTAGCAGCATAGTGACCGCGTTCGACATCTTCTCGAAATTGATCCATATAGAACTCGCCTCCCATTTGTCTGGTGCTCAAATTGTTTCCCGTGTAGAGATCTCGTCCTATGACGTTTGTGATTTCAATGGTATCACCGGTGTTAATCTGTAAACCACCAAAATCTGGGTTATACAGGCTGCGTGTGGCAGTGAAACGCTTTCCAATATAGTCAAGAGCATCGATATCCTTCTGAAAGAACCTGGCTTGAAATCGTCCATACCTCTGAGTTCTCTTATTGTAGCCCTCATAGTTTCCCTCAAAATTGTCGTTGATAATTTCAATAGCATCGCCAAACCTTATTGATAGATCACTGCCATTGTTAGGAATCCAAGTGTGTGATGAGATGAAAGTTTTGCCAACATGTGCAGCGGGATCAACTTGGGGATAATAATCGAAGTCGTAGCTACCATCGGTCTGTGGGATACCAATATCATATGAGTTATCATCGGAACGTCGAGACCCCGTTGCCGAGAAAGATTCACCAGTTTTTTCGGCAGAATTGACGTCTCTCTTAAAGTATGAGATGTTGACTAGCCCCATCCTATCTGTTCTGGTATTATATCCTTCAAATATGTCACCAAAGTCATGCTTGACAATTTCAATGGCATCTCCGTATCTTATGGGCAGATCATCAACGGCATCACTACGTGGAAAATAGTCGTGTGATGCAATGAAAGTTTTACCAACATGTACATGCTTGCTATTTTGGGGGATTTTCTTGGATGTGGATGGTCTGCTGATAGATTCACCTGGCGATTCAAGACTAGATCTCTCGACATCCTTCCAGAATGTGTCGATGTTGAAATGCCCTGTTTTCTTTGACACCTTGTTGAAACCCACAAACATGCTTCCACCCCAATACTTGGTAATTTTGATCTTATCGCCAATTCTAACATTTAGAGTAGCCACGTCTTTGGAATGTTTCGGGCTCTGGGTATTTGTTGCTGTGAAGGTTTTACCGACATGTGAAATAGGAGGATCGTCCTCATCATTGTAACTTGGTCCAGGTCGCGTAGCAATTTTTTTGGCAAGTTCGGTGTCTTCAATATCCTTCAGATAATATTTCGCATTCAAAATTCCCGCCCTTCTTGTTCTCATATTGAAGCCCACATATGCCTCGCCGGAGTGGTACGACGTGATTTTGACTTCATCACCACGATCGATCTCTAAATCATAAAAGTTGTTGAAAGATTTTGGAACATATCGGCTTGAAGATATGAAAGTCACGCCAAGCAGTCCGATGGGCTCGATGTCCTGCATGAAATATTTGATGTCGATATGACCCGTCTTTCCAGAAGTCTGGTTAAATGCAATATAATCATCCCTTGATTCGTGTTTAGTGAGTTCAATCTCATCCCCGATCAAAATCTTTAAATCGCATGCATTACCAGGCTTTGGAAGCCAGGTGAATGATGATATGAAACTTTTGCCAGCGTGGGAATCTGTACTCTTAGAATTTGTCGATGGTGTGGAGACCATGGACAGCGAAGTTAGACCACCTCGCAGACCAGCGTTAGATGGTCGACGAGGCGAAGGAGAATCCTTTGGCGCACTTCGAGATTGAGAAAGACGGGGAGTAGATGCATTGGCATTCGTAGAGTCGGCGAGGAAGCTTGGCATATTGGGACTCTGCGGTCGACTCGAGGAGCTCGATGAAAGCCTGGAATGTTTGAAACTTGCTGGCCCCGTCGGAACGTTTGGTGTAATAGGAGTAGAAGGGCCACTTGAAGAATTTGAGGGATGTCTGGACTTTGCTGGTCCAGTAGGAGCATCCATCGGAAAAGAACCCTGGCTCCGTGCACTGGTTGGTGTATTCATAGACAGAGGAGTTGAACTTGAACTTGAATTTGAAGGGCCAGTCCAGAAGGGATCGTCAAGACAAACTTTCTTCGAAGCGCTACCAGTAATATCCATTGGACTTTGTACAAGTGGTCTTCCCGAAACTCCGTTTTGAGTTTTGGGTGGTATTTGGATTGATATAGGCTTCTTTGAAAGACTAAAACCTTTCTCTTTTGGAGTTTGAAGTGATACCGACTTGTTCGAAGTACTACCACAATCAGCTCCGCCCTCCAATGGAGTCTGGATCGATACCGATTTCTTCGGGAAATTTGCTGGTGGATCCATAGAGGTTTGCATCGAAACAGACTTCTTTTTCAGTATACCCACATGAGGTCCGGACGAAGTTGGTAGGTTGATTTTCGATCCTGTGTTCTTCAATTGTTGACCTTCCGTTGTGTCCAATCCAAGGCCATTGATGATATCCTGCGCCAACTTATCTTTATACTGTTTTACGGAATTGTCCGCATGAACATCGTACTCCTTTATCTTCTTGATCCCCTCTTCCAACAATCGCTGTAGGTCTCGATCCAGCTTTTGTTCGAGCTCAAAAAGTGCCGTTGTGTTAAACGGAGAACCGAGTTCTGTGGGCGACACACTCGATGAATCCAATCCTCCCATCACAACATCTCCTTCGCTATCCCTGCTTCCATCGTTCTCTTCCTCATTCTCACTCTCCGGCGCAGGGCCACGGAAATACTTAGAATTCCACTCATACTCTTTACTCTCATGTCCCTCCATTTCCTTCCTCAATCTCCTATCCCTATTCTGCAGTTCCTGTGGGGAAACATCATTGACTCCACTCCTCCTATCCTCTGCTTGCAATTCCAACAACCATTTCGGACCTCTCAACCACGAGAGATCTTCAAGTTCCTTTCTATTCTTCTTCTCCCTCGCATCCTCCTTGATCGAAATTGCGACTCGATCGACTCTTCCTCTTTCAATAGCATCTTTCTGCTTCGCAATATCGTCTTTAAACTTCTCCAACAGCCTCTCTTTCTCAGCCACGAAAGCTTTGACGATATTCGCACGAACAAGACGATTGTGACGCTTGAGATTCTTGATCTTAGTATCACGATCAGTGGATGCAGGGGGTCCAGTTGGGAATCCGTTGAAGGCGACAAAGATTGAAGCATTAATTGCGGTATCCAGAGGCGTCTGATATATTGTTAGTTTTCACTTTTTCAAAGCAAACAATAAGTAGAAAAATGAGGATCAATCAAGAGGAAGAGTGGGAAGAGTAGAAATGCAATCAATATCACGTGTGAACGTGAGATTTCAACTTACATCTCGTGGACGCGCTCCTAATTCCGATGTTTGACCCATCGTGAAACGCGGGCTTGGAACTATTCCAATAGAAAGCCTCGAATGATTACACAGATATGCTCGACCATTGATCTCTATGCTTTGATGGGTTGTTTTAGACTCCAGGAACTACTTGGCAACACTGGATAACACCGAACGCTGTGTCCAGGACTAGAACTTTGTGGTGATGTAAGGTTACTCTGTACCTGGGGATAATAAATTGTCAGTTGTGGGGAGGAAGGTAGAGGGGTCAAAGATTGCCGACGCGCTTTGTTCGATCAAGTTTGCTATAAGGTTATATCCTTGTTGCTCCTGCAGATATGGAATTTGACTATTAATTGAATATTAAAGTATTTTTGATTCACTATGTACTAACTTTTTATTACATTACCAAAGATTTCAAAATTGAAATTCACTTTTTATTGTTTTCTGTAACTCGGTATCTCCAGCTACCAGAGTCTTCAACCCAGTGATCCATTTCATCTCCTCCTCTTTTCATCCAATATCACACTATCAGATAATATCTAATAGTCCACCCCCATCCCATGCCATCTCACTAGCCGCAAACTGCCATTTCATATCCCTCCAAACCTCATTCCAAATATGCACCGTTAGTCTCCACAGGAGATCTCCCGCCTCGGAAGAAAGGAATATTAACGCCTAGCTTCTTCATAGCTTCATCTGCTCCGCACCCCTTAGCTCGAGTTTTGACCTCTACCGCCCCCCCATTACCTTGATAATATTGCTGCTGTGCTCAGGATGAGTGGAACCAGGCAGTAGATGATTTGTATTCATGTTTTGGAACTTTGATATCATGGATTTTATAGGGGAAGGAGGAGGTATATATATTGTTCTTGAACAGACAGCCAGCCAGCAATCTATATCTATAATCATCCTATTAACTACCTACTCAATACTACCTCTAACGTTTCTCAACTGCAATATACTATTAATTCGAAAATGCCATCAGGAGGATGTTTCTGCGATGCGGTATTTTGCCCCTCCCTGCCAATACTATTCTGTCTCATGTCATTATAAGTTTACAATATATATATTACAACCGCCCACTCTCGTCTTAATCCATATATGCTGATTACGCACATCTCATAGGTCCGCATAAGCTACACCGGCGAGCCAGGAGCCCATCTCCTATGCCACTGTACCGATTGTCGAAAGATTACCGGTGCTACTTATAGTAACAACATCGTATTACCGGAAGGACAATTCAAGCTTGAATCTGGTTTGTATTTCCCACGCCTTCCGACGTTTTCCCATTTCCCACCCATTTACCCGTTCTTCTCCTCTTTCCCTTTTGCCACCAATATCCCATCCCACAAGTCCATCATTTAACACCTCCAGGAAAGCCAAAAACCATTAGCAAAAAAGCCGATTCCGGTAATCAAATCACCTCACACTTTTGCGGAGATTGTGGCACCACTCTGTACCGCACTGGTGATTCTTTACCCAACCAAGTAATTATCAAAGCTGGCGTTTTGGATGATGACAATTGGCCAAATGAGAATGTTCCAAAGGGGGAATTGTTTGTTAAGGAAAGGGTGAAGTGGCTTTCCGAAATTCCTGGTGCTGCGCAAATGGAGGGTATGCCTTCGTAGACACCTCTGGTCGAATAGCGACTTGATAGATCGTGGTAATATATATATTGGATATTTTTTGATGGGTATAATATAATTTTTCCTTTAGTAAGGAGTCTTTGACCGAGTTCTGACTGTTGCGTCGTTTAATGTGAAGCGAGAAAATCCGACAATTATATTCGCTCTTGGTCGTTATTATAAGTTGTAAATTTCAAAGTCGATCTCTTATCACCGAGAGGGTAAGACTGTCCTCACGTATTCCCTCCCAATTCTCAGTCCTTCTCTTACGAGATCCTCTACTCTCCTGTCCTTCTTTCGTCTCATCCATAACAGAATGAGACCTAATAGCGCCATGTCCACTAGAAAGTGTTTGATGGCGATCCATATAAACCAAGCCACCCATTTTCTTGGAGACCTTGACTTCTTGCCCTGGTATTCTCTTCCAGTAGCAATCTGCTCCCTCAATGCTGCGATCTCAGCTGTCATTTTCACTAGCGCTTGTTCCACACTCTTCCTCCATTTCGTCTTGTTGTTTTTGCCGTCGGTATATACCTCTTCATCTTCGCCACTGCGTCCCAATCGTCTCTCAGATTCCCTTTCCGCCTCATCGTCCTGGCTCATTGGACTCAGTACCCTCATTGCGCCGTCGGTCCCTGACACTGGTTCTAGAAATTGTCTCGGTTGAGTCGTATAGGATGGCACGCGATGGCCGGGCGAAGATCCCGTGGATGATGGAGTATTATTTTTGATTTGATCCCAGACAAACTCCAATTCCGCAACCAGTTCTCTCGCATCTCTGCATTGCCACATCCGAAATTAGCTTATTTTCAATCCCCTCGGGTTGCGCCCCAAAGGCAGGAAATCCATGACTTACGCAGTAGTACTAGCATACTTATGCATAGTATCAATCAACGCTTCAATATACCTCCTCTTCGCTTCTGTTCTACTAACCCCTCTCTGCGCATCCCACGCATCCCATTTATCCCTTTCCCTCTTTAATTCTTCTCCCTGTAGTCCCGCCTCACCATCTTCTCCCTCACCCCTAGAACTCGGCCGCATCATGACACCATCCACATCCCCCTCCATAGCTTGTTTGTATAATCCATAGAGACGTAATCGATCTGCAGGAGGCGGCCGCGATGCTCCAGTCTTGGGTATCTTTTTTACTGTGTTGAGCGCGTGGACGAATACTCGGTCTGGCATTTTGGGCAGAGTCAGATTTGTACAATTAGGAATCTCTGCAGCAGTTCAGGGCAGATTTGGTAGGATAGGGTAGAAATGTATCGTCATCAGGAACAGACAGCGCATTACTTACCCACAGAATCCGCCATCTTATCTCCAGAGCGTTCCTCCCTCTCTCATCTATTCAGCATAAAATGTCCCAGCCCAATGTTACAAATCAATGACTTGGTTCTCGGCCAGGAAATGCGATCTTCACAAACTTGGAGCAAATGTTTCAAAAATTAAAGGAATATTATTATAGATAGCAAAGTGGGAGATCTGAAATGAAAGGAAATGCAAATATTAAATGATAATCATGCGCATCTTTTCGCGTTTGTATCTGCAATGACCAACCGAGGCTCGAAGAAATGCAGTAATTACAAGGATTAGCGGTGCCGGAAAGGACCGCGCTAGTAATCTTACCTTGGGATCGCTACTTACACCCCTGACTCGGGAACTTTTTATATGTTGTGAAAGGTTGCTTTGGAGTGAAGAACAGAATATATCGCGGTTCCTGAGAGACGGGAACATGAAACATGTAGAAGTGTCAATTGACAAGTGTTTGTAAGGATTCTTGAGGGTTTTCACTCAATGATCCACAATGATGTTTTCAGCGCAAGGGGAACAACCAGTAAAATGATAACACACATTAGTTGATTGCTTGAGAATGGATCCAAGGTCGCTGAAAATATGTATGATGGATGCATTCGAACACCTCATGAACGCCTTCACACAAGTAGCTCATGAAGAGGCGGATATGTTAATTATTTCGTGTCCTATCTGGAAACTTAATTCTTGGGTATCTATTCCCCCTGCCAACAAGCAACTTTCAAAAAATGCACTGCATTGAACCCAAATTGATGTTGACCGCTGCAGTCCAAGCAATCCTTATTCGTCTATCGATATCCCTCAAGATGAGAGCCCTTACTGACCACCCGACTCAAAGGTCATAACTTTCCTTTTTAGCTGTTGATCATGATCAATTTTCTTCTTGTTTCTGAAGCGCAATTCTTTCTCTTTCCTGTTGTGCGTCGTAGATCTTCTTCTTTTCCAAGTACTTGGCCATCATCTTCTTGTTATTCAACGCCATCTCCGCGGCTTTGAAGCCTGCCTCTTTCTTGCCATTTGCACTTCCAAACCCAATTTGCTTGTTAACTTCACCCCATCCGTCAAGAAAAACGCCCACTGTGAACACCGCGAGTTTAGTATTTTTGTCCTTCTTGGCTGTTCCAATATCCTTATACGTCAATTTACTGACTTTTGAACTAAGGGCCTTTTGTAATTTCTCTTTGGGATTAAGTACGCTTTTAGTTTTTGTCTGGACATTGTCAACATTTCCTCTTAATCTCCACAAAGGGCTATCCAATTTATCCTCATTCCGCTCTTCTTGTTGGATTTCCTTTGACAACACCATGGCCCAGAGACTTTTCAGCCATTCTGATGCACGTGAGACTCCGTGTTCCGGATCTGAAAGCACGACAGCTGCGACATATGCCTCAAAAATATCTCCCATTGCTTTGACTTTTTCCTGTTCTTTCATAGGATGGAGAGTATCTTCTGGCAGCTTCGCGCGCTTTTCGAAACCATATTTTCGTGCAAAATCAGCCAAAGTGACATTCTTGACGAGTCTTTCGCGAAGTTGGGAGCATTTTCCAGGCAGTAAGGCAGGGAACGTCTGTGATATGAGAAGGGTAGAAATGGTGTAGATATATGCATCTCCTACCCATTCTAGGCGTTCATAGCTCAAATCAGTAACGCTGCCATTAGTACGGCCATGGTGAGTGAACGAAGCCAGCTCAAGAGTAGGATCATACACTTCTGGAAGGGGTGGAAGTTTTGATGGAATGGAAGACAAAGTCCATGGTGTAATTTGTAGAGCTGTTAATATTTTCCCTGGGTTTCCAATCACAGGTTCTTGAGATGAACTTTCAACCTTAAAGTCCCCAGAACCACTATGGCTGGTATCATTCAAGTCTGACTGCACTTGGTCTCGTAGTGTATTACAAAGTTCGGTTACTCCCGAAAATGCTGCACCGCCCATTAAAGCCTCAACTTCGCCCACATCGTCTTCCCCAAGAAGTTCTTCTAATGCACCCAATAATTTGGAGATTTTCTTATGCGACAAAGAATTGATCTGATATTTGAATTAGCGTTGTAGATGTATTCAAGAAGTTTGACTTACACTTCTTTTCTTGTGCTCCTGACCGCTGCCATTCTCGAAAGGAAATGGCCGTTTAGATGCCATTTCTAACTTGACTGGGTTTTACAAATTTGCTACTAAGTCGGACGCATGCACCATTACAATGCTTGAAGTGCAAGTGAATGTTCACAGTGAACCTCAATCAAATGAAGAGAGAATTGAATTTAATCGACAAAAGGAGAAAATGGCTCCAAATTGTTACATTGAGAACTGAAAAGAATCGACACTAATCGACATGATAGAGAATTTGAAGGTCGCGAACCAGACCGGAGCAGAACTTCGAGGGCTACACGTGACGACCGGATCAATAAAGGCCCGAAATCCCGGATAGGACCGCTAAATCTATAGAATTGATGAACCACTCGATTTGAAAAGCAGATCCAAGCTTATATCACTAAACATGTCGGTCGCAAAGTCGAGAGTGCTGGAATTGATGAAGGTACTGATCTGTATAATTCTAAAGCCGGGAACTTGGGACTAATCTCAATTATACAGGTCCAATGCCGGATCTTCTCGACCACTTTCAATCCTGATAGACTTCGAACAGGAAACAAGATTCTTCGACAAAGATTAAAGGGACCGGCGTTGGCTGCATACTACCCGCGAAAGATGGCTACGATCAAGGATTTACAAAAAGCTTACGACGAATATGACGTCGAGACCTATGATGATGCTGAGGAAGATAGATTTGAACATATTACAATGTATGTGTATCATCTATATCAGTGTCTGGAGAATCCTGCTAACAGTGATGTAGTCTGAAAGCGAGAGGAAAGGGAGCACCAAAAAAGAAGAGGACTGCGGAAGGTATGTGGTCCACTGCGGGTATGACGGTATTTACTAACAAATTTACTCAGATTCCAAGAAGTTCAAGGGAAAGAAGAGGTAGATGAGGATAAGCGTTATATCCCGAACATAACTTGTACAGCATTCTACAACTGTAGCATTACTGGCGTTTGGGGTCAGCTCTTGGAACGGGGCTTGGTGGAGGGTTTTCTGAACTATTGCCAGGACCTTGAACGCAAATTGCAGAAGCTCAGTCAAATGAGAAAGATTATTATATATCTGCGTACATTGCTCCTGAAAGCATCGAATTATCAATTCGAAGTCACAACACTGCAAGTAATTGCAGCCTTGGAATGAATCGGCTCCTTCCACTTCTACGGCTACGAAGTATTGAGATCACGCCGATTTCGACTTCAAACCCCTCCCTCCCAACCTTATGGCTTAACTTTCAAGAACTTTATGAAAGTTTAGCCACACATGATCTCTTTCTATTTCAACGCGAAAGTATACAGTAATCAAAGAGGGCCATATGTGTTAAGTACTATTCATATTTACTACCATCTCTAGGTATGATCAGAGGACATAACGATCTGTCGTCCTTTCTACAATTCTATACAAGTTGCCATTACCTTATATGACCATCATGGGAAGACGATATTTCAAAACAAACCTTGGTTTGATTCTTCGGCCCGAAAGGTAATTTAAATTCATCGAATGTAAACTTTGGAAGTAGTTGAGATTCTTTCAGAGAAGTTATTCATGTAAGAATTTAAGTGGTACTAGCACAGAAAAGAAGGGGCAAGAACGACCATGCTGGAATTCTGTATTCATTGAGCTTTGCGGACTTTCTCTCTTGCAGTATTTGATTTGCTTTCCCCGTTCATAGAGCCTCTTACTCTACTTGCGTCTCATATCTACCTGATTGATAAAAAAATCTGCTCAACCAATCATGAAAAGACTTTAGAGTTGAAATATGCGAGACGATAGAGTGAGTATAATATTCTCTGAGTGAATATAAAGCTTACCGAACACCCGCACAAAATCACTTTCGACCTTTTTTTTCTTCATCTACGACGGGACCTTCATTCTTTCTCTCAACCTCAATTCCAAATACAGTGAATTATACTTTCAGTTTTTTGCATGCCAATTGATAACAAAGGATAGAGCAGCTGCCAAGGACAGACGTTACTTCTCTATCTAAGTCTCCATAGAGCTACGACTCTTATTTGTTTTCTTGATCTTCAATACCTTCATTTCTCTTCATCTACTTTCAACTCATCTACGAGTGAGCCATTCAACAATCATTTTCGATCTATTCAGTCAGCACAATCTGCATTGGATCATTACTTTCCTTTCACAGCCACTCATCAAGATATCTCACAAGCAACATGGCTTCCTCAGTCGCTTCCAATGGATCGCCAACCTTCCGTCGTACAATTGATCGTAGCAGCCATGAGAACCCTGGACTCGGCGACGATGCTGTTGATAAACTAACAACAAGAATGGTGAGTTTGCATCTTCAATTCATTCCGTCGATTTCTGCATTGATTGCCATTCCTGTGTCTCTGACACTGTTCTAATGGAATTTTACCATTTCTTCTCGAGTGAGCTCGGTAGCAGAGTTCTCCCTGCTTACCTTCCAATCAAACGCCGTCTATACAATCTCATTTTCTACATATCTCGCATATCTCGCATATCTTACTGACCAATATTATTCAGGACAATGCTAATACTCTCAAGAAGGCCGCTACAGCTCTTTCTACAAACAAGCTGGGCAACCAAGCTGCTCCTAAGGTAAAAATCTCATCCGCTCAATACCTTAATGCATATTAACGGATACAGAAGATGAAGTTAAGCCACGAAACTTTCATTGCCCCTACTACCACAGCTCCTTCATTCCAATGCCCCACTTTCGACAACTCGCCAAATCCTGTCGATAAATTATTGGCCAAGCTTTCGGAGCAACAAGCGGTTCTCAATCGCCAACATGAAGCTTTGAGGAACTCAGATGACTATAGTTCGAACAATTCAAGAACCCTCGACTACTGTTCTGCTCCTACTTCTGTTCCAATTACACCTGCTACGGAAAATTTTGACTCGGGCACAGCGACAACTGCTCCAACTACTCGTCCTCAGAGTCGTGGCGATGGCGATAATCAGCCTAGTGCTGAAGAGGTTCTACGTCTTAAGATTGAGTTGGAGGCTGCAAAAGGAAGAATTGCTCGCATGGATCAAGAGCTTGCACAAAACCGCATTACAAAGCACACTATTGACCAAGCTATTGGTAGTGTTTCTGAAGCCGACTTTCCTCTCGGAAATGTTTCAGACCCCTCTGCCGGTATCCCTCCAAATCATTTCCGTCCTCATGTCACTCGTGAAAGCTCCTGGGCCAACCAAGAAGATGCACATTCTGATCATAGTGATGCTCTTTCCGCAAGTGGCTACAACCGTACTCGAGCTATTTGGGACAATAACAAACTAAATTTCCCGAATGCTCCACCCATGCCTTCCTTTCAACCATCTGATCCACATACTTCTGGACAATGGATGGGTCGTGGCGGTTGCAATCAGCCATTCGTTGAGCCAAACATGGCATTTGGTGGACCACCTCCAAATGCCTTTCGTGGTGAGAGATATGAGCATGATACGGCAATGCCCGGTGGAGGAGTCCGTCGTAACAATGGCACCAGATTCAATAATAATCGTAATCTAGGTTCCATTCCTTACTCGAGCAGCTCAAGCTCCTTTGAAGGTTTTACACCAGCTTCAAGTTCTTATGGATCAATGGGGGGAATTCCAACTCCACTTGGCAATCAGATGAACATGGGTATGAACATGGGAAGTGGAATGTACTCAGGCTACCAACCTCAGCCAATAGGCACACCTCTTTCGCCACATGCACCAGAGTTCACTTCAGCCAGTGGAACATGGAAGACCGAGGTAAGCATCAGTCGATTGATTAGGCAGCATTCACTAACTTATCTTCAGTCGGTTGCCAATGAAGGTCACCAAACTTATCTACCAACCACTGAGCCATTGAACTATCGTCGTCTCCTGGACAGAACCGTCAACTGTAACTGGAAGTATATTGTTGACAAGATTGTTTGCAATAATGATCAGCAAGCTTCGATCTTCTTGCAACAGAAGCTCAAGGTTGGTACAACCGAGCAGAAATATGATATTGTCGAGGCTATTGTTGCCCAGGCTTATCCTCTAATGGTCAACCGCTTTGGCAACTTCTTGGTTCAACGATGCTTCGAGCACGGTACTCCAGAGCAAGTCATCAAGATTGCAGAGGCTATACGTGGCAATACCCTCAATCTCTCTATGGATGCTTTTGGCTGCCATGTTGTCCAAAAGGCTTTTGATTCGGTTCCAGAAGATTACAAGGCTATTATGGTCCATGAACTGCTTCGTAGAATTCCAGAAACTGTCATTCATAGATACGCTTGCCATGTCTGGCAGAAGTTGTTTGAACTTCGCTGGACTGAGTCTCCCCCTCAGATCATGAAGTATGTTAATGAAGCTCTTCGTGGTATGTGGCATGAAGTCGCTCTTGGTGAGACTGGTAGTTTGGTTGTCCAGAACATCTTCGAGAACTGTCTAGAAGAAGACAAGGTATGTCTGAATATTCGCTTTGTATTGAATTGGGTCTAATTGTATCATAGCGTCCTTGCATTGAAGAAGTCCTTGCTAGTATTGACATTGTTGCCCACGGACAGTTCGGTAATTGGTGTATTCAACATATCTGCGAGCATGGAGCACCAGCTGATCGTAGCCGGGCTATTGACCATGTTATCCGCTATGCTTCTGAGTACAGTATGGATCAATTTGCTTCTAAGGTTGTTGAAAAGTGTCTCAAGATTGGTGGTGTCGACTTTCTTGGTCGTTACCTTGATCGTGTTTGTGAAGGTCGCCTCGATCGTCCCCGCATCCCTTTGATCGATATTGCCAGTGATCAATACGGCAATTACTTAATCCAATACATTTTGCAGCACTCCAACCCACAACATCGGGAGATTGTCGCCTCTCATATTCGCAAGCATATGGTCTCTCTTCGTGGTTCGAAATTTGGTTCCCGAGTCGGCATGCTCTGCACCAACCCTGCCCTTCAAACTCGTCCAGGCCCAGGCTCTGGCCCTACCATCAGCAGCGCTCCACCACCACGTATGCCACCAACCAACGTTCGATACGGTGGTGCCTACCGCTAAACTTCTTACAATCCATCATTTGCTTTTTCTGCTTTGTCATATTGCTTTCTGTGTTCGGGGTCTTCATACGATTTTCACAAAGACATGATTTTATGCAACCATGATAACAGTACAACATATCCTCCGGGGCCTTTTCTTTTCCGGCTTTCAGTCTCTCATATCTATGGACACCTCACATTGGTTCTACATTATCAGCAGATACAAAGTCAAGCTTGTATTGTCCACACTCTCGCTGTAAATTGGGATTTTTCCTTCGTCGAATTACGACATGTTCATTCTGTTTAATCAACATTATCTTCGAAAAGCTATTCTACCATAACGAGTCATCCTAAGCTGAGGATTATCTTCAGTACTTTGGACAGATCATAGTTACTACTTTTGCATTATGTTATGCGAGAGGTGATGTTTTTTCGAGGCTCTTGTCGCCAAAATCTTCTCTTTTTATCGACTTTTGAATCATTCATTGTGTGGAGGTTTACTCCGCTTTAGTGTTTGTTCTCAGATCGGATACACTGTCTCTCCCTTCTTTTTTGTCAGATGAAAATGTTTCGGTGTGGTAGAAATTAATGTGGTGGAGAGGTTTGATCATACTCATATACTTCATTGTGCTCTTTCTGCTTGTACTTAAACAACCAAAGAAACACCTAGAGCTTTGTTATATAGTCACTCATTAGTAAATATAAAGCCTTTGGTAAACATCACTCAAGCAGTCATAAACGCTCACTAAGAATGTTGTGTATAGAGATAAGTAGCTTGATGTTTTGTAAAATGACAAGTCAAAGAAACAAAACACCGTGAAACTCGATCTTGATAAATCTGATTTTGGTGGTACAGTACAAAGAATTAAACGCCAAACCATCTCGTCCCCGGCCATAAAAATACATGCCATTCATCCATTAACACCTCAAGCATACCATCCAAAGCCTCGGTGATTATCAAACCTCAGAAACCCCACTCTCAACCCAGTTTCCAATCACCAATCAATCAATCATCCTCGATATCATCATCGCTCAAAACAAATTTCTGCTCCAATTGCTGCACAGGCATTGCTCTCTGACTACTCATTCCTTTCTTCATGAAGACCCCCATATTTCCACCTCTCTTGTTCTTTCGAGGTGTACCCATACCATCACCATTTGGTCTATCGGTGGCCCAATTCTCGGTATTGGGATTAGGGTTGGGAGATTCATCATCGGAAAAGGGGGCGGGATCGTCGGAGGTTTGCACGGGGCCGATGCCGGTGAAGGTTGTTATCTTGGAGAGGGAGGCGAGGAGAGGGTTGGTTTGAAAGTTTGGGATAGTGGAAGCGGAGGAGGAAGATGAAGAGGAGAATGGGTTGCGGAATTGGTGGGGGGAGGATCTGGATTTGGCGATTTGAATCATGTACGGGAGGCGCTCGAGGAGCATTTCTGTACGTGCGGAGACGCCGAGGGTGAGAAGCGGTGGGGTGTCTTCTTCTTTTGGAGTGGTGGGAGTGGATTTTGATTTTGATTGTGAGGGTAGTGGAGCGGCGTTTTTTATTTTCCAGCTTTCGACTGTGCCAGCTTTAGGACGAGCGAATGCTGCGGCGCCAGATGTTAAACTTGACGAATGCGTACTCGTAGGATCGATTTCTCCTTTCATTAATCGTGTAACCCAGAGATCTAACGTACTTTCCATTTCCTCTTTCATGCGCCAGAGTTTGAGACTGGTGGGATAGAACATTCTATGTGCATCGCCTGTTTTGCCAGTTCTGAATCCGGCTGCGGCAGGCGCTTTGCGGGACACGGGGTGAGGGAGTGAGAAGAGGAGACCGCGGACGGCAATTTGAAAGGACATTTCGTCTTGGCGGAGAATGTCGCCTCCGGTTCCTGTTATGCCGCCACCGAAGCCGGACGATTGGAGGGAACCGTCCCAGGAGGGACAGAGGAGGTCACTATCAGAGAGGGCATCGATGCAACCATTTACGTGATCGAGGGAGGAAAATTCGAAGGAAGAAGGTGGTGCCTCGCATGAAAGGATGTAATTCTCATGGAGGGCAGCGATGAAGGTTGGTGTGTCGGTGCTAGTCTCGTCGATAAGCTCGTTTATGCCCACTTCAGATTTCTTGGGACGAGAGTGATGGGATATGAAGTGTGGCAAAGATTCCACATCATCTAATACCTTTCCTTCGCGCTTGTTGTAAACCACTTTTCCGACGGCGTGGAAGATTCCCAAGCTAGCTTCCCGGCGCGTGATTAGTTCCAACGATTCTTCTTCCATCTTTGTCAAAGATGTATCTTTGCTTGTTTTCTTTCCCTTGCCAAAAACAACTTTGCCTCCCCAGTCATCGACGTCTCCTCTTAAACACATAAACTCCAGAGAGCCAATTGCACTTCTGATATCGCCGACCTCGCCAAGCTTTCTCAATACCTGAGGTCCTGGTGTCTTTTTCCTGCCTGATTTTCTCGATTCTTTTTGTACCACCGTCTCGAGAGCTTTTGCTAATATGGTCGGGGCAATAGCGTTGAATTCTATCACTCCTACTCCCGGATGCTGAAGAATCTCTGGCCCAAGAAGACGATGAGCAGTAAAGCTGTCTGCAGACGCCGAGATTGTTGTAAGCAATGTTTCTGATACAATCATTACCACAGGAGTGATAGGATCACTTTTAGCTTTAGGATTGGATGGTATTGAGAGAGGAGGAGTATTAGAGGCAAGGTATTGGAGTATCGCAGATCGAAATGATTGCAAGGCACTCGAAGAACGTGTGAAAGTGTTTGGAAATTCTTCGACTAGTATAATTTGCTTCCTTCGATCCAACGGTTTTACTTCTGCCCTGGCTGGAATCTCTCCATGGACGTCGGAAAATAAATCTAGTTGACCAAATTTTCCACCCCGACCCATGAACTCCTCAAATTGTGCAGCCATTGACTGAAAGCCGTCTGAGGAGGCGACTGTTCCAACAGGGTTCCTCCATTCTAGAATATCACACCCCATATCTTTCGCCAATAGCTGTACTGTTGTCGTCTTTCCGGTTCCGGCAGCACCCTTTAAGATCAATAACCGTTGTCTCATCTGCCCTCCTATAACATTATCCAGCCAGGTTCGAACATCAATTACTTTCTTCTTGTGTACTCCAAGCTCTTCCAGATTATTTGGCCCAAAGCGTTCAGCCCAAGGTCGTATATCCTCTTCCTCAGCCACACGTTCTATTATGGAACCCTGAGATGGTCTTACAAATCTTTGACTAGCACTGGGTGTGTTTGTACCTGAATTTGTGAATACGTTCTTTCCAACTCCCCGTTTGGCGGCTTGCCCAACAAGGCTAGTTGCTTGCGCTCGACTCTCTCCAACATCGTCATCATCTGATATTAAATCGTCTATCAAATCAGCCTCCTGTTGAATATCTCTTGAACTGAGAACCTTAATTCTTTGTTTAGGTATCGTCTCGCCTTCCGTTTGTGCCTGCTGCCTCTGTGATTGCCTTGCAAACAATGTATTAATATCTGCATTCTGCCGCTTTTCCTCAACTTTCCTTCTACTTCTTGCTTTCTCTGGACTTGTACTGGGGCTCTTTGTAGTGGACTTCTTGCGATGATTTGGCAAGTGGATCGGGGCAGCATTGGGAGGATGAATGGTCGCTTTTGTTGGAGGTTTTAAAAAAGAAGAAGATCTCGCGGAATTACTGGATTGCGACATAGACCTCGGGGCAGGCTCAGAAGAGCTCGATCTTGGTGGAGGAGAATGTGCCAAACTACTCAATCGACTTTTGAACTTGTTCACCTGAATGGATTCATTGTCCTCGTTATCAGAGGAATGAGGAGATGATTCAATTACATTGCGCTTCCGTCTCTTAGCTGGAGGTGCCATGACGGCAATAATATGTTCTTACCGGGAAACATAACCTTACTCATCAAAAAGCCTGAAGTAAGGTGGGTCGACGTGATAGTTGCCTAGAAGATCGAATGGAATCTCAATCTTGAAATGCATTAAAGCAATGCAACATCAAACATTGAGCTTATCTTATCTTATATCACATGACCACGCGATTATTATGTAATCTATGCTTATTTCGACCTATGACTAGCCAATTCATCATAGAACTCTCAGACCTGATACACTAACTCCTCATCCAATATTGTTTTTTACCCATTATTCATTTATCATACTACCGTAAGTACAATTAGTCGCACGTTTTCTATCATCATGCCTTTCTTAGATCGGATACAAAGTTGCTTCCGGGTCACTCATCCGATAGAGAAATAAGCCCTGTGCAGCAAAATGCACGACGTATCATGGGAGTGTTTGAAAGAGGTGGTTTGAATCCTCTTTGATTCAAACCATTCTGAACTACGGCCAAGCTTATTGTGTTTGGACGAAAGCCGATGAAATCTTGATGAGAGGATTGGAACTTCGTTCATCTACCTGATTTTGATTCGAGACCAAACGACTTTACCATGAGGGTTTACGTAGTGGCGATCTATTCAAGTGGTCGCATGAAGCTTGTCTATTTCCTCGACTCTCAGTGTGGTTAGCAATCACTAGGCTATGCGAATGACAGAGGCTGAATTTTGTTGTGGAAATCATGTCTCGTGGTTCAGTTACAGTGTACCACGAATCGTGGCTATACAGCCTAACTCTGCATACTTGGCGGGGCCCCGCGTTGGGGAATATTTGTGCTGTTGCCTTCAAATACAGCATATGATTAATTTACGCGAATAGAGACGGGACATCTCAGCGCAAGCGAACAAGCCATTTCGAAGTTTGTGTTTTTTGTTATAAATTTCTTTTCACATTGATACTTCCCCTTGCAGGATGGGCTTATCGGTCTTGATTTTCATTGGAAGCATTAGACAAGCAAATTAATTGTTCACACGCCCTACGTACTGCCTTATAGGCAATTGGCCCAGAGTCTAGTGACTTGTCAGCCTCAACTTCTAGAAGCTATCCTTTTCCTTTGGTACAAGGGGGATGCCGCATTTATAATGTCAGACTACACACAGACTGTGCCATTCAGGATTGAAGTGCAGCCTTCTCGTGCCTTACGTTCACGCACGATAATAGCAAATACGTCAAATCAGGATTAAGTAAATATTTTGCATACTGCTTACTGGTGGTATATATGTAACTCTCATCCCCGCTTTCATAAATTGTCATTCATCGCTCGTTTCAAGACATTGGACGAAAAGTGTGTACAATGCCAGAACCAAAGTATCTCGAAGAACATGTAAATTTTGTTCACCCGGAATGGTATGTTGCATTTGATATTCGTTGGGGCGATTTTCATATTTCATATTCGCTGATAAAAATCCAAGGACACGGTCGCAGGCTACTGGTAATAATTTAGGTGGTTATACCGTCGAAATCGAAGCGAATCAGCACCATATCAACCTGAACAGCAACTTGGATGCTAAGTGAGAATTGCCTCGAATCCTCACAATACTCTAATTTTTGCTAAATCTCTAAAATAGGATCCAGAATCCGTTATCTGGAATTCCAACGACGTTACTATATGATCAGGTTAAAGCATTTGCAACTAAGCATCAATTGCTCAGTGTTCTTCCAATATTGGTTAAAGGGGCACTGGTGGCACAAGATCCAACAAATTACGAAGATATTAGAGGCGAGAATGCCCTAAATGAAGAAGAGATTGAATGCTTGAGGGACGAAATCCTTCATACATGGAAACAGCCATGGGCGTTGTATATCACCATTATTACTTGTTCCATTGGGTATGTCTCCACCCTATCTTAGCACTTTACTTGTCTAGCTCTCTGACTTTCATCGTAACAGAGCTGCCGTTCAAGGATGGGACCAAACAGGTTAGTTAACTACAAATTTTCATGCTGGCGCTTAAAATGGGGATTGAGAACAAGAATCAAGGTGGTTTCAAACATTCGAAGTTGAGCCGAATACAAATCTTACAACGACTCGAGTCGGAGCAACTTCGGTTTTCTCCTCACTGTCCTAGTGGGCTCAGAATTATTGTAGCTGTGATCTAAATACTTCCATCTGTCGTGAAAAAAATAATTAATGATAAACAAATGCAGGCTCAAACGGTGCGAATCTATCGTTCCCGGACCTCTTCAACATTGGAGGAAAATCTACCCGCGATACAATGCTAGTTGGGCTCTGCAATGCCGCCCCATATATCAGCAGCGCATTTATAGGTTGTTGGATTTCTGATCCTCTCAATAATTATTTCGGACGCCGGGGAACCATCTTTGTCGCCGGGAACTTCTGTCTGTGGAGTGTAATTGGTAGTGCGTTTACGACAACATGGCAAGAGCTTTTTATTTGCCGTCTTATACTCGGACTCGGGATGGGTGCCAAAGCTTCGACAGTTCCAGTATATGCGGCGGAAAACTCACCTGCAGGTACATTCGCTTTTTTCTTTCCTCGATTCAAAATTTGGACCTCAAAGCTAATGTCTGATTAGCTATTCGAGGTGCGCTCGTTATGTCCTGGCAAGTATGGAATGCTTTCGGAATCTTTCTCGGCTTTTGCGCAAATTTGATCGTTGCCAACGTTCCTCGAATAGCTTGGCGTCTTCAGCTCGGCTCTGCGTTCATACCTGCTGTACCTCTTTGTGTCCTGATCTTTTATTGCCCAGAAAGTCCCCGTTGGTATATGAAGAAGGGCCGATATCCAGAAGCATATCAATCTTTGTTGAAACTTCGAAACAATCCTCTACAAGCTGCGCGTGATCTTTACTATATCCATTCCCAGCTTGAGCTGGAGGCAGAGATTGTTGGAAACCATACTTACTTGACACGGTTTACACAGTTGTTCACGGTGCCTCGATTAAGAAGAGCGACGCTGGCTAGTTTTACAGTCATGTTGGCTCAACAAATGTGTGGCATCAATGTCATTGCCTTTTATTCATCGACTGTCTTTCAAAAAGCTGGTGCCGGCAGGATCAATGCACTTTTAGCTTCATGGGGATTTGGTCTAGTTAATTTTATCTTTGCATGGCCAGCTATATGGACAATCGATACTTACGGTAGACGAACCTTATTGTTATTTACGATTCCCAACATGACTTGGAGTATACTTGCTGTGGCACTTTGTTCATTGATACCAGAATCCAGTCGAGCACATCTAAGCCTTATGGCGCTGTTTATATATATCTATGCTGCTTTTTATAGCCCCGGGGCAGGTCCAGTTCCTTTTACATACTCTGCTGAGGTGTTTCCGTTATCACATCGTGAAGTTGGGATGGGTTGGGCTGTTGCTACGAACTTCTTTTGGGCCGCTGTATTAAGCATTACTTTGCCTAGAATGCTTGATATCTTTACTGTTGCTGTAAGCTGTACTCTCATTTAAACCAGAGTCTCTTTATCAGCTTGGTTATTGATTTTTCATATAGGGAACCTTCGGTTTCTACGCTGGATTAAATATTTTATCATTATGCATGATATTTCTGTGGGTACCGGAAACCAAGCAACGTACACTCGAAGAACTAAATTTTGTGTTTGCTGTTCCCACGCGCACACATATGCGTTACCAGCTTACTAAAGCTTTGCCGTGAGTTATTTCCTCTTCCCTTTACATTAGATAGCATCGTTAGCTGAATCAAATAGATGGTGGATAAAACGATATATATTGCAGCAGAAATACGCAACCCTCGAACCATTGTACGAGTTTGAGAAACCGACAGGCCAGCGAGAAATCGACGAATTATATGAAAACGATAGGCTGAGAGCTCAGAGGAGACAGGATACTGAGTGGATAGCAAAGCGTCAAAAGCAAAGCTTTTCTGGAGGGGGGGAGACCCTGAGGGGAAGCACTCAGATTGGCAGGAGGGATCTATGATGTATCATCAAAGAGGTGCTGTAATTTGTGTCACACAGGTTTATAAAGTTCAAAATTTCGACTGAAATGTTTCCCCCTCATCGCAGCCAATCTACTAATCAAACAGATCTTGAATCTATCATTCTATTGGAAGCAACGAAAATCACTCATTCCTTGACTTTATACTGTAAATTGACCCATCATCCTTGATTTCACTATCTCGAGTCGACTTCATGGTATAAAATTGCGTGGAATGATTAACAGTTCCTGATTACTTTGATGTAAGTATGATTTCGATTTCCGGTGAATGATGAGATGATCAAACTAATAGCTAGGATCTAGTCAAGATCGAATCACTTGGGTGACTGAAGAAGTTTCGATGTGCCCAATATGCGTCCGCCGCCCTGTTTTCAAGACCAGGACCATTGCGCAACTCAGCCACTCGGTAGACGTTGGTCAACCGATAAAGGAGTCGTTCTTTAGCTGTGTAAGGGGTGTAGGATGATTGATGCAGTGGATCTAGATTGTATACCGATCCATCACTGAGGTCGCAGCCATTCTGCAAGAAAGTTTAATATCTTCAATACTACATTTTGATGATGATAGGCATATACTATATTTGAATTATTAACCTCTCTTGTTTGACCCCTTTTAGTGGATATCATATGGTACTGATTTGTGAAGCTCTTATAAGTTGGAAAATCTCCGCGGCCTCTATATAGACGTACTTTTCATAATTCTCCATACAGTACTAGACCACTTATATCCGCCCCCCCGCTTATTTTATGGTGTTATATATTACACCACCCTTTTTCAATATTAAATATTAAATTAATCAAGAATTATAAAATTATTAAATTTGAATAAATAAATAATGTATTCTTATATTATTGATATATATAAAAATTATTCTATTATTAATTTTTAATCTATTAATATTTAATATGTCAGCTATTCGCTGCAATACAAGCCTCAATTCTAAAAGGCATATTAGCTCCCAAATTATTAAATAATTCTTTATTTAATATATCCCAAACTGTCACGGTCATGGACTAAAGGGCTCCATTAGGCACGTGATAGTAAGCCCTCGGGCCTACCGTGTGCCGAAGGGAGCCCGCACACATATATAAATTGTATAGTTTTCATAAGTTTAGAAGAATTAATGAAAAGTCTTTGTGCTACATTTCACCTAGTTGATTCATTGCTAGTATCTACTCTAACACAAACTATCTATAAACAACTCTTTAACCTTTGATAAATATATTCTAATTTGCTTTTATCAATAACAATATCAAAAAACATTTTATATATTCTTATTTTTAAAACCTATTATATATACTTTATAAAATTAAGATTAAAGAAATAAAAAAACTAATCCTTCAATAAAAAAATCTTTTTTTCTTAAAACCAATCTTATATTTTATAGGTACAATAAATAGAAGCATTATTCTATATAAATTTATATTCTAAATCAAATTTTTCAAAAATAGGGTCTACTTCAATCTCAAAAACCTTAAAATAAGATTTAATATTATATCTATATTTTGCACTCTCAAAATCCCTATTTATTATATATAAATTACTTCTTCCAATATTCTAAAAGCTTTTTTAACACATAATCTTTATATTCTTATTTATATTATATATTTCGATTATTTCTAAATTCCATTTCTGAAATTTAATATAAAAGCATTATTCTAATCTTTTTTCTTTTCCTTATTTTATAGAGTATTCATCTGATTATACAACTAAACCCCATTCTTCAATTGTTAACCCCCTATAAACTAAACACTATTTAAGCCATTTAATAATATATATTAATATAAACTTTAATCTTTTCTTATACCTCCAATTGATTATATTATATTTGATCAAAATCCTTTTAATAATTTTAATACTATAATCAAATCTAACCTTTTAAATAATCTATTTATATATAGTTTTTAAAAACAATTATATATATCATAATAACATTTATTCGTTTTATTTAATATATAATTTAAATCGATTAGTATATAATAAATATATACTATTGTTATATATTAGATCTTATAAAAGAATATATCATATAACGTGGTTTATTAGTGAATGGGTTATATCAATGAACGGGTTATTTCGAAAACCATTTAAATCAAGCTTTTTAAAATATTAAAATTTTAATAACTAATTATTATTTTCTTAAATAAAAGATTTTAAAAAATAATTAAGATCTAGGTTTTTTATTAATCTAATTTTTATAAAATAATTTTATTATATTCTAAAAAGAAAAGGAAATTGTTATGATTTTTGTTACAAAAAATCTATTTTTATAATAACAGTTTTATAAATTCAAATTTCTTAAAACTAATAAGATTTTTAATATTCTTATATATTGAAATATTTTATATTAAATTTTTAGAAAATTATATCTATAAATAAAGAAAGTGTATAATTATATACAAACAAATTTTGTATATAAAATAAGTGATCTATTCATTGATATAATTTACTCACTGATAAACCACGTTAATTCTACAAAAAAATCCAAAACTCTTTACAATTCAATAGAAATTAAAGCCTTCCTTTACCTTACTAACTATTTTGCTGTATATATATAGAATAAAACACTTGTAAGAATCATTTTGTATACCTCTAATATGTTATACATTATAAATTGAAAATATAATTAAAATAATAAAACGTGATTATAGGAGTGTAATACATGAAAAAACGCGTTTTGTGGAGTTTCGGCTAATAGAAGTGCACGGTGACTGTACACCGAGTTCCCCGCATTGAACCGCACTTGTTTTCATACTCCCCGCATTTGAACTGCCGCTCAACACTCCGTCGTATATGTATGTCTTAACCATGCATTGCAAGCCGAAACATGTCCGAAGTGTGTTCATGTAGTAGTAATTAGGTGTATATATCTTGCCATCTCTTGCCGTTTATTGTCACTATCCATGTTTTTCTGATTCCTTTCTTTCGGGGAATACAAAACGACATGCTTGAAGAAATTATCTCCCTCCCAATATGGGCACTCATTACGATCCCAGTATCCATTTACATCCTGAGTACCGTATTCCTTGCAATCGTAGATCCTCTCCGCCATATTCCAGGACCGTTCCTCGCACGCTTTACTCGAGCCTGGTATTGTTGGAAAATATACGAAGGCGATTTCGAACGTACCAACCAACAGCTGCACACTCGCTATGGCCCTATTGTCCGCATCGCACCGCATGAATACTCGATTGATGATGTCGATGCTGCCAAAGTCATCTATTCTATTGGTGGAGCTACTTTCCCAAAATCATCATGGTATACGACATGGCAGCCTTCGAATAAAGTCCCAGCTTCGCTATTCACTGAGCTCAATCCACATACTCACTCTGTACAACGACGTAAGGTCGCAAATTACTATAGTATGAGCTCTATGGTTGGATATGAGGGTCATGTGGATAATTGTTCGGAGTTACTCTCACGACACTTCGTGAAATCGGCAACTGCAGGAGATTTTGTTGACATGCAGCATTTGTTGCAATGCTATGCGTTTGATGTTATTGGAGAGATTACATTCGGTAAACGCTTTGGATTTCTAGATATGGGAGAGGACAAGGATGGTGTGTTCAAGGCAATTGACAATGGAGGATGGTATTCTACATTCGTTGGGCTTTGGAGCTGGCTTCATGTATGGATATTTCCGTTATTGCCTAACACTGGCGGGATTGCATATGTCGTCAAGTTCACAGAGGATAGAATTGCAGAAAAAGAAAAGTTGTTACAAGAACAAAGAAGTAGCAACAGGAAAGAAGAGGGCACTCTAGATTTCGTGACGAGGATTTTGATGGCTTCTGAAAAAGATCCTGGAAAGATTACGAGAGGCGATTTGCGTATCACATGCCAGTCCAACATTGGTGCAGGAAGTGATACAACAGCTATTACCCTTTCGAGTGTGCTTTACCATTTGTTGAAGTACCCAAACACTTATCAAAAACTGCGAGACGAGATAGAAACTGCGGCAAAGGAGGGAAGAATATCAGATCCTATTACCTTTAAAGAAGCCCAAGGACTACCCTATCTACAAGCGGTGATGAAAGAAGGATTAAGAGTCCATCCTGCTGTGGGTCTGGGGCTACAACGAATCGTCCCAGCAGAGGGTACTACCATCGCAAATAAATTCATACCAGGTGGCTCTACAGTTGGCATCAATGCGTATGTAGCTCATCAAAATACTTCTGTCTGGGGCTCTGACGCCGATCAATGGAGACCCGAAAGATGGCTGGAAATTGAGGAGCAAGGTCGAGGTGCAGAAGTAGAAAAGTACTTCTTCTCTTTTGGCATGGGTTCGAGAACATGTATTGGCAAGAATATTAGTTTGTTGGAGATGAACAAGCTGATACCCCAATTGGTGAGGAGATTTGATTTTGAGCTGGACGCGGATGTGGAGCGAAATGGGGGGATAGTTTGTAAGAACAGATGGTTTGTCAAGCAACAGAACTTCAGAGCAAGAATTTTGAGGTGGAACGGTAAGATCGAATAGGATAGAACTTTGTTTTATGTTTGCAGTGTATGGATTAGGATTATCGATTTCAACAACTTGGTACTGGAAATTCGGGTTTGACAACAATAGGCGACAGGAAGGGGAGGTATCTAGGATACGATTGGATCTGTAACAAAACATGGATCAAATGATATATCTCAATACTGATTGAATTGTGCGTCTCGATGAAAATTATCACAAGTCTGCGATGTTATCGAATAAGCAAACTATTGAATTAACGTCGACGCTTCAAACACCATTATGTAACCCTGCGCTAACTATGGTTCCCACTCCTAAATCCATGACCTCATTATCTTTCCCAATCATTGACTCCACCAAGTCCTTCAACTCATGTGAGAACAACCATGAACAAACATCCATTTCATATTCTTCCTTCATAAATTCAAAAATGTCTCAACCATTTATCCTGACCCTCCGCCTCGACGCCGCCTCCGAGAAACTCCTCACTGCTCTCCGGACCCGCTATTTTCCTTCTTCTCGCAACTACCTCTCTGCACATATAACTCTCTTCCATGCTCTTCCCTCTTCCCAGCATTCTCTTTATAAATCCACTCTCTCTTCCCTCTCATCACGAGAACAAAAATTCAAAGTCGGTATTAAAGATCCTTTTCCCTTGGGGAGAAAAGGCGTGGCACTCAATATT
The DNA here is from genome assembly GCF_014898295.1 of Botrytis byssoidea. NCBI lineage: Eukaryota > Fungi > Ascomycota > Leotiomycetes > Helotiales > Sclerotiniaceae > Botrytis > Botrytis byssoidea. The sequence continues at coordinate 16,280 of NW_024065852.1, read as the reverse complement.
GCATCTTTCAAATTACGGAAGATTCATGAAGAATTACTAGGAGAATTTAGAGAAAAAGGTGTGCAATTGACGGAACAGGATGACAGAAAAATAAGATCGCACGTTACGGTGCAGAATAAGGTTGGAGAGGAGGAGGCAAAGAGAACGTTGGAGGAGGTGAAGGGAGAGTGGATGATGCATGGAGATGGAAATGGGGGAATAGGAGGGATGGCCGAGGCGATTAGTCTGTGGAGGTATGAGGTTAGCGGGGAGTGGACGCATCTGGAGGATTATGAGTTTGCATAATGGAAAATGAAATTTACGGGAAGACCGAGAAGAGTCATTTTGCGACAAGATCTGGAAGACATCATTCACGAAAAATGATTGAGGAGATATTTGGCCTTCAAAACCGAGATATTCACGCAGTACTTGACCTTATATCCAATGATGGTGATTTTTTCCCTAGCGAAACAATTGTCAAAACCAGTCATGAGATTTCAATATAAGGAGGTTCCGTTCTGGTCACTCCTCTATACGACTTTCCAAAGCATATTCAGCCCCATGGTCATGCTTCTAAAAGTCCGAGCATCTTTTTTTCCCAATACTTTCAAAGCTACTAGCTTTAAGCAGAGTTGGAAACCCCAAATTTAAGCTCCTACGCGGTATCCAAGATGAACGGTCCCTATTCAGAGTATTAGCATCACTCTCTTCATTATCAATATTCTTCCCTTCATGAATCATTACTCACTATAAAAACCAAATTTCGATTCACAATCTTCCAATTTCCGTTCGCCTTCTTCCACGTATCTTCATACCTGCCCGTCACAAACAGGGTATGACTATCATCTTCTATAACCGGCGACGTATGCGGTAAGAGAAAATGGCTAGCTTCAAGATACGTTATGGAAATCGCTGAGGTAGGCGAACATATTGCTATATACTGAGTACCGTATCTATGATGCGTCCCCGTGAATTGAATTACCTGGGCTGCAACAGCATCGGTGATATTTTTCAATCCGTAGAGAACAGGGAGGGGCTCTGAGTAGTTCGCTCGGGCGTCTGGGGTAAAGACACGGGAGAATGCTTGCCACTGGGTTGGGGAATGGGGTGTTAGGATTTGGATTCATGGTGGTCTGGAGAAGATGTTGAGAAGTTATAGGGAAAGTAGCAATTCAGTTTTTATCTTACATTTCGTCCGTCAATGGCAAATGCATATAGAGATAATGTGTTACGGATAATTTCTGTAGCAATAGGATCTGTGAGAGGGGATATGGGGAGCAGTTCTGCGAGTTGAAATGAAGATGCTGGGCCAGGAGAGATGTTGGGGCATTTTGATGATTCTGAGGAGACGGTACGGAAGATTAGTCCCGTTGAAAGGACCAGAAATTTGAGGAATTGCATTTCGAGAAAAGTGAGTGTTGAAGAGTTTTGGGAGAAAGTGATATATAGTTGAATTTTTCTGGGAAGATTGTAGTGGTTATAAAGTAATATACTCAAGTCATTTACCCCTCATTACATCTCACGCGATGTCACTATACCATCCCTTACTTCCACCTGCAGCCAATGACATATATGCAGCTTTTGGCAGAGCACCCCACGTTCCTTGAAAGATAAGATGGGCGAATCCTTCATCTTATACACGGGACTTACAAGATCACATAGCATTGTCTTATGCGGAATGATAATTGATTGGTCTCGGGTTGCCAACTTTCATTTCAGCCAAGGAAAGTCTTCGCGAGTAATACTATCTACACTTGGGTTTTTCTCAATCTCATCAGGAGCAGAAATGTTTGAGTCCCCGATCGAAAATTAATTTGTTCGTCCTATTTGAGCCATTGGTTTAAAGTACACGTTGTTGGTTGCATTATTTGCTGGCTGGAAGTTCCATCTTGAGTTGATGACTCGCTGGAAGTCCAAAGAGGGGACGATTGATCCGAACGCAAATTTGTGACGAGATTCGACACTTAGTCTAAGCAATAAATCAATAAATCTAATTTCCTCACCATTTAACCGCTCGTTGTGAAATTCAAACTCATGTTGCTGGAAAAGACAGATATGAGGAACAAGATTTGAATTGACTAAATTTTAGATACGCTTCTGCTAAACGATTGTTTCAGAGATAGTGTAATTACAAAACTCATTACATTAAATTAGAAACAAACAACAACAACGATAATTCGAAACCATAAATGCATACACCTCAATTCAAAAACAGTAAACTAATACGCATCCTTCAATTCCCCCCATTTCCTCGATTCTCCTCGACAATTCTACGCCTGCGATTACGTACTCCTCTCTTCTACCCCTTTAGAAATATTTTAGATTGCACTAGATCATGAGAGTAAAGATTTAAACACCAGAGAAAGGTCTACACTTGTTCGCTGCACAGAATCCATCACAGCATGATCCGAGGAATTGTCCGTTTCTGTAACAATCGCCTATTGCAATAAGATTAGTATCACTTTTTACCGAAGTTCCTCCTTTTACATCCTCTTATCCGTCTCTCTCTCTCTCTCTTCAGGTCCATCACTTTCTTCTTTCTTCAAAAACAACTTTCCAAACCCAAAACTAAAATTCTAGAGGAAAAATAGAAAGACTCACTATAATTAGGAATGCATCTCTCATCCGTCACCTGGCAGCTCACACCAGTGATCGGTGTTGGAGGACCCACACTAACAATCCCTCCATTATTCACCAACGCAACCGCATTATCATGGTAGAAGGTACAGAGATTATAAACGTCGAAGTTGGAGGAGCGGATGAGAGAGATAGAGAGGGGGTTATCTGGGGAGTGTAAGGTTAGTTTCTTCTGGGACTCGTGGGGTGGAAGTGAAAGAGTTGAAAGCGAAAAGGTGATTAAGAGAGAGAAAGGGAAAAACACTAGTAGCGTGAAATTGTCCGTCCGCGGGAACAGTCAAACTGTAACTTGCTGGACCCCCGATAAATGTAATATCTACATCGAAGTAACTGGCAGGTGCAGCTACAACTCCGCTGATAGCTGCAAGACCAAGAGTCAAAAGGGTGGAGAATTGCATTTTGATTAGATTGTTTGAATATGTTTGAGAAGCTTCGATTGAGAAGTGAATGTATAAGATATTGATAGTGATGATGAGGAGAAAACTCTTGACTTCAGGAGGTGTTCAGAATTTATATACCCCATTTCCCCAGACTGTCATATCATTCTTACTACTTACGTACATCCAGCTAGTCTATCTTCAAGATGCCAATAAGCATACCTCGTAAGCTTAATTCCATCAACCCGTTGTCGTTGCGCTGTCAGATCATCCCTCGTACCCGTCACTCACTACTAGCTATCCGAGACCCAAGCTCGCCCCATATCTCCCTAACGTGTTCCAATTCCGTGTAAAGATCACCAAGTACGAAATAAGAGCATCATCACTTAAACTCAGCTCTCCTCCCAAAAGACACAAATGTCGTAAAAAACACAAACTAGTAGAATCATCCAGTAGCCAAAAGCTTAAAATCACGAAAAGAATTGAGAATGTTATAAATAGTTTGACAATCCACGCGCTATGGCGTGATGTGGAGAAACTGTTCTTCAGGTGATGCGGGCGGATTAGTGATGTTCGTGATATTTTGTTAAGCGATGAAGTCATGGTCTGATGTCCCGCTTACCGCCAAGACGGATCCGCGTTGAGGCTGAGAGCGTGCGGTGCTACGATACGATATGGCTCGTGATTCACGTGAAGGATACGAGATTGAGTTGCTGATGGCTTGGAGAATGAGGAGATAAATACGAATGGCGGTATCGAGGTGGAAAATGGAGATTGGGCGGTCAGTAATTTTCAATTTTTGAATTTGTTTGAATGACTCGGGTAGTTTGGAGTACTAAATTTACTTTGAAAATTGTACTTATTGAGAACTTAGTGGATTATCACTTAAATTTGTGAATTGTCTTGCAGTCGAATGTATGAAGTTTTCTCAAAAATTTAAAAATAAACGCGCGTGTATTGTGGAGTGATGTTCTAAGCTGGCTAAATACGGACGAGACACTTGTCCAATTCACTTCCTATAATCCTAAGCTGGTACCAGACTTTTCAGAATATGCATAGGGATATGCATACGTGCTTAATTTCCCTCCACACTCATAACGGTTCGAACATGTTCGAACTTGAGAAGCTCACCCTTGTGATTAGCGAGTAATTTAGCAGTCTTCAAAACATTTTTGATTTGTCTTCCGTTGATGTTTGAGTCCGCCAATTTGCCAACATCAGTGATTTGATGATGATGTTCTTGATCCTCTCCACGCGACAGAAAGTTTCTCCAAATTTTCTCTCTAGCGTTAGTATCCAAATCCTTGTAATCTATACTGAGATGAATGCGTGATTTGAACGCTGGATCAAGATTATTTACACGATTTGTAGTCATGAACAACAAGATCCCTTCATAATACTCGAGTGTTCGTAAGAAGATCGAAACAATTTTGTTCCGCTCAAGTGAGTTTGAAGTTCGTGCTTCTAGGAAAATATCACATTCGTCCAACAATAGGACCGCATTCCAACCGGTGACCATCTGAAGGACTGAACGCAAGTTTGACTCAACATCTTTAGATTCTGTGCCCAAGTCTCCGGCCGAAAGCATGTAGAGTGGAACATGCATTTGCTCGGCAACAGACTCAGCAGTCAAGGTTTTGCCAATACCAGGGCCACCCGAAAGCAGAAAGATTATGCCTTTGCCCTTGCCGCTAATGACGTCATCATATATTTCCTTAGTATCACACTCCATGCCGTCAACGATAGGAGTAGAATTGGGCATGCCCTGGCTCTCGGCTTCTGTCGACGTTCCGTAACGAGTTCTGTAATCTCAATTTTTTTTGGAAAAGAGGACAAGAGGACAATAATTGAGAACGTGGGACAGAACTTTGAGGGAGAAGAAGCCAGGAAGAGGTAGTGGACTATAAGGCTGTGGGCAAACATGGTGGTGCGACTCGATATGGGAGACCATCGCACCATTTGCCAATATCAACATACCATATTGATAAGTGAATCTAGTATTGTTGCGCCATAGTCGCTGTGTCCCATCAGCCTTCGTCCAAAGTTTGAGTAAAATTTGTGCTTTCGCGCCATAAGTGTGTTTTCTCTCTTGTATCAAGCTGTATACAGAGTCCCTAATAATATTATAATGACACTAGTCAAACCGGATAGATCGGCGACACATCAGCCTTTTAAACAATTTAAGTTTGTGAAGTGGAAGATATGTGTCTCTCAAATGAATGGATCACTTGATCCCACAATAATACAAAAAGCAAGCCGCAAAAAGGGAGTTTGTCGACAACTGGATGATGCTATCAGATGGTTCTGATATACGAAAATCACACATGTATATATATATGGAATGGGCCTGTTTTGAGGAAGGCCTTCAGATGCTTGATTCTCGGTCAATAATGATAGGGTATGTAGTGGACGATTTAAGGGAACATTGAGTCAGCATCAAAGATTGCTCTACCTATAGATAAATTCTATAGAAGCCTATGCCAGTACAGGGTACTCTCCGATGTATTTGAAAATTGGATAAGCTGATCGGTGTATCTCCAACTACAGCGAGGAGACTTCTGATCAAAGGGATAAGCAGAAGCTTCTTAATTTTGTCTCGGATATCCAATGTAGTTCCTACAGTTACTGTGCAGAAGTTGAATATAATGAAGAAATTCATGTACTGTGGGTGTCTTGCATTGTTCCAATCATTATGGTTTGTCCAGATTCCCTTGTACTGTTAGTGCCTTCTTTTTTGGTATTAACCTAGCTGAAGCAGTAGAAACATTTAATCGATCACGTGTTGACGCACCAAAATCTTTAAAGCTCGTCGCGTCTTACTTCTTTCGCCACGATAATCTTATCTTACAGCATCTTCTCTTCATCATTCTGCTCAAGTCAACATTTCGCCTATACTAATAAGACCTCAATTACCAGTTTGAATCGAACGACCAATTCGATCTTGAATATGAGAATATCATCATGTTCAAATCTGTTAGTATGGCCGCCATTGCGGCTTTGAATGGAGATGTGTCAGAAGTATTTGATACGCAGAGGTGCCTGCAACTGCAAGAAGAAATACTATCGGTAAGCCACATATGTACTGATTTGATCAATCTCCGCATTTACACTATACAATCACAAATCCACAAATCACAGCATGGCAAATTTTTACAAGGGCAGCACTGACGTTTAATTTTCACCAATAGAGTAGTCCGGAGAGACCAGCCGCGGATAACAATATGTCATTTCCTGTCGTCGCGTCAAGCAATCATAATTGTAATATCGACGCGACAAACAATGCCTGTCATGTTACAGGAAATGGAAACCACCACAATCAAGTCCAGGAAGTTTTTCATAAGATAGAGGCCGCCAGAGAATCCGATATTAAAGCTCAAATATCTGGAGAAAGTCCATTACCTCCAAATCCTGTACATAAATCCGAACGGACGAGAGATGGTCCGCCAGTACTGCCAACAGTAAAGCGAGATAATGAAAGAAAATTGAGGCCATCCGATATTACCGGCAACCTACTTCCCTTGTCTTGTGCCCAGTTGAGAGCAATGGAGGGCGAGGAGCATACTCAAAAGACTAATTTATCTTTGACTCAAGAGAATCCTGAGTCTCTTTACGAAGCCTTAGAATTGCAAAGGTTAAGAGACCAGGCTGTTCTTGGACCGAGTGACGAATTTTCCTCGAGCCCACCGATTCCAATCGAACGGAATGTTCTGCCAGATCCACAATCAAATGGCATATCTGGAGACCCCAATTCTACACACACTGAGTCGACTGCACGTACATATGAGGAGAACGACACGGGGCACATAAACTTTGATACATTTCAACCAACATCGGTACTTGATGAAGGTTATCTCCAATCAGAAGATCCGCCTGCTGTTTATAGTACCCAAGATCCTGTGCAAGACACTCTTCTTGGCCCTCAGACTCCGGCTCCGTCAGTCAACCCATTTTCTGAGAAGGGTAGTGTAATGAAGCAGCATGAGCTCTTTGGCGCAACACAACCATCATCGATTGGACGACTTGGTGGCAGTCCTACATCCTCTAGGCCATCGCCTGATGTTTATAAGGGATATAGATCCTCACAAGAAGTTGAACCATCACCACTCGTACGACGTTCGGAGGTCGCTAGCGCGACTACCCAAAAATTAGACCGATCTCCTGACCACTCAACATCTACTAAGACTCCTATTACAGTCGGATCTGCCACAGTGTCGAATAACATACAATCTTTCAATTCCGCTCTTCGAAAATTAACGTTGGTACGTGAACCTCAGGATACGTACATACCAATGAAAGAATCCCAAGAAAGAAGAAAGAAGTTCATGGAACGTCAGCTATACTCTGGCTCGGAATCAGATTCTGATATTGAGGCACTACCCAAGAAGTTCCAACAAGTGGCGAGAGAGAAACAGAAGTTACGCGCGCAGACAGCCTTGAGTGCAAGAAGACCAACTTTATCCGATAGACCAGATTCCGCAAAAGAAGTCAGTTCCATTTCTGCCACAGCTAGTACAAACCAAAGGTCAATTAATCATCAGCGCAAGTCTTCAGAGGTGTCATCTTCTCACACATCCCAGGCCTTCAAATCAACTCCGATCGCTGTGGAGGTTCCTGCTAGTGGACGACGCCGAAGCATGCAGGAGGATTATGTAACCCAATGTGAAGGCTTTGATGCACGAGACACTCAACCAACACAGCAGGATATGGTTGCTGATTCTCAAGGTGTTCCTTTGTCAAGCACCCTTGTTACAAGTTCTCCAGTACCCGGACCGCGAAATCGAGCGCCAACCTGCTCTGATGTTGAGAAAGTAGACCCAGAATCAACGAGCCCGTCTCGGAGGCTACCAAGAAAGCTACAACAGCCTCTAAGCCAAGAATTCAGCGAGCCTTTGAAAAGCAAAAACGACAATCATGCAGATGGAATCCAAGAAAAGGATCCCACTGTACCTACCACATTCGACCAGAGGATGACTGCATCACCCAATGAAGTATCTTTCAGCGATGTTATTAAAGAACCCGTCACCCAAATACAGAATCCAACCGACGGGGTCGCCTCCACTCTCCCAGAGACTAGTCCAGCTACTGATAGATTAATTCCTATGACTGAGATCGCAGAAGTCTCTCTCAGCATAGCGAATAATGATGAGTTAGATGACTTGCCAGGATTTAACATGGATGATGAGTTTAACGAGGTTATTGGTGTATCTAGTCATCATACACCCAAACGACAACCTCAGTTTCAACCATCGTTAGCTACTACGCCTAGTCATTTTGATATAATACCTGATGGCTCTGCTGCTACAGCCTCATCGGGACTTTCATCGGCTCCCAGTACAATAGAGCCCCCCACTCCTGTCGCAAGAACTATTTTGACTTCCACAGCTCCGGCGGTGTCTGAAGTAGAAGCACTCGATTGCAACTCACCTGGAATAGAGACGTCGACTGAGCCTTCTGAATTGAATTTTACAGCAGAGGTTTCTAAAACTGCCCCTGAAGATGTTACTCCACCATTGGCCTCAACTGAACATGATACGAAGCCTTCCCAAACAGTCCCGATTGAGGAGCCACAACTTCCATCGACGAAAAGAGAGCAAGAAAGCGTACATCAAAGAACGCCACGTAAATCTACTCGATCCTCGAATGGCCAATTCGGAAAGCCGCCTATCACACAGCAGCAACCAGGAGTTGCTCGAAATACTAGGCTTTCGAGTGTGTCGTCTACAGTTTCTAATCCTATCTCATCCACTGCTGAGTCAGAGTTAGTATCCCCATCCATTCCTAATTTGAAATCAAGTACAAGAGGTCGATCAAGAGGTCGACCGAGGGGAAGTGTTGCTACCAAGGTCAAAGAATCAATTGGGGAGACTGCTCTGCCAGCTACGAAAAGACACCGTACCCGAAGCTCCGTGAGCCCCGAATATCAAGAAGACACCATTTCAGCACCTCTCTTAAGTCGACCATCAATTCTGCCATCACAGGAAGATAGCGAAGATCCACTGGCCCTATCAACACCGCCTTCAAAAACCTCGTTGAACAATAAAAGGTCAATAGACAGTCTATTTGAGGGGATGGCTTTCGCTGTCTCATACGTGGATGCAGAAAAAGATAAACAAGTTGCGATTCGTTTAATCAAACAGCACGGTGGTCGAATCTTAGATGACGGATTCGAAACCTTGTTTACCCCGACGACTCTACCGTCCAAATCTCGTACTGTAAATAGTGAGACTGGAGAGGCAGAGCTTGAGATTGCCTCTTCGGAGCAAAATATTGGTTTCGTGGCATTGATTGCAGATGAGCATTCGAGAAAGGCCAAGTACATGCAAGCTTTGGCCCTTGGACTCCCATGTATCTCAGGACGATGGATTTCTGATTGTGTTGAAAAGTGTACTATAATCGATTGGTTACCATATCTTCTCTCAGCTGGGAACTCTTCCTTCCTAGGTGGAGCTGTGAAGAGTCGATATTTACGCCCATACTCTGCCTCTAGTGCGAATCTCAATGACATTTTCACTCGGAGATTAAAGCTACTCGATGGGAAATCTATCTTGATCGTTACTGGGAAGGGAAAAGCTGGCGAGAAGCGGAAACCCTACACATTTCTGACTCGCGCTCTTGGCCCAACTCGGCTTGGCCAGGCACAAGATCTCAAACAAGCGAGAGAAATGCTTCTCGATGCGGAGAGTAAAAACGTCAGTTATGATTGGCTTTATGTAGATGGAAAGCAGGATGTGGAGGCAGCGGTGTTCGAAAACACCCCAGCAAGCATTTCAGGCGGTGGCCGAAAACGAAAGAGAGTTTCGATACAGCAAGAGAATGCTTCACCACCATTGCCTAAACGTGTTAGGGTTGTCAATGATGAGGTCATGATTCAAAGCTTGATATTAGGTCAACTCATTGAGGATTAAAAGCCCTCAATCTTTTTTTCAAACTTTCTTTTGAGCTATCACATTAGCATGTACGATTACGATTTGCATGATTTATATAGTGGGGCAGACCATAGACATGTAGATTAATGGCTAAATGAGTCATGAAAGGCGCATTAAAAGGTGGAATACATAGGAGAGCTTGCTTGCATTAATGGATGGATGGGAATACCAATTTACTTTTGGGGCGTTTTGCTAGAAGGGCGATGGGGAATTGATATGGAGTCGAAATGTAAGACATTTCGCGAGCTGCGGATTGCTAGAAATTAGTCAGACGAATAATGTAGCTGATGTTCTGACGTTGCGAAGCTTTGAGAGTAGTGCGATAATTGGGTGTGAAAGTGGTGTTGGCTCTCTTTGTGATGGTGTAGAATCCGTCGGTCTTTGAGTACAGTGCATTAGGATAAAACCTCGTTCATATTGCATGCTTCACGCATCCTCTCATCAACAAGAACAATATTTCAATGTTCCAAGCAGTCTCAAAGGATCGTAACTCAATGTAAAACTCAATTAAATTTCCGATGAACTATGGTGGTTCTGTTTCATAATTAGCAGGAAGTGCAGGATGATGTTGATTCACCTTGATGACGCAACTGATGTCCTTTTGAAGTTGAGCACATTCATATGCAGACTTGATGGATCAATCGGAAGCAATATAATATTCATCATCAGATTATCAGGTCTGCTAGCTCTATTCTGCCTTTGTATTTTTCAGCTTCCGGGATACATACTTTGGTTTTTACAACGAAAATTCACTTGAACGACTGTGTAATGCTTATGTAATGTATCTAATTTAAGCGAGATAACCTCAATATCACTTTAAGGTTGTATGGCTCTGGCGTTCTTTATGGCAGATAGCTATTTGCAGTATTTACCCAGGTAAGATACGTAGGTTCTTGCTTCCAGTCTATCCATGGTGTATCATTATAGTCGCAGTGCAAACTTGTGTCATTTTTGTGATGGAGAGTAGCCCTCAGTACTTTCTCTTTTTGGCATTTTAGCTTCCTTGTTGAGCTTATCTTGTATCGCAGTATCTGATTATATGAGCTCTTGCTATCATATTTCTTCAATCTAGTATTCTGTTGACGTAAGCGCCTGCCAAATTTAATGTTCACGCGACGCATTTAGAATTTTTCTAGTCGCGTCTGAATTCTGTCACTTTTAGTGTGATGTACTACTATTTTTTAGCGTCATTTTAGGTCACTTTCAAAGTTTATTGGAAAGAGCCGGTCTGTTCAGAAGCTAGGTAATTACAATTCAGATTTCCAAATATTTCGACCGTTCAGACTCAGCTTTTAGATACATACTTCCTTTCGGCAGGAACTAAGAGTGTGTATACGTTCAGATTTGCAATCGACAGGAACGAGTATGTATCATCATATTTGAATCATTGGGACAAAATGATTCCAATGGGCTTGAATTTACGGACTCTTGCGGGACATACAAAAGTCTTTCTTCTGTGCTAAAATATAGATCTCTTGGTGTACAAAATGGTATCTCAATTCATTTCACTTTTGAGAGTGAACCAAGTTGTGATGAGCAAGTAGATTTTACTTTTACGGATGGCTTGGGATCTATTAGTGTGACAAACATGCACTAAATATTCTTAACAGTCTATCTAGAGAAATTTAGCTCCTCGAATGACTTCGATAAGTAGCAAAGAAAAGGAAAGGTCGATCAAGTTCCAATTGCCATCTCACTTTATAGACTATCTAAGGTAAGAGCTATGTTGACTATCCATTGTATGACAAGCATTAGCGTCGCCCTCGTAGCACGAAGCTAATGGAATTATACTTTCATAGTACATCTCGCTTTTAACAACCTTCTAGTAGGTCTGGAAAATCAGAACCTATAAGTACTCATCCATCTCCCCTTCAGCTTTTCTGATCTTCTTTCCTTTTTCTTTTTGGCCCGATCTCGATTCTCAAAGTGTACGAATCCCCTTTTCCCAATCTTCTAATTCCCTTCGTGGTATTTCACTTTGCTAATTTATAGACAGAACAGTCCACGAATACCATAAAAGAACTCCAAAAGCACCAACAACAACAATCATGTCGGGATCAGAGGTAAGACACCATTTTCATAATGTCTCTCCCTTGGTCTGCCAGCCTTCACTTTCTCTATATACATGGCGTAATATCCCCAATGGGAGTTGCATTACCATTCCTCCTCTTTGAATGACTTGGGCATGTACGACTCCTATAGATCAGTAGGATCATCAAACCAGCCTACTTTGGTATGGGGGAGTTGTCCTCAGACTTTTCGAGGAGCAGTTGCCTTGTATGAAGCAGTTGTTCAAAAAAGAAGCGAAATCCTACTTTTAAATGTAGGCATAGTTGGACGCTCGGGATGCAGTTCCACCCGGGCGGAGCGCTAGGAGCTTGCCGAGTACTATGGTCCTGTGCTGCGCGTGTATCACCGGCCAGTCCGCTTCCGTTCGTTCATCTGGGCTGTGAGTGTGTCGCCGGCTCAGATACGATCTTGAACACTCTGTTGAGATGCTGGGCTTTGGGTCAGACATTGGTGTCTTCCTCAGCATTGCACATTGCTGACAGCTGTCTTATATAGAATCGTCGAAGACACCAACCTCGCTCCGAAGTTCGTCGGGCCGGCGCGGCGGAGATTCCCTCTCCCTCTCCGACCCTCACCAACGACCATCACCACATACATTTGACGAACCAAGGTGATCGTCGTTCCGGGAAGGAGGAGAGGGATCTCCTTTTATTTGTAAAGTGACCTATGTCTCTCCTTCTTTCTTGATGTTTCAATCTATCTGGTGGTTTGGACACGTCTGATTGCCCAATTTACTCTGATTGTATACAATCAAGTGAATGTTTACATCGGTCTGATTAATCTCACTCACTTGGTTGTTTGAGACGATCAACTTGATCAAAATCATTACATTTTCCCAGAGTACTCCATTATACCAAAGCTAATAGTACAATCAGGAACACCAACTGCGGGAGGGGGAGACGGAGCGGGCTGCCAGGCTCCAACTGGAGCAAATGGAGTTTGTAAGCAACCTACTCTATCTGCCCCTGAATGCCCAATCTCTAATCGCACAATCAGAATCATTATCTCCGTATAACGGAGATGGAGACTCGTGCGCGCCTCAGGGAGCGAGAGATGGGCCTTCGGGAACGTCAGTGGCGCCTTCGGGCACAGAAGATTATTTTCTTCTCTTCCTTGGCGCTCTTCGGAGCTTACGTTTTGCTTCTGTTTCTCCGCCTTTGGGCAAACAACTATGTTTCGGGAGGAGAGGGAGGAGAGGGGGGAGAGGGTATTGTGTGGGTAGATGAGGTGGTGGAGGTGGTGGCGGGGTGGGTGGAGGGAGAGGTGAATGGATGGTACGGGGAATGGGTGGATTTGGATGTATAGTATTTTTTACTCTTCTTTACTTTTTCTTTTGTTTTTGTATTTTGGCTTTTGGCGTTTGGCGTTTTTTTTTTTTTTGCTTCTTTCCTTCTTTCTGTAGTTAACTTGGTCTTCTTTTATTTCAATTCACTTTTTTCCTGATAACAAGTTCTTCAATGTCGCATAATTTGACATTCCAAATAATTAACATCTATGGTCTATCAGGCTTAAGCAAACGAAATCAAATCAAGAAATCAAGCTTCAAAATCACAAGTTTTTTAAATCAATATCCTCGCTTTTGCTCATGCCAAGTTTTCTTAGAACTTACCACCTCCCTATATCTTCCTTCGAGAGCTATCTTTCACTTTCAATGGTAGATATCTCATTCTAGACCCAAGATTTAATCTTCCTCTTCTCTTACTGGAACATGCGTGCCAGTAGCCTGACTTGGCGCTACCAAAGTTTCCCTCCAAGTCAAACCCCCATCATCAATTATAATTGGCGAGAAAGTCGACGGAGTAGGTGTGGGCCAAAATCCATTATCATCCCAAGTAGTAGTGCTTGTCTCTGTTGTCGTAGCCGTACACATCCCAGCCGTTATCGTCTCGGTAGTTGTGTGTTCAATTGGCATCGGATCGATTACTAAAGTTATTGTTGTAGTCGTTGGTTCACATGTTGCGGACGATGGAGGCAAGAATGGAAGACCGGCTGTAACGGTACTGGTTATTGTAATGATTCTTTCGGAGATTTGATTGCAGTACGGTGTGTACACTGTAACGGTAGTAGCTCTGGGTGATTGCCAAGGAGTGGTGTCACATAGATAACGACCTGCTTGACAGGTGGTAGTTATATAAGTGAAGTAGTCGTAGATAGCTGTTACTAGGGTTGTAGTGAGGACATTTGTGGTGGTGGTGCACGGTGCCGAGAGATCTGAACGCGTTATGAATTGCGTGGTTGTGGTAGTAATGCGATTTGATAGTACCTGATCGGCCACTAGTGTTATGATAGTGGTCACCGTCTTGATAATTCCATCGGCAGTGCGAACAATAGTGGTGGTAGTGGGTACAGATGTTGTGACGGTTTGGGTTTGAATAGGTGGACATGTAGGACAAATCGTTACGAATGCTGTGGTTGGAACTCCGGGGCCTGCATAACAAGAACAGACTGATGAGATGGAGGATTGGATTGCAGCATTGCTAAGACCTTTTGTACATGCACCTGCGGGCCCCTTTTTGTCAAATGACAGGGTGCTTCTGCGTCCTGGGGACGTAAATGAGGAACAAAATAATTGCACGTAGGCATTAGAGGACGTGAAAGCTGTTGCCCAGGCACTTTGACAAACGTTTTCTATTACAGAAAGTTAGAAATTGCGAGAGAAGGAAAGAGCTGTTGTGTTTTGGATTTTAGAGAATAAGTGAGTGACAAGGTTCTAACAAAGAGATAATAAGAAAGCCGGGATACTTACTCCCACACACTATACTGACGGTCGATGTAGTACACGTTGTAGGGATAGGATCTACAATTGAAGAAGGACGAACTGTAGGTCTCTTATCAGGTTGCAACGGTAGTGGAAGATTAGCAGCATGCACTTGAGACGCAAGAACAAACGCGCAAAAGAGCCGAGCTAAATTCGAGACTCGTGTCATATTGAAGGAGAAAAGTTGTAGCAGACACTCGTTTGTACATCTCTATGATTGAAGGAAGGATCGTGATCTTTATATTTCTGGACTCGAGGCATGTAGGCGGTGCTGAAACCTCTTGCTAAATTCCAAAGTCGCACGGGTCGTTGCTGGGAATTTTTATGGTGGCAGTAGCGATGATTCAACACCAACTACGAGAATCTCCAACCCCGCCATGACTATATCCTGAAATGATAGGTCGATTAAGCGCATCATATCCCTTATAACTCTGGGGGAAGTCAGGAGAATACCCACATTCCTTTTTCAGCCTTGGCGGAATTGTCTCACATATCTAGAGCTTGTGAATCAAATCTTCTCCGGGGTTCTCATTGACCATGAAGAATTCATGACGTTTCACATGAAACTTCTCTGGTTTATCCGTTGAAGGAAGATTGAATGGTGCTGGGCCAAGTACAAGATCCTCAGCAATTGGAAAGGAAAACTCTGTTCGGTTGATGTTTGAAAAAACGAGAGGCTGGATATTGGAAATCTCTAGGCACTTTTGTTTCTATTTGAGTAGTAAGAAACTCATCAAATCTTTCGAGATCTAACTTATGATAATTATTGGATATTACTATGATGAAAGAGCGCTAGCATTTACTTGTACCAGATCAAAGTACCCTTGAATTTTCAAGTCAATAGTAAATTAGATCGCTTAATACTTTCTAGGTGAGGGTTATTTCAAGCAATTGAGCTCCTACTGCTGTCTCAACCCCATCTACATCAACATTAGTTCCACTACCGCCACCAGTTGTAACGTACAGCCTGTTGAGTTGACCTTTGACACGACCAAATGCGACACCAGTCGGTTCAGCAATATCGGTTGAGTCCAGAGCACCAGCAATAATGGCAGTCTCATTGTTACCACCAGTCTTAGCATCGAAGCTGATCTCCATAATTGAGTTGTTAACGGATGTAGTGAGGTATGCATATTTACGACCTTCGCTGTTAGTTTGATTGGTCTTCCAAACGTTGGGGGATAGGGCAAAATCGTCGAAGTTCAAAGATGAACCGTCTTCCGAGCCGAGGGCAATCACTTCAGCAGTACTGATGGTAAAGTTGGAGTGCAATTCTGCACGGCAAAATTCGGAACCAGCTGTCCAATATATATAACCATCTTGGATCTTGATACCATTAATATTGCTCATTAAATCATCCTCAAAGGCTACCCAAGTTCTCCCAGTCTCAACATCGACGGCAGCGATAGCATTGTCGTGCTGGCAGAAGCGAGAATGATGGATTCGTTGTATGCAGCTAGGCCATTGAAGTCGATAATAGTTGGATAAGTGGGGCTTGCGACGTGAGTTATAACCGATTCCATTATATTACCA